>NC_088918.1:25015000-26265000 GCF_963576675.1 Euphorbia lathyris | reverse complement strand
AGGTTGAAATGTAAACAAATTTAATGGACGGATAAAGAGAATCATAATTAAGCATTTCTTTGAGAGTTGAGAGGTTAATGGATGTGAGAGTTAGATGAAGAGATTTAACCTTTTTTAGAAGTTGATGAAATGTAAATGAAAATTTACATCCCCAATTACGAAAATTAAAGATATAGAGTTAATGGGAGTAAACGGATTTTTTTTTTTTTAAAATCAATAAGGACCTTTATTCCTCCTCAATATCTTTACAAAGCGAATAAGTAAACTAAAGTGGCAATATAAACGAAACAAATTTATTAACATGTAATCTAGCATTGCGAGCAATAATATGAGCAACATCGCTAGCTAATCTAGGAACAAAATCAACCGTATAACCTAACTGGTTGTTTAACACATCCCAACACTCTTGGATTAAGTCACATTTTTCATACATACTTCTCGTCCTAGCATGAACATCAACCAGCACATTCTTCGCGTCGACCTCAAAACTGACGTGACATCTCATGCTTTCCTGAAAGGCAATCGCCTCCGGTGTCCGTACCATGACTATAAACGGGTTATGTGTACTTAATAATGCATAAAAACTTCCATTCTCGTCACGTATAACTGCTCCCACCCCACATACCCTATCGGTCTCCCATACCGAAACATCGACATTGCATTTTAACCGTCCTCGTGCCGGCCTTTGCCACTTAATTCTATCCCCAACCACCAATGGGAGTAAACTATTTTTGATGAACTATTAACTCCCTATTAACCTTCGTTTACTTGAAAATTCATGATTATTTTAAAATTTTACATTCCATGGTTTCGATTAACTTCTGGTAACCTCCTACCAAACGGCTAATAAAGAAAAGAAGTCTCCTTTCTCTGCGACACAGCGGAGAAGGACGAAGAAGCAAAAATGGTGGCTCGAAAATTCCTTGTTCACTACAGCGACTCTACCTTCGACGTTGATTACGACATCGACGATGGCTTTGAGGTTCCTCTCTTTCTCTACTTATCTATTACCTTCTTCGATTTCCTCAATTCCCATTCTTTGTTTGGTTGTAGGTTTTTAAGTTTCAGCTCTTCTCCCTCACCTCAATCCCTCCCGATGAACAGAAGGTTTTCCCCTCCCTCGTATCACCATTTTTTATCTCTACTTATCTATGAAAAAACGCCTGAATTTGCAATGCTGTTTGCTTCTTTATGTTTAGATTCTTAAAGGAGATGATCATCGCGTCATATCAGATGATTCTGATCTTGTCGCCGCTCTAACTAACGAGCTTAAATTGGTATCACTTGACGAAGAGGATAAGAACAAGCAACAGGAATTGAGTAGTAGTAGTAATTCTGGTTCTGCTGCAAAGGAGAACGCCGTTAATTTGATATCTGATGAGGAATTGGCCCGAAGGCTGCAGGTCACTCTTTGAATAAATATATATTTTAAATTTGCTTCTTTCAGTCTAGGTTTCTGAGATCGGGAAATGCATCTGTTTCTTCACCTTTAGGCAGAAGAAGAAACTCTAATGTTCCAGCAGTTCATGGCGAGTGATCAGAGTGAACATATGGATCAGAGGTTGCGACCTTATCTCAATCAAGTTCAAATGGTAATCTTCCCTTATTTCATATGTTTATGATAGCATTTTGTGTTCCCATTTTGCATTGTTTATTTTAGGAATAGAAACTGAAAATTCAACATTTTGTTTCATCTTAGAATATCTCTATTGGACTTCAGGAAATAATACATATACTTTGCTTTACTTGACAGAGAACAAAAGGATAACTTTCTCATTTTCTATTGATTTACTCTCTTATTTTTGCTAGTAAAAGAGGATATCTTTTCTTAGAGTTGATGCTTTATCAGTTTATTGAGCAAATGACGTATTGTTGCTGTAGTATGAAGATCCTGCGCGCCAAGAGGCAGCACGAAAAACAGTTCCCTTTGAAGAGCTTGAGGAGAAAGCATTGGTTTCCTTGGCCAAGGTAAGATCTTTCTTCCCTTCATGTAATACTTAGGCATGTGGTATGACCACAACATGCATGGACCATTACAGGATGCATTTCGTATTTATTCTTCCATTCTGAAGTCTTTTACGATCTTGTATTTTGTTCCTTTTTGGCAGTTCCTTTCAAATACCTATGAAGTTCTAGTTCTAAAATTCAATAATCTAATCCTTCATGACCATCTCATTTCATTGATTACTCCAGTGTGTTTGCCTCACTGACTGTATTCGTTATCTTAATATATAATTATAGAAAATTGCAAATGCTTGTGGACTGCATACAGTCAAGAATGGACATTTCTGTTTATTTATGGGTGTTGGGCTACTGAAAACTCACTCTAATCCGTGATATCATATAGCTCTTGGTCTTTCATTCTTGTCCCAGGTGTACATAAAATAAGCTTTCTTAGGTTTTGCTACTTTCAGTGTTACTTTTAGGGAACTGAAGATTCTTACATGCATGTTGTGTAACAATTAGGGATTTCTGGTAGTAGTAAGACAGAATGGAATTAGAGAAGAGAAGGATAGAAGAAAAAAGAACAGAGATTAGAAGAAGAGTATCGTAGAGTTTAGAGGAGAGAGGAAGAAGGAGAGAGAGTAAGATTTCATTAATTTTCCTCTGATACTCGATAAGTTCCTAAGGAAGAGACTAAATAGGGAAAGCTATGCTGACGTGGCAGCAGTTACCATAGCACACAGATGTGCTATTTTACAGTTATCGTGTAACAAGCTGCTAAAAGGAAATAACCACTAAATAAGCAATAACAAGCAAATAATAAGACAATTAACTCCTAATGAATAGCTAAAATAACTCCTTAATAGTCGTGACATGTTGACATACATACCCGTTGAAGAATGTTAGCTGTTTTTCTAAATTTATGATTTTCGACCAGTTGCATAGCTAATAAAAAAAGAATCTAACAGTGGACACAACCACCAATCCAGCAATACTATACGCCTACATTGATTGTTTGGTCACTTTGTCTTGATGCCAGCATTATTATAGTGAAATGGTTTTAAGCATGACCTCATTCTTAGTCAGCTTAACTGAACTATATTCCATTCTGTAAATCAGAATGTCTGATTTTATCAAGTGTAACTTTTTGGATAAAACATTAAGAAGCAAAAGAAAGAAATTCTTCTCAGTTTTTCAGTCTCTAATATAATATTTAATAGCTTGCACACATTAGTTTCAGCTATACATTTTAAATTCATAAACCGTCTGCCATGAGAAATTTAGTTTCCTTTCTTTTAAGTGAATTCCAATTTTTTTCAGGTATTCTTGTTTGATTAAAGAAACTCTAAAGGTATTCTAATTTGGTAAAAAATAGTTTTTCTATGTAGAAGTCATTCGTTTGTTTGTTTCCGTGAACTTAACAGTGAGTTAATACAAACTTTGAAAACTCAGTAATAATTTTTAATATATTTCCCATGTGCTTTGTGCATGAAAATATATAAAACTCAGTTGTTATCATAGAGGAAATTGGCTAGTACAAAAATGAAGCTATTTGATAATTAGTTCAGAGGTTTCTCAAGTCTGATGCAGGTAAAAATTGTTTCTAAAGGGATAAATTGGTTCAGAGGTTTGAATAACAAAGGCTGCTTGGTTTCTTGAAACAAGCATGTATCAAGTTTTATTGCAACTTGAATTGTTTTGTCAATATGCAAGGCAACTTGTAATCTGATAAATATGTTTTAGGAGGGGAACTTTAAACCATCTAAAAGTGACCAGGACCATGCTTTCCTGCTGCAGCTGCTTTTCTGGTTCAAAGAATCATTCAGGTATTTCTCACTACCTATGCTGTTTTTTTTTTAATTACAATGGACATCCCCATGGTTTAATACAATACTGATTGTAGAATATAAGCATACTCCACAAAGAAAAGTTGCAATAGTTAAGAACCCTGGTAAGAGACTTTGGTTTCTACAAATTTTCTGCTTAGTATCTAATTGCTTATGCCTTTGCAAACCTAAAAGGAATATGCGTACTTTCCAAAATCTAGAACATTTAAAAGTCTATTGAAAGATGGAAAAATGCATTACTCGCCCCTGAACTTTTTTTTTTTTAATTTAGTCCTTGGTACTTGTTTTTCTGAACTTTTATTCAGCCTTTGGATTTTAAATTTCCATTTTACTAGATTATTTTGAACTGTGCAATGTTATTTCTTAGTCAGTTGGATCCTAGCAATGTTACATGTTTTGAAGTATAAAAGGATCTAATTAACAATAAGAAAATAGTTTGAAGGCTCGTGTCAAAAAAATAAAACTATAGGACCTCAATAGAACAATTTTAGAAATTTCAGAATGTGTATTTTGAGATTAGAAGATACAGATATGTGATGATAATGAAGTTCTACAGCTGGTACCCTCAAAATCATTTATGTTGTATAGTTTTATTGACTTGTGGACAGTGTAATTCTATGTTTTCTCCTCTCTCTCTCTCTCTCTCTCACTATAAATTGTGGTAGTGTAGGTGGGTCAATGCACCTCCTTGTGATGGCTGCGCCCGTGATACCGTTAATCAAGGAATGGGTGCTGCACTTCCTTCTGAAATTCAATATGGAGCAACCCGAGTTGAGCTTTACCGGTACGTACTGGAGAACATGCTCTTAAATCTTTGGTTTCTTTCCTTCACATTTTGGGTATGAATATATAATTTCATTTTCTTATGGTTGGTTTACAATATCTATTTTCTGCAGTTCTTTTTTCTTAGTCAATCCATAATGCAAACAAACAATTAACAAATACCAAGTAATAAAGACAAAACATTCCTAGTGGCATTTAATTATTCTTTTTTGAAAACATTACAATTTTCATAATCTTTATTTAGGATTCCAGCATATAGCTGTATCTTTAGCTTTTCGACTTTTAGCTACTTTTTACATGGGAATTTAAAATCATTAAACCCTTGAATTTTATAAATTTATTGTGGAAGAATCTGTTTATGGCCAAAAGTTTCTCTCTTCTCTTCTGTTTCCTTGAGTATTCATTGCCCACCATCAGTAGAAGAGTCAAACATAATCCTGTCCCTACCCGTGTATCATGATATGATTTGTATGTTGCCTAAAGTTATATGATTTTAAAAGGTTGTTGTTCCTTTCATTAATTTATAGTCTGGAAGACCTTAGTGAGGATCCATCTTACTTGTGAAAACTGAAAAGTAACTGTCTTGTCTTGTGATTACAATTCAAAGCAAACTATTATAATTTAACCCTGAACCTGCAGCTGTTGTAAATCCCAGTCTTCATGTTGAGAGGTGCTTGGCGGCTAAGCTGTTCTTTTCTATGAATACTGAAAAGTGCAGTGTTGGTAACTTTTGATTAATTTCTTGTGTTTTATTTTTTTACTTTGCACTAGCATTATTGTACGTGGATTATATGCAGTTAGTTGATAGGTAGAATTGGAACTCAATGACATTGTTCTTGTTTCTTTGCCTATGTCCCAAGAGAGACATCCTTGTTTCAATGATCAAAGCTTTTCACTTTTCTTGTTCTCTTTCCGACCTGGTTCCAGGTGCAGCAATTGCTCAAGAATTACTCGATTCCCACGATACAACGATCCACTAAAGGTATTTTGTGAGTTACGTTGGGTGGTTTAGATCATGAATTTCTTTCACTTAATTTTCATTTTGCATTTATATGCAGCTTTTGGAAACTCGAAGGGGTCGTTGTGGTGAGTGGGCTAATTGCTTTACACTTTACTGTCGAGCTTTTGGCTATGAGTCTCGCCTGGTTAGTCTCCACAATAATCCAAGTTTCACTTTTGAAACCATGATTGCATTTAATTTTTGTCAAAGTATTGGATGCACATGATATAGGAGAGCATAGGATTTGATTCGAAACTAGCTTTACCTTCATTCTTATTGATAACTGTTACCAGGTATGTTCCGAGATGAGCACACAAATCAACATGGTTATCGGGATGACTGATTGGCATGACCAGCTGATTGGGCATCTAAGCAACATTCAAATCCAAATGTTATGGATAGGAATATTTTAAGATGATTTTGATCTATAATTTTGGCTCCCTAGTGTCTTCTTGAAAGATTTGAATTGAAATTTAGACCATTTAATCATGTTAAGACTTCACTTCTTCTGGCAAAGCTAAAAAACTACTGTCATTGTCCAGAATGAAGTGTTCAGAAAGCAAATCAATGTGAAATGGAAATGGAAGAAACTCTGTTACAATTTAATATGATTTTGTAATTCGAGTTGAATGGCCTTTTTGTTATCATTACAACATTGTTCATATTAAAATAGATTTGGAATTCTCCTTCTGATGAAGCTACGAATTAATTCTCTTTGTTTCATGCCAAGATATTTAAAAATCCCACATTAATAAACAAAACTGAGCCAAAGCTAGATAGTTCCATTGATTTCTGACACTGTTCTTATTTGATGGTGCCAAAATCCATGTCATGTGAAATATCATGCACATTACTTACAGTTACTACTTTGCATTTAGAGATGGTGTCGACGGAAGACGATTTGATCATTTGGCAACTCATGTTTCATTTCAGATCCTGGATTTCACTGATCATGTTTGGACGGAGTGCTTCTCTCAATTTTTGGGAAGGTAAGCTTCATTAACAAATTTGGTGCATGTTGTCATAGGAGCATTTAAGATCATAATTAAGCTTAATATGCTGTTGGGCATGTCGACTATCAGTTATATGTGTTTCTAAAATTTTGCAGATGGATGCATCTTGACCCTTGTGAAAGAACATATGACAAACCCTTACTATATGAAAAGGGGTAATGGACTTATGCATGATGTATATATTTTCCAATTATTTCTTCCATCCTGCTCTGCGATAATTATCCCGTCCCCAACTCTTATAAAAGCTTAATTTATGCTTTTCAGGTGGGGTAAGAAATTGGATTACGTAATTGCAATTGCAAAAGATGGAGTTTATGATGTCACTAAACGTTACACAAGGAAGTGGCTTGAGGTAATACAATTATAGAGATCACTCTTTCATATGGATTTGCAGATCTCTTTAAAGCACAATTGTGATTTATGACTGATCTTATTTTCAGTTATTAATCAATGCTCAATAAAATTTCAGGTTTTGTCTCGACGAAATATTGTTACAGAGCCTGTGCTATCAGCTACTATTTCTAATATCACAAAAGACGTCCGAAGAAGCTATACACCTGAAGTTATTTCCTTGCTTGAAGACCGTGATAGGAAAGAATTAGAAGAAATTGAAAGAGGTTTAGGTTCCTCTAATGATTCTTCAGTCTCTTTACCTGGAAGACAAAGCGGGGATAAAGAGTGGCGCATTTCACGATCAGAAATAGGTTCTAATGAAGATAGCTCTTTCAGTTGTTCATCTTGCCCTGTTCGCTTGTGTGTAGATGAGCACGTGACAAAGATTTACAATGCATTTTTTTCTACCTTCTCTCAGTTTCTTGAGAACTCGCTTCCTAAAGGTAGAGTTGTCGAAATACTGAAGATCTTAAAAGAAATTTTGGTGGATCTCAAAACTTTACCCTATAAGACCAGGAGAACTTCCATAAATCCGTTCGTGCTTCATTTGCTTCCTTATTTTGATGAGTTAATAGATGCTCTTTCATTGAGGAGTGAGATAGACACTAATGAAGAAGTGTACATCTGTTTGGCTGATGATCCTGTCAAAACCTCTTTAGCACTGCCAGTTGTGTTGGATGCTTTGGATGATATTATCCTCTATCTCAACAAATGTGATGACTTAACCAAAGATTTGCTTTCGTTTCCACTCGTCAGATTACACAGGATCCATTCTGGTTCAGTTCTGGCAACCGGCGAGGAACTTCCTTTTGGAATTGTGAGTAATGTTAGTTTGTGCTTCATCAGTTTACTGTTTGGGTGAGGCTAAAGACTTTCTTTCGGAATCAGGCCACATCAGCATTTGATGGACTTCGTGCGAGTAAATGGGAAGAACCAAATGGTGCAAAAGGTATTATTATAGTAAACATTATTTAACAAATCCTTGATTTTTGAAAATGTGCAGAATTTAAGAGTTCCATTTGAAAAATGGAAAACATGGTTTCTGCTTACGTTGTTTTTATCTTTTTAACTGCAGGTTGTTGGATCATGTATAAACTAGCTGACAACCAAACACATGAACTAGTGGCATATGATATAATGTCGGCCAATGACGCCCCAGAGAGGGATCCAATGGATTGGTATATGCACAATATATTCAACTGTGGCATTTATTTAATGATGCTAATAACCTCCAAATGCTTGTTCCAGTAGAGATATTTATATAAATCTCGTTGAAATGATCTTATGAAGTATATTCACTGTGCTCTTTGTTGACTATCTATTTAATGATGTTAATAACCTCCACACTCGCATGAATGATCTTATCAAGTATTTATACACAGGGTTGTTGAGGGAAGCAATGATGGAGGAACCAGCTGGCATGTTCTGGACAGAAGAGCTTCTCAAGTATTTGAGAATCGATTTGAGCGTAAACTATTCGAAGTCAGATCAGAAGGTTTCGTCTGTAATTTTTTCAGGTAACACGAAGTCTGATAATTTTGCCCTTATTGATTCTTCGTGACCTCTGATTTGTGTTATATCACATGGCAGGTTCCGCTTTCTGGCAGTCAAAGATGTTCAATCAAACTCACGATTACAGTTAGGTTGCATTGACCTGTATGCAAGAAACTCACCAAAATGATGGCGGACTCATCACTTTCATAATTGTCTCATCACTTCCATAACAGTGAATAGCATCTTTTGTTAAAGCTATTTCCGGATAGAAATAAGATTGTACTCGTAATTTATTTTTGAACAATGAGAATGATCAACACTTTTGTTGAAATATATATCGAATTCGAAATATATGCAAGACCTGAGGAATTTTGTGAACTGTAATAGCACTAATCAAGATAAATTACCTTAAAAAAATTAATGCTTTTGCTGTATGGGTTTGCCATAGCTGAGGTAAAGGTACCAAACAAACAAACAAACAACATATAAAGGAGGAAGAAAAATTTATATACTGTCTTGTCTGCATCACAACATAGAAATAGAAATGTGAGCCAACAGAATGACTTCATCTGCAATCATGCCACTGAAAACATATCACACAATTCTATGACTTTGCCAGACTTTCCAACAATAGAAATTGAAATAAGTAGCTGTAACTTTCATGATCTAACTGTTTGATATGGTATAACTGCTTCAACATCGGAATGACAATGCGAAAGTAACAGTTAAGAGATTTTCTGCAGCTTCAACCTTTCTTTGCTATCAATGATCCTCAATCTTCTTCAAGCCCTTCATATCTGTTGTTTCCACCCTATGATATGATAAGAAGAATACAAGGATCAGTAAATTGAACAGAAGAACAGGTAAAAAGGTAGCTTGCAGCTCTTTAGCTTAAATACACACTCCTGAACTTCAAAACATTCATGCCTATTGTTACATAATATGCAGACACTTTTGTCATCTTAGTTTTCCACCAAGAAAATGGGAAGCTAAAGAACTTTTTAAGATGAACACCATATAAACATAAACATAGCAGTCCAAAAAATAAGAGTTCCACTTACCAAGTCATGGTTGATCACATGATTGAATTAACAAAATAAGTTCGATAAATGTTCTAAAATTTGAGTATAAAAGTCAAATGATACAGTTCAGCCAACAATAAATATCGCGGACTTAAAAATAACTTGATTTGAAATGTGAGCAAAACATTGTTTGTGCCTACAGAATACTGAACCAAACCAAAAACTTAAAGCAGGATTGTTAAAATCCTCTTATTCTCCTAATCATTTGGAGCACAAAGAGGTAATAAGCACAAAAGCTAATTTGACACCCTAACTAAAAGTTCTGCATGAGTTGGAAGCGCATGCATAAAGCTGTGCTAAGTGTCACGGGACGGGTCTGGCCTAGGCCAAATCCCTGTGTGGCGTTGAGACTTTCCTAACTCCTCAGCCAGCCAATCCATAGCGACGGGTCTATCCCCTTATATGCGTCCATCGGTAATCCGTCTCAAAAGGTCCCCTTGTATATTGAATCTCGCCCTACAAGGGCACGCACTATGGGCTATCTCGGAGCCCATAGTGTCTATATGATTCCACCCTATGGAGACATCCGCCTCTCCTCATGAAGGTCGAATGTCCGACTCTCTTAGTCCCTAATGGACTAGGGTGGATCGCTTATTGAGCCAGGGGGTGGCGGAGATCCAAGGCCAAGGTAGTCCATGTCCCTTGTACCAACTCGGTCTCCACGATTAACGTACGTTAATATGTTCCATTCACCACTCCATGTCGAACTTCCTCATAGCCTTGCCAATGCTTGGAGTTGAGTTTGCTTATGACCGAACTCTCCTATTTACACTCTTGCCCACATGGAGGATCAATGTCCTCGTTGATCGAGCTAGCCTCTTTCGGAGAGAAATCCACCATGAAGTCGAACGCTGCTACCAAGGTTCCACTCAAGACATCTGCACTTTTATTTCTCAAATTGATCCCTGCTCGCTCTTGAACTCTGCTTTGAGTTTCCACTTGTCTCTGGAAATGGTTTCAACTTAAACCCTCACTCAGCTACTCCCGCAATCTATAACTTGAATGTCTTCGACCAAAGAAATTTTCTTGTGTTGCAATTGTAAGCTTTTGTTTCGTTAATCTTTGCCTTCATGTGTTCTGATTGGGACTATTTGTTGTCGCCAACTTCAACTCACCAGTGGAATGCCCATTATTTGATTGGACATGTCCAATAATTTGCCAAAACGTTGTTTTTCGACTTGTTAACCGCATCTCCCCTTTGCCCACAACTCTTGGCCGACTTGGTGACCTACTTCCATTTGACTCTGCTTCGCTTTATGCCTAAACAGTCTTTATGTTTCGTAGAATTGTCTGTCGATGAGTTTAATTGAATGTCCGCACATCCTACATTTCTCTTAGTTGGATCACCTCTCGTTGACCCATACCTCATCCTTGGTTAAGTCTGCCGCTTTCACTATGGTCCAACTGTTTGCTTCATCTTGAAACTCATTGCTTTTCTTAAGCTTCTTGAAACTCGAATACATGCACAGAAACAAATCCTTTTTGTACATGGGTTGTTTTGGGCGCCGCCTTCATAGAGCTCATTACAAATAAAGATCAAAACCTATGAATTATCTCAGGCGTCCCCTTAATACATTCATGGTAATCACAAAAAGCACTTCTCCACCCGAGGAAATCACAATGGGATCCACCCTGGGTCCCCGCAACTTTCCGAATTTCTACTCGTCGGCCCTTGACCTCAGAGTTTCCACGATCACTTCTCACGACCATCTTTGGTCAAATGAATCTTCCGTTATATTATGCCACAACCTTCTTTGGTCAAATACATCTTCCGCTATATCATCCGCACAAGGCCTTCTATACTACTCCATTAAATTTATCTCAGTGATATTTGCAATCACTTCTAATGTCTACCTTTTGCCACAATAGACTAGGCAACTATTCCTATTTATTTCCATAAGTTTTCGCATAATGGTCAGTTTCCACATAATCTGGATATAACTCTACACGAGTTTTACTTGACTCCTGAGAAGGCACAAGCATTTTTCCGCCGAATCCAAGTAGGGAAAAATTTGTATTATACCTTGATAATCCTATAGTGCTAAACAAGAATCAAAACAGTCCATCCCTATGACACCTCACACAAACCCCAAACTCCGCACGAGCTTTCTCAACTCATGGAAGAGCACAATGTTATGGAAAGAGATCAAGTTAACATTATTTTCCTATTATTTAGGCAGATTTACTTTATCATAATTATTTAGGCAATATTATCTTTTAGCGATAGCAGTATAATCTTATTTAGATAGTTATAGTAGTAGTTTATTTTAGGAAAAATTATCCTAGTCATTTTCCTAAACAGTAGCTTTCCTAAGTAAGAACTCTTTCCAAATGTCTTTACTTCCCCTATAAGAGGCGGTAACTTTTCAATAAGAAACCAATTGTTAATCTTGAGAAAATTCAGAATTAGGGTGATCTCTTACAAATAACCAAATTGAGCTTCAAGGGAAATCCAACTTAGGAAATTGAGTTACTATTTCCTTTGCTTTTCCTGTTCTTCGAATCGCCTATCCTTGAAGCTCAATTTGGTGATTTGTAAAAGATCACTCCAACTCCCTAATTCTGAATTTTGTCAAGATTAACGTTTGGTTTCTTATTGAAAAGTTGTTCTCTCTTATAGGAAACATAAAGACATTAAATTAGGAAAGAGTTCTTACTTAGGAAAGCTACTATTTAGGAAAATGTATGCTAATTTTTCCTAAAATAAATACTACTATAACTATCTAAATAAGATATTATTGCTACTAAAAGATAATATTACCTAAAAAATTATGATAAAGTAAATCTGCCTACATAATAGGAAAATACGTTAACTTGATCTTTTTCATAGCAATGTCTCACTGAATTAAGATAATTCCAACACGAACTATGCCTCAATAATTTGCACATGACAACTATTAATTCAATAGATCAGATCTGTGCTATTCCACATGAATATCGAAATCTGAATATCGACTTCAAACTCTCCCCAACTTAAAGGGGTTGAATCTTGTAGAATTTCATCACCTACAGCCGTAGGGGAGTATTCATTCGCCATTTAGCGTTAGCAATCTCAGTTCCCTTCTTCTATGGAGATATCCGCCTCTCTTCACGAAGGTCGAATGTCCTCTCCTAGTCTGCGGTGGATTGCTTAAGCCAATACCAACTACTGACCAGGGGGTGGTGGAGATCCAACGCCAGGGTAGTATATGTTCCATTCGCCACTCCATGTCGAAGCCTCGTCGTAACCTTCCCAATAATTGAGATCGAATTTGCCTAAACTCCCCCCTTACACAAGCACATGCTTCATAATTTGACAAAAACATCCTAAACTCAAATTTAAATTTTCGATAGTCAATATGTCATATGATTAATTTAAATTTCTAAACCATGCATTTTATCAATTATGCATTTGTTTGAGCTTTATCTATTTTCAACTAAACCATACACCTCTATCAAAACTAGATAGACAAAAAAAGATCATGATTTGTAATTAAGCCAACAATAAAACGTTTGCTGCTTCAAAAACATGTTGAATGATATAGTGACAACAAAAATATATATTATATCTACATATTCAGTAAATAGTAACTCAAGCACATAAACGACAGATATATCATGTGAATATCACATTTACATAAAGAAAGGACATAAACCACTAATTAAAGTGCAGTAATCAATCAAAACTTACGTTGTTCCAAACAGCGCAATCTTTTGGACTTTCGTGATGTCAGAACCAGATTGGTTATCCTCAATGAATATTGTCAAACTGATTACAAAAGTAAAACCATTAGCTAGAAGGTATAGTGATAAGTATAAATGAAGCATAACAAAAGAAGAACTTGTGACTCACCTACGAACATTCTGAAACTTGACGTACTTCAAGACTATCGGTTTTCCCTACAGACAGGTAAATGGCAACATAAAGGATTCTACTAAAATAATTTTCAAATATATGGAAGCAGCATCACAGGCAAAGAAAATATCTACCTGGAGAGTATCAGGTGTAAAAATTGCAGTGTCACTAGGAGGGTAGTCATTGACATTACTGCCATTATCACACCACAAAAAACAAAAATAGTTCAGTGATGATTTTGTTACTCATTATTTCAAAATGAAAATCAATTGAAGTAGTGCAGCAAGACAAAACCTGAATCCCATATGCTCCTTGTTTGAGAAAAGTTTTACTGTCCTGGGACCTGGAGAGACAACCCTCTTGTTAGATACCACCAGCAAATGCAAAAGATCATTTTCATTATAACTTCTCTAATATAGATAGCAAAGTTGGACTAATAATAGATTGAACTGAGGAAGAATTTTAGATGTTAATAACAGATAGCACCATGGAAAAATATATTGAAGTATACCATCTTCTTCTGGTCCTTTGACAACAATAGAGTGCAGTTTGACAACTTGATTGAAAGGTATGTAAATCAATAACTGCTCATCCGCGTCGCTTTCTAGATTCAGACCATCATCTTCTCTATAACCCTGATTTACAAACCAACCATTAACTTTAGCCATATTAATCAAGTTGTAGAAAATGTTGAGCATTAGAGGGTGGAAAATAAAGGCCATTGCATAAAAGATAAATTTCTTTGTCTATTTGGATGGGGTTAGGGAAGATTAAATAATGGAATGGAAGGTGAGGTGAGGTGAGGTGAGGGAAGGGGAGGGAGTTTTAAACACTTAACCTCCAAATGGCATCAATTTGGTGGGACTTAAAACGGAGGTTTTTGGTATTTAACCTTTGAAATCCCTTCCCTCCATTTAACCTTCCTCTCCTCTCCTCTCCTCTCCCAAACAAGGTTAACTAATTTTAGTTAACCTCCCTTAACTTCAAAGCAAGTTAGTGTTTTCCACTCAACCCTTGAGCATAATATGAAGACAATTTTCTGCTCAAAGCAAGGGTTTAAAGTATATTGAGGTAAAGTAATGGAAATATCAGTTCAAATCTTAATCCATTGCATCGAAACTCACCAATAATAATAATAATAATAATAATAATAAAGAACACTGAAATCAACGGAACTTTGGTGGAAGAAAAAGGAAATTGTTAGTCTTAACTTCAACACAACATAAGAATAAATCAATGCAGAAAGAGGGGAAAGTTGTGGTAGTGATTTACCTGCTTGAGAGCATTCGGAATAGAGTGGCTGGTCTTCTGATTAAGGCATTCAACTCCGGACCAATCAACGAAGTCCACTAGATCAACCTAATTAAAACCAAAAGATTAACCACAGTCGGAAAATTCTCAGATTCCAATTTTCCCCAATAGTTGCGTCAAAACACAATGGCAGAAAAGAAGAAGAAGAAAACAGAGAAAAATAGGATCCATACTTGGCTTTTGTAAATTGCACTGGCTGATTCTGCAGACATGGTTGGTTTAACACCTGCTGAACCTGAATGAGAGCGTAGAAAACAGAAAAATGTCTTTGTCGAGAGAGAATCGGAGGCAAAAATGAGTGAGCGAGGAGAATAACTTGTGCAAGGGAAAATCAAATTAGGACAAACATCTCAGATAGATTATGAAGAGCTAAACGGCACCGTTTCTGTCTTTCGGAGGCCCGAACCGCTTGGTGCTGCAAACGAGTATGATTGTTAAACGACCTGCCGTTTCATGCGGGTTACATTCAGATTATACCATGGAATAAATAGGGTTTTGCTATTTACCGCCTCAAATTACTTATCACCGCTCCTATTTGGACAATTTTGCCCTTTGCATAATTTTTTTTTTCAAAACTGGATTTTTTTTGAGAGAATCTGCCAAAATTTGGCCTAAACGGGTGTCGCATCCGTTCGCCCCATGGTGGGAATGGATAGGGCTGTAATCGAGCCTTGGCTCGGGCTCGGCTCGTTAATTTTATAGAAAGCTCAACTCGGGCTCGAGCTCGTTAATTTTATAGCGAGCCGAGCTTTGGCTGTAATCGAGCCGAGCCGAGCTTTGGCATGTTCAAGCTCGGCTCGCTATAAAATTAACGAGCTCGAGCCCGAGTTGAGCTTTCTATAAAATTAACGAGCCGAGTCCGAGCCGAGCTTTGGCTTGCTCAACGAGCTTCGAGCTTGTTTCGAGCCCAAAATCCTCTTTTGGACTTGGTTCATTAAGAAAATTATTTAACCATGAATTGTTTGTGAGTAAATGAAGTTTGCTCGTAAATAAATCTTTAATTGTGTACATAAACAAGCTCACAAGCAAAGTTCGTGAATAAATAAACAAGATGCTTACAAATAGTTCGTCTATTACTCATTTATTATGTTTGTGAACGAACTCATCTAATAGCAAATGAAATAATATTAAGTTTAGATATTTGTGAACTAATACAAAACTATATAGTTTTCTACAAAACTAAAATTTGTTCATAAATGTTTTAATCGAGTCTGCTCGCGAGCTTTCGAGTCGAGCTTTGGCCTACTCAAGCTTGGCTCGTTTACGAACCGAGCCAGTAAATCGTGTTCACGAGCGGCTCGTTTACAAATTGAGCCGAGTCGAGCCAAGCTTTTATCGAGCCGATCACCGAGCCGCTCATGAGCGGCTCTGTTCATTTACAGCCCTACATGGGTCGAACGGATGCGGCACCCGTTTAGGCCAAATTTTGAAATGTGCAAAATCGTAAAAAAATTTAGTGACGAAAAATGCAAAATTCTCCAATTTTTTATGACGAAAAGTGCAAAATCGTCATGAAAAATATGTATTATTTTCATGAGTTCTTTGATAAAAAAAATATAAATTTTAATGTTTCCAACTCGTAATCATCCATTTTCGAGGTTCGGGTTGTCACACATCAATTATTTTCATAATTTCAATTATTGTTGTTCGGGTTTATGATTTTGAAGAGAGAATTTTCAGTTTTTGGTCAAAATTATAAGAAGGGTAAAAAAGTCCAAATGGAGGCGGTGATAAGTAATTTGAGAGCAGCATTTAGCAGCTCGCAAATAATAAGGTAAGTAAATTTAAGGCAAAAAACATCTTGAGGCCCCTGATCTTTCATTGTTTGGTGCATTAAGCCCCCGATCTTTTATTTAGACACATTGAGCCCCTGATCTTTCATCATTTGGTGCATTAAGCCCTCGATCTTTCATTTAGACACATTGAGCCCTTGATCTTTCATATATGGGTGTATTAGGTCCTTCCATAAATCAATTAATATATAGGTTTATTAAGGGCATGTTTGGTGTGACAACAAATGATGTTCTAAAAATAACAAATTCTAAAATAAAAAATATATCATACAAATTAATAAAAATAATTTAAATAAAAAATAATTTTTTTTTTTTTTTTTGTAGAAAAGGAAAAGAAAAACGAACAACAACAAACTACACAGGAATTAGCCTAGGGAAGCTAACCCCAATCCTATCTTCTAAGAGAAGATGAGAGATGAAACTAGGGGAAACAGGAAGGCTAGTAACGCCTAACGTCCCTTCATGGCCCGCCGCCGTCAAGCGATCAGCAACACGATTCTGCTCTCTAAAAATGTGTCTGAACTCTACGAACTCAAAGGAGGAGCAAAGCCTTATAATAGCTTTGATGAGGTTGCGACTGTTAAGACCCATAGAATGATTCTCAGAAATCATTTTGATTGCTTCCAAATTATCAGACTCCACAGAGAGCCTCTTAACACCCAGCCTTTTAGCAAGATTGATTCCAGTAAGAATAGCCCAGAGCTCCGCAGAAAAGGAAGAACCCAACCCTAAATTCTGGGAGAACCCAGAAAGCCTTGTTTTTCGATAAAACCTTGTTTTTCGATAATTATGTTCTAAAAATAAAAATAATGTTAAAATTGAAGCACATTTTGTGGAAATAAGAAGTGTAATTTTATCAATAACAAGTAATTATAAACAATTGTTCATGAAAAGAGCTTTTCGTGAAAAGCTCCAAAATGTTGCAGTGTCCAGAGAAAATGTGAAACGCTGCAGTTATATAAACCTAACCAAACATGCTCTTAATAAACCTATATATTAATTGATTTACGGAAGGGCCTAATACACACATATATGAAAGATCAAGGGCTCAATGTGTCTAAATGAAAGATTGAGAGCTTAATGCACCAAATGATGAAAAATCAGGGGCTTAATGTGTCTAAATAAAATATCGAGGGCTTAATGCACCAAACAATGAAAGATCAGGGGCCTCAGGATGCTTTTTGCCTAAATTTAAAGGTATAAAAACAAACATTGTAGTTTGGCAGATTTATAAAATAATTCCCGTGATTTAAAAGTTTATAAATAAAGGTCTATACTCTTTACATTTTATAAATTTAGTCATTCTTTCAAAAATTATTACCCTGACTATTTACCTTAAAAATGAACGATTTTGGGCAATTAAAAATACCAACTTTATAAATTATCCAAAATATATCATGTAACTTTGTAAATTAACTAAACCATAAATATTATTTAACTGAAAAGTTGATTCATATATCCTTCAACTGTAAAATTCACAAAGTACAAACTCGTATTTGCAAACTTTAAACCACATAAACTGTATTTACAAATCGGTAAAACCACAATGTTTGCTTTTATACTTTTTCCTAAATTTAATATAATGGAATAGGGCAATTTACCCTGACATTATAAATTACACAATTTTATCTTTAATGTTGGTAAGTTGGATTAATTTAAGACATCATTAATCGAAATCCTTTTTTAGCTATGAATTTTGTTATTGCGTGTGTGTTTTATGTTATTATTTTCTTAATAACAAATTACAAACATATGTACATACTGGATAAAATAAATAAATTAAAATTCAAATATTTTATCAATTTAAAGATATTACATCTCTAAGTCTATTTGAAATTACAAAAAAAAAAAAAAGTCAAAATCTTTTTCTGAACGAAAGTTATATGCTATTGGTGTAGAACACGAAAATAAAATATATTTATATTTTTTTAATAATATCCAAAATTGACTTTATTTGTGAATATTAAAATTTCATCATTTCTAATGCTATGGATACAAGTTTGCTCTTGACTGCCAATATAAATGATATTTTTATACTAATATAATAGTATAATTTCAAGTATTAGGCTCTTGGTGTATTACGGATAGATGCATCCAAAATTATTTTCTTATACTATATATAATAGTGGAAGGAGAGATAATTTATAAGAAGTGTTTTAGAGGTCTTTTGACTCAGTTGACACTCTAAAAGTTAAAAAAAATATGAGTTTACATTCTTTCTATATTAATATCATAAATAATAAACATTAAAGTAGAATAAATATAACTAATAAAAATGAATTAACTATTATAATAAATATATAAAATATAAATAATTGAGAAAATAAGAAGACAAAATAATAATTATCTAAATATCGAAAAAGAAATTATATATATATATGAGATTAGGTGTGACACATTTCTTATGGTGTGACAAACCTTATTGTGTGACAAGGACCAATTTTGTAATTAACCAAAAGGATGTAGCAAATTTGTAAATAAAAGGAAAAATAAAATTGTTTTATTTTTTTTCTTTAAAATGCATTTTCCCAACTTTTCCAACCTTGTTTTTCAAAAAAATTTATACCGTTGGACTCGTCTTAGTTAGACAGTCATTTTAAGATCCCAGAAGCCCGGGTAAAAAAATTTCTGGTGAATGGAATCCGGCGATCTGTTTTTTTGTGAGAAAAAATGTCCAAAAAATTCTCAAAAAAATTCAAAAAATGTAAAACATTATTCTGAGAAACTTTAATTCTTGACTCAAAATGAGATTCCTTACGATTTAGTCCCAAATCAACGGAATTCGGCGGTTAGATTGGCGTTTTCCGATAAAAAAGCCCAAAAATGTCCAGAAAATTCTCAAACAATTCCAGAAAATGTAAAACATTATTTGGAGAAACTTTAATTCTTGAGTCTTAGTAGGATTTCTTATAGTTTAGTTCCAATAAAATGTTTTCCTTAATTTTATCCATTGTACATCCTTCAACAATTTATTGGGTCAAAACCGTAATAAATCTCGCTTCAGCCCAAGAATTAAAGTTTCTTAGAATAATATTTTACATTTTCTGGAATTGTTTGAGAATTTTCTGGACATTTTTTTTCTCGCCAAAAAACGCCCACCCTGATTCCGTTCACAGGAATTTTTTTTACTTGAGCTTCATGGATCTTAAAATGACCGTCTAATTTAGACGAGTCTAATAGTATAAAAATTTTCAAAAAAAGAGGTTAGAAATATCGGGAAAATTTATTTTAAATAAAAGAAATAAAACATTTTTTTGTTGGAACAATATAAGTATTATGTTGGAACAAATGTTACACTGATTTGGAACAATGTAAGTAAGACAAAAAATATGACCAAAAAATTATCAAAAAATTCCAAAACATGTAAAACATCATTTTAAGAAACTTTAATTCTTGGCTCAAAGCGAGATTCCTTATAGTTTTGACCCAATAAATTGTTGAAGCATGTAAAATGGATAAAATTAAGGAACAAGTTTTATTGGGATTAAACTGTAAGAAATCCCACTTCGACCCAAGAATTAAAATTTCTTAGAATAATGTTTTACATTTTCTGAAATTTTTTGAGAATTTTTTGGGCACTTTTTTTCTCGTCAGAAAACGCCCACCCGGATTCCGTTCACCGGAATTTTTTTTACTTGAGCTTCAGGGATCTTAAAATGACCGTCTAATTTAGACGATTCTAATAGTAGAAAATTTTTCAAAAAATAAGGTTAAAAATGTCAGAAAAATGTATTTTAAAGAAAAAAAATAAAACAATTTTCTGTTGGAACAATATAAGTATTATGTTGGAACAAATGGTACACTGATTTGGAACAATGTAAGTAGGACAAAAAAACGTGCCCAGAAAATTATCAAAAAATTCCAAAATATTTAAAACATCATTTTAAGAAACTTTAGTTTTTGGCTCAAAGTGAGACTCCTTACAGTTTTGACCCAACAAATTGTTGAAGCATGTAAAATGGATAAAATTAAGGAAAACGTTTTATTGCGACTAAACTGTAAGAAATCCCGCTTTGACCCAAGAATTAAAGTTTCTTAGAATAATGTTTTACATTTTTTGGATTTTTTTGAGAATTTTCTGGGCACTTTTTTCTCACCGAAAAACGTTCACCCGGATTCCGTTCACCGGAAATTTTTTTACTTGAACTTCAGGGATCTTAAAATGACCGTCTAATTTAGACGAGTCTAATAGTATAAAAATTTTCGAAAAACGATGTTAGAGATATCGGGAAAATGTATTTTAAAAAAAAGAAATAAAACAATTTTCTCTATCCTCTTTTTCATTTTATTTACAAATTTACAACCTTGCCCTTTTTAATTATCATCAAAACTACAGATTAAAATCTGTTGTCCCAACGTGGGTGTCCCCTTCCCTGTCTCCCATTGGTTTTATTACATCTGTACACTTAATCCTAGTCAGTATTTAACTCTAATCCCAACTTTGTTAATTTCCTTGAGTTTCTCCTTCCTTCGACAGAAAAGCATGGACTTCTTTCACATTTTTCTATTTCTCTGTACATCGTCTTTCTTTGTCTCAAATCACCATCAACTTCATTTGATCATTCGCTTTCTCTATCTCTGATCATCGCAACCTCATTGAGAAAGCTGATTACCATAGGAATTTAAAACTGAAATTAGTTTCAAAGCTTGAAATAAGGTATTTTAGATTATTATCAATATCTGTAATATTGTTAGAATCATCCCAAATTCCAAAACGAAACTAAGTTCAAAGCTTGGAATCAATAACTACAATGTCTGAATCACCTCTAAATTTCATTTTCTTTGATTCAGTTTCAGGTTTACCTTCCTGCTCCATACATTTAGTTGTTGCATCGGGTTTGGGTTCAGCATTGTTGGATTTAACAAGGAAGCAATGGAGAATTGAAAAGTTCTTCTAGTTTTTGGCAGAAGTATATTATCAAGCAGCCATTACATTTCTGAAACACGAAGGAAATATATAAGCGAGATGGAGAATTGTTGGAGGTAATTGTTCTGATGCATGGGTTTTCCTACCCATTCTAACAGATTTGTTAGTATCTTGAACAGATCTTTATGAGATATTTGACGGTTCTTAATTCCTCAAATTAATTTCAATTTTAAATTCCTATCATAATCAGTTTTCTCAATGAGGTTCACGTCGATGGAAGATAGAGAAAGACGATGATCAGAGACAAAGAAAGAGGATGTATAGAGAAAGAAAAAAACTTGAAAGAAAAAAGTCGATGCTTTGTTGTTGAAGGAGAAACGGTGTTGCTCAAGAAAATTAACAGAGTTAGACTATAGTTAAATGCTGATTACACGTGTAATAAAATCAATGGGAGACAGGGAAGGGGACACCCACACTGGGACAGCAGATTTTAATCCCAAAACTACATAGTTTTGTTATGTCACACAATAAGCTCTTTGTCACACCCTAACCCCTTGTCACACTGGATCTTGTCACACTGGATCTCACCCCTATATATATATATATATATATATATATATATATAGAAAGAGAGCCAAAAGGTATTTCTATATTTTGACACATCATATTAATTATGATGCGTAAAGAAAAAAATCATAAGTATATCAATTAAGGTTGACTTGAGTGATTAAGTGTCTCAAGTCGCATAAGCTAGATCTCGAGTTCGAATCTTATTGCACGCAGAAAGCGTTAATTGGGAGAGGATCCACCTAAGGGGTACTTAACGAGCCTCGATCCGAAAAATCGAACAAACTATAAAAAAAATCATAATTCTTTTTAGGGTTAATTAAATATAGATGCCTTGTGGTTTCGTCAATTTGCAGATGGATACCTGTGGTATTTTTCTTTTGTAAATGCAACCCCGTTCACTTTTTCAGAATTTGGCCGATAATGACTTCGAAATGAAAATTTTTAAGAGTTAAATGATATTTTAAGCAACTTTAATTCTTCAACTTTTTAGATTTAATGTCATTTAGGTGTTTTCTATGAGAGAAAAAATTAATGTTTAAAGTGAGAAAACTCCAAAAATGATGATTTTGAAATTTTAAAAATGTGATTCCACAGTAAATATGATACTAAACAATTTTAATTCTTAAAATTTTTTAGTTTGAGGTCGTTATCATATCAGCCAATTTGACAAAGTAAAAAAATGTAAAATTTTACAAACCACGTGATTGCGTTTGTAAAGAAAAATACCACACATACCCATCTGCTCAAGGGACAAAAAATGATTAAAAGAAAATTTGAACTCCAAATCACTACCATTTAAATTTTTTATTAATTAATAATACTTAATTTCTAAATTTATTTAGATTAATTAATAAATTTTTGTTAGTATTTAATTTGTTGTATTGGATTCATATTTTTTCTTCTCTTCATTTATATATCTTGGTTCTTTGCCTTTTCGGGGGTGCCAATCTGGTTGGGATTTCCGTTAGGCTAGGTCCATATTTCAATTAAAAAAAGATAATTAGAATTCTAATTACAACAAAGAGGTGAAAAATTATAAATTATAAGTGAAATAAAAATATATATTTTGATTTTAAATAAATTGTAAAGGAAAATAGTTAAATATTTTTTATATTTATTGTTGTCTTCCCACGATGGCCAATTTTGAGTGGAGGCACAGTTCCCTCGCCAATTTTTATCCAATATGCAACCTACCTGGTGAAGATGAGAATCATGCCTTCTTATCTGTGAGTTAGCAAAACTAGCGTGGATAAAGCACTTCGGGGATAGAAGAATGGAACAGGTTAGTTCGTGTGTGGAATGGTTAGTCACTTCTATTGACGAGAATTGTTGGTACTGTGTAACGTAATAGGATTAGTTTCAAGGGGGGGGGGGTTAGGAACTAATATAACTTTTTCGCTTTAAAATGCTGACTTAATTAAAAATTTGATAACTTAACTCAATGTTTAAGTCAGCAAGGCTGAGTGAGGTATGAGGCAGCTTTAATCAGATACTGACTAGAGCTGTTTCAACTATGAGTTGAGAAGTAACACTTTGGGTCAGCTTCCAACTCGGCACTCTGATTGCTCAGCATCGGCTTATACAAATTATTAACCGAGCAATTTAAGCACGCAACACATACATATACATATATATATATATATATATATATATATATATATATATATATATATATATATATATATATATATCAAGAGAAGGGTTAGAGATTACTCAACAGACTTATCCTGGTTCGGCCTCACCGCCTACATCCAGTCCCCAGAGTCCCTCCGGGCTTTTTCAATCCACTACTGAGCTCTTTAAAGGTAGAGCACAAACCGTTTACAACAGCAATTGAGTATGCAAGAGTATCGTCCTCTATTCGTCTACTCAATCCTATCTTCCACTGAACACTATAACCGAGTGCTCAGATTTTCTCTACCACTGAGTACTATAACCGAGTACTCAGCTTCACTCTTTTAACCTTTACAATTGATATAGAATTTGTTCCAGCCTCCCATTTCTATTTCTAGAATTGATAATAAGATTGTCCTAAACAAAAATTGCTAAGACACTTTAGATGATTGGATAATCACTCTAGACTTTTACACAGTAATATGTAAATTGGTGTAAGTATTTGCTTTGCTTTTTCTCACAGATTCTTCGAGTGTGAATTTGGTCAGCGTAATGGCTAGTTGAAGATCTATATCGAATGAAGCAACTGAAAGGCCTATTTATAGTGACACTTGAGGTATCGGTTATTTCAAATTTCGAAATAACCGTTGGAGGGAAACGGCTTGATGTCGTTGTCACTCAGTACACGCTCAGTGCCGTTAGCCAATCAGATTGTTGTATCTTCTGTCTTCGGTCAGTGCTGAGCAGCTTTTAGACAGACAGGCAGAATGTTTCGCCTTTTATGACAAAGTCTTCCAGACAGCTTTCTGTGTCTTCTGAACTTTACCCAAAGTAGAAATACTTTGTCTTGAAGTTGTTCCTTGCTCAGCTGCTGTCTTGTACTCTTTGTCGTCCAACTCAGCAGCTTCGTTCCGAAGTAGACAAAGAAAGTCTTCCAGATCCTTCTTCATGCTGAGCTGCGTTTTGTCCATAACTACAGCGTTTTGTTTACACGGGCCGAGTTGTCTTGGGCCTTTGACTTTCCTTTAGGCCTTTAGCCTTTTAGTCTTTATGTCTTATAAACAATTTAACTCAACATTGAACAAACACATTAGTGTAATAAATCAAAGCATAGTGTGTTTAGAATATTCTTTAATCATATACTTAAATAATTTTGTCAAATCAAAATCATGTGGAAAGGTGTTTCAACAGTAATGACTCAGCGGCTCCATTTTGGTCAGTGGAAGCTGAGCATGGGTCATTTTCGGTAGGCTGACGTATTTTCCCTGCAGGGTCAGTTTCATCGAACTCAATATGTACAGACTCTTCTACGACCTGAGTTCGTTTATTAAACACCCTATATGCTTTGCTGTTTGTTAAGTACCCTAAGAAGAAAGCTTCATCAGCTTTTGAATCAAACTTAGCAAGGTTGTCTTTTGTATTAAGAATAAAGCATTTACAACCAAAAGCACGAAAATATCCAATGTTGGGTTTTCGTCCTTTCCAAAGTTCATAGGGGGTTTTCTTAAGTATAGGTCTAACTAAAGCCCTATTGAGTATATAGCAAGCTGTGTTGACAGCTTCACCCCAAAAATACTTTCGAAGCCTATTCTCACTCAGCATTGTCCTAGCTATTTCAACTAAGGTTATGTTCTTCCTTTCAACTACCCCATTTTGTTGAGGAGTTCTAGGAGCAGAAAAATTATGGTCAATGCCGCTGACTTCACAGAATTCATCAAACTATTGATTTTTGAATTCTCCGCCATTATCACTTCGGATGTGAGCTAACTTTAGGTCTTTGCCATTTTCAAGCTTTCTAATCAGTGTTAAGAACATCTCAAAAGCTTCGTCCTTGCTACTCAGCAGGATGACCCAAGTATACCGAGAAAAGTCATCTACAATGACCAAGGAAAATTTCTTACCACCCAAGCTCAGCGGCTGGACTGGTCCGAAAAGATCCAAGTGTAGTAACTCTAATGGACGCTTGGTTGAGACTACATTTTTACTTTGAAAAGACTTTTTGGTTTGTTTACCTTGCTGACAAGCATTGCATAATTGATCCTTCTCAAATCTAAGTTTGGGTAATCCCTCAACTAATTGCTTTCTTGCTAATTTGGCTAGGAGGTCCATGCTTACATGACCAAGTCTCCTATGCCATAGCCAGGAATTATCTTCCTTTGACACTAAGCATATATTCTTTGAAAACTTCTTTTCCAAATTAAGCATAAAAACATTTTCAACACGAGGGGCAGTTAAAATCAATTCATTTGTTTTTCCCTCAAGTATCCTGCACTCAGTGGCATCAAATACAAACCTTTCCACCGTTGTCACACAGCTGAGCTACGCTCAATAAGTTATATTTAAGACCCCTGACTAGGGAGACTGACTCAATAGTAGGATTACCACCAACGGTACCTGACCCTACTATCTTACCCTTTTTGTTGTCTCCAAAACTTACATTTCCTCCTCGTTTACGTACAAGTGTGATGAACTGAGTTTCATCACCAGTCATATGCCTCGAGCATGCGCTGTCAATATACCATAGCTTTGACTTCTCCGCGCACCTCAGGCTCACCTGCAATTGAACTAGTTATCTTTAGGTACCCAATTCTTTTTGGGTCCTTGCTTGTTAGGTTTAACAGGTGATATGTCATATTTTATTTTGTGACGGCATACATTTATGGTGTGACCATCTTTCCCATAAAAGTCATAATAAACTACCCTTTGAGGGTAATTCCATTTCTGGTCAGCACGATTGTGCTGAGCATGCTAGCATATCTTTGTGGTATGTCCTTTCTTTCCGCAGAAGTCACATTGGACATTCCGCTGAGTATTCCATCTTTGCTGACTGGTACCTGAGTACACAGCTTTTGGATGGAATCTCTTCTTAGCCGATGTACTCAGCTGGTTTTATATTGATGTGATATCCTTTCTCAGTTTCTTGGAATCTGATTGGACTTCAGAAACAAATCTATGCATAATTTTTAGATTTTCATCTTGCCTAGTATTGTCCTGAAGGAGATGTCGAAGGTCACTGAGTTTGACCTCTTTAATCTCATCACACTGTCTGCTGAGTGCTCTTATTTTCTTGTTACACTTTTTAATCAGTGTATAGAGATCACTCAGGGCATTAATCATTTCATTTCTGAGCAAGGGTATAGATGTTACCTCATTAAAGTGTTCCTCATGGTCAGACCCATCAGAGAGGTCAGCTTGTTCAGATCAGCAGTTGTCAGCAGATTCATCAGCCATAAAACAGATGTTTGCTGACTCAGTGGTATCAGCTTCTGATGAGGTTGACTCATCTCTATCACTCCATATGGCTACCATTGCCTTTCTGCTTCCTTTCTTGTCTTTCTTCAAGGTGGGACAGTTTGATTTGATATGCCCAGCTTGGTGGCATTCGAAGCAGGTGACAGGCTTTGAGCTATCCTTTTTGTATCTGTTGTTGCTAGACTCATCTTTGTGTTTGTCACTTCTTTTGAATGGCCTTTTGCTGTATTTATCATTTTTCTTAAACAACTTTTTCATCTTTCTTGTAAACATGGCCATCTCCTCATCATCTGATGAGTCAGCTTCGGTTGAGTCGGCTTCATGACAAGAGATTTTTGCTTCTTGTCCTCATTTTTCTTTTTAGCCTCAAAGTTTTTCATGAAGATCTCATGGGTCAGCAGAGATCCAATGAGCTCATCATATTTGTACATGGTCAGGTCCTGAGCTTCTTCTTAGCTTGCCAGCTCTTGGGGAGACTTCTCAAGATTTTCTTCACCTGTTCTTCTTCTGTGAAGTTCTTGCCGAGTCTCTTCAGCTCATTTATGATGTTAGTGAATCTTGCGTTCATCTCTGAGATGTCTTCATTATCATTCATCTCGAATAGTTCGTATAGTCGCATATGCTGATTCACTTTGGACTCCTTGACCTTGCTAGTTCCTTCATAGGTCACCTCTAGCTTCTTCCAGATTTCTTGTGCTGACTCGCAACCTGAAATCTTATTATACTCTACAGCATCTAACGCACAGTGAAGCATATTGATAGCCGAAGCATTATTTTGTAATTTTTTAAGGTCATCATCTGACCATTTATCCTCACTTTTGATGGACTTTACACCATCAATTGTTTCATAGGGAACAAACGGGCCTTGGACTATAGCCAGCCATGCACTCATGTTTGTTGCCTGAATAAAGTTTTTCATCATGTTCTTCCAGAATGTATAATTTGACCCGAAGAATAGTGGAGGCCGACTAATAGATAATCCCTCGGGGAGTATCTGTGTTGTTTGATTTCCTAGAAGGAAACGAGTGTTGTTCTCAGCCATTTATAGGGATCAGTTCAAGATAGTTTTATCTTGAATAGTGAGCTACTGAGCTGTGATACCACTTGTTGGTCCCGTGTAACGTAATAGGATTAGTTCCAAGGGGGGTGTTAGGAACTAATATAACTTTTTCGCTTTAAAATGCTGACTTAATTAAATATTTGATAACTTAACTCAATGTTTAAGTCAGCAAGGCTGAGTGAGGTATGAGGCAGCTTTAATCAGATACTGACTAGAGCTGTTTCAACTATGAGTTGAGAAGTAACACTTTGGGTCAGCTTCCAACTCGGCACTCTGATTGCTCAGCGTCGGCTTATACAAATTATTAACCGAGAAATTTAAGCACGCAACACATACATATACATACATATATATATATATATATATATATATATATATCAAGAGAAGGGTTAGAGATTACTCAACAGACTTATCTTGGTTCGGCCTCACCGCCTACGTCTAGTCCCTAGAGTCCCTCTGGGATTTTTCAATCCACTACTGAGCTCTTTAAAGGTAGAGCACAAACCGTTTACAACAGCAATTGAGTATGCAAGAGTATCGTCCTCTATTCGTCTACTCAATCTTATCTTCCACTGAACACTATAACTGAGTGCTCAGATTTTCTCTACCACTGAGTACTATAACCGAGTACTCAGCTTCATTCTTCTAACCTTTACAATTGATACAGAATTTGTTCTCACAAAATGAAGAACACTTTAGATGAATACAAATTCACTCTAGACTTTTACACAATGATTGGAATTGGGTGTAAGAACTTGCTTTTTCTAATCAGACAGCTTCTCTTTTGGATTCTTTGACTTAGTGAAGATTTTACTTGTCTGTTTCTCTTGTATGTGTTCAGCAATGATCCAAGTGATGAACTTGTCCATTTATACTGAATTCTGAAGCTTCAATGATTTGAAAATTCGACATAACCGTTGAGAAGAACGGTCTTCTTCGTCATCATGTGGTCAGCTTTCAGAACCGCAGGTCAATCCTGTCTTCTGATTTGCGCAGGAGGCAGGCTTGCCAGTTTTGTCTTCTTGCGCCAGGTTCGTCTTCTAGTGCCAGGTTTGTCTTCTTGCCAAACGCCAGACGGTCCATGCGTCTCGAAAAGATCCTTGATCATATTTTTGAGGCTTCTGATTTGTTGCAGAGATTTGTCGGACCTTGTCTTCTAGTAAACGGATCATTGGCGCTGACTTGATCTTTACTCAGCTTGTCTTAGCGGCGAATTTGAAAGTTGCTCAGCTTGACTCTGCAGCTTCGCCTTCAAGCTTTTCTGAAGAAGACATTTCTTTTACAACGATGAGTTGTATTCCACTCAGCTTCTGCTGTGTGATCTTCTTATGCTGACTTTGTTCTGTCTTTCTTTTTATGAATACTTAGTTCCTGTTCTAGTCAGTTTACTTACTCAACATTGAACAAACATATTAGTACAATTAAATCAAAACACTTAAATTTAATTGTCTTAATCATGGGATTAACTTAAATAATTTTGTCAAATCAAAATCATATGGAAAGGTATTTCAACAAGAATGGCGGTTCAAACATTGTTGAAGTAGCTAGCATTTTGTGGTCCTTATAGAGGAATCAGAACGAGGTTGCCTGAAAGGGTAGTTTCAATGGCGCTGAGTGTATTACTGATGTTGCAAGATAGGAATGTGAAGGTTGGGCGGCCGTCCACAACAATCTGGCTGCTCGAATATCCCCTATTACCCAGGCAACATCGAGATGGAGGAAACCAGGATTGGGTCGGCTTGCATGCGACGTAGACGCTGGAGTTTTCTCGGAAGCGGGGCACTGCTCTTTTGGTTTCATAATTAGAAACGATGAAGGCCATTGTACTTTCGCTTTGCACGACCCCCTTGAAGGTGTGTAGAAACCCATGGTAGCAGAAGCGGTTGCCATTCGTGAGGTACTGTCATGGTTGAAGGTACATAATTTCAAGGATGTGGAGATGAGGTCAGCTTGCTTGTCAGTAGTCCTTGCCATCAATAAATCGTCGGTCCAATTATCGTACTTGTGTGACGTAGTTTCTGAATGTATTTCCTTAATGCGAGCATTAGTTAATGTCTCAATTTCTTTTGTTAAACATTCATCGAATTCTGCAGCTCATAGTCTAGCACATGTTGTAGTCTCGAGATCTATTCGTGGAGAGTGGGTTGGCCCCTTCCGTTTCTTTCGGATATTCTTTTAGCAGATTGCAATTAATAAAGTTATTCTCTTTGATTCAAAAAAAAAAAAAAGTTTGGTGTATCTAAATAAAAAAAATCAATATCTTGATGGAAAAGAAAATGAAAGATGTGGGTGTAAGAATGGTTTTTGCCAAGCAAAAAAGCATTGTAAGTTGCAATGTTAATGTATGAAGATGATGCTAAGTAGCTAACAACCTCAACCAGAAAGTCTTATCTATCTTCCAACCCAATTCAACCCCAAATCAACACAACAATACACTGATACACTGAGAAAATTACAAAAATCCCATCTTTCCTGTCCATTCCTTCATTCTCCACCTCTTCTACTAATGGCTTCCTTATCCTTCCTCTCCCCTCCTTCAACCTCATCTTCCTCCTCCTCCTCTTCTCTCCACTGCAATGCCTTCTTCTCCTCCAACATTCCCACTCGTTCCCTTCGTTTTCGCTCTTCCACCAAGCCTTTCTCCATCAAATCCCAATCCGCCCCCGTTCTCACCCAAGACGATCTCAAGAAACTCGCCGCCGACAAAGCCGTCGATTATGTCAAATCCGGTATGGTTCTTGGTCTCGGAACTGGCTCCACTGCCGCCTTCGTCGTTTCTAAGATCGGAGAATTGCTCAAATCAGGTCAATTAAAAGACATCGTCGGGGTTCCCACTTCAAAGCGCACCGAAGAGCAAGCACGATCTCTTGGAATCCCTCTTTCAATCCTCGACGACCATCCCAATATTGACCTCGCAATTGACGGCGCAGACGAGGTCGATCCGGATCTGAACTTAGTCAAAGGCCGTGGGGGGGCTCTATTGAGAGAGAAAATGGTGGAAGCTGCGTCGGAGAAGTTTGTGGTTGTTGCTGATGAGACGAAATTGGTGACCGGACTTGGAGGGAGTAAGCTTGCAATGCCGGTGGAAGTTGTGCAATTTTGTTGGAAATATAATTTGGTTAGGTTGAAGGAATTGTTCAATGAAGAAGGATGTGAAGCCAAGCTAAGAGTGGATGAAAATGGGAAACCTTATGTGACTGATAATTCAAATTACATTGTGGATTTGTATTTTCAGAATCCGATTAAAGATAGCTATGGTGCTGGGAAGGAGATTTCTTCTTTTGAAGGTGTGGTAGAACATGGGTTGTTTTTGGATATGGCAACTGCTGTGATTATTGCTGGAAAAACTGGAGTAGATATCATGACTAAGTGATGTTATCCTTCATTTTCAGGTAGTGATCAGTGAAAACTGAAATCTTTTATCATTTGCTGCTCTGCCTGAATTAAAGTGCCAGTTGATAATTTTGTTGTCAATTACTTTTTGAGCTCTTTATTTGCTGGCTTTTCTTGTGCTATGGACTATAGGAATGATGATGTGAAATAATGGAAGATGAATCAATTGTTTGATGATCATATAATATATATGAGCAGCTACATTGTTTTTATATAGTCTTTTAGTACATGGGATTCAGGAAATTGAAAAACTTGCAGTAAAGTTGTATGCATGTCCACTTGTTTTTTACTTCTTCATTTATGAGTTACTCTGAACATCATAGCTATTCAAGAAATTGTTTGATAAATTTGTACCAAAATTTTAAGGACAAGGTACAAATTTATCCCAAGTTATTGGAGGAGAATGAATTTAGCCTTCAAAACAATGCAATCTTGTGTCTAACCGTCCGTTGACGGTGCAATATCAAGCCTTATTAATGGAGAATAAGTTTATTTTCATCAGTAATTTCATGTTCTTGCCATCAGGCCTTTTGGCCATCCGATAAAACTTGAAATTGCAAATCTTCTTCTAATGAAAAAAACTCATCTTTCCTTGAAGACGTTTGAAATCGTACGGTCTAGTAAGTTTTGTATGTGAAGGTTAACTCGGCTCTTCCCCAATAACCATAGAACCGAATCCCTAGTTTTAATAAAAGAAATGATTACAGAAAAGTTACTTTGGTTAGTCAGAAAAACTGAAGATTATGAACAATACTATGTATAGTGGGAATGCTTTGAGAGATGAATCTCTTGTGACTGGATTGGATGATTGAGAATCGGTGTTCATTTTGAGATGATATCAAAATATGGTCATGTTATGAATTCTTGAAAAAGGCTTAATATTTCCTTAGCCTGGAAAAGTAAATTCTAACTATACTTTAGAAACAGTCCTATTTAGAAAAGGCTTAATATATCCATATCCCTGAAAAAGTCAAGTGTTATTATGATTTGGAAACGTCTTATTTACCATTGAATTTACTTAAAATGATCTATTAATTCTCTATAAGTGAATTATTAGTCTCTTAAACTTACTTACAGTGATTTATTGCCCTTGAAAGTGATAGGTACTTTAACTTGTCAAAAATCCTCTATTGCTTTGTCACGTGGACTTAAGGGGTTAATATGTCACTTTTAAGCAATTTCAACGTACAAAGGGCATCTTGTAAAGTGATCCAAGTGTTTGAATCTACATATTATTGTTTATCATCTGTTATAAATTTCTCCAGAAGCAACATTCCATCTAGAAACTATTTGAAAATAGGGGTTTTCTTCTTGCAGTTGCTTAGCTTAGAATAATATTTCTGGCAGGACTGAATAACATAAACTAAATATGCCCTCCAAGAACAAAAATAAGCATTATACTCGAAACATACAACGATATCTATATTATTCTACATATGTACTCAAAAGACACAAGCGTTAACTATGAATCGCCCTCGTCGGGTTCTACCTTTTATTATACAACAAACTGAATTTCTACACAAGAATCAACAGAAAAAATCACAACAATCAGGCTGAAAATAAATATAATCTCTATGTATGATAAATAAGCTAAGGTGAAAGTACAAGGTAGTGAGCCAATGCTGCTGTTATATCTTGTCCTAGTTGCGCACTGCCATAAGCAGAGCCCCGAGCAGAATGACCATCCACTGGAACTTCCCGGGTAGATTTTCGTTTGCTGGATTAACAAACACAAATTAGGATACTTAAGATTAAGATTGGAAGAACTAATATATTGTGCAGAAAACTTGAATTTGGTGCCTCAAAATTCCATCTACTTAAAAAATATATAAACCTTCTTAAAGTCAAGAACTTGAAGTTTCTAAGTATTGAATTTTATGTGGTGGGTAGTTATTTAAGGTCCAACATAACAAATTTCTTGAAGATGATTATAATAATATAGTCAATGGCATAAAAAAACTGCATTTCTGAAGATGAGAACTTGAAAATGCCAATTAAACTAAGAACTAGGATGGTGATTAATGAATAATTATGCTTGATTAATTATATCTAACCTGGACCGGTATCCGAGTTTCCAGTAGTACCATTTGAATTTGCTACTTTAATCCCAAGATTTGCACAGTCAGATCCAATAGCACCTTTCAACAATCAAAATTCACTATCAGTATATGAATTCAGATCGAAAAGCCGAAACTAATTACGAGTGGCACGTTTGAAAGAGTCGGTTCTCACATTGGCTGTAGCAAGGGAAGTAAGGAATGTCAAGTAGATTCGAGTATCCAGAATTGCAGGTGCATAGATGATTATATGTGAAGTTCTTAGTGCAAGTTCCTCCTCCACAGTAGCTCCAGTAGCATGCTACATATAAACACACCAGCAAAACATTCAACAAAAACTGCCTAAAGATGAGAAGAAGAAGAAGAATCCGGTGATCAAAAGTTACGGAAATTACGGTCAAACATAGAGATATTGGATGGAATAGGCTTCTCTTCTGGTAGAACCGGGGCTACCTGGCAACCGCTGCTGTAGCTGAGAGTGCCTGCAAAATCCACGAAACGCCGATCAGATAAGCAGTTTCAAGAGCATCACATAACTTGAGTTAAGATTAAGAAGAAGAAATTACATTGTGGAAGAACACAAGGGAGGAACTGAACATGAAGATTAACCGAATCATTGACGGTTCGAGTCCAACCCGCATCGCATTCGCAATGGTAACCTAAAGGGTATGTAATGTTTCCAACACATGTTCCTTTTCCACAGTTCACTTTATCACATATAGCATCTGCATTTCACACACACAAAAAACATAAGACATCATATGATGTTTTTTTGTTAATTGTAAGAAAGAAAGATTAGCATACCATATAGAGGAGTTAAAGGATCATCTGCTAAAGCAATGAGAGGCATCAAAACAAGGAGCAAGAACATCTTCAAAAAGGCCATTTTTTAGAAATAGAGAGAATTTAATTTGATTTTTGGAGTTGGTGATGAATTAATGGAATTTAGGGGTACTATATATAAGATTTGTATTGTCGTGTTGAATTTTTAAAAAACACTTTATTCAAGTTTTCTTTTTATCATTGACCTTAAACTTCTGATTTATTATATTTATTTAATCACAATCATCCAATATATAATTTGGTTATGGAAGTTTCTATGAAGACAGCACAATCTTAATTAAATATTTTCCAATGTATTTTTTTCTTTCTTTAGTAAATTAATATACTATTGTGTTTGAAAGATTCATGCTATTAGATCATATTATTTGGATTATAATTTATGTACAAAAAGGAATAAGTCTTCTTTTTTTTTTCCTCCCGGCAATTTTTGCTCTAGACCAAATTAGCTGTTCGGTAGTCCTATTCAATGCTTGAATTAAGAAAAACAATATATATATATATATATATATATATATATATATATATATATATATATATAATATTTCTACGTTTATTTGATGAGCACTATTTCAAATTTCATATTGTCCGAAAATATCAGGATTCACGTGTCTTCATCCTAAACCTATAAAAACGTTTGAAGTAAGGAAAATCGTCGGATCAAACTAAAGAGGAATAAACATCCAATAAGATATTCTTTGAATTATCTTTGGATCAACACCCTTCAATTATGTCTAAGATTAATGAATCTCAATTTGGGTATATTACTAACTACTTAAATTACGTCCACTAATTACGTGGAGGATTTACCAATTGGCTTATAGAGTATGATTTCATAATCAATGTACAAACTGAAATCTATCACAATTTATTCTCAATTAGTGCTCTAATCTTATATTCTCCTAATTTAGATATCAAATTGGAGACGTCAGTCAATGGTCTCACCTTGATCATTTTTCTATGTTACTTCAGGAATCGAAGAAATCCTTTTTGGCATTAGAGCATTTACTTTATAGATTCAATTGTACGAAGCTTTCATTTCATTAACCTAAAAATCCATCTAATCCGATAAGTTAAATTTAGTGATATCAGGTGAATATAAATACGCCACGTGACACTTAAGAGATCCAAACCAACACCCAAGGAAAGGGAACATGTGACACCTCTATAGTCAAACTAGACAATATGACTCCGTATTAAAGCCTTGACTCGAGACGTTTCAAAAGACCCAATCAAGGATCCATCTATTACATCAATCACGTTTGATCCCGTGAATCTCGATTCTAGTGGGTATAAATAATATCGACCCTGATATCTGGACGCACATTGACCTATCAACAGGTGATACACAGCACACCGCGCTCCTCAATCGATAACAGTCTTCTATACCCCGGTCACAATATAAATAGAGTAAGATTAACTCAAGATATACTGCGTCATTCATTCTATTAAGCTTATATTACAACTTTTGTTTCGCAAAACTATAATTAAGTCACTGAATTTTTATGGTTTAAAGATTGAACCTCTGATCATACACATGGAGCCCTTAACTAAGGGTTCCGTTAACTAAACCGTTAGGGACTTAATCGGATAAATTATTAAAAAAAAGTAATAAAATAAAGTAAACAAATGTCAAAATATATGGTTAAGATCTTGAACTTTTAAGGTTTTAAAAATTAAGCTTTTGATTTTTAATTTTTACACAAATTGAATCTTTCACTAACGGTTTAACTAAAGGAACCGTTAGTGAATAGCTCAATGTGTGAAAATTAAAATTAAAAAGTTTAATCTATGATCATAAATTCAATCTTTAAAACCATAAAAATTTAAAAACTTAATTATAGATTTAGCATTTTATGAAAATATTTTTACATCTTTAAAATATACTCATCTCTTTATATTAAGTATTTTTTTTTCTCATTGAGCAATTCGGCCATTCTCTCTTCTCCTCACCAGAGTTTACTTCATTTAAGTTTTGTTCTTCAGGGGAGAGCTCTAAGAAGCAACATGAAGATGAGAGAAAAACAGAGGAATGTCCAATAGAGAAGAAGATGAGTTAAACAATGTTGATTAAAATGAGAATTTGAAGTTCTTTCATCTTCGCTGTTGTTTAACGGATATGAGTCTTATCATCTGACAAGTTTGGTTTTGTCTTGTCCTTTGACAAGATTCTTCTTTTCTTTTCAATTCTTGTATCAAAAGTTCTTTTTCCATCTATGACAGCATCAAGTATTCATTCTGGAGAATGCATTCTAGCTAAGATGTGAGCTTTTTAAGGAAATCTCAGTCCTCAGCTAGCCGAGACTATGACTATGAAAGAAACTTTAAGTTGAATTAAGATGCATCGCCCCAATGAGAAAATTTAAATTCAGATTGTCTCGTCATGGGGCATGTCCACCATAATTTCTTAGCAATATTCTTTTATCTAATTTAAGTTAATAAAACTTGACATTATTTAAAAAAATTGTTTTATTATTTAAAAAAAGGGTAAATTCCAAAAAAAAACTCATGTGGTTTAATGTTCTTCCAAAAAAACCCTTGTGGTTTGTTATTACAAAAAAAAAAGACTGTGGTTTGCGTCGTTAACCAAAAAACGGAAAATGGCTTAACGGTGTTAAAATGCTGACGTGGCACAGGGGTAATGTTGAAAATTCGATTTTTATTTTATTTTTTTATTTTTTTCCCTCTCTCTCCTCCTCCTTCTTCTTTTTCCTTCTTCCCCTTCCTCTTCCTTCTTTTTCCTTCTTCCCCTTCTTCTTCTTCTTCTTCTTCTTCTTTTTCTTCTTCTTCCCCTTCTTCTTCTTCTTCTTCTTCTTCTTCTTCTTCCTCCTTATTCTTCCTTCTTTTTTTTTCTTTTTTTTTTAAGTTTCCAGATTTCTGGAATCCAGAAATCTGGAAATTTTTCAGAAATCTGGATCCGGAAATCTGGAAATTTCCAGATTTCTGGAAAATTTCAGAGTGTCCGAAATTAAAAAAAAAAAGAATAGAGGAAAAAAAAGAAAAAGGAAGAAGGAAGAAGGAAGAAGGAAGAAGAAGGAGGAAGAAGAAGAAGAAGAAGAAGAAGAAGAGGAAGAAGAAGGAAAAGGAGGAAGAAGAAGGAGGGGAGAGGGAAAAAAAATAAAAAAATAAAAAAAAATTCGAATTTCCAACCTTACTCCTGTGCCACGTCAGCATTTTAACACCGTTAAGCCATTTTCCGTTTTTTGGTTAACGGCGCAAACCACAGTCATTTTTTTTGTAATAACAAACCACAAGGGTTTTTTTTGGAAGAACATCAAACCACAGGGTTTTTTTTTTGAATTTACCCATAAAAAAATCAAAATTTGTGACATTTACTATAAATTTTTTTTATTTCTTCTAGGCTTAATACATCATTTGCCCCCTGAACTTGTTCAAAAAGCTTGATTGGCCCCCTGAACTTTCAAAGTGTTCCGATAGCCCTCTGAACTTGCATAAAATATTCAGTTAGCCCCTTGAACTTGCGTAAAATGTAATCAATTGATCATTCGGTCGTAAAAAAGTAAGTTAAATACGGAAGATGTATTCCACGAGTCTTAAAAAAAGTAAAACGACCAAAATCGGAGTATACAATTCTAATATTAGAGAAGACAAGTTGTATAGTTGAGCAAGCAATAACTTCCTTTTTAATCTATTTTTTAATTATGTAATAACATTTTAAGATGCGTGGAATACATCTTTCGCATTTAACTTACTTTTTTACGATCGAGTGATCAATTGATTACATTTTACGCAAGTTCATGAGGCTAACTAAACATTTTATGTAAGTTCAGGGGGCTATCGGAACACTTTCAAAGTTCAGGGGGCCAATCAAGTTTTTTAGATAAGTTCAGGGGGCAAAGGATGTATTAAGCCTTTCTTCTAACACGTACAATTTTTTACACAACACAGTTTGGGCAATCAGTGATAAAATATATAGCTTGGGGGTTAGGTGAGAAGGAAGGAAATAATATGAGATATAACGGTCCATGTCGTCTACTCTATGAACAGAATATTTATTTACTTGTTTAATTAAATGAAAGATTTTATTTAGTGAGATTGCTCTTATCGATCAACTCTAAATTATTGTATTCTATTTCGAAATACATACTTTTTTTTTTTTTGTCATGTTAGTATTTCAACTTCTTTATTTCCAACCCAATCTAATAATTTAACATGTCATCATTATCAACCATTACTAAAAAAATAATAGAAAATTCGATCTTACTTCCTCAATAAGATTTGGTTTCCGTTTGTTTTCATTTTTCGGAACTGTTTTTTATCTTTCAATATTATATAGAAGATAGAAAATGTTTGGTAAAATTTCGAAACAGCTGTTTCTTGCAGAAAAAATAATTAATATCCACTGTCTATCAGCAACACCAAATAGCTAACAACGATAGCAAACAAACATACCCTTAGAGTAAATAATTTATTAGTCCCTACACTTTCATCCAATAGACTATTTAATTTTTAACGTTTGTTTTATTTAATAGTTTTGTCCTTATAGAGAGACTAAACTATTGAATATAATAAAAGTTAATGAATGAATAATGTATTATTAAAATACGAGAACGAAACAATGTGTTACAAAAAAAAATATAGAGTTTACAAAAAAAAATTAATATCCCGGAAAGCGATTCATAAAGGCTTTGTTGATTTAATTGTGTTTACCATTTGTTATTTTTATTGTGAGTGGTATATGTTAGCTGATTTTACTTTTAAAATAATTATGAATGCTTGGGAATTTGTTTTTCATGTTAATTATATTAATGATGACTGAAATTTGAAGTTAATTAAAAAATATGACTGAGTTTTATTTTGTTTTAATAAAGTGGTTAATTTTTTTAATAAAATTATTTCGGCCATTAAATATAAAAAAGTTACACAAGTAGTGACATTACTACCACGTTAAAAATGATTAATTTTTACGTATGTTATGATAACAACATAAAAAATACTAGAATTATTTATTATTATTTTTTTAAAGAGAAATGTATTAATGAGCCTCAATCGGACAATAAGTTAAGGGTAGATGAAAAACAAAACTCGGAATACTATAATAAAATTGAGGACAAGTCCCTATACGGGAGTGTCGAGCAAAGGCATGAGCCAGCTCGTTAGCTTGTCTCGGAATAAACTTGACTGAATAGAGGTCATGTTGATGTAGAATGGCTCGACATTGCGACAAAATATCACCGAATTCAGTACGATCCTCCGTCCATTGGTTGACCGTCAGCCACAACTTTTGCATCAGTTCTAAAGGATACACGATTAAGCCATTTGCTTACCACCCATTCCATTGCACAAAGTAAAGAGATAGCCTCACTTTCTTTAACCGAGACTGAACTCTGAAGTACTTCCGTCCTTCCCATGATGAACTGACCGTTGTTGTCCCGAAGAACTGCTCCAGCACAGCACCAGCCAACGAGGAAGAAGGGAAAATTGCAGCATCAGTTTCGCAAGCCATGAAGTTCGAATCAGGCGGGTACCATTTTTGGCAGCAAATTGGTATCATCGGATGCAGCTGATCAGTGTTAGATGTAAACCGTTGAGCTTGTAACTAGTTCTGTAGCTAATATCTGTAAGCGAAGTTTCTAATTTTGCCCATAATTGATCATTTCTAGCCTTCCATAAACCCCAACACATCACTGCCATCAGGTCCGCTTTCTCCTTCGGAAGCTTAGTTAGCAGTCCCAACAAATAAGAGCTGAAGTCTGCTAGCGGGACAGCTACCGGATAGAACAGATCTTTCAAATTGCAACCTTCCCACATCTTCAATGCAACAGGACAAAGTGCAAAAATATGGCGTAAGTTTTCGCTCGGGGAACCGCATTGAACACAAACATCCTGAAGTTCCAGACCCCGCCGATTTAAGTTATCTCGAGTTGGAAGCAGATAACGGGCTAGACTCCAAAAGGCGAATTTTCCATGGAACCCGCAGCTTCCAAACAGCATTCCAGTCTCCAGGAAGAAACTGGGCCAACAAAGTCTCCAATGAAGTTGCCAAACAATACGCAGACTTAACCGAATAAGTGCCCTTAGGATCCGGGTGCCATAGAATCTGATCAGAGCGGTGAAATCGGGGTACAATAATCTTACCAATAGCAGTAATATCTCTTGATGAAAACAGTTCATCCAACAACTCAAAATCCCACTCAACTGAATTAGGAATAAATAAATACATACCTTTAACCCATCAAGTCCAGTGATCTTAGGAGTGGTCAGACGTAAGTTATTGTCTTCTTTGAGCCATGGATCATCCCAAACACTAATGGATTTACCATCTCCAACCTTCCATCGTATATCATTCTGCAAAACTAGTTGGGAACACCAAATACTCCTCCATATGTAACTAGGTGAATGATCCAAACAAGAAATCTCCTTTAGGGAAATATTTGACTCTGAAGATTTTACTGACAAGAGAATTGGGCTCCGAGAGGAAATGCCAATCTTGTTTTCCCAACATAGCAAGATTGAATGTCGTTCAGCTGATTAAAACTGCCACGTGACAGCTAATATATATTTATTTATTTTTTAATTATCATGTAGCATGCACATAGTTATTGCATGACTATCATGTTATATGTAAAAAGAAGTCTTTTTCAAATATAATTATTAGAATCATTATTCTTCTGTATAAATTGTTTGGAATCACATTTTTGAAATAATAAAAAGCAAAATTTAATATTTTAATAAAGGCCTAAACCATACGCAGCCCCCTGAATTTGTCAATTTTGGTCATTTTGCCCCCTGAACTTATGGTACGACCTATTTGCCCCCTCAACTATTTAAAAGTGGTATTAGCAACCCCCTATTTTCGTTATAACGAAAACAAAATGAAATTCCAACATTAGTACAAGTGTTCATAGAAGTATTGGAACCAGTCTGCATATATGTAACCTCATTTGCAGCTTGTTTTAGTAGTGCATAACCATATATGCAATTTTTACAAGAAAACTTGTGTATTATCTATACTAACCTCATTTGTAGCTTGTTTTAGTAGTGCACAACCCTTTTTATTATGACATTGGTGCTTGCAATGAGAAATGTCATAATTGTTTCCGTTATAATGAAAACATGGGGTTGTTAATACCACTTTTAAATAGTTGAATGGGCAAATGGATCATCCCGTAAGTTCAGAGGATAAAATGACTAAAAGTGACAAGTTCAGGGGCTGCGTATGGTTTAGGCCTTTAATAAAACAAAATAAATTTTAATAACTTTTTAAAACTTACATCCAACTTCAATAATGATTCGTTCAAATTTAATCAATTTCATAGCATAAAATTAGCATATGTAAGCATAAAATTTAACCTCACCACTGTCAAAAAAAGAATAATAAAAAAAAAAAAAACTCAGGAAATCTGAAGTTGAATTAATGTAACAATTATTTTGTTAACACAAATAATTTCTTCATTTGTAGACTTGGCTTTCGAGCATCAAATTTGAAAAAACCCAATTTCTCTATCAATTATAGTTTTTACAAAGATTTTGAGCAAAGAAATTAAATATTATAATGTCTGAGTTTAAAAATTCAGCTTTATCAGGAAAATATAGAAAACAATAGCTTGAGTCCGGTGTGAGACTCGTTGTGGTTTTATAATAATCTATTATAAACAATTAATGAACCACTAAAATGGACAATGTGCAAACAAGACTTCTAGAAGACTCCCAATTAAATGATTATAAGTTAATCAATCCTGCTTATAAAGTCTTGTTTTTCATTATAAAGTATAATAAAAAAAAGTCATAGTGATAAATAAAAAATGTGGAATTAAGAAGCCGATGAGAGATGAACATCTATACATAAAATATTTAAAGGATTTGGTACAATATTACTTTCACAAAGGCTATTTATTTTGACCTGGTTTTTATACCAATTTCGTCATTTTTTTTTGGTGCCAACATTGTCAAATTTATTGTGCCACAATGATTTGTTTACTGTGAGCAAAAGTTTATATCAAGTAATTTACAATTACGTTCGGACTGCAAAAATCAAAGTGTCAAAATTGATATAATGGTTTGAAACCAATTGTTTTTGGAGTGTTGAATACGCAAATTAAAACATGTTTTTTTTACATAGTTTAATCTTTTCAAAACACAACTTTTCCCCCTGACTTATTTAAAAAATATGTATTTATAGTTTAATCTATTATTTGGTTGTATTTAACTTCTAACATATTCAATTAGATAAATTCTCACTGTGAAGACTTAACTGAGGTTGATTATATTAATGACGTGATAGTAATAATCAATATAAAAATGACACGTGCCATAATAATAAAATTAATTACCATATAAGGATTTGGTATTCATAAAAATTCCAATTCCCATTAGTCTAAAATGATACAGTACTTCACAAACACCATTTGCAATTCCTCAGGTCCACAAATAAATCCTTACTGTCGTCTTCCGCTTCATTCGTTCCTCCAACAAGTATATTGCAACGCCTTCCGCTTCACCACTGAATCTTCGCGATTCCGTAGGTCCACAAAGAAATTCGTTCCTCAGACATTCTTTCGTTCCTGCCGTCCTAAACCTAACAGTCCAAAATTGTTTGAATCCCAACCCACATTCTCAAATTCTAAGGCATCACGTGGAAATTCCCAAATTGACAAATTGAGGAATTATCTCCAAATCCGAGCAACACATTTTGAACCTTAATCCTACTTTAAATCTTATCCTTTTGTGTTAGTGGGTATTACTTTGAATATTACATAATAACTTTACTTGGATTTTGTTTTATTTTTTTGGATTGCATAGATGATGGGGGACTATATATATATATATATATATATATAATGGAGAAGCGTGAACTCGTAGTGTCCTTCATTGTTCAGGTTGTACATGTGCAAGGAACGGTCATTGGAAACACTTCGACATAAGTCAGTGCATATTCAAGAGGGAGAAAGAGACTTGAATAGAGAGAGAGAAGTAAAGATGATCAGACCTTCTCATTAGTATCTCAGTTGGGTTTGGGCTGCTTCATGAGCTGACTGAGAATATATTAGGTGGGCTTTAGCCCATATTCCTCATCAAGTAGTCCTCCTTCTTTTCGAGTTTGAGCGAACCATTTTATGTGAGCCGATCTTGTTGTTTGAGCCTACTGGAGTGTGTGGATATATTATACTGATATTTATCTTTGGATGTTCGTGAAACAAGCATGATGACCCTCGTGTGCGGGTGCTCATGGAGCGAATGCGATGGTCTTCGTATATGGTTGCCTGCGGATTCAAAAGTAAACAACTTCATTGACATAAACCGAATTAAACAACATAACAGTATTCTCAAATCTTTAAGTCCTCGAAAGGCAAATTCACTTGAATGATCTTGCTCATCGCTTCTTCAAGCTTCAATTTTAGAATGCAAATCTCCTTCTGCTTCTTAGCAAGTACACCGAAATTGACAGTCTTAATCATTCTATCATAAAGGTGTCCATCAACTTCACTGTTCCTAAATTGATCTAGTAATATTGACATTGAGCCTCCTTATCTCTCTTATACCGAATCACAAATCTTTGTTAGCCATTCATCGTACATTTGATATAATTGCATCCCCCTATCGAATTCAAACATAACGATAAGGTTGGAAAAATAATTAAGGTTGCCACATCATTATGGACAAATGGTAATTAATTTTTATTATTGTGCCACATGTTATTTTCGTATTGTTTATTACTGTCACATTACTAACAGAATCAATCTCAGTTAAGCCTTCATCCAATATAAATGAAATTTTATCTAATTGAATAAATCATGAACCAAATGTGACTATTCGGTGGTCCGTCACGCAACACGAGCCATCGGTGTTTAATTTAACCCAAGGAAGGCTTGGTCTAGTTGACGAGGATCTCCCCCTTCGACATAGGTGAATTTATATGTTAGTCGTAATTGGCTCCTGTTACAAGTAGATAATAATTTTTTGATGGCATCCATTCTTACTACATGGATACCTTTTGCTCTTTCAAAAACTATGCAGTTCCTAAACAAATTGATAGCCATGTATCTTATTTCAGCTGGTTGGAGATATCAACCCCGTCATCATTATTTAAGGAGTAATCTGGTTCGGAGAGGTAAAATCTCTATTATTTAGTAGGATTTTTAGGGTATTTAATTTAGTTTGAGCTCTTTTTAATAATGTTTTAAAAATTGGACGGGATTGATAATTGGGTCAGAGGTCAATTGGTTCAATCGGTTGATTCGGATTGTTTAAATCGAATGACCTCATAAATAATATATATATTCTTAATTTAATTTAAATTATTAAATTTACTAAGAGTTTTGAATTTTATTTTATGTATATTTAAAATTTAAATACTAAGTAAATTTTGTTTATATTGTAAAGATCAATTAAATTTTTAATAATATTTATTTATCAAAATATATACTAAATAATATTTTAAGTTTTAAATATTAGTATAATATATAAGTATATAATATTGTTATTAATCATAAGTTAAAAGCTAGCTTAGTGGTGAGATGTAAATAGCCATAGCTAATGGCCTAGGTTTGAATCCCTTCTTCTATACATTTATTTTTTTTAATTAAACATTGGTGAATGGTTAACAGGACCAAACCGTTCAATCGGACCAGTTCATGATTGATCCGATCGGTTCAAACGGTTCATTCCGGTTTGTTGAGCCTCCTCAAAACCACTAAGGCCTAGTTTCCTTTAAAACTCCACTGTTATTCAAAATTTTAGATTTTATATTGCCTAGTCACTTCCGGAGCTAGACGTTCATTCATGCACTGCTCATTCCACTTGAAGAAATTATGTAGTCAATTTGCTAACGTGAAAATGGTCCTCTCGCGTTCGTACCATCGAAATATAGTACCGGTTAGTAAGCGCTTTAAGGGAAGGTTTCTCTTCTCTGAGGACCTATAGTACTTGGATAAACTTAGTATGCTTTTTACCTTTTGAATGTTCATGTTAATTTATATCAATACATATTTTTATTTCAATATTTGTTAAGTCTTCATTTCTTACTTAATTGTTATGCTTGCTTTCTCTATTCTGGTTATGTCTAAATTACCTTACCTTTAATCCAAATTAATATTTGACACCTTACTGGGGTTAGTATCTTCAGAAACTGTAGGATTGACAACCCTATGAGTACTTAAGGGTCCTTAATTTCTGAGTTTAGGTTCGACCATTCCCCTTCTGAGTTAAAGAGTTGGTAGAGGGTGGACGAGATTATACTTAGACCAATGTAATTACTTGAATAAAACTAAATTAGAACTTTAGAACACATCTTTTTGAATCAATCTTACCGCATTCCATTCCATTCACACTTGTTGAAAAAAGACATGTTAAAAATCCATCTCACATTAGAAAAAGATCAAGAGTAGTGTTAAACCCAAAACACCAAACCAATCAAACACGTAGCGCAAACCCAGCAAACATGAAGCACAAACCCAGCAAACGAAGCACAAACACGAACGATAAATGAAAAACCAAAAATGTAACTTACCTCTTTTCTATTGCGTCTGCAAAAACACAAACCATAAACGAAAAAAAGAAGCAAAAAACCCAGCAAAAGCAAACACGGAGCAAACGAAGCACAAACCCAGCAAACGAAACTTCAAACCTAGCAAAAACGAATGAAACTTCAAAGGAGAAAGGAGAAATGTGGTTTGCGCAAAAGAGAAAGGTGTGGTTCGCACAAAGGAGAAAAGGGTTCGTGATGTGTAATTTTTTCACGCAAAAGAGAAGAAAAGAAACATGTGTTTCTTATACCAGGTCTTTAGGGTCGGTTAAATACTTCACCGACTCTAAAGAGCATCATTAGCATCATTTCTAGAACAACCGACGCCAATGACGTTACTTAGCGCCGATTATCCATTAACTGACCCTAATAATTGGGGTACTTGGCGTCGGTTGTTAGAAAAAACCGACGCCAATGACCCTAAAAAACACGTATGCTCCTAATTTAGGGGCTTTAGAGTCGGTTATTTCAAATAACTGATGCCAATAACGTATTATTTGGGTCAGTTATTTGAAATAACCAACGGCAATGCCCTTTAGCCTCGGTTATTTTATACAACCATAGCTAATGAGGCGTAGCAATAGGCCATTTCTATACTAGTGAATTTAGATTCACAATCAACTTATTTGTTGGCCCGAACATTAATGAAACTCATCATAACAATATACTTGCTTAACGATAACTCTCGTGGATTTGACACCTGATTTTCACCGGATTATTACTTGATACGATGGGGTACACTTATCCCTCATCATGGTTGTAGACTTTTGAGTGCTTGCTCGAGACTTGACACCTCTCAATAACATATAATATAAACATATTTTATAAGCACACTACATACCACACATCTTCTGGTCACTGTTTCCATGTGGAAGAATCTGATGTTTCTATCTCCATCAGATATCCAGTTTTCCCTAGATTTTTGGAACTAGAATAATTCTTTTTGCTTTAGGACATCTATGAGTTCCATTTGTAAATGTCCTTCTAGATCCTATAGGCTTTGCCGACTTCCTTCCTCTAAAGCTCATTGAATACGTGCCAAATAATTTAGCGGCTAGTTGTACTTAAACAATTCTCCGAATGATTTATATAATTCTTAAGTAATTTTATACCTAAACGCTTTGTTTTGCCTGTATATTTTACTAAAACCATGTAGGCTAAGCAAAATAAGAGGCGTGGTCTGAGCTTCCCAAGGGAGATTGATTAATTAAGCTTTGTGATAAATAATACGACCCGAGGCATTCATGTAAGCCATATCCAATCGCACCTGTAGGTTTCTTATTTTCCTTGAAAATAGGAGGCCAAAATTCTCGAGGTCCATTAATTTTATCCCCCTCATTTGGTTAGTAATTTGAGAAATATCATTGAAATCTTCTGTTACAATCTAAGATGCATCTTGGAGAGGTTGGAAATCATGAATGTCATCCTATAGGTACCTTCTACGGAACGGGTTATTACTGGCATAAATGCTAGTCAAGAAAGATATATGTTTATTAGCCAAAAGAATTTGCCTATGGATGTATTATGTGTCCGATCTAACAACCTCGAAGTCCAACGAATATGAAAAAGCGGAAGATAGGTCAGGTAGGCATCCCAATCAGAGTGTGATAAGGTGTGAGAGTCTTTTAGGATGCACCCCTTGACTTAAAAACCTTTCCACCGTATATTTGGCCTAATTCCCTCGAGGAGCCTCAATGATCCCAACCTTCTCGGTCAACCATATTTGTAATCCAAAAGACTAATAATATGAAAGGCATGTTGAGTCACAAAACAAGTGCTTGATGAGAAAATAAGTGACAGGATAAATACCGTTAAGTTAAAAACCCGAAAAGGGCAACTTAAGTAAAATAAAGGTGACTCACTAGGCTATCCTAAGGCGGCCCACTGGACCGATTTATGGACGGCCCCATCTTCCTTTGAGAATAAAAAAAACATACACTTAAATCACCAATAACGAGGTGAGAAATACACATGTATACAGTTGAATGTAGGTACCACTTCAGCTGCAATAGGACCTATAACTGAAGGATCTAGAGCAAAAGGCATGATCCTCGACCGAATAAGGAGGCTCATGCGGAAGGTCGAATAAGCACCCTCCACGCTGGAAATCTCCACACCCACTCATTAGTGAACAAGGTCGATCCCATTTACAAGCTTAGAGATCCATAGCATGTCTCGGGAAGACATTAGTGGCACAGGTCGTGCAATGGGGCCTTTGGTCCAATCTCGGGCCCACTTAACCAAGTACTATATCTAGGAGTAGTGGCACTCCATCGGGAGCCATCATATATTTTGGGTTTAGCGTCGATCATCACCGGGGACCACCCCTCTTCGCCACCCCACGGGTCGAGGCGGACCTAGTACGAAACAAACAAAGGAAGGATGGCACTGTCATGTAAGTGTATAAAATACATGTTTATAATGAATAGCGAGTTTAAGTATGTGCAATTACATCACCCCAGGCCAGCTAGCTAAGCGCCTCCCTCCAGCCCGCAGTGCAAGTATACGCCAGATTTGACCAGCTGCTATACCACCGCTTCAGATGCAACTCCTTCGTCTGGTCCAACAGATTAGGAGGAGGAAGAAGACGATGCTCGCAAGCCTAATTTTCAAAAATGAAGGAAGCAACCAACGAAAAAAAAGCAAGACCAAAGGGGATATATATACACACACACACATAAGAAATAAGGTGGTTAAGATAAAGCACATATACCTGGACGACAATGTTGAGCCCTTTCAGCAGCTTGTTGTTTTTCCGGACGTACAAGTCCAAGCCATGCATCAGATGAGCGAGCCAACAGTCCCCCAATCATAGGAGTGAACCTTCTCCAATTAGTTTCAAGAAGGCCTCACTGCCATCCATGGTAAAGACCATCATGGATAAGGCAATCAGTATCACATCTCGGGCACACGGCTCACCTGCCTCAGGTCGATGCGATCAATCACCTGCTCCACCCACCACTCCTTCAAAGCCTTCATATGAATCCACTTGGATGAGTATGGGTACCTAATAAGCTCGGTGATCAACCTACACTGAACAGTGTCGTGAGTAAGCCCCAAGTCCAGGTTGATCACTGAGCTTATCAGGTACCCATTCTCGTCCGAGCAGATTCGGTTGAAGGCTTTGAAGAAGTGGTGGGCGGAGTAGGTGATTGATCGCACAAACCCGAGGCAGGTGGAGCAGTGTGCCCGGGCTGTGATATTGATTGCCTTATCAACGACGGTCTTGGCCATGGGTGGCAACGATGCTTTTTTTATACTGCTTCTTGTGTTGGCAAATCTGGAGAAGGTTCACTCTTATGATTAGGGGACTGTTGGCCTCATCTACCTGATGCATGGCTTGGACTTGTGCATCCGAAAGAACAACAAGCTGCTGAAGAGGCTCAGCATTGTCATCCAGGTATGTATGCTTTATCTCAACCACCTTATTTCTTATATGTGTATATATATTTTAATTATTAATCCTTTTTGGCCTTGCTTTTTGTCGTTGATTGGTTCCTTCGTTTTCGCAGATCTGGGCCTTCGAGCACCATCTTCTTCCTCCTTCTGATCTATTGGACCGGGTGAAGGAGTTCCCGCATCTGAAGCGGTGGTATAGTGGCTGGTCAAATCTGGTGTATACATGTACTGCGTGCTAATGCGTTTAGCCAGCTAACCTGGGCCGACATAACTGCACATACTCAAATTCGTTATTCATTATACATATGTATCTATATACTTACCTGACTTTTCTCCCTTTATTTGTTTCGTGCTAGGTCTGCGTCGACCCGCGGGGTGGCAAAGAGGGATGGTCCTTAATGATGATCAACGTTAAGCCCAAGATGTATCGAAGGTTCCTGATGGAGTGTCAACACTCCTAGATTTGGTACTTAGATGAGCGGGTCCGATATTGGACCAAGGGCCTCATTGTACGAACTGTTCTACCACCATCTTCCCATGACATGTTGTGGATCTTCGGGCTTATAAAAGGGATCGACCTTGCTCACTAACAAGTGGGTTTGGAGATCTCCAGCGCGGAGGATGCTTATCCAACCTTCCACATAAGCCTCCTCCCTATTCGGCCAAGGATCACGCCTCCTGCTCTAGAGCTTTTAGTTGTAAGTCTTTCTGTTGCAGCTGACATAGTAAGTGGTACATACATTCAACTATATATATATGTGTATCTCTCACCTCGTTATTAGTGATCTAAGCGCATATTTATTTTTTGTTCTCAAGGGAAGAAGACAAGGACGGGGCCATCCACGAGTCAGTCTAGCGGAGATCGCGGTGTATCTACTGGTTAGGGGGTATAAAGCAGAGAATGTACATAAATGATGCCGTGAAACATAACTAAACCTAATTCCATAACCGATTGATTATTAGAAATATCTTCGAAACGTCACGATGAATATGAATTAACTCGTTTTCGAATAGAATTTATAGCTTAAATAACCAATTAATATTCGCCATGAAAAGTTGATCCTTAATTTCCACAACCAATTGATTATCAATGATTGACGATTTACCGATTATTAGAGATATCTTCTAAATACCATAATAAATGCCAATCAACTCGTTTCAACAGCGAATATTTGAACCCTCTCAACATAGGTTCGGTCATGATCTTCTTGCATAGCGATATTTCTACCTCCATTATGTCAGGATGCTTTGAGTCGATCCTCGCCTCGAAGATTCTGTTTTTGATCTTATCTAATTCTTTTTGGATGACATCAAACTTACCTCAGAATCCTCGCACTTTATCGTGAGGTTCTTTTCCTTAGACGCACATCGATCCCGAGTCTTAGGTTCAACTACCTCTTCCTAACTAACGGGTCGAAACTCAACAGGTCTATAGCGGGCTCTTTTGTGATTTTGAGTCAGGGATCCTCCAGTTCATGAGGTTCGTTTTTCTTCTCTTACCCAGATCGATCTCTCGAGGGATTGCTCATTAGCATTCCTTGCATTTTTTCCAGAGGGATTTCTAGATCTGCGTCACCTTATTAGGGAGTCATGTCTTCCCCTTGACTGGGTGCTAAAACCCTTTAGTTCCTTGGTGATCCATCCTGATGAGGATGACATCTTTAGATAGTGTGGTATCTCATTGAGCAGTTGGTATTCTCAGATTTGTTCTTATATCTGACAGTTTCTTCCACTACAAGAAAATCGCTTTTTGGCAACAAGATTTGGCAACAACAGAAAAAGTTGTTGCTAAAAATAAACTTTAGCAACGACAATTTTTGTGTCGTGACTAAAGGTTGTTGCTGTAAATTACTTACATTTGTGGAAAAAATGTAACAACTTTGGCAACAATAGCTTCGTTGCTGTAAATAAAAGTATTTATAGCAACGACTGTATGCTGTTGTGGTAAATGAAAATATTTACAGCAACGATTGCATGTCGTTGTTGTAAATGCTGTCATTTACAACAACGACGGTGTGTCGTTGCTGTAAATGAAATCATTTACAGCAACGACTGTATGTGGTTGCTAGAAATGGAAGATTTATAGCAACCACTACATGTTGTTGCGTAAAAATTAATATTTTAGCAACCGAAAAGGTCGTTGCGAAAGAAAATTATTATACTAACTAATTAAAAATAAATAAATACATATTGTTTTTATAATATAAAATAAATTAAATATTTAACATAATTTAATTTGAAATGGAATTATAAAATATGTAATACTATTTTATTTATATGTTATAGATATTTATAATTTATTTTATATTAATTTTTTTATTGCTATTTTAAGTTTAATTATACACGTAATAAATTATAAAAATATAGTTACATAATTCAACTTGAACTATAAAATACTATATAATTATAAATACTTAGTTAAAAATTTATATATTTTGGTATTAATAATTCAGTGAGAATAATATATATATTTTGGTATTAATAACAAAACAATTTATTTATTAAATTTTATTTTATTTTATTCACACTTATATATTTTTTGGCATAATATCCGTTTGGCTCCCTAAACTAAGATTTCAAAGTCAATTAGGATCTTAAACTATCAAAATCAGCAATCAGATTCCTGAACTAACAAAAAATCATCAATTGAGTCCTCATTCTAAACAAAAATCTCCAATTGAGGCCTCATAAAAAATAATTTGATTGAACAGTTTCAGACTCTCTCCGTAAACTCATTTTCAACCAACACAGAGATTATTACAGTCTATATGAGATAGTCATAGTTTATGATTTTAGGATAAGATGGAGACCCAATTGATAATTTTTGCTCAATTCAGAGACATGATTTATAATTTTGATAATTTAGGATCCTAATTGATTTTGAAGCTTTAGTTCCACTTCACTAAATTCTACTCTTCCTTTTTTTTTTTTTGAATCAATTCTACTCTTCCTTATTCTCATTATTTTATTTACTTTAATATTAAGGGATAAGGTACCAAAATAGGTCTAAGGTTTTTGGGGAAGTACCAATTTAGGCTCAATGTTCAAAATAGCACCAATATAGGCTTAACGTTTACAACATAATATCAATTTAGGCTTAACGTTTACAATATAGCAACAATTTAGGCCTCACGTACAAAATAGCACCAATATAGGCTTAACGTTTACAAAATAATACGAATTCAAGCTTAACGTTTTATAAAATATATACAATTTAAGCTAAACGTCATAATTAAATTTAATTGTGACGTTTAGCTTAAATTGGATATATTTGTAAACGTGAAGCTTAAATTCGTATTATTTTGTAAACGTTAAGCTTATATTGGTGTTATTTTGTAAGTGGGGCCTAAATTGATGTTATATTGTAAACGTTAAGCCTAAATTGATATTATATTGTAAACGTTAAGCCTATATTGGTGTTATTTTGAACGTTGAGTCTAAATTGGTACTTTTCCAAAAACCTTAAACCTATTTTAGTAGCTTATCCTAATATTAATAAATAATAATACTATTTATGCTTACCAATTTCTTTAAAAAATTCCCCCCAAATCTTTTTTGTTTACCGCCACTCTTTCCCCCTAATTTTTCTACTTCCCTCCATTCCTAGGGTTCCCCCATCATTTTCTCCCAAAACTTCCTACAATTCCCTATTTCGAAAATTCAATCGAGCTGTGGCTTCACATGCTGAAACCTAAACCTGAACATCATTATTCAGAGAATGACTGACTTCTGTATTAGCCTTAAAGAAGACGACCCATTCCCTTCTTTCCCGTCTTCTGTTCTCCGGGCTTTTGTTCGACCTTGGTGTTCGACTGGCTTCAGGTTATCTTCTTCCCTTGGTTGAGTGTTTCATTTCAAGTCCCTTTTAATTTCTGGGTGTCTCTAATAAGATTGTTGGGTTTATTTTCTATTTTGACTTTTGTTCTTTTACTTTGATCTGTTATGATGTGGTCATGTTGCATCTATTTTTAAGATTTTCAATGTGATACCTCTTTGTGTAAATTGCGTTATGTAGGCATACTCCATCAGTTCTATCCTGAGCAAGCTGTGGTTTTTTATTTTGAGAGATTGAGAAATGGTTTCTCCCCAAATAGCTATGAATCCGTTGCAGGTTCAGTACTGCCATGAACCTATTGCAGGTCGATCTTCATTGATTTTTATTGACATTTTTGTTTTCCCCCTGTTATTGTTGATGGACTATTTGCATTTTGTGATGTGTGTTTTGTTTAAGCACGTGTTTCTATTATTCTTTGCCTATTGAATAAGCCTAAGGATGGAAACTATTCCTAATGTTAAGCCTAAAATTGTTTTGTTTGATGTTTATTTTGTTTGACATTTGAAATTGGCATACTAGTTCCAAATTGGTGATTAAGCAGAACTGATTAACCAATTCTGAGCTGGTATACCATCCCAGAACAGCTTACTGGTTCTGTTACAGAACTGGTCCTGATCAGCTCTGTTACAGAACTGGTAACCTGTTCTAGACTAGTCTACCAGTCATGAACTAGTTAATATAGCATGTTCTGAATTGGTTATCTTTTTCGGATGTTGAAAGATAAAGAGATATTGAAATGTTTTAAGAGGAAGAGAATAAAAGCAGAAGAGAAGAAGAAAACTAAAAGTGATGCAGGGGATTCAAAATATGGGATACAAGTTTGCATAAATTTAACTTAGGATATTTCAAAAATAACAAGTTGCCAAATCAAATAATGATTCTTGTCTTGTTTAGTTAATATAAGATCAGATGCTCATATAAGTTAGATAATAACTAAAATATGATATCATAAATAATAATTCTTGTCTTCTCTTCCACACTTTTGTTTCTACACTAGCATACTTAATTCATTTGTTAAGGTATTATAATGTTAGTTACTTCAATTAAAGGCATATGATATGATAAAGAATTCATATATGTTGTTGAATTATAGGATTTATTGGGAATTCAAGGCATATTTGGATGGGTTTTGAGGACCCCACGTTTTCTATTTCCATATGATACAAATTTATCAAAACTTGACCATTTTCAATAATCATTTGGTTCCTTGTGATTTTTTATGGTCTTATTGTGTTTAGTAATTCTATTTGCACTAAAGGGATAGTTTTTATAAGTTAATTGTCTATTTGCCTTAGTCATGTTTATAGAGATATATTGAGTCTATTATATTTTCTTATTTTAACTTGCGATTTCAGGACATTCTTTTTGGTCAAGTTAATTTTCTAACCACTTTAATCTATGCACCACTTATTATGGAAGACTATTTAAAAGAAGTTGTGGACATTCTTTTGACGTCTTTTAAAGCTGACCACCATTGGGTTTGTTGGGCAGCTTTCTTTCTACCATTGTTTTGAGTTCATGTAAACTGCTTCATTTTCTTTTAAAGATAGAGCAACAAGAGATTGATTCTATACTACTCCAGAGATAGTGAAATTCAGATATAAGGGATGACTTAACTTGAAAGTTCCACTTCTAATCTCCTTGTTTTCGATTTTATCAAAGATCACTCTAAACCTTTAATGAATTAGAGTGGCAGAAACTAGTATCCTCAAATTGGAGGCTTTATATTAAATTGTGGAAACAGGTAAGATTTATTGTGTTAGTGTTACTGTCAATTTGGATGTCCTTATAAATCAAACATATCATGCACATCTATAACATTTAATTATTATCTAAATCATCTCAACAGCATGCTAATGAATTTATGAGGTTTGTTTACTTGCTTTGTATCTAGTTTAGGTTCAACATCCGATGCTGTAATTCATGCTTTTCTGCAAGTTTGCCATTGAAACAATGCAGCCAGTCTGGCGTGATGAATTTGGTGGGGGAAAATGCTATTGATCCGGCATCTGAAGAGATGACTCTTATTCAATATGTATTTGGTGCTCTCCTACAATCTCAGGTTGACATCCTATTTTGCTACAAGCAAATGAATTTTTTTTATCTTAGTGTATTCTGGTTAATATGATGCGACATGCAGAGGCAATTCACATTCATATTTAATGTATTAGTCATTGATTGGTTATCTTCAAAATTGAGAAATAAGAACTATCCTCCTTCCATTTTAAGAAATATATATGTTATTTAACCGTAACATTTGAGATCTTTTCCCTTTAGATTATTAGTGTATATATTCGATGCATTGTTCAATACTCATACTCTGACTTTCCAGAGCAACTGAGTTTTAAATAATCTGATATATATTTGATGCATGGTTGAATCTGTTCAATACTCATACTTTGACTTTCTAGAGCAACAGTTGTGAATAAAAACCTAGGCCATCATAACTATTTTGGCACTTAGTCACGTCTCAATTTCACTCTGCCTCTCTCTCTAAACAGATCGATGTCGATCCTTTTCGCTTCATATCTCTCGCCGTCAACAGCAACATGCACTATCTCAATGGCAGTGACTATCTCTTTGCTCCAACCGTTAGTCGTTGTCTCTTCTTCCTCATCATACCAGCGGCGATCTCTTCTTTCCTTCTCGGTAAGACTTCTCAGTGATACTTGTTTGTTAGCTTTCCTTTTCATGCTTTTGGATTTTGAGGTTCTATTGCTTTGCTGCTATCGTCAGTCCCTTCTTCGCTGCTTCTATAGATCTCACACATTTGAATCCAGTCGATATCTTGGAGATTAATTACAGACCATATTGTTGTAACTTCATCCTGTTATCTGATTGTTCATTGATTTTACAGTTCTATGATTTTCTTTTCTCCATATTCTTGGGTGTTTCTATCTTGCTTTTAAGCTTGAATTCTTTTGCCTCATGTTCAAAAATTGAATTATTGTCTCTCAATTAGGGCTTCCTTTGTTAAACAATCAGTGTAGAATCCATTGTAAGACCAGAGAATAATTAATGTGCTTCATATTCTGTCTTGCTTTTTCTTAGTCTTTAATTAAATTGGCTCTCCTTGACTAACTGCAACATCTTCATAGAGTGTTGGGCGCGACTTAGTTGTACTATTATTAAGTTCCTTTTAAGATTGTTAGTCAATTTTTCTAATTTTGTTGACATATTTGTGATAACGGCGTCATTTATTTTCTTTTACATGAAACTTTGTTGTACTATTATTAAGTGCTTTTTACCAATGAGGAAAGCACGGTGGTCAAGTTATAGTTGAGGTTGTCCGGTTGATAGCCAATCATGTTAAAGCTCACAGTTTTTGTCAATTGCATCCCTATTCAATTGAGGTTAGACTTTTCATTTTCTAGGCCCTTTTATATAATATTGACACCTAATTCCTCGATAACATGCCATTCTTTATTTTGATCCTAATCTTGGAGATGTTATGAATTTAATATATTGTGTAGCACATGCTCACTTTAATCTACGGAGGTAATTAGTCATTTAAGGAAAGTATGGGGATCTAATTGACCAATTCTAAAGTATCACATATGCAAATGCTCCTTTTTAGGATCCTTTGTAGATAAAATCAAATGAACTTGCCATCAGATCAGGGTTTTCGACAATTTTTCCTTTGAATTTTCACAAAAACCATTACAAAACATGAAGCACTTGAAATATTGGTCTTCTCGGACCTATGATTTTTTCTAAATAGCTTAATACATATTTTTCATGCTTAACTTTGTCAACTGCTATATCACGGCCACTTCTTCAAAGATATATGCTAGGATATATCTTTTAATCATGGTTAGTATGTGTATATGTTAGCTAATGTTCATTTTATTTTATCATGGTTGTTATTCCTATATTTGTTCATCCTCTTTTCTTTTTCTTATTTAGGAGGGAGTTTCAAGATGATGTATTGAATGAAAGTGAAGCATAAAGAGGAATCCATGCTTAAGAGAATAGACCAATTTTTGTTAAATTCATACTACTTTTTGCTATCTATGAAAGTTATTATACTATGTGACAATGATTAGTTATTGAATGTACCGTTTCGAATCCATGGTTGTACAATTCATCAAGATGATATTCATCCATTTGCACAAAGTAGTAAGAAACTTTCATCAATAAGGTAGAAGTACGCTACCTATATTGAGAAAATTACAGTTGAGTATTTTTCAAATGCTTAGTACCATATTATGATGAATAAAGTCTCCAACAGAAAATGAAAGAAAAATGCTACCATTCATATAATAACAACAAACCCAAATGAGTATCAGATACCTTTCTATCGTAACTTCATGCACTCCCATTATCCAAGATCTTCTACCTAGAGTAATGCCCCCAGCAAATAAACATCTACACAAAAACTGAACTACCTATGCTCAAACCACTAATTGAAGGGAACAAACATTACAATAGCCGCAAAAGGTGTAGATTCGGGCGTCTCAGAAGTTTTAGGTTCACAATTTAAAGGAAATGAAACATCATACAGCCATCAGAATAGACCATAACTGACAGAAAACAGAAAGAGACTAATATCAAGTTCACCATCTAAATACATCTTTTTAGAGACTGATCCTTTGGAGGAAACATTCTCTCAATGAAGAAGAATTGCTTCCATATTCCATCTACTCAAGAATCAAGTGCTCATTCACAAAGAGAAGTATACAACAAATGAATTCTGAATGTCTACTTCCCAAGACTAAAGATTCCCTAATCTAATATGAGAAGCCAACATGGCATGAAAGCAAAAAACAACCTCACATTATAATAGACAAACAATTGTCCTGGAAAACTGTTAACTTCAATTGACAAATGACAAGTCAATTATCAAGCAAGTTGACAGCTCCTAACATACATGTATCATGACTCACTGCATTGATAAAAAAAAAAAAATTATGCCAAAAAAACACAGGTGAGATGCAATGGAAATGTAAATTGAATGACCACAAATGTTCTGATGTTCAACCAACAAAGTGGAACTTCCTCAAAAGGGAATGTGCAGCTATAACATTACACAAATACTGACCACCAACTATTCCATTTCATAAATGTAATCGTGTCAATATTATGTATAGATCTTCCATCTCTAACTAATAAGGACCTGAATTGCAATGGCTGACCATAAAAACTAATTCAATGAATGAAAAACGTATAAAAACGAAATTCCTATGGTGCAGGATCGCTAATGCCAAAGTCGGCAGAATGGATTATGAAGCAACAATACTGATTACAAGTACCAACCCAATTTATACCAAAATCCATAAAAGTAAACCATCTCAAATTACCACACAACACCTAAAGTTCCTCACCGAATCGCAGTAGAAATCATCAAAACTGCCGAAAGATCATTTTATTTTCTTTATATAGGCACGTATCTCCTAACCGCCTGCTTTCCGGCAACAGCCGCCGCAGCGGCTATGCCTCCAATTGCTCCTGCGATAGCCGCCGACCTAGGCCCCCTTGCCGCACGATAAACCGCACCAGTCCCAAGCCCAGCAAGAGCCGTATTGACCAAATCATCAGTATCTCTATAATGAATCAAAACGCTCTCAATTCCTGCAAACATCAACCCCAAAACGCCCATATTGTTACCGACTTTCCGACCCATATGTCCACCGGAGTTTAGGATCCTATTGACCCTCAATTTCATGGTGTCACCAGGCTCAGCGGAGCGGATACCATCCAATGAACCCTTTCCCGCCCCGATAATAGCGCCGGCCAAATAACCTGTTCCGGTATAATATTGGAGGTTTTCGCTCCAGCTGCGGCGCTGATGTGCAGCTTCTTCTTGGAAAAGGTATTCAGGGGATGAGGGAATTTTGTAAAGACTTTGAGAAGGAACGTTGTAAAGATCCTGATATGGATGATATGTGAAGTACTTCTGATCGTTTGAATCGTCCATGATCGATATAGAACAGTACGATTTTTAAACAAAGAGGAAGATCGCAGAGTCGTAGGGGGGTAAAGGTGATGTTGTGGGAAGAGAAAAGAGGGATTTAGGTGGAGATTGGATCTAGGGTTTGAGAAATTGCTTGAATTGATGGAAAACTTGAAAGAGGAGAAAACAGAGAAGGCGAGGTTTCTAGGAAGTTCTTCTTTCGGGAGTTTAGGGTTTAACGACAACAAAGTCTGACTTGCCCTTCAAGAACATTTTTTTAAAAAGAAAATTATTTTAGAAAAAGAAAATTTAAGCCCTTCTATTTATAGTTACCACTTAGACTGGGCTGGGCTGGGTAATTATCGGCCCAATTAGACTTTACACTAAATTAAGAAATTACATTCAAAATCATGTATATTTATAAAAAAGAAAAAACGAATTCTTTACATCATGAATATAACAATATTTATTTTTTTTTAATAAAGGAATCATCAATTAAGAAACAAAGGATACAGAATCCGTACAAATGCACTCCTCTAACCAACTAGGGAGTAAGAAAGACACATAAGAGCTAGCATAAGAACAAGCATTGCGAGCAATATTGTGCGCAACCCTATTCGCTAACCTTGGTACAAATGACACAGAAAAATCAGGCCTAGATTGTAAAATGATCTTACAGTCAAGAATTATCTGACCATACTCAGATAAATCAACACGATTTGAATGAATACTATCCGCAACAGATTTAGCATCAGTTTCAAAACAAACCTGCTGATACCGCATCGAGTTAATCCATTGAAGACATTGACGTAAAGCTAAAGCTTCAGCAAATTTCGGTTCCGCTCTCCCTTCACAATGAGAACTATATGATGCCCTGAAATTCCCATCAGAACCCCTCAAAACAGCTCCAAAACCACATTTATTAACATCCATAAAGATGGCAGCATCCAAATTGCATTTCCAAGTACCTACAGGTGGAGGACTCCATCTCGTTCGACCTCCCCGCGACCCACTGCTGTGCGACAAAGACGACGAAGGACACGGACACTGCGCTTTTAACCAGTCCTCAAACCAGCCCTTCACTCTTCTGATTAACACAGCCCAAGATTCCTCTTTTTGATTCCAAATTAACATGTTCCGTTTTTGCCAAATACACCATAGAACTAGAGAAATTTTACGAATTTGAACCTCAGATGCCGTAGAGCAAAAATTGAGAAACCAATCACTAAAATCTTCATTCCCATATACCGGCACAATAACCTCCGCTGCCTCCCAACATCGAATTGCATCCAGATAACCTAAGAAAAGATGAAAATCATACTCAATTTTCAATGGGCAATAGATACAGGATGGCACAATTGGAACATGTCGACAAGATAAACGCCACCGAGTCGGCAAAAGATTGGAACAAACTTTCCATAAAAACATACGAACCCGAGGAGGAATTTTTAACCTCCAGACAACATCCCAACCGTCCTGATGATTCATTATTTCATTATGAACCTCAATAGCTCTATAACCAGATTTCGCGGAGTAAATACCGTCTTTTGTCCAATGCCAAATCAATTGATCACTACGAGTAGAAAAAGGAACAATGATATTCAAAATTTCAGCAACTTCACTTGGGATCAATAAACTCTCAATTTTGTCCCTGTCCCACATACGAGTTCCATCAATAAACAAATCTGCCACCTTAAGATCTTCAGCACCTATTGGACACGGAGACTGAATTTTAAAATTTTGATTACTAGGAACCCAAGGATCACTCCAAAGACTAATCTGCCTACCTGAACCGATAGACCATCTTAAACCAACACTCAAGACTGATTTTGAACTCCACACACTCCTCCAAACATAGCTGGGGTTATTGCCCAATTCAGAGGAAAGGAAAGCATCATTAGCAAAATACTTAGCTTTGAAAATACGACTTACCAACCTGTGTGGATTCTGAATAAATTTCCAGCCTTGTTTACCCAATAGAGACAAATTATATTCATGTAATTCTCTATAACCAAGACCACCATTCTTCTTCTGCTTACTCAATCGCTTCCAACTAGCCCAATGGATATTATGACTTCCATTTGCTTTTTTCCCCCACCAGAACGAATTCATCATGCGTTGGAGCTCCTCACACAAAGCCTGTGGGATCAGAAAAGTACTCATACAAAATACAGGAATAGCCTGACATACTGACTTGAGTAATACATCTTTACCATCCATAGATAAAAACCGGAAACTCTAACTACTCAGACGTTTTCTCAACCGATCACGAAGAAATGCAAATACAGCAGATTTAGATTTACCAATTAATGTCGGTAAACCCAAATAACGACCCGTGTCCAACGGATTATGGACATGCAGATGATCAGAAATAGCAATCCTCAAATCGCTGGAAACGTTGCTGCTGAAATAAATTCCAGATTTGCTATGGTTAATAGCCTGCCCGGAAGCTTCCTCATATCGAGCCAAAATATTACTGATCGTCTGACACTCATCCAGATTTGCCCTAAAAAATAAGAAACTATCATCCGCTAACAACAAATGACTCACACTCGGGGCACCCCTCTTAACACGACACCCGTGTAAAGCACCCTCTTGTTCAACCTGTAAGATTAAACGAGAAAGAATTTCAGAACACAAAATGAATAAGTATGGTGATAAAGGATCCCCTTGCCTAAGACCCCGTTCAGGTTTAATTGGTCCGACGTTCATACCACTACTAACAACTTGATAAGACACCATCGAAACGCACATCATTATCCATTCAATCCATTTATCCTGAAAACCCATTTGAATCATGACATCCCTCAGAAATTGCCAATCAACCCGATCATACGCCTTACTGATATCCAATTTAAGCGCCACCTCACCAAACTGACCCCTGGTATTTCTTTTCATATAGTGCAGAGATTCAAATGCAATTTGCACATTATCCACTAACGATCTACCCGGAACAAAAGCAGATTGTGATTCAGAGATGATATCAGGTAGAAAAGATTTGAGACGGTTAGCAAGTACCTTAGCAATGAGTTTATATAGCACATTACAGAGCGCAATCGGACGAAGCTCAGACATCAGTTCCGGGTTCTCACATTTTGGAATCAACACAATAATAGTGTCATTAAGTTCAGCAGGAAATTCATTTCTGTTGAGCCAACCTTTACACGCATTGAAAATCTTAGGACCAATTAAGTCCCAATACTGTTAATAAAAACCTGGAGAAAGACCATCAGGGCCCGGTGATTTATCAGCACGCATATGAAAAATAAACTCTTTAAATTCAGAAATAACAAACGGGGCTGTTAAATCTCTATTTACTTCATCTGTAACAATTCGAGGCATTACCGACATAATATCATTAGGTTGATAATTGGATACAACAAATAATTGCCTAAAATAGTTCAGTGCAATTTGCTCCATTTCAACCTTTCCTTTTTGAAGTATACCCTCAGAATCTCTCAAGCCTTTCACCTTGTTCAGTTGCTGTCGATTTTTTACTTGAGCATGAAAAAATCGGGTATTTCCATCACCTCCAGCCAACCAAAACGCTTTGGCTCTTTGTTTCCAATAGGCTTCCTCAACTTCCAACCAATGATTTAACTGCCTTTTAGCATATAAGTAGTCCGTAATAGATTCATGATCAGTTCTCTCCCTTAAAACTGAGAGCGTATGCTTAAAATGAACAATTCGATTTGTGAAACGGTGTTTAAACTTTCTTCCCCATTGCTCCATCGACGCGGCACACGCCGCAAGCTTTGGGAGCACAGCTCTAGACCCTTCAGCCTGCCAACACGCCCTCAGCATACCATTAAATCCTTCTTCTTTCACCCAAGCCGACTCAGAACGAAATCTATTCCTGAAGACAGATTGCTGTCTCGGTGTTGTATGCAGTAGCAAAGGAGTATGGTCAGAATATGCAGCGGTTTGAATAGTAAAATTATAAAAGGGAAATTTCTCAAACCAAGTTGCCAAACCATAACCTCTATCAAGCTTCTCTTGAATCCACATATCAGTTCCGCGACCACGCTCCCAAGTAAAACGACCTCTTGTCAAAATTAATTCATCAAGGCCAGCATCAATAATTGTTTCTTTAAAAGCGTTCATCAGATTATTTGAATACAGAGCTCCACCCACTTTCTCCTCTTGGTTGATAATACAATTAAAATCCCCAACCATGAACCAATGTAAATCCGATCTAGTAGCCAGCTGCCTGACCAATTGCCATGAATCTTGATGACGACCCCTATCAGCATATCCGTAAAAACCAACCAATCTCCAATCACCACCGTCCTCCGAGTGAACAATAACCTCAATATGATGAGAGGAAAAACTTTGTACTGACACACCATGATTCTCTTTCCATAAAAGAGCTAAACCCCCACTCCTACCAACACAATCAACCGCTAAACAACCTTCAAACTTAAATTGCCTCCTAATCATTTCAATTTTTGTTTTATTGACAAGTGTTTCCATAAGGAACATCAATTTAGGGTTGTGAGCTTTAATTAACTCACCCAGTGCACGAACTGCCCTAGGGTTCCCCAAGCCCCGGAAGTTCCAACTCAAGCAATTCATAATGCACGGTGAGCCTGCTCTGCAGGCCTCACCGGTTCTATGACAGAGGGGCTTGAAAGATCCGTATTACCACCAGAAACTTCCAGCACCATATTGATTGAATTCATCCCTTCATGTGAGCTCTCAACTCCTTTGCTACGCATAATAGCATCATCTCGTCTCCTTTTCTTCTGTTCTACTAAATCCATCCCCTCCTCTTCCCCAAGATCCATAGACACATTAGTTGGTTCAGACTCATTTTGTCGATCACCCCCAACAGAAGATGAATTTTCCTTCCCAGATTTCATTCTTAAAGTTGCTCTCATTATACAATCAGATTGTAGTTTACCTCCTAACACAAACCTTCGATTATCCGCACTTATACTAGGACCCGACCCTGCACTAGATTCTCTGAGCCATCGGGCTCCAATCTGTTCTCCTCCTCTTCTCATAGGAGCCCTTAACCATTCACCCCATTCCTACTTGATTGGAAGATCAGTAGTAGTGAATAAAGAATCACAAAATCTCTCAGAATGTCCAAGAATACCACAGATATAACAGAAGATACTCAATCTTTCATATTTAAAATGAATATATGACCATTCCTGTTGAGCTTTTCTAATTCGTTTACATCGCTTAAGTGGTTGAGTAACATCCACCTTAACACGGATTCTCAAAAAGGTACGCCTTACCCCTAACTCTTCTGAATTATCATACTCTTGAAATATTCCTATATAATCTCCAATCTGCTTCCCAATACTCTCTGAAAATTCCCCTGAAGGTAGATCATATACTTGTATCCAAAAAGCTGCAAATTGCAAAGGAATATCCTTTGGTAATACACCATCAGGCCATTCACTCCAAACTAAAAGATAATTGTCGAAGGACCAAGGGCCCCCCACAACAACCCTATCCCGATCAATTATATGAAAAAACTCAAATTCATAGAGATTAGACCCTAATTCAGTAATGGCAATACCCTTCCCAGGTCTCCACAAACTTGCTAACCGATTTTTCATAACATTGAAATTAATTGGTTTATCAGAAACAAACCTGCCTATCATAGAAAGATTTCGGGTTTTGATCTCCGACGACCTGATTCGATTAGAGAAATCAAGGGCGTTTTCTTCTTCCTCGGTGATTAACAACCCATCCATCGCAGATTCTATATCACAGCAGCAACAGTTGAAATTTAGAGCAAAGAAACCACAGACAAAAAGCGTCTTAGGGTTAAGGAGAAAATAACAAGAACCGCCGGACAAAGATCGCCGAAGAAAAGCAAAGAAATTAACAAACTCTCACAACCGGAGAGACAAAAACAAAACTCTCACTCCATGAGAGACTGTCTTGACTTGTGGTTTAACAATATTTTATTATTTAATTAATATTGGTAATTTAATTTTTATAATATTAAAAGTATCAATTTTTATTTTACAAAGCAAAATTTTCAACTGGTTTAGTTGATAAATTTAGTGGAAATTCGTTAACGGCGAACTTGACATAATTCATAATTTTTATTGATAAAGTTATAGTTAATCTTTAAAATTTGAATTTTCATATAAATTCTTTAAAAAAATATATTATAAAATTGACCCAATTTAAAATCAATTTATATATTTATATTCATTACATCATTCATTATATATAACATTTAATCATTTTTTTTCCTCTTCCTTCTTTCTTTCTTTTTTCCAATCCTTCAATGTCATACATCAATATAAAATCTAATCTCTTCATATAAGTATTTTATTGATTTTACATCCCGAAATTAATTTGTTTAAGATAGTTTTATGTATTTTAAGTAAAATTTCACCATTTTATATCTATGAGCGTTTACTCATTCACTTTGCAGTTTATGATTTTACTTTGCAGAATCGTAAATTGTGAAGCCATCCTGTCAAGAAACATGGTCTGTAGTTTGCATAACCATGAAGAAATGTGATTCCGTAGTTATATCATTACTTCGCGATTATGTGAAATGTAAAGCACATTTCTTGACATTTTCTCTCTTGTCTTTAATAGTGTTTGACAATGTGTTTGTTTTTAACAATAGTAGTATGTCAACTGACCATTTTTTTTATCTGTGATCATGTGGAACTGCCAATGAACAATCATGGGAAAAGCCATGATATACTCTGCAGTTAATGTAACTACGAAGTGGTATTTTAAACTAAGTGGTATTTTATAGAGTTTCTGAACTTTCAAACCAAATAACATCAAACATGTATATACAAACAACATCAAACTTGTATATACAACCAATATAATAAAGGGATAATTACTAATCTAGCCTATTTGAGGGGTCCATTAACACATTTGACACACTTCCCTTCCATTTAACAGATCTAAACACTTTCATTCACTTTGGACAAGAATACCCTTATTTCAATTCACCTTTTTCCTCAGACTCTCAAACGTCTTCTTCGCCCTTTTTTTGTTGGTTAGTTGAATGTTTTATTGTTGAACCCGTCATTTCTGATTTCCTCTATTTTTGTCGATATGTCGCATACATTTGTCGCATTTGTGACAATAGTTGCTCCCGTCGCATTTGCAACAACAGTTGTTGCATTTGCAACAAAATTGCTCATGTCGCATTTGCGAAAACATTTCTCATGTCGCAAATGCGACAACAGCCATCGCAAATGTGAAAAATTTCATCGCAAATGCGACATTAGCAATTGTTGTCGCAAATGCAACAAATGTATGCGACATATCGACCAAAATGGAGGAAATCAGAAATGACGGGTTCAATGAGAAAGCATTCAACTAACCAACTGCATACTTGAATAATGTGTATGTAAAACGAAGAAAGAATACTTACATGAACTTGAATAATGTATGAATATGCTTAGATCTTAGGTTGAATTATTGAATTTTGTTGTAAGAATTTGAAAGAAATGAAAAGGAGAAGGAGGTTGGGGGAGGTTATGGTATTTTTTTTCCAGAATGGATGAAAGTATCTAATTTGATAAAATGAAAGAAAAGTATGTCAAATATGTTAATGTATCCCCTCAAATCGGCTAGATTAATAATTAGCCCTATAATAAAAATTTACAATATTAATTCAAAAATCTATAATGTATATTAAAAAATTTACAATGTATATACAAAACTTTACAATGGTAGTTTTCCATGAAACATCTCAAGCCCAATGCGATATCTAAAAAAAGTTCAATCTGTTGGGCTAAATGTAAATGACCTTCTAGCAGATAAATATTGAGTGAAAAGGCAGACGAATAACTCATAGTCGTTCAAGGTCGTCACCTATTGTGGAGTATCCTCCTACTCCAAGTGATGGTCGAATATCATCATGTGTTGGCCAATATCCGGATTTTGTAATGGCCCTGGAAATGATCGAGAGGTGTTTGGCTAAAAATTCAGAAAGGTTCGCATCACTGTCGTTTGTAATACAACTATCGTGTACATGTAGATGCATAACTATCATATCAATGACCCCTAATATCCAATGATTTCCCTTGACAGGGATGGACAAGACCACCAACTTTACTTCCTTCCTTCCAGGGTCTCACTTACATGTCCTCCTTACCATTGATTGTCGCTAAAAAATAGTCTATTGATTTCCCTTAATATCCGATGATTTCCCTTGACACAAACGTACTTTCAAGGTTTCCTTTCTCGCGCCCCTTTAATCGGCCTTCCACCTTTCCCCTTACTTGGAACTGTTTAATCTCATCGTAAATGCCAATACGCAATTAACCAAAACATTTTAAGGAAATCGATACATAAAATGTCAAAATCCTATAAGGAGAGTATATACCTGCATAACTATGGATTGTGTAGCATCAACAATACAAATATGTTGTTGCTCCAGTGTATCATATTGTCAACACATAATCAACAAAAATCGTTTAAGACATAATCAACCAAAACAATTGAAGACATGATCAACGAATACAGTTTAAGTCATAACTAATATTCAACATACCGAAAGCACAAGTATGGATTTTTTTGTATCATCAATACTCTGATTCATTTGTTGCTCTGAAGTATCATCATTTCATAAACGAAAAAAATTTAAGTCATATGTTTTTCACGAAAAAATAAGTAAACAGTTTAAGTCATCCACCATCATAGGAGTCTTTTATTGCATTTCGGTGTCATCATCGACTTGATACACCTCGTGGATAGTATTGTATTCTCATACAGTTTCTTCCCTTTTCTCTTCCTTCCTCTCTCCCCTCATCGATGCCATCATCTCTGTCATCTCTCTTTTGCTCCTCCCTTAGCAATGTCATCTTTCTCATATGCTCCTCTCTTAACACTGACATCTCTCTCATATGCTCCTCATTCAACTCTGCCGTCTTTTCCATCAACTCTAGCACAACCTCCGCATTAACCTTTGACTTCAACTATAGTACATGACTCTGCATCCTTGCGCTTTTATCTTCTTTTATCTTTGATTGAGCTTCCTCACTTACATCTTCATTCTTCTTAAACCTCTTCTACTTTCTACTCTTCTCCCCCTCATCCTCTACATTCGCATCTTGTCCTTCCACTTCTTGTACCTCCTCTCCCTTCCTCCTCCTCCTCCTCCATTTACATCCTCATCCTCCTCCTCATCCTCCTCTAGTTCCTTATTCTTTTTAAATAAGATCTCAATATATATATCATGACCGTTGTTATAGTCCTAGAGTGACTTATACCATTCAAATTGTTTTTCAATTTCCTCAACCACAAGTGCAGCTTGTGGAGTTTCGGTTGACTGAAAAATACAAAACCAATAAATACAAAACCAATAAATACAAAACCAATATAAAAATGGAGCTAATTTTAGGGAAACAATTATTGTTGTATTTGACCGTACCTAAGAAATCCATAGGGGAATTCTTAGCACAATATAAAAAAAACCCGAAGTGAAATAACATGCCATATACTACATTAGCAAAAAGATCACTAGCCGTGAAACATGGTATCCCCCAATAGAGAAAACTTATGTTGCGATAGTATGGGAAGCTCATAGATTAGGACATTACATGCCGAAAAATACTGCTAGTTTGATATCTTTAATGGATCTGATCAAGTTCACTTTCAAAAAAATCCAACTTTAATAAAGAAGATTGCAACATGGCATGTGTTTCCAACAAAATACGATATGGTGTATTTCTCCTAAAAAGAAATTAAGGGACCAGCCATATCAAAACACTAACACTTCAATGATCAAGTAAGTCTCCTACAGAATAAGATCGAATGAGGGAGAGAGAGTAATATGAGATTGTGTGTTGTACTTGATGTATATAGTACCTTATATAGTGGCTGTGATAATCATATATGTTCGGTTCCACATGTCCACTTGCCATTGAGTGGAGCATTGAGCGAGTTCTTGTCTAACTGATTCAGCGAGAGATTCATTTGTCTAATAGATAAAACAAGAGTTCAAATATTTATGGGCTTGGCCTGAGTTTTTTCTATTGCCATATATAAATACATGACATCAATATAATAATTTGCATTTATTTTATTTTAAAAATAATACTCCCTCTGTTCCTAATTAGATGTCGTTTTAGAGTCTGGCACATGAATTAAGAGTGCCTTTAATATTTGATCAAAGTTACTTACTTACCCTTAATAATTGGCTTTTATACTATCTGTATTACACGCATGGCAGACTTGGGAAGCTAAATAGGTTTTTGATAATTTCTTTCCCTGCAAATAACTCTCTCCATTCTTCCATGAAAATTCTTACTAATTCATCTTCAATAATCCTTTCTAAAAAATGGCTATAAGGTTGCCTTTGAGAGAAATTGATTTAAATGTGCAATTCAACGATGATGGAAAATCTCAAGAGAACTCTAATTTTAGTATTCCAGACCTCAACACCAGTCCTAACTCTCCATTATCAGATTTCAACAATGGAAGAAATTGTGGTTCAGAACAGGTTCAGGAATTAGGAGCAAACTTGGAGTTGGGTATGTTATAATCATTCTAAAATCAAACTCTAAATTCTCTTGTATTATTGTTTAGAACTGAAAATTCTTTTGGGTGACTGTCATCTTGATATGGAACTGATAATTCTATTAGATTGTTGTTTTGTTGTGATAATTTTAATGGTTATTATTTTGAAATGATAAATTTTTTTTAATGGGTTTTGGATTGTAACTGGAACTAATTAGAAATGTTGATGCAACTGAGTGACAATAAGGCTAATAATCAATTATGGTCTTTAATAGAATAGATGAGATGAGATCATGCATATATCCATAAATGGCCATCCCATGAGTTCCTTATAAAAATTCTGCTGAATACTTATAAATTTTAAGACTCTAACCCAACTCTATGATGGTGTCTTATTAAATCTGAGATTATGTTGTTAATAATTAAGAAAAAAAGTGATTCCCTTAATTACACCAACTCATCTGTATGATTGGTCCTAAATTGTTGTTTTAGGTTCCCTTAAGTACATAAAGCTAGAATAACTTATGGTGAAACTAAAATGCTAAAACAAGTGGATGAAAGTGAGAGAATAATAATAATAAATGGAAAAAGATATCATTAATCAAGTGTGATTGGTCCTAAATTGAAGGTGTAGCAAAGTTGTTTTATTTGAATGGGGCTAGGTTGATGTGTTGCTTAAAATTTGCTGGCTCCAGAATGAAAGTTACTTTTGGATATGTTTTCTTATATTAATCCTTAATTTTATTGTTCTCATAAGTAGCATAATTGTATTGTGTTTTTTAATAGATGTCAATGAACGTAATGAAAATGTGGAAACACCATCAACAGCTAGGAGAACAAAACCAATGTTGAGTAATGAAAAATGCCAATCAATTTATGAGATGTTACTACAAAAGAGCATTGATGGAAAATTGAGCAAACAGGTAACAACAATGGTTGTAACATCATTTTCTATCTCAATCCGTACTGTTCAACGTATTTGGAAACAAGAGAAAGATTGTGGTGAAAATATTGATATCTCGTATAGAAAGACAAGAAAGTGTGGTCGCAAGAGAATAGAAATTGATTTTGATCAAATTCAAAATGTTCCTTTGCATAGACGAACGACTCTTCGATCTTTATCTTCAGCTACAAATATAAGCACAACTACATTGATTAGGCGTCTGCAGTCTAGAGAGATACGATGCCATTTAAATACTATAAAGCCTTTTCTTAAAGAAGAAAACAAAAGATCAAGATTACAATTCAGTTTGTCGATGCTTGATGCAAGTACCATATCACATGAACCAACATTCAAAGGTATGTATAATACGGTCCATATAGATGAAAAATGGTTTTTTATGACCAAAAGATTAGAAAATTATTACTTGCTTCCGACCGAAGAAGAACCGTTGCGTATATGTAAGAGTAAAAACTTCATCGGAAAGGTTATGTTTTTGGTTGCTTTAGCCCGACCAAGGTTTGATGTTGAAAGAAATGAGATTTTCTCTGGAAAAATTGGTGTGTTCCCTTTTGTCACTCAAGAGCCTGCTAAAAGGAATAATATTAATAGGGCTGTTGAGACCATGGAAACAAAGCCGCTAACTTCAGTTAATAGACAAATTATAAAGTCCTACATGATTGAAAAGGTACTACCTGCCATCAAGGAAAAATGGCCTAGGGAGGAGTCGATGTCACGTCCGTGTCTAAATTTCTAGAATTTATATCTAGATATTAATATATATTAATTATGGGGTATGTGATTTTTATTTGGTGTTATAGGAAAAAAATTTGGAGTTAATTCGATGGGTTTAGGTGTAAATTAAAAGTTTAGGGTAAGTTTTAAAAGATTATATAAAGATGAAGGACCAAAATGGATATTTGCCAAATTTGGGATATAAATCCCAAATCCAGAATGTGTCGAGCATCTCTTTCTCTTTCTTTTTCTTTTCTGTGTTTTTTTTCTGCTTTTATCCGTTCTTCGCCGTTCTTCGACCGTTTCTCCATCGTTTCTTTGATTTGAGGGAGATTCGACCGTCCAAATCACTTGAAATTTAAACTATAGCATCCTTAGGCATAGATCTAAGTCCTAACCGAAGAGTTTTTGAGTTTTGGAAGCGTTTGGAGGAAAAACGTCTTAGACAGGATTTAGAGGCGAATTGAACGAGTTGTTTTCTTCAATTAGCAGTCAAGGTAAGTCACTATTAACTATAGTTTGAGTTTTATGTATAGAGATATATATAATCAAAGAATTTCTAGAAATTGATATTTTAGGGTTATGCCGGAATTTTGTAAAATTGAGGTTTCATTGGTTGATTAATTTTGGAAATTTTATTTGAGTAAGGATTGATATTTTGGAGAGTTGAACACTTGTGAACTTGATTATGATCAAGTGAAGTATATACATATATACATATATGTTTTTGGTTTCAATCTATATATATATATATGGAATTAAACGTTTGGTATCCATTGAGAGTAGTCCGGTATGGTGGATTTAATTTTCAAAGACCATATTTAGTGAGAAATATGGCCTGTGTACACAGTCTGAAGACCTATTGGGTATGGCAGAGAAGTGTTGGGTAAGACCATATGGGATAGGCAATGTTAAGAGACGTCTCGTATATGTTGTGAATTGTGATTTGAATTATAAGGGGATAAACTCAAGAATGGATACAAGATTATATATTTTAGGTTTTTGGTTTAATACCTTGATCCTATTATAAACTTTAGTTTGGAGTATATTTTACAAGGTTTTGATTAAATCCTTTATAAATGTATATATATGTAGTTATATTAAGTAAAGTTGATTTTTATAGCTGATAGTTTCTTATTGAGATTTTTGTCTCATGTTTTCCAAATGTTTTTAATGTTTTGTTTTAGGCGAAGAAGTGCAAGGTACCGAGAGGGGTACTCGATCCTAGGGCGTGGTTCGGTTACAGCTACGAGGTGCAAGTCGTCTCTAGGGTATTGCATCCATTACAAGGTTTTGATTAAATCCTTTATAAATGTATATATATGTAGTTATATTAAGTAAAGTTGATTTTTATAGCCGATAGTTTCTTATTGAGATTTTTGTCTCATGTTTTCCAAATGTTTTTAATGTTTTATTTTAGGCGAAGAAGTGCAAGGTACCGAGAGGGGTACTCGATCCTAGGGCGTGGTTCGGTTACAGCTACGAGGTGCAAGTCGTCTCTAGGGTATTGCATCCATTTTGTTCATGTACATATATGTGGATAGTATAAGGACACTTGTATAACTTGTTTTTGGTGGTGTCCTTTGTTTGGTTTGTATTATCTACAGGTATATATATAATTAGTTGAAGTTGAGAAGTTGTGGAATAGTGTGATATCGGTTATGATTAAGTCATAACTTTGAGCTAGATATAATAAAGAATTGTCTATATAGGTGATGCGGAAGAATTAGATTCATATCAGAATCTTGTAATGCATTTTTCGACCAGATATAGGCTGAATCTGTCATGGAGTCCTAAATGAAAGTTCTTTATTATTATCTTACGTTTCCAGGGGTTTTTGAATCGCCTTAATCGGACTCCGTATGAAAAAGTTAAGCTGGAAACGATATATGTTATTCATTTTAGCTTTAAACCAGAATTTGGTTTTTGATTTGATTTTTCTCCTTAATTGAGAGATATTGCTACTGGTTTATATAATAAGTCAGTGGTAATGTCACACCGTCTTATCTGATCTTATTTTGGGTCGGGTTTGACAGTCGAACTATCCAATTTTTATTCAACAAGATAATGCAAAAACACATATTACTAATGATGATCGATTTTCACCGAGCAGCAATAGAAGGTGGTTTTGACATCCGTTTAAGTAGTCAGCCTGCAAATTCTCCTGATTTGAATGTCTTTGATCTTAGTTTTTTCGCTATTATTCAATCGTTACAAAATAAAGAGGCACCAAAAACTATTGATGAGCTAATTAGTGCTGTGGTGAAGTCATTTGAATCTTTTCCAACTGTCAAATTAGATTATATATTTTTTACCTTGCAGCTATGCATGACAGAAATTATGAAGGCAAGAGGTTCTCAAGGTTATAAAATTCCACATATAAACAAAGCAATGTTAGAAAGTAGAGGTGAACTCCCTTCTCAAATCAAATGTAATGTTGCCTTGGTACAAGAAGTAATTCAGTATTTAGAATAAGAAGTTTAGTTGGATTTTGTCTCTCAAATTGTAATTTAGACTTAAATGTTAGTACTTTTGGTCAAGTTTTGATTGGTTAACTATAAATCTATATATTCGTTTTAGGTGGTACATATCCTTTTGTGATTGACATAATTTTGGTTTATTGTGACTTCTACTTTTAAATGGTACAAATATGGCCTTTCATAATTTGTCAATTTTAAGTTTAAATTTACAAGCTTTTTGCTTCTTGAAACTGTAACAAGAGAAACTTAAATTAAGCAAAAAGCAAAGTGAGTGCCTTATATGGCAATAATGGAATGCTAGTAGTGTATTATCTGGTTTATTAATACTTTTGAACCTGGTTAGCTAATTAGGAATACATAATTGGTAAGTTGGCAATATTCCAATAACAATATGATAAATGCTTATTAAGGCATGAATGAAAGTTTATAAGGTAATAAAAGGTATAGGTATAAGGGATTTCAATTTAAAATCTAACTCCAATGATTTAAGTTATGCAATGCTACTACTATTTTTTATGCTGCTGCGGGTGAAATTGAAACTAGTGTGGTATCTGATGCTTAATTTGAGATTTCTCTTGACTGAAATACAACTTACAGTATCACACGAGCATGTGGTTTTATTTGACCATATATTATAATTTGATTAATTAAGTAGTCATGGTTTTAAATTGAGCCAACCGTATCAGAGTCACAGTATTAAAACATGTATAGTTTTACTATACCATATATTGTAGTTAGATTAATTAAGTAGTCACGGGTTTTAAAACGTGACTGATGGTTAGTGTGATTAATGAAATTCTAAAAGGGAAAGGGTCAAAAATAGAAAAATTAAGTTTGATTGGAGTGGGAGTGGTAGGAAATGAAGGTGACTAGAGAGCAACTGAGAAATCCATGACTCGGGGACATACTTAAAGGGAAAAATTCTATTATACATTTTCTTGTCCCATGATTCATTCCCAACCTACAAATCTTCATTGATATTTTTAACTTAAATCTTGATAAGGATTATTCATCACTGAGTTTTAATCGTAGATGAACAAGCATAATGAAACAATAGCATCAATTGTGTATATTAGAAATTCATATTCATACAACAAGGATGCTTCTCAACCCAATAAACTCTCTGGTTTGCTGATAATGAACTTTTTTTTGTTGAATCGTAATTATTCTCAAATTTCAGAAACAAAACAAAGCATACACTAGTTTTTCTAAAAGTCTCTACTTTTCTGATAATGAATGTTTGCTTACACAACAAAACCATCTTTACAAAATTGAGCCCACACAGAAAATTCATCTCCACAAACGCAACAAAACCATTTGGACATCCAAATTTTACTCCCAAATTTGAAGTACAACATCAGAAATACAATTGCTAGAATAAATTAAAGACTATTAACATTCTTAATAAAACCTAGGAAGATAAATCTTCAACATCATCCTAATGACTTGTTGTGATTTTGGGTTTCCTTATATTCTTCTTCTTCCTTGAGTTGAATCTTGAAATTTGTCTTGTTTTGTGGGTTTTTAAAAACTCTATCTTCTTGGTTCTTCAGTGTCCTCTTGAATCATGTCTTCTTTTCAATGTTTAATTCCTTGTCATCTCTTACTTTCTGCATTACCTTCTTGAAGATTGTCATCTTGCTTTGTGTTGATGCTTTTCTCTCAAAGAAAATATATGCTCTCTAGAAAAAAGAATGGAGGGAGTAGTAAATATGGAGTGCAACTAACGTGATGGGCAATGAAGAGTCTCTTAGAAAAGTGGTGAAGTAGTGGAAAACTGTGTACTTTAATTAATGAACCATTTCTGTAAAATTAAATTTAAATAAGGGTATATTTGGTAAAAATCAATTTATTTACATAGAAAAAACCAAAATGACATCTATTATGGAACAAAAAAAATCTCTAGAAAGATATGTATTGTGGAACGGATGAAGTAATTTACATGGCAATAAAAGTTGATATTTCTATGTGATTCAGAATGATTAGAGGAGGTGATGGAGTCGGACACTAACACTCCAATCAAGTAAGTCTCATATAGAATAAGATTGAATGTGTGTGAGAGAGAGAGAGAGAGAAAGAGAGAGTAATATGAAATTGTATGTTGTACTTGATGTATATAGTACCTTATTAGTAGTTGTGGTAATCATATACGTTTTGTTTCAGTTGTCCACTTGCCATTTGCGATAATGCTTCTGCGTGAAGCATTGAGCGAGTTCTTGTCTAATTGATTCAACGAGAGATCCACTTGTCTAGTAGATTAAATAAGAGTCATGTTGTTTGTGGGCTTGGCCTAAGTTTTTTTTATTGCCATGTATAAATACAAGACATCAATATAATTATTTACTTTTATTTTATTTAAAAAATTAATTTACATAGCAACAAAAAGTTGATATCTCTTAGTGATTGTGACAAAGAGCATGACTAAAAGATGCGACGGAATCTAATAATAGACACCTACCTTACACTAATTAGTAGTGTTGTTCTTTATTAAAAAAATACGTTATGAAAGGAGCCCACATATAAATGGCACGGGTTCGCTCATTATTTATGTTTGTGCTTGCATGCCATTATTGCAATACACATAACATATGGTTCACGTCTCCATCCATTATACCAGTGATGGAACAGATACATAAGTCTCATATAAAATAAGATCGAATTAGAGATATAGTATCTTATATAGTGGTTGTGGTAATTATATATTCCATATGTCTACTTGCCATTGGCGATAATGCTTTCGAATGGAGCATTAACCGAATTCTTATCTAACCGATTCAGCGAGTGATCCACTTATCTTGTAGATTTAATAAAAAAAATTCAACTATTTATGGGCTTGGCATGAGTTGTCTTATCGCCATGTATAAATACATCGTATCAATATAATAATTTGCATTTATTTTCCTTTTAAGAAAAATAATTTACATTTGTAAGTTGTAAATAATTTTATTTGCAAGTATTTCATCATTGCAACACCAATAATTCAATTATTTCTATACAATATATATTTCTAAAATACATTTCTCAAATTTGATGTTGTCATATTTTCAAAATTTAACTTGAGCACAAATCATATCACATCATTACTTATCTATCAAAAAACTAAATCTAAAATTAAAGTCAAAATTAAGTGAAAGAACTGAAAATTTACGTTCTAATTAATAATATAATAATGTTTGTAAGATAAAAAAAAAAAAAAGTTTACTATAATTAGGCTAAGTGTTGATTTCCAAGCATCAAACTAATAATAACTTTCCTATTTAATGATGATGATGACATGATGAAAAAATAAAAATGAATGAAAAAGTATGGCTTAATACATCATTTGCCCCCAAACTTATTGAAAATATTTGATTGGACCTCTAAACTTTTAAGGTGTTTTGATAGGCCCTCAATTTCTATAAAATATCAAGTTAGCTCTCTAAACGTGCACAAAATGAATCAATTAATTACTTAGTTACAAAAAAATAAAATAAAATGCATGACGCGTCCAATGGCGAATACAGGATTGATTGGTTGGGGGGCCGGTTTTGCACGTGCGTGCGTAAATTTTTTTTTGTTAAATCGAACTTGCTTAATTTTTTTTTTTGTATATATACGTGTTATATATGAATGGTCAATAACCAATTTTTAAGTATTAATGTAAAACTTCTCAAAATTAAGCCAGATTCTTAATATGTAAAAAAATATTTGTGTCCAAATATAGGGCGTAAATGAGTCTAGCTGCTCAGGAGCGGCTCGGTGGTCGGCTCGATTTGTAAACGAGCCGTTGGTGAGCACAATTTACTGGCTCACTTCGTAAACGATCTGAGCTTGAACAGGCCAAAGCTCGGCTCGAAAGCTCGCGAACAGGCTCGATTAGAACATTTATGAACAAATTTTTGTTTTGTAGAAAACTATATAGTTTTGTAGAAAACTATATAGTTTTGTGTTAGTTCACAAATATCTAAACGTAATATTATTTCATTTGCTATTAGATGAGTTCGTTCACAAACATAATAAATGAGTAATAAACGAACTATTTGTAAGCGTCTTGTTTGTTTATTCATGAACTTTGCTTGTGAGCATGTTTATGTACACAATTAAAGAGCTATTTGTGAACAAAACTTCATAAATATAATTAACGATTTACTTACAAACAATTCATGGTTAGATAATTTTCTTAATGAACCAAGTTCAAAGAGAATTTTAGACTCGAAACAAGCTCAAAGCTCGTCTCGGATTCGAGCTTGTTAGTTTTATAGTGAGCCGAGCTTGAGCAGGCCAAAGCTCGGCTCGGTTCGATTACAACCCTATGTCCAATTAAAAAATTGGATTTAGGGAGAGCCTAACAGAGAAAAAAAATTAGAAATTTAGATTTGAGAAAGCCTAACATGACAAAAAAATCTAGAAATTTGGGTTTGAAGGATGCCTAACCGGAAAAAAATTTAGAAATTTGGAATTAAGAAGGGTCTAACACTTCTCGGACTATTTTGGGATGCTAAACCAGCACGCCATTAATATTTCTTGGAGATAGAGGGCCGGAACCGCTCCTAGTCAGGTAAATTTATCAAATACTCAATCAAAATTCTACGTCAAATGTCCAATTTATCAAATACTTAATCAGAGTTTAATCAAATCACCAATTTAGCAATATAATCCTTAAATTTTATAGAGATAGAAGGACTGAAACTAATCAGTGGTTCCGGTGGTCGGAGGGATCCGAATCCCCTGGGTCCCCTCCTTAATATTATTACATATTACAATAATAGATTAAAAAGTAAGTTTTTACGCAATTGTAAAATATATATATATTTCTTTTTTTTTGCAAGAGAGACATAGAAGCAGGGGCGGAGCCAAAGGGTAGGGGAGGGTCTCCCGACCCTCCGACCCTCCGGAACACCCTTGACGAATAGTGGTTTAATCCCGAGCAACCCTCAAAATAGTTAAAATTAGTACTTATAATGTAAAATGTGATTATATGATGTAAAACTAAGTTTGCATAGTTAGTTGTAGTGGTAATTAAAGGAATCTCTACATCTAATTGAACATCTAATTGGTTCAATGTTCGAATCTCCCCCTCTTCACTTTTTATCTCATTTTAATTTTTTCCCTTAAACCTCAGTCTCCTTTGAAAATATTAAGTATCATTTTTAATCATTATTAACCTCATTCTCCTTTATTATTTTTAATTGTATTTTTTTAGTTACGAAATTCATGACCGAGAAGACAATTTGATGAATAATTTCTCCAATTGATCGAACTTGTCAACGTTATGGATAAAATTGCTCTTGACTACCAACGTTATGGGTAAAATTACACCATTTTAGATGTTAGAGGTAAAATTGTTTTTAGATGTAAGTATTTTTGCATCTTGTCCTTACTTTATATTGAATCTCAGTTGTTTTGTACCTTAATTTCCAATTATGATCAAATTTACCCTTATATTATTAAAAATTTGAAAATTTTGATTTGACTACTATGAATCAAAGCCTTGAATCGTTATTAAGAAAAAAAAATCTTCATGTAATGGAGCGCCTCCGGACTTTAAGCTCTGGCTCCGCCACTGCATAGAAAGAAACAGTAGACTTTCTTTCATTCTCTAATATTATAACTGTATACACTGATTTTGGTTGTTTTATTTTTTTAAACGCGTTCAACACATCTTTCATAATTAATAAGAATTTTTTATTATTAAATAATAGAAGAAAAAGGGGTAGATAGAAAAGATTAATAAGAAAAGAAGTTAGAAAGAAACAATTCCATTGAATTGTTTGTAATAAATAAAATGGACCCAGTTTCTGCATGTATTCACGTGTCCTGCCATCTCCTTTGCCGTTAATTACACCATCATAAGCATCACCTTCTGCATTGGATTCTAAAGGACCCCCCCCCCCCCCCCCCCCCCCCCCCCCCCCCCTCCTTTTCTTACACTTCCCCCACTCTCTTCTGCCCACTGTTTGTCCCCCACTCGCCCCTTTCTGCTTTTCTCTATTTTACATTCTCTAATTTTTAATCTATTGGATAAATAAATTTAATGCATAAACTTTAATTTTTGTTTAAATTTAAGGGAAAGTTTGTGCAGTTAGATATCATTAAAAAAAAATTTGAAGTTTAAAGAATATTTGAATTAATGATATTAAAAACGAGTTGTGATTTAGTTAATTTGTAAATTTAAATATTTATATATAGGATAATTTGTAAATTTAATTTTTATATTTAATATCTAAAATAATATGTAAAATTAAAATTTAAATACAAATTAATGTAGGAATAACCCTATTTTTTATTAAAGGAATAATATTTTTAAGAAATAATATTGTAATATTTTTATTTTATATACTAAAATATTTAAATGATAATTTTTACTTAGATGGGAGATGAGAGAGAAAGACATGCTTGAGAAAAAAAATTATTTTTAAAAAATAAAAATAAAAATGTATTTTAATATTTAAAATAGTAGTTTTTAAAGTGTAAACATAAATTAAGATATGCTAAAATTTAGGTATATGAATACAATTTATCTTTAATAAGAAAGGATAAAACAATCAATTAAATAGATTGAGTGACTAAATTGTTAAATATAATAAAAGTTAAGGACGTTGTAATATACAATATTGTTAAAAATACGAGTGCTAAATAATGTGTTAAGTAACAATGTAGGAACTATTTTTTTAGGGATAAGTTAAAAAAACTCGATGGTTTCGCGTTTTGACGATCTGGTACCTATGATATGGTTTGGAGTAAAAATAACTTTGTGGTTGGCACCGTTAGCAATTTTGGTCACTTTTGGATTGACTTTGCCATGTTATCGCCCTCAAAATGAAAATTTTCAAGAATTAAAGTTGTTTAGTGTCATATTTACTATCGAATCGCGTTTTTTATATTTCAAAATCATCATTTTTATCTAAACATTAACTTTCTCTCTCTAAATTAACTTTCACTCTCTTCACCAAACAATATCTAAATAACCTCAAAACTAAAAAGTCGAAGAATTAAAGTTGCTTAAAATATCATTAAATTCTAGAAAATTTTCATTTTGACGTCATTAACATCCAAATTTGATAAAGTCAATCCAAAACTAACCGAAATAGGTAACGATGCCAACCACGGAGTTATCTTTGCTCCAAAAAAATACCACATGTACCATATAGTCAAAACGTCAAACCATAAGGGTTTTATTTGAACTCATCCTTTTTTTTTATGGAAAATCATATTACATTCCATTAAAGGAAAGAAAATAAGGAGGAACAAAACTCCGCACAAATACAGGCTACAGTCGGTACAAGATCCACGAAGGAAAGAAAAATATCACAAAGGGTAAAAAAAGTCATAAAAGTTATAATTAAAATAAAAAGACGATAAATCTCATACTTCTCATAAATCAAAATTCACATGAAAGTACAGATGTAAACCAATTTTCATCATTTAGTTCTTCTGGAAGCATATTTGGATCCTTTCTACTCATGTAATCACGTAGATCTTTGTTATACGTATAAAATGATACACTTATGCTCTTGCTAAACCCGAAAAAAAGTGTGAATGGAAGAGTTATAACTGACAAAACGCAAATTAAACTGAAAAAAATGCAATGAGATGTATGGATTTAATCTGGAATGAAAATACTCATTAAGGAAAAAAACACTAAAACAGAAAAACGTAGAAAAATACGAAAAACACAGAAAATGGAAAAAATACAAAAAACGAGAAATATTAGAAACGTGAAAGATGTAAAAAAACTTTGAAAATGAAGAATACAGAAAAAACGCAGAATGCGTGAAAAACATAGAATACAGGAAAATCGCAGAATGTATGAAAAATGATTATAAAGGAAAATTCACTTGAGGGTAATGTTGTTATTTTTACGTTTTTCGTGTTTTTCTTTTTTTCAGTTTTAATATATATTAAATATTTGAATTGTTGATGGTAATAATTAAAATTTTAAAATAAACAAGAAATAACATTTGAAGGTAATGTTATCATTTGATTTGAGTTACAAACCTAACTATTCCTTTTTATCCTATGTCATCAATCAAACATAGAGATGAATATTTCTACTCTATTCCCTCTAGTTCTATTAATATTGAATATTCATTCTATTATATTCCAGGAACGAAACTACAACTTAGTAGTCATAGGCTTGTCAATAGGGTGGGTTGGGGATGAGCCCCATTCGTAATGGCTATTTTCCATCCCCGCCCCGTTGAGAAAGTGGGGATAAATTTGTCCATGTCCCCGTACCAATGGGTAACGGGGATCCCCATGGTTATACCTGTCCCATTTTGTTAAAAAAAAAAAATCTAAAAACTAATATCAAATATATATGCTCTACTAAATATAATTTATTAAAAAAAAATAAACATAAAATTGTGTAACCTCTAATGATGATTAAATACAGTAAATGAAAAAAAACATAGATGAGCAGAAGTAAATCAACTTGCCTTTTATTAAACGAAAAATAGATGACCAGACCAATATAATGAATCGAGTGAAAATTATGGAATTTATAAGTTTGGATTAAATAGGGAGTTAGAATTTTCATAATCCTAATCAGAATTGAAAATTTATTATAATATGATATTAGAAATTAGCAAATTTTATTTGTTTAGAATTCAATTGAAATAAACGAAAATTGTAATTATATTTAAAATGAATTCTATATACTATAGTATATAATTGCATTTTAGGGTTAGTTTTTTTTACAAATTTAATATATAAATGAAATACACATTTTCATAATATATATATATATATATAATATAAAATAAAATAAAATCTATATCAATATTATATTTTAATGGGTATATTTATGGGTATTCTTATGGATAAACCTAACGGTATTGCGTTGGGGATCCCTATGAGGTGGGGATAGCGATTACCGTCCCAACCATCCCCGAGAATGGGGATAATTTTTCTTCCCATCTTTAATCCTATAGAAATGGATACTGGAGAGTCCCGGATCCTAATGAGGCGGGACCAGGGGCGGAGAGAGGGGGGCCCGGGCCCCTCTGGCTGTCGGAACTACCATGGCTACGAGTAGTTTCGACCTCCTGTCTCCACAAAATTTAAGGTTGTGGTGATTTCGGTCCGCTGTTTCCAAGAAATTTAACTCGGGTGCTATTTTAGTACCAAAAATTGGCCAAGGTCCCATTAAGTCCTTTCTAAATCCAAAAATTTCAATTTTTTAGGCCTGTTAGGCCCTCTCTAAGTCCAAATTTCTAATTTTTTTGGTCTGTTAGACCCTCATTAAATCCAAATTTCTAATTTTCTTTGGCTTGTTAGGCCTTTCTTAAATCTAAATTTCTATTTTTTTTCACTTATTAGACTCTCTCTAAATCCAAATTTTTTCTATTAAACACCGATTTAGTAAAAAAAAATTTTTTTACATATCACGTGTAAAATCGACCCCTCAATCTTGTATTCGCCATAGGGCGGGACCTAATAGATATGGGTATTACCCACTCCATCATTGACAAGCCTAAGTTGTGAGGAATTAAGACATCATCTAGCTCACAAGAGATAATAAAATCTCTATTCAATACATATGCTAGTATAAATCCTTGGATATATAATTTATGAAAATATAGTTATTACATAAACATTTGTTTGAGAGTTGTTAGATTGATTTTGATTGGAGAGTGAGTCCACTTTCCCTAGAAAACGAGTGTGTTTTCTGTTCCATGATAGGACAAACTCTTTGATAAATGAGAGAGAAAGGGAGAGAAGGTTGGTGTTGTAGTTTTCTGATTAAGATTCTATTTTATTTTATCAATTTACAGTACTGAATGAATTGTAGGAAAAAGGTAAACAAACTAGCTAAACAAACAGAACACACTCACACAAAACACACACTTCCTCAAAAAACATGTTTGAATCAGACCAATTCCACCAATTCATAGATTCAAGAACTACTCCTAATTCACTTCCTTTCCTCCTCTCTTTCCCCAATTCCAATTTCCACCCCTCTTCTTCTGCTTTCTCCACTTTTGATAATTCCTTCTCTTCTTCTTCTTCCCCCCATGTTTCATTGCATCCCAATTTCCTCCCCAAAATTGAACACAAAGAAGAAAATAACATGCTGCCTTTGAATTTGGGGGATGAAAGAGATAGATCAGTTGATCCATGGACTACTGATGAACTTCTTACCCTCTTCAGAATCAGATCTAGCATGGAAAATTGGTTCCCAGATTTCACTTGGGATCATGTTTCAAGGTACAATCTTTACTCTATTTTGTTCTTCAATTAGGGTTAATTAATTAATTTTAATAAAAAGGGATCATGTAATAATGAAAAATAAATGCTAATGATTTGGTTTGATTTGGTTTTTATATATTTATGGTGGGTACAGGAAGCTAGCAGAGTTTGGGTTTAAAAAAAGTGCTGAGATGTGCAAGGAGAAGTTTGAAGAAGAAAGTAGATACTTGAACAACATGAATACTACTCCTAATTTCATCAAAAATTACAGGGTTTTTGGTGAATTTGAAGATCTTTACCATAGTGATAATCAAAATCAAAATCCTCAAGCAGAAAAGGACAAAAAGATAGACAGCAGCCAAGAGGAACAAGACAAGAAGAAGAAGATAGAGAAAAATGAGAAATTGAAGAGGAAAAGAGACAAGATTTCTTCTTGTTCTACTTCTTCATCTTCATCATTTGAGATGTTTAAGGGGTTTTGTGAGGACATTATAAGCACAATTATAGGTCAGCAAGAACAAATGCATAATAAGCTTCTACAAGACATGGCAAAAAGAGACCAAGAGAAGATAGCTAGAGAAGAAGAATGGAAGAAGCAAGAATTGGATAGATTAGACAAAGAGCTTCAACTTAGAGCTGAAGAACAAGTTCTTGCAGGTGATAGACAAGCTACAATTATCAATTTCTTGAATAAATTCTCATCTAATTCTACTTCAATTTCATCTTCCTCTATTACTTCACAAAACCCTAATCCCAAATCAGATAAAGATTCAATCTTTATAGCACCCAAAGGAAAACCCCCAAATGATCAAAACCCTAATCCATCATCACAAAACCCTAGTAATAAGAAAAGGGAGGAAAAGGATGATCTTGGAAAGAGATGGCCAAAGGATGAGGTTTTAGCTTTGATAAATTTAAGGTGCAGTTTCTACAACAGTAGTAATGAAGATGAGATTAAGGAATCTGTAAAGGGGCCTTTGTGGGAGAGAATCTCAAAAGGGATGTTGGAATTGGGATATAGAAGAAATGCAAAGAGATGTAAAGAGAAATGGGAGAACATAAACAAGTATTTCAGAAAAACTAAGGATAATGTTAACAAGAAAAGATCAATGGATTCTAGGACATGTCCTTATTTTCATCAACTAAGCACTTTGTATAGTCAAGGAAAACTTCTTGCTGCTTCCTCAGATATTGGAGGAACAGGAACAGGAACAGGAACTCAATCAACTTCAACATTGGTTCCTCAAGCAGCTGAGAAAAATAATCTGGTTCATCATCAAGCTTCTTCAGGTTTTGAATTTGAATTCTAATTATTTTTTTTTATTTTTTTTGCAAATTCATCATTTTTGTGTGTTTTAATTATTTTGACATGATGATTAATAATTTTTAATAGATATAATGTTGATTTTATTTTTATTTATGTTGGAGGAGACATTAGATGTATGTGATTTTGTATTTTAGTGAACACCGACAAATTGAGGGACTAAAAATTAATTTTCTGATGAGATCTTAAAAATATATATTGGCTTTAAAAATGGTATTTATTCCATTAATTTTGTATTTTGTATGTGATTTTTTTTTTCTATATTGGGGAAAGATGTCCTGGTTGCCCTTTCACTGTTGTTGCCAAATACAACGAAACAATTTGAAAAAGAAATCAAAATCTTGGAATCTTTTTTCAGCAGAATAAAAAGGAACAATTATGATCTGGGTTTTTTTTTTCAATTTTCACAAATCAATTATGAAATAGAAACATATATCACATTTTTTTTAAAAAAATAAGGTTCAATTTGCTTCTATTACTACGAAATGGTACAAATTTATTCTATTTAACGTACATTTTGAATTGACTGTTTTGACAGTTATTTGATTGTCATATCGGATTACATATAAGTTTTTCAATAATAAATTGAAATAGTTTTATGCATTTTGGTAGGGTGTTTGTAACTTTGTTAACAACACGATAAAAAAATTTAGACACTTTGACAGTTTTTTGTGTGATTAATATATGTGATATACTTATAGTTAATATTTGGTAGTTTGATACATTAGATATAATTAATGTTTGGAATGTCTAATTTGACAATTAAATAATGGCCGGACATAACAATTAAGATTGACTTGAGTGGAAAGAGCATCTATTCGCTTAAGCTTGGTCTCGGGGTCGATTCCTAGTGTATACAGAAAATCTTTAATTGGGAGATAAGCCACCTAAAGGATTCTGAGTAATCAGAATATTTACAAAAAGAAAAAAAATAACAGTCAAACCATTCCGATTTGATAGATCTTTCTTGCAAATAAAAACTATAGGGTAATCTTCCAAAAAAAAAACTATAGGGTAAAATCTGAAAGTTATAAAAAAAACTCTATGTTAGATGTATTAATTATGTACCTAATTGTTAATTATTATTATTATTATTATTATTTGTATATAGATATTCTTGATTTGTCCATTTTTAGGTGATCTTTATTAATTATTGCTATAAGTTTATAAGTTCACAAAAAAAAAAAAAAGTAAATGTTGATGTCTGGTATTTAATGCATGCCAAATATACTTAATTTTATTATATATATATTTCCACAATATTGATCATTGAAAGAGGGCTTCTTTTTAGGGTGTAGAAATAAGATGAAATTCATATGGTTAAAGCTTAGATGAATAATAAATTATTCATCGATTTTTGTTACTGAATTCCTTTCTGTATAGTTCTAACTCGTTAATGACAATTAGCTAATAACACGATGGTAGAGTGGCAAAAGCTCCTCTTCTTTTAACTAAATTAAAGTTCAGTGTTTGATCTTCGCTTTTGGAAATGGAAAGAATTTCCTTGGCCAGTAATCCCATTTATAGAGGTGCAAACCATTTGTAAAAAGGAATAATAATCACTGTTGTCAAAATTTTACTAATTAAATCATTGATTTTTTTAAAACGAATTCATTGATCTTTTAAATAAATACATTAAGTCATTAGTTAATCATTAACTTTGATACATTAAATTTATAGCCTTTTAAATTGAGATATTAATTAAGCTTTTGATAATTTATTTCTTAACACATTAAGTCGGTCTCGAATGATCCAGTTATGCGTATGATTCAAACTTCATTTAGCGCAAATAAAACTGCTAACATGTCACTATTTTAACATATTAATTGACATATAAATTGTTACTCCAAATAATTTATTAACTGTTTTATTTTAGAGGAATAATGATATGCTTACAGTTTTACGCATGCAAAATGGAGTTTGAATTGATCTTATAATTAGTTTGTCTAATAAGGTTTAATGTGTTAAAAAATTGATTAAAAACTTAATATATCATATCCGTTTAAAAGATTAGAGGCTTAATATATTAAAAAATAATAAATTGAGTGTTTAATATATTTATTTAAAAGATTAAACTTATTTTTTTAAAGAAAATATAATAATAATAAGTTGTTAATCTTTCAAATAAATATATTATCAACTTAATCATTAAAAAAATAATTGATTAAGATTTCAAATATGTGGTTTGCCTTTTTTTTTTTTTTTTGAAGATATTGCCTATATTATATATAGGTTTTTTTCTATAATTATATATGATAAATTATATAAATTCTTTAGACATGAAAAATTAATCAACATGGAATTAATGAATATAGGCATGTTGAATATTATAATTTTTCCTTTGTACTTGGGTAATTAATTAGGAGGAATTAGAAATCAGAAACATAATATATATATATATATATATATATATATATATATATATATATATATATCAGAAAAATGGTTTAAATAAATAAATAAATATAAAATTGTAATTTTATGAAAAAATAGATAATGCAGGAAGACTGAGGAGACTGACAAATTGAGTAAGCTAAATTACAAAAGCTACAACGACAATACAGAAATTTGACATAATTTGTCTGTTGGGAATGGGTCCCGCCACATGACTACTTTGTTACACACCATACATAACCTAAATTTATGTCTTCAATTTTTTTTTTTAGGGGAATATGTATTTCTACATATTTATGGTTCAAAATTGTGCTAAATTTATATTTTATAGGTCTGATTTTTTTTGGATGAGAATGATACGATTTCATTAGATGATAATAAGATTGATAGTACAGCATCAAAATGAAAATAGTAAGGAATGAAACCTCATATACATATAAGTTAATCCTATTACATGATCCACAAAGGCAAGAAAAATACTATAAAAAGCAAAAAAAGCCATGAAAGGTACATCTAAAATAGAAGACCATTGAAACATATCTTTATCGTAACCCCAGAATCGCAGCAGAGCAACTGTAGTCCAATCTTCATCCTTGAACCCATTCTGAAACACCGGATCTAAGTCCATTCTTTTGCAACCACGTAGATCCAGTGATCTACGGATAAGATCTACCTTTTATGCACTTGCTACAACAAAAAAAGGTTACAAAAACAAAGATTTTAACGAACAGATGCACGTCAAACGGATCCAGAGATCGGATAAAATATGTCAGATCTAACCAAAATAAAATGATACAAGCAAAAGGAAAACAACTAATACAATAGAAAAATAAGAAGGGAGGAGGAGATAGAATTAGACCTTGCCATGGACCGATGAGCCCGTCCGCCCGGCCCGAGCCCAAGCCCATTTAGCCGGGCCTGGACACATAAAATTAGTGTCAGGCCCGACCCGACCCAAGCCCGATTAAGCCCGCCTAGTAAATGGACGGGCCTGGGCTATGTCAATACCTAGCGGGCCTGGTCCGGCCCGACCCGTTATATATATATATATTTATTTATAAATTTAATTATATAAATTTTAGATAGCTATATTTTATTGTTATGTTGTAATTTTAGATAGTTATTTTTTATTATTATGTTGTAATTTTATTTCGAACTTAACTATTAGTTTGCTATATTTTTCTAAGACTTATTAACTATTATGTTTATTATTTTTTATTTAAAAAAATTTAGTATTTTATTTTAATTGATTTTTTTAAATATAGATATGGGCTTGGGTGGGCGGTCTTGGGATTCCTTGTTTAGGCCCGAGCCCGAGCCCGAGCCCGAATCTAATTAGTGTGGGCTTGGGCTGGGCTTGGGTTTATCAGGTTTTATCACAGGTCCGACAGGCCCGGCCCGAGCCCGACCCATCCCGGCCCATGCCGAGGTCTAGATAGAATTAAACTTGGACTTTGCTGTGAGATCTGGGCAAAACCGGATATTTTCCAAAAAAAAGGGAAGGCGAGAGGCGTCGGGTGCAGGAAAGGGGGGAGAAGAGGGGTGGTGGGCGGCGGATCTAGGGAAGGAAAGGAAAAGAAGAAAGTAGAGGAATCTAAAGAGAAGGAAGACCTTCTCTCACTAGATTCTCAAGGTCTAAAGGTTAAAGAAGATGGTCTGATTATTAGTAAAGCGAGAATATTTAGTAATTAATAATTATTTTAATTTAAAAATAGTACATGATATACGAATTAAAATTGATTTAAGTGGTTAATTATCTTAAAATGTTTGAACTAGTGTTCTGATTTCGAGTTTAAATTAAGAAATATCTCATCTAAAAAATATCAGACGAATCTCAAATCGACAATCAAGCAAAATTTATATAAAAATAACTCAAAATATACATGTTAATTTTGATTACATCATGAATAGGATTATTACATTAACAAGGATATTAGAAAGGAGTGAACTAATATAACAAAATCAAAATTAAACTACAAAACTTAATCTAATTTTAGCTCATTCAACAACGTATGACATTTTTAGAGAAAAAATAAAAATAAAAATAAAAAAAAGCTTTTAGTTATCAATTTGTAATTAGAAAAATGTATTTTTTTTTAAAGAGGGTATGTGTTTGGCACAATCAGTAAAAAAAATGATTAATCAATTGTCATGTTATCAAGTTAACATGTCACACCATTAAAAATCAATATTTCATTTATATCACTATCGTAAAGTCAACAAATGTATCATATCATCAGTTTATCACATCATTAAGAACTAACACCATTAGTCAAACTCATTTTCTTTTCTAATTGTAAGCACATATTCTCTTTTTAGGATGACAATGGATATGAATTTCACAGGTATTCAACATTACTTGATCCTAAAAGGTATTTGATGATTATGTGATCTAAAAAATTATCCATGGCGGGTATGAGATTACCCTCGTGGTGCCCTATATCTCCTTTGTATTTGGACACGTACATTTTGTTCTCTTGAAAGTTGATGAAACACTAAATAAAAAGTTAGAAGAAGTTGGACATATGGACTAGTGAGACGCCTTATATAAAAATCATAACCGTCAGGACATGTGTCTTAGTCATATGGCCGGATTCTAAATATACGTTCCTAATCTCTAAGAAGAGCTCCAAGTTACGCTAAAAGGAGATAAGCAGGGGCGGATGTAGGGGGTCAAAGAGGGCATTTGTCTCCCCCCCCCCCCCCCCCCCCCCTTCATCCCATTAAAAATAAGGGTTAAAGTGCAAAAATACCTCTAATATTTTGGGTCAGGAGCAATTTTATCCCTAACGTCTAAAATGGTACAATTTTATCCCTAATGTTGGAAGCCAAGAGCAATTTTACACCTAATGTTGATAAATTGGGTCAATTTGAGAAATAATTCATCAAACTGTCTTCTCGGTCATGAATAATAGTGTCTGAAATTGATCCAATTTATCAACGTTAGAGGTAAAATTGGTGCAAAATTACAAAATTGATATGCAATTGGTGCAAAATAAAGAAAAAAATGACTGTATTTTATAATAGTGTCTGAAATTGATCCAATTTATCAACGTTAGGTATAAAATTGCTATTGGCTACAAACATTAGGGGTAAAATTGCATCATTTTAGATGTTATGGGTAAAATTGCACCTGACCCAAAACGTTAGGGATATTTGATGCGTAACAACCCGAGAATCCCGTAAATGGATGATTACGAGTCGGAAACATTATAATTTACGTTTTTTATCAAAAAAATCATGAAAATAATGCATGACAATTGAACGATTTTGCATTTTTTGTCACCAAAAATTGAACAATTTTACATTTTTTGTCATAAAAAATTGAACAATTTTACATTTTTTGTCTAAAAATTTTTTACGTAGAATTTTGCCCCCCGCTCCCTCAAATCCTGGATTCGCCACTGGAGATAAGCACAAAAACGTATGGATATGTGGGCCAACCAAGTATTGACACATGGAGATCTACACATTAGTAGGTACTTTTCACTTACATCTATAAATAGTCATTCCCAAAAAAGAACAAGGTACACAATCATTCTGACTTCACTTTGCTTTCTAAGTTATTCTTACTTCACTTTCCATAGCATCACTGACTTAAGTATAGGAGAAAGGACGTTGTACACCGATCCCTCTCTAACAGTTTGTTGTTTCCTTCTCAGATGAATCTGATTCAGCCTATCAAGCCTATATTATAGATTGAGAGACATCAAGTGGTGCGGTTAACATAGAACTTTCAGCACAATATGACTTAGATGAAAAGTTTTGTGCTTCAACATGTCATTCTGTCAGTTTCAGATATTCCGAGCACTTCAATCACTCAGACCATAAATCGTAGCCTCATCGATGCTAGTGACAATTCGCCGGAGCCATTACATATAACTCCAGCATTGGATCAGAAATTTGAAGTCTGCTTAGGATCTCTGGATCATAAGTATAGAATAATTTTATGGACGAGATTACAAAAAGTTCATATACAATATGGGCTCCGTTCAGGAATCTATGAACATCTTGAGAGTAGAGCATGCTATGAAAATGGAGATAATGTGAGTTGAACTAAAAGAAGCAAATGATGTAAATGAGGCACGCAAACATGTCGATAGACATGCCTCCATGGCATGTTCTGTCGGATACCGATAAAAAAAGGACTATATGACTTGTGTATCAAAGGCATAAATATTCTAATTGATTCGACTGTAAGATATGGCATCTATTACTATTGGATGCGGCGGTAGGGTACCATCAAATTCTAATGAATCCGAACGACCAGGTCAAAACAAGCTTTAAAACTCATGAAGGTGCTTATGCTTATAACATAATGCCTTTTGGTCTGAAGAATGCATGGGCTACTTACCAGGGACTAGCAAATAAAATCTTCAAAGCTATCATTAGAGACAAGATGGAGATATATGTTATGACATGATTGTTAAGAGTCAAACAATGGAACAACATGCTTTAGACCTAACTACGATCTTCGCTACCTTACAGGATCATAATCTCAAAGTAAACTCGAAGAAATGCCCTTTCAGTGTTTTTCTAGAAACGTTTATGGGTTCATGATTTCCTAGAGAGGTATTGAAGCTAATCTAGGTAAAATCTAGACTATTATCAACATGGAGCCACCAAAGATGTATGACCTTTTACAAAAGTCTCGAAAAGGGCCAAAGATTTCAACTGGACAGAATGCCAAATGTCCTTTTAGCAGTTAAAGGTTTTCCTGACTTCTCCACCAGTGCTAAGGAAACATTTTCCTGATGAGACTGTATACTTATATGTTAGTGTGGCAACAGATTATGTTGGTATGGTCTTGATTAGATCCAACTTATGAATTTTGATTAATCAATTTAATCACAGTAAATATAAATGATTAATTATATTCGATTTGGGATTTGGTTCATCTCCAACAAGCATTAAGATTCATAAATTAGTTCTCAAATTGATAAACATCTTGATTAGGTTAACCGGATTGCCACATAATTAAGATTAAGATCCGCTTTTAGCCTTAGTTAAGGAAGTTTTAGTCCATTAGATTAAAACTTACTTTAAAAAGATAGAAAATGCAGTTTGTAGTAATAAAAGTAAAATAAGAATTGGAAGAAACCGTAGTGACGATTGCCAAATGGAACTCCTTCGATGAAGTGAAAAACTTACTTTTATGGGATTGAACTCTTATACAAACAACACTTTATAATAGAAATTATAACAATACATAAATTGTTAATTCTTAAAGAAAAGAGCCAGTAAACTAACAATACATGGTGAGAAATCATACATGCTCCCAAAAACCAAGTCTACTGTTTTATCTTATATTGTTTTCTATAATAGTATATAAATGCCAAAAAAAAAATTGTTTTCATTAGTAAAGTTCATTTTTATGAGCGATTTATCCTATATTCATGTGCACAACTTGATATAAAGTCGTTATATCTGTATCATAACATCTGGGAATAGAGAAATAAAAAAACACAATTAAAACCCGTGAAATGACATAAAATAAACAAAACGTAAAAATTGAAGAACTGATTCAAAACTCGTGAATCACCATCAGAATTTTATTTTTTATAAAACCGATGATTCATAATAGAGGTATATGGATACAATTGAAGTCTTAAACAAACTAAAAGACTTTAGTTTGGTGATCAAACCTATGATTTCTAACTTTTAAACCCTAATTCTCTTATCAAACGTGTCTTCCTAGTTTACAAAAGCGTCAAAAACAGAAAAGGAATGCAAGAAGGTGACTAATTGTAAATAACCCTTAACCTAAATTCGTCACCTCTATTTATAGAAAAACAAAGACCAATTAAATGGAATTAAAACCCATTACATCTCCTAAAATCATTTCATATTCGAAAATGGATTAATTTATGGTGATTTTGTAATAATGAAGCTGATTAGATAGGTTCAAAATGGGTAGGAAAATTCGAAATTTGAATTTCTTCCTATACCGTGCGGACTGTGCTACAACATGGCATAGTCTTGATAGAGCGTGAACTAAATTTTTTTACGTCAGGTCATAACTTTATCGTCGGATATCGGAATCATGTATGGTTAATTGCATTGAAACTCTTAAGACTAGTAAATAAGACCTCTAAAACTAATTATAGATCAAAAAAAAAAGCCAACTTTTGATATTGAATCCAAGTTTGATTAAAACTTTGATAGATTATAACTTTTTCGTTAAACCTCCGATTGAGACGTTTCACATGATATTGGAAAGCCCATGGAAAGTACCACGAGTCTCGTTAATATTCTAGGGCTTAAATTCTCTCCAATAAAAAAGATTGACTTTTGAATTTCCACGATTGATTTTTTTTTTCCCTATGATTTTTGACTTCCGTCCAAATGCATTCAGAAATGTTGATGGGTCTATTATCCAAGGTTCCGGCTATGTAGGCATTGGGGCTATTTTGCGTGACTAGAGAGGAACTTTTCCTAAAAAGAAAGGGAATGTTGTGGGCTTAATTGGGCCTTTTTTCAAAATAAGATCCAGCCCGCTCCAATAATCCATGCGACGGATTATTTGTTCTTTGTAATTCCCAAAAGGACTTAACTGTTCAAAATTTTATGGCTTAAAGCACTATTTTTCCCTGATCTATCTAAAATTTTGTTATTTGATCCTGACCTATTATTTGGTCATATTTGACCCCTGATCTATCTCAAATTGGTAAACTTTCACCAAATTTAGATTCAAACTTAACTGAATCATATCTCATTGATAAGTAACGATATTTTGACACTTGAACTTAATAGATTTTAGTTTAGGATTTGTTTTTATGTTTTTTGAATCTAATTAATTATTTCCACATAGTGTGGAAAAAAAACTTTAAGAAATATCATGTTTCAAGTTTAAGTGTCAAAATATCGTTACTTATCAATGAGATAACGATAAATTGGGTGAAATTTTACCAAATGGGATAGGTCCAGGGCCAAGTATGACCAAATAATAGGTCATGGGCTAAATGACATAATTTTGGATAGGTCAGAGACCAAATAATGCTTTAAGCCAAATTCTATCATGTGGCCTCTAATCTATTATTCGATCATATTTAGCTTAGTGAAATTTTATCCAATTTAGATGGAAACTTGACAAAACCATTCTCTCTCCTCATATGCAATGATATTTTGATATATGAGCTTCACACGCACACATCTTGAAGTTTATTTGTCACATAAATTCTCTTTATGTCAAAAGAATTAATTAGATTAAAAGAGAAAAACAAATTTCTAAACTAAAATTTATCAAATTTAAGTATCAAATTATCGTCACGTGCTAATAGAACAATAATTATGTCAAGTCTCCATTTAAATTGAGTGTGCACCAATTGGGATAAATCAAGGACCAAATGTGATCAAATAATAAAATTTTAGATAGATCGAGGACCAAATAATGGTTTAATCCTTTCAAAAATTATTCTCAAACATTTAATTTCGAATTTTTAAACTACATACTTATATTTCCAAACAGAGTAAACTACATTCATTTTTTTTTTTGGTAGAAACATTCATTTTTTTTTTTAATCTGTCCTTAATTTAATCATTTGTAACAAATCCAAAAATACTCTTATTTATAAATAATTCTAAATGAATTTTTATTTATAAATAAAATTTTCATATTTTATATTTATTAGTTTCAAAGTGGCTTTTAGCATTGCATGAAATTATTCGTAAATGAATTCTATATTTTACATTTTTTTTTGTTTGAAGTGTGTTCTACCATTTTTTTTAAAATCAATACAACTGAATTATACATTTGTGATGAATTTGAAGTTAACTTTTCTGCTTCATTTTTTCTGAAATGGACCTTCTATTGGACTTTAGATTAAACATGTCCCTTCCTTAATGGGCCTGGCCCAAATCAAACTCGGACTGAATTAGTGGATCTGGACTGTTTCAGAGCTAGACTGGGTGTTGGATTATTTTGGACCCGAATTGGACTTTGGACTATCCTCATAATGAAATGAATTGGTCACTTAATAAAAATATTTCCAAATAGAATGTGGGCCATGATCCGGATTTTCAGGAATATAAAAGTAGCTTTCGGATTTAAAATGAGAATCTTCGGATACCTTCGATATTAACGAGCAGACCTTCGGGTTTGCCACATTTTATTTTCCTGTAAAAAGAGAAAAATTAAGATAGTTAGAAAAACTTGTAAAGTGTAAATTATACATCTATATTAATGAATTTTATTGTTTAACGTTCAATTTATGTTCATTGGTCTATATTTTTTTGTTTATTTATTTATTTGTTACAAATTATCCTTTACGCGACCGGGCGTGCTGCAACCTAGGGATCACCAGGCAGCTCTTTCGCTCTATAGGGATCGGGGGGGCATAGCACAATTCTTCTTGGAGGAGGTTTGGTTTGCCCAGGTAACTGATCCCGCCATAATGTAGTCCTACCTATTAAAGCATCGGCAACCGAAGTCGAGCATACATACGACGATCTTCATGCGTGAATAGCCGGAAGGAAAGAAAGGGCGGTAGATGATAATGAAAAAAAAAGGGCGCCGCGTCTGGACAGGCAGGCGGAATAGATGAGCGAAAGGTGCCATGGAATGAGGAATATCCGGCCTTTTCCACCAAAAATCTGAAAAAGACCTATAAAAGGGATAGTCGCTTAGCGGGTATCAGTAGTGCTCACCTGGATCCTGAATGATCTTTGGTCATTCACTGTTAGATCCAAACTTATTAGGATCATGTGGTGGAGATGCAAATAATCCTAAGACTTAAATTTAATAAGTTTGGATATAACGGTGAATCAGGATCCATGTGAGCACTACTGTAGCTGATATATACATTAATGGCCTCTACTACTTCTTTCTAATTTATCGCTATATATTTTATATACTAACTTTAGCATAGAAGTTTCCACTCGGAGGCCAGTCCCAACGTAGCTATCCACGTAGAAATACTCTTTTTGGACGCATCCGATCACACGTGATTGGCTAACCTTCATGAAATTGTCTTTATTATAAATATTAATGATATATATGTGAATTGATTTATCCAACTAATTAAACTATATAAAGTAAAGAATGATGGCAATAGTAAAAACAAATACCTCATTAACAGGTAGTGTGAGTTATGACAACTATAAATAAAAAAGAAGTGATGATTAAGTCGTTGAATGAATTTACATATTTAATTAAATAAGAAGTTATGTTTTCGGTAAATGAGACACACACATACACGTTTGCTTTATGTGCTAACATTAATCTATTACCTACTTTTATTTAATTACATGTCAACAATATGGTTCATTTTTAGCACTCTCCTTTCCCCTTCCACTATAATATAATACTTATCCGATTCAAAAATATATTTGGATTATTATTGAATTATTAAACCGAGATGTATATAAGAATGTATAATACGACATAAATTGTTGTAAAAAATAAAATGTGACATACATTGACATGCATTATCAACTTAGCATTAATTATATATTATAATGATTATAAACATATATTGATATTTGATGTGTTACTTTACGATCTTTCTCTATTAAAAATGATTAGTTAGTGCCTTTTGCTCTTGCATCAGTCCACCAAGAATTTTGAATTGTGTGAGCTGGAACTATCGGGGTCAGGGCAACCCCTGGATAGTTCAAGCGGGGGGAGAGTTATTGAAGGCTGATAGTCTGCGTATAGTTTTCTTGATTGGACTCTTATTGACAAAAATAAAATTGAAGCTCTTCGTCGGAAGTTTCAAATTGCTGGTGTTTTTCTGTGGATTGTGTTGGAAGAAGTGGAGCTCTTGCAATGTTTTGGAAGGTTGATTGTGACATGGTGGTTGCTGGTTTCTCTCAAAATCATACTGATTTAATTGTCAAAAATAATGTTAAGGGAGACTGGAGATTTGTACGCTTTTATGGGTATGCTGATCGATCCAAACAGAGAGAAAGTTGGAATCTTCTAAGCTCTATTGTGTCGGGTTTGTCTCTACCTTGGATTATAGCTGGTGACTTTGACTGCATTCTTTGATTAGAGGAGAAGCATGGTGGGGCCCTATATCCAAATTACCTTATTACGAATGTTACTGTTTAGGCTTTGTTAGACGAGCTTCATATTTCAGGATCAAATTTTACTTAGGAGCGCAGCAGTGGCACAAATTTTTGGGTTCGTGAAAAGCTTGACAAGAGATTCGCTTCCACTGAATGGTTTGCTCAGTTCCCTGCATACAAACTTCAAGCAGTAGTCTCGCCTTATTCAGACCATTGGCCTCTAGTTTTAAAGCTGGAAGTGCAGCAGCAAGGTGAGCGTCAGAAAAGGTTGTTCATGTTCGAAGTGGCTTGGACCTTGGAACACGACTTTGTGAAGATGGTTAGGGATCAGTGGACTAATGGGGGGGGAGATAATTCAGTCAGCTCTAAATTGGCTGCCTGTGCTTCAAACATGGAACAACGGGGCAAAAATTTCCAAACTATGATTACTAAGGATATCAGTCAATACAAGCATATATTGGTCAGTCTGAATGACAAAGAGGATAGAGGATCAATGGCAAAGTTCTTTGAGGTTAATATGAAGCTTAATCATGCTCTAGAGCTGGAAGAAACTTATTGGAAGCAGTGCTTTAAAGCATTTTGGCTCAAAGGAGGAGATCAAAACTCCAAATTTTTTCATGCTTGCGTTATTATTGGGAAGACATGGTCGGTTATTGATAAGCTCCAGTACATAAACGGGTTGGTGACTGAGGATTCACATGCTATGGGTACTATTGTTTTAGTTTATTTTTATAATTTATTTACTAGTTCGACGGTTTTGAATTATGATATAATGAATGTTCTTGCTAGTTTTATGACTGAAGACATGAATAATATGCTTATAGCTCCTTTTCACTATAATGAAGTTAAGTATGTTGTCTTTCAGATGCATCTAGATATATCTCCTGGACCGGATGGCTTGAGTCCTGGTTTCTTTCAAAAAAATTATAACCATATCGATCTAGAGATTTTTCATGCTTGTAACGGGTGATTAGGTGAGTAATACTTTTCATGCTAATTTGAATGACCTATTATTGTGCTTATTCTCAAGTGTGACAATCCTGAGAAGATGACATATTTAAGGTCTATCTCCTTTTGCAATGTTCTCTATAAAATTATTGCTAAAGTTATTGCAAATAGGCTTAAGCTTGTCCTTCTGGATATTATTTCTGAAAGTCAATCTGTTTTTGTGCCTAGAAGGTCATTGATTGATAATGTCCAAATTCAGTTTGAATATATTCACTATATGAAAAGGAAGAATAAGGGCCTAAAGGGGGATGTAGCTCTTAAAATTGATATTAGTAAGGCGTATGACATGGTGGACTGGGGTATTTTGGAGGTTGTTCTTATCAAGATGGGTTTCAGTGTTCAATGGATTTAATGGTTATTACTTTGTGTTACTACTGTCTCTTACAATGTGTCTTTGAATGGGGAATTTATTGACCCTATCAATCTTGGCAGAGGCCTGAGGCAAGGAAACCCGCTTTCGCCTTATTTGTTTATTCTTTATGCTGAAGTTCTGTCTCGGTTACAGGTCCAGGAAGAAAGTAATGGTAGTATTAAGTGGTGTTGGGTTACTCGATTTGCTCCTAGAGTCTCCCATCTCCTATTTACTGATGACAGTTTCTTATTTTTTTAGGCTACGGTCGTCGAAAGCCAGGTTGTTGCTGATATCCTCTTGCAGTATGAGCTGGTCTCAGGACAAGCTATCAACCTTAGTAAGTTTGAGATATGTTTTTGCTCTAATGTTTCTTTTGCAGTCAGGAATGATATTTTTTCTAAAGGCCTTCGCTGACGAGTTGGAAATGTTGGTCCCGTGTAACGTAGTAGGATTAGTTCCAAAGGGGGGGGGGTTAGGAACTAATGTAACTTTTTCGCTTAATAATGCTGACTTAATTAAATGTTTAACAATTTAACTCAGCTTTAGGTCAGCAAAGCTGAGTGAGGTGTGAGACAGCTTTAATCAGATACTGAATAGAGCTGTTTCAATTGTGAGTTGGGAAATAACACTTTAAGTTAGCTTCCGACTCAGCACTCTGATTATTCAGCGTCGGCTTATACAAATTATTTACTGAGCAATTTTAAGCAAGCAACACATACATACATATATATCAAGAGAAAGAGTTAGAGATTACTCAGCAGACTTATCCTGGTTCGGCCTCACCGCCTACGTCCAGTCCCCGGAATCCTTCCGAGCTTTTTCAATCCTCTACTGAGCTCTTTAAAGGTAGAGCACAAACCTTTTACAATAGCAACTGAGTATGCAAGAGTATTGTCCTCTATTCGTCTACTCAATCCTATTTACCACTGAATACTATAACCGAGTATTCAGATTTTCTCTACCACTGAGTACTATAACCGAGTACTCAGCTTCACTCTTCTAATCTTTACAATTGATACAACAGTTTGTTCTCACTCAAAAGAAGAACACTTTAGATGAATAAAATTCACTCTAGACTTTTACACAATGATTGGAGTTTGGTGTAAGAGCTTGCTTTGTTTCTTTTCAGACAGCTTTTATTTTGGAATTTTCACTCAGTGAAGAATAGCTTTTCTGTCTGTATCTTGTATGTGTCTTATGTATGATCCAAGTGATGGACTTGTCTATTTATAGTGAGTTCTGAAGCTTCAATGATTTGAAAATCCGACATAGCCGTTGTGTGAAGAACAGTCTTCTTTGTAATCACATAGTCAGTTTCCAGAACCGCAGGACAATCCTGTTTTCTGATTTGCGCAGGAGCCAGGCTTGCCAGATTCATCTTCTTGCACCAGGTTTGTCTTCTTGCGCCAGGTTTGTCTTCTTGCCAAAAGTCAGACGGTCCATGCATCTCGAAAAGGTCTTTAAAATGGATTTCCAAGAATTCTGATTTGTGTCAGACCTTGTCTGTCAAGTTGACGGATCATTGACGCTGACTTGGTTGTTGCTCAGCTTGACTCAGCGACTTCGCCTTCAAGCTTTTCTGAAGAAGACATTTCTTTCGTAAGGAAGAGTTGCATTTCACTCAGCTTCTGCTGTGTGTCTTGCTCATGCTGACTTTGTTCTGTCTTTCTTTTATAAGCTTCCAGTTCCTGTTCTCGTTAGTCAACTTACTCAACATTGAACAAACTTATTAGTACAATTAAATCAAAGCACTTAAATTTAATTGTTTTAATCATGGGAATAATTTTATCAAATCAAAATCATGTGGAAAGGTGTTTCAACAAACTCCCCCATTTTGATGTTGGCAAAAGTATTCAATTAAGGAACTCACTGTTGAGTGTCCCCATGATGGTTGACCTTTTCAATGTTTCTGAAAATACTCCCCCGTAAGGGTTGGATCTACTGACTTAGTTTAACTCTGAACCTTCTAAGATTTAATCGAAGTGAGCCTAAGGTCAGCCTTTGGAAGTAGGTCAAATACTTGGAACATTTAGTCATTTACTCAGTTTTGATACTTAGTTAAGTCCAGGTATCAGAGTTGGGTTCATTTATCAGAGTTGAGGTATACTGAGTATAGTTTACTTGTTTATGTTCATAAGTTTTAAGTTGTTGTTCAATGAGTAGTTACATGAGACAGATCAACATATAAACACAACAAGTAAGCATCGCATATATAAAGACAGTTTGAAGAAAAAATTCTTATATATTAGATATACTCAGTTCAACAAGAATCATGTCATATGAGAAACACAAGTTACAAGCTGAGACTATTGCTAGTTCTATTTCTTGAGATTGACTTGAACTTGGTTCGACTTAGGTTTGGTTTGGCTCGGCTTAGTTGTTCTTTGTTGCTGAGTTTGGTTGCCTGGGATAGCAGAAGTTGAGCCAGGAGGCTTCTGTTGAGTTTCGACGGCTGGCTGCTTAGCTTTATCTCATTCATACCTTCGTAGTCAATGTCTCTCTGGATCGGATCATTAGGATCGCATGGTGCCATAAATTTATCAATTTTGTGCGATAAGGCAGAAAATTGGGCTTGTAACATTGCTACAGGATCAAGATTCATTATACCTTTAACCGATGATGTACATGAGGATGATGGTTTCGCCGTTGGTATATGTCCACGCTCTGCGGGCCACATACTGCTGTTGATTGCCATTTCCTCCAAAAGTTCTCTTGCTTGGGCGGATGTCTTTTTCATAAATAATCCTCCAGACATAGCATCTAATGAACCTCTAGTCGTAGGATTTAATCCATTATAGAATGTCTGCATTAAAAGTGCATCTGGCAATTGGTGGTGTGGGCATAAACGTTGAAGTTCTTTAAAACGTTCCCAAGCTTCATAAAGAGTTTCATTATCATTTTGTGTGAAAGATGTCAACTCTTTGATGACTCTTGCGGTTTTTGCTAAGGGAAAATATTTTTGTAAAAATGCTTGGGCTAATTGGTCCCAAGTTTCAAATGTTGCAGCAGGCATAGAAGTTAACCAAATTTTTGCCTTATCCTTCAAATTGAAAGGAAAGAGGCGAAGTTTGATTGCTTCGGCTGTTACATCAGTAATTTTAAAAGTGTCACAAATTTCTAAGAAATTTGTCAAATGTGCATTAGGGTTTTCGTTAGGCAATCCGTAAAACGTTACGTTGTTTTGCAACATATTAAGCAAAGCAGGCTTAATTTCAAATTGATTTGTGTTTATACGGGGTCTAACTACACTATTAGTTACACCGGCCATTCCTGGCCTAGCATAATCCATAAGTGTCGGTGGATCGGTCATGATTTCTGGCTGGTCTACTTTAGTTTTTAAGAGTGTTTTGTCTTTGTTTTTGTTGTTTTTCTTGTTTTTCTTGTTTTTCTTAAGTGTTCTTTCAATTTCTGGATCAAAAGGATCTGGTGGCGTGCCCGAATTTCGTGAACTGCGCATCAACTTGAAATTGTAACACGAGCCAAACTACCTTCAAAACAAAATTGAAAGCAAATATGTTATAAAACTGAAAATAAATAAAATATAAAAGTTGTATAAAAATAATGTATAAACCTAGATTCGAAAATAAAATGCGAAAAATAAAAATTTTGTCAAAAATTTTGGCGTATCCCCGGCAACGGCGCCAAAAACTTATTGAGCGATTTCCGCAAGTGCACGGTTTCGCTTGTAGTAATAAAAATATCGATCCCACAGAGATACGTTTTTTAACGAAAAACTTATTTTTGAATCTTTAATTTCGAACTTGTTAGATTTATAAAATGTAAATAAAAAGTGAAAATTGGATTAATTGAATTTAGGAAATTTATTTGATTGAATTTGAAAACTTTGAGTATTTGAAAATGCTGGAATAAGATTATATATTTAGAATAAATCGATTGTTAGAAAGATCTTCTGATTTTAAGGATGAATTTTACAAAACAGGAACATTTAGAACTTATTAGAAAAAGGAATGAATTTGTTCATTTGCATTAAGCAAAGAAAACAACTTAAACTTTGTATTATTATGATGATGAAATAAATGACGGAACCTCTAATTAATTGGCTTTGAACGCGACAAAACCCTTTCGGGATAGTTGCCCTTACTCAAATTAACACTCTTTCGAGATGATAATTTGCCTAAGTGTTCAACAAAGTTTCCTTGTAATGATTTTGAATTCAAGTGCATATTAATGAAAACACCAGCCTCACTTATATTGGATTGGTTACCATAAGTGCTGCATAACGATTTGTCGAATAGAACGGACTTTATTAGATGAAATATAAATTGATACAAGTTTACAGAGAATAAGGAGCATCGAGTTCTTCGAGGGCGTGCAAGTGAAGGGCTTGATCGGTTCCGCTTCCTTGGGTTTCCTAGGAGGTTGTCAGGCTCGGGGGCGAACACTTTACTCAATCTTCTCGCTGTAACTTCGTAATAGGGATTCGGTCGGCCACTATCATGATGCAAACTAAAACTGGAACAATGTCTAAACGCTACTGAGTTGTAATTAAACTATAAACAATATGTGTACCTCATCTTGTTTTGTACAGAATCTAATTTCTAACTCTCGAAATGTTTTTACTTAGAACTTCGACATAAGTTCTACGCTCTGATTTCTATATCTATATTATAGCATTTCATTACACTTTTTCTCAACATCAACTCTTTATTTTTAGATGTTGAAGGGTTGTGTTTGAAGTGATGTATCCGTTGGTTAAGAGTCGTGTCCGTTGTGAAAGGACGTCTTTATCCACTTGAACGAACGCGTTTCTTGGATTTTCAGCATGTGTTAAATGCTCTTGGTGAATTTCTGCACTTACCGAGGATAGTAATCCGCGCCGTGAATGACGTAGCACTGAGCTTGAGCGACGGACGAAGGGGAGAATTGGTTGTACCGCGCGTGTCGCGGCCGCGGGTCTGGGATCCTCTGTCGCGGCCCGGCAGGTTTCCTTTGTTCTTCGCTTTTGTTCATGTCTTCGACTTGGTGCTTTCGATTTACGTCGTCTTTGACTCCTTTTGAAGAGTTTTTCTTCTGTTTTAGATCCTTTTTCGTTCCTATTTGGATTTTACCAAATATTCAAGTACCTTGCAAGAAAGAAAGATATTCGAAAGTAAAAGTAATCTAAACAGATATAAATAACACAAATTCGTAATAAAAATGATGTAAATATTAATGATATTTTATGTATATTTTGGGCTTAACAAATCTCCACACTTAATCTTTTGCTAGTCCCGAGCAAAATTTCACTGAATTTATTCCTTAACTAATCTCTTTATAAAAAATAAAACATATATCTTTGTGTTTACCTTTTAAATTGGTTAAGCCGAAAAGACTAACTTCACATGGCAAATTTATACGCAAAATATCAAACTAACTTAGTGTAAATACGATATATCATTCGTCTTGTATTTCAATTTTTAAATTGAAGTATTCGGGACGATGTAAGCACGCATGTCATTGAGTCTTTCATCTCAAGGCATTTCAAAGCACCAAATTTCCTTTCCCAAACTTGAATTATTAAGTTTTAATTTATTTGCTTAGTTACGCCTGTGATAAGGGTGGTCTCGATCGTAACTTTATATGCATTTGTTTTGTGTTCGCTTAAGAGGTACCGACCATGCCATGGGTGGACGCAATCGTTACTTTAAACTTTAAACACGCTTAATTTTTCTAATTTAAACGTTCCTTTTATACCTCGATTGTGATAAGGGTGGTCGCAACCGTGGCCAAAAGTACGCTTTACTTATTAATTTCTTCCCTTTCATACCTCGATTGTGATAAGGTTGGTCTCAATCGTGGCCAAAAGTTAAGAATACGATTTATTGATTATAACTTGGGAAAAAGAAAATTAGCACATTCATCCTATATTGACTTAAAATTCAACATGTATTATGGCTATAGTTTCCTTAAAAACTTCAATTGGTGTTAATGTAAGACAAAATCAAAACCGAGCTAAAAATTGTTAGTTCAAATTTAATGCCTATAAACCTAATTGAAAATTTAAAATAAGATTTATTGTATCATGAATTTCATGATATGAAATAGAGATTAAAAATAAAGAATTTTTACTTAAATACATTCACTCGAGACAATTTTACTTAAAATCGTGTCGAAGATTTGTGAAAAATATATTTTGAAAAATATTACCCGTATAGAAATATTTATTTCTATCGATAATGATAACCTAAAAATAATCATAAAAATTTTAACTTATGATATTTATAAATGTAAAAATGATATTTCATAAAAAAAAATGTTAAGTTTTTTCATTTGTTGCAATATATTTAAAAGTGTTGCAATATATGTTGCATTTGTATTTTGAAAAACAAGCGATGCATACATTCATTCATTCATTTGCATACATTCATTCATTCGTTTGCATAAAATGATATATGTATATATCTCCTCCCACACTTAAATTGGACCATGTCCTCATGGGGGCAAAAATGGAGATAAAACATTAAAGATAAAACAAACGGAAATAAACGAAAGATATAGCAAAAACATTCATCAGAAAATTAATTAAAACTTAAATTGTACGAAACATAAGAAAGAGAAAAATGTACGAAACTGAAATTGAAATAAGATAAGATAAAAATAAAAGATAAAACCTAAGCATGTGGCGGGGAATCCGGAGGTGTTGGTGAAGTTTCCACATTTCGGCGTCGGAAAAATGAAAGCATCCGATGCCGAGTTGAACGATGCGCACGCCTCAAAGTATTGAGGTTGTCATTCATCACCATATTGTTCTCCACCAAATCATCAATTCTTAAATTCATTTGACGATTATTTGCATTGATTTGGTTCAAAATCCGCCTTAAATCCACCGGATCATTATCTTGTGTTGCTTGGGCTTGTGGTGCAGCGTCTCCACCTTCCTCCGCTCCTTCTTCATCGGTACCTACATTATGAGAACTAGAAGCACCTCCACCCATAGTGCCACGAAGATGTACAATACGGGTAGCATACGAAATAAAAACAGAAGGAGCCGCAGAAACCAATAAATGAGCACGCTCAAGAGCCGCAATGTCTAAAACTGGAACATATCCATGGTAGGCGGACATATCAAAATTAGTCAATTCATCCCGTGCTCCCAAAACAATAGCGGTGATCAAATTACCGAAAGGGACTTGAGTGGTATGAGCCCTCGAAGCACGATACAAATTATCAAAAAGCATTCCAATGCTATCCACCCGCAAACCCTTGAACAAACAATCCCAGACAAACAAATCCTGGACTTGAATCTTGGAACTCTCAACACGACCAAAAAGTGAAAAGCTCAAATACTTGTGAAAGAAGAACACACAATTATCCTTAATTAACTTGCTCGAAGTGTTTTTGGAATCAAAAGAAGTTTGGTCAGACAGAGTTTGCCAAAAAGAGTTATTATCAAAATCCCGAGGCTTATCATAAAAGTCACTAGTAGGGAAACCAAACATATTACCCATAGCCGCATAATCAACTGTATAGGTAATACCCTTATTCCGAAAAGAAATTTCTGTCCTCTTTTTGTTCATCGTCAAAGTAACCAAAAACTCAACCACATACTCTTGAATTTGTGGAAAACGCATAGAAGCAAAAGTTTCCCATCCCAAAGTTTCAATAAAAGCAGTAATTTGTGTAGTGAAGTTCAACTTCCTTACCGAATCAAAGTCAAGAAACTGCATATCCACGAACTTACGATTGGCGTTTGAAAAGTGCTTGAAACGTCCAACTTCTTCTTCAGAATGAATGTCGAAATAAGCTCCGCAACTAACCCTAAGGCGATTAGCCTCAGTGACAGCCGGCTTGTGTCCAACACGCTTTGCTCTAGGCATGATTATGGTGTTTATGTGTTATGAATGTTAGGGTTTAGAGAAAAAGATGAAAAAGATGAAAAGAGAGAAAAGCTTGAGGTTGAAGATGAAGTATAAGTGTTGTGAATTCTTGGAATTGAAAGGTGTAGGTGATTGAAAAGGGTAATGATGAAATTGGGAAGAGTAAAAGTAAGGTATTGGGAAGGGGTAAGAGTAGGTGATTGGTTAAATTTGGAGGTGATGTAAGGTTTGTGTAGGTAATAGGTATATATAGGGTTTGAATAACAAGGTAAATAGTTAGAGTAGGAATAGGAATTGGAATAGGTAGAGTTGAAATAGGAAGAGTAATTAATATAGTTAGAGGTTGAATAGGAAAAGGTGTAAATAGAGGATGAATAGGAAGAAGAATAGGTATATGTTAAATAGAAAAGGAAAAGGTATAGGAAGAATGGCAAAATAGGTCGAAAACCGGACCTGCAGTGCCTGAATTACGCGTGTCGCGGTCGTGGATGTATATCCGCGGTCGCGGATCGCGTTTTTCAACCAACATATCCTCTGAAATTTGAGAAGAAAAATCTGAAGTTACCGAGAATCCAACATTCGCGGCCGCGAATCGCGCTGGGCAGCGAATCTTGTGTCTGAAATTTTCTGGATTTTTTCTGATGTTACCGTGGAAGCGCATCCGCGGTCGCGGATCACCTCGTGGCTACCCAAATTCAGCTTATTTACTTCATTTCGTGCATTTTCTTGATAAATTATATCCTGAACTTCTTGAAAAATGAAATCTGTACTTAAAACATAAATGAAAATCATTAAATGATAAGGAAAACCAAAGGTTTATCCTTATTAATGAAAGAAAAAGAAAAAAAAGAAAAAAATAAATGAAAATGCTTTAATTAATGAATGTTAAAATTAGAAATATGAAAGGGTTGGAACTAAAATTAATTGAAACATTTATGTGCATTCATTAAGTTAAGTTAAATGAATCTTATGTTAGGAACCTGAAATTTAATTATTAATCAATTAATTAGTTAATGAAATGATTAAGTTTGCATTTAATTGATTCATTGGTCTAAATTTATGAAATTAAAATGTAACCATATAATCAAAAACAAAGTATAATGCAAAAGAGAAATTTTTATTTATTAACATTTATTTACAAACAAACAAAACACAAGCTATGCTAAAAATTCGTCCCCTTCAATCGGGATTTTCTTAGCCCTATATCGTTCTATTTTCAACTGCACGAAGGCTTGTCGTTCGGGTGCAGAAAGAAAATTTGGTCCTGATCGAAAAACTCGCTTCATTAGACCTTCAAATTCTAAAAATTCATAGTCTAGCATCGGGAAAGATTCAGCATCACTCCAAGGAACAGAAATACTTCCCTTGGTCCCTAGAATTATTCCACATATAATATTCCCGAACCCAACCTTCTTAGCCTTGGATCTAGATGCTGCAACAAGACCCTCCATCAGAATTTTTGAAGAATCAACCACGTTGCCTTGAAATATATCGCCAAGGACATAAAGATCAGATTCTTGGACGACACTACTGAATGTGCGACCGAACAGGCTGTGACTCAGAAACTTATGCAAATATAGTATAGAGTTGGAATAGAAAGACTTATTATAGGCAAGTTTTGGGTGGAAAGGCCAGATACCGGTGAGCATTCGCCAAATATCAGTGGACGTCATATCTCTTCCATGATGGCGTTTGGTAGCATCCTTCAAAGGAAAACCAAACCAAGCATGCAATTCAGGATATCCAAAAGTGAAAGTTTTGCCATCCCGACGAAAACTGAGACGCACACGACGCTTGTTAACAAAACGCACAGTGCAGAAAAACTCTAACACCCAGTCTCCAATTATAGGAAACTTCATATCGACAAATCTGGTCCATCCTAGTCGCTCCATGTAACGACTCATATCTTCCTTAATTCCTAATTGATCATTAAGAAAGTCGTCCATGTATAGCATTCCGACAAAGAATGTGTATCGTAGCCTCAAGAAGCGCCTTCCCTCTTCATGATTGAAGATAGGAAAGTTACATCCATAACGCTCTGATATATCCACATGTTTATTGCGTGAAGCAATAACTTTCTTAGATGAAGTGTTTGAGGAAGCCATGATTTTTGGAAAGAGTAAGGAAGAAAAGTTCTGAACTTAGTGTTTGGATTTTATGAATGGTAAGAAAATCAGAGATAGTTCTGATAGAGATGAAAAAGAAAGTGACAGAAAACTGGACCTCTAGTACCTATATATAAGATCCTAGGACGAAAAGAGGTGTTGTTTCGAAGTGAAAAGGCATGAAACAAACCGTTTAGAAATGAGAAAAACTTAGTGTTTCATTCTGAATAGTTACAACTGCTGAGAAAAGGTTCAATCTGGGCAAAATTTCCCCCGTGTCGCGACCGCGGGTCTGGGATCCACTGTCGCGACACGCTGATTTTCCTGCGAAAATCAGTTGTCAAAACTCTAAACTCCTGATCCTCTACCGAGAATCCTCATCCTCGGTAAGTTCAGAAATTTTTCCCTTCAATTTTCAATCAGAATTCTCAACTGAGAATCCGAAATCCTCTACAAGTCCAGAAATTTTCCTGACTTCTAGCCATGCCTAAATTCTCAACTGAGAATTTGAAATTCTCTATAAGTCCAGAAATATTTCTACCTCATTAAGAATTTCATATATGTGAATTCTCAACTGAGAATCACTGAATTTTCTAATTTTTATGAAATTCCTAAAAATTAATCATGACTCGAATATAGATTTCTATATCTAAAATTCTAAAATGATATAATCTAAAACAAAACAAAAACAAAAATAAAAATAAAAATAATAAAAGAAAAATGAAATGATTTAAATGTCAGGAAATCTTGTTACGAAACTAGGTCCTATTTCGGAAATATTTTCGTAATAGATTTTACATCGATTACCGTTAACTTTGAAACGCTTACCATTAGTTTCCTCAAGTTCCAAAGAACCATAGTCGAACGTTTTGACGACTAAATACGGTCCGTCCCATCTAGACTTAAGTTTTCCCGGAAATATACGAAGCCGTGAATTGAATAATAGCACCTTATCTCCAACATTAAAGTGTTTGACTTTAATCTTGGCATCGTGCCATTTTTTCACTTTTTCTTTATAAATCCTCGCATTTTCATACGCTAGATGACGTAACTCATCTAACTCATTTAAATCGAGCAAACGTTTCTTTCCTGCTTGTTGTAAATCAAAATTAAGTTTTCTAATAGCCCAATAGGCTTTATGTTCTAATTCAACTGGTAAATGACATGCTTTTCCATACACCAAATGGTACGGAGTCATTCCTATTGGTGATTTAAATGCAGTACGGTATGCCCATAGCGCATTATTGAGTTTTTGTGACCAATCTTTTCTTGATGACGAAACAGTTTTCTCTAGAATCCATTTGAGTTCTCTATTTAAGATCTCCGCCTGACCATTCGACTGAGGATGGTATGGCGTTGACACGCGGTGGCGTACTCCATATTTTTTCATAAGCATATCGAAATTCCGATTTATGAAATGGGTACCGCCATCACTAACAACGTACCTAGGACAACCGAATCTACAAAATATATCGTCAAGAAAAGTAATAACTACTTTAGAATCATTCGTAGGGGTTGCAATTGCTTCAACCCACTTTGAAACATAATCAACGGCTACTAATATGTAAGTTTTGCCATTGGAAGGCGGAAAAGGTCCCATGAAATCAATTCCCCACATGTCGAAGATTTCAACTTCCAACACGTTTGTGAGGGGCATCTCATCTTTCCTTCCTAAGTTACCCGTTCTTTGGCATTTATCACAACGAGTAATAAAGGAACCAACGTCTTTAAACATTGTCGGCCAAAAGAAACCACATTCTAATATTTTAGCTACCGTTTTATTAACTCCATTATGTCCTCCATATGAGCTGGAATGACATTTTGTTATTATAGATTCATATTCATTTTCTCCAACACATCTCCTAATTATCCCGTCACCACATGATTTGAATAGAAAGGGATCTTCCCAATAATATTGTTTAATATCGAAGAAAAATTTCTTCCTCTGTTGGGGAGATAATCCTTCCGGAACAATATCGGTTGCAAGACAATTAGCAAAATCTGCATACCATGGTGACATGATACTTTCTACTTGATAGAGATGTTCATCGGGGAAATCATCTCGTATACCGACAGTTTCACCTATAGGACCGTTTTCATCTTCTAGTCTTGATAGATGATCGGCGACAAGGTTTTCTACTCCCTTTTTGTCTCTAATTTCTATATCAAATTCTTGTAACAACAAAACCCATCTAATCAGACGCGGTTTTGCATCTTTCTTAGCAAACAGATAACGTAAAGCTGCATGATCTGTATAAACAATAACTTTAGATCCTAACAAGTATGACCTAAACTTATCACATGCAAATACTACGGCTAACATCTCTTTCTGTTGTTGTGTAATTTAACTGTGCACCGGACAATGTATGACTTGCATAATAAATAACATGTAATTTTTTATCCTTTCTTTGACCTAAAACACATCCTACTGCTAGGTCACTTGCATCACACATGATTTCAAAAGGCAAATCCCAATCGGGTTTAGCAATTATGGGCGCACTGACTAAGGCTGTTTTCAATGTTTCAAAAGCTTTAATACAATCTTCATTAAAGTCGAAGGTTGAATCCTTCATAAGTAAATTAGTAAGTGGTTTGGAAATCACAGAAAAGTTTTTTATAAATCTTTTGTAAAAACCTGCATGTCCTAGAAAAGATCTTACTCCCTTGACAGTTGTTGGTGGGGGTAATTTTTCTATTACTGAAGTTTTTGCTCTATCCACTTCTAATCCCTTTTCAGATATTTTATGACCTAAAACAATTCCTTCATCGACCATGAAATGACATTTTTCCCAATTTAATACCAAATTCGTTTCTTCGCATCTAGAAAGAACTCTATCTAAGTTTTTTAAACATGCATCAAAAGAATCTCCATAAACTGAAAAATCATCCATAAATACTTCCATGATATCTTCGATGAAATCATTAAAAATTGCAGTCATGCAACGTTGAAAAGTTGCTGGTGCATTACATAAACCAAAAGGCATTCTTCTATATGCAAATATTCCATAAGGACATGTGAAGGTTGTTTTATCTTGGTCATCCGGGTAAATATATATTTGAAAGAATCCGGAATAACCATCGAGAAAACAATAAAATGCATGACCGGCTATCCTCTCGATCATTTGATCGATGAAAGGTAAAGGAAAATGATCTTTCCTAGTTGCCTTATTTAGGTTCCTATAATCTATACAAACCCTCCAACCGGTGGTGGTTCGCGTAGGTATTAATTCACCTTCATCATTCCTTACTACAGTTATACCTCCCTTTTTGGGTACACAATGGATTGGACTGACCCATTCATTATCCGAAATAGGATAAATGATTCCATTGTCTAAAAGTTTAGTAATCTCATTTTTGACTACTTCTTTCATGTTCGGATTTAAACGTCTTTGTCTATCCGCTTTAGGTGGCTTATCTTCTTCTAAGGGAATCCTATGCATTACAATACTAGGATTAATTCCTTTTAAATCTGAAATCTGCCATCTCATACTTCCTATTCTATTTCTAACAACTTCTTTCAATTTTTCTTCTTGATTTTCTGTTAATTTGTTAGAGATGATTATAGGTAGAGTGTCACTTCCGCCTAGGAAAGTGTATCTCAGATGGTTTGGTAGTTCTTTAAGTTCTAATTTAGGTGGAACTATTACTGAAGGCGGAACTGGTCCATCTTCTCGAATCAAAGGCTCTAGGTCCTTATCTTCTAATTCTTCACCCATTATAGGTTCTATTATTTCTTCTCTTTGAACAATGTCATTAACACATTCTTCAATTAAATCAAGCTTCATACAAGCGAAATCCTCCATAGGATATTTCATCGCTTGATTCATATCGAACTCGATCTTATCGTCACCTATTCGTAAAACTACTTTTCCTTCCGACACATCAACTAGAGCACGTCCCGTGTTCATGAATGGTCTACCAAAGATTAGCGGACAATTAGCATCATAAGCAAAATCTAAGATAACAAAATCAGTAGGAAAAATAAATTTGTCAACTTTTACCAAAACGTCTTCAATTATACCATATGGTCTTTTAGTGGATTGATCCGCTAATTGCAAAACCATATTGGTACGCTTGATGTCTTCTTCTAAACCTAATTTTTCAAAAATAGACAATGGCATCAAGTTTATACTAGCTCCTAAATCACAAAGACAACTTGGGAATTCCATATTTCCCAATGTACACGGAATGGTAAAGCATCCGGGATCTTTGAGTTTAGTAGGTAATTTGCTTGATACTATCGAACTACATTCTTCAGAAAGAGAAATGGATGAAATTCCTTCCCAACTAATCTTTTTTGAAATTAAATCTTTCAAGAATTTTCCATAGTTAGGGATTTGCGTAATCGCATCCATGAATGTTAAATTTATATGTAAATTTTTAAGTTTGTCCAAAAATGATAACAGTTGTTTATCATGGTCCTTATTTCGGACCCTGTGTGGAAAAGGTGGCTTTGGTACAAAAGGTCTTGGATTAGAGTCAATTGGCGTATCTTTTTGTTTTAATGTATCTTCTTTGGATTGTGGTGAATCATTTCCAGGTAAAGTTGAAATTCCGGGCATTTCCGGACCTAAATAGTTTTTCCCTGATCGAAGAGTGATAGCCTTAACATGCTCTTTCGGATTTTCTTCCGTTTGGCTGGGAAGACTTCCCTCTTTGCGGGATGGAATTGATTTAGCAAGTTGTCCAATTTGAACCTCCAAATTATGGATGCTAGATGATTGGTTTTTGATAAGCTGATCGAATTTATTTTCGATCCGTTTAAAACCATCGTCTTGATTACTTACCTTTCCATTCATAGCATCTATAAATTTGTCGATTTTTGAAGATAAAGTGCTAATCGTATCTCTTGTTTGATTTTGATAATTGTTTATACGATATTGATTAGCATTTGCATTATTATTATTATTACCATCTTTCCAGTTAAAGTTAGGATGATTTCTCCATCCAGGATTATAAGTATTAGAATAAGGATTAGTAGTTTGGTTTTGTCCTTGGACAAAATTTACCTGTTCTATCTCATTCATACCTTCGTAGTCAATGTCTCTCTGGATCAGATCATTAGGATCGCATGGTGCCATAAATTTATCAATTTTGTGCGATAAGGCAGAAAATTGGGCTTGTAACATTGCTACAGGATCAAGATTCATTATACCTTTAACCGATGATGTACATGAGGATGATGGTTTCGCCGTTGGTATATGTCCACGCTCTGCGGGCCACATACTGCTGTTGATTGCCATTTCCTCCAAAAGTTCTCTTGCTTGGGCGGATGTCTTTTTCATAAATAATCCTCCAGACATAGCATCTAATGAACCTCTAGTCGTAGGATTTAATCCATTATAGAATGTCTGCATTAAAAGTGCATCTGGCAATTGGTGGTGTGGGCATAAACGTTGAAGTTCTTTAAAACGTTCCCAAGCTTCATAAAGAGTTTCATTATCATTTTGTGTGAAAGATGTCAACTCTTTGATGACTCTTGCGGTTTTTGCTAAGGGAAAATATTTTTGTAAAAATGCTTGGGCTAATTGGTCCCAAGTTTCAAATGTTGCAGCAGGCATAGAAGTTAACCAAATTTTTGCCTTATCCTTCAAAGTGAAAGGAAAGAGGCGAAGTTTGATTGCTTCGGCTGTTACATCAGTAATTTTAAAAGTGTCACAAATTTCTAAGAAATTTGTCAAATGTGCATTAGGGTTTTCGTTAGGCAATCCGTAAAACGTTACGTTGTTTTGCAACATATTAAGCAAAGCAGGCTTAATTTCAAATTGATTTGCGTTTATACGGGGTCTAACTACACTATTAGTTACACCGGCCATTCCTGGCCTAGCATAATCCATAAGTGTCGGTGGATCGGTCATGATTTCTGGCTGGTCTACTTTAGTTTTTAAGAGTGTTTTGTCTTTGTTTTTGTTGTTTTTCTTGTTTTTCTTAAGTGTTCTTTCAATTTCTGGATCAAAAGGATCTGGTGGCGTGCCCGAATTTCGTGAACTGCGCATCAACTTGAAATTGTAACACGAGCCAAACTACCTTCAAAACAAAATTGAAAGCAAATATGTTATAAAACTGAAAATAAATAAAATATAAAAGTTGTATAAAAATAATGTATAAACCTAGATTCGAAAATAAAATGCGAAAAATAAAAATTTTGTCAAAAATTTTGGCGTATCCCCGGCAACGGCGCCAAAAACTTATTGAGCGATTTCCGCAAGTGCACGGTTTCGCTTGTAGTAATAAAAATATCGATCCCACAGAGATACGTTTTTTAACGAAAAACTTATTTTTGAATCTTTAATTTCGAACTTGTTAGATTTATAAAATGTAAATAAAAAGTGAAAATTGGATTAATTGAATTTAGGAAATTTATTTGATTGAATTTGAAAACTTTGAGTATTTGAAAATGCTGGAATAAGATTATATATTTAGAATAAATCGATTGTTAGAAAGATCTTCTGATTTTAAGGATGAATTTTACAAAACAGGAACATTTAGAACTTATTAGAAAAAGGAATGAATTTGTTCATTTGCATTAAGTAAAGAAAACAACTTAAACTTTGTATTATTATGATGATGAAATAAATGACGGAACCTCTAATTAATTGGCTTTGAACGCGACAAAACCCTTTCGGGATAGTTGCCCTTACTCAAATTAACACTCTTTCGAGATGATAATTTGCCTAAGTGTTCAACAAAGTTTCCTTGTAATGATTTTGAATTCAAGTGCATATTAATGAAAACACCAGCCTCACTTATATTGGATTGGTTACCATAAGTGCTGCATAACGATTTGTCGAATAGAACGGACTTTATTAGATGAAATATAAATTGATACAAGTTTACAGAGAATAAGGAGCATCGAGTTCTTCGAGGGCGTGCAAGTGAAGGGCTTGATCGGTTCCGCTTCCTTGGGTTTCCTAGGAGGTTGTCAGGCTCGGGGGCGAACACTTTACTCAATCTTCTCGCTGTAACTTCGTAATAGGGATTCGGTCGGCCACTACCATGATGCAAACTAAAACTGGAACAATGTCTAAACGCTACTGAGTTGTAATTAAACTATAAACAATATGTGTACCTCATCTTGTTTTGTACAGAATCTAATTTCTAACTCTCGAAATGTTTTTACTTAGAACTTCGACATAAGTTCTACGCTCTGATTTCTATATCTATATTATAGCATTTCATTACACTTTTTCTCAACATCAACTCTTTATTTATAGATGTTGAAGGGTTGTGTTTGAAGTGATGTATCCGTTGGTTAAGAGTCGTGTCCGTTGTGAAATGACGTCTTTATCCACTTGAACGAACGCGTTTCTTGGATTTTCAGCATGTGTTAAATGCTCTTGGTGAATTTCTGCACTTACCGAGGATAGTAATCCGCGGCCGTGAATGACGTAGCACTGAGCTTGAGCGACGGACGAAGGGGAGAATTGGTTGTACCGCGCGTGTCGCGGCCGCGGGTCTGGGATCCTCTGTCGCGGCCCGGCAAGTTTCCTTTGTTCTTCGCTTTTGTTCGTGTCTTCGACTTGGTGCTTTCGATTTACGTCGTCTTTGACTCCTTTTGAAGGGTTTTTCTTCTGTTTTAGATCCTTTTTCGTTCCTATTTGGATTTTACCAAATATTCAAGTACCTTGCAAGAAAGAAAGATATTCGAAAGTAAAAGTAATCTAAACAGATATAAATAACACAAATTCGTAATAAAAATGATGTAAATGTTAATGATATTTTAGGTATATTTTGGGCTTAACAACCTGCAGTCCATCGACCATACTTGAAGAGGGGATTTTGATGTGTGCACTGAGCATACTGAGTAAAAACTCAAGAGACTTCCCTATCCAAGTGATGGAATCCGTCATCCGTGCATAGGATTGATAGTACATCCTGAGCACCGAAGAATCATACGAATGACGCTGGGCATTGATGTGCCTAACATGTGCAAGAGTTGACCGGGTGTAGTGAAGTATATCATTGGTCTTTACTTGGTTAGTGTCCATTTCCTCTTTGCTTAGGTTGAGTAGGTGAATTGCTTCACCGATCTATTCAATGAAGCATTGAGAGGTGGAGGAGATAAGTTCACGAGCTCCGGCTATCTCAGAGGTCATCTTGGTGAACTGTTGAGTGACCTCAGCAGAGGTTGCAGATGTGGAGTTCGCAGCTCATAAGGCATTAAGTTTTCCTTCGATGGAGTCCATGTGGTTTACCATCATCAGCTAAAGTTCAGCCAGCTTGACCATGAATTCTTGCTTGGGCTGCTGAGAGACCAAGGAGGTCATAACACTCATCAGCTCCTTAAGACCTTTAAGTTCGGTCAGAAGTTGCGTGACGGATGAAAATTGAGTAGACTCAGCAGGAGCAGACCCAGCAGCATCGGCGTGAGACTGATCTATTGCCTGGAGAAGCATATGTGCTGAGTTGATGATTCGCCGGCCTAACTCATAGGCATTTAGGAAGTTGTACGAATCATCTTCAGACAGGTTTTGCATAGTCTCAGGGGCCACTTTCTGGTTAGCGGCAGGTGGTGGAGTGTTTTGGTGCTGCCCAGAAGTAGAAGTGCCAGCTTGGTCAGTAGCTGCATTTGTGTTATTTAAGTCAGCAACGGAAGCTGACTGATTTATTATCTGCTCAGTAGATGATGGAAGTGGTTGCTCGGCAGTCTTATTAACCTGCTCAGGGTTAGTCTAGAGTTGAGTTGAACTTTAAGCTGGAGGCAACTCAGCACTGTCTTTAGCAGGTGGGGTTTCCTTTGCTAGCTCTTTGTGTTGAGAAGTAGGAACTTCGAGCATTTGCTCAGTGGAAGGATGAGCAGAGGTGTCGGCAGAAACTTGACCCTTAGTGGCTTGTTCCTCAGCTTGAGAAATAGAGGCTTGTTTTTCCTTCACTTGATGAGGAGTGGGCTCAGTGATGTCGGTGAAGAATTGGAATTGGAGCCCTATTAGGTCTGTGATTGGGTCCTTCAGTGGTGATTCATCCAATAGATCTATAATGTTGGGCTTTTGAGCTTTGCGTTTGAAACGCTTGTCCGTATTGCCCTTTTGAGTTTTGGTTGGAGGAGAAGGGTCAGCAGCAGGAGAGTCTGGTGACTCAGAAGAGAAGTTGAGTCCTAAGTCAGCATAAAGGTTCTCCTCAACCTTGTCCTTCACTGGAGACTTAGCTCCTTGCTCATTAGCCTGCTCAGCGGCAGCTATTTTACTTGGCTCAACAGAATGTACCTTGTCAGCTCGAGCCAGTTCTTCAGTACAACCTTGATCTTCCTCTTGATCACAAGGTGTCTTTTCCAGGTCGATCTCCTGAGCTCGCAGGAAGTGAGAATCCTTGGTGACGACAAAGTCAATGGGGGCAGCTTCTAAAGGTGTCATCACAGAGGTCTTCTTCCTCTTTAGGGGTTGCTCAAGAGTCTCCTCACTCTCTTCTTCAGGGTCAGCTCTTTTCTTCCTTTTCTCAGCTGACTCTGCCTTCTTTTGCACTGACTCAGCATGTGCAGTTTTCTTTCCACCAACCACCACCCTGATTTTCTTAGCAGTCTTGTTAATATCTTTGGCTAGTTGGGTTAAGGATTGGTCAGCTTTCCTTTTTCTTTCCTGCCGAGTTCGCTCAACCGGTGCTTCTACGACTACTGCTTTCTTCCCTTTCTTTGATAGCTCAGCAGTCGTCTCTTCAACCATATCATCCTCAACAGGAGCTTCTTCAACCATGGGTCCCTTACCCTTCTTCGGTTTGATGGGAAGGCTGTAAGCTAAGTCGAATAGAATTCCGGAGGTGATCTCAGTGCCTTCGACGTCAATTTCCCCCTTCAGGCTGACCTTGTGTCTTGAAGGATTTTGGTGATTAGGGAGCCCATCCTGAGGATCCCAGTGCTCCGTTGAAAAGCCCCAATAAGAAAGACGGGCATATTGAGGCTTGTAGGTCAGCATGTGCCAGATAAAGCACTGCTCAAAGTTTGATACGGAGGAGGAGGAGTTGACCTTGGGAAAGAGGAAGTTGGTCAGGATGTAGTGAGCTTATTTATGAGGCTGACCCATGCTGGTGATGGAGATTTCACCTTTGTGATTTTTGGGTTTTCAGAACTCAGCATTGTAATCGATCCGTTTGTAGTCATTTGTGCATCTCAGTTCTGCACCTTCTTCCTTAAGCTTTAGCAGGATGGAAAGGTAAGAGGGAGTTATGGTGATGTCCTTGTTCTTCACCTTAGTGATCAAATAATCATCATCGTCCTCAGCGACCATTAGATTCACATAAAACTCCTTTACTAGTTGCGGGTAAGTTGTTTCAAGGAGAGAGAAGAGGTTAATCCACCCATTCTTTGAAATCCAGTCACAGAAGGGTTTTTCTTCCTCGATGAAGCCTCAGAAAACCATCGAGAATGGTAGATGTTTAGGCCTTTGATACTGTTGAAGACCTGATAGAATTTCCTCTCCTTGGGTTTTTTATTTTTCTTTTCCTTCTTCTTCTTCGACGGAGTTGTTTGGTCAGTGCGAGGATTTTCACCGAGTATGCTGACCTCGGGCATCATTTGGTCATGCTGACCATGGATCTGTTCCTGAGACTCAGAGGAAGTCTCGTTATATTCCTTCTCAGCAGGAGATGGAGGATTAATGTCGGAGCGGTTGTCGTCGTACTGCTCACCGGACATATTCTGGGAATCGTTCGACATGGTGTTCTTGAGAATTTTTGACAGAGTTAGAAGATTAGGGAATTCAGAGAGAGAGATCGAGTGTGAATTGTTTCAAGCGTAAAAAGGAGTTAGTGGGAATTCGTCCACTATTTATAGTCGGTGCGTGTTGATCTGATAGGTCAGAATGGCGGTTTGTTTTTGAATCAATTAATGGCATTTAATTCTGACATTAATGACACGTTCGGTGCATGGGTTTCTAATCATTACGCTTACGTCATCCTAGGTGTCTACATAAATACGCGTGCAAGTATTCTACTCAGCATCTAAAGTACTAAACGTTTGGTATTCTGAGTGCTTAGTTTAGCGTAGGAAGGGTTCATATCATATGGAGTAACTCAGCATTTTATCAATCACTCAATATATATAGCAATTTATCAAATAGTGATTTTATGGCATTCATGTCTACTCAGCATATGATAGTTACTCAACATGTAATAATCACTCGGCATGGTATAATCACTCAACATACTCAGAATTTTATTGAAGAGGATTAGACATACCGATAGCTTCCCTTAGTATGCTGAACTGCTCACGAGCCAATGGCTTCGTGAAGATATTTGCAAGCTGTTCACATGTTGGAACATAGGTCAGCTTGATCTCACCCTTGAGTACATGATCTCTGATGAAGTGATGCCTTATGCTGACATGCTTCATCCTGCTGTGTTGGATTGGATTTTTAGATAAGTCAATGGCGCTTTTGTTGTCACATTTGACTTCAATTGTTTTGGTTTGAACTCCATAATCATCCAGCTGTTGCTTGATCCATAGGACTTCTGCAACACAGCTTCCAGCAGCAATGTACTCAGCTTCAGTTGTTGACAGGGCAACTGACGACTGCTTCTTACTGAACCAAAACACTAGACAGCTTCCAAGGAAGTGACATCCTCCTGAAGTGCTTTTCCGCTCAAGCTTGTCTCGTCCATAGTCAGCGTCAGTGTATCCAACGAGTGTGAAATCGTTCGTGTTGGGATACCATAAACCTGCATTCATTGAGCTTTGCAAATATCTAAGGATTCTTTTTACAGCTATGTAATGAGATTCCTTAGGGTCAGCTTGATATCTTGCACAGTAACATACTGAGTACTGAATGTCTGGCCTACTTGCAGTTAGATAGAGTAGAGAGCCAATCATACCTCGATATAATTTGCTGTCTACTGACTTACCTTTTTCATCAGCACAAAGCACAATGTTAGTACCCATTGGGGTAGATATTGGCTTACAATTTTCCATATCGAATTTCTTCAATATCTCCATAGCATACTTAGTCTGACTAATGAAGATGCGATTCTTGCCTTGTTTGATTTGAATTCCAAGGAAGAAGTTGAGTTCTCCCATCATTGACATCTCAAACTCAGTTTGCATCTGTTTGCTAAATTCCTTGCACATAGACTCATTAGTAGCACCAAAAATGATATCATCTACATATATTTGTGCCAACAGGGTATCTTTACCCTTTTTCTTAATGAATAAGGTTGTGTCAGCTTTTCTTCTGACATAGTTTCTGGTCAGCAGAAAATTGGTCAGCCTTTCGTACCAAGCACGTGGTGCTTGCTTCAGGCCGTACGGAGCCTTTTTGAGTTTATAAACATGGTTTGGAAATTTTGGATCCTCAAACCCTAGAGGCTGACTAACATAAACCTCTTCATTTATAACTCCATTAAGAAATGCACTTTTGACATCCATTTGGAACAATTTAAAATTCATGAAGCTAGCATATGCACATAATATTCTTATTGCTTCTAATCTAGCTACGGGTGCAAAGGTCTCACCATAGTCAATACTTTCCTGCTGACTGTAACCTTGAGCTACCAGTCTGGCTTTGTTCCTGACTACGTTTCCCTGTTCATCTAGCTTATTACGGAATACCCATTTTGTTCCTATGGTCTTTTGATTCTTTGGTTTAGGCACTAAATCCCATACTTCATTTCTCTTGAATTGATCGAGCTCTTCTTGCATCACATTAATCCAGAATTCATCATTCTCAGCTTCTGAGAAGTTTCTCAGTTCGAGGACTGACACGAAGGCTACGCTGCTGAGATATCTCCTGAGTTGATTTCTGGTCATCAGGGTGTTCTCAGCGGCATCAAGGATGCTTTTCTCAAAGTGTCCTCTTGGAACCTTGATCTCATTTTGGTAGTGTAGTGTCATCAGGGATAGGTGTTTCAACAATCTATGCAGGATTATTTTGGTCAGTAAAGATAATTTCCGGTTCATTCTTACCTTTGGTCAGCCCTTGAGGCAGTGACTCAGTGGCTCCATTTTGGTCAGCGGAAGCTGAGCATAGGTCATCTTCGGTAGGCTGACTTATCTTCCATGCAGGGTCAGTTTCATCGAACTCAACATGTACAGACTCTTCTAAAACCCGAGTTCGTTTATTAAACACCCTATATGCTTTGCTGTTTGTTGAGTACCCAAGAAAGATAGCTTCATCAGCTTTAGAATCAAACTTAGCAAGGTTGTCTTTAGTATTTAAAATAAAACATTTGCAACCGAAGGCACGAAAATATCCAATATTGGGTTTTCGTCCTTTCCAAAGTTCATAGGGGGTTTTCTTAAGTATAGGTCTAACTAGAGCCCTATTGAGTATGTAGCAAGCTGTGTTGACAACTTCACCCTAGAAATAATTTGGAAGCCTATTCTCACTCAGCATTGTCCTAGATATTTCGACTAAGGTTCTATTCTTCCTTTCAACTACCCCATTCTGTTGAGGAGTTCTAGGAGCAGAAAAATTGTGGTCAATGCCGCTGACTTCACAGAATTCATCAAATTGTTGATTTTTGAATTCTCCGCCATTATCACTTTGGATGTGAGCTAATTTTAGGTCTTTGTCATTTTCAAGTTTTCTGATCAGTGTTGAGAACATCTCAAAGGCTTCATCCTTGCTACTCAGCAGGATGACCCAAGTATACCGAGAAAAGTCATCTACAATGACCAAAGAAAATCTATTACCACCCAAGCTCAGCGACTGGACTGGTCCGAAAAGATCCAAGTGTAGTAACTCTAATGGACGCTTGGTTGAGACTACATTTTTACTTTGAAAAGACTTTTTGGTTTGTTTACCGTGCTGACAAACATTGCATAATTGATCCTTTTCAAACCTGAGTTTGGGTAATCCCTCAACTAATTGCTTTCTTGCTAATTTGGCTAGGAGGTCCATGCTTACATGACCAAGTCTCCTATGCCATAGCCAGGAATTATCTTCCTTTGACACTAAGCATATATTTTTAGAAAACTTCTTTTCTAGGTTAAGCATGAAAACGTTTTCAACACGAGGGGCAGTTAAAATCAATTCATTTGTTTTTCCCTCGAGTATCCTACACTCAGTGGCATCAAATACAACCTTTCTACCACTGTCACACAGCTGAGCTATGCTCAATAGGTTATATTTAAGACCCCTAACTAGGGAGACTGACTCAATAGTAGGATTACCACCAACGGTACCTGACCCTACTATCTTACCCTTTTTGTTGTCTCCAAAACTTACATTTCCTCCTCGTTTATGCACAAGTGTGATGAACTGAGTTTCATCACCAGTCATATGCCTTGAGCATGCGCTGTCAATGTACCATAGCTTTGACTTCTCAGCACACCTCAGGCTCACCTGCAATTGAACTAGTTATCTTTAGGTACCCAATTCTTTTTGGGTCCTCGTTTGTTAGAGTCAACAGGTGATGCATCATATTTAATTTTGTGACGGCATACATTTATAGTGTGACCATCTTTTCCACAGAAGTCACAATAGATTACCCTTTGGGGGTATTTCCATTTTTGGTCAGCACGATGGTGTTGAGCATACCAACACACTTTTATGGCGTGTTCTTTGTTGGTCCCGTGTGATTAGTTCCAAGGGGGGAGGGGTTAGGAACTAATGTAACTTTTTCGCTAAATAATGCTGACTTAATTAATTCTTTAAGTTACTTAACTTAGTTTAGGTCAGCACGGCCGAGAAATGTAAGACATCTTTAGTCAGATACTGACTAGAACTGTTTTACTTGTGAGTTGGGAATTAACACTTGAGGTCAGCTTCCAACTCAGCACCAAGGTTACTCAGTGTCAGCTTTTACAATTTATATCCTGAGCAATTTAATCAGACAACACATATATAGATATTTTGAGAGAGAGTTAGAAATTACTCAGCACGACTTATCCTAGTTCGGCCTCTCCGCCTACGTCCTGTCCCAGAGTCCCTCCGGGCTTTTTCAATCCAATACTGAGCTCTTTAAAGGTAGAGCACAAACCGTTTACAAGGTAGTTGAATATGCAAGAGTACCTTCCTCTATTCGTCTACTCAACTCCTACTAAGTGCTATAACCGAACACCTAGATTTCTCTACCACTGAGTACTTAAAACCGAGTACTCAGCACCACTCTCTCAATTTTACAATTGATACAAACTTGTTCTTTCTAGATGAAGAACACTTTAGATGATTACAAAATCAATCTAGCTTTTACACAGAAATGGTAGTTTAGTGTAAGATCTTTTTCTTGTTTGAATGTGCTTTGTATCTTTTCTCTTTTTTTTTCTTGTATTTTTCTTGGCAAAATCGGCTAGGGATCCAGGCATGAACTTTTCCTTTTATAGTTGAAATCTGAAGACACAATCATTTGAATCCGGAATTATCCGTTGGATTCAAACGGCTCTTTCTTGCAACATTGTTCTGGTCAGCTTCTGATTTGCAGGCCAATCCTGTCGTCTGAATTCCGCAGGCGTCAGGCTTGTCTTCTTTCCGCAGGTGTGTCTTCTAGTGCCAGTTCGTCTTTTAGCTAACGGACAGTTGACCCATGCATCTCGAAATTGACTCTGTGCGTAATTCCAAGGTTTCTATTATTAGTGCAGACAGTTGCCGGATCTTGTCTTCTAGCAAACGGATCATTCATGCTGTCCTGACGAACACTCAGCTTGACTTTATTGACGTTGCTTTTGTTCTTTGTTTCTGAGTTACTCTTACTCAGCTTCCGTGGTCAGCTTCGTCTGCAAGCTTTAGTTTAGAGAAGGACTTGCGTTTCACTCAGCTTCTTTGGTCAGCTTTATCTTTAAATATTTGTTCTGAAGCTTGCTTTTCTTCTGTTCTGCTGAGTTGCACTCCACTCAGCTTATGCTGAGTTCTCATGCTGATTTCGTCCTGTCTTACTTTTTGATTCTGTTTTCATTTATACTTATACTCACCATAGAACAAACATATTAGTACAATTAAATCAAAGCACTTAAATTTAATTGCCTCTTAATCATGGATTAACTTAAATAATTTTATCAAATCAAAATCACGTGGAAAGGTGTTTCAACAAACTCCCCCATTTTGATGTTGGCAAAATATTTAATTAATGGAACTCAGTTTTGAGATTCCCCATGATTGAGTTATCTTTCATTCTTCTGAAGTTACTCCCCCGTAAGGGTTGCATCTATTAACTCTAAACCTTCTAAGATTTAATCGAGTAACATTAAGACATGTCTATACTGACTTAGTTCAATTCTAGGCCTTCCAAGATCTAATTCATATGAGCCTAGGTCAGTTTTCAGAAGAGTTCAAAAGTTGGAACATATTTTTACTCAGTTTGATACATGGTCAGTTTAGGTATCAGAGTTATGAAGGATTATATCAGAGCTTATTTAATCATGTATCAGAGCAAATGAAAGGATGTATCAAAGCAAATGTGTATTGAGTATATTTTGCTTGTATGTCACCTTTTTAGTTTTGTTTGTTTGTTCGTTTAAGACAGATCAGCATATAGCACAACAAGTAAGCATCACATATAGATAAGTCAGTTTTGAATGAAAAGATGCTTAAAATAGATAGATTGTCAGCATACAAAATACGAAAGAACATGCCAGATAAACTACAAGTCAAGTACTGAAACTCGACAGTCTATTTCTTCCTGTTGACTTGAGCTTGGTGAGCAGGATTAACTTTGCCTTTTCCTTTGGCAGTTCTTTGTTGCTGACTGTCGGATGCTTCCCCCATTTGCTGAGTTCCATCAGCTTGTTCTTTCTCCCCCGTTTTGCCAGCATCAGATGAAGGGGAAATAAATGTCTCGTGAAGAACAGAACGAGTGAGTTTTAAGGAGTATGCTCGGAGTTGACTCGTACTCTCCCGAAGACCGTCGAAGACAGCCATGCCATCATCCATCGTGGCAGCAGGGATCCTAATATTAGCACTTAACATGCTCAGTAGATACTCCTGTGATTTCCCGATCCAAGTGATGGATTCAGTCAGCTTGGCATATGATTGATGGTACATTTTGAGCAGAACCGAATCATAGAACTGACATTGGGCATTTGTATAGCGGACATGGTTAAGGGTGGCTTGAGAATACTGCAGAATCTCATTTGTCTTGACTTGGTCAGTATCCATTTCTTCTTTACTCAAGTTGAGTAGGCGAACAGCTTCGCTAATTTGCTCAATGGAACACTGGGAAGAGGAGGAGACTAATTCACGAGTCCCGATCAGCTCAGAGGTTAACTGGGTGAAAAGCTGATTAACCTCAGTAGAAGTTGCATAGAGTGAGTTCGCAGCTGACAAAGTGTTGAGTTGGCCCTGGAGGGAGTTCAGATGATTGACCATTGTCAGCTGGAGTTCAGACAGCTTTACGATTGATTCTTGCTTGGGTTGTTGAGATTGAAAGGATGTCATGACACTCAGTAAGTCCTTGAAACCTTTGATTTCAGATAGAAGCTGAGTGACAGAAGATATGTATTGAGGCTCAACATGGACAGACCCAGCAGCATCGGTATGAGATTGGTTAATGTCCTGAAGTAGTGATTGAGCTGAGTCAATGATTCTTCGCCCAGACTCAGTTGCATGCAAGTAAGCGTAAGTCCCATCAGGATGATGCTCAGCAGCCAGAATTGTAATCACATCGGATGGAGGAGGAGTTTGGTGCTGTCCAGAATTAGATGTGCCAGCATGGTCAGCAGCTGGACTTTTGTTTAGGTCAGCATCAGGAACTGACTGGTTTTCTTTCTGCGTCGAAGGATTTGGAAGAGGTGGATCAGCAGAGATATTGACCTATTCAGAGTCAGCTTGAAGTTGAGTTGAAGGTGAAGGTAGATCAGTACTGACCTGAGCAGGATTTTCCTTTGCTAACTCTTTGTCTTGAGCAGCAGGAACTTCGAGCACTGGCTCGGCAGGAATTGGATCTTCAGGAGTCTTGGCTTGTTCCTCAGCTTGAGAAACAGTGGCTTGCTTTTCCTTGAGTTGGTCCAAATTTGGTTCAATGGCATTGTTGAAGAACTGGAACTGGAGTGTGGTAAGGGCAGAGATTGGTTCCCTTAGTAGAGAATCGTCCAGAAGATCAATGATAGGAGACTTTTGAGCTTTTCTCTTGAGTCGTTTGCCAGTGCTGGTCTTATGAGTTGGAGGAGATGGGTCAGCAGCAATGGAGTCAAGGGACTCAGAAGATGAGTTACCCAAGGTCAGCATTGAGATCTTCCACAGCTCTTGCTTGTTCTGTGGACTCAACATCAACTGTCTTACTCGGCACAGTTAGATTCTCAACCCGCTCAGTACCAACTATTTGGTTTTGCTCAGCATCAACTTCTTTACATAGCTCAACATCATCTGTCCTTTCAAACTGACCTCCAAGATCACCCAATTCTTCTTCTTGGTCAGCAGGAGTTTTCTCAAGATCAATTTCTTGACTTTTCACAAAGTGCGAATCTTTAGAGATTACACAGTCAAGCGGCAGTGCATCAATTAGGTTAAGTCCAGAGGATTTCTTCTTCTTCTTTCTCAGGGGCTCCTCAGGAGTATCCTCACTTACTTCCTCAGGCTCTGCTGGCCTTTTCAGATTTTCTGCTGACTTAGGTTCCTCCTGACCTTGCTCAGCATCAGCTTTCCTCGCACTGGATACTATTCTTAGCTTTTTAGGAGTTGTGTTCACATCTTTTGCTGATTGGTCAGCTTTTCTATTTTTATCCTGTCTTGTGCGATCAGCAGGAGGTTTTACCACAACTTTCTTTCCCTTCTTGGTTGGCACATCCTGTGCTTCTTCAATCGCAGCCCCTTTTCCTTTCTTTGGTACGATAGGTTGGTCATAGGCCAGTCCAAATAGAATACCGGCAGTAATCTCCGTACCCCGGACTTGAATTTCCTCCGCCAAGCTTACTCGGTGGTCTTGGAGAATTTTTGTGATAAGGGATCCCAACCTGAGTGTCCCAGTGCTCCGTTGAAATGCACCGATAAGAAAGACGGGCATATTGAGTGGTTGGTAGGTCAGCATGTGCCATATGAAGCATTGCTCGAAGTTGGATGCGGAGGATTGGGAGTTGACCTTAGGGAATAAGAAATTAGTCAGGATATAGTGGGCCATTTTCTGATTTTGACCCATACAGGTGCTAGCAATTTCTCCTTTGTGATCCTTCGGTTTACAAAACTCAACGGGGTAGTCAATTTTACCGGAATCGTTTGTGGTTCGGAGTTTGGTGCCCTCATTCCTCAGTTTGAGTAGTGTAGCAAGATAGGGAGGATTGACAAAGATTTTCTTTCCCTTGACCTTGGTCACCATGTAGTCACTGTCATCATCAGCAGCTTTTAGGTTAGAATAGAATTCTCTTTCCAACTCAGGATAGGTGGCCTCACGGATAGAAAATAGCTAGGTCCAGCCATTTTTGGAGATCCATTCGCAAAAGGGTTGTTCAGCCTCTACAAACCCCTTAGAAAACCAGCGAGAACGATCGATCTTCCAACCCCTTACACTATTAAAGATTGGAGAATAGGTTATTTCCCTTTATTTCTTTTCCTTCTTTTTCTTCGCCTGTTTGGACGGTGTCGCTTGGTCAGCTTGGGTATTTTGACCGGAGGTGCTGACCTTAGCCTGGTCATCCTGACCGTGACTTTGAGACTTGGTGGGAGTCTCGACGTATTCCTACTGAGCAGGAGACGAAGGGTTTTCATCGGAGCGATTTTGGTCGTAATCGCCGCCGGAGATGTTTTGAGAATCAGACATGATTTTCTCAAGAATTTTAGAGAGGTTTTGGGATTTGAGAGAGAGAGAGATTGAATGCCAGAAATTTGAATGTAAAGAGCAGTTAGTGGGAAATCATCCACTATTTATAAGGATGCCAAGTTGATCGAGAGGATTGAAATAGCTGTTTTACCTCGAGATGATCAATCAACAATAATTCTGATATTTATGACACAATCGGCGCATGTGTTTTCTAATAACTGCGCTTACGTCATCCTAGGTGGCTATTAATGCGCGTGCTAGCATTTATTATGCATAAGAGTTTTACTCAGTTTCGAGAAGCCTAATCGTTTGAGATTCTAGGAAGTCAGTTTTACGTAGAAGGAATGTTCGCGTGCTTAGTAACTTAGCCTATGTTAATCACTCAGTATGTATGTCTACTCAGCATAGGGCGATATAGTTCATATTTAGCCCAGCATGCAATAGTTACTCATATAGCACAGATCACTCAGCATGGTAATCACTCAACATTCAATTTAAACGTATAATTTTAGTGAAGAGGATTAGACATACCGATAGCTTCCCTTAGTATGTTAAATTGCTCACGAGCCAGAGGCTTTGTGAAGATATCCACAAGCTGTTCATCTGTAGGAATGTAGGTCAGCTTGATCTCACCCTTGAGTACATGATCCCTTATGAAGTGATGCCTTATGCTGACATGCTTCATCCTGCTGTGTTGGATTGGATTTTCGGATAAGTCAATGGCACTCTTGTTGTCACATTTGACTTCTATTGTTTCTGTTTTTACACCATAATCCTCAAGTTGTTGCTTTATCCATAGGACTTGAGCCACATAGCTTCCAGCAGCAATGTACTCAGCTTCAGTTGTTGACAAGGCCACTGATGATTGCTTCTTGCTGAACCAAGATACTAGACAGCTTCCAAGGAAGTGACACCCTCCTGAAGTACTCTTACGCTCTAGCTTATCTCGTCCATAGTCAGCATCAGTGTATCCAATGAGTGTAAAGTCATTTGTATTTGGATACCATAAACCTGCATTAACTGAGCTCTGCAAATATCTGAAAATTCTTTTTACAGCTATAAGGTGAGATTCCCTTTGGTCAGCTTGATATCTTGCGCAATAACATACTGAGTACTGAATGTCAGGTCTACTAGCAGTAACATAAAGTAGAGAGCCAATCATACCTCGATATAATTTACTATCTACTGACTTACCTTTCTCGTCAGCACAAAGGACTGTGTCAGTACCCATTGGGGTAGATATGGGCTTGCATTCTTCTATATCGAATTTCTTTAACATTTCTTTGGCGTACTTAGACTGACTAATAAAGATGCCATTCTTCCCTTGCTTGATTTGAAGTCCAAGGAAGAAGTTGAGTTTGCCCATCATAGACATCTCGAACTCAGTTTGCATCTGTTTACTAAATTCTTTGCACATAGATTCGTCAGTAGGACCAAAAATTATATCATCTACGTAAATTTGTGCCAGCAGGGTATTTTTACCCTTCTTCTTAATGAACAAGGTTGTGTCAGCTTTACCTCTGACATAGTTCCTTGTCAGCAAGAAATTGGTCAACCTCTTATACCAAGCACGAGGTGCTTGTTTCAGGCCGTACAAGGCCTTCTTGAGTTTATAAACGTGGTTTGGAAACTTTTGATCTTCAAACCCAGGAGGCTGAATAACATGTACCTCTTCGTTTATAAATCCATTAAGAAAAGCACTTTTAACATCCATTTGATATAGCTTGAAATTCATGAAACTAGCATATGCACATAATATACGTATAGCCTCTAACCTAGCTACGGGTGCAAAGGTCTCACCATAGTCAATGCCCGCTTGCTGACTATAGCCTTGGGCTACAAGTCGGGCTTTGTTCCTGACTACATTGCCTTGCTCATCTAGTTTATTTCTAAAGACCCACTTAGTTCCTATGGTCTTTTGATTCCTAGGTTTTGGTACTAAATCCCATACCTCGTTTCTTTTGAACTGATCAAGCTCCTCTTGCATAGCATTGATCCAATGTTCGTCGTGCTCAGCTTCTGAGAAGTTCTTCGGTTCATGTACTGAGACGAATGAAACATTGCTGAGATATTTTCTAAGCTGATCTCTCATCATCAGCTTGTTTTCAGCAGCATTAAGAATGGACTTCTCCGAATGTCCTCTTGGAATTTTGATTTCTTTGGGCAATGTTGAGTTGTCTGGAATAGGTGTTTCTACAATATCCTTTTTATTGTCTCCAAAGCTTACGTTACCACCTCGTTTAAGCTCAAGTGTGATGAACTGAGTTTCATCACCAGTCATATGCCTCGAGCATGCGCTGTCAATGTACCAAAGCTTTGACTTCTCCACGCACCTCAGGCTCACCTGCATTTTGAATCATTCATCTTTAGGTACCCAATTCTTTTTGGGTCCTAGTTGGTTAGCATAAACAGATGCAATATCATGTTTTAATTTGTGACGGCATATATTTATGGTGTGGCCTTGTTTACCACAGAAGTCACAATGAGTTACCCTTTTAAGGTGACTTTGTCTTTGGTCAGCACCATTGTGCTGAGCATGCCAACATACCCTAGTGGTATGACCTTTCTTTCCGCAGAAGTCACATTAAATAGTCCACTTATTATACCAACACACATCTATTGTGTGTCCTCTTTTTCCACAACAGTCACACTGAGTGAACTATCTACGCTGACCAGTACTTGAGTACTCAGCGTGGGATTTATTTTTGGTTGAACCTTTTATTTGGTTCTGTAGGGTTGTGACATCCTTTCTCAGTTTCTTTGAATCTGATTGGACTTTTGAGACAAACTTGTGCATGATTTTCATGTTGTTATGCAAAGTTGAGTTGTCTTGGAGAAGATATCGAAGGTCACTGAGTTTGACCTCTTCAATCTCGTCACACCGCCTGCTGAGTGCCTTTATTTTCTTGTTACACTTTTTGGTCAGTGTATATAAATCACTCAGGGCATTAACCATTTCATTTCTAAGCAAGTGTAGAGATGTTACCTCATTGGAATGTTCCTCTTGGTCAGAACCATCAGAGAGGTCAGCTTGTTCAGATTGACTTTGGTCAACAGCGTCATCGGCCATGAAGCATATATTTGCTGTCTCATTTGCATCAGCTTCTGATGAGGTTGACTCATCACTGTCACTCCATGTGGCCACCATTGCCTTTTTTCTTCCCTTCTTTTCTTTCTTTAAGTTAGGGCAGCTTGACTTAATGTGCCCAGTTTGATGGCACTCAAAGCATGTGACAGGCTTGGAGCTGTCCTTTTTGTATTTGTCACTGGACTCAGCTTTGTACCTATCGCCTCTTTTGTATGGCCTCTTGTTGTTCTTATCATTCTTTCTGAACAGCATCTTCATCTTTCTTGTGAACATGGCCATCTCCTCATCATCTGATGAGTCAGCTTCGGTTGAGTCAGCTTTCATGACAAGTGATTTCTGCTTCTTGTCCTCTGACTTTTCTTTAGCTTTAAAATTTTTCATAGAGATCTCATGAGTCAGCAGAGATCCGATCAGCTCGTCATATTTGTACATGGTCAAGTCCTGAGCTTCCTCCACAGCTGTCTTCTTAGCTTTCCAGCTCTTAGGGAGACTTTTTAGGATTTTCTTCACCTGCTCCTCTTTTGTGAAGTTCTTTCCAAGTCTCTTAAGCTCATTTATAATATTGGTGAACCTTGAGTTCATCTCCGAGATGTCTTCGTTTTCATTCATCTCGAACAGTTCGTATAATCTCATATGTTGTTTCACTTTGGACTCATTGACCTTGCTTGTGCCTTCATAAGTCACTTCGAGCTTCTTCCATATTTCCTGTGCTGACTCGCAACCTGAAATCTTATTGTATTCTGCAACATCTAGCGCACAGTGAAGCATATTGATAGTCGAAGCATTGTTTTGTAATTTTTTAAGGTCATCTTCTGACCACTCAGTTTCACTCTTGACAACCTTTTCGTTGTCAATAGTTTTATAAGGCACATATGAGCCTTGAACTATTGCAAGCCACGCACTCATGTTTGTAGCTTGAATAAAGTTCTTCATCATGTTTTTCCAAAATGTATAATTTGATCCGAAAAACAAGGGAGGCCGACTAATTGATAATCCCTCAGGGAGTATCTGTGTCGTTTGATTTCCTGGAAGGAAACGAGTGCTGTTCTCAGCTATTTACCGGGATTAGCTCAATATAGTTATATCTTTGAGTAGTGAGCTACTTTGCTCTGATACCACTTGTTGGTCCCGTGTGATTAGTTCCAAAGGGGGGGGGTTAGGAACTAATGTAACTTTTTCGCTAAATAATGCTGACTTAATTAATTCTTTAAGTTACTTAACTTAGTTTAGGTCAGCACGACCGAGAAATGTAAGACAGCTTTAGTCAGATGCTGACTAGAACTGTTTTACTTGTGAGTTGGGAATTAACACTTGAGGTCAGCTTCCAACTCAGCACCAAGGTTACTCAGTGTCAGCTTTTACAATTTATATCCTGAGCAATTTAATCAGACAACACATATATAGATATATTGAGAGAGAGTTAGAAATTACTCAGCACGACTTATCCTGGTAGAGCACAAACCGTTTACAAGGTAGTTGAATATGCAAGAGTACCTTCCTCTATTAGTCTACTCAACTCCTACTAAGTGCTATAACCGAACACCTAGATTTCTCTACCACTGAGTACTTAAAACCGAGTACTCAGCACCACTCTCTCAATTTTACAATTGATACAAACTTATTCTTTCTAGATGAAGAACACTTTAGATGATTACAAAATCAATCTAGCTTTTACACAGAAATGGTAGTTTGGTGTAAGATCTTTTTCTTGTTTGAATGTGCTTTGTATCTTTTCTCTTTTTTTTTCTTGTATTTTTCTTGGCAAAATCGGCTAGGGATCTAGGCATGAACTTGTCCTTTTATAGTTGAAATCTGAAGACACAATCATTTGAATCCGGAATTATCCGTTGGATTCAAACGACTCTTTCTTGCAACATTGTTCTGGTCAGCTTCTGATTTGTAGGCCAATCCTGTCGTCTGAATTCCGCAGGCGTCAGGCTTGTCTTCTTCCCGCAGGTGTGTCTTCTAGTGCCAGTTCGTCTTTTAGCTAACGGACAGTTGACCCATGCATCTTGAAATTGACTCTGTGCGTAATTCCAAGGTTTCTATTATTGGTGCAGACAGTTGTCGGATCTTGTCTTCTAGCAAACGGATCATTCATATTGTCCTGACGAACACTCAGCTTGACTTTATTGACGTTGCTTTTGTTCTTTGTTTTCGAGTTACTCTTACTCAGCTTCCGTGGTCAGCTTCGCCTGCAAGCTTTAGTTTAGAGAAGGACTTGCGTTTCACTCAGCTTCTTTGGTCAGCTTCATCTTTAAATATTTGTTCTGAAGCTTGCTTTTCTTCTGTTCTGCTGAGTTGCACTCCACTCAGCTTATGCTGAGTTCTCATGCTGACTTCGTCCTGTCTTACTTTTTGATTCTGTGGAAAGGTGTTTCAACATCCTTTCTTTGTGGATTAACTTAAATAATTTTGTCAAATCAAAATCATGTGGAAAGGTGTTTCAACATCCTTTCTTTCCACAACAGTCACACTGACTGTTCTGCCGAGTGTACCGTCTTTGCTGACTAGTACTTGTATACTCAGCTTTTAGATAAAACCTTTTCTTAGCCGATGAACTCAGCTGGTTCTGTATGGATGTGATGTCCTTTCTCAGCTTTTTAGAGTCTGATTGGACTTTAGAGACAAACCCGTGCATGATTTTCAAGTTTTCATCTTGCCTGATATTGTCCTAGAGAAGATGTTGGAGGTCACTGATTTTGACCTCTTCAATCTCATCACACCGCCTGCTGAGTGCTCGTATTTTCTTGTTACACTTTTTGATCATTGTATAGAGATCACTCAGGGCATTAATCATTTCATTTCTGAGCAAGGGCAGAGATGTTACCTCAGTTGGGTGTTCCTCATGGTCAGATCCATCAGAGAGGTCAGCTTGCTCAGAGGGACATTGGTCAGCAGATTCGTCAGCCATGAAACAGATATTTGCTGACTTAGTGGCATCAGCTTCTGACGAGGTTGACACATCACTATCACTCCATGTGGCCACCATTGCCTTTCTGCCTCCTTTCTTGTCCTTCTTTAAAGTGGGATAGCTTGATTTGATGTGCCTAGCTTGATGGCATTCAAAGCAAGTGACAGGCTTTGAGCTGTCCTTTTTGTGTCTGCTGTCGCTAGACTCAGCTTTGTATTTATCGCTTCTTTTGAATGACCTTTTGCTGTTCTTATCATTTTTTCTAAACAGCTTCTTCATCTTCCTGGTAAACATGGCCATCTCCTCATCATCTGATGAGTCAGCTTCGGTTGAGTCAGCTTTCATGATAAGAAATTTTTGCTTCTTGTCCTCAGTTTTCTCTTTGGCCTCAAAGTTTTTCATGGATATTTCATGGGTCAGTAGAGATCCGATGAGCTCATCATATTTGTACGTGGTCAGGTCCTGAGCTTCTTCAACAGCTGTCTTCTTAGCTTGCCAGCTTTTGGGGAGACTTCTCAAGATTTTCTTCACCTGTTCTTCTTCTGTGAAGTTCTTTCCGAGTCTCTTAAGCTCATTTATGATGTTACTGAATCTTGCATTCATCTCGGAGATGTCTTCATTATCATTCATCTCGAACAGCTCGTATAGCCGCATATGCTGATTCACTTTGGACTCATTGACCTTGCTGGTTCCTTCATAGGTCACTTCCAGCTTCTTCCAGATTTCTTGTGCTGACTCACAACTTGGAATCTTATTGTACTCTGCAGCATCTAACGCATAGTGAAGCATATTGATAGCCGAAACATTATTTTGTAATTTCTTAAGGTCATAGGGAACAAATGGGCCTTGGACTATAGCTATCCATACACTCATGTTTGTTGCCTGAATGAAGTTTTTCATTCTATTCTTCTAAAATGTATAATTAGATCCAAAGAACAGAGGAGACCGACTAATAGATAATCCCTCAGGGAGTATCTGGGTTGTTTGATTTCTTGGAAGGAAACGAGTGTTGTTCTCAGCCATTATAGGGATCAGCTCAAGATAGTTTTATCTTGAATAGTGAGCTACTGGGGTCTGATACCACTTGTTGGTCCCGTGTAACATAGTAGGATTAGTTCCAAGGGGGGGTTAGGAACTAATGTAACTTTTTCGCTTAATAATGCTGACTTAATTAAATGTTTAACAATTTAACTCAGCTTTAGGTTAGCAAGGCTGAGTGAGGTGTGAGACAGCTTTAATCAGATACTGACTAGAGCTGTTTCAATTGTGAGTTGGGAAATAACACTTTAAGTTAGCTTCCGACTCAGCACTCTGATTACTCAGCGTCGGCTTATACAAATTATTTACTGAGCAATTTTAAGCAAGCAACACATACATACATATATATCAAGAGAAAGAGTTAGAGATTACTCAGCAGACTTATCCTGGTTCGGCCTCACTACCTACGTCCAGTCCCCGGAATCCTTTCGAGCTTTTTCAATCCTCTACTCAGCTCTTTAAAGGTAGAGCACAAACCTTTTACAATAGCAACTGAGTATGCAAGAGTATTGTCCTCTATTCGTCTACTCAATCCTATCTACCACTGAATACTATAACCGAGTATTCAGATTTTCTCTACCACTGAGTACTATAACCGAGTACTCAGCTTCACTCTTCTAATCTTTACAATTGATACAACAGTTTGTTCTCACTCAAAAGAAGAACACTTTAGATGAATAAAATTCACTCTAGACTTTTACATAATGATTGGAGGTTGGTGTAAGAGCTTGCTTTGTTTCTTTTCAAACAGCTTCTATTTTGGAATTTTCACTCAGTGAAGATTAGCTTTGTTGAAACACCTTTCCACAAGATTTTGATTTGACAAAATCATCCATGATTAAGAGACAATTAAATTTAAGTGCTTTATTTTAATTGTACTAATCCGTTTGTTCAATGTTGAGTATGAATATAAATAAAGATAAATATAAAAAGTAAGGCAGGAAGAAGTCAGCATGAAATGAACAAAACAAGCTAAGTACAATGAAGGTCAGCATAGAAGCCTAAAGTATCAAGCTGAGTGGAATCAACCTTAGCATCAAAAGACTAAGGCATAAAAGTCCAACAAAGAGAAGAGAAATGCAACTCAGCATAAGAAACAGCAACAACAACTGTCTTACGAAGCTGAGCTGACTAAAAATATACGTAGCCTAGAAATTGCCAAAGACAATGATTTACGCAGTAGAAGCTGAGTGATCCCTCAGGACAGCATGAAAGAGTCGTTCGCTAAAAGACAATGATTACCGCCCCTCTGTATCAATAATTGAATCCTTGGAAATACGCAAAAGACACATTCCGAGATGTATGGGTCTATGGATTATTGGTAAAGACAACTGGCACAAAAAGACAAGTCTGACGCAAGAAGACAAGCCTGACGTCTGAAGGAAAACAGAGGAAGGGAATGGTCGGAACAGTCTGAAGCTGACCAGAATCTGTCCCCTAAAAGAGCCGTTTTAACATTAACGACTAAATCATTTCAAAATGATCCAACACAGATTTTCCCTATATAAGGACAATCAAACTTCTTGGATCATTGCCGATTTACAAAAAGAAAAAGTACAAGAGTGAAAAGATACAAAAGCACTTAGATACAAAAAGAGATCTTACACCCATCTTCTATTCCTTGTGTAAATGCTAGAGTGATTACTTGTAATCTTCTAAAGTGTTTCTTTATTTGAAAAGGAACAAGTGTTCAATCAATTGTAACATTGAGAGTGTTGTGCTGAGTGTTTGGTTGTAAACATTCAGTGGTAGAGAAATCTAGGTGTTGGGTTGTAGCACTTAGTAGGAGTTGAGTAGACGAATAGAGGAAGGTACTCTTGCATATTCAACTGCCTTATAATCGGTTTGTGCTCTACCTTTAAAGAGCTCAGTATTGGATTCTAAAAGCCCGGAGGACTCTGGGGACTGGACGTAGGCAAAGAGGCCGAACCAGGATAAGTGATACTGAGTAATCTCTAAACTCTCTCTCTATATATATATATATATATATATTGCATGTGTTGTTTGACATATTTACTCAGCATATAAATTGCTTAAACTGACCCTGAGTAAATTAAGGTTACGGTGCTGAGTTAGAAGTTGACTCCTTAAAGCGTCAATTCTTAACTCACAAGCTTGATAGCCTTAGTCAATATCTGACTAAAGCTGTTTCGCACTTAGCTCGCCCAAGCTGACCAAGAACTGAGTTGACGAAATTTATCCAAAACATATAAGTCAGCATAAATAATTAATGAAAAAGGTATATTAGTTCCTAACCCCCCCTTGGAACTAATTACACGGGACCAACAAGTGGTATCAGAGCTAAAGCTCACTACTCAAAGATCTAATAATCTTGAGCTGATCCCGAAAAATGGGTGAGAATAGCACTCGTTTCCTTCTAGGAAACCAAACAACACAGATACTCCCTGAGGGATTATCAATCACTAGACCTCCTTTATTCTTTGGGTCTAATTACACATTCTGGAAGAATAGAATGAAGAACTTTATTCAAGCCACAAACATGAGTGCATGGCTTGCAATTGTTCAAGGTCCACATGTGCCATACAAAACTGTTGACAATGAGAAAGTTATTAAGAGTGTGGCTGAGTGGACAGAGGATGATCTTAAGAAATTACAAAATAACGCTTCGGCTATAAATATGCTTCACTGTGCGTTAGATGCTGCAGAATACAATAAGATTTCAGGTTGTGAGTCAGCACAGGAGATTTGGAAAAAGCTTGAAGTGACCTATGAAGGCACTAGTAAAGTTAATGAGTCCAAAGTCAATCAGCATATGAGACTCTACGAGCTGTTCGAGATGAACGAGAACGAGGACATCTCTGAAATGAACTCAAGATTCACAAATATTATAAATGAGCTCAAAAGGCTTGGAAAGAACTTCACTGAAGAAGAACAAGTGAAGAAGATCTTGAGAAGCTTACCTAAGAGTTGGCAAGCAAAGAAAACAGCTGTAGAAGAAGCTCAGGACTTGACTACTTACAAATATGATGAGCTGATCGGATCCCTGCTGACCCACGAGATCTCTATGAAAAATTTTGAGGCAAAAGAAAAATCTGAAGATAAGAAACAGAAATCTCTGGTGATGAAAGCTGACTCCACAGAAGCTGAGTCAACTGATGATGAGGAAATAGCTATGTTCACTAGAAAGATGAAGAAGCTTTTCAGAAGAAATGACAGGAACAGCAAAAGGCCATACAAAAGAGGTGATAGGTATAAAGCTGAGCCAAGTGACAACAGATATAAGAAAGATAGCTCCAAGTCTGTCACTTACTTCGAGTGTCACCAAACTGGGCATATCAAGTCAAGCTGTCCTAATTTAAAGAAAGAAAAGAAAGGAAGCAAAAAGGCAATGGTTGCAACATGGAGTGATAGTGATGAGTCAACCTCATCAGAAGCTGAGCAAAATGAAACTGCCAATATATGTTTCATGGCAGATGATGGAGCTGACCAATCTCAATATGAGCAAGCTGACCTCTCTGATGAAACTGACCAGGAGGAACACAACAATGAGGTAACATCCCTACTTGTGCTTAGAAACAAAATGGTAAATGCCTTGAGTGACTTATATACACTAACCAAAAAGTGTAACAAGAAAATCAAATCACTCAGCAGGCGGTGTGACGAGATTGAAGAGGTCAAGCTGAGTGACCTCCGATATCTCCTCCAGGATAACTCAGATTTACATACCAACATGCAAATAATGCATAAGCTTGTCACAGAGGTTCAATCTGAGTCAAAGAAACTTAGGAAGGATGTTACAATCTTACAAAGTCAAATAAAAGGCTCAAAAAGAAATAAACCCCATGCTGAGTACGCAAGTACTAGTCAGCATATGCAGTTCACTTAATGTGAATATTATGGAAAAAGGGGGCACACAAAAGAGGTGTGTTGGTTCAACAAGCGGATTGTCCAATGTGACTTCTGCGGAAGAAAAGGACATACCACTAAGGTATGTTGGCATACTCAGCATAACAATGCTGACCACACTCAGTATCACTCTCAAAGGGTAGCTTTCTGTGACTTTTGTGGTAAATCAGGCCACACTATAAAAGTATGTCGTCACAAGTTAAAGTATGATTTTGCACCTGTTTACACTAACAAGAAAGGACCCAAAAAGAATTGGGTACCTAAAAATGAATAGTTTAAAATGCAGGTCGGCTTGACATGCGTGGAGAAATCAAAACTGTGGTATATAGACAGTGCATGCTCAAGACACATGACTGGTGATGAAACTCAATTCATCACACTAGAGCTTAAACGAGGTGGAAGTGTAAGCTTCGGAGACAATAAGAAGGGTAAGATAGTCGGCTCAGGTACTATCGGAGGTAACCCAACTATTGAGTCTGTCTCTTTAGTCAAAGGTCTAAAATACAATCTACTGAGTGTAGCTCAGCTTTGCAAAAGTGGTAGGAAGGTTGTATTTGATAATATCAAGTGTCAAATACTCGAGGGAAATACAAATGAATTAATTTTAACTGCCCCTCGTGTAGAAAATGTGTACATGCTAAATTTAGAAAAACAATTTTCCAAAAACATATGCTTGGTGTCTAAAGAGGATAACTCCTGGCTATGGCATAGAAGACTTGGGCATGTCAGCATGGACCTTCTTGCCAAATTAGCTAGAAAGCAATTAGTTGAAGGATTACCCAAATTAAAATTTGAGAAAGATCAATTATGTAAAGCTTGTCAGCAAGGGAAACAAACCAAAAGGTCATTTCAAAGTAAAAATATTGTCTCAACCAAGACACCATTAGAATTACTACACTTGGATCTTTTCGGACCTATCCAGCCACTCAGCTTGGGAGGTAAGAAATTTTCCTTGGTCATTGTAGATGATTTCTCTCGGTACACTTGGATCATCTTGCTGAGTAGCAAGGATGAAACTTTTGAGATGTTTACTACACTTATTAAGAAACTTGAAATTGACAAAGACCTAAAAGTAGCTCATATTAGAAGTGACAACGGTGGAGAATTCAAAAACCAATAGTTTGATGAATTCTGTGAAACCAGTGGTATTGACCATAATTTCTCTGCTCCTAGAACACCTCAACAGAATGGGGTTGTTGAAAGGAAGAATAGAACTATTGTCGAAATTGCTAGAACCATGCTGAGTGAAAATAGGCTTCCAAAGTACTTCTAGGGTGAAGCTGTCCACACAACATGCTATATACTGAATAGGGCTCTAGTAAGACCTATACTTAAGAAAACCCCATATGAACTTTGGAAAGGACGAAAGCCTAACATTGGGTACTTTCGTGCTTTTGGGTGTAAATGCTTTATACTCAATACAAAGGACAATCTTGCAAAATTTGATGCTAAAGCTGACGAAGTGATCTTCTTAGGGTACTCAACTAACAGCAAAGCATATAGAGTCTATAATAAACGAACTCAGGTTGTAGAAGAGTCTGTCCATATTGAGTTCGATGAAGCTGACCCTGCAGGAAAGTCAACTCAGCTCGTTGAAGATGAACCAAGCTCAGCTTCCGCTGATCAAAATGTAGCCTCTGAATCATCAATACAAGGGCTGACCAAAGGTAAGCAAGAAGTTGAAATAACTTTTACTGACCAATCTATTCCTGTAGAGATTGTAGAAACACCTACTCCAAATGACTCAACATTGCCCAAAGAAATAAAAATTCCAAGAGGACATTCAGAAAAGTCCATTCTTGATGCTGCTGACAACAAGCTGATGACCAGAGATCAGCTTAGGAAATACCTCAGCAATGTTGCATTCGTCTCAATACATGAACCAAAGAACTTTGCTGATGCTGAGCACGATGAATATTGGATCAATGCCATGCAAGAGGAGCTTGACCAATTCACCAGAAATGAGGTATGGGATTTAGTGCCTAAACCTAGAAATCAAAAGCCTATAGGAACTAAGTGGGTATTTAGAAACAAACTAGATGAGCATGGAAATGTAATAAGAAACAAAGCTCGACTTGTAGCCCAAGGCTATAGTCAGCAAGAGGGTATTGACTATGGGGAAACATTTGCACCCGTTGCTAGGTTAGAAGCAATACGTATATTGTGTGCCTATGCCAGTTTCATGAACTTTAAGTTATACCAAATGGATGTTAAAAGTGCATTTCTTAATGGTTTCATAAACGAAGAGGTATATGTTAACCAACCTCCTGGGTTTGAAGATCCAAAATTTCCAAACCACGTTTATAAACTCAAAAAGGCCCTGTACGGCCTAAAACAAGCTCCAAGAGCTTGGTATAAGAGGTTGACCAACTTCCTGCTAACCAGGAACTATGTCAGGGGAAAAGCTGACACAACCTTATTCATTAAGAAAAAGGGGAAACATACCCTACTTGCATAAATATATGTGGATGATATAATATTTGGTGCTACTGACGAATCTTTGTGCAAAGAATTTAGAAAACAGATGCAAACTGAGTTCGAGATGTCCATGATGGGGGAACTCAACTTCTTCCTTGGACTCCAAATCAATCAAGGTAAGAATGGCATCTTCATAAGTCAGTCCAAGTACACCAAAGAAATGTTGAAGAAATTCGATATGATGGACTGCAAACCCATATCAACCCCTATGAGCACTGATACTGTCCTATGCAAAGATGAGAAAAGTAAGTCAATAGACACCAAACTCTATCGAGGTATGATAGGTTCATTACTTTATCTCACAGCTAGTAGACCTGATATACAGTACTCAGTATGTTATTGTGTGAGATATCAAGCTGACCCCAGAGAATCTCATCTAACCGCTGTAAAAAGAATTTTTAGATATTTGCAAAGCTCAGTTGATGCAGGTCTATGGTATCCAACTTCAAATGACTTCACACTCATTGGATATACTGATGCTGACTATGGACGAGATAAGCTAGAACGTAAGAGCACTTCGGGAGGATGTCATTTCCTTGGAAGCTGTCTAGTATCTTGGTTCAGCAAGAAGCAATCATCTGTAGCCCTGTCTACAACTGAAGCTGAGTACGTGGCTGCTGGAAGCTGTGTTGCTCAAGTTCTATGGATAAAGCAACAGCTTGAGGATTATGGAGTGAAGACTGAAACAGTAGAGATCAAATGTGACAACAAGAGTGCCATTGATCTGTCCAAAAATCCAATCCAACATAGCAGGATGAAGCATGTCAGCATAAGGCATCACTTCATCAGAGATCACGTACTAAAAGATGAGATCAAGCTGACCTACGTGCCAACAAATGAACAGCTTGCAGATATCTTCACCAAGCCCCTGGCACGTGAACAATTCAACATACTAAGGGAAGCCATCGGTATGTCCAATCCCCTTCAATAACTCTCTAGTGAATGTTGAGTGATTGCCATGTTGAGTGAAAATTTGAAAGTTGTGCAAATGCCATGCTGAGTAAATTAAGTAACTACTACTTACTGAGCTTGAGATGTAGAACAATCACCCTATACTGAGTTGACATACATATTGTGTGATTATCCTGAGTAGGTACATATACTGAGCAATTATCATATACTAAGTTGCTTAGAGATAGGAAATTCACCTTGATAGAACTAGGTCCTCAGTATCACAAACGGTTCACCTTTTAGGAAAACTGCGCTAAACCCCACTTGCACCATTAAATGCCAACACGTGTAATAAATAGCACCTGGAAAAGGCAAACAATTATGAGACAATCCATGTGCCGGAAATGTCATAAATGACAGAATCTCTGTCGGTTGAACGCCCCAAGGAAAAACGGCTAGTTCAATAAATAGGGCCATCTTTAGATCTATATAAATGATGGAAGAATTACTCCTCAAATATCCTCACGTGTAAATCCTTTGGTATTCAGAATCTTCCTCTCTCTCAAAACTTCCACTAAAATCTGTGAAAATGTCCAACACTCAGAACATCTCCGGTGAAAATTCCGGCAAATTAATCACCGATGAAAGCCCCAGATCTATTCCTCAATCTAACCTAACTCCAAGAAAACGCCATCAAGCTGACCCAGCAAGCTCCTCAAAATAAAAGAAACCCAAGGCTAGAACCATGGTAAAGGTTCACACGAAAGTCAGCAACCTTGAAGTATTAAAATGTCGCTGGTTCTCTCCCAGCTTCATCACCGAAGAAAAGCCATTCTGTGAATGGATTGAGAAGAACGAATGGACATGCCTCTTCTCTCTCCCCGGAACCACCTACCCTCGGATGGTTAGGGAATTCTACTCCGGTCTCCATGTTGATAAGGACGATGCTGACTATCTGGAGATGCACATTAAGGGTCACAAGATCGTAATCACTCCATCCTACTTGGCAACCTTACTCGACTTGCCTAACAAAGGAACCGAGTTTAGAACAACAAAGGAAAAGGTATCAACGGAACAGCTTGACCAGATGAAGGGATTCTGCAAACCCAAAAATTATAAAGGAGAAATACCCAGCACTAGTATGGGGCAGAATCAGAAGATGGCGCACTACATATTCACCAACTTCATCTTCCCTAAACTCAACTCAGTCTCGTCTGCCTCCAACTTCGAGCAGTGCTTTATATGGCACATGCTAACCTATTGCCCACTTAATATGCCGGTGTTTCTGGTTGGTGCACTTCAACGTGGAGGTAAGAAACTTCGACTAGGTTCTCTAATCACCAAAATCATTGAAGATCACAAGATCGAGACAATCTCTGAGACTAAGAGTTTGGGATCAGAAATAACTGCGGCTCTGTTATTTGGATTGTTATTCAACCAACCTTTGAAGGGAGTTGAAGATGCTGAGGAAGATGAGGAAGAAAACGATGCTGAACAAGAAGTCGAAAATGAGCAAGAGGCAGATGATGCTGAGCCAGAAGTTGAACCAAATGAAGTTCCTGCCGAGTCCCCTAAGGCAAAGAAGAAGAGTAAAGCACTTGCAACATGTGCAAAGGATATTGAAACTGTGCCCAGGAAGAAGCGGGCTATGAACAGAGGAAAGAACATTGATGCTGACCAACCTCAGGTTACACCTAAGTCAGCAGAGAAAAGGAAAGGGCAAGCTGAGCCCGAAGAAGAAAGTGAAGAATCCCCAGAACAACCTTTAAGGAAGAAGAGTCGAAGTTCTGGATTGACAATTGTTGAAGCTGATCCCATTGATTGGGTTGTGACACCCAAATCTCACTGCACTCAGAACATTGGGATTGATCTTGAGAAAACTCCAGTTGAGCATGCTGATGAAGGGGAAGAACAAAGACAGGTTGATACTCAGCCTAATGCTGAAGAAAAAGATCATGCTGAGCCGGAAAATGTTGAGCAACATCAGGAGGCACATGTTGAACAAGAAGAAAAAGATAATCAAAGAGAGGATTTGAATGTTGACGCTGAGGTTGAGGATATAAATGTTCAAACTGACCCTTCACCTCCAAAAACTAAGTCTCTCAAAAGACTAAAAAATAAAGCTGTCAAAATTCCTCTTATTGATCTCTTGGCAGAATCTCCATCTTTGGAGCAAACTACGGATCCATCCAATATCCAGTTCACGTATTTTTCCCACCATGTTGAGTCTCCTCCTAAGGAGCTGGAGCAAAATCAAGCCTCTGTTACTCACACTGAGGAACATGCCAAGTCTCCACAGAATCCAAATCCTGCCGAGCAAGAGCTCGAAGAACCAGCCACTCAACACGGGGAGAAAACTATGGATCCACCTGTTCACACTCCTGAAGAACCAAATACTCAAGCTAATAAGAAGCAAACTCCACCACCATCCAGCTCCACCTCCATTCCTGCGTTTGAGCCAAATTCCACTGATCAAGTTGCATATCTTAGTGCAACTCAGTCTGGCCGTCGAATCATAGAAACGGCTCAATCTCTTCTCCAGGAGTTCACCACTTCTGATGCTGCTAGGTCTGCTCATCTTGAGTCAACAAATATCTCTGCCATCACTCAACTTCTTACTGAAATTAAAGGACCCAAGGATCTTATCAGTGTTATGACCACCGTCCAATCACAGCAACCTAAGCAAGATCACATTGCCAAACTGACTGAGCTATTCCTTCTGATGATAAACCACATGAACTCCCTTGAAGGTAAAATCAACAATCTCTCTGCACCTAATCCAGGATATACAACTTCGGCTGAGTTAGATCAACACTTTGCCAAACTGAGAATAGAACTACCCAACCTTGGGACAACGGCCAATCCTGCGTATGCCACCTCTGCTGAGTTGCATGACTGCTTTGCCAAGCTGACTGTCGATCTCACCTGTACACGAGAGCTCGTTTCCTCCACTTCTCAATGTACAATTGATTAACTCAGTGAAGCCATGAGTCTTCTTAGTGTCAACAAAGCTCAGATGGATGTTGACCCCATCAATGATAATCTGTCAAAAGGTATTCTGCAGGCCATTCGCTACGACAATGCTCAACGCATCTTCTATGACTCTGCCCTACTGAAGATGTATCATCAATCCTTTGCTCAGATTACCAGCTCTCTTACTTGGCTTAGCAAGTCCCATTAGTGCATTATCAACCTGATCACTGGGTCCATCTCAGTTCCTCGAAACATTCGAGATGATTGTGTTCCTGTGATTGATGGCTTGAATGAAAGCACAAAGAGATTACAACGCTATTCAAATGTCCTATCCACTGCTGCGAGAAATGACACCTTTGTCTATAACCCCGATGCTGGCAAAACGGGGGAGAGAACTCAAGATGGAACTCAACAAAAGGCAAGTACCTCAGGAAACAATGCCAAAGAGAAAGGCAAGGGTGAGAAAGGAAAGGGTAAGGCTTAAGAAGAGAGACTAGTGAAACTTTTTTATGATTCTATTTTGTGGGCACAAGTACTTTGTATGTGTATGTTTTATTCTGCTATCCAATGAACCGTGTTTTTCATTCTGTCCAAATGCCATGCTTATCAATGCACATTAACATAAGTAAATTGAACAAACAAATACTCAGTATACATAATAACGAGTAAATCAAACTGAGTATTCAAGTATTTCTGAAAGCTGACCTAGACTCAAAATAAATTAGAACTGAATCTAGTCAGTACACACATTCTTAGTTTGTCTCAAAATAAATCTTGGAAGGTTTAAGAGGTAAATTAACAGATGCAACCCTTACGGGGGAGAAATTTCAGAAATATGAAAAATAAATCAATCATGGGGAATTTCAAAACTGAGTTCCATAATTATGCATTTTGCCAACATCAAAATGGGGGAGTTTGTTGAAACACCTTTCCACAAGATTTTGATTTGACAAAATCATCCATGATTAAGAGACAATTAAATTTAAGTGCTTTATTTTAATTGTACTAATCCGTTTGTTCAATGTTGAGTATGAATATAAATAAAGATAAATATAAAAAGTAAGACAGGAAGAAGTCAGCATGAAATGAACAAAACAAGCTAAGTAGAATGAAGGTCTGCATAGAAGCCTAAAGTATCAAGCTGAGTGGAATCAACCTTAGCATTAAAATACTAAGGCATAAAAGTCCAACAAAGAGAAGAGAAATGCAACTCAGCATAAGAAACAGCAACAACAACTGTCTTACGAAGCTGAGCTGACTAAAAATATACTTAGCCTAGAAATTGCCAAAGACAATGATTTACGCAGTAGAAGCTGAGTGATCCCTCAGGACAGCATGAAAGAGTCGTTCGCTAAAAGACAATGATTACCGCCCCTCTGTACCAATAATTGAATCCTTGGAAATACGCAGAAGACACATTCCGAGATGTATGGGTCTATGGATTATTGGTAAAGACAACTGGCACAAAAAGACAAGCCTGACGCAAGAAGACAAGCCTGACGTCTGAAGGAAAACAGAGGAAGGGAATGGCCGGAATAGTCTAAAGCTGACCAGAATCTGTCCCCTAAAAGAGCCGTTTTAACATTAACGGCTAAATCATTTCAAAATGATCCAACACAGATTTTCCCTATATAAGGACAATCAAACTTCTTGGATCATTGCCGATTTACAAAAAGAAAAAGTACAAGAGTGAAAAGATACAAAAGCACTTAGATACAAAAAGAGATCTTACACCCATCTTCTATTCCTTGTGTAAATGCTAGAGTGATTACTTGTAATCTTCTAAAGTGTTTCTTTATTTGAAAAGGAACAAGTGTTCATCAATTGTAACATTGAGAGTGTTGTGCTGAGTGTTTGGTTGTAAACATTCAGTGGTAGAGAAATCTAGGTGCTGGGTTGTAGCACTTAGTAGGAGTTGAGTAGACGAATAGAGGAAGGTACTCTTGCATATTCAACTGCCTTGTAATCGGTTTGTGCTCTACCTTTAAAGAGCTCAGTATTGGATTCTAAAAGCCCGGAGGACTCTGGGGACTGGACGTAGGCAAAGAGGCCGAACCAGGATAAGTGATACTGAGTAATCTCTAAACTCTCTCTCTATATATATATATATTGCATGTGTTGTTTGACATATTTACTCAGCATATAAATTGCTTAAACTGACCCTGAGTAAATTAAGGTTACGGTGCTGAGTTAGAAGTTGACTCCTTAAAGCGTCAATTCTTAACTCACAAGCTTGATAGCCTTAGTCAATATCTGACTAAAGCTGTTTCGCACTTAGCTCGCCCAAGCTGACCAAGAACTGAGTTGACGAAATTTATCCAAAACATATAAGTCAGCATAAATAATTAACGAAAAAGGTATATTAGTTCCTAACCCCCCCTTGGAACTAATTACACGGGACCAACAAGCTTTTCTATCTGTATCCCGTATGTGTCTTATGTATGATCCAAGTGATGGACTTGTCTATTTATAGTGAGTTATGAAGCTTCAATGATTTGAAAATCCGACATAGCCGTTGTGTGAAGAACGGTCTTCTTCGTCATCACGTGGCTAGTTTCCAGAACAGCAAGCCAATCCTGTTTTCTGATTTGCGCAGGAGCCAGGCTTGCCAGATTTGTCTTCTTGCGCTAGGTTTGTCTTCTTGCACCAAGTTTGTCTTCTTGCCAAAAGTCAGACGGTCCATACATCTCGAAAAGGTCTTTAAAACGGATTTCCAAGACTTTTGATTTGTGTCAGACCTTGTCTGTCAAGTTAACGGATCATTGACGCTGACTTGGTTGTTGCTCAGCTTGACTCAGCGACTTCGCCTTCAAGCTTCTCTGAAGAAGACATTTCTTTCGTAAGGCTGAGTTGCATTCCACTCAGCTTCCGCTGTGTGTCTTGCTCATGCTGACTTTGTTCTGTCTTTATTTTATAAGCTTCCAGTTCCTGTTCTCATTAGTCAACTTACTCAACATTGAACAAACTTATTAGTACAATTAAATCAAAGCACTTAAATTTAATTGTTTTAATCACGAGAATAATTTTGTCAAATCAAAATCATGTGGAAAGGTGTTTCAACAGGAAATGGCTATAGTATTTGTATGGGGTTGGACCATTGGATTCCAAAAGGAGGATGGGTTTGTGCCGAATTCTATTCTTGGACCATTGGATTCCAAAGGGAGTATTTGTGAATGAGTTATTTATTCTTGGTACACGGATTTGGGATAGTGGCAAAATTCAGGCCCTTTTCTGCCCAATGAAGTTGAGCATATTTGTAATATCCTAATCTCATGCGTAAGGATGAAGATGGACTGATATGGCACTTCACGAAAGATGGCATTTATTCGTTGAAATCTGGTTACCGAGTTCTTAAAACCTTGCATTACAATCGCCCTTCGAATATTGGTTGGAAACATCTATGGGACATCCAGCTTCCTCCCAAAATTAAAAACTTTCTCTAGCACTTATGTTCTAAATCGCTCCTTACTAGATGACGTCTAGCTACTCGTCACATTTTTGTCCTAACAAACTGTCTGTTTTGTACCTAAGAAGTTGAACATGACTAACATTTGTTCGTTGGCTGCCAATTTGTGCGCCAATGTTGGGCGGAATTGAATATGGAACTGCCTGATCCTAACATGGAATTTGTGGGAGATTGGGTGCTTCAATGTTAATAAAGATCGGACTTTAAAGTGTCATTCGTTCCTAGATTAGCTAATACAGTGGCATTACTGTATTGCTCGCCAAGCCTTGTTTAATATTGGTTTATTTATTTCTTTTATTACTCATCTCTGATTTGAGATTGGTTTGTGTAAGGTTGAAGATTCTTAAATAAAATTGTATTCTCTTAAATAATAATAATAATAAATCACAATGGTTTTTTTTCAACTTTCCCATAAGATTCTGATTTTTTTTTTTTTTTTTTGTGCTCATTGGATGACTATAAAACATAAAAGTATATAGATACTTCAAAGTGCTTTAGGTAGACTTGTTAAACAATGATATATGCCTGAACTGAGAGGAATTAAATACAAATTTGAATATTTTTATTGCCTATAAAAGTTAATTTAAATTAAATTATTGTAAGGGTTTCCTTCTATAAGAAATATTATTGTTCTATTAGCATTATATCCATCCCAAATTAATGAATTGAGGGTCAAAATATTTTAAGTTAAAAGATAGTGAGCTTAGTCTATATCAAAATTTAGATATCAACTTAATTTTTAATTTTAAAGTCGATAAAAAATTATAAATTAATTCAAAATCAATCAGTTTTGATATCTAAAAATTTATTAAATTTAGACTTTTTATTAAGTTTTGCTAACTTCAAAACTGAATTTATATCTAAATTTCGATTTGGATTAAACTAACTCTGTTTGTCAATTTTAAAAGCGATTTTAACCATTAATTCTCAAAAGACAACTTTTTCTTATAAAAATTTGTCAATTTCTATAATCTTTTTAATATATATCTTATTTAATTATGCATAAAAATCAACAAAATATATCAAATTAACTTTTTTTAGAAATATCAAATTGACTTTGAAATTACAAATATTCAATTTCAATATACATAAATATTATTGAAAATACAAAACTATATAAAAATAAACAAATTAAAAAAACCTTAAACTACATATAATAATAAAAAAAATAAAATGAAAAGTTTTTTACAAAGTACCGTTACTTGGTGTGGTTTTCACCATTGGATGATAGAGCATAAAATTAATCCAATGGTGAAAACCACACCAAGTAACGGTACTTTGTAAAAAACAAAGTAAGCATAACGAACACCTTTTAAACTGTGCCAAAATTGAAATTAATCTATTTATTTAAGATAGAGCAAGTATTATTAAATTAAAACAAATAAAATATTAGACTTTTAGTTCGTCGGTGTAATAAGCATTGTACATGATGATTGTGGGAGTATGGGTGGCACCTATATCAATCCCATTATATTTCTAGTATTGTCTTTACCTAATTTTTCTAATTAAATATATATGCATTTATAAAAAAAATAAATATGTAAGTACATTTTTAAACTCACCCCAACCACTCTTATCTTTTTCTAAAACATTAAATTAATAAAAAAAAGGGCGTAGATTTTCTTTTCTCTGCATGCTTGCCATTACTACATAATTAAGATGCTACTAATTAAGTTGTCTTAATTAAAAAAGGCTAATTAAGTTGTCTTAATTGGTTAAATTAAAAGTCAAATGTTATAGTTGATGATGATGATGAGATGAAGTAACCTCCATTAATGTTGTCACGTAAAAGGCTATTTTTGATCTTATTATTAATTACACTTTCACTTGATTCTTGCTTGCTTGGTCCATCACTTTTTCAGTTAGTTGAAATTGTATTTTCTATCTCTTTTTTTTTTTAGAATGGATGTGACATTTTCCCTTTATATGTACTTATAAGTTATAACTCCTATCATTATTTTCTTATTTTGTTGATAAAAAAATTTGCATCATAGGAAAAAAATCCCTAAGATTCATATTCTTTATGTTGTTATAAAGATTCGAATTGAGATGTCATGTTATTTTTCATAGCGCAGATTTTCATGAAGTTTGAAGCAAGCATAACGTATTACAATCTTGGTATTGATATCTTGTATTATATGTTATGCAATTTACAATTGATTTGAGATGAAATGCGATAATTTTATAAACTAAAAAGATGATGAAAGGAATTTGAGAGTGGGTAAAAAACTAATTTATTTGTGATCGATATCTTTTTCTGGAGAAATTGTGTCTTATCTTAATAAGCGAAATGTGATATGATGGGATAGAATCTAATAGAAAGAAAGACACAAAGAACATTTTACCTAGTCTTAATGGTCAAAACAAACCCTTTTCATTCTGTCATTCTCATATGTTTCTAAGTAGGATTCGAACCTTCGACCAGTCAGTTATGAACAGTCGCATGTTCGGACCACGCTCACCGTACTAATTGATAACTTGCGAAAAAATTTCAACCGGAGCTCTTCCATGTAAGGCGTCGTTGGGTTCGGTCGGGGATAGTCTGATGCTTAAGTTAGTAATGATTCCCAGAATAAACTAAAAGCATAAAAGTAAGGGATCAGAACTTAAATACCTCAGAGTGGGGGTATTTATATTAGATTCTGTAACCATCCAGGTGATAGCTAAACAGTTTCGCATTTAATGTGCTTTAATGTATTAATGATACATTCTTTATTTCGACCGTTATAGCCTTCAATGAACTGTTTAATGCTACTATTTATGACGGTTTCTAGGTGAAACGTCTCGGTGGCAATGTAGGCATATCTTCCTGATACGAGTAATATGGACAAGATTATGAGGCTAAATGTTCATGGAAAAGAGCTTCAATGACTTAGTTTTCAACCATTCACGGGAGAAACAACCAGAAATGACAGTTCAATAGGATTCCTCTCGAACAGCTATGAAGAAGAGTAGAACAGCATAAACAGCAGCAGAAACGGATCAAACTGGCAGGTTACGGATTAACGTGTGGGTCAAGCAAGACAAATGAGAGAAGAGAACTTGGATAACAAGCCTGCATTCATCTTGTGCCAAGTGGAGGGTGTTAATTTAATCATCTTTGTAATAGTTTTTTTAAGTACCTTTTTGCCCTTGTTTTTAGGGTTCAGTTTGTTGCCCATAAATACAATATTAAGTAGTTTAAGGTTGGCACCTCGTTTTCAGCCACCTTTTATTTTTAATGCTTTAAGTTTTGTCTGAAGGAATATTTCTATCGGAACAAGTTGTTCACTCATGAGAATGAGTGAGTAGTTCTTTTTGCAGACTGTAAGTATCACTGTTCATCAATGAAGTATTTCTATCCATGAATGATTGTCCATAGTATGCTTAAATGTGTATATTAGGATCAAATCTATGTTTTAGTAACTGCGGATGTCACGACGGTGCTCCAATGTGATGGAACCAGCTATGTGACTTACATTATTGTGGACGAACACAAAAACAACCATGTATTGAGGTTTTTATTGAATGCTCTCTGTTGTCTAATGCTGGAATAACTTAACACAAGGACACTTGGCTAAGCTCTTTTCTTAGAATCTTTGAAAATGGGACACCAGACCTTAGTGAAACTAGAGAGAGACTCAAATTACGAAATATGGATTTACTTTGTTGTGTGAAAATAGTATGTTTAGAGTTGCCTGTTTGGTGTAGTGCTAGGCCTGTGCCTGTTCTAATCTGATATTTTCCTTTTATCTTATCTCATTATTTTGTTTGTTTATGTCATTATCACTAAAATCAACTCAACCAACTATTACCTTCTAGCGGTTAAGGTAACTCATTTTTACAACTTTAATGCAATCCCTATGGAATACGATACTTGGTCTTACCAACACTATACCTGACCTAGTACACTTGCTAGCGTCCATATCTAACACACCACTTCCCTGGACGACGTGTCTATTCCGACTTGGCGGATATAAGTCCTTCATGGCGTATGGTCTCCACAAGGCGTATCCACGTGGCAAGATCTTTCATGGCGTATGGCTTCTGACGTACGCCATTACCTTGACTTGATGGGTCTTGTCACGTGGTGGTGTTTTGTACCAATCAATCCTTTCACTTATAGATTTTTATGGTTTTGCCCTAAGGATAATATTTGGATGTTATCAATCTCATAGAGTTCAATTCTCATTCTCAATCCATGACTAATATGAACTTGAAATTTCCTTCGTAACTCCCAAAATTTATTCATAATGTCTTTGTCCATGTCTCATTTCATAAGAAGCCTAAAAGTGGCTTTATTTCGTTATATTTCATTGATATCCCAATACTTTAGAATAATGATATTAGATTCTATATATTCGTATCATAATAAAAAATTATTCTTATTTATGATTTTTTTTGTTTCAATATATGATCTTATTCTTATCGCACTGAATCAATTAACTGTTATCGCAATGAATCTATTAATCATTATGGACGAATATAGTAAATTTTAACAATCTCAATTGTTATTCAAGGCTTCTAACAGCCAATGCATATTATCTCTAACCTCAAAGGGATGGGTAATGAACCCAGATCTATCAATAAACAAACAACAAATTTAGGATCACCTCTTGTAGCGCAAATATGTTGAATAGCAGCGGAAGAAATTGATCATGGCTCCGTATCACCGATTTAGGAGAATGCTACACCAGATGGGCAATCATCGTTATTCCATGAACTAAGAATGTACATCGAGGACATAGGGGGGCAGCAGCTAGAGTGTGTAGGGAAAGAGGAATTGCCTTTTACAATCTTTGATTTATATGTATTATGAATTAGGGAAAATTCTTGTGTTAGATTTAGCCTCCATAGCTATCTATTTATAATTGGGCTAAACCTAAAGCCTAACCTTAACCCTAACTAATTAAGTTACGGGCGGGCCATAAATGAATCGGTAAATGGCTAAACTCATTTACTCCATTTAATCCTACATCTCTCACTCGTACATGACTAAAACATACTCCATTTCTCTGTCTCGTTCATAATCGCAAATAATTTATGCGACCAACATACGAGAACTCAAACATTGTATACTCTTTAGAGAAATACAACCTCTCAAATTATGTGTGTAAGTAAGAAAAAATATGCTTTATCTTAGACTTTATATCACATCCACTGTAACCATTATCATCTCAATGGTTTATCTATTTTCACAAGCGTGCACACATGCACAACTATTCAGATTTGCGAAACCTAGAACTACAAGATGTGAACTTGATAAAGTCTTTCCTTTTTACTATGTTCTTTCCATAATAATCCATTTTACTTGCCTAATCGGTCCCTTTTTGAGCTGAATTAGTACCTAGCTCTTGAGAGCATCCTTCTAAAGTAGTCAAAATGAATTACACTTGTAGAACTAGTTAAGGGTATCAAGGATAACGTTTCAAGAAAAACATGATTTTCACAAAAAGAGTCTCACACTAGGAAAAAGGTGAGATTGTCCTTTTTTTTATCTCTTGGTCACTAAGCACACATAGTATGAAAAACATATGATATGATGTTCAAATCCTTCCATCTGAAGGAAACGTATGTCTGTGCTCAAACACCATATGAAGGTTTCAATTTCGATGTGCCACAACATCTAACCTTAGTCGCTTCCATTATAGGACTACCTTTGGTTGTCTTAGACAGAAGATTTCATCAAACAATTCATATTGAAATCTCAGATTATAAATAATCTCTTGTCCATATACTTATCCACTTGTATGTATATCTCTATCATATAATCTACTGAACTCAGATTCATTGTTACTGTAAGACGATGTCAATTATTGAACAAGTTTTTGTTTACTCAAAAATTCACCTCATCCTTATCCTTGTCACCATAATTAACAAAATGGGGATAAAAACTCGTGTGAGTGAGCTACTTCTCTGTCCGACATGCTCAATTGTAAACATTCTTAAACCATATTCTAAAAATTACATGTAATAAAAATATGTTTAGATCCTAAGCAATCCATGAGACCTAATATGTTTCACAAAAACATCTCTCTTAACAGGTTTTGTTAGAGGGTTAGCAACCATGTCATGAGTCGAAACATATTTCATACAAACTTCTTTGCATACAACTAAATCTCTAACAAAGAGATACTTAATCTGAATGTGCTTTGCTTTGTTATGAAACCTTTGATCCTTAGAAAAAGCAATACCCGATTGACTATCACTGCTAATTATTACTGGAAAACTTATAGTAACAATGTTTATGTGATTCAAAAATCTATTCAACCAAATGGCCTCCTGGGCTACAGATGAGTAAGACACATACTCAGCTTCCATGATGGATAAGGCTATATATGTCTGTTTCTTACTACTCCAGGAAATTGCCCTATTTCCGAGCAAAAATGCGTAGCTATACATGGATTTTCTCTCATCCAAGTCTCCTGCCCAGTCTGCATCTGTGTATCCTCTAAGTGGAAGACTTTTTCCTTGGTAACATAGAGAATAGTATGTCGTTCCTTTGAGATATCTCAGTATTATCTTCACAACACACCAACGAGCTTGATTTGGGTAAGATTGATATCTGCTTACCATCCCGAAAGCATGGCAGACATCAGGCCTAGTGCATAACATTGCATATATCAGGCTACCAACCGCATTTCCATAAGGAACATTTTCCATTTTCTGGATTTCTTATTATGTTTTAGGGCATATCTTTGAGCTTAGAACATGATCTTTGCTCACCAGGTTATTTATGGGTTTGCAGTCTCGCATATTGAATTGCTCAAGAAATTTGTTGATAAAAGTCTCTTGAGACAAGGCCAAGAATTTCTTAAAGAGATCCCTTGTGATCTTAACCACAAGGATATATGTTGCTTTTCCCATATCTTTCATCTCAAAACTTGAACTAAGCCAAGCTTTCGTTTGAATTGTATTAGTCTTATCATTTCATGCAATTAGGATATCATCGACATACAATGATAGAATTATAAACTTGTTTCTAGTGCGCTTGGTATAGACACAATGATCTTCTTCAATTTGATTGAAGCCATTCGATGTCATCTCATTATGAAAATGAAGGTACCATTACTTTTAAGACTATTTGAGGCTATAGATAGATTTGATCAATTTGCAAACCTTTTGTTCGTAGCCTTCTTGAACGAAACCTACAGGCTATTGCCTGTAAATTTCTTCTTCCAATTCTCTATTGAGAAAGACAGTCTTCACATCCATATGATGTAGCTCCAGGTCGAAACTCGCCACAATTGTGAGTATGAGCCTTATGGAAATAAATCTCACAAGGGAAAGGTCTCCTCAAAGTATATTCCTTCTCGTTGTGTATAACCCTTAACGACTAAGCGAGCCTTATATTTTTTTTACTGCCATTAGCCTTTCGCTTAATCTTGAGAAGCCATTTGTTCCCATTTTGCAACTATTTGTAAAGGCGCTCGTATAGGGCCCACCCATTGTACCCTCTAAAGAAATCACCTGCCCAAATACACTCTTGCATCAAAGTATGTAATGTCTCCATGTGGCTCGTAATAGCCTCAATGTCATTCCAGATGATATGCTTAGCTAAACGACACCTCTTGATGTTCCTCTCCATTTGTATCACTCTAATTTGTTGCTCTGGGAAACAAGCAAATAGTGGGACTCTCGTAATGCCGACCATAGCTGCCAAGGTAAAGAAGAAAAAGAAAGATTAGGTCATGAACTAAATCTTTCGGGGATCAAAAACCAACTTCGATCCATTTCTTTGAGGAACATGTGATCCACAACAAAAATAATTTTCTGGATTACGCGTGTGTATAACTTTATTGGTTGCACAATATGTACAAACAAATTACCACTATGCCATTTTCCCTTTCACATGACATAAGATACATGACAGACTTTTGTTTTCGTGTCGTCTGAATATTTTTCGTGACAGTATTTTAACTGTATGTCATCTTAAGGCGAAATAAAAAATGCGCTCGATTCTCAGATGACATTACGATTACAGAATCCTGTCATCCAAAGAAAACGCACGTTTTCGTTAAATTTGATGCGCTCAACAGATGACACTTCTAATAAATGAATGTCATTGTATGCCGAAAATAAAAAAGCGGCAAATGAAATTTCACTTACGCGGCCATACCAAATTTTAGGCGCTCTATATCATTTTGACTGAAATTTCAGCTGATATATAAACCCTCTCTCAATCCCAAACCCCAGCTTAGGTTACGCAAGCTTCATCCCTCTCATCCCTCTCTATCTCCATGGTTGATTTGAACATGCAATCACTGGGTGAGCTCGAAACACGGTACTGGTAAGCCATATTTTCTTCGTTCCTAGATGTATCATTGTTCCTTACTCTATCTTTTCCTCATTCGATTTACTTTTGTGTATGTCGATTTCAGCAGCTGGTATAAGGATCTTGTGATTTTCAGACCTATCATTGAAAGGTTTAGATCTCTCGCTTAGCTACACTGATTTTATTGTATTTAGATTCACTGCTGTAAAGCTTGGGTCTTTATCTTTTTTAATCTAGGGCAAGACAGTGCCTGATACAGTAGATGGGTATGAACTCATCTGATTCCTTTTTATTTGAACACTATTTGCAGGGATAGTAAGAATGCTTCAGTACATGGAAAGGCTAACTGAAGAAATTGTCAATCGGTTCATGCCTTTAGCATATGGGAAGATTTCTTTAACTTACTGAATATATGTTAATGTTATGTTGGTTTGAACTGATTGGTCATGCCTTTAGAAGTGATTGTGTATGTTTGATGTACTGTTTTGGAACCTAGAACTCGTTGATTTAGGAAACTAGCCTGATTTAGTATATATATTGGTATGTGGGTTTGAACTAAACGATTACATATATGTATGATGTTTTGGGTGATAATGAAATGATTGGTATGAACTAATTGGTTAGATATAACTGTTTAGGAAGCTAGGACTCATAGAGTTTATGTATGAATGATCATTAAGCATGTGGCTGATTAGGCATACTCCAAAGCTTTGAATGTTCATTGAGATTGGCACTGCTCTTACACCTATGAGTTATACTGCTAGAAGTGATTGAGTATGTGTATGTGTATGAAACATGCTTATGTATGATATTCTGTTGATGTTTATGTTTGAGGTTCTGTATGAGTATGTGTACGATTGTTCATTTGGGCATGTAGCTTATTAATCATGCATCAAGTATTAGAGGAACATTGTAAAAGGGTCATTAAGCATGTGGCTGATTAGGCATACTCTAAAGCTTTGAATGTTCATTGAGATTGGCACTACTCTTACACCTATGAGTTATACTGCTAGAAGTGATTGAGTATGTGTATGTGTATGAAACATGATTATGTATGATGTTCTGTTGATGTTTATGTTTGTGGTTCTGTATGAGTATGTGTACGAGGAACATTGTAAAGGGGTCATTGAGCATGTATGAAGTATGTATTAAAAGGTAAATTTAGGCTAATTGCATGTACTGATATGGCTTGCAAATGATAAGATATCACCATACTCTTTTTGAAATTGAACATGACCTATGATGATAAGTAAGGAATAAGTTGTCTTGAATAAGTAAGGAATAGACATGCACGAATAAGTTGTCTACTTGTTATAGCATGTTCACTTGAATATACATGTCTACTTGAATAAGTTGTCTACTTGTTATAGCATGTTAGGCATACTCTTAAAGCTGAAAATGTTATGAACTCAACTGGCTCATTTTTATTTGAAATGATAAGTAAGGATTCTGAATGCAATTCGTTTATGAAGCATGTATTAAAGGGTAAATTTAGGCTAATTGCATGTACTGATATGGCTTGCAAATGATAAGATATATTTTGATTAGATAGAATATACATATACATACGAACTGAATAACAAGCTCTACATAAAAGGTTATGTATGTGCATTGGCCATACTCTTACTATGTTCCTTTCCACTCGGTTTGATATCGTAACAACAACATTAAACATGGTGATAGGTTTATGATGCATTCAGCACAAACAGAGTCCCTTGTTTTGACAGCATCATAAACCTCATTACCAAGTTTAGAGTACCACGAGTACAACCCAAGTGGAAGGAGCATTGTAAAAGGGCCAGTTTAGTCTACTTGCACATACATACAAACTGAATAGCAAAGCTCTACTTTATATTACAAAAGGGGGGATGAGTGTTGCCTTTCGGTTGTAATTGACAGTCCAAAGTTCCTTAGTTGTTCTGACTAGTGAAAGTAAATTTGGAATTGGAATGAGAACCACATTTGGATATCACATTGCCTTTCAATTCTCCTTTCACTTAGTCAAGACAGCTTAGGAGATTTGAACACCCTTCATATTCAGCACAAACAGAGTCTATTGTGGTGACAGCATCATAACCCTCATTACCAAGTGGAAGAAGCATTATAAAAGGGTCAGTTTAGGAGCACAAAGCTCTACATTATATATTACAAAAGGGGGGGAATTAAAGGTCCAAAGCTCCTTAACTATTTTGACTACAGAAAGGAAATTTGGAATTGGAATGAGAACCACATTTGGAGCTCACATTGCCTTCCGATTCTCCTTTCTCTTAGTCAAGATAGTTTAGGAGATTTGGACATCCTCATATACACTTTGCATACTCCTCAGTCCATATCCGGGCGATCCCCTCATACTCTTCCCTGTTGCTGCGGTATTGCTCAACAAGTGCTTCTTGCCCAGGAAATGGCTCCTCACTGTGGGGCTGTAGAAGTAGATCATATATGTGCCACAGACACTACAAAATGCATAATGTTGTATGTTTATCAAATGAAATAGATAAATGGTTGCATTATATCGTGGTCGTGGAAAAGTGATGGTTATTAAGGATACAGGGAAGATGAATTGACCCATGAGGAGCCACGTTAGGATGATATATCCTATTCCGGAACCAAAACTGAGAATAAGAGGAGAGATGTATTAGTGTATGTTTCATATAGGTGATTATATCTTACTGATCTGAGTTAATATTACTTTTGCAGGTCTGTTTGGGAAATCCGGATGGTAGCTGATTCTGATTTCAAATACACCCCTTTCATATGGGGTGTATTGGGGGCCTTTCGTTCTGATAGGCCATTTGAAGAAGTTACCATCGAGAGGACCTGTACATTATCATCCAAGAAGAGTCATTAGAAATACATAGAAGAAACTATGAAGGGTTACAGAACAACTATGGATTGACATAAGTACCATTGATGGCCAGAAGCCACTCTGGGTTCTCCATGTACAACTTATTCAAGTCAGCAATTATTTCTCCTAGAGTTTCAACAAGGGGATCCATTGTTGGTAAGTTTTCTGGCTGTTGAAGGTATGATTCTGAATTATGATGCATATACTTATAGTGATATGATTGTGGTAAGTGAAAGGCCGTGTTAGGGGAAGGGTCACGTAATTACTACTGAGTTTAGGGTTGTGTGTAATATTAATGACCTGCTTGGCTTTTGCAGATAGCAAGACCTTTGGGAGTATAGGCCTAATTATTACTCCAAGATATGGATTGACTTATGGAAGATATTGGTTATTATTTTTGTGTTTTAATTCAGAAATGTATTGGTTATTCAAGATATGGATTGACGTTAGCCACAAATGTAAACATATTGTGAGTATTGGTCTCCAATAAAATTGAAACCATTGTTGTACAGAATTTAATCTTTATATTTTAGAATGTTTCTGTATTCAGGTATAAAAACCAGAAATTCAAACGAAGAAGAAGGCATAAAGTGACATTTTAATTTTTTAAAATGTCATCTAAACAGCAATAAAAAGACATTAAAAAATGTTTCTGTCATATGAAAAAAAACTCCTTTGACATGGTTGATTAAGACCTGTGCCATCTAAACAAGCTATAACGGCAGAATTTATTATACAAACTGTCATCTCAAATTAAATATGTCAATTTCCCACATGCTAACCTGACGGTTTTAATTGTCAGAATGTCATGTGATGACATTAAAGGTGACGGCAGTTGTTGAGCGATTTCCGCAAGTGCACGGTTTCACTTGTAGTAATAAAAATATCGATCCCACAGAGATACGTTTTTTAACGAAAAACTTATTTTTGAATTATTAATTTCGAACTAGTTGGATTTATTATTAAATGTAAATGAAAAGTGAAAATTGGTTTAATTGAATTTAGGAAATTTGTTTAATTGAATTTGTGAACTTTGAGTATTTGAAAATGCTGGAATAAGATTTTATATTTAGAATAAATCGATTGTTAGAAAGGTCATCTGATTTTAAGGATGAATTTTACAAAACAGGAACATTTAGAACTTATTAGAAAAACGAATGAATTTATTCATTTGCATTAAGCAAAGAAAACAACTTAAACTTTGTATCGATTATGATGATAAAATAAATGACAGAACCTCTAATTAATTGGCTTTGAACGCGACAAAACCCTTTCGGGATAGTTGCCCTTACTCAAATTGAAACTCTTTCGAGATGATAATTTGCCTAAGTGTTCAACAAAGTTTCCTTGTAATGATTTTGAATTCAAGTGCATATTAATGAAAACACCAGCCTCACTTATATTGGATTGGTTACCATAAGTGCTGCATAACGATTTGTCGAATAGAACAGACTTTATTAGATGAAATATAAATTGATACAAGTTTACAAAGAATAAGGAGCATCGAGTTCTTCGAGGGCGTGCAAGTGAAGGGCTTGATCGGTTCCGCTTCCTTGGGTTTCCTAGGAGGTTGTCAGGCTCGGGGGCGAACACTTTACTCAATCTTCTCGCTGTAACTTCGTAATAGGGATTCGGTCGGCCACTACCATGATGCAAACTAAAACTGGAACAATGTCTAAACGCTACTGAGTTGTAATTAAACTATAAACAATATGTGTACCTCATCTTGTTTTGTACAGAATCTAATTTCTAACTCTCGAATTGTTTTTACTTAGAACTTAGACATTAGTTCTACGCTCTGATTTCTATATCTATATTATAGCATTTCATTACACTTTTTCTCCACATCAACTCTTTATTTATAGATGTTGAAGGGTTGTGTTTGAAGTGATGTATCCGTTGGTTAAGAGTCGTGTTCGTTGTGAAAGGACGTCTTTATCCACTTGAACGAACGCGTTTCTTGGATTTTCAGCATGTGTTAAATGCTCTTGGTGAATTTTCTGCACTTACCGAGGATAGTAATCCGCGGCCGTGAATGACGTAGCACTGAGCTGAGCGATGGACGAAGGGGAGAAAAGGTTATACCACGCGTGTCGCGGCCGCGGGCCTGGGATCCACTGTCGCGGCCCGGCAGGTTTTCTTACTTCTTGCTTTCGTTCGTGTCCTCGACTTGGTGCTTTCGATTTACGTCGTCTTTGACTCCTTTTGTAGGGTTTTTCTTCTATTTTAGATCCTTTTTCGTTCCTATTTGGATTTTACCGAATATTCAAGTACCTTGCAAGAAAGAAAGATATTCGAAAGTAAAAGTAATCTAAACAGATATAAACAACACGAATTTGTAATAAAAATGATATAAATATTAATGATATTTTAGGTATATTTTGGGCTTAACAAATCTCCACACTTAATCTTTTGCTAGTCCCGAGCAAAATTTCACTGAATTTATTCCTTAACTAATCTCTTTATAAAAATAAAACATATATCTTTGTTTTTACCTTTTAAATTAGTTAAGCCGAAAAGACTAACTTCGCATGGCAAATTTATACGCAAAATATCAAACTAACTTAGTAAAAATACGATATATCATTCGTCTTGTATTTCAATTTTTAAATTGAAGTATTCGGGACGATGTAAGCACGAATGTTATTGAGTTTTTCATCTCAAGGCATTTCAAAGCACCAAATTTCCTTTCCCAAACTTGAATTATTATATATGATTTATTAAGTTTAATTTATTTGCTTAGTTACGCCCGTGATAAGGGTGGTCTCGATCGTAACTTTATATGCATTTGATTTGTGTTCGCTTAAGAGGTACCGACCATGCCATGGGTGGACGCAATCGTTACTTTAAACTTTAAACACGCTTAATTTTTTCTTATTTAAACGTTCCTTCCATACCTCGATTGTGATAAGGGTGGTCGCAACCGTGGCCAAAAGTACGCTTTATTTATTAATTTCTTCCATTTCATACCTCGACTGTGATAAGGTTTGTCTCAATCGTGGTCAAAAGTTAAGAATACGATTTATTGATTAATTAATATGAATTGGGAAAAAGAAAATTAGCACATTCATCCTATATTGACTGAAAATTCAACATGTATTATGGCTATAGTTTCCTTAAAAACTTCAATTGGTGTTAATGTAAGACAAAATCAAAACCGAACTAAAAATTGTTAGTTTAATTTAATGCCTATAAACCTAATAAAAATTTAAAATAAGATTTATTGTATCATGAATTTCATGATATGAAATAGAGATTGAAAATAAAGAATTTTTTACTTAAATACATTCACTCGAGACAATTTTTTTACTTAAAATCGTGTCGAAGATTTGTGAAAAATATTTGAAAAATATTACCCGTATAGAAATATTTATTTCTATCGATAATGATAACCTAAAAATAATCATAAAAATTTTAACTTATGATTAATTTATAAATGTAAAAATGATATTTCATAAAAAATGTTAGGTTTTTTTTCATTTGTTGCAATATAGTTAAAAGTGTTGCAATATACGTTGCATTTGTATTTTGAAAAAACAAGTGATGCATACATTCATTCATTCATTTGCATACATTCCTTCATTCATTTGCATACATTCCTTCATTCATTCGTTTGTATAAAAATGATATATGTATATATCTCCTCCCACACTTAAATTGGACCATGTCCTCATTGGTGCAAAAATGAAGATAAAACACTAAAGATAAAACAAACGGAAATAAATGAAAGATATAGCAAAAACATTCATCAGAAAATTAATAAAAACCGAAATTGTACGAAACATAAGAAAATAAAAATGTACGAAACTGAAATTGAAATAAGATAAGATAAAAATAAAAGATAAAACCTAAGCATGTGGCGGGGAATCCGGAGGTGTTGGTGAAGTTTCCACATTTCGGCGGCGGAAAAATGAAAGCATCCGATGCCGAGTTGAACGATGCGCACGCCTCAAAGTATTGAGGTTGTCATTCATCACCATATTGTTCTCCACCAAATCATCAATTCTCAAATTCATTTGTCGATTATTTGCATTGATTTGGTTCAAAATCCGCCTTAAATCCACCGGATCATTATCTTGTGTTGCTTGGGCTTGTGGTGCATCCATGGTATCAAAAGTAGCCAATTCATCCCGTGCCCCCAAAACAATAGCGGTGATTAAATTACCGAGAGGGACTTGAGTGGTGTGAGCCCTCGAAGCACGATACAAATTGTCAAAAATCATTCCAATGCTATCAACCCGTAAACCCTTGAACAAACAATCCCAAACAAACAAATCCCGGACTTGAATCTTTGAACTCTCAACACGACCAAAAAGTGAAAAACTCAAATACTTGTGAAAGAAGAACACACAATTGTCCTTAATCAACTTGCTCGAAGTGTTTTTAGAATCAAAAGAAGTTTGGTCGGAAAGAGTTTGCCAAAAAGAGGTATTGTCAAAATCCCGAGGCTTATCATAAAAGTCACTAGTAGGGAAACCAAACATGTTACCCATAGCCTCATAATCAACGGTATAGGTGACACCATTATTCCGAAAAGAAATTTCAGTCCTCTTTTTGTTCATCGTCAAAGTAACCAAAAATTCAACCACATACTCTTGAATTTGTGGAAAACGCATAGAAGCAAAAGTTTCCCATCCCAAAGTTTCAATAAAAGCAGTAATTTGTGTAGTGAAGTTCAACTTCCTTACCGAATCAAAGTCAAGAAACTGCATATCCACGAACTTACGATTGGCGTTTGAAAAGTGCTTGAAACGTCCAACTTCTTCTTCAGAATGAATGTCGAAATAAGCTCCGCAACTAATCCTTAGGCGATTAGCCTCAGTGACAGCCGGCTTGTGTCCAACACGCTTTGCTCTAGGCATGGTTATGGTGTTTAGGGTTTAGTATGAAAGAAAAGAGAGAAAAGCTTGAGGTTGAAGATGAAGTAGAGGTGTTGTGTAGACTTGAAGTTGAAAGGTGTAGGTGATTGAAAAGGTTAATTATGAAATTGGGAAGAGTAAAAGTAAGGTATTGGGAAAAGGTAAGAGTAGGGGATTGGTTAAAATTGGAGGTGATGTAAGGTTTGTGTAAGTAATAGGTATATATAGGGTTTGAGTAGGAAGATTAATAGTTAGAGTAGGAATAGGAATTGGAATAGGTAGAGTTGAAATAGGAAAAGTAATTAGGTAGAGGGAGAATAGGAAAAGGAATAGGTATAGGGTGAAATGGGAAGAGGCGGAAAATATAGGCCAAAATCGGACTTGGAGTGCCTTAAATACGCGTGTCGCGGTCGTGGATGTGTATCCGCGGTCGCGGATCGCGTTTTTAAACCAATGTTGTCTCTGAAATTTGTTGAAGAAATTTCTGAAGTTACCGAGAATCCAGAATTCGCGGCCGCGAATCGCGTTTGGCAGCAAAAAAAAAATTATCTGAACTTGGAGTAAATTTGCTGAAGTTACCGAGAATCTATTAATTCTCGGCTGCGGATCACACGGTGGTCACCCAATTCTGCATAATAACTTCAATTCATGTAATTTTTTTTTATAGTTTGGAACCTGTACTCCCTTAAAATGTGATCTGTACTTAAAAACATTAATGTAAAACATTAAATGATAAGGAAAACCAAAGGTTTATCCTTATTAATGGAAAATTTAAAATAAAAAAATGCATTAAGTAATAAATGTTAAAATTATGATTATGAAAGGTTTGTAACTAAAATTAATTGAAGCATTTATGTGCATTTATTAATTTAAGTTAAATGAATCTTATTTTAGGAACTTGAAAATTAATTATTAATGGATTAAGTTTGCATTTAATTATTAATCAATTAATAATTAATTATTAATCAATTAATTAGTTAATGAATGGATTAAGTTTGCATTTAATTGATTCATTGGTATAGATTTATGAAATTAAAATGTAACCATATAATCAAAAACAAAGTATAATGCAAAAGAGAAATTTTTATTTATTAACATATATTTACAAACAAACAAAACACAAGCTATGCTAAAAATTCGTCCCCTTCAATCGGGATTTTCTTAGCCCTATATCGTTCTATTTTCAACTGCACGAAGGCTTGACGTTCTGGTGCAGAAAGAAAATTTGGTCCGGATCGAAAAACTCGCTTCACTAGACATTCAAATTCTAAAAATTCATAGTCTAGCATCGGGAAAGATTCTACATCACTCCAAGGAACAGAAATACTGCCCTTGGTCCCTAGTATTATTCCACATATAATATTCCCAAACCCAACCTTCTTAGCCTTTGATCTAGATGCGGCAACAAGACCCTCCATCAGAATTTTTGAAGAATCAACCACGTTGCCTTGAAATATATCGCCAAGGACATAAAGATCAGATTCTTGGACGACACTACTGAACGTGCGACCGAACAGGCTGTGACTCAGAAACTTATGCAAATATAGGATAGAGTTGGAATAGAAAGACTTATTATAGGCAAGTTTTGGGTGGAAAGGCCAGATACCGGTGAGCATTCGCCAAATATCAGTGGACGTCATATCTCTTCCATGATGACGTTTGGTAGTATCCTTCAAGGGAAAACCAAACCAAACATGTAATTCAGGATATCCAAAAGTGAAAGTTTCGCCATCCCGATGAAAACTGAGACGCACCCGATGCTTGTTAACAAAACGCACTGTACAGAAGAACTCTAATATCCAGTCTCCAATTATAGGAAACTTCATATCAACAAATCTGGTCCATCCTAATCGCTCCATGTAGCGACTCATATCATCTTTAATTCCCAACTAATCGTTAAGAAAGTCATCCATGTATAGCATTCCGACAAAGAATGTGTATCGGAGCCTCAAGAAGCGCCTTCGCTCTTCATGATTGAAGATAGGAAAGTGACATCCATAACGCTCTGATATATCAACACGTTTATTGCGTGAAGCAATAACTTTCTTAGATGAAGTGCTTGAGGAAGCCATGATGTTTGGAAAGAAAAAAAAGTTCTGAACTTAGTGTATGGATTTGTGAATGGTAAGAAAATCAGAGATAGTTCTGATAGAGATGAAAAGAAAGTGACAGAAAACTGAACCTCTAGAACCTATTTATAAAATCCTAGGATGAAAAGAGGTGTTATTTTGAGGTGAAAAGGCATGAAACAAACCTCTTAAAAATGAAAAAACTCAATTTTTCGTTTCTGAAGAGTTGCATCTGCTGGAAAAAGGGTTAATTTGGGCATAATTTTCCCGTGTCGCGACCGAGGATGCTGACCCGCGGTCGCGACACGCTGATTTCCCTGCGGAAATCAGTTGTCAAAACTCCAAATTTCTGATCCTCTACCGAGAATCCTCATCCTCGGTAAGTTCAGAAATTTTCCTTTCAATTTTTAATCAGAATTCTCAACTGAATTTTAAATTCTCTATAAGTTCAGAAATTTCTTACCTCCTTAAGAATTCTATATATGTGAATTCTCAACTGAGAATTTCAAATTCTCAACTGAGAATCACTGAATTTCTTCTAATTCTCATGAAATTCTAAAAAAATTAATTAAAATCATGACTCGAATATATTTTTCTATATCTGAAATTCTAATAAAATGATATAATCTAAAACAAAATAAATAAATAAATAAAAATAAAAATAAATAAAAACTAACTATTAGAAAAATAAAATGATTTATATGTCAGGAAATCTTGTTACGAAATTAGTTCCTATTTCGGAGATATTTTCGTAATAGATTTTACATCGATTACCATTAACTTTAAAACGATTGCCGTTAGTTTCCTCAAGTTCTAAAGAACCATAGTCGAATGTTTTGACGACTAAATATGGTCCGGTCCATCTGGACTTAAGTTTTCCTGGAAATATACGAAGCCGTGAATTAAATAACAGCACCTTATCTCCAACATTAAAGTGTTTGACTTTGATCTTGGCATCGTGCCATTTTTTCACTTTCTCTTTATAAATCCTTGCATTCTCATATGATAAATGACGTAACTCATCTAACTCATTCAAATTGAGCAAACGTTTCTTTCCTGCTTGTTGTAAATCAAAATTAAGTTTTCTAATAGCCCAATAGGCTTTATGTTCTAATTCAACTGGTAAATGACATGCTTTTCCATATACTAAACGATATGGAGTCATTCCTATTGGTGACTTAAATGCAGTACGGTATGCCCATAGCGCATTATTGAGTTTTTGTGACCAATCTTTTCTTGATGACGAAACAGTTTTCTCTAGAATCCATTTGAGTTCTCTATTTGAGATCTCCGCCTGACCATTTGACTGAGGATGGTATGGCGTTGACACGCGGTGGCGTACTCCATATTTTTTCATAAGCATATCAAAATTTCGATTTATGAAATGGGTACCGCCATCACTAACAACGTATCTAGGACAACCGAATCTACAAAATATATCGTCAAGAAAAGTAATAACTACTTTAGAATCATTCGTAGGGGTTGCAATTGCTTCAACCCACTTTGAAACATAATCAACGGCTACTAATATGTAAGTTTTACCATTGGAAGGCGGAAAAGGTCCCATGAAATCAATTCCCCACATGTCGAAGATTTCAACTTCCAACACGTTTGTGAGGGGCATCTCATCTTTCCTTCCTAAATTTTCCGTTCTTCGGCATTTATCACAACGAGTAATAAAGGAACCAACGTCCTTAAACATTGTAGGCCAAAAGAAACCACATTCTAATATTTTAGCTACCGTTTTATTAACTCCATTATGTCCTCCATACGAGCTGGAATGACATTCTGTTATTATAGATTCATATTCATTTTCTCCAATACATCTCCTAATTATCCCGTCACCACATGATTTGAATAGAAAGGGATCTTCCCAAAAATATTGTTTAATATCGAAGAAAAATTTCTTCCTCTGTTGGGGAGATAATCCTTCCGGAACGATATCGGTTGCAAGATAATTAGCAAAATCTGCATACCATGGTGACATGATACTTTCTACCTGATAGAGATGTTCATCGGGGAAATCATCTCGTATACCGACAGTTTCACCTATAGGACCATTTTCATCTTCTAGTCTCGATAGATGATCGGCGACAAGGTTTTCTACCCCCTTTTTTGTCTTTAATTTCTATATCAAATTCTTGTAACAACAAAACCCATCTAATCAGACGCGGTTTTGCATCTTTCTTAGCAAACAGATAACGTAAAGCTGCGTGATCTGTATAAATAATAACTTTAGATCCTAACAAGTATGACCTAAACTTATCACATGCAAATACTACGGCTAACATCTCTTTTTCTGTTGTTGTATAATTTAATTGTGCACCGGACAATTATGACTTGCATAATAAATAACATGTAATTTTTTATCCTTTCTTTGACCTAAAACACATCCTACTGCTAGGTCACTTGCATCACACATGATTTCAAAAGGCAAATCCCAATCGGGTTTAGCAATTATGGGTGCACTGACTAAGGCTGTTTTCAATGTTTTAAAAGCTTTAATACAATCTTCATTAAAGTCGAAGGTTGAATCCTTCATAAGTAAATTAGTAAGTGGTTTGGAAATCACAGAAAAGTTTTTTATAAATCTTCTGTAAAAACCTACATGTCCTAGAAAAGATCTTACTCCCTTGACAGTTGTTGGTGGGGGTAATTTTTCTATTACTGAAGTCTTTGCTCTATCCACTTCTAATCCTTTTTCAGATATTTTATGACCTAAAACAATTCCTTCGTCGACCATGAAATGACATTTTTCCCAATTTAATACCAAATTCGTTTCTTCGCATCTAGAAAGAACTCTATCTAAGTTTTTTAAACATGCATCAAAAGAATCTCCATAAACTGAAAAATCATCCATAAATACTTCCATGATATCTTCGATGAAATCATTAAAAATTGCAGTCATGCAACGTTGAAAAGTTGCTGGTGCATTACATAAACCAAAAGGCATTCTTCTATATGCAAATGTTCCATAAGGACATGTGAAGGTTGTTTAATCTTGGTCATCCGGGTAAATATATATTTGAAAGAATCCGGAATAACCATCAAGAAAACAATAAAATGCATGATCGGCTATCCTTTCGATCATTTGATCGATGAAAGGTAAAGGAAAATGATCTTTCCTAGTTGCCTTATTTAGGTTCCTATAATCTATACAAACCCTCCAACTGGTGGTGGTTCGCGTAGGTATTAATTCACCTTCATCATTCCTTACTACAGTTATACCTCCCTTTTTGGGTACACAATGGATTGCACTAACCCATTCACTATCCGAAATAGGATAAATGATTCCATTGTCTAAAAGTTTAGTAATCTCATTTTTGACTACTTCTTTCATGTTCGGATTTAAATGTCTTTGTCTATCCGCTTTAGGTGGCTTATCTTCTTCTAAGTGAATCCTATGCATTACAATACTAGGATTAATTCCTTTTAAATCTGAAATCTGCCATCCCATACTTCCTATTCTATTTCTAACAACTTCTTTCAATTTTTCTTCTTGATTTTCTGTTAATTTGTTAGAGATGATTATAGGTAGAGTGTCACTTCCGCTTAGGAAAGTGTATCTCAGATGGTTTGGTAGTTCTTTAAGTTCTAATTTAAGTGGAACTATTACTGAAGGCGGAACTGGTCCATCTTCTCGAATCAAAGGCTCTGGGTCCTTATCTTCTAATTCTTCGCCCATTATAGGTTCTATTATTTCTTCTCTTTGAACAATGTCATTAACAATTCTTCAATTAAATCAAGCTTCATACAAGCGAAATCCTCCATAGGATATTTCATCGCTTGATTCATATCGAACTCGATCTTATCGTCACCTATTCGTAAAACTACTTTTCCTTCCGACACATCAACTAGAGCACGTCCCGTGTTCATGAATGGTCTACCAAAGATTAGCGGACAATTAGCATCATAAGCAAAATCTAAGATAACAAAATCAGTAGGAAAAATAAATTTGTCAACTTTTACCAAAATGTCTTCAATTATACCATATGGTCTTTTAGTGGATTGATCCGCTAATTGCAAAACCATATTGGTACGCTTGATGTCTTCTTCTAATCCTAATTTCTCAAAAATAGACAATGGCATCAAGTTTATACTAGCTCCTAAATCGCAAAGACAACTTGGGAATTCCATATTTCCCAAAGTACACGGAATGGTAAAGCATCCGAGATCTTTGAGTTTAGTAGGTAATTTGCTTGATACTATCGAACTACATTCTTCAGAAAGTGAAATGGATGAAATTCCTTCCCAACTAATCTTTTTTGAAATTAAATCTTTCAAGAATTTTCCATAATTAGGAATTTACGTAATTGCATCCATGAATGTTAAATTTATATGCAAATTTTTAAGTTTGTCTAAAAATGATAAAAGTTGTTTATCATGGTCCTTATTTCGGACCCTGTATGGAAAAGGTGGCTTTGGTACAAAAGGTTTTGGATTAGAGTCAATTGGTGTATCTTTTTGTTTTAACGTATCTTCTTTGGGTTTTGGTAAATCATTTCCAGGTAAAGTTGAATTTCCGGGCATTTCCGGACCTAAGAAGTTTTTCCCCGAACGAAGAGTGATAGCCTTAACATGCTCTTTCAGATTTTCTTTCGTTTGGCTGGGAAGACTTCCCTCTTTGCGGGATGGAATTGATTTAGCAAGTTGTCCAATTTGAACCTCCAAATTATGGATGCTAGATGATTGGTTTTTGATAAGCTGATCGAATTTATTTTCGATCCGTTTAAAACCATCGTCTTGATTACTTACCTTTCCATTCATAGCATCTATAAATTTGTCGATTTTTGAAGATAAAGTGCTAATCGTATCTCTTGTTTGATTTTGATAATTATTTATACGATATTGATTAGCATTTGCATTATTATTATTACCATCTTTCCAGTTAAAGTTAGGATGATTTCTCCATCCAGGATTATAAGTATTAGAATAAGGATTAGTAGTTTGGTTTTGTCCTTGGACAAAATTTACCTGTTCTATCTCATTCATACCTTCGTAGTCAATGTCTCTATGGATCGGATCATTAGGATCGCATGGTGCCATAAATTTATCAATTTTGTGCGATAAGGCAGAAAATTGGGCTTGTAACATTGCTACAGGATCAAGATTCATTATACCTTTAACCGATGATGTACATGAGGATGATGGTTTCGCCGTTGGTATATGTCCACGCTCTGCGGGCCACATACTGCTGTTGATTGCCATTTCCTCCAAAAGTTCTCTTGCTTGGGCGGACGTCTTCTTCATAAATAACCCTCCAGACATAGCATCTAATGAACCTCTAGTCGTAGGATTTAATCCATTATAGAATGTCTGCATTAAAAGTGCATCTGGCAATTGGTGGTGTGGGCATAAACGTTGAAGTTCTTTAAAACGTTCCCAAGCTTCATAAAGAGTTTCATTATCATTTTGTGTAAAAGATGTCAACTCTTTGATGACTCTTGCGGTTTTTGCTAAGGGAAAATATTTTTGTAAAAATGCTTGGGCTAATTGGTCCCAAGTTTCAAATGTTGCAGCAGGCATAGAAGTTAACCAAATTTTTGCCTTATCCTTCAAAGTGAAAGGAAAGAGGCGAAGTTTGATTGCTTCGGCTGTTACATCAGTAATTTTAAAAGTGTCACAAATTTCTAAGAAATTTGTCAAATGTGCATTAGGGTTTTCGTTAGGTAGTCCATAAAACGTTACGTTGTTTTGCAACATATTAAGCAAAGCAGGCTTAATTTCAAATTGATTTGCGTTTATACGGGGTCTAACTACACTATTAGTTACACCGACCATTCCTGGCCTAGCATAATCCATAAGTGTCGGTGGATCGGCCATGATTTCTGGCTGGACTACTTTGGTTTTTAAGGGTGTTTTGTCTTTGTTTTTGTTGTTTTTCTTGTTTTTCTTAAGTGTTCTTTCAATTTCTGGATCAAAAGGATCTGGTGGCGTGCCCGAATTTCGCGAACTGCGCATGAACTTGAAATTGTTACACGAGCCAAACTACCTTCAAAACAAAATTGAAAACAAATATGTTATATAACTGAAAATAAATAAAATATAAAAATAATGTGTAAACCTAGATTCGAAAATAAAATACGAAAAATAAAAATTTTGTCAAAAATTTTGGCGTATCCCCGGCAACGGCGCCAAAAACTTGTTGAGCGATTTCCGCAAGTGCACAGTTTCGCTTGTAGTAATAAAAATATCGATCCCACAGAGATACGTTTTTTAACGAAAAACTTATTTTTGAATTATTAATTTCGAACTAGTTGGATTTATTATTAAATGTAAATGAAAAGTGAAAATTGGTTTAATTGAATTTAGGAAATTTGTTTAATTGAATTTGTGAACTTTGAGTATTTGAAAATGCTGGAATAAGATTTTATATTTAGAATAAATCGATTGTTAGAAAGGTCATCTGATTTTAAGGATGAATTTTACAAAACAGGAACATTTAGAACTTATTAGAAAAACGAATGAATTTATTCATTTGCATTAAGCAAAGAAAACAACTTAAACTTTGTATCGATTATGATGATGAAATAAATGACGGAACCTCTAATTAATTGGCTTTGAACGCGACAAAACCCTTTCGGGATAGTTGCCCTTACTCAAATTGAAACTCTTTCGAGATGATAATTTGCCTAAGTGTTCAACAAAGTTTCCTTATAATGATTTTGAATTCAAGTGCATATTAATGAAAACACCAGCCTCACTTATATTGGATTGGTTACCATAAGTGCTGCATAACGATTTGTCGAATAGAACGGACTTTATTAGATGAAATATAAATTGATACAAGTTTACAGAGAATAAGGAGCATCGAATTCTTCGAGGGCGTGCAAGTGAAGGGCTTGATCGGTTCCGCTTCCTTGGGTTTCCTAGGAGGTTGTCAGGCTCGGGGGCGAACACTTTACTCAATCTTCTCGCTGTAACTTCGTAATAGGGATTCGGTCGGCCACTACCATGATGCAAACTAAAACTGGAATAATGTCTAAACGCTACTGAGTTGTAATTAAACTATAAACAATATGTGTACCTCATCTTGTTTTGTACAGAATCTAATTTCTAACTCTCGAATTGTTTTTACTTAGAACTTAGACATTAGTTCTACGCTCTGATTTCTATATCTATATTATAGCATTTCATTACACTTTTTCTCCACATCAACTCTTTATTTATAGATGTTGAAGGGTTGTGTTTGAAGTGATGTATCCGTTGGTTAAGAGTCGTGTCCGTTGTGAAAGGACGTCTTTATCCACTTGAACGAACGCGTTTCTTGGATTTTCAGCATGTGTTAAATGCTCTTGGTGAATTTTCTGCACTTACCGAGGATAGTAATCCGCGGCCGTGAATGACGTAGCACTGAGCTGAGCGATGGACGAAGGGGAGAAAAGGTTATACCACGCGTGTCGCGGCCGCGGGCCTGGGATCCACTGTCGCAGCCCGGCAGGTTTCTTGGAAAGATGACAAGGGAAAGATGACAGTAAGAAAATAGGCTAATGTCATGTGTGATGACGAAACATGACAGAACCTGACCGTCGTCTGAAGGTGCAATAGACGGCAGCGAGCCCCGTGACAGATTTATATCTCGCGGGACGACGGTTTTTAACCGTCGTCTGAAGAGGGTTTTGGCGTAGTGTACATTCATACAGTTATATGCAACAAACAATATATAATTTATTTAAAAATAATCTTTGGTTATCTATCATGAATTAATAACAATTAATTAGAAAAAAAATTCTAATAATTTTTTTTAATCGCACGTACATTCAAAATATTAGAAATACATTTTGAATATCTAAAAGTTAAAAAGTATAATCAATCTTTATTAATTTTACCTCTAATCAGAAACGTGTCTCTAAAAAAAATAAATTTTTAGAATCTGAAAAACGTTTTACTTTTCTATAATTTAATTTTAATTTATATAAATTTATGGGCATTTAAAATTATTTTTACACATTAAAAATAATTAGAGAATACTAATTAAAGCAATATTAATTATTCCATACATCCAAAAATAAATTTAAAATTACAGAAAAATCACAAATAGTCAAACAAGCATACTAGAAAAAATTAATGTCGAACAAGGGACGTCGCACGCACCACACGCTAGAGACGCATGTGGGTGTTGGCTTGTTGACGCGTGCATGCCATGCGCCACCTTCCTAGCGGCCGGCGGTTCCAAAGTTTTAGTCGGTGGGGGTTTTGGTTTGGTAGTTTGATGATGTGGTCAGTTTTGAATTTTGACGACTGAAAATTAGTGAAACATCACAAACAAACCCTAAATCACTCACATTAAACCGCTAAAACGCGTTAGAAATTTCCAGCAACCACGGGGCAATTTTCCCCAAACTAAAATCATCCCAAGACACACAAAATATGTAGATCTGAGACACGAATCGACCAAGCATGCATTTATTCAATCAAACCAATCAAAAGAATCATACATGCAAAAAATGTTCCTAATAGATGGAACACAAAACTAACGGGCTTTGATACCAATGAAGACTTTTAACTGCCAATGCATATTATCTCTAACCTCAAAGGGACGGGTAATGGACTCGGATCTATCAATAAACAAACAACAGATTTATGGTTACCTCTTGTAGCGTAGATGTGTTGAACAGCAACGGAAGAAATTGACCATGACTCTGTATCACCGATCTAGGAAAATGCTACACTAGAGGAGCAATCACCGTTGTTCCACGAACTAAGAACGCATACCTAGAATAGGGAAGAGGGCGGCTAGAGTGTGTAGGGAAAGAGGAATTGCCTTTTGCAGTCTCTGATCACTGTGTATTATGAATTAGGGTAAATTCTTGTTCAAAACTATCTATTTATAGCTGGACTAAACCTAAAGTCTAACCATAACTCTAACTGACTAGGTTACGAATGGGTCATAAATAGATCGGTAAATGGATCAAGCCCGTTTACTCCCTTCAATCCTACCATCATGATCAATTACATATATTCTTTAATTTCATATATCTATTTTTTTTTCTTTTTTTTTCAAAATTTTGTAAGTATTATTATTGTGATATATTTATAATTAATTATATAGCTAAAAGTTAAGTTTCTTTTCTTTTTATGTTTTCGGACTTATCCTGTGCTTCACTATTCTACCCTTGCATGTGTGAGAGGCTAGCTAGCTGGACCATGTAAAAATAAGTTTGATATATTATATATGACGATGGATTTTTTTTTTTTTGTTTTCAATATTAGTATACCTTAAAAAAAAAAGTATATACTTTCAATTAATCAGTATGTTTTACAATATCATCAAACATTTTTTTGTCATTTTCAAATTTGTGCAAAATAAAACTACGGGCTCGTTTGGTTATCTTGTTCTTGTCTGTTGTTTATCGGTTGTTGTTGCTGAAAGATAGTAGATGTTATTAATATTTCTGTTAAAAGTATTTGTTTCGAAATTTTATCAAACGTTTTTATATCTCATGTTTAGAATTAAAAAGTAAAAATAGTTCAAGAAATAGAAATAAACGGACACTACATTATATAATGTAGATGATATTTATTTTAGTAAAATTGAAAATAGTTTTTCTTGTCAAATTAAATGAATAGTTCATTTAATTTATTTTTAAGTAGTATTAGATTAATAAATAGTTACCTTTGTAAACAGATAATCATAATATATTATTTAACAATAATAATAATGCTTATTTTATTTATGATTTGTTTGGCTTTAAGAGTGGATAAGTCTATCCTTAATTTCAAAAAGAAAAAGGTCTATCCTTAATTAAAAAATAATAATAATTCTTACTAAATAAATAATAAAATTATACTTATATTTAACATTAATTTATAGCAAAGTTCACTTAAAGGCGTGTTAGATTATTTGTTGGATTAAATGGAGTAAATGACCGGGAATAATCAATATATGTAGTAAATTAAAGTTAGATGTTTTGGTACATCAGAATTTATGCTTCTGTATGGTGTTAAGATGAGAGACATGTTCCTCTTTCCAATAAAGAACTGAATACCATAACACATGTTTCATACCATGTGTGCTTTAGCGATCGCAAGATGGAAATGTGACGGTCTCGCATTTTTCCTAGTGTGAGACTTACATCGTGAAATCATGATTTTTTGACAATCCTTATCCTTAAAGACCCTTAACTTATTTTAAAAGTATAGTTTGATGTAGCTACCTTGGAAGGGTTATCTTTAGGTTGATGTGAACCAAAAAGAACCCGACTGGATAGGCGAGTAGGACTATGATGGAAGGAATAAAGTAGGAGAGAAGGATATTCATTAAGTTCACATTTTAAGAGTTTATGTATTTCATTGTGACACTTAAACAAATGTGCATATTTGTGGAAAACAGAAGAACTGTAGAGATCAATATTGTTACAATGGATGTGATGTGGTATCTAGGATAAAGAATACACTAGTGACGATCCATGTTCAAATATAAAGATTATATATCTCCAACGAATATATAGTACCAAGTTTGATACATACACATCAAGCGTCTATATGTTCTAATGAGTAAATAACATTATAACTCTCGATAGTATCCCACAAACTATTTATTATAGTATGGATGCGATTGAGACGAGATTTAAAATATGGTCCATTACGTGTGAGTAGGAGATGTTGGAATTATTCGATAAATGGACCGAATAATTACTCCGTCCGAAATGGAATCGGGCTAAGTCCATCTAAAAGATGAAGGATTAGTGTGAGTAGTTTATAGCCTAAAATAGAAATCCATCTAACTTTAATCATACAAGAATTAAGATTTTCTTATGTGTCTCTTCCCTCTCTTGCGCCACCCTCTCTCTGTCTCAAATGTCAGCTTTAGTTCGTAGATTCATCTTTTTCATCTCGTGCATGATATCTACACATGTGATTCATGATCCGTAATATGAGATCGTGGTTGATCAAATTCTTTACCTTTCCAACGGATTTTGCTCTATAAAAGATCATTCTTAAATCTGTATTTGTGTTAAAATTATTTGTTCGGATAATCTCTTCAAGCTTCTACTAATTGAAAGTAATGTCAATAAAAATAGGTGAAAAAATGAAATTCATTTATTAATATTGTGTTGATGTGTGAGCAAGGATCATATCCTACAATTACAAAGGATTAAGATATTTTTATAATGTACCCTCACTTCTTTATTTCTAAAAAAACAAGCAACAATAAATAAGTTATTTATTTTCAATTATTGAAATAACATCATATGGATCTTTATGCTTTATTGTAATAATTTAAAATTATTTCTTAAAAATAAGGGTTAAGGTGCAAAAATACCCCTAACGTTTTAGGTTAGGAGCAATTTTACCCCTAACGTCTAAAATGGTGTAATTTTACCCCTAACGTTTGTAGCCAAGAGCAATTTTACCCCTAACGTTGATAAATTGGGTCAATTTCAGAAATAATTCATCAAACTGTCTTTTCGGTCATGAATATTATCATCTACACTTCACATGTGCGTCATTTTATCGATAACAAATCATAAACATATGTTGGGATGTGAAAAAAATAAAAAAATAAAAAAAAAATATACTGTCTTTTGTACGAATTAAACAAAAAAATTCACCGAATTTATAAATATTAATCTCAAATTCTATTATTAAATTGCAAAAGACATGAAATCCTTTTTTAGAATGAATTGATATGCAATTGGTGCAAAATAGTGAACAAAAATATCTGTGTTTTATAATAGTGTCTGAAATTGACCCAAATTACCAACGTTAAGGGTAAAATTGCTCTTGGCTACAAACGTTAGGGGCGAAATTATACCATTTTAGACGTTAGGGGTAAAATTGCTCCTGACCCAAAACGTTAGGGGTATTTTTACACCTTAACCCTAAAAATAAAATTTAAAATTATTGAAATAACCGCATTTGGATGTTTGCCGCCACCCCTCCCCTTCAGCCCACCCTGCAAAAAAAAACAGCATTTGGATCTTTATGAAATTTGGTTTTTTCAGCATTATTTTTTTCTAATATTGAACAAATAAAAATTTAATTGAAGGAAAGTAAGGAGGGTAGTATAGGGAAAAAGAGAAAATAGAAGAAAGGATAGAGGGTATAGAAGTAAAAGGAAGTGAATAAAAACCGCCGGGTTATTAGCCTCGTGATTGTAGATCCAGAGAAGGAAGTAAAAGGGTCCCACTTTGTTTGGTTTGGTCGGTCTTCTTCCATTTGTATTTTACCATTTCAAATGAAAGCTGAAATTTTCACAGCAGAATGTAGTATTTGTTTTGTAGATTCACCTTTTTACTGTTTATTTTTTACTAAAGCAACATCCTTTATAAACTTCAAATTGCTTAATGGAGCATTCCCCTTTTCACCCTTTTCTATCATTTCTTCTCCATAGGCCCTGTTTGGTAAGGAGCGTTTTGGGATAAAAAGAGCGGTTTTGACCAACTTTAGAGATTTGAACACTGAAACCGCTAATTAGAGTGTTTGGTGAAGAGAGGTTTGAGAGAGAGTTTTGGAGTGAAAACGCTAATTTAGAAAAAGCTCTTAAAAGGAGCTTTTTCAATTAGCATTTTGCAATATTAAAATTAATGGACTTCTTTAACCCTACTACATAGACTCCCTCTTCTCCTGCGTCAAAATTAATGCCCTTATTCGTCTTTTTGCACAAACCGCTATTATCAATCAGCTAATTTTTACCAAACAGGTCTACACAAACAACTAATCAAATCAGCTAATGTAATCAGCTAACAGCTAATGTAATCAGCTAACAGCTAACAGCTAATTCCCAAACAGGGCCATAATGGACTAGTATGGTAGAGAGTTTTGTGGGATAAAATTAAAGTTACAAGCGACTTTATACTTTAAAGGTTTTGACTAGTCAAAACATTTAATATTGAATTTTGGTAAAGAGAAGTTTAAAAGAGTTTATTCGGTTCAAAGAAAATAATTTTGAAAAAACTAGTTTTACGAGCTTTTCAATTAGTTTATTGCTTCATCTCGTTTGAATAATATTTTTACCCCTAATTACTGCTCTTTAACCCCCAAATAAAAGTTTTACTATGTCATTGTTTGTTATTTTACACAAACAACTATTAACAATCAGCTAAATTTTACTAAACAAGTTTACATAATCAGCTAGTCAAATCAACTAACCAAAAAGGTAATAAGCTAATAGCTACAACTATAAACAAAAAATTCTAGGTCGGTTAATATAAATTTTTTGAAACTCTATTTCATTCCTTTTTACCCGTTTGAAAATAATAGTCACCTATACATTCTTTATGTTTTCCGATATTGTAACTAACCACCGAAAACTATTTTATTTTACAACATAAAATTTTTCTTTATTCGTATATTTTGCAAAATACAATATTTTCTTACAAACAAATACTATAAATTCACTTTCTAGAATTTAACATGTATTCAAAATTCCATCAATATTAATTACAATAGTTAATAAATTTCTAATATTTTCTAAATTGTTTTTTTACAAGCTTTCAAAATGAGAATTTTTACTCATTTCACCTATATGCAATTTTTAATAGGATTAAAATCCACGTGGTTACATTGATTTACAGATGACGAGTTGTGTTTTTTTATCAAAACAAGAACGGTTCTTTTGGTCATTTGCAAAATCAATGACTTTTGGTTGACACTACGTAACCTCAAAATAGTAAATTCTAAGAATTTGATGATATTCTAAGCACCTTTAATTCTTTAATTTTTTTAGTTTTGAGTAGAGTTGTAAATGAGTCGAGCCACTGGTAGTCTACTCGATAAAAGCTCGGCTCGATTCAGCCCGATTTGTAAACGAGCCGCTCACGAATACGATTTCGAAGCCCGATTCATAAACGAGTCGAGCTTGAGCACGACAAAGCTTTCGAGCAAGTTCGGTTATACACTCGTGAACAAGTTCATGAACAAGTTCGTGAACAAGCTCGATTATAATATTCACGAACAGTTTCTATAGAGGTTCGTGAACGAACTCGATAGAAGCTCGTGAATAAGTTCATGAATAATATCGAATATCATTTATATTTAATAATTATAATTTGATATATGAGTCATTCCAAAATTCTTTTATTTGATATTATAGTAAAATATAAATTAGATTAGGAGGATATGGAAGAGATTTATGATTCACTTATCCTCGTCCAATTCCTCTTATCATTTCCGTCTCCCTCTCCTCATACTATTTTTTTTTATTTAATTAACAAAAAGAGTTTTTTAATGTTTATGCATGTAAAATTGTATTATACTATTATTTCATTTGCTAAACATGCTATTATTTTATTTGATGCTATTCATTTGTGAATACAATAAACGAGTTTGTTCATGAACATGGTTAACGAGATGCTCGCGAGCAAAGCTTGTGGAAAAAAAATGAGCAGCTCGTGAGCCAAGCTTGTGAACAACATAAACAAGCTGTCTTGTGAGTAGCTCGTGAACAAACGAGCTTCTAAACGAGCCGAGCTCAAACACAAATTTGAGCTTGGACCGAGCTCGAAGCTCGGCTCAATTACAGCCCTAGTTTTGAAGTTATTTAGGTGTTATTTGGTGATGAGAGAGAACGTTAATGTTTAGAGAAAAATAGCTCAAATGTTGATTTTGAAAAATAAAAAATTTAGTTTCATGGTAAATATAATAGTAAACAAATTTAATTTTTAGAATTTTATATTTTGAGATGATTAACTGTCAAATTGGTAATATCAACTCAAAATAAATGTAACCACGTAGTTTTTTAATTAGTTTATATATATATATATAATTTCAAAAAAATTATAAACATGCTCTTATAACACCATTATAGCTTTAACATTTGTTTTTTTGGGTAGGGAATAGCTTTAACGTTTGTTAAATGATACCAATTTATTTAGCTCTAAATAATGAAATTTGACGCTTTAATATTTGTGAAATGTACAAACTTAGCTTCAAATTCTGTTATCTAGAACTAAATTGCTGCCGTTCGAGAGAAATTAAGACTAAAATAATGTTATTTTATATGCGGAAGTGAAATTTGTATTATTTTTTTTAAAAAAATACTTTGATATCTTCTCCTTTATAACATAAATTCATCTTTATTTTATCATTAAATATAATGTAATATTCCCTACCCATATAAATTTTATCTAATTTTTTTTAGTAATTATATAAAATACTAGACATTGTTAATTAATTTCGCGGATCAAATATAACCAACCCGTAACTTAAATGGATCAATATATAAAATAGTAGATATTGTTAATTAATGTTACGGATCAAATATAACTCGTCCGTAATTTAAATGGATCGGATCAAGAATATAGAATTAATTACGGTTACCTAATTATAAGCTATAAATAAATACCTATACCATCAAATCACCACTCCACGTAAGAATTGAGATGCTTAACACGTGCAAGCAAATGGACCGTGTTAGAAAGAATTGGGTGCGAATCCCATAACCTTAATGCGGCAAAAAAGTAGATTCAACGAAATGTTCATTACCATCGTTAAGATTTAAAACCTTGTCGTTTACTTTCAGAAAATGTTCAGAAGAGAAAACTTACAATAATATAGCGGCGCACTCTCCGAAGACCGAGGAAGAAGAAGAAAGGTATTACCATAAAGATTTTTCCGAGAGAAAAATCGTAACAGGTATATCCAATCAACAGTTGCTTTCTCACTCTCGATCCATTCCTCATCTACACCACTCTCTTTCCGGTTACACTTAATTCGTAAAACCACCACTCTCGATCTATTTCTCATCTGCACCGCCTTCTTTCTCGGTGATTACATTTAATTCGTAAAATCATCACTCTCACTCTCGATCTATTCCTTATATGTGTCACCGTCTTTCTCAACGATTGCACTTAATTCGTAATATCACCACTCTCGATCTATTCCTCATCTGCACCGCCTTCTTTCTCGGTGATTGCATTTAATTCGTAAAATCATCACTCTCGATCTATTCCTTCTCAACAATTGTACTTAATTCGTAATATCATCACTCCCGATCTATTCCTCGTCTCCGCCGCACTCTCTCTCCACTATTGCACTTAATTCTTAAAATCATCACTTAATTAGTAGAATTAAGACACTAACCAAGCTTTCGGACGGGTTTTTTTTTAGTTGTCTAAATAAATAAATAAAAAGTAATATATAGTAGTCTATGAATCTATAAATTGGGGGTCCAATTATTAATTTGCTATCTTTCTCTTTCTCTTTCTGTTTCTGTTTCTCTTTCCTTTCTTACTGAAATTTGTCATTTTCTTTACTCTCTCTCTCTAGAGCTCAAGCTCAGAATAAGCATGTCACAAGAGCTACTGCTGCTCTCTCTGCAACTTGCTCCTAAGTTCCTTTTTCTTCTTCTCAAACGTTGTCGTTTCTTCGTCTCCTTGCAGATGTTCAATTCCGCTTTCTTGTTCCTCTCTTTTCCACCTACATTGTGATCTCCCTTTCTCTCTTTGATCTCTTTTCTCTGTAAACCTCATCCTCTTTCAGGTATTTCTTCTACAGTTTTTTATTTGATTCGTTTTTTTTTTCTCTTTTCTAATTGTTTATGCTGCATTTCGAACTTCTGTTTAATTTTCAGAGATTTGTTTGATTTATTTTCGATGTGTGTTTGGTCAATTGCTGTTTTTGGAAATTTTCTGACTAAGGAGTTCAGATGGTAAGACTCGTGGTCTTCGAGTGCTTCTTTTGATGGTTATTATTCTATCTTACTTTCCACACTCTATCCCCACTCCTCTTTTCTTTTCCTTGCTTTTTCTTCTTTTCGTTTAGATAGTGACAGCGTTTGGTTGCTGGGGAAATGTGGGGAAATGCAGGAGGCTAGGATTTTCAATCTCAATTTTTTTTCATTATCTGGTGTTTGGTGAGAAATTGATTGTTCTATGAAGTTCAGCTTTGATGATGTTGAGTGGTTTGATTGATGTTGTTAACGGAAGTATTTTGCTGTCTATGCACTCAAAAGAAAGAAAAGAGAGTATAGTCAGCATCTTTTTCCTGCTTCGTTACACAATCGACAACAATTCACGCTAGGATCAAGATATGCCTATAATTTTGAGGTTTTATTTTGTCATATGCAGCTCTGGCTGAATTTGGTGTTTCTAATGTCGGTCAGATCATATGTATCTCTGAGTGCTCACATGCACAGAATTAATGTCTTCTACCTAGTGGGTTTTCTTGATGATTGAATATATTTTTATTGTGGAGACTGCATATGTTTCCATGTAAAATGTTATAACAGGAGGTTGAATTTTGTACAGAAAAGGGTGCACAATGACACATAATCTTTTGGCATGGAAAAATATTGGATTTTATTTATTTGTTGCCTTTTAAGGGTTTCACACCTTAATCTTCTTTTGTTAATCATTCAGTTTATTTCCTTTTCTGTTAGCTTATTAGAGCTTGCATTTTATTGACTTCACGGATAGTGTAACTTTTCATTGTTACTTGATAAGGTACATTTTGATTGTTAGACAGCATGTCTCATATTCAGATATATGATTCTCATTTTCTTTAGTTGTATTAGTGATTTTTGTTTGCTTGTTTCCAGAAAATAAAGTCATTTGAATCTTTCTCATGGAGCAATATGAAGTACTGGAGCAAATAGGGAAGGGATCATTTGGTTCAGCTCTTCTCGTGAGGCACAAACATGAAAAAAAGAAGTGAGAATGAACCTAAACTGCTGTTTTCATGCTCAGTAGCTGTATAGAATTCATGTTACTAATTCTATCTAGTGCCAGATCCTTTTGGTGATGAGTTTTATTTCTTCATTCTGATTCTTTTGTTTTGTCAAGGTATGTGTTGAAAAAGATCCGGCTTGCCCGACAGACTGATAGGTCACGTAGATCTGCACATCAAGAGGTCAGTGCCTTGCGTACTGATCACAGAGCAACTTATCATCAGAACATTTTATTTGATCTCTATTTATAATATTTATTTTCTAGGTTATATATTCCATCCAGAGTCCTGCTAACCCTTGTTTGTGATTTAAGATAAGTTTATGTATTCTTATATGGAACAAAAATTACGAATATATATTGGCTTTGTTGTGTCTCAAAGATAGCTTTGATTGAACCATACTAATACCTATAAACAAGGTTATTTGGACCCTTGTATGATAAATGGTCAAAACCATTTTGTTGAACTTTCTGCTACTTGTGATATAGCTTGTGCCCTTTTCAAATGATAATAGATATACAAGCTTACATTTTATTTCCAAATTTAAACAGATGCAGCTCATTTCGAGGATAAGAAATCCCTTCATTGTGGAGTACAAGGACTCTTGGGTGGAGAAGGTACATTCTAAACTTAAGTACTTGTTAGTTATATTTAATTAATGACCGGATATTTGGTTAATTTTGGGTGTTCATAATGTTTTAATGACATTGGAAGGGTGTCCAAGTCCAAATCACCTTCCATGTTGATTCCAGTAGATTGTCCCTTTTAAAATTATATGCGCTATTAATGCACTATGGAAATGTTAACCTTAACGGGTTATTTCTTTTCCAAGATTGATTACTATTATTTTGGCTAAGATCCATAATTGGTTTTTCTTTATCTCTTGTCATTGTTGGCCCGGTTATTACATCTATTACAGATAAGGACTTTGAGTGGACGATCTAATGGTCTTTTCAATATATCTCTTTTTTCAGGGTTGCTATGTATGCATTATCATTGGTTATTGTGAAGGAGGAGACATGTAAGTGTTTCCTTCTTGATGGACGTGTAAATTCATAAATACAGTTCTCCAGAAATAGGAGCTATAGATTTAGGATAATAATGGTTACACATGCTATTTTTTTTTTCGTGTTACAGGGCAGAAGCTATAAAGAAAGCCAATGGAATGCTTTTTTCAGAAGAGGTTTGGCTTTCCCTCTTTCCATGAAGGGACCTCTAGTCTTTGGTCAATGCTGTATTCATTCAATCGTAAAGGTCCTTCGTAACTGTGTTTTGCTATTGATTTTTTTCAGAAGCTCTGTAGGTGGCTTGTTCAACTTTTAATGGCACTTGACTACTTGCATGTAAATCATATCCTTCATCGTGATGTTAAGGTAAGTAATATATTTTTCTACTTGGAATGGGCATTATATAGTTATCTAAAATATCAGAAGCTGCTATATACTGATAAAACCTCATGATTCTTTTAGTGTTCAAATATCTTTTTGACAAAAGAACAAGACATTCGTCTGGGTAAGTGATCTAATTTTTGTCTTCTAAACCTTGGTTTTGGAATTTTCATTTTGCTGAATATCTAATGCTCAGCATTGATGCAGGTGATTTTGGACTAGCGAAAATTTTGACGTCAGATGACCTTGCTTCCTCTGTTAGTATTTTGGTCCCTAGTCTGGGATATTTTTCCAGTTTAGCTTCTTTTGTCTTATACCTTTCTCTCCTGTTTTCAGGTTGTGGGGACTCCTAGCTATATGTGTCCTGAGCTTCTTGCCGATATACCTTATGGTTCAAAGTCGGATATATGGTCGTTGGGTAAGTTTTGTGAATATGTATATGCATAAGATACTTCATTTTTGTAATTTGGTTGATTCATTTAGCAGCATAGTTGTTTATATACTAATCCAGAGATTGTTTGCCAGGTTGTTGCATATATGAAATGACTGCACTTAGGCCTGCATTTAAAGCCTTTGTAAGTTTATGGAATCTGATCTGTACTTGTTGATCAAACATTCTTTCTTCTCTTTTTCATGCATGTTTAAATATTGAAGTAATTACAAGTAATAGCGCATCATTGCTATTTTGTCTAAGTGACAGTCATTGGCATGTTTCTATATGTGTACCCCTCAGAATCCAGGTTCTATGACCTCAAGTTTGCAAAGCATGTGCTTAAGTGGAGTTGAAATTTTGAGAATATCCGGAAAATACACAAACCCCCAAACCCTTTTTGACAAAGTTTATTTGTGCCTTCCTTCTTCTGCTTTTGTCATGCTTACTTTATAGACTTGAATTTGAATACAAAGTAGTTTAAATATTGGAGACTACAACTTTGTGATAACAATGTTTATCTTTCTTACTGATGTAGAACTTTATTTTAGTTTTTGAACTCAAAATTTTAGCTTGAATGAAAGCAAGTTCTTCAAATATAATGAGAGCTACTGGAGGGAAAGTTAATCGCCTAAGTTTTAGTTGTTTTAATTCGTCCATATCAGTGAAGGACGATGCAGCTTTATTCATTTGGCTAGAATGGAAATCTCCATTGTTTGTTTAGTGCTGCAAAATTGATTCCTTATTTTTTTTCTTGCTTTCTAATTGCTCAACTTAATCAAGTTTGTGAAAGGTTCATATAGTTAATTAATTTCATTATTGAATTACTCGTGTCTAGTCTGTTAAAACTAGGAGCGATGATTCAATTAACCATTAGATGGTTTGACCGTATTTCAAGCAGATTTTACATTGATTTACATAATGAATAGAAAATCCTGCCGGCTCATCTCGACTGTTAATTCCCTTGGAGCCTATAGAAGTTCTACTGCTCTATTTATCAGTTTGCTGAACATGATCAATGATAGGAGACTTCTCTCATTTCAAATCTCATCGTTTATGTATTCTATAGATGCTTGGCTATGAATTAGACTTTTCTTTATTGTGGTTAAACTTTTTCTTCCTATCTGTTGAGCAGGATATGCAAGCTCTGATCAACAAGATAAATAGATCAATAGTTGCTCCTCTTCCGACCAAATACTCTAGTGCCTTGTACGTTCTGTATCCTTTCACTATATAACTGATATGGCACTTCATTATCTTATGTGATGGAGGTTTAGCAGATGTTAGTCTAATCTTTTTTTTCTTTTCTTTTTCCTGTTTAATGTTCTAGCCGAAGTCTTGTCAAAAGCATGCTGCGAAAGAACCCAGAGCTCAGGCCAAATGTATGTATAATTTCTTCTGATATCTTCTTGCACGTATAAAAATTCGTTGGTACAAGAGCATCATACATCTCACTTTATCAATTCTCTGGCAAAAAATTACATTTCATTTGATTTGACAAATGTTTGCAGCTTTACTCTGCAGTAAAGTTTCAATTGCTATAAAAAATTTGGATTATGTATTGACATATTGTGCTTACTGATAAATTGCCTTGGAGTTCAGTGTATGTTCATATTTTTGCAAGCATGCCTGTATAAATTTATGATCTTGTGCTAATAATTAACGGATTTCATTCGACTGAGGTAGGCTGCAGAGCTGCTAAGGCTCCCACATCTGCAACCCTATGTCCTTAAGGTTCATCAGAAGGTCAATAGCCCCAGTCGTAACACATTCCCTTTCCAGTGGCCCGAATCGAATTACATGAAGAAAACACGATTTGCAGATCCAGCAGAACTTCCTCTCAGCTCTTACAGAGACAGACGGCATTCTTTCAGTACTGATAGGGCATTAAACCCAAATGTGTCTGCAACAGACCAAGAGTCCTTTTGTGATACCAAAGGAATGCATCGTAGGTTATCCGAATTGTCCGTTAGAAGTAGCAGTGAAGGAACAGTCATTTGCAAACCAATCACTTCAAAAACTCCACTTGTTGCCAAGAATTCAAAACTTGCTTCCAGAAAACCTTCTACAACTCCTAGGAAACAAACACAGCCTGTGAAGAAACGTCAAACGGTAACAAACTATTTACTCTCTTTTTCTCTCAAACACAAACATGCACTTTGTCTGGATTCATGCTTGCATTCTCACATTTTAAGTCAGGATCTCATGTCTTTATCTTCTCGACTTTTTCAGATTCCTGTGACCCGCAATCCAACAAAGAGTTCAGCCCCTACAGATCGTAGAGCATCTTTTCCTTTGTCTACAAGGACTATCCTTCATGATATAAAATCCCCAGATGTCTCTGTCAATGCTCCTCGATTCGACAGGATAGCTGAATTCCCATTAGCTTCTTATGAAGAAGCACTTTTTCCCATTCCGAACATTTCATCAAAGCCAGCAAAAGGATCACGTGGCTCTCCACATAACGGTGACCGTTCAATCACGAAGGATAAATGCACAATTCAGACTAGTGGCAGGACCTCCTCTGGCAAGCCCAAATTCAGTGATGCATGGCAAGGAATCGAACGTAGCATGTTCCAGTTAGACGAAGAAGCCGGAAGCAACTGTTCCAACCAAAATGCAACCAATGGGGCATCGAGCCGCACCTCATCAGAAACAAGGCAGCGTAGGTTTGACACATCCTCGTTCCAGCAGCGTGCCGAAGCTCTGGAAGGACTGCTTGAATTCAGTGCAAGATTACTGCAAGAAGCAAGGTACGACGAACTTGGTGTTCTACTAAAGCCATTCGGACCAGGCAAGGTTTCGCCAAGGGAGACAGCTATATGGTTAACGAAAAGCTTCAAGGAGAACACTCTGAAACCGGACGATATGTAGTTAGGAGTTCCCATCTGTACCATAGTAGTAACAGTGACAACTGTTAGAGCTTAGTGTCTCAGCATTTCATCAGTATTGAACTATGAAGAGGCAGTAAAATAATAGGCAGCAGATGTTTCTTTTTAGGTTGTAAATTTCAATGTCAATTTTCATGCTATCTTTTGAGATAGCTAATGTAGTAGTATTACCCGAACATGTAGATATTGTCCCTTTTGGTTTAAATTTTCATTTCTTGAGTCTCTCACAGGTTTAAAACACATCTATGTATGTCGGAAAAACGCCTTACTATATAGCTCGACTAGTTACTCTCTCTATTTCAGATGTGAGTTTTAGTTTATTCCTGCTCACATCGTCATCTTAAGCGTCCCTAGGCCTTTCATTTCGGTACCACTCGGACTTAATCCCAAGTACATAGAGATATTTTAATATAAATGTGAGTACAACATGATATATTGTTGTCTTGGATGTTTGGGACAAGGAGTAATTGGTTGTAGAGAAGCAAAGAGATTTATCTTTTTACGAGCAAGAATGGCATATGGAAGCATTTGCCTGAACAGCTAGCTTTTGTCTTTGTCGTCTACATATGAAACTTCCCCCCTTAATACATTAATTGCACTACCGACATTTTTTCTATTGATTTTTTTATTATTATTGTTTTATTTTTTAATATTATACAAGATTGAGAGATATATTTCGCAATTTTTAATTATGAAACATTTGTTTTATTATTTGAAATTTCTGGACTATTATATATGTTTATGCTATATATTGAACCTTCAACCTGTCCTATTAAATTCTTTAATTCTAAATATTTGACATTAAACAACTCATGTGTTTTTTGTTTTATTGAATCCATTACTTTATAATTGAAACTTATTGAGTTTTATTTCATTTTATTGTCAGTTCTATCATGCATATACAAACACTTTTTTTTTTTTGGTTTTTTTTTATAGAATACACACTGTTTATATTGAAAAGTGATTATTTGCCAATTTTATAATTGTCTTTTTAATGGTAAATGGATATTATTTGATAAGGGATATGGCTAGGTCCAACCCAACTCAATCATCCCATAGGCCGAAGCCCAGTAAAGAGCATCCCCTTCGTTTATAAAAGGAATCCCATGACCACCAATAAGAGGTCTGCCCACTTTTTCTCTCTTAATTAACTATTTCATCTTTATATATCAATACTAACTTGAGCGTCAGAGTGTCTACTAGAGACCGATCCCTAGATCAGTCTGAGCATACTGTATACAATGCAGGATCTCGCACAAACGACCCCACTAAAGGAGATGTTGGCGAGCACCGTCGGAACTTCCTCGATCCGTGGGAGGGAGGAACCATCGTCGAGCCCAGTCGTGGCACCAATAAATCTAGCCCCCCTGCTCAAGGAGGTGAAGCCGGGAGAAGAAGAAGCCTGCAACACCGCCCAGCTCGTCATCTACAGCTTCCAAGTCGCCGAAGCAGTCCAAAAGGTAGTGCAAATGATGAAGATAATCGACCAGCATGCGAGCCTCCAGGAGGAGAATGTGAAAATTTAGCAGTTCCTTAAGAGGGGACGCCGAACTGGCGGCAGTCTCCATCCACTCGGGAAGCTTGGCGGCTTCGGATCCCGCGGCAGCACCCTTACCGAGCCACCCGACGGGCTCCATCCTGCCATCCGAGTCCCGCATGCCCGCGAGCGAAACATCAATCGAGGGCATGGCCCCCTAAGAAGTTGAAGACCTATTAGAAGCCAAAATTCAGCGTTTCCTCGATAAGCGAGCACTCGGCGGAGTAATGGGGGAAATGTAAGCTCCAACAAGACCCCCTTTGTCCACCCGGATCATCGAAACTTGCTTTCTCCGAGACTTGAAGGCACCCCCACTTGGCATTTTACTCAGGAACCGAGGACCCTAACGATCATATCGTCTCCTTTATGACCCAAAAGCATTTCATCGTCGTAGCTATCGACCATTTCACCAAGTGGGTGGAGGCAGACACCATCGCCAAAATCACAGCAGCGAATATTATCGCCTTTGTCAAACGCACAATCATCCACCGATTTGGAATCCCCCATTCTTTCATCACCGACAATAGAAGGTAGTTCGATTGCGCTCAATTTCAGGACTTCTATTTCGAATGGGGAATCAGGAATCGCTTCACCTCGGTCGCGCACCCACAGGGCAATGGCCTAACCGAAGTTACTAATCAAACAATATTTTGGGGCATTAAGGCACCCCTATATACGATAAAGGATGGCCGGAGCACCTCCCCGCAGTTCTTTGGTCTTATCGGATCACCTCACACACAGCAACATGGAAAACCCCCCTTTTCCCAATGTATGGGGCGGAAGCAATGCCGCCCGCAGAAATAAAACTACATGGGTCCTTGACTACGATGATGTCTCGAACAATAGCGCGATGACCGATGCCGAGGATATGCTGGAAGAATAACGCCTAAACGCACTCCTCACCATCACTAATCATAAGCAAGCGGTAGCCCGCTATCATAAGAAGAGGTTACGCCCGCACAGTTTCTCCATCGGAGAGTTAGTCTTACGCGATGCGGCGACCTCCTAATCGCCTTTGGACAAGGGCAAGCTGGATCAAAACTGGGAGGGCCCGTACAAAATTTGTGCAGATCTTCGCAATGGAGCGTACAAAATAGCCTCCCTCTCAGGCGAGCCTTTCAACAATAGTTGGAATGTACAAACACTCCGAAAATATTATGAGTAGCAATCACACATTGTATCGGCAATCTCATATCGTCATTGTTAAATCTAGCAATCGCACATTGTTACATTCAATCAATCGCATTCGATAGTGTCATATCATTCACTCTATGAATCGGCAATCCCATATTGTCATTATTAAACATAACAATCGCAAGTTGTTATGTCTTAAATCAACAATCTTATATTGTTACAATCACATTCAACAATCTCACAATATAAGTTGGCACTCCCATATTGTCACTATTAAATACCACAATCACATATTGTTACATTTTAAACCAGCAATCTCATATTGCACTTAGAGATAATACATATCACTCCACACTAACAATCTCACATTGTTACATTAAAAATTGACAATCACATATTGTTATATTTCAAAACAACAATCTCATATTGTTCGAAATCGACAATCCCATATTGTCATCAAGCATCTCGAAATTATTCAAATGAACTATCTCAAGGTCAGAGGTAAAAGAAACCTCCAGTATCAACTTAAACAAACATATATGGTTCGAAATAAGAGCCTCGAATGTACATCAATCATACATCGGCCAACAAAGCCTATATAATTACCTTGAAAATACAAACACACAGCCATACGACATTTACGTCAACAACCAAATCCAAAAGCTTTGTTGGCTACATTTGACACTCGGAACACCAAAAGCTACCAAACAAAAAGAGAAAAATCTAACACTCCTACACAAAGAATATCCCGCAACAAGCAACTCAGTCAAGTGGCACTAGGGTTTGGGATCATGCCATCATCCATCAGGACCTAATGCATCTCACGCTAATCACAGCACTAGTCAATAGAGTGACCATTTTGACGATGGTATAAGCAAGTCTTACCTTCGTGAGTAACCTCATGATAAGGGTCCATCGGTATACACCATATCAACCCTTGTCGATAGAACTCCACGAACATGGCGCTCTGAGGCCTTTGCGGGTCCATATACAAGGGACCCTCTGCGTTCGATGGAGATCTATGACGACCTCATCGTCGAGAGCTCACCACCACGGGAAGACGACCAACACGTGCACTTTCGCCACTCAGCAACCTTTTCACCCAGGAAGAATGCAGGTTCTCAACACCAATAACTCGCTCACTTGGCTCAGCAAAACCAACGAGCACAATATTGGATAATTGAGAATCCTTCTCTATCGAAGACCAGGCACTGACTTGTTTTCGAGACTTGGTTCCTCGGACCATCCAGGCGATGCATCCACACAAGAGACACGTATCTGGTTTCCCTCCCCGAGCCCGTAATAGGGGAAGGCGGGGCTTGGTAAACATAGGGGTGCGGCATCGCCGATATAGCTTGCTAGACCTTGAGCACCTTAGCAGATTTCATTACATCTCGTAGAGACATCTCGCAAACTAATGGTAAGACAATATACATAAACTCACAAAAGAATACACCATTTCTCACAAGGAGGCTATAATTAGGAAGAATCACAATCAAGGCAGATGCAAAACATTTATCACAAAGACAAGACGAAGCAGCAGCAAATCGAAGATATACATTAAAAGATGCGCTGACACAAACAACGAAAGTACACATCACGTCAAAAATTAGCATCCAGAAACAACAAAATCAAATTATTTATATATTTATATACTTAATTAGAATTCTATATTTTCTATTTCTATAGAAAAATAGAAAATATGGGCAATAACCAGATTCTTCAATACGGATACAAAAGCTCACTACGGTGTTATTATTACAAGATCTCAATTATACAGTTCAAGTCACTTCAAAGATTTGCAATACGCTAAAGCTTTCTTCCGGGTCCCATCATCGTATATGTTCAGAGCAAACACCACATCAGCGGCATGCGAAGCCTCTAGTACCATCATTCGATCAAGCCTCACCAGCCTCATCTCGCACTCGACGGTAAAATTATGGATATTGGCAGCCTTTTTCCTTGTTTGCTCTAGTTCCTGGGTCAACCTTGTTTTCTCCGCTTCCCATGCTTTCTTTTCCTCGCAAGCGACATCTTCCATCCGAATTTTCTGCTCTGCACGATCATCCTTCACTCGCCGGGCCCAAGCCATCGCGAGCTTCATTAACAAACAATGCTGACGAAGTTCATCACGCATCGCCGCAACATCTTTCTCCAGGTCGGCCACGCGAGCCCTCTGCTCGTCCAACTGCGCTCGAAGAACGACAAGCTCATTGCGCAAGGAAGCCTCGGTCCCCATATTGGACTCTAACTCACTTTTGACTCTCTCCAATTCCCCAACATCATCGGCGAACCCTTCCTTTAGTTCCTTCGTAATATGATCCTACTGTCGGCACAGTGAATAAGCTTCATTGTACCTAAGCAAAGCCTTCGGCATAAAAAAAAAGACAAACAAAAAACTTAGCACAAAAGTTAACAACAAAACACAAGAATCTCATAAGTCAAAATATGCCAAAAAAAATATGCTTACCACTCCGCACGCTAAAAGTGTCTCCCGGAAATGGTCCAAAAGCGACAACGGGCATCATCCCACCTCATATTTCCCACATAGATAAGAAACCGATGGACTTTTTGTTGAAACACCTTTCCACATAATTTTGATTTGACAAAATTGTTTAAGAGTAATTAAAAAAAATCATACTAAGTTTAAATGCTTTGATTTATTCTACTAATGTGTTTGTTCAATGTTGAGTTAAATTGTTTATAAGACACAAAGATTAAAAGGCCCAAAGCCCAATACGAAAGTCAAAGCCCAAGTCAAACAGTTTAAGGCAACTCGGCCCGCATATGTCAAAACGCTGTCGTTATGTACAAAACGCAGCTCAGCGGAAGAAGGATCTAGAAGACCTTCTTTGAGCAACTTCGGGACGAAGCTGCTGAGTTGATTCGACAAAGAGTACAAGACAGCAGCTGAGCAAGAACAACTTCCAGACAAAGTGTTTCCACTTTGGGTAAAGTTCATAAGACACAGAATGCTGTCTAGTTGACCTTACCATAAATGGAGAGACATTCGGCCAAGTTGACCAAAAGCTGACCGAGGACAGAAGATACTCAAATCTGATTGGCCGAGAGCTCTGAGCAAGACTGAGTGACAACGACAGGAAGCCGTTTCCCTCCAACGGTTATTTCGAAATTCGAAATGACCGATGCCTCAGACGTCTCTATAAATAGAGCCCTTCAGTTGCTTCATTCAACACAGAACTTGATCAAGCCATTACGCTGACCAAAATTCTACTCAAAGTTCTGTAAGAAAAAGCAAAGCAATCTTACACTAAATTTCATATCTTTTGTGTAAAAGTCTAGAGTGATTATTCAACCATCTAAGGTGTCTTAGCAATCGTTGTTTAGGACAAACACTTATCATTTCTAGAATTAGAAAGGAGAGGCTGAGTACTCGGTTATAGTACTCAGCGAGAGATTAAGATTGAGTAGAGGTATAGAGGAAGGTACTCTTGTTATACTCAGTTTCTAAGATTGTAAAAGGTTTGATGCTCTACCGTTAAAGAGCTCAGTAGAGAATTCGAAAGCTCGGAACGTGTTCCGGGGACAGGACGTAGGCTTAGAGGCCGAACCTGGATAAATCTGCTGAGTAACATATTTCTAACCTTAAACTCCTTTATATATCTATTGCTTGCTTAAACAAAAACTGACCAAGTAAAGAGGTCAAACTGAGTTGTGCGCATTGAATATCTGAGCTCAGGAATAGACTCTAAGTGCTATCTCCTGACTCAAGTAAAGAAACTGACCTAGTCACCAGTTGACTAAGCCAGTATCTTGCTATTCACTCAGCGCCACTGTTAAAACCTTTTTCTCACGAAAAAGAAGTCTGCCCTAACAAAAAATTTTAAATAGTTCCTAACCCCCCCTTGGAACTATACTTGTAACGTTATAAGGGACCAACAAGTGGTATCAGAGCTTAAAAGCTCACTGTAAAAGGTTTAACCACCTTGAGCTGATCCCCACTATGGGCGAAAACAGCACTCGGTTTCTCCCAGGAAACCAAACAACTCAGATCTTACCCGAGGGGCTGTCCATTACTCGGCCTCCCCTATTCTTTGGGTCTAACTATACCTTCTGGAAGAATAGGATGAAAAATTTCATTCAGGCTAGAAATATGAGTGCCTGGCTATCCATAGTCCAAGGTCCATTTGTACCTGTCGAAGTTGTGGCTGGCCAAACAGTTGTTAAAGCTGAGGCCAAATGGACAGAGGATGATCTCAAGAAGCTACAAAATCATGCTTTGGCTATAAACATGCTTCACTGTGCGCTCGATGCTGCAAAATATAATAAAATTTCAGGTTATGAGTTGGCGCAAGAGATCTGGAAGAAGCTGGAGGTCACCTACGAAGGAACCAATAAAGTAAAGGAGTCCAAGGTGAACCAGCAAATGAGACTGTACGAGCTGTTCGAAATGAACAATGATGAGGGAATATCTGACATGAATGCAAGGTTTACAAACATCATCAATGAGCTCAAGAGACTTGGGAAGATCTTCACTGAGGAAGAACAAGTCAAGAAGATACTCAGGAGTCTTCCTAAAGACTGGCAAGCAAAGAAGACCGCTGTTGAGGAAGCTCAGGACTTAACCACCTACAAATATGACGAACTCATCGGCTCGCTGCTGACCCATGAGATATCAATGAAAAACTTCGAGGTGAAGGAAAAGTCTGAGGACAAGAAGCAGAAGTCCCTTGTCATGAAAGCTGACTCCACTGATGGAAACTCAACAGACGACGAAGAGATGGCTATGTTCACCAGAAAAATGAAAAGGCTATTTAGAAAGAATGACAAATATTCTAAGAAGCCTTACAAAAAGTTTGATAAGTATAAAGCTGACTCAAGCGACAGTAAATACAAAAAGGATAGCTCAAAGCCTATTACATGCTTTGAATGTCATCAAACTGGCCATATCAAGTCAAGCTGCCCCACGCTGAGGAAAGAAAAGAAGAACGACAAAAAGGCAATGGTGGCAACATGGAGCGATAGTGATGAGTCTTCATCAACAGAAGCTGAGGCCACCGAGTCAGCGAAGATATGCTTCATGGCTGATGAACTTGCTGAGCCGTGCGTCTCTGAGCATGCTGACCCCTCCATTGCATTTGACGATGAGGAGCAATCAAATGAGGTAATATCACTACCCTTGCTCAGAACTGAAATGGTTAATGCCCTGAGTGATCTCTATACACTTGTCAAAAAGTGTAATAAAAAGGTTAGAGCACTCAGCAGGCGATGTGACGAGGTTGAGGAGGTCAAACTAAGTGACCTTCGATATCTTCTTCAGGTCAACTCAGATTTGCATAGTAACATTGGAATTATGCAAAAGCTTGTCTCTGAGGTCCAATCAGATTCTAAGAAACTGAGGAAGGACGTCATATCCATTCAGAACCAACTAAAGGTTCCAAATAAAAGAAATATTCCTCTGAATACTCAGTACCGAAGTACTGGTCAGCAGAGATGGAATCCTCAGCGGAATGTCCAGTGTGACTTCTGTAGGAAGAAAGGACACACCACAAAGCTGTGCTGGCACGCTCAGCACTGGGGTGCTGACTAGTCAGTGAGAAATCCTAAACGGAAGGTCAGCTGTGACTTCTGTGGAAAGAATGGCCATACTGTCCAAGTATGTCGCCATAAAATAAAATATGATGCTTTAACTGTTGAACCTAACAAGCAAGGACCCAAAAAGAATTGGGTACCTAAAAGTAACTAGTTACAATGCAGGTAAGCCTGAGGTGTGCTGAGAAGTCAAAGATGTGGTATATTGACAGCGCATGCTCGAGGCACATGACTGGTGATGAAACTCAATTCATCACGTTTGAGCGTAAACGAGGAGGAAGCGTAAGTTTTGGAGACAACAAAAAGGGTAAGATAGTAGGGTCAGGAACCATCGGAGGTAATCCTACTATTGAGTCAGTCTCCCTAGTCAGCGGACTCAAATATAACTTACTCAGCGTAGCTCAGCTATGTGACAATGGGAGAAAAGTTATATTTGATGCTACTGGATGTAAAATATACGAGGGAAAAACAAATGAGTTAATTTTAACTGCCCCTCGGATTGATAATGTCTTTATGCTAGACTTAGAGAAAAAGTTTTCAAAAACTGTATGCTTAGTTTCAAAGGAAGAAAATTCCTGGCTATGGCACAGGAGACTTGGTCATGTAAGCATGGACCTCCTGGCCAAATTAGTAAGAAAGCAATTGGTTGAGGGACTGCCTGAACTTAGATTTGAAAAAGATCAATTATGCCACGCTTGCCAAGCTGGAAAACAAACCAAACAATCTTTTCATAGCAAAAACATTGTCTCAACTAAGCGTCCGTTAGAATTACTACACTTGGATCTCTTCGGTCCAGTCCAGCCGCTGAGTCTGGGTGGAAGAAGATTTTCCTTGGTCATTGTAGATGACTTCTCTCGGTACACTTGGGTCATCTTGCTGAGTAGCAAGGATGAGACCTTTGAGACATTTTTAAATTTGGTTAGAAAACTTGAAAATGATAAAGACCTAAAACTGGCTCACATCCGAAGTGATAATGGTGGAGAATTAAAAAACCAACAGTTTGTTGAATTCTGTGAAGCCAGCGGCATTGACCATAACTTTTCTGCTCCTAGAACGCCTCAACAAAATGGGGTTGTTGAAAGGAAAAACAGAACACTGGTTGAAATAGCCAGGACAATGCTGAGTGAGCATAGGCTTCCAAAGTATTTTTGGGAAGAGACTGTTAACACAGCGTGCTATATTCTTAATAGGGCTCTTGTTAGACCTATACTAAAGAAAACCCCCTACGAACCTTGGAAAGGACGAAAGCCCAACATTGGATACTTTCGTGCCTTTGGCTGTAAATGTTTTATTTTAAATACCAAAGATAGCTTAGCTAAGTTTGACTCAAAAGCTGATGAAGCTAACTTTTTAGGCTACTCAACAAACAGCAAAGCATACAGAGTTTTCAATAAACGAACTCAAGTTTTAGAAGAATCAGTACATGTTGAGTTCGACGAAACTAACCCTGTAGGAAGATATCTGCCGCTGAACGAGGATGATCCACACTCAGTATCTGCTGATCAAGATACAGCCGCTGAGTCATTCCCTCAAGGGCTGACCAAAGGTAAAAGTGAACCTCAAATTGTTTTCACTGACCAGTCTACACCTGCAGAGATTGTTGAAACACAGACAGCACAAGACATCAATCTACCCAAGGAGATAAGGATTCCAAGAGGGTACTCAGAGAGTGCAATCCTTGATGCCGCTGAGAATACCCTGATGACAAGAAATCAACTCAGGAGATACCTCAGCAACGTAGCTTTCGTCTCAGTTCAGGAACCAAAGAACTTCGCTGATGCTGAGCACGATGAATTCTGGATGAGCGCAATGCAAGAGGAACTTGACCAATTCAGAAGAAATGATGTATGGGAGTTAGTGCCGCATCCAAGAAGTCAGAAGACCATTGGAACAAGATGGGTCTTCCGCAACAAGCTGGATGAACAAGGGAAATGTAGTCAGGAATAAAGCAAGGCTTGTAGCTCAGGGCTACAGTCAGCAAGAAGGTATTGACTACGGTGAGACCTTTGCCCCAGTGGCAAGGCTAGAGGCTATTAGAATCTTATGCGCTTATGCAAGTTATATGAACTTTAAGCTGTTTCAAATGGATGTTAAGAGTGCATTCCTTAATGGAGTTATAAACGAGGAAGTTTATGTAAATCAACCTCTAGGGTTTGAGGATTTAAAATTCCCAAACCACGTTTATAAACTCAAAAAGGCTCTGTACGGCCTCAAGCAAGCACCACGTGCTTGGTATGAGAGGCTGACCAGTTTCCTGCTGACTAGAAATTATGTCAGAGGCAAAGCTGATACAACCTTATTCATTAAGAGAAAGGGTAAAGATACCCTGCTGGCTCAAATATATGTTGATGATATTATTTTCGGTTCTACTAATGAGTCAATGTGCAAGGAATTTAGCAAGCAAATGCAAACTGAGTTTGAAATGTCAATGATGGGAGAACTCAACTTCTTCCTTGGACTTCAAATCAAACAAGGCAAAAATGGCATCTTCATTAGTCAAGCTAAATATGCCAAGGAGATATTGAAGAAATATGAACTTGAAAATTGTAAGCCAATATCCACTCCTATGGGCACTGACACTGTCCTCTGTGCTGACGAGAATGGTAAGTCGGTAGACAGCAAATTATATCGAGGTATGATAGGCTCTCTACTTTACTTAACAGCAAGTAGACCGGACATTCAGTTCTCAGTATGCTACTGTGCTAGATATCAATCTAACCCTAAGGAATCTCATTACATAGCTATAAAAAGAATCCTTAGATATTTGCAAAGCTCAGTGAACGCAGGTTTATGGTATCCCAACACTCATGGCTTTACACTCGTTGGATACACTGACGCTGACTATGGACGAGATAAGCTTGAACGAAAAAGCACCTCTGGAGGATGTCACTTCTTAGGAAGATGTCTTGTATCCTGGTTCAGCAAGAAGCAGGCGTCAGTAGCCTTGTCTACCACTGAAGCTGAGTACATTGCTGCTGGACACTGTGTTGCTCAAGTCCTATGGATTAAGCAACAGCTTGAAGACTATGGTGTTCAAACAAAGACAATTGAGGTCAAATGTGACAACAAAAGTGCAATTGATCTATCAAAGAACTCAATTCAACACAGCAGGATGAAGCATGTCAGCATAAGAGACCATGTACTCAAGGGTGAGATAAAGCTGACCTATGTCCCAACGGATGAGCAGCTTGCGGATATCTTCACGAAGCCACTGGCTCGTGAGCAGTTCAGCATACTGAGAGAAACCATTGGTATGTTTAATCCTCTTCAGTAAATTCCTGTTCTAAATGTAAATTTATGCTGAGTGAATTACTACGCTGAATGATTTATGCAAATGCATGCTGAGTGATTGTTATGCTGAGTATTTAACGCAAAATATATATCAATACTGAGTAAATGTGCACACCGAGTAGTAATCTCAAACTGAGAAATCATCCTTTTATATACTACTGACCACTCAGAATATAAAACGCTTAGTATTCTAAACGCTGAGTGTTAGATCCGTTGCATTAAATGCAAAAGCACGCGAATAGCCACCTAGGATAACGTATGCGCCGAATGTGTCATAAAAGCCAGGATCTTTGTCGGTTGACAATCCCAAGGTAAAACTGACACATGGATTCGATAAGATCCACTCTTCACCGCTATAAATAATGGGTAAATCCTCATTTTTTATTTTCTTTACACTTACCGAATTCTCTGGCAAAGCACTCTCTCTCTAAAAACTCTCAAAGCTTCCCAATCTTTTTCTGAAACTATGACTAAGGATTCCGTTAACATCTCCGGTGCCGGTCACCCCAAGACCAGTTCCGATGAACTTTCCAGACAAGCTACTTCGCCTGAAACTACAAAGGTCACTACGCCAAGCAAAGGCAAAGCTGGCCAAGCCACCTCATCTAAGGGAAAGCCGACCAAGGTCAGAACCTACACCAAAGTTTTCGCAGACGTTAGAGAATGGAAGATAGACTTCTCTAGATGGGTCTCAGAAGCCTTCGTAAAAACTGAGCAACCCTTCTGCGAATGGATATCAAAGAATGGTTGGACCGAGCTGTTCTCCATTAGAGATCACACCTACCCTGACCTAGTAAGGGAGTTCTACCACAACCTCCGAGTTGCCAATGATAACCAGGACTATCTGGTAACTGTGGTAAAGGACAAAGGCTCCAGCTGCCCGAAAGAGGAAAGCTGTTGGGACTCCTTCATAGAAGGCTGAGCCTCAGGCCAAGAAGCCTAAGTCAGCTGCTGAAAAAGGTCAGGAGAGACCTAAGTCAGCTGAGAAGAGGAGCAGGCAAGATGAGCCTGAAATAGAGGAAAGAATAGATGCTGATGAGCAACCTGAAAAGAAGCAGAAGTCTTCTACGCTGACCCCTATTGATGCTATCCCCACTGACATCATCGTTCCTGGTGATTCTCACTACACTCAGTGTCAAGGAACTGAAGCTGAGCATCAAGAAGATGATGTGGAACTGGATGATCACTTCATCACACAGGTGGAAGAAGAACTAGATAACGATGATCAGGATGATCAGGAAGCAGAAGAAGAAGCAAGCTGTCAGGATGACGCTGAGGACGCTGAGGAGACAGCTAGTGAAGAAGAAGCTGCTGACCCAACTAATACTGAGCTGGGTACAGATAAAGAACAAGAACAAGCTGACCAGCTTACTGCTGATCAAGAAGAAACTTCTCCCTCTCACTCAGGAGAGTCTATCCAAGCTGACACTCCTCCTCGCAAAAGAAGATTAGTTAAGGCAAGTCAGAAGTCTGTCATTGACCTTCCTGTTCAAAAACCAACTGTCCCTGACCTTGTTATCCAGAAGCCGACCAAGGATCCTTCTACAATCAAGCTGAAATTTTTCAGAAAACAAACATCTTCTACTCCACCGGATTCTCTTGAAAAGCAAGCCTCTGTTTCTTCACCAAAGAAACACGCCGACTTGAATGCTTCCGCTAACTCTACAAGCCAAATGGAGCAAATTCCCGTCAATTCTGTTACTCCAAGCATTGTGCTGATTCAGGACATTCCTGCTCCAGTCAGCACAGACAGCATTCGGATTACTTCTTCTCCAATCAACACTTCTGCCGATCAATCAGCTCTACCCGAGACTCAAGTGCATATTGAAAACACACTTCCAGTCACTGACCATGTTATTCCTCTGACTCCTCTTCCAACCGGTCATACTGAGGAAACTAGGCAAGTTAATGAAGGCTCTCTCAGCTACTTGCATGCCACCGAGTCTGGTAAAAGAATCATCGACTCGGTGCAAACATTAATTAAAGACCTTCATCAAACCACTCCACCTGCTGCTGGGTCTTCTACTGTTGAGACAACTCAGCTCTCCCACGTAACTCAGCTTCTCAATGAAGTTAAGGGATTCAAGGATTTGCTAAGTGTCATAGTCTCCATTCAAGCACAACAACCTAAGCAGGATTCCATCACAAAGCTGGCTGAGCTCCAGTTGACAATAGTTCAACATCTCAACACTCTTCAAGGTTAAGTTCAGACCTTGTTAGCTGCGAACACGCGATATGCAACTTCTGATGAAGTCAAAATGCTCTTTGCTCAGCTTCACACTGAGCAAATAAAGACCAACGAGCAAATGGTCTCCTATTCTCAATGCTCAGTGGAGCAAATTGGAGAGGCTGTTCGATTGCTGAACTTGAACAAACAAGAGATGGACACTGGCGCCATGAAGCAAAATGAGATATTGTCTGTCACCAAACAAACCTTCAACCATGTACATCACAACAACATTCAGCGTCAATACTACGACTCAGCCTTGCTGAAGACATTTCATCAAGTAGTTGCTAGTCTGTCAGATACAATTACCTGGATAGGTAAATCTCAAGCTTTCTTAGTAAGCATGCTCAGCGCTGCTGAACTCAATATACCCAAAGAGGTCTCAGATGATGGAGTTGCTGTCTTTGATAGCGTCAATGAAAGCGCCGATAGACTTAAGGTGCTGTCCACGGAACTGACCAGAGCCGTCTTAACTGGCGCCTTTAGGATTCCTCCTCCCGATGCTGACAAAACGGGGGAGAAAGAACAAGCTAGAACACAGCATGAGCCTAAGAAAAAGAAATAGAAATTAGGCTAGCTCAGTTATGCTAACAGTTATGCTAAGTTTGTAGTCTCTATGTTTTTACGTATCTTTTGTTGTATACGCTGACTACTTCTATTATTATCAATACTTACATATTTTTATCCAAAACCTGAGTTATTTTATACGATGCTGAGTATTAAGTTATTATGTATCTTCAATTACATCAACTATGTTTAATGCTTATAAAAACTTATTGATCGTACCCAATGCTGATAATATGTTTGACATTGACTTGTATGTTTATAAAACATTGTCTTATAAGACTCATTGAACAACAAATTACTCATAGCCCTCTGAATGTTAAAACTTCCGCTTAAACACTGAGTAAAATAAAATATGTTTCATGAGCTGACCTATATCTGAAAACTGACCTTAGACTTACTCGATTAAACCTTTAAATGTTTAGAGTAAAACTAAGTCAGTAGCTCAACCCTGACGGGGGAGTTTGCTAAGTTATATTAGGTCAACTATCACGGGGGAGCTCAATACTGAGTTCTTCGCTGAATAGTTTTGCCAACATCAAAATGGGGGAGTTTGTTGAAACACCTTTCCACATAATTTTGATTTGACAAAATTGTTTAAGAGTAATTAAAAAAAAACACAATAAGTTTAAATGCTTTGATTTATTCTACTAATGTGTTTGTTCAATGTTGAGTTAAATTGTTTATAAGACACAAAGATTAAAAGGCCCAAAGCTCAATACGAAAGTCAAAGCCCAAGTCAAACAGTTTAAGGCAACTCGGCCCGCATATGTCAAAACGCTGTCGTTATGTACAAAACGCAGCTCAGCGGAAGAAGGATCTAGAAGACCTTCTTTGAGCAACTTCGGGACGAAGCTGCTGAGTTGATTCGACAAAGAGTACAAGACAGCAGCTGAGCAAGAACAACTTCCAGACAAAGTGTTTCCACTTTGGGTAAAGTTCAGAAGACACAGAATGTTGTCTAGTTGACCTTACCATAAATGGAGAGACATTCTGCCGAGCTGACCAAAAGCTGACCGAGGACAGAAGATACTCAAATCTGATTGGTCGAGAGCTCTGAGCAAGACTGAGTGACAACGACAGGAAGCCGTTTCCCTCCAACGGTTATTTCGAAATTCGAAATGACCGATGCCTCAGACGTCTCTATAAATAGAGCCCTTCAGTTGCTTCATTCAACACAGAACTTGATCAAGCCATTACGCTGACCAAAATTCTACTCAAAGTTCTGCAAGAAAAAGCAAAGCAATCTTACACTAAATTTCATATCTTTTGTGTAAAAGTCTAGAGTGATTATTCAATCATCTAAGGTGTCTTAGCAATCGTTGTTTAGGACAAACACTTATCATTTCTAGAATTAGAAAGGAGAGGCTGAGTACTCGGTTATAGTACTCAGCGAGAGATTAGGATTGAGTAGAGGTATATAGGAAGGTACTCTTGTTATACTCAGTTTCTAAGATTGTAAAAGGTTTGATGCTCTACCGTTAAAGAGCTCAGTAGAGAATTCGAAAGCTCGGAACGTGTTCCGGGGATAGGACATAGGCTTAGAGGCCGAACCTGAATAAATCTGCTGAGTAACACATTTCTAACCTTAAACTCCTTTATATATCTATTGCTTGCTTAAACAAAAACTGACCAAGTAAAGAGGTCAAGCTGAGTTGTGCGCATTGAATATCTGAGCTCAGGAATAGACTCTAAGTGCTATCTCCTGACTCAAGTAAAGAAACTGACCTAGTCACCAGTTGACTAAGCCAGTATCTTGCTATTCACTCAGCGCCGCTGTTAAAACCTTTTTCTCACAAAAAAGAAGTCTGCCCTAACAAAAAATTTTAAATAGTTCCTAACCCCCCCTGGAACTATACTTGTAACGTTATAAGGGACCAACACTTTTTTCTCCATCCTTGCCATCATTTCAGGGTCAGATCCCACTAAATGTTCCTATGACTCTGGCTTATCGCTTTTTTCAACCTCAGTAATGTTCTCCTCAGCTCGGGCCCTTTTTGAGGTCCTCACCATCGGCGTCTCATTTTCTTCCACCTCATCAATCTTGATAACATCATCAGCAAGGTCAACTCGTTACTCGGAATCAGTCCTCGCAGTCGTCCGTTTGCACCTCCTCGACCCCTTTGCTATCTTCCGGCTCTCCTCCTCAACGACCATTTCATCCTAGGCAGCATCTGCCCCAGACTTTGCTTAGACATTTCCCTCTCCCTCACTAATAATGTAACCGATTGGAACATCCAACTCAAGTCCGACATCAGTGCTCGCATCCAAGACGTCCCCCATGCTCCGAACAACCTGATTGGCATCCTCGAACAAGGTGAAGGAAGGAAGCGAGATGGAAGCTGCCTCGTAGGCCTGACTTAGTGGCAAGAACCCCTCCTCAAATTCCATTATGTCGAAATCATGCTAACTCGACCGCTGCCAGGCACTGCGCAAGAAAAACAACACACAGATTAGTCCGAGAAGCACAAGTCGAGTACACCAAACCAAAACAAGTAAAACAATGATACCCAACACCAAACTTACCATGAAGAGCAAAATTTTCCTATAAAAATATCCAAAAAATGCTTTCCGATAAATAAAAAACCTACGTATTCTAATGAATTAATCACTCGATGAAATAGTATGGTTTAATTGTGTGTTAACTTATTTATTGTTCAGTTTGGTGCATTTATCAAATTAATTAAAAGATAAAGACAATAAACGATCATATCCATCATTTTAATCGTTGTTTGTTAAACCAGGTTAACAACAAACCGATTATTCAAGTTACGGATCGATTTTTTATAATAAAATTTAATTGACCATTTTGAGTATTTTATATTCAAAACGAGTTTATTGACATTTATTATAATATTTCGAAGATGTTTTTAATAATTGCTAAATCGTTGATTATTGATAATTGGTTGATTATTGAAATTAGGGATCGATTTTTTATAGTAAATATTAATTAGCTATTTTGAATATTTTATATTCAAAATGACTTAATTGACATTCTTATGACATTCCGAAGTTATTTTAATAATTAATTAGTTATTGAATTAGAATAAATTGCGTTTCACGACATTTTCCGTAGCACTCCCACTCCGTATTATTTCATATCTATCTTTGTTGAGTCTATATTTGAATTTTGTACATGTCGCGCAAAAAGCATCCAAAGATGGGCCCAAAAGCTCGCGACTCTAACTGTTATTATATCCTAGTTTGGTGTTTTGTGTACCTCATTCATCCTTATTATAATTATGTAATTAATTTGTTTGTTTTCTCTTTTCATAGTATTTAACATTCACACCAATTAATCAACCAAAGTATCATTAGAGATAAATCATAAAAGTTTAAATTAAGTGAGTATCCCAAACCTGATAGAGTTTAGTAGTCAAACGCTCTATCAACTATACCAAATTTTGCGGTCTAGTAGATCGGGTGGGGAGTCTGAACAATTCAGTCATATGTTGTTTAATGTTACATTTTACCAAGCATTGATCACGTGTCCACTCGTGATACGATGCACTTCTTTTTCGGGTGCTCGATGAGACTCCCCTCACAAGTAGCGTGCACTCACAACAGTACATGCACCAACCCACTACTATACACTTTTAAACTACTAAACGCCTACTTCGATATCTTGTGGGAAATGTATCTCAAGTTTTTCTTGCATCATTTCACTAAATTTCTTCCTCTTAAATTGCATCTTCACCATATGTGCAAGTTGAGGGTTCCTTTTCTACTCATTTACCAACTTGAGAGGAAGTATTGAGAGATATTATCTTACTGTTATGATACTTTGAGGACATTCTAGTCTTTTTACTCCTATTTTATTGTTGTTCATGGTTCTTATTAGGTGTGTGGTAGTTTTGCTCAGAACAAAAGGAATAATATTCACTCCACCTTTCTATATTTTGCTTCTCTAATTTTTCTATATTGTGTGTGAGTTCTGGGTATTATTGCTCTTCAATGAGAATAAAGACCCTAAAAAATTCTTGCCAATAGAGATGTCTGGACTCATAGTTATTAAAACCAGGACAATAAAAAAAAAAGACAATTAGTTAGAATTTCAAAGGAGATTGAGCATTTATATTAAATACAGATAAAATATATTAATTTATATTTTATTATGTGATTTATTTATTATCATTATCATACTTTATTACTATTATGATATATATATATATATATATATATATATATATATATATATATATATATATATATATATATATATATATATATAATCCTATTAGTTCAAGGTTGTTCAGTATATTTTAAATGACCGCTCTTCCAATTAAAATTATTGGCAAACACTAAAAATCGAACCCTCAATAAAGGCTCTTACCACTCAAGCTGATCTTATTATTATTTTTATTTTTTTAGAAAAGCTAATCTTATTATTATTATTATTGATAGAATAATTTAATATTATCAAACTTATAAATATTTATCGATGAATACTTGTTTAATATATAATACGTATATTTTTTTATACCAAAATAACATTATTCTTTTACAATAAAAAATGGACATATTTTTTTTTTAATTTAACTGTAGCATTGTATTATTTTTTATTTTTTATTTTAAATATCAGCAACTTTGTAGAGGGAGGCTCCTACATCTCTCTACCCTTTTTCTTCCCCTTTGCTCCTTTTCTTTTCAAGCTTCCGCTACCATCACCGCCTCACCTCCTTCTTTTGTTCAGGTTCTCTTAGAGGAGGAAGGAGGAAGCTTGTCTTCCTTCTTCCTCCTCCCATTTATGTTTTAGTTTTTATTTTTTTAGCTTCAGTTTTATCTTTTCTTTCTAGTTTGAAGTCTATATACTTTTTCGAATCTCTTTTCCGTCAGATCTACACCTGTTAGCTATACTTTTATCGTTTATTCCTTTTTCGGTCTTAGCAAGAGCGGAAAAGGTTCATCTTGTCCGCAGATCTATAGATCTGCGTGGTTGCAAAAAAAGAAAGGACTCAAATCCGAATGTCCGGAAGAGGCTAGATGATGAAGAATGGATTACAGCTGTTTTTCAATGGGATTCGACTTCCGAGATGTATAAGATTTCTATTTTGTTGTATTTGTACCCTTTGTGGTTTTTTATTGCTCTTTGTAGTCTTTATCTTGCTCTTTGTAGTCTATTTTCTTCCCTTTGAGGATCTTATACTAACTATAGCATGTATGGGTGGAAAGTTTTATTGTGCTGTATTTGTACTTTATGATTCTATGGAATGGAATATGACACTTTTATAAAAAAAAAATACTGTAGCATTGTATTAGCAAAATTGAGGGGCATAAATCCTTACAAACTAATGGCCAAATTGAGACAGAACAGTCTTCAATAAAGACCATTGAGGTGTTAATGTCATGTGCCCATTCCGCTAGGGAGTGTGCCACACAATTACCCTCTCCATGCACAAAAGAAAAAGAGCAGCTACTAAAAATTGAGCTCCAAGCATAAACATTTTCGTACTAGAAATGCAACTCGGACTGAGGGAAGTTCCGTGTCTGAAGTGTTTTGGACACTATTTGCGCGTTTGTTTCTATTATTACCTCATTAAAACAACAATATCAGACTAATAAAATTCCTTAAAGTACTGGTTGTAGTTCCTCTTCTTCCACTTCCAAACATTCACCAATCGGGACTCCTGCTAAAGCCATGACCTTACTGAACGAATTCCTAGCAATTAGTCTCGCTCTACACGCATGGCCATTAACTCCGAATTTGGTATCGCAATTAAATTTGATGATACCGCTCCGGGGAGGACACCATACTCTTGTAGAGCTTGGATCTGAATTGCTAGTCGGTGGCTATCGGTGCGAACTTATTCGTGTAGCCTCAGGCAGTCCGTCAATATCCCTCAGTGGACTCAGTCGTGTGGCATATGGCAATCCATCAACTTCAGCCAAAAAAACAAATACCTACTCCATTACTGTCGTTGTCGTTGTCCATCTTTGCTCGTGGCGGAAATTGTTTCTACGGAACCACATTAGCCACAAAATCACCAGCACCTTTTGAGTTTCAGTGGGCGATAGCACATCTGTACAAGTCTAAAGCCATTTGCTCTCATCTTGGTCCAGCGTCTTGTCCATTCGCATTGATAATTCTGCAGTTTTCCATATTTCCTTTACTACTGGGCAAAAAACAAAAATGTGAGTAATGGATTCAGGGGCCGAGTGACATAACTTGTAGCGATTATCCGTTTGAATGCCCCGCCTAGCAAGTACGCTCAAGCAAGGGAGAAGTCCCTTCAATAGACGCTAAACAAAATGCAGAATCTTTAGGGGAAGATTGATCTGCCACAAGTCTCGGGACCATTCCTGCCTCGGTTCTGACTGTTTCGGAATATCAGCTTCATCAAGGTAATAAGCAGATCGAACAGTGAACACTCCTCTTTTCTTAGGACCCCAATATCTTTCATCTGTCGGCTTCTGAAAGCTCAGACAAATTCTTTTGATCTCCTACGAATCCAACGACATCAGAACCGACTCCAGAATGTCGTAATCCCACCCTTTGGTTTCTGCACAAATCAATTCACTGACCTTCTTAGGTCTCAGGTTTATCATGGATAATAAAGGCTTCTTAGAATTGAGTGAGGGAATCCAGTTGTCAGCCCATATGTTTACACTCTTCCTATCACTTATTCATCACATCAGTCCCTTCTTTAACAATTCTCGACCTCTCTCATTCCCCTCTAAAAGAAGCTTGGGTTTGTTGTGTCAGGTGCCTTTAAGAAATCGGAGGTGCAAAAGTATTTCGCTTTAAGGACTAGCACATAATGATGTAGGCTGTTGAACAATTCTCTAGCATTGTTTTGCAATTAGTGTTAGGTTGAAAGAGCGGAGCCAACGAAATCCCAGCCCTCCTTTCTCCTTAGCTTGACATACGACCTCCCGGGATAGCTAATGGATCGGCCTTTTTTCTTCTGTTTCGCCCCACCAGTATCTAATGATAAGGCTTTGAATTTCCTGGTAGAAAGAATCAGGTAGTAGAAAGCAGGACATAATATACTGGCCATAGATTGTATGACGATTTTAATAAGTACTTCCTTACCCTCGACTGAAAGGAGTTTCTCTTCCCAGCCCTTCAATCTTCATTTTATTTTCTCTTTTATCCCTGCAAACACCACCTTTTTTATCTACCAATTATCGTCGGCATCCCCAGATATTTTGGGAGAGCACTGATCTCGTTTACCTGTAGCAGTTCACAAATATCAGCTCTCCTATCATTGGGAACCCCTCCACCGTAGAAAAATTTCTGATTTCTCAAAATTAACCACTTGGCCAAAATCCTGTTCATATCCGTTCAATATCCCCTTCATGATCCCCACTTCATGCAAATCAGCTCGGCCAAATAGAATAGAGTCATCAGCAAAAAATAAGTGGGAAATTTCCGAGCTGGAACGACTAATTTTGATCCCGTGTAGGCTCCGATTATCAATTGCTTCCCTGATATTAGTTAAAAGGGCTTCAGCAGAAATCATAAATGGATAATGGGGAGATTGGGTCTCCTTGTCTCAGACCCCGTGTCGGTGTAATTATTTTCTTCGGCTTGCTGTTTACCAGAAAAGACATGGTAACTGTTGATACACACATCATAATCAACCGAACAAAATGCTCTGGGAAATCCATATGTTAAAGAACAAGCCTAAAAAAATTCCACTCAATGCTATTGTATGCCTTACTCATGTCAATTTTCAGTGCAAAATATCCTTTAAAGCCCTTCAGTCTAGTCTTCATACTATGAAAAGCCTCAAAAGCTATAATAGTGTTGTCAGTTATCATTCTTCCTAGTACAAATGTCGACTGAGTATCATGTATAAGGTCATGAAGAACCAGTTTTAACCTATTTTCAATTGTTTTGGAGACAATTTTGTACATGACGTTGCATGAAGCAATTGGGCGTAATTTAGTCATCCTAGACAGGTTTTTAATTTTTTAATCAAGGCAATGGAAGTGTGATTCAAATTAGTAGGCATAGAACCCGATGTCAAAATATTTTATACACATTTTGTTATTTCATCTCCCACCACATCCCAATATGTTTGATAAAATAGAGCCGACATACCATCCGATCACAGGGACTTGGTTGGGTGAATCTGCATAAGTGTTGCATGGACTTTTTCCCTGGTGTACGTCTCGTTGAGCATGGTCCTTTGCTCTTCGATCAGTTTTGAATTGACAGCATGCACAAAAGTTGGACCATTTGTAGGGGCGCTGATGTAAACAGCTCGGAGAAATATTGAATAACCACTTCAGAAGAAAAAAATTATGTTCCTTCGACCAAGCCACCAATCGCGTTGTGAAAGCAGTTCAATTGATTGTTTCGTCTGCGAGCGTTACACTTAGCGTGGAAAAACGATGTGTTTCGATCTCCAGACTTCAGCCACTCTATTATTGCACGCTGCTTCCACTTCTTGTCTTCCAAAAATAGGATTTCCAAAATTTACCGAGAAAGATGTGCCTCCCGCTCCTTCCTTGATTGATCAAGCTTCTCCTGCTGTAATTTTAATTCATGGTTCAAAAACCGCAGCTTCCTCTTAATATCCTCAAATGTCAATCTATTCCATTTAGTCAACTCATCCGCCACTTCCCTTATCCACTGCTATACCAGAGCCTGATCCCTCATTCCATCTTGCCAAGTTCGGTCAATTAACTCTCTGCATCCCGCCTCATTTATCCATACAGCCTCAAAGCGGAATATGCGATGTCTTTTTTCTTCTCCACACATCAGTGGTTTCATATCAAGAATAATTGGGTTGTGATCTAAGGATAACCTTAGTAGCAGTCGGACCGTAGCTCTAGGAAAACTTAGCAGCCAGCTCGAGTTTGCAAGGAACCTGTCAAGACGTTCTCAGATAGCTTCGGCTCCTCTTCTGCGGTTATACCAAGTAAAACCAGATATGTCATCTTCGATATCCTATAACCCGCAATCCTTCAAACATTGCTGAAAAGCCTTCATGTCTCTATCAGCACGAGCACGCCCTGTTTGCTTGTCTGATTCCCACAAAATTTCATTCCAAAGCATAGGAAAGGGTGAGGATCAGCATGGCTTATATATTTCATCAATTCCCATGTCAGATACTTCTTTTGCTTTTCAGGCCACCCATAGGTGTCCATTCCTCTCCATACGTTATTCCCCTCCTGATGGACATGGAAATATATACAGTGGTTTGAATAACAGTTAATTCTGAGATCCCATTCCTTCCTCCACCCTAGAAATAAACCCATGTAAAGAAATTATATTCATTAAAACATTGGCTCAGATTGCTTGAATTCCTTTTCCATATCCGAGTCTCTATTAGGAAAATAATGTCTGGGCTTTGTTCCCTCATCAGTTTTTTTAGGGCACGAAATGTCCAAGGATTGCCCATTCCTTAAACATTCCAACTCAATGTTTTCATTGCTGAGGGCGGGGCCCTTTGCAGGCTGCCACCCTTTGGGAATCATTAGAATCAACACATGCTTTTTTCGAATCAGTAGCTTCTGTCATCTTAACATCTTCCATCATTCTTCTTTTTCTTGACCCTACTAGCATATCTTTGATCCCATTCCGAGCTTCTGAGTTTCTGATTGTTATGGGCCTTCTATCTTTCATTATTTTGACCTTGCGTAATTGTTGCTATGTCCTCATGTCCGCTATCTACTTTAATTTCAACATGTGATTCCCAAGTGTTTCCGTCTCAGTTCGGTCCGTGGGTTTGTTCGTTATTCCTTCCGCGTCCTTTGCAGTGATGTTCAACTCTTTGTTCAAAGATCTGCGGATACACCTGATGCTTGTATTCTTTCATTTTTATTTTATGTGAGAATTAAAGTGCTTGTATTCTTTTATTTTTAGTTTTGTAAAATTGTGAAAATAATTAATTAGGAAAAGTATAAAAATAAACCTTGTGGTTATATCTATTTTCGATTGCAGCTTTATGGTTTAAAAATTTATAAAATGATACCTTGAGGTTCATTCCATTAGCAAACACATACCAAATTGACTAACGGTGCTAAAAGTCAAAGGAAAAAGAGTTAATTTGGTTCTTATATTTATTTATTTTATAAATTAACCCTCTTATTATCTAATTATCACAAACAAACCCCAAAATTAAAAAACAAATACACCTTCTCCATCACTCTCTAATTTCTTATTTTTCTTCTTCTTTCTCTCTCCTTTTTGTTAATTTCTCTCTTTAAAATTACAAAATCAAATACAATCATATATTAGAAGACAAACAGAAACATTGCATTAAAATCAAACCATATCCTCAACCATTTCACAGTTGTGGAAAACCATATCTAATTTTCCTTCTTCATGCATTCGTTTTATCTTATCGACGTCACCAATGTATTTTGTTCCGATAAAAACTCTCGCAAGTCCCAATCCTCCTCCATTCAAACCTTCTCCTAATAGTTTTTTAAGCTCCTCCTTAAACCCTGAATGCATCGATACATCTCTTTCATCTACTCTAAGGCCTAATCCTTTTATAATTACTCTCACATGGCAGCAATCCTCGTAAGTTTTTCGAACTCTTTGCAGACTTGTCGAGTATATGATTGCCTTCTCTTTGCTCCCCTTTGAACTATTTGGTTTTTCGTCTTCGTCGGAGGATGATGGCTTGACGTAAAATGGGTGATTTAGGGAGATTTGATTTAGTGATTTTCTAAATGTGGAAATTACTTACTGATCGAATTCTGAACTAATTGAATTAGGATTTTCTTCTTCCTCAGCCAATTGAAGCCAAATTTGCTTGATATGATTCAGTTGTTTCGGACTATCGGCAATTCGATTTGGATCATTGGTGATATCAAAAGAGAAGCTGTGAAATCTACGAGGAAGCAAATTTAAAGAACCATCATCTTCTTCAAGCCCTTCCATTAATTCCCAAATGTTAATCGTTTCAGGCTCATCCGGCGGCATTCTGATCGGAGTTCTAGTGATTATTTTGGGGATTTTCTCTTATTAGATCATATTAGACCAGGATTTGGCTTCAATTAGTCCGACTGAAAATTCTCTTATCTTCAATTCTTTGTCGGTGCAATGTTTCTGTTTGTCTTCTAATATATGATTGTATTTGATTTTTTATTTTTAAAGAGTGAAATTAATAAAGATGAGAGAGAAGAAAGAGAAAAAATAAGAAATGAGAAAGAGATGGAGAGGAAGGTATATTTGATTTTTATTTTTAATTTTTGAATTTGTTTATGATAATTAGATAATAAATAGGATTAATTTATAAAATAAATAAACATAAAGACCAAATTAACATTTTTCCCTTTGACTTTTAACACCATTAGTCAATTTGGTATATGCTTACTAACGGAATAAACATCAATGTACCATTTTGTAAATTTTTAAACCACAAGACTGCAATCGAAAATAGGTGTAACCACAAGGTTTATTTTTTGTATTTTTTCATAATTAATTTATAAAATAAAACATGAAGAAATTGCTTAGCTAAGAACCTAAGTTATCAATCCTCGTATAAGCACCTACTAAACTTAATTCTAGGACAAGACCATATATGTTCTCCTTAAGATAACTAGGACAAATAGGATAAATAATTTATTAGTCCCACATTTTTACGCCTCTATTTTGAAAAACACATTATAAAGTACATTTTTTTTTCCAATATTAACTCGTCTGATTCTTTTGTTTATTTTTTAAAAACTTTAACCGAGCATACATTTAGCTTTCAGAACAACCATAGTACAATACAAAATGACCATATTACTCTATTATTTTCTGTCAGTCAGTTTATTCCAAATATAACGATTAAAAATCTAAAAAAAAAGACAGAAAAACCAAAAGGTTAACAATGAAATGATAAGAACCTTATAATATATTTTTCAAAATATGAAGACTAAACGGTATGTTAGCTAAAAAGTAGGAGACTAATAAATTATTTACCCAAACAAATATGTTATAGTTTATAGCATGTAAGACCATTGTTGTTAGAATCTTACAATTCACGATTCGAATCATATGATTCGATTCAATTCAACTCTATTTCTAGCCGAATCAATAGGATGGATCTAAATTGTAACAGAATCATGAACCATACAATTCGATTCAGTTCTATTTCGAGTCAGATCTTCATCACTTTTCATCAAAAACTTCAACACTAACTACTAAGTCCACTATCTTCTAGTCCGATTGTTATTTATCAAGTTGTCAACTCAAACTAGTTTCATTCCATTATTATCAAGTTGACAATAAGGCAAAAAAAAAAAAAAAAAAAAAGCTCAAACTCTCCATCTTCACACTAAATTATTAAACATAATCTGATTTGTGAATTAGTTTTATTAAGATTGCATTTGCATTAGATTTGAATTGAAAGTAATTGGTTGATATGATTTCTTTTTTAACATTAAAATTGCATTTCTAGACTAATATTTGATAATATTTTGAGTTTATCATCATAAATATTTTGTTTTTTATAATAAGGGAAATTTACACAGAAATTCATATTTGAAACATTATTTACAACTATGTCAAGTAATGATTTTGAATTATGTCAAACTAGTAAAATCAGCATTTTTAATATATTTTAAGGATTAGAATTTATATATTAGGTGTCTAGGATATATTTTCTAGGATTTGGGATTTATGAATTGGGTCTAAATTTTTTAAATTAGGATGTAAAATCATGCTTTATTTGTAATATATAGAAAATAATGACATATTAAGAATAAAGTTTGATAATATGATTTAGTTGTAATTTTATAGTTATTTATGATATTCATGTAATTGACGAGAAATTTTACAGTACTCCGGGAGTAATACTCCCGGTCAATCAAAATCGTGTTTGAATCTCACTACATGGGTATGATTGGTGCAAAGAGAAATATATATACATGTGTCATGGATTGATTGGCAAGGAGTATTACTCCAGGAGTACCCTAAAATTTCTCGTAATTGACCCTTATAATAATTATGAATTTGAACTGAATCTTACATTTCGATTCGATTCGATTCACAAGTCACGATTTCACAAAATGTGGATTTCGATTCACGAGTCAAATCTCGATTCAACAATGTGTAAGACAAAAATAATATTTTATTTGGCTTTCATGAGTTCTTTTTGTTTTTTCGACCCTTGTCAATCAAGTGAGGTAATTTACATACTATAAACTATATAAATATTGTTTTAAATCATGGCAAACTATACGAGGATTTGTTATTATTTTGTTTTGTGACTCTTGTCAAGGCTGGTTTACTATTTAATTGCTTAATTTGTTAGTAATCTTTAGGGTTGTGGCAAATGGCTTCGTGCGGAACAACTTCTGCAGGCCTTTCTGAATAAAAAATAGGCTACAAACATCAACTACATAAGTCAACACTCAAATATTTTCTCTTATATAGAGGCAATCATCAGAGACATACACGACTTTATTAAAATTTGCTTACCCTGGAATTGGATTTTAGAAATGGGAAAGGCAAGCAGGTGGATGATAAACTTATTCCTAGGCAAAAAGGAGGAGAAAGGCAACAGGAAGAATAACATTTCTTTTTATGATGACAATTTTATAACCCCATCTGCAACTATACCTTCTATTCCCAATTACAAAAGATGGAGCTTTGGAAAATCATCAAGCAAAGAGAGACACCATAAATTTTCAAAATCTCTTGACTCAATCACACCACTTATAACGCAGCATGCAGCAGCAGCAATAGATTGGGGGAATCAACCAAATAAAAAGGCCAAGATTGTTGCAATACCACAAGCAGAATCAGTTAAAAGACTTACCAGAAATGGAATAACCAAATCACTTGAACATGCATCTGCCACCAGGATCCAAGCTGTTTTCCGGTCTTATCTGGTAATACCATATGCAAACTTTCATTTAGAATTTCTTCATCCTATTAGAAAGACCAGCAAGTAGAGGTTTGAATTATAGCATAATACAACTGATTTTCATGTATTTTTGCAGGCCAAGAAAGCCTTATGTGCATTGAGGGCGCTAGTGAAGATACAAGCGCTGGTCAGAGGTCACTTGGTGAGGAAACAAACAACAGCTACAATGAGACAAATGCATGCATTGATGTCAATACAAGTTAGGGCTCGGTTTCAGCGAATTCAAATGGCTGAAGAATCATCACAACTTGCCGTGCGAAGCCAATCATCTAGACATGCAAATTTCTCTCATGAAACTGGACTAAGAGGAGCATATAAAGTAAGTTTTCTAATTACTTGTCAAACTATAGGAGAGATAGTTGATCATATTCTTCAACTAGTAGTTATTGACAGTAGTCTCTTCATGTAGGAAGCAACCAACTGGAATATTTATGAAACAGAAAGAGTTTTGAAGCACAAACATGATTATTTAAGCAGTTCAGCAAAGAGAAGGGAGCACAGACCTAGAAAATATTACTCAGGAGAACTATCCATCTCCAAGCGAGATCAAGAATATGAGTTTTCCTTCTCTACAGCACATAATAGTCCCCAAATCCGTTCTCCAACTGCTACAGCGATCCCAGGACGAGCATCTTTTACATACCACAAGCCAGATTATGAGCACCCTGTTCCTAGTCCAAACTATATGTCCAACACAGAATCTTCAAAGGCTAAAGTCAGATCACAAAGTGAACCGAGACAGAGACCTATACTGAGCATGAGACCAAAAGGCAAGCAAGCAGATTTAATTGATGCTCAAACACAGGGTCTTTCATCTCACAAAATTGAAGACCCTTGGTTTACCAAAGTCTATAGCACAACCAAGGCAAAGAACAGTGATTGTGATGCCAAGAGCACAGGTAGCTCTAGTCATTCTAACTACAGCAAACTACTTGTCACATACGAGGCAAGTTCTTGATGTAATCTATTGTCAATTTTGAAAAATATCTCATAGTGTTTTTCGTCTAAGTTATTTGAATCTTTTGATTGCAGCCCCATCTGAATCTGTATTGACTGCCTCCATCTGTCACTTGAACTTTTGGGAGGATTATCACAGACAAGGTCGGTTTCTATGATGCTACTGAAGAAAGCAACAATTACTACAATTTATGAATCAAGTCAACACAAGGAGGCTTTAAACTCAAGGTCACCATGCTTTAAGGCACTAATTCATCTGGTTACATTTGCCAATTCTGGCCATCAACAAGTTTAGACAAAAAGGATCCAACCGCACAAAAATCACTCACAAATATTCTTTTGTGTGGACGTAGTTTTCCATTCCTTCCAGAGGGGAAAAGGGACCAAGCAATTGATACATAGAATACAATAGTTAGGTGATTGTGTCAAACTTGAATATCTTTTCCCACTAATCATGAATACGATAAAGATTTTGTTATTTGTCCAATTTGTTAATGATGCAACCAATTGCAACAAAAGTTGAAGCTAAAAGACTAGAATCTGTCTTCCCTTTCCAACTGGTATATATCTGTTCGAGGGAAGCAGATTTTAGGTCCAAGCTCGAATAGCTCAGTAATGCTTCACGTTTCCAAATATTATAATGAGAATTTAATGAATGCACAATTGCATAAACAAATGTATACGACCAGGAAAACCAAACTCAGGTGTAAAATTACATTAAAATGTGAAAACGAAGGCTCCACAAAATTCAGGCTTCAACAGTAGGTTTAATTTTACACATGATAAGAAGTTAAGCTAAATATTACGAATCAAGAATCATTATACAAGTCAAATGAATGTACTTATCAGAAAAACAAAAAGTGAGAAACAATATTAAAATATATCATTCGAACAAAATTTATCTACAGGTTGAGATTCTTAATTCATGAAAAAAGGCTAAACCTCGTTTGCTCCAAAAATTAGTACTTTTTGACACCCAAGAAAAAGCAATATTTCTTCCCTGGAAACTGCAAATCTCATGATGTCAATTGTTTAATGTTTTGTGGAAGGCAACCTGCAGTGTTACAAATAATTAGTTTGACACGTATTTCTATCAAACAAATAACATTAATGAAATTCCAGCCGGTAACTGTTTTGGAAAAATGTCCAGTATATGTAGAAAATATATATGGACACTCGCATATGTGCAATTCTGACACATGAATAAACCTTAGAATTTAGAAACACAAATCAAATTCCAAATTTAAGAACTTTTGAGACATGTTCACAAAAGAAAACTTTAGAAGGATACATACAGATGTTGATGTCTTCAGCAATTCTCGTATGGCCATTGTTGCATAACACGAACTTGGAAGAGTGAAGCTTAACTTGAGAGCTGTTTGGGCTTCCTGCATTTTAGAGCCTACATCTCTCTCACCCTCGGCTTCTTTACTATCTGTTGATAGATTTCTGTCACTTTGATAGTTCACCGGTAGATTTGTGCAATCAGATGGGCTTTTGTTCTCACTTCCATCAGCTTGTTCTTCTTCATTAATAGGTCTTAAAGATTTACCCTTGGCAAATTTATCAAAATCTGTCTCCGCCAATGGCGCATTAACATCAGTGTATGAGAGTAGTTCCCTGCAGAAAGAGAAATAACAATGATTGATCAAAGCATTATCCAGACATGAAGACCAATAAATCTAAAGGATGATAAAAGCACGAAGGCATGCCATTCAAAGTCCACCGGCTTCTGAAAAACACGCCTATAACTTCCAGTCATGCTGGTTATGGAAAATTCCCTGCCAACAAGATACATATAGTACTCCAATGAGAAAGTAAGCGTGTGCATTTCCATGTATTTCTGTGTGTATGCATGCGTGAAAGCGGGAGAGAAGGGAATGCAATGAAGAATTCAAGGAGCATTAGTTTGTAAAGTACTTGACACTATGCACACTCTCAGCTAAACTGATTCCATCCTGCTCAAAACCAATAAGATGATAATTAGAAAGTAAAATACAAAATATAAAAATTACTAACTAAACTATTGAAATGCGAAATGCGTAAAACCTCTTAACACTCCTATCGAGCGCATGGTTTGTATTTCATAAGCATGGAAAGGTATAAGCAATGATCGATATTGATTCATAAAAATGTTTAAGGACTTTTTCCTATCAATAATTATTCTTTTATACAGGTAGGTAAGATTATAAGACATTGCAAACCTTCTTTGCCAAATCATGAAAAACTTCGGCAATCTCATTTGTGGGAAAAGACACCCTAGATCTGCCAAAAGAAAAAAAAAACAAGAAGTGTTAGATCATAGATAATTTTAATGATAGGAAAATCAGGTGGGAGTGGGTGGGACCATGTTTGAATTTTACCCGGGCATAGGAAGGATGACATCGTCAATAGTATAATTGCCAATAGAAATATCTTCTGCAGCTAATGCCTGCAAATGATAATAGAAATGTTAAATTTCCAAAACCATATTAATTTTACATCAGACTACCAGTGAAATATGAATTAGATTGACAGCATTCAGCTAGTGCTTTAACAATAGAAATGCTATTTAAAGTTAACTTGACAAATGCGATGAAAAAAAAATAACTTATCAAGTAGCAATGCTCCTAATGACTGCTAAGCATGTAAAAGAAAAAGAAAAAAAAGGGGCGGCCCGGTCGCACTACGCGTCCCCGCTGAGCGAGGGTCCGGGAAGGGGTCCCACCACAAGGGTGTACTGGGGGCAAGCCTTCCCCTGCCAATTTATTTGGCAAGAGGCCGCTCCTAAGACTCGAACCCGTGACCTCTTGGTCACACGACAACAACGTTTACCGTTGCGCCAAGGCTCGCCCTCAAGCATGTAAAAGAAAAAGTGAAAAAAATAGTTATGCAATATTTATGATATAGGACTTGACTTTGACGGGAGTATTTTTCATTTGCTGAAGATCTGGTCCAGGAGCATCATCTAAATTGCCGCAGTCGTACACGTCATCACAGGTATCATCCTCACATTCAGGACTAACATCTTTTGTCTCTTTTTCAGTGTCATCCTCTTTACAGTATACCAAATCCCCCACCACAACTTTGTCACTTCCTGCAAAATGATTAAACAATGTTATGAAATTTTGTGCTCGCATCTGGAGAGCTGTAGGTTTGTAGCGGCCAGCGTAAAACTTAGCCACATCTTATGACATGAACCATACTATAAATACCGTTGGGGCGTTCCCTACTCAGCGACGCTCTGCACTTCCTAGACCCGGGTGTAGTGATAAATGTGCAAGGGTTGCTAGGTCGTCGCCCCGAAGCGGCGCGCCACCCCAGGACCCGGGGGTGGTGTCAAATATGCAAGGGTTGCGGGTAAATAAGTTAGTCCACGGTAATGGTAGGGGTAGGGGTAGGGGTAAGGGTAGTAGGTTACGCTTTGGGACATGGAACATAGGTTCTTTGACAGGAAGATTAGCTGAAATTGTAGATGTTATGAAGAGGAGGAGAATAAATATAATGTGCCTACAAGAAACCAAGTGGGTTGGAGCCAAGGCTAGAGAGATAGCTCCTTGGGGTTATAAGCTTTGGTACTCAGGAAAGGATAAGGGTAGAAATGGAGTAGGTATTCTTATTGATAGGGAATATATTGATGATGTAGTAGCGGTGTCTAGGAAGAGCGATAGAATTATGAGTGTCAAGCTAGTGACAGGGGATAAGGTTGTTAATGTCATTAGTGCATATGCGCCACAAATAGGATTAGATGTCTCTATAAGACAAGCTTTTTGGGAGGACTTAGAGGAAGTGGTGCAACAGGTTCCTAGAGATGAAAAAATGGTACTGGGGTGATCTCAATGGACACGTGGGTTCTAGGCGAGATGGGTTTGAGAGTGTTCATGGAGGGTATGGTTTTGGAGATAAGAATGAAGCAGGAAATGATATTTTGGAATTCGCATCAGCCTATGACTTGAGTATCATGAACACATGGTTTATGAAGAGAACATCCCACTTAGTGACTTATCGGAGTGGCGGTAATGCGAGCCAAATTGACTTCTTCTTAGTAAGGAGTGCTTAGAGAAAGAATTATATTGATTGTAAGGTGATCCCTGGTGAGAGTACGACAACCCAACATAGAGCAGTGGTGCTTGATTTTCGAAGTAGGAAATGTATAAAAAAACAAACACCACAAGTAGAGACTAAGATTAAGTGGTGGAAATTGCAAGGAGAGAATCAACAAAAATTTGTGGATGAGATGACCAAAAAAGATGTTTGGACTTGTAATATGGATTTAGATATAGATTCGATATGGACCAAGATGGAGCATAGTATAAGGGAAGTAGCGAAGGAAGTTCTAGGGGAATCTAAAGGTAGCATGCCACCGGGTAAGGACACATCTTGGTGGACAGAAGAAGTACGACAAACAGTAAAGAGTAAGCGAGAATCCTATAAAATATTGGGGAAATGTAGGAGTGACGAGAACTACGAAAAATACAAAGAGGCTAAAAGGGAAGTAAAGAAGGTCATACGAGATGCTAGAGCAAAGGTGAATCGGGATCTGTATACCAGATTGGATACGAAAGAAGGGGAAAGAGACATATATAGAATTGCTCGGATGAGAGATAGGAAGACGCGAGATCTCGGAAAAGCTAAATGTGTGAAGGATGTGGACCTGAAAGTCCTAGTTGGAGATAAGGATATCAAGGAACGATGGAGGTCCTATTTTGATGACTTATTTAATGGAGATCGCAGGCAAGATGTTGGAGATATAAGCATCCATCACGATATGATAAATCATGAATGCCTGCGGAGAATTCAAAAGGGTGAAGTCAAAATGGCATTAAGTAAGATGAAGTTGAAGAAAGCAGTAGGACCTGATGGCATCCCTATTGAGATTTGGAGATGTTTGGGAGAAAGAGGAATCGAATGGTTGACGACGTTCTTCAACAAAATTTGGAGAAACAATAAGATGCCATCAGAATGGAGGAAAAGTATCTTAATCCCTTTGTATAAGAACAAAGGCGATGTCCAAGATTGTGCCAACTATCGGGGAATCAAATTAATGAGTCACACTATGAAACTTTGGGAGCGAGTGATCGAACAAAGGCTAAGGAGGACGGTGGAGATCTCGGAAAACCAGTTTGGCTTTATGCCGGGAAGATCAACTATGGAAGCCATCCATCTAATGAGACAATTAATGGAGCACTATCGAAATAAGAAGAAAGACTTGCATATGGTTTTCATTGACTTGGAGAAAGCATATGATAAGGTACCAAGGGAAGTACTTTGGTGGGCCTTGATAAGGAAAGGCATTTCGCGGAAATATATTGACATCATAAAGGACATGTATGAGGGAGCATGCACGAGTGTACGTACTAGTGTTGGGAAGACTGAAGAGTTTCCTATTACGATTGGAGTGCATCAAGGTTCCGCACTAAGCCCATTTCTTTTTGCCATCGTTATGGATGAACTAACAAGTTCACTTCAAGATGGTATACCATGGTGCATGCTGTTTGCAGATGATATTGTGTTGGTTGATGAGACGAAAGAAGGAGTGGAGAGGAAGTTGGAACTATGGAGACAAACTCTAGAATCTAGAGGCTTTAAGTTGAGCCGAAGTAAGACAGAATATTTGGAGTGTAAGTTTAGCGGCCATAGGAGTAGGGAGGCAGGGACAATCACCCTAGATGGGAGAGTTGTTCAGGCCTCGGATTGCTTCCGGTATTTAGGATCTATTATCCAAACGGATGGAGAAGCAGATGGAGATGTTGCTCATAGGATTAAAGCTGGTTGGTCGAAGTGGAAGAGTGCTACGGGTTTCCTTTGTGACCCCGACATGCCTAATAGATTGAAGGGGAAATTCTACCGGACGGCAATTAGACCTATATGGTACGGAGTGTTGGGCAGTGAAACACTGCCACATCCATAAGATGTCGGTGGCGGAGATGCGTATGTTGAGATGGATGTGTGGTCATACGAGAAAGGATCGGGTGAGTAATGAAATAATTAGGACAAAAGTAGGGGTCACATCTATTGAGAATAAAATGAGAGAAAACCGACTAAGGTGGTTTGGCCATGTGAGACGTAGAGCGCTTGATGCGCCGGTTAGGAGAACCGAAGAGTGGCAAAGGGATGTAGTGGTGAGGGGTAGGGGAAGACCTAAGCAAACTTGGAGGAGGGTGATCGAGAGTGATATGAGTTTACTAGGAATTGAGGAAAATATGGTAGTGGATAGGATGGAGTGGAGGGAGCGAATTTGGGTCGCTGACACGACTTGATTTCACGGTTTTATATGATGGTTCATGTTAGCCGACCTCGAATCATTTCGGGACTAAGGCTTTGTTGTTGTTGTTGTTGTATCTGGAGAGCTGTAATCAGGATTTGACAAAGTGAAAAGCAATAGCTATGACTGTGACAGCACTAACAGTCAAAACCATTCACTTCATGTACATACTACATGTAACAATAAAAACATTAAAAACATATCAGCTTACCATATTTTTGCACTCTCATACTTGCTGCATGGTTCCACAAATAGCTCTGGTAACTGTGCACATACCTAAACAATTATCACACAACAAATCAGAAGTTAAAAAGGCTGCTATAAATCAATGGTCTCCTACACAAGGAACTGGCTCATTCTTTTATGTTAAACCAGTTCTGCAGAAAAATATTTAGTTTAGTTGTATATCCCAAAGTTAATTTGCCTGATAGAGTATTGATCTTGTAAATTTCATATTCCATAGCATCTCACCATCCCCAAACACAGACACAAGGCACTATTTACCACTTTTCTCCAAATGGTACTACATCAAGGTAAACCATAATTGTGCCTTAGCCTAAGGCTCCAGGCTCACAATGCACTAGGCTTGAGCGCCTTAGCACCCACAAAGGCTCGCGCTGTGGCCAAGGCGACGGCAAAGGCGTGCCTAACCGTGGTTATAAGAGGTGTGCCATGGCACGCCTATATGTCACATGGGTTTTTTTGTAGGTTTGTTTAGGGTTTTAATCTCTACCATTGGATTAGACTAGTGTCCAAAAAAAGAAACAAAGACTTAGAAGAGACAGATACATAACGGGAAACTGGTAGATGAGTATGATGAGGATGAGATCCTTGAAGAAGAATTTGATTTGATGATGTTGAAAATGAGGAGAGTGATGATCGATGGAATTTGAGACATTTGATGAGAAGTATCAACTTAGGATTTACTATTTACTTGAACACTTAACGTTAGATTATGGGGTTTATTGCATGTTAGAATTTATGCTTACAAATATTTATGATTTAGTATTTATTGCATTTTGATTTTAAAATTTACCATTTCTTATATTTTAAATATTACTATTATTATTTATGGTTTTATATAACTTTATTCTTTTAATGCTTGCGCTAAGGCTCCATGACCCCTTGCGTGTTAGTGCACCATTTGCCTTTAATAACTACAGGGTAAACTATATTGAAAATTTGACCCCTAAAAAAAAGGAAAATGTTGGATGTGGATGTCCAAGGAACAATACCTTGTTGTGAAGAATGCATTCATGTGTATAAGCACTAGTATTTCTATACTTAAACTCACATGCTAAAGCAAAAATGATCTGTGTAATAAATGGGGCTAGAGGAACTTACTAGGATGGATAACTAATCTAGATAGGATAACTTAAGATTATCCAAGTTAGAAAGAAGACATAGTTGAGGAAGAAAGTTGATATGCATAAAGCAATTAAATTGTGCCCGCTGTGTAATTGATGATTATTCTTGAATAGTGTTCAAGAAAATAAGCAAAATGTTGAAGGCTGCGCGTTCATATAAACTTTCTTTTCAACCTCGTCTTCTTTCTAGTTCTGGTCATCTTGGGTAGCCTAACTAGATCAACTACTGATCATAGTAAGTTCCCCTAGCCCCTAATGAAGGCATAATATGCTGCAGATGCTTCCAGAGGATCCATACAAAAGAATCAAGGCCATCTTTACTAGTTCTCTTCTGAAAGTAAAACATAGTATCTTCAATTATTTCAGGATAATCTTACATCATTCTCAAAGTTCTAGGTATAGCTTTCAGGGCCTGCAAGTAGTTCCCAGGACATTTCTTCAAACATTGAAGCTGTACACCATAGAAAAGGGGAAGTAAAAATAAAATTTAAACAAGAGGTAATCTCATATAACTATATGAAGTCCGTGAATAAAAAGGGCGGCCCGGTCGCACTACGCGTCCCCGCTGAGCGAGGGTCCGGGGAGGGGTCCCACCACAAGGGTGTACTGGGAGCAAACCTTCCCCTGCCAATTTATTTGGCAAGAGGCCGCTCCTAAGACTCGAACCCGTGACCTCTTGGTCACACGACAACAACGTTTACCGTTCCGTGAATCCACCACATAAATAGCAACATCAATAAAATTCAACATGCCAACATCACTCAAAAAGGGCAGTAATTGTAGACAACATACTATGGACCTTTCGGCAATCAGATAGCGAGGCAATTGCCTTAGGGTCCCATCAATGTCATTGCTTTCTATATAGTATTCCCGTGCTTTCTTCACTGCATCTCTTTGTATGAAAAGATAGGAGTCAAGAAAAAGAACAGCTAATATTTCTACCAATAATGTTTTAGAGTTGAAAGAAACAAGATATTTGAATCAAAATCAGCTATGCAGAAAATGTCCCAGCCAATAAAAGGATATCTCCTTCTCTTGGATCAAGGATCATGCTTACAGCATTTTTCCACTCTCCTCGAAGTAATGCAGCTCCAATAAGGTGTGTTGGAACAGAACCACTACCAAAACGCTGAAAGAGATTGAACAATGTAAACTAAACCACAGAACTACAGAATGTTATAAGAACAAGAATGAAATATAATAACTAATTCAACAAGGATTTGTAAACATCAGCATGGGGGATCAATAACCAGAGCCGGGACAGAATTTCTGCAGGGACAGAATTTCTGCAAGGACGGCTGATTAATTTATCTAACTATAGTAATCACAGTCACAGAATGTAAAGTGGAAACATTGAATGAAACAAGCAAAATATCACATGCCCACACACATGGACACAAACAAGATACAATCAAGGAAGTACCTGTAGACCAAAGTAGTTGATAAACCCATGCTTTCCTAATGACTCCGCAGAACCCTTGATGGTATCTTCAGAATCTGCAACAACTCCTCTAATGGAATGTAAGAGAAGCAAGTCCTTTCCATGAGAATTAGAATTGAACAGAATCAGCCAACACAAAAATGGTTCATGTACAGGAGACTCTTACCGCAATGTGACAGTGAATCGATTGCCTAGGAGCTGGCCAAGAAGAAGTCCTTCCTTGACATAGCTGCAGAATAATGGAAATGCAACTTTTGTGTAATGTAAAGTAATACCCTCACTCAGAAAAATAGAAACTAAGGGGCAACTCTTACCAGAAGTCACCCACTTTGATACCAATCAATCTGTCATTAAGAGCAGCTAGTCTACTTGCATGCTGCTTGAAAACAGTGACCTGGAAGCAGAAAATAACTTCAATGCAACAAGGAAATTACACAATATGCACATGCCCTACAAGATCAATCAACATGCACTCAAATTTCCACATATAAATACTTGAAAAGACCCTTTGTACAGTCAAACTCTTCTACATCAAACAGAGCCTTACAATAGAATCAAAACCTACATAAGATTCCATATAATCAACATTAAAAACTGTAAATAAACAAACTACAAGAAAGATCCTGACAACAAGATTATTAATGGATGAGAAACATAGATAATACAAAGTACTTTTTTATTGCAATTTTATCCAAACAATGAGGTGGTGTTTGGTACAACATAATGAAAAGGAAAGGAATGCAAAATGTAATGGAATTTAATGGAATCAGAACTGATTATCTTTTTTGGATGTGTGAAGAAAAACAATCCAAATGATGAAATGGGCATCACATCATCAAATTTGAATGCACATTTTAAAATAATAAATGATGTAATTGGTATTATAGTATTATTACGTTTACTTAGCCAAGTCAGAGAAAAACTTCAAATTGGAGTTTAAGAAGGGGAAAATATATAAAAGAGCAAGGATTTAAAAATAGAAAAAATTAACTTTGAAGGAAAAGGATTAAAGAGCCTCAGAGCCTTTTGCATTTGCTAGAGTGACAAACAAGAGAAAGGAAAATACAACACTACAAAAATGAAAAGGAAAATGTTTCCAAAATAAATAAAAAGGAGGAAAAAGAAAATGAACTGAATAAACATAATCAGGTGATATCCATTTTTCAAGGTAATGGTCATTACAGGAAAAAATATGGGAAGCTAAATCCTCACTTCATGATTAAGGTCTGAAACAAAATATTTCAGTGAACAAAGTAATGTAATGTATGATCATTCCATCACATAGTTCATCACAATGTACTAAACACCGCCTATAAGTTTAATAAGTTCTTCACTTGTATTTTGTATAATCATTTCTGAGCTTTTTCTTAGGATTTCTTCTTTCTGAAAGTTCATGGTATCTTGGCTGTCAACAAGTAGTATCTACTAAAACTTTAATACTTAAAAATTGAAAAAGTTATAGTATTTAGATGAAATTGAATAATTGTTGCATATAGGAGAAAAACCGCCAAAATTAATTGTAAAAAGAAAAATACAAAAATTGGAAATGATTCTGATATTTGCACTAACCATAAAGGCTTACCCCTTGAGTTGTGATAGCCCGTTTATCCTTCGTACCCGCAAATCCGAAAGATCTTGGCTATGAAGCAAACGTATCAGTTCAAAAGAAAACACAATATATATGATAAGCAACTTGAATTTTGCCACAGATATCAATAATACAGACAGAGAAAGATAAGTGCAGGGTATAGCACCAAAAAAAAAAAAAAAAAAAAAAAAAAAAAAAACTAATCAAACATGTATGAAAAAAATAAGAATTAAGGGTCAAAATGGCCCCTGAAGTTGACAGGCAGGATCAGTTTAGCTAGTTTAGGTATCAACTCGGTCCTGAAACCAACAATATTTGACAAATTAGCCCAAATTTGGCAATTGTTTAGGTGTTGAAACTGATTGTATTTGGGCTAATTTGTCAAATGTAGTCATTTTGACCCTTAATTCAAAAAAAATAATAAATCCACTACTGCTCGAGCACCAAAATTTAACCAATAACCCACCGCCAGCAGAAAACTAGTTTTGCAGTCTCTTACAGCATTAATCAAAAGACCCAAACCATAATACGGACGTACCTGAATGCCGAGCATCTTTCCGATTAGTCCTATGCATTCCTGTGTATCTTTATTCTCCTTGTAAAGATGAAACCTGATAATTGATTATGACAGTCCTCTTAGGATTAAAATTACAAAACTTCAACCGGATAAGTAGAGGGGGGGAATGCATAAAGTTGCAATTTGAGAGGCATGAAAGGCAAAGTTAACCACCCCGTATAAACCGTACCTAAGAAACTTGGCTACATGCTCCGGCCAACTATCTGAACCTCTACAATCAAAGGGCCTATCACCTCTGTCCTTCCGTTTCTTAGAATTCCTACCTCCACTGTTACGTCCTCCAGAATTCAATCTCACGCGAATGCACTTCGATGAAGCATCAGGTCCATCAACAGTATCAGTAACTAGGAACTTGAACTTCTCCTTGAAGAAATTATGCACTGCCTGGAAAATTCATACAGAAAATAAATTTAACGAATAAAATTTATAAGTAGCTATTTTCAAACTCTAATACTAACCGTTCGGTGGGCTTTATCAGAACTTGGAGAAAGAAGGATAGGCGAAATGTCATTGCTATCTTCAGTTGCAGAAGTAACTTGGATGACAAAAGTTTCTAAACTCTCCGCATCAGAATCACCAGCAAGAGACCTAAAAGATTCGATTTCAGACGCATAACTTTTCCCCATTTGAGTTTCTACCTTCTTCTCACGCTCTTCAACAGCTTCTATCATCTGAGACGGCCAAGACAAATCAAATTGAAACTATAAACTAGAACAGAAAAAGACTGTAAATATGAAAAGAGAATTAACCTGTGGAGGAACATCCATAGAGGTCAAATGAACCACATTCCCATCGTTATCAACTTCGTTCACTATAAAATCAGAGTACCTCTGCTTGAGAATGCCGCGAAAGCCAGGGAGTTGAGAAATATAGCAGAAAATGCCAACTTCTGATTCATCCATTGTCGTTTTTACTGTCGCCGTTAGTGCTCTGGAACAACCGAGTATAGTAGCGGAAGTAGTGGTGGCGACGTAGGTGTTACGGTTAGTGGAGTAGCAGGACGAGAAGGTGTAGGGTTTTATTACAGATACGTGCCGGAGCGATACAAGGTTGTGCCACCGCATTCCGGGGCTTGACATGATTTTCTCCAAAACGCGACGTTTTGGATTTATTATATTCTCTTTTCCTTTTCAGATATTTTAGATTTTTATTAAGGGCTAATTACAAATCTAGCCCAATTAAAAGGGGTCATTTACATATCTAACTCACTTTGCTTTTATTTTACCAAATTAGACCATTTCATCCACTTTGGACAAAATTACCCTTAGTTCTATTGATCGATGGATCGATTTCTGATATCAATCGTTAGCGATTTTTGAAGTATTATGTTTAATTTCCCATAGAAATTGTATATTTTTAACTTATATGCCTGCTTTTCTCGCTGGTCTTACCTCTTTCTTCATCTATAATGGTATGTTTCAATTTTCTTAATTTTCCACCATTTTTCTCCATTGTTATCGCATTTGTGACGAAATTTGTCGTATTTCGTCACAAATACGACAACAGTTGTCGTATTCGTCACAAATGCGACAACTCTTCGCATTTCGTCGCAAATGCGACAAGAGTTGTCGCATCTGCGACAAGTATTGTCGCATTTGCGACGATGTGCGACAACTGTTGTTGCATTTGTGACAAAATGCGACAAATTTCGTCACAAATGCGACAATAATGGAGAAAAATGGTGGAAAATATAGAAAATTGAAACAATACCATTACAGATGAAGAAAGAGGCAAGACCAGCGAGAAAGCAGACGTATAAACTAAAATCATACAATTTCTACGGAAAATTGAACATAATACTTCAAAAATCGCTAACGATTGATATCGGAAATCGAAGAAGATGAACCGAAGAAGAAGGAGGAGAACCAGAAGAAGAAGATGAAGCGGAAGAAGAATAAGCAGGAGCAGATCCATCGATCAATAGAACTAAGGGTAATTTTGTCCAAAATACAAAATGGATGAAATGGTCTAATTTGGTAAGATGGAAACAAAGTGGGTTAGATATATAAATGACCCCTCTTAATTGGACTAAATTTGTAATTAGCCCTTTATTAATTGATGCTTCATTTTTTTTTGTTGGTTAGATAAAAAAGGAAAGAAGCCCATACCAACAAATAAAAAAATAAGAGACACGAAACTATATCTTTATAACTTTTACTACGGACAGACCCCGATAATCATTTGAAAGGATTTCTTGGAAGTCTGTAAAAGTCGCATCAAACTCATGGCAACCCAAAAAAACATGAGTAAGTACGCCAACCGGTCAACTTTGGAGTCAAGCTCTATAACCACCTTTTTGAGGTCCTTTTCACATGCTAGCTATAGACCAAAATAAAAACCCCAAATCTCAGCAACAGTAGAAGTACATGAGGCAATATTCAGTCCAAAGACACCACACCAACATCCATTCATCTCTCTTATGAGCCCCCTGCACAGGTCATCCCGGGATTACCCTTGCAAGCCCCGTTTGTATTGAGCTTCCACCAACCCATGTTCGGATGTTCCAATGAATCCAACCCAACTTAGGCATCTAGCACAAAGTAGCAGTTCAAGTTTTCAAAGAGCCAAACATGAAGATCAGCAGTGAAGTTTGACATCTTGTTCGTGAACAATTCACGAACTCGTCAATTCTGTTCATAAATTTTACCAACAAATATAGTTGTTTTTCATTTGAAATTTTTTAACACAAAACCACATAGATTTAAAACCTTCAAAAATTAAAATTCCACACAAAATATGTAGTTTTACATTTCCTTTTTATAAAATATTTTTATTAAAATAATATTTAAATAAGCTTGCACTGCACATTATAATCAAACTTGATTATATAACATATAATCAAGTCTGCTCGTGAACTTTCGAACCAAGTTTTGTCGTGTTCAAACTCGACTCGTTTATAAATCAAACTGAACACGATCATACACGCCAAACACCAAAGTAGAATGGGAAGTAGAAACGTCAAAGGTTAAGCATGGCATTCAGTCAATTGATCGATGTCTTAATACGGATATAGTATCCTTATAAGTCCATGCCTGATACGGAAGTAAAAACACAAATATTATTCGCAACTCATTTTGATTTCCACATATAGAGAGGACGACCTTTCAGTAGTTCTCTGAACTGCTCTATGTCTGCAGTGGCTCATGTTACTTGAAATTTTCAACTATATTCTTTTCAACTAGTTCAAAAAATAATATAAAAGAACTCACTTTTGAGCATTGTGGATTCGTCAACAGATATGATAGCATTTTGTAGAAAACTCATCTGATAGGGAAGAAAGAACACAATGCAGTTGCCACTTATAGAATGCCAACAGCAAATGCAAACTTTCCTGGCTAATTATCCACACAAATTTCAGTAATGCTTAGTGGAAAAAGAACAGTAGAATGCTTCACTGGAAACTGCTAAACTCACCAGCTAAATGAGGCATGGATGGCCAAAAAAAAAAGTTAATTAACTATTAAAATATCTAAGAAAACACACATATAGGTCATACACGTATGAAGACCATTGTAGTTCTGCATCTCAATCTTAATATGAAAGATAATAAGGCAAAATTTCTAAGTACTTGATGCTCAAATCCAATACAAAGGCTGAAAATTGAAAAGATTGTGAAACCTAAAACAAAATATGCTTAGGCTGCACCGACAACCTCAGTCTCTGCCTCTGGCATTGCTTCGTCAGCAGGCCTGTCCAATTTCACGCCAATATCATCTGCCGAGTAGTCACCATGAACCTACACATCAACAACAACAAGCGTGTGTTTATTCAATCACAAGGTTTAGCATTAACTGGTTACGATTAAAAATTCAATCATTAAAACAAGAGAGAATACTATTGAAACATACCTCCATCAGCTTTCCAAGATCAAACTTGGGAGCCTTGAGGATCTTGACTTTTCGGATGTAGACATTTTGCAGAGGGTATATACTAGAAGTTGCCTTCTCAATCTCCCTACCGATCATCTCAGGGATGAACTTTGCTACCAGTTCTTTCAAGTCGCATGATGCAGCTTGATTAATCATAATCTCTCTCATCTTTCTGCGAATCTGAAAGGAAATACAACATGACCCATGAGTTAACATATACAATGGCACAACAGCAAACAGCTAGAAATCAAGGTGAAATATAAACCTGGCGGATCTGACTGGACTGTGCATAGCAAGTCCTCTTGACCTGGTTTGCACGTCTCTTGGTGAAAGCAATACAGAACAACCTCAAAGTATAACTATCTGTAGTCTTCACATCGACATGAGCTTCAATGAGAGTCTGCCATTTTCTCACTAGTGACCTCAGCTTGTCTGTAGTGAAGTCCATGCCCTGAAAGTGGAGAAAGATAAGTTTTATTTGACACATGGAAACATTGCCTGTCCTACTGCAATCAAATTGTTCTCGCAATGCCACCTACCCAGAAGTTTGTCAGCACATTCCTCCCTTGAACATCCTCCGCTCTAAGGCGAATCTTCCTGTAGGCATGATCCTCATCCTTTTGAAGATCAGCCAAAGATATTTCAAAAACTCTATGTTTCAGCCCCTCTGAAGCAATCTGTATAAGCAATAAACAGCATATGTGAATAAACATATTTGAACAAAGATGAAATCAAAATAATTTACTATCTGAAAAGCCATTCTTAAATATACTGAATCATCAGCATTCTGTAAAAGAATAAACATGACACAAGTGCTGGCCTGTAATATTTATGCTACTTTAACACATTCTCTCTTATTATTTACTTGTTTAACAAAATAGGCTGACTGTGGTGGGCAATGTTCCTTTAAAATTTAAGCAATGCTAAGAATCACATAGAATTAGCATCTTACATCACATTATGGGTATTATTAACTGTCACGTGTAACAACAAATACAACACTTGTTCCCTTCATGAGTCGCTCCTCTAAATGAAAACTCTTCCACAGCACGCCTTAATACCCTATATAGGAATGATTACATTGAAAACCAAGAGGACAATTCTATTGCTAGAATACAATTTGACATGTTTAGAATTCAATTTTCCTTACAACCAGCATATTGTTAGGCATGGGCAAACAAAATGAACAAATACAGATAAATCACAGCAAGCACATCTACACAGTAAAGAAAAAGAACAAATGGAGGCAGGAGATAGAAACCTTGGTCCCCTGGGTTCTGGTCACAAGGGTTTTGCCAACACTTCTGACAGTGAATACAGAAGGTGCCTTGATGTCATACCAGTCCTTCTTAGCAAAAGGGTCAGCTCTGTTTCACCATCACAAATAATCAATTCAACAAAACCATAAACAATCAAGTTACAAATATATAAAGCTGATATACACAAAAATCCTTCCTCAATCAGAAATGTATTAGATCCAATCCCTCACATACTTAAAATAACGACTTCACCTTTAAATTAAACAAATTCTGTATCGAACGAAGACGTTTATAACAGCGATATAGATAACGGCGATTGCACAGACAATCTAGCCAAAACAAAAGGATAAGGTCAGTTTGAATCAACTTACGCCTTCTTCTTGCCTCCCTTCTTTCCCTTAGAAATACGCTTGTTCTTCCTGAAAGAACGAAAATACAACAATCATTCGAAGAATACAGAGAAAGATAGAGAAGAGAGAGGTGAGAAAGAGAGTACCCGACGGCCATGTTGTGAGAGCCGCAGCAACTAGGGTTTGGGGGCAAGAACTCACTTATTACAATAAGTAAAAATATTTAATTTATTTAAATTCGGCACTTGTTGTTTTATAACCAGACACGGTCTTTTTTAAACTATTGCTACATTTACCCAGTTCATAGTGAGTTGTGAGCTTTTTTTTTTTTAACTATAAAAAATTACTTTTTTTATTTTATAAATAAAACAATTATCTTTTTTTTAAAACAAAACTAATTGTTTATAATAATAAAAATTTAAAATCGACACTTAATTTTAAATTTTTATCAAACATTGTACAAAAATCAAATTTTCAATTTTTATATGTTTTCTATGATCCATTTATTTAGCATTTGCCGCAGTCAAACTAATCTACCACTACAAACTAGAAAAATACATATTAACTAACAATTTCTCAATAGAATTTTCATTTTATTTTATTTTTTTTGGTAAGAATAGAATTTTCATTTTATATTTCTAAGTTAGTAGGAAAAAAAATATTGCAAATATTATTTAATTTATTTTCCATATATAACAGAACCTCTTAACGTTTTGGCTCCAGTTATAAACAAAGTTTAATTTTTTTTTAAGTAACAAAAATAGAATAACATTACTTTGAAATGAAAAATTGATAAGTAGGCTTGCTCACATGTTCGGATATCCACCCAGCCTGTTCAGACCCATGTCCCTTGAATCGGGCTTGTACAATAAAAATTATCCTCCGATCCAGGCCAGTTAAAATCCGCCTATATTTTGGGTGGGTATGAAATTTATAAAAATAGCACGGACCGGTCCAGCTCGATCCATCTATTAATATTAATTAATAAATTTAAATATTTAAATATTAATATTTATTTTTAAGTACAAATTTAGTTTTTAGGGAAAAGTACAAAAATAAACCTTGTGGTTATATCTGTTTTCGATTGCAGCTTTGTGGTTTAAAAATTTACAAAATGGTACCTTGAGGTTCATTCCGTTAGCAAACACATACTAAATTAACTAACGGTGTTAAAAGTCAAAAGGAAAATTATTAATTTGGTCCTTATATTTATTTATTTTATAAATTAAATCTCATTGTTATCTAATTATCACAAACAAACCCCAAAATTAAAAATAAAAATCAAATACACCTTCTTCTCCATCTCTCTAATTTCTTATTTTTCTTCTTCTTTCTCTCTTTCTCTCCCTAAAAAATACAAAATCAATTCAACAAATAAATTGAATGGACCACAACCCTCCATTTTGATGCGGACATGCCAATTGCTGCACCTAATACGCGGTGAAGCTCCTAGCAACTGCCGCGTTTGACATCACATAGTCCATTATCAGATTTGCTCCGGTTAACAAAGCAGCCAACTCTCCTGTTTTATTTTAACAAAATACATTTTCTTTAAATTCAATATAATAATTAATTAATTATATTTATTGAGAACAGAACAGATCGAAGGTGATACGGAGATAACTAAAAGCGCCACCGGCAACAGGCATGTCGAAGACGAATTCGATGTAGCAAAAGGCGGAGAGGAGAGCACAAAGGCCAGAAATGGCGTAAGAGAGGACAACAGAAGGACCGGCATAAAGACGACTAGCACGGCCGATGGTGACAAAAACGCCGACACCAACCAATGGCGGAGCCAGGAATCGACAATTGGGGGGCTAATTTTAGTCAGACTATTAGGAGTAATTTTTTGAAGTCTAGCCCGTCAGGGCTGGACAAAAATTTTTTAAGCTTCCAGCACACTGAAACTTTATCATTTTGGTATGTTGGCTAAAAATTATAACATTTCACAGTTTTTTTTTATTTTTAGCTATAATTTTTTTATAATTTCATAAAATTTAATTCAAAAATTAAGTTAATTGAGTTTCAAAAGTAAGAAATTGAATTTTTTTTATAGAAAAGAGATAATAAATTCTTAAAAAAATAAATATAATAAAAATAAATTCAAATAAAACAATAAAGAATCCAGTTGAAAAATAAAGTTCAAATAAAACAAAAATGAGATTGGTGTGGTTTGATCCCATGACCTCTCACCTTAAAATAAAGTGTTAACCAACTCAACCACTTTATAATATTGAACTAATACTACATAGATTAAAGGGAAAAGTACAAAAATAAACCTTGTGGTTACACTCATTTTCGAACAACACCCATGTGGTTTAAAAATTTGCAAAGTGGTACCATGTACTTCATTCCGTTAGCAAACACATACCAAATTGACTAACGGTGTTAAAAGTCAAAGGGAAAATAGTTAATTTGGTCCTTATATTTATTTATTTTTATAAATTGACCCCCTTATTATCTAATTATCACAAACAAACCCCAAAATAAAAAATAAAAATGAAATATACCATTTTCTCTATCTTTTTTTAATTTCTTATTTTTTTTTTCTTCTTTCTCTCTTCTCTCTCTTCATTTCTCTCTCTAAAATAAATAAATTCTCAACATCACTTAAATCCTCATCTTTAATTTCCTCACCTCGAATTGGAGGACTCCCTGGTTGTTATGAACAATCAAAATGTATCAGTAAGTAATTAGTTATCCGACCACCGGCAAAGTTGAAATCGGACTACAATACAACGGCGTTGACCAGATTCTGAAGAAAAACAGTTCACAAGAATTCTCCATGACTGTTATCAGACGCTTCTCCGATCTTGATTGGAGATTTCTCTTGTTAATTCTTCCTGCTTTCTTTCTCCTCGTTTATATCTGTGTTTCTTCTATTCCTATTTCTACTTTCCCCACCGCTTTTGCCCCTGTCGCATCGTTTTTCTTCAATTGGACTACCGCCGATTCTTCCACTCCTCCGCCGGTTTACGAATTAGACGGCCGGAAGATCGTTGTGTGTTTAGTTGGTGGAGCTAGGAGATTTGAGCTTACTGGACCGTCGATTGTGGGGAATGTTTTAAAGGTTTATCCAAACGCTGACCTGTTTCTGCATAGTCCTTTGGATAAAAATTCATTCAAGTTCTCACTGTTGGTGGTTGTTCTGATAACTAATTACTTGCTGATACATTTTGATTGTTCATAACAACCAGGGAGTCCTCCAATTCGAGGTGAGGAAATTGAAGATGGGGATTTAAGTGATGTTGAGAATAAGTCAACCAATTTATTTATTTTAGAGAGAGAAATGAAGAGAGAGAAGAGAGAAAGAATAAATTAAAAAAAGATAGAGAAGATGGTATATTTGATTTTTATTTTTTATTTTGGGGTTTGTTTGTGATAATTAGATAATAAGGGGGTCAATTTATAAAAATAAATAAATATGAGGACTAAATTAACTCTTTTCTCTTTGACTTTTAACACCGTTAGTCACTACATGGGTGTTGTTCGAAAATGAGTGTAACCACAAGGTTTATTTTTGTACTTTTCCCTAGATTAAATATATATCAATTTTAGAGGGGGCTAGACGGAACAAAAGTAACACTCAAGGGCGGAGCCGGTGGCCGGGGGGGCTTCGGCCCCCCGGGCTCTGGGCTGGCTCCGCCCTTGGCACCAACCATACCGCCGATGCCGAAGCCAACGAGGTCATACCAGCGGAGAGTTTTCTGCATTTCAGAACCAGAGACGGCGGCTCATTTCTTCGTAAGAAGTAGAGACAGAAAAAGCCCGGTGGGAGAGGCGGAAAGGAGTGTGAGCGAGAGCATGGAGATAAGAGGTGAGAGAGGACAAAGAAGAGACCAAATTGAACAGCATATAATTAAATCAACAAAGTAGCTCAAGAGATGGAATGATCAACTGGAACTAGAATGATTTTGTATTTTTAGAGAGAGAAGGAGGAAAAGAATAAGAAATTAGAGAGAGATAGAGAAAAAGGTGTATTTGATTTTTATTTTTAATTTTGGGGTTTGTTTGTGATAATTAGATAATAAGGGGGTTTAATTTATCAAATAAATAAATATAAAGACCAAATTAATTCTTTTCCTTTTGACTTTTAACACCGTTAGTCAATTTGGTATGTGTTTGCTAACGGAATGAACCTCAAGATACTATTTTATAAATTTTTAAACCGCAAAGCTACAATCGAAAATAGATGTAACCACAAGGTTTATTTTTGTACTTTTTCCTAGTTTTTATTAGTAAAAATTATACATATATATTTAGATGGGCTTATATGGACTGAACTTGGGATTTGATTTTTGAACCCGAACCCTAACAGCGGGCTGGTCTGGACCTGGGCTAATCATTTTTATATAAAAGTCTGATGGGCTCGGGCCAGCCCGGGCTATGAACATGGACAAGTAAGCAACAACCTCATCTCAAATCATGTAATTATTAACCTCGATCCATTACGGTGCTAAAAGTTAATACTATAGACTTTTTCTCTCCATCTGAATTAAATAAGTGACACTCAATAGCTCCACTATTACTAAGAGCATCTATATTGGTAAGAGTATCTCCAACAGCCTCTTACATTGGTTCTTAAGTTAAAATTTGAGGACAAAGAATGAAAAATTAGCTCCAACAGCCTCTTAGTGGCTCCTCAAATCACTAAGAGCCTCTTAATCCTCTCTATTAATAGAGAGTCTCTCTCCACCTCTTAGTGTCTATTAATTCATTTTTTATTAATAATTTATTATTGAGTAGTCTCTCTCCTCACACTACTAGTAAATATAACAACAATTAATAATTTTAATGATAAAATAATAAATAAGGAGTGAATATAAGGATTATTGTTGAAGATGATATGTCTTAGTGTCTCTTAAATCACTAAGAGTCAATTATTTATATTATTTTTAGAGAGTGGATTAAGAGTCTCTTGGAAATGCTCTAAGTAACAAACTTTATTTCTTACCATTTCCACCTAAACAAAAGTAATACCCTTAAATAACACATCATTCGAAAGGTTTGTTACTTCCAATTTTAGTAGGGTCCATTTGTCATAGAACACTATATTTTCATTCAATTAACATACAATTAATAATTTTTACCCAACACAATAATTTATTTAATATTTATTATTAATTCTATAAAAAAATATATCCAACAAAATAGTTTGAAAAAAAAATTGAAATGAAAAAAAAAACGATTGAAGGACTAAAATAAAAAAAATATTAAAATGCAATAAAAAAAATAGATTGAGGGATTAAAATAGACTTTTGAGATGTTAAAATAAACTTTTAAGAGACTAAAAAAGTTTTAAGGGACTAATTCTAAATAATCTGAAGGGGTAAATTACATATGTGGTGTACAACCTTTACCATATTTCACACTTTGGTGTACAACCTTCAATTTTGCACACTAAAGTGTACAAAACTTCTAGTGACTTCACACTAAAGTGTACAGCTGGTAATTGTGACCGGTCAACACGAAGTCAACGCGCCACATCAGCATTTTTTTTTATCATATTCATTTAAAAGAATGAGACCCATTTATCTAATTACTAAAATACCCATATTCTTTGTATAATTACTTAAATAACCTTATCTTCTTCCTTGCCCTCTCTCCATCTTTTCCATTCTCTCTCTAAATACTTTCTCTCTCTAACTCCTCTATTTCTCTCTCTAAGTCCTCTATCCCTCACTCTAAATTAAACGACTTGAAATCCTCCACCCCAAACATTTATAAACCAAAAATGTAATTTATATAGGTAATGATATGTAAATTTATAAACCAAAAATCACAACTCTTCTCCGCAGCCACCGCTATTTTCTCTTTTCTATCTCTGCAAATTTAATCCATCATTCATTCACTCAACCCTTTTTACGTCCCATCACAAATCTCCCTCTCCTCAAAAAATTAAAACCCCCTCTTTCTTCCTCACCAAAAAAAACAAAATCAACACCTGCATTCATTAAGAGAAAAACTATGAATCAAATAAAAAACCAAGCAACTGATGCAAAAATGGAAGTAGCCTCCAAAATTGCCAGCACCAATGACACTGGTTGAGATGATATCATTATCGTGCTGATTGAAATTACTAGTGTCTAAGAGAAAATTAAGACAAACCATTCTCGAACACAGATGCGACTCTCACAGGAATTTTAAACAGAATATAAGATTATTCTAGACTTCAAATCTTGAACTTGAAATTCTTTGCTACCACAAAAAGACAACCACCATGCAGCAGCAGCACAACTGAGGAACAAATAAGAATCAACTGTAGCAACCAACACACTCAATGACCAGAAGGCTTCAATTGCAAATCAAGTTTCGCAAGTACAATATGACTACCCACAGAAGAAACACAGATTTGTATCTCTTTCAGTTTTGAGAGTTTTCTGGAAGTGTAATTCTCTTTTTGTCAATGTGAATTAGAGAGAGAAAGGGAGAATTAGAGAGAGAGAGGAGAGTTAAAGGGAGAAAGTGAAAATGAGAGTTAGAGAGAGAAGTGATATTTGACCAAAAAAAAAAAAAAATGGAGGAGAGAGAAAATAAAGATGAATTCATAAGGTTGAAGAAGATGAGTGGGTCACACTTTCATTAGAAAATTGGTTAAAAATTGATGATTTGGTATGTTGACTGGATTGACCGGTCAGTTTTATCGGCTGTACACTTTAGTGGGAGGTTATCAGAAGGTTGTACACCAAAATGTGAAAATAGGTAAAGGTTGTATACCACATATGTAATTTACCCTAATCTGAAGAGAGAATGGTGCTACCAATTTTAGTTACAAACTAAATTAGGTAACGGCCTCACTACTCGGTTGGTAACAACTCTTTTAAAAAAGTAACAAAAAGATTACCCCCACTAGATATACTCTAATACTAAATCCTTTTTTATTAATTCAACTCCAAATCAATCTAAAACTCTCTTATCTTAGCTTAAAAAGTATAGATAATTAGACTATTTAAACAAAACTGAAATATGAAATACACAACTTTTAGCATTAAAAACGATACAAATATATTAATTAATAACAAAAAAGACAAACTTATATCGCAAATCAAGAAGTGAGTAAGTAGGAAAAATAGTTTAAATTGGACTTAAAATAAAGTTAAAATTCTACTGAATTCTAAATGATATTATCTCTAATGATTTACAAAGCTGAAATGAATTATACATATGGTCACTAAGGTGCTGTTTGATAAAGCTTAAAATTAAGTGTTGAAAAAATAAGTACTGAATTTTAAGTGCTGAATATTATAAGTGCTGAAAATATTGAGTGATATAATTATTATAAAAATATTAGTTGACAATGTTTAACTTAAAATGTTAAGTTAAATATTTTGACTTACCAAAATAAGTGTTTTTTAACTTAATTTATTAATTTAAGTGGTGGAGAAATAATTGTTATCAAATGCACTTAAATTAAATAAGTGTTTAATATTTTAATTTAAGTCATTAAGTGGTTTATCAAATAAGGCCTAAGTTCATAAAGTTCAGCCATATCTTCAGAGAGCAGAACCGGGTTGCGGATCGCTTGGCAGCGGCTGGTCATGAGGGGATGTTGGGCGTCACAACCCTTTCGGATCCTCCTATTTTTCTCACTTCTCTTCTTTTAGAAGATAGGATTGGGGTTAGCTTCCCTAGGCTTATCCCAGGTTAGGTTTCTTTGTTTTGGTTTTTGTCCTTTTCTTTTCCTGTTTCTACCAAAAAAAAAACAAGGCCTAAGTTTCAGATGCGTGCTAGCTAGAGAATTTGTATTTTGATCCAATATGACTATATAAAGATTAGAATTGGGTAAATATTATTTAATACCCTTTTAAAAATTATATTTTTTACTTAATAAAAAATATCCTCAATAAAATTAATTTGTACTTTTAAAATATTTGCGGAATTAAATTAATGTGTAAATTAAATATTTTTTAGTAGAAGATATTAAATATTGTCTTTGAAATGTTGTTAAGCAAATATAATACAAGTTAATCACAATGAAACATTTGTATAAAATATAAAGACAGTAATTAAAAGAGTATGGATAGAAAATGTTAGCCACGCGATTTACACAGGTTCGACAACTACGATTTACGTCTTGTCTCCGAGAAAACCTCTTGAGATTTTCCACTGCGATTCTTTTACATGGCAATAATCAAGCATGTGAAACTTTTACAACTTCAAAACTACCCAAGTAAATATCTCCACGATATTCACTTCTCTCAAATTTCTTGAGTGTTTGAGAAACTTACCCCTCAATTTTTACATGCACAATTGAGAAATTTACAACATTAAGCTTTCGGGTGTTTAAGAACCTACATTTTCCTAAGAAACTAGTGAGAACTTAAATACTCAAGCTACAGATTTGATCTTTCTTACAAAAATGATAGAATGGTAAAAATAATTTTAATTACTCTCTTCTTTTAGCCTCACCGGGAAGGGAATGTAAATGGAAGAACACAAATGAATTTTTTCCAATAATTAAGTATTATGCTCTTTCAAATTTGCAAGCTTTTTCCTTGAATCTAAATGTAAGAAAACCTTCATATTTATAGGCAAATGGAGAGTGGTATTTCAGCATTTCTATTAGGGACTAATTTGTAATTTTCAGAATAAAGACTGATTTCTTTCATTAAAAATCTCAATTAGAATCTTTTTTTTATTACACTAAAGGCTAATCCTTTCGATGCATTCTAAAATAGATACTAAAAGCTTATTTGACATTTATGCAAATACATAATCATTATAAAAGTAAAACACAGAAATATATTTTTTTATAAATTTCAATAAGTCCCGTATAAAGTAATATTCAGTAAAAAGCATGAATAACGAAAAGTTAAAAAAAAGGATCCATGAATTCGCTAGGTAAAAGCACCTCTATAACATCATCCGCCTCTTCAGGCGGTAGTAAATCAACCCAGAAGTGGAAATCAGCATCAGGCTAAGTTATTTTTAGGGTACATAAAAAAAGTACCATAAACTTCAAAGCCCGAATGAGTCCTAAGTTTTGAGCTTATTTAGTAACATATGCAGTTCATTTGCTCTTTCAATTCCTCTATGGACGAATTGAAAACAACTGCGGAAGTTTGCTTTTTCGTCTCTAACAACTCCACTTTTTCCCAAAGAGAGGAGCTTGATTATTGAGCAATAGTCAAACCCTTTTTAAAAATATAAAGTTATCTTTCTCCTTGAAATTTTCAGTTTGTGCCTGACCCAATTCAGCTTCTAGGTCATCAACCTTATTTTTAAGGGCATACATATCAGCCTCAAATTTGTTTCGGGCACTCAAAGGGTTATCTGACTCTTTCTTAGTAGCGTCAAGTTCGGTTTGAACAGTCTAAAGACTTCTTAATTAATTCTTTATGAGTAGGTCCTTGTCTCGAATCAGGTTTTCCAAGTTAGTGATGCCCTGGGATTTTTAAAGAGCAATTTTTTCTTTGCGTTTAGCTTTGACCTCCGCTGACTTGGATTCTTCAGCCAGTTTTTTTTTTTCATCAACTAACTCTTGACACTGTTGATCTACTTGGGTAGGTGCCTTATTGGTAAAACCAGTCTGATTGTTCAACTCTTCTCGTTGATAATGATAACACTCAATCAAATTGGAATATTGATAGCACAATATCCAAGTAGAAGAAATGTCCTATAAAATAACAAATGTCAATAATTGCAAAAATATATCAAAAACAGGGAAAGAGGGCAAAAAGCTTATTGCGACTTTGTGCTCTATGGTAGTTCTAATCGCGGTATACGTAGATACATGCTGGAACAGCTCGGAATCATCCAGCAAGATTGCCAATCGGGTTATGTCTTCGGCAATAATGGTAATTCGAATGCTCAGATTCTCCCCATAGGGTTTACACCATAACGCACAAAAAAAGGCAAGTAAGACTTCTTTTCATTTGTAATCGAAGACTAAAAGGAAATAATTTTAAGGCTGAGAAAAATAAAGTTACCTTTGGTCGATCATACTGGTCGAATGCATCTATCGTTTACTGGCTGACATCAGGAGTAACTTGGTTCATGGTTTCAGTACCGATCTCAACTAGAGCTTTGTTTTTCGTATTCCTTGCCAATTCTTATTTGTACATTCTAAAATGCTTCAGGACAGGCTCTTCTGAAGGGGTAAAATCTATTTCTGCCACCCTTCATTACTTTCTAGTGAGTTTGGAGTTTTCAGTAGTATGAATTTGAATCTGTTAGAAGCGTCGAAGTCGAGATATAAGATCCTCCTTACTCAACTATTCCAGCTTCATCCATTCTACCGTTTCGAAAACATCAGAATCCGAATAGATGGATCCCTCACTAATCGGAGAAAACATGATGCAGTTATTCGCAGCTGCATGGTGAGATTGAGGAAGCTATTAGGAAGAGGTGCCTTGGTTTTTAGCAAAGTTTGCATGGCATTATCAACTGTGGGAGATGAAGGTAGCGAAACCACTAACTGAGTTTCGAGTTGTTGCTCCTCTTCGTGAAGGAAGGGAGTACCGGCAAACTCATTGAATGATAGAAGGGCTTCTTCGTTCACCCCAGCAAGTTCATTCTGGAGGGGCAAAAGTGGACTTGATACGACATTGGCAGGGATAAAGGGATTCTCAGTCCCACCTTCATTTTCTATTATGCCAATAGAAGAAATAAGAGGAACTTCAATTGCATCTTTGTCATGCACTTTGACAGTAAGAGTCTGATCAACTTGAACTTCAGGATAAACATCTATCATGTCCTACCCATTTAATTCAGCCTCAGGTACGACATTCGTCCCTTCAGTAGTGGCAAGAACAACTGAAGCAACGATAGTATTTGAAGGATTTTGAGTAACGGTCAAAGCCTTGATCTGGGCTGTGAATTGTGCACAAATAGACATTGGATCAGAATTACCCACATTAAGCAAAATAAAAAATTAAAACAAGGAAAGAATATTGCCTTTTACTCTTTTGAATTTTCTTAAGCCCAGATATACTATATTTCCTCTTTTGCTCATAAAACCAGTGAAGCCACGATATATCCACTTGAAGTTGTGGGATTCAATCAATTCGGCTTCATCCTTCTCTTTTGAGCTTAATATGTTGGTAGGTTTCCACGAAGCCAAACTCGTGGGAGCTTCATTCCACTTCATGGTGAAGGGAAAGCCTCAAACATATGGGTTATTCAGGAATGCACCATCGGTTGTATCCAAAACCACTTTGGCTTGAAGTTTTTACACTTTGTATCTTCTTTTCTAAAAAAGGATGTCGAGAAGTATGGATAGACCAATAAAACATGTCTTCATCCCCCTTATTCACATGATGCCAGAAGTGCTGAAACAATAGTCTGATCAAATCAACATCTAAATCAATGCAAACTTTGTTGAACATGAGAAGTTGAAGCCATGAGTTGGGTAAAATTTGCCAATGACACAAGTTGAATTCGTTTAAAACAACCATAGCTCCTCTAGGTAGGGGAAATCTCATTTCGCACTATAGGTATTGGGCAAAAATGCCAAGTTTTCCAGATGGTGGTTGATTAGCTCGTTCATTCTCATATGAAAGGGTGATAATCATCTTCTTTAATCACGAAAATTGGTCATCATGTTTTGGTAACAAGTTTTGGGGTTATAGTGGAAGGTTGAGCAGAACCTTCAAGTTCACTTTGTAGACTTACACAATAGTTTTTTTGGGTTTTGAGAAGAATAGGCTTGAGTTTTCTTCAAAATGGGGAGTTTCCTAGAAGAAGCTTTTCGTGATTTTGGAGCCATGGAAGAAAAATTAAAGAAAAGTAAAATAAGAAGAAAATGGAGAAACTTACAAGATTGGTTGTAGAGAAGAAGGTGAAATCAAAAGGTAAATGATGGAATGTATTTTGTTCGTTATATATAGGAGGATAATCTCGACTGGTTTGCCCTTATTACTCTAAGGGCTTTTCGTTTCTCTCAAAGACCAAAGTAATAATGATAAACTAGGGAATGACGGCTCACATTAGAAACTAGTGAAACGTCATCCTTGATCAGCCTTCCAAAAGTGACCTCATCTCTTCAGATGATGAAGCCCTAGAGCTTTTAAAACTTATGGAGGGACATCTGATATGATATAAAATAACTAGGCCTGACCGAAACAACAATATGGGCGTATACCAATGGCCCATATTAAAACAAGCTAAAAGGGTATGGGTTGTACGACAATTTAAAAGCTTCAATAGGAAGTTATCTAGCTTAAAACGTGGACTAATGGGTGCTTTAGGCCTCAAAGGTACACTCCCTTTCCCTAGATCATATCGTACATTACCGAATGACATAAAGGGAAAGGAGTTTGAAGCCAACCAGGAATCTACACATGGAAAGGCGCATTACTGAACCCAATCAAAAGCTAACACGTGTAAAATGCATTACACTTTAGGTATGTAATCATCTAAAAATAGCCTTGGAAACAGAGCTCGATATACTTTACTATTCACATTCTCTCATTAACTACTTTCAAGTTTATACTTTATCCAAAGTATCTTACTAGCTTTAGCATCAGAGAGGCGGCACCGGATTACAACCACTCCTTGATTGTTTGCTGTTGATTTAGCTCATCAGAAGATATATCAGAAAGTGTTATTAATTATTGAAGACATCAGTTGCCAAAAGCAATTTCTCTTCCAATTAATTATCATATTTAAAATCTAGAAAGCATCATTCACCAATCATTTGTCTTCTTCTTCTTTACTTTAGTTGATAACTAAATTCAAACCCATTACATCGCAGGAAATTGTACATTAAATTTTGATGATGAAATTGCCCCAACAGTTTTACTTAAAACTATTGGTGTGTATGTTAGATATAGTAAAAACACCTATATTTAATGCTTCTGCTATAACAATATCAGGAGAAGTCTAAAATCGGTGCTTAAAAGACTGCTTTAAATTCAATAATCTCGGTGATTAAATAATGATTTCATGCGAGGAGTGTCTGGATGGATCAAGTAATACTATCTATGATTGATTTGAGATTGAGATTTGTTTTTTTATGAGAAGAGATTGAGATTTGTTGAATGATAGATACCTTCTGTTTTGTTGACTTGTTCATAGCCAATCCAATAGGAAAGTCATCTCCTATTGCAGAATTTGATGTGATATACATGAAGGTAGCAACTAATTCAAGTTATTAAACTAATTACATTAAAATGTGTTTTGTGTGCTATTCTTGAATGAAGTTTGATGAGCCATATTTATCAAACAAAGCAAGCATATCTTTTGTTGAATCCAGGTATGATATATAACTTGTTAGTTTTGGTTCATCTTGTTCATTTTGAGTTGAAGTCTCTACTTTATGTTGATTTACTTGGCTAAATTACATTCTTCGCTACACTCTGTTTCTTAACATAAAAATATATACACTTTGTATTATTATAACATGAAAGTCCAAGTCGACGATTTTTTTTTAAATTTAACAGATTTTGACTTGAAAAACCATGCATCATTGACCTTTTTTTATCCATTTCACTATAAATTATGGTCATTAGAGTAAGTTCTATCTTCTTTTAAAACATTTAGATTCTCGAAAATTCAAATATCTAAAATAATTAGAAAGTTTCCAATAATGCTCTCTTTGTTTAATTGACTTCATTTTACAGTCTCTTGTTTTTGTTATTTGATCTGTGTAAGTTTACTTGAAGAGTGAAAGGTTACAACTTTTCAAAATGTTTGCCAGAGATTAAATTAAAAAATGGAAAACCATTTCTATAGGATTATTATTTAAATAGAAATTATCCAAACAAGAGGTGCATTGAGAAATTTTACAAACATTGACACAAATTCATGCAACCAAATTCCCCAATATATGTAAACATTGATAGTTAAACGAAACGAAAACAGAGTCAAAAGGAGAGAGAATGATAAAATACCTCAGTTCTCTTGAAGAAAAACAATATCGTGACTGTTGTTGTGTACTTGAGAGTGGATATTTGAGAAGAAAGAAGCAGATTGAACAGCAACAGTTACGATAGATTTGTAAAGACGGACATCAGCAACATTGACAATCGACGGTGAGGAGCAGCGGCAACAGTGATCGACCGACTGGTGGAGGCTAGGTCGTCGGAGCAATGATGAACAAACAATTAGGGATAAATGAATATATGAATTTTTGAATGGAGAAGCGATTAGCGAATTATAAAAGAAAGAGAAATTAAAAGTAACTGGAATAAAAGGTAGCAAGTAAAAACGCACAAAATTCTAAAAGAATGAGATGTGAGGTGCTTTTATATTATTGGTTTAAAAAACAAAATATATATACTTTGTTTGTAACGTAGTGAGGGTATGAGGGTAGCAGACACTTTAACATAGACATATACACCTTTGCTCTCTCTCTCTCTCTCTAAAGCTCTGCCTCTCCTTTCTTTCCCAAAGCTCCGCCATTCACCGCCGCCCTCATTCCTTCATCTGTTCAACTTTTCTCTTTCTTTCTTTAGTAGCCTTTTAACTAGATCTACTTAGATGAGAAAGTAGGAAGCTTCTCTTCCTTCTTCCTCCTCACATCTATGTTTTAGGTCTAATTTTAATTTCAGATTTGCATTTTGTCCTTGTAAGTTTTAGTCGGTTTCAAATCTATATATTTTTTATCGTATTTCCTTTTTCGTCAGATCTACATCTGTTAGCTATTCTTCATTCCTTTATACTTGTTTCGGTTTTAGCAATAGCTGAAAATGTTCATATTGTCCGTAGATTAGATCTATGTGGTTGCAAGAAAAGAAAGGCCTCAGATCCGAATGTCCAGATGAGTTTAAATGAAGAAGAATGGTCTGCAGCAATTTTTTAACGAGATTCGATTGACGAGAAGTATATAATTTGTATTTTCTTTGTGTTAGTTTTATCTTTTATGGTTATTATTGCTTTTTATAGTCATTTTTTACCATTTGTGGATATTGTACTAACGTGTTACTCTGTATAATTGTGAGGTTTTATTTCTTCTGATTTTTATAGTGTACTTTTCTATCTATTGAAATGATATATGATATTTTTATAAAAAAAAACATAGATATAGGCCCTGTTTGGGAATTAGCTGTTAGCTGATAGCTGATTACCTTAGCTGTTAGCTGATTACATTAGCTGATTTGACTAGCTGATTTGATTAGCTGTTTGTGTAGACCTGTTTGGTAAAAATTAGCTGATTGATAATAGCGGTTTGTGCAAAAAGACGAATAAGGGCATTAATTTTGGCGTAGGAGAAGATGAAGTCTATCTATTAGGGTTAAAGAAGTCCATTAATTTTAATATTGCAAAACGTTAATTGAAAAAGCTCCTTTTAAGAGCTTTTTCTAAATTAGCGTTTTCATCCCAAAACTCTCTCCCAAACCTCTCTCCACCAAACACTCCAATTAGCGGTTTCAATGGTCAAACCTCTAAAGTTGGTCAAAACCGCTCTTTTTATCCCAAAACGCTCTTTACCAAACAGTGCCATAGATATTTTTATTAAGGTCCACGTGATCAAAACGGATAGATGATAGCTGATTATGCAGTAAATTATTATTATTAAAAAACTTTTTTATTTAAAGAAAAATAAAGAATTTTTTTCTCGTATTAAATCGGGTTTTAGAAAATAAATACGATGTGATGATTGGCCAGTTGAACTCTCTCCTCCTCTTCAGCTCTTTCGATTAACTGGTCTAAAAGAGATCCAAAAACCGGCCAAAGCCAGAGAGGAAGGAGAGCATATACGGAGACTCGATCAAATATTCTTCAGAGGAAGAGAAAGAGAGGAGACTAATGGTGACTAAAGCAGAGGACACGCAATTGAATAGGCTGGAGAGTCAGGTGGAGCATGGAGGCGGTGGGACATGGGAATATCTCTGCTTGGTTAGGAAGCTCAAGGTTAGGCGTTCAGATAAGGTCTTGAAGCACGGTTTATCGATCTTGAATAACCCCAAGAAGCGATCTAGTCTCGGCCCTGAAGGTGATTTTTTTTTTCTTCGATTAACTATACTGGATTTTGCTTTATTGTGATGAATTTTTGTTTCTTTACTAGTTTGAGGAACTTGAGTTTGCCTTTTAAATTTTGGAGCCTGATTGGGATCGGTCGAAGAATTATTGTTGATAGTACAATTTGGTGAAGTTTTGACCTTGTTTATTTGATAGTGAGACTTCGATCTTGGTTTTAACTGATTACGGATGCCAAGTTGTTACTAGACAGTCCAATACTTCAGCAAGTGAATTGTAGTATGTTTGAGAGAATGAATTTGATTACCTTTATCTATTATAAATCGAGAAGGGGAGATGTATAAAAGCTTGGGGATTTATTCTATTCATGTTTGGAATTGATTATTCTGAAGTTTGCATTTAGAAGTTGTTTGTGAGTGGTTGTCTATTTTGAGCTTGAGTTAGTCTTGGAGCGTTGGATAGATGTGGTTCAAATGGATTGTCTTCTGTCTGCTTTCTTTGTAGATAGAAAATTTGATGTCCTGCCAGAAATATTTCTGAAGTTTCAATATCCTGTTTTTCTCCATAATATACAACATTTCGTCTTTATTGCCTTCTCCACTGTATGTGCACTTTATAGAACTTTAGTTTTTGAATCTACTGCTAACTAGCCACTCCTTTCTTGATGTAGAATGGACTCTGTATGAACAGGTGGCAGTTGCGGCTATGGACTGCCAAAGTCTAGGTGTTGCAAAGGTACAATTGTCATGCCAATATCCTGGTGAAAAATTTCTCTAATAGATCATAGCCTCAGGAGCAAGTTGTTTCACTAAGCATGATATTAGTAAAGTGCAATGTGCTTGTTTCAGAGTGGCCTGTTAAGGCTTGTTGTTTGTTTATTTATTTTTTCGTTTTTTTCTTTTGCTGTGTGTTAAAGAAGTGCAGTGCTTGATTTGTGGATTTTGCAATCTTATTGTGTTACTATTCCCTTTAATTTTTGCTTGCCTCTCTCGTAAGCACTCACTCAAGAGCCCTTATACAGATACTTATTGCCATGTAATGTGGTGAGTACTCACGACAATAAGTCGAACATCCAAATTCAAAATTGTGCCTGCCAATCCAACCCTTTCCCCAAATGGCGCTTCCAATTTTTTCATTGCAGCTGTATTAACATGTTATTTACTCGTCGGATAGTTATTTGCATAAGCTGCACCTGCACTATCTTGATGTAGATATGGTTTCATTATGAAGTTGATGCAGTTTGGTATCTGGAACCTTTTGTAGGATTGCATTAATGTGTTGCAGAAGCGATTTCCAGAGAGCAAAAGAGTTGGTAAGTAAATTAACCTGTAACCAACTGTATGTTGTGTACTTCACTGATGATTTTGTCTAGTCAGTTGGCTCCTTGACCGTATTTCCTGGTCATGGATCTGTCGCACAAATCAGAGAACTTCTTTGCAAACACTTGAACTGTTGCATCATTTGACTGCAATCTGATTCAAGTCAATCATCTATGGTGCTAATATGAAGGCTCTATAAAGCCATTTTTAATCAATTGCTGATACCTTGTCAATATTTTTCTTTTGACATGAATGTTGTCAGATTTTCTGATAGGAACACTAAGAAAATTGATGAACCAGAGCAATATCAAACAATTAAGGAAGAAATAGCCAAGTATAAGGCAGAGGGATTGTGTATTAATCTGAAAAGAAAAACTAGATCAGAACAATGATCCAAAGGCACCTAGATCAGTACCCTCTTGGGAATTCTCCCTCTCTCTCAGTCACACTAAGAGCCAAAATCGAAGAACAATCATCATAGCTACCTCAGCACAACACACACACAGCATATAAAACTAACCAGCCCTTTTCCCAAGATCTGTAACTAACTCTGTCACCTCGCACTAACAGCTGTTATACCCTTCTACCTTCTAGAATACATGCTATAAATCTTTGTCATGATTCAAGTGGGCCAATACAGGTTTAGAAATAGGGTAATAGCAGTTCTCTATAAATTTCTCTTCTCTCTTTGGTGAGCTAATGGTAGGCAGGAATGATGGCATTCTGTACAACTCGTACACAATTGAAATGCATAGATCTACAATATGTAGTACACAGGATATTTTGATTAAAGAGGTTCTGTGAAGTTGCTAGATATACTGAAGATGGTTAGGCATGGTTGTATGTGGCTGTTTTATGTATTGAGAATTTAAACAGTGCAAACTTGTTTGGTTGTAGGCCAAATCCTTTATGGTGCCAAATAATATGCCGACCAAGTTTGGGAATTTATATCTTTAGCTCGGACATGTGATGATTTGATAATGTTAGTTGGTATGATTCACAGGCCGGCTGGAAGGGATGCTACTTGAAGCTAAGGGGTCTTGGGCAGAGGCAGAAAAGGCTTACTCAAGCCTGCTAGAGGATAATGCATTAGATCAGGTAAGTTTTGTAACCTACTTCTTATCAAATCAACTTCTTTCATCCATCGAAACTGAGGAAGATTATAAACTTTTTCCACTGTAAGTGAAAACTAAATGTAAAACTAATGTTGGTTTCATTAATAAGGTAATACATAAGAGGCGGGTAGCTGTGGTGAAGGCACAAGGCAACCTATCAGCGGCAGTAGATTTGATCAATAAATATCTTGAAATGTGAGAAAGATCTCAAACCCTTCTTTCTTTGAGTTTCGATAACAGACAACAACTTACTGTCGTTTTTTCCTTCCCCCTTAACTTTGGTAGATTTATGGCTGATTCTGATGCCTGGAGAGAACTTGCAGAGATATATGTTTCCCTACAGATGTGAGTTTTGTTCTCTAAATTATATGTTAACAGAGCTACTCTCTACCAAATTGCATAAGTTCTTTTGCAACTGTATAGTTCAACATCTCAGATTAACCTATGTTTCTGCATGGGTAAATTAGGTATAAGCAAGCAGCATTCTGCTATGAGGAGTTAATCTTATCTCAACCTACAGTTCCACTATTTCATTTAGCCTATGCTGATGTAAGCAATCTCTGTACTCTGGCTATTATATTCTTGTTTTAACGAATGAATGCCCGTTTTTTCTCTTGGTTTTATGGTTCAAGAAAAATTGATGCAATTTATAGAAGAGTGAGATGGATCTCCTCCATAATGCTACAGGAAGCAATCTGCAACTTTATTTGCCTAACTCCTAACTTGTGAAAATACAAAATATTTTTCCTGTCATATAAATGCTGGGACCCGAGGGCGAGCCTTGGCGCAACGGTAAAACGTTGTTGTCGTGTGACCAGAGGTCACGGGTTCGAGTCTTAGGAGCGGCCTCTTGCCAATTAAATTGGCAAGGGAAGGCTTGCCCCCAATACACCCTTGTGGTGGGACCCCTCCCCGGACCCTCGCTCAGCGGGGACGCGTAATGCGACCGGGCCGCCCTTTTTTTTTTTTATAAATGCTGGGACCCCTCCCCGGACCCTCGCTTAAGCGGGGACACGTAGTGCACTGGGCTGCCCTTTTTCTATAAATGCTGAAACTAAAATAAATCCTATTATAGTGAGTATAAGTGCATCATAGTCTAATTAGGATCTGAGATACAAGACCTACTGATCATAACTTGTAGAAGATTTAACTTCCTTGTTTTAACAGGTTCTTTACACACTTGGGGGACTAGAAAACCTTCAGGCAGCTAAGAAATATTACTCATCCACGATCGATTTGACCGGAGGCAAGAACACAAGAGCGCTGTTCGGTATTTGCTTGGTAAGCTCCACTCTCTAGACTGGCGAATTCAATTGTATCTTTCTCAATATCCTCTATAGCTTAATGATCTTTAGGAGTTTAGAGCTCACTTTTAGGGGCATTTAAACGGTATGACTAAAAGAATGCTGTAATTGGTGGTATCTATGCAGTGTACGTCTGCCATAACACAGATTACAAAGGGGCGAAACAAGGAAGACAAGGATAGCCCTGACCTGCAATCTCTGGCAACAGCAGCTTTGGAGAAAGACTACAAGCAAAGAGCTTCTAGCAAGCTTCCATTGCTCACTTCAGCATTAAAAAGCTTGAAAGTTTCATCATAACTTCTTTGTATCCTTCTGAAGTTTTCCATTGTTGCCGTAAGGGCTACAATATCACGTAGAGCAAAAATTTAGAAATTCACAGATACTCCAGATTTCTTATATAGCTTAAATGACTTGATTTTTTCTCATCTCTCTCACTCTCATTGAAGCCCTTGGTAATGGGGACTAGATGTGTTTCTTTGGGTGGTTTGTTAGCAGACTAAGAATGTGAGACAATTTTGTGTAACTCGCATGCACAATTTAGACTCGTTTTGCTTCACGTTTGCTGCTTTCTTCTTTTTTTTTTTTTTTAGTATTTTTATTTTATAATGCAAGAGTTTCAGATTTTTGAAAATGTCACCCAAATGTGAACCCTGACTTTGATCCCACTGGGTAAATTTATTCACCAGATGGTAAAATTTTGTGTCTTAATAGCATTGTTCAAGTGCAAAATTAGAATCATTATAATTCCAAGTCAGTATATCAGTTGAACTTCTGACCCTTAATTTTCTGCTTTCACTAAAAGATATAGTGTCTGGAAACTAGGGTCAAAGTACTCATTAATTGCTTATTTCTATTCTTTATGGGAATCGACTGAGTAGGCTTGTAGATAGGGCTGAGGGGTAGGTTTTAGTGATGCGAAGTTGGCCTTTGGAAGTCCTTTTGAGTCCACTTGTTGTACCTACGGTGAGAATGTACCTACGTACATTCTGATGGTCAAATTAGTATTTAGTGGTGGCAAGAAAATGTTATAGAAAGAGAGTAAGTAGAGAGAGAAATTATGGATACTTTACCATGAGATAGGATCTCCTTATTTATAGTCTTGGCGTTTGGGTGGTGCAATGTCCTTATTGCTCTTGACTTGAGTCAGGTTGCTATCATCAGCCCTAGCTGTGTGACAATGGCGGGTGGTTAGACTTTGCTGATGGACCTAATTTCCTGTTGGGGTGCTGGTTTGTGGGTCTTCGAGCCCAGATACTTCATCAGAAGTCCCACCTTTGATATAGTCGCAACAAGGCATTAGGTGCGAGTTGGTTTGGGGGGTGATGGGTTCTTGTGGCGATGGGTGTCTTCACATGTGTTGAGGTTATTGTGTGCGAGGTGTTCTAATTTTAGATTTAAGCACGCACATGGTGGAAAAGGCGGATGTTCTTAATGTGCTTTTTGGACACGTGCATGCATGTGTGTGGTGTAACAATGACTTTTCCTCTAATGTCTGCGCAGTAAAGTCCAGTTACGGTTGGACCTCTGCAGTCACTTATAAATAAGGCCTTTTTTATGTAAATTTTCCTAATTTGTTCCTTCGTATTTTTTACATCTTCGTTCTTCTCCTTCTTTTAGGTTTCCATTTTATGTTTTCCATCTTTTGGGGTTGTTGTAGTTTCAGCTTTTTCGGCGAGAAAAAGAGGATTGCTTTTTTGGTTCTTTCTAGGAATGGAGTTTTTTGGTGGTGTTGAGGTTAGTCCATTTTCCTCGCTCCTCCGTTTTATTTGCTACCTGTCAAGCTTTATCTTCCTTTTTTGCATAGTTGAGTGTTTGCCCCTTTTGCCATCTGGGAAACTTTTGGGTGTTTGAGTGTTGACTTAGTTTGGCTCTGAAGACTTGTCTGTTTCATTGAGTCCTCGAGCTGAGGTGAAGGTAGAGTCACAAATGTCGTCGATTGGCTACCCGACGCAGAAAGCAGGATTCTGCTTCGGAAGCATCAACAATGGCAGCAAACTCAAAATTAAAATACAGGAAACAACAAATTGCAACTTTAAAAGGAGTAAGCTTTTAAAACCCTTCAAAAATTACCTTTTGGACTGTTATCCAATTTGTAGCATGATAGAATTTCGTACGCAGACGAATAGGAACCCGAATTCAGCAGTAAGAATATAACTAGAAACCAAAGTAAACGATCCCAAGCGTGTTTGGAATGAATTTGTAACTAATGTTATATAATTTAAACCTGAAAACTGTATTTTGGTGTTGTTTCTGAGAATCTCAGAAACAGACAATAATCAACTTTTCAGAGTATAATTCACTACATAAACTCACTTTCAGTGTTTTATTTATAGCAAAATCACTCAAAAAAACAATCAAGACTCTTCTTCCTCTCTTAATCTTTTCCTTTCTTTTGTTTTGTAACTAAAAAATGACCCCTCCTCCATATCAATGGCAGTTTTCTTCCTTTTATTTTGGATTAGGTAGAAAACTGCCTAAATTCGAATTAACAACGTCGATCGGCTACTGACGTGGCAAAAGGTTATTTCAATCGTTTGTTAATAAAAACGATAGGGTTTGGAAAATTGAAGACCAATCGTCGTTCGGCTACCCTTAAAGAAAAAAATGATTTTGTTTTAATTTAGAAGTTGGGGTTCGGATCCTGACTCGTGCTCCCATACGACGTAACGTGAAGTCCACCTACAATAACCGTGCGCATATAGTCTTGTTATTGGATTCGAAAAAAGTCCATACTCACAACAATCTTATAAATAATAAATAGTTTTTTAATTGATGATTTGGATGTATGGTAAGAGGTTTTTCTTTTTTTTTTTTGAGTAAATATAGTGAGAGGTTTTAAAAGTTCAACCTAAATTAAAATGTGAACTTCCATTAATATTCATTTAATCTTATTAATAACCTTAAGGTTAATTTAAAATTTCTATTTCATTACTTTCATTAACCAAACCTCATTAACTTCACAGGCTTAATATTATTATATTTTGATTATAAATGAAAGTTGTTTTTTTGAAAAAAAAAACTTGTTAAGCACTTTTTCCCCTCCCAATTAATTTAAAAAGAATAAAAAGAATTCATAAAAAAATAATAATTTAAAAAGAATAAAAAGTAATTTTCCTATAATTTATTTTTTCGAAAAAAAATAATTGGCATCGTAAAATAGGTAAAAATACGATTTTTGATTGACGGGTCGAAGTTGAGTCCGGACTAGACAGCTATTATAGAGAGAAGAAGGAGCATTTTCGTAAAATAGGAGGCAAAATCGCTGTATATAAGAAGTAACCCTATTTTAGGGTTTAGTCTTTTAGCTGCTTGGGTATCACTGACTCTTATCAAAGGCAACCAAACCCTAGTTGCAGTTCCTCTCAAAACATGGCCGTCGGGTACTCTTTCTCATCTCCCTTTTCTCTTTCTCTGTATTCTTCGAATAATTGTTGTATTTTCATTCTTCCAGGAAGAACAAACGTATTTCTAAGGGAAAGAAGGGAGGCAAGAAGAAGGCGTAAGTTGATTCGAACTGACCACTGGATCTAATATATTTCTGATTGAGGATGGATTTGTGTATATCGGCTGCATATATTTGTAACTGGATTGCTTATGTTTTTGCTGAATTGATTATTTGTAATGGTTAAACAGAGCTGATCCTTTTGCTAAGAAGGACTGGTATGACATCAAGGCACCTTCTGTATTCACTGTCAGAAGTGTTGGCAAAACCCTTGTGACCAGAACCCAGGGGACCAAGGTTTCTACCTCCTGCCTCCATTTGTTCTCTTTTTCTTTTTAATGTATACATGCGCTTGCTGTGATCTATCTATATTTGTCCATGCCTAATAATCTGCTGGATGTTAGGAAATTTGAATTTTAAACATGTGAAATTGGATTCTAGCAATCGAATTGTATATCTTGTTACACTTGACTGTAAATAATGCCCCACTATGTGCTGTAATATGCTAATTCTATGTGATTCTTAGCATTGCTTTAATTTTAAAGGAACATTGCCCGTCACAGTCAGCCAATTTTGTTAAACAAGTGAATAATAAGAGAGAATGTGTTGAAGTAGCATATGTTGTGTTGAAGTAGCATATGTTGATTCTTTTACAGAATGCTGATGCATGATTCAGTATATCTAAGAGTGGCTTTTCGGATAGTAAATTATTTTGATTTCAACTTTGTTCAAATATATTTATTCATACACGCTGTTAATTGCTTGTGCAGATTGCTTCAGAGGGGCTGAAACATAGAGTTTTTGAAATATCTCTGGCTGATCTTCAGAAGGATGAGGATCATGCCTACAGGAAGATTCGCCTTAGAGCAGAGGATGTTCAGGGGAGGAATGTGTTGACAAACTTTTGGGTAGGTGGCATTGCGAGATTTTTTTTTTTTTTTTGCAATATGATAGACAATGTTTACATGTCAAATAAAATTTATCTTTCAATTCCAGGGCATGGACTTCACTACAGACAAGCTGAGGTCACTAGTGAGAAAATGGCAGACTCTCATTGAAGCTCACGTCGATGTGAAGACTACAGACAATTATACTTTGAGGTTGTTCTGTATTGCTTTTACCAAGAGACGTGCAAACCAGGTCAAGAGAACTTGCTATGCGCAATCCAGTCAGATCCGCCAGGTTTATATTTCACCTTGATTTCTTGCTTATTGATGTTGTGCCATTGTATATGTTAACTCATGGGTCTTGTTGTATTTCCTTTCAGATTCGCAGAAAGATGAGAGAGATTATGATTAATCAAGCTGCATCATGCGATTTGAAAGAACTGGTAGCAAAGTTCATCCCTGAGATGATCGGTAGGGAGATTGAGAAGGCAACTTCTAGTATATACCCTCTGCAAAATGTCTACATCCGAAAAGTCAAGATCCTTAAGGCTCCCAAGTTTGATCTTGGAAAGCTGATGGAGGTATGTTTCAATAGTATTCTCTCTTGTTTTAATGATTGAATTTTTAATCGTAACCAGTTAATGCTAAACCTTGTGATTGAATAAACACACGCTTGTTGTTGTTGATGTGTAGGTTCATGGTGACTACTCGGCAGATGATATTGGCGTGAAATTGGACAGGCCTGCTGACGAAGCAATGCCAGAGGCAGAGACTGAGGTTGTCGGTGCAGCCTAAGCATATTTTGTTTTAGGTTTCACAATTTTTTCAATTTTCAGCCTTTGTATTGGATTTGAGCATCAAGTACTTAGAAATTTTGCCTTATTATCTTTCGTATTAAGATTGAGATGCAGAACTACAATGGTCTTCATACGTGTATGACCTATATTGTGTTTTCTTAGATATTTTAATAGTTAATTAACTTTTTTTTGGCCATCCGTGCCTCATTTAACTGGTGAGTTTAGCAGTTTCCAGTGGCATGAAATTTTATGCATTTGCTGTTGGCATTCTATAAGTGGCATGAATTCTTATGTTCCATTGTTATTCATTTTCGGGGTTATAAAGGTTTACATAACTGTAATTACAACTGCATTGTGTTCTTTCTTCTCTATCAGTTGAGTTTTCTACAAAATGCTGGGTTGTAGTTACAAAGTTAGAATATCATATCTGTTGATGAATCCAAAATGCTCGAAAGTGAGTTCTTTTTATTATTTTTTGAACTAGTTGAAAAGAATATAGTTAAAAATTTATAGTACTGGAGCCACTGCAGACATGGAGCAGTTCAGAGAACTACTGAAAGGTCGTTCTCTCTATGTTTCTACTTCCCATTCTACATTTATGACATAGGGCTGTAAAGGAATCGAACCATTTGTTAGCAGTTCGGTGTTTGGCTTGATAAATGTATGATTGTCTTCGGCTTGATTTATAAACGAGTCGAGTTTGAACACGGAAAAACTTGGTTTGGAAGTTCATGAGCATATTTGATTATATGTTCATAAACAAGTTTGATTATAATGTGAATAATGCATAAATAGGTTTCGCGAGCAAGCTTGTTTAGTTATTATTTTGATAGTAATATTTTATAAAGAGAATTTGTAAAACTACATATTTTGTGTGGAACTTTAATTTTTGTAGGTTTTAAATTTACGTGGTTTTGTGTTAAAGAAATTTCAAATGAAAAACAACTGATAGCAATTTTTGAGTAAAATTTATGAACAGAATTAACGAGCTTGCTAGTAGTTCACGAACAAGATGTTAAGTTCGAGCTAGAGCTCATCCATTTTCTGGTGAGCCGAGTATGAGAAAGTCAAAGCTCGGTTCGATTACAGCTCTAATAACATTAAAAAGTGTAGTAACCTATTGTTCATTGAACTTGCTTACAAATTACAATGATCTATTATTAGCCCTCAATAGCCCTGTGAATTTACGTTTCAATTTTCTCAAATCCTCTCTCAAATTCTCTCATGCATTGTCGCATGGATTTTGTATCACTTTGGTGGAGTCATAAATGATCTCATTTTTTTTAAGTAAAAATAGGAACAACAAAGGCAAGGAACACATGGATTTAGTATCACTTTGGTGGAGTCATAAATGATCTCATTTTTTTAAAGTAAAAATAGGAACAACAAAGGCAAGGAAAGATGTCGAACATTCCAAACAAATTGGCATCCAAACGAACCAACTACGCCCCTAAACTCAATTTCATTAAAAAGAAAAGGAAAAAAAAAATATAGTAAAAAACAAACAAACTAAGCAAATCTAAATTAATCTACAGAACTGAAATAATCACAATGAGTGAATTACAAAAAGGGATAAAATGTGAAAATGCCCAAAACGCTGACAGTGAGGAGCAAGTTTACTCTTAGCGTTTAAAATGATGTAATTTTACTTCTAACGTTGGTAAGTTTGGTCAATTCCAGATATCATTATAAATACATGTTTTGCTACTCATTCTGCACGGTTACATAACGGTTACTTATAAAAAAAGTTCACATTTTTTTTTGTGATTTAGTAATAGAATTGGAGATTAATATTTTTAAATTCGATGAAATATTTAAATTTTTCTATCCAATTCGTACAAAATACAGTATAACTTTTTGATTTTTTTTTTCATGTCTACTCATGTGTTTGTGATCTGTTACTAATGAGTAATAAAATGATACACATAATTGACCCAATTTACCAATGTTAACTGTAAAATTGCTCTTGGTTTGCCAACGTTAAGGGTAAAATAAATTTGCACCACGTTATAGTTATTTTTTTTACACCTTATCCTCTTACAAAAAAAAAAAAAAAAAAAAAAAAAAAAAAAAAATGGAATAGAGTCCCACCAATGCAATGCCTCAAGAATCATGCTTAGCTAAAACATCAGTCACTTTGTTACCTTCTCTGAAAAAGCGAGATCATGACTCACATATTCCTTATATGGGATAAATAAGCATTCTCACTTAAATATCAGTCCCTTAAGCTATTATTGCCTTTGTGACAATTTTCCTAGACATACATACACTCGAGAATATATTTTTCTAAAATTTTCTTAGATATACACTCAAGACAATATATTTTTCTACATTTTTTAAGAACGCCAAGCAATAGCTTTCAAAATGCTAAACAAACCAAACTCAGAGAAAAGCAGTAGATTTCAAAATGCTAAACAAACACCAAACCCAGAGACACTTTTTTTATTACAGATCAGTTGAACTGCAACCCACAGAACATATTACGGAAACGACTTGCATACTCCAGGTCAAAAGGTTGGTACAAACTACAATCTATATATGTTTACTACAGCTTATGAAATATGCTACAAACACTACTCTTATATGATACAACATAAACATAAGTAGCCATCTCAAATGGCTCTATCATCATACTTACTCATTACTATTTTACACAGGTCGCCAGGGTCTCTAGTGGTCCCGCTCCACATGAATCCGACCAATGAAAATGAACAAATAAGCAATATATGAATACGTGTCCATTATTCATTGGTCAATTCTATATGAACCGTGACTACTATAGAATTTTCGGTACAGAATGACTCAGCTTCCAAGTCTGAGCATCTTAACCCTTTTGATTTGGTGAGTTGAGGGATGGGAAAGGGACAGATCGTAGAATCACCTTTCTGCTACTCCCCCAACTGCTTGATGACCCGAAACCGCGATGAGGAGGTGAAACCCTTTTGCTATTTGGAGACGACGACTTCACACCATTTGACTCAGACCTACTGCTGGATATCTCTGGAGTTTCTTCTTCAGGAATCGCCTGAAGATGTGTTCCAAATTTCGACTGCCGAAATAATTCTGTTCCAAGCTTCTGGCAGCTTGAAATTTTACTTGATGAACCAATAGCAGGAAAAGGTCTTAAGAGTTGTCCTCTGAACGCTATTGGCAATTGCATCGAAGACCTAATAAATGTTAAACCTTCCATCTTTAGACAAAGCCGGGCTTTAAAGTGAAAGTTCTGCAATAAATTATAATGTAAGGAGAAAAACCTGGTAGTTTCAGAAGACATTCTTAGATTTGCATGCTCTTCTTCAACCCTTTCTATTATATCATCCTCAGATGTTTTGCCTGATGTGATCATCTCAACCACCTCACATTCCTCGCCCTCAACGTCATTTTCTTCATGTCCTGGGATAAATCAAATACAAACATTGGTACATCTATCCATGAGAAGGTAATGCTTGTAATACAACTAGGATTGGTAAGGGCCATGTGATCAAGGCTAACCGTTTTTGGTGCCAAATGTGTTTTTACACCCTTCACATCTGCAGTTGGCAGAGCAACCGACACCACCCTATACACCCAACAAACACTGTCTGGCTTAGATAAGTTCAGATTTATACGTATAGAAAGGGGCAATTGTTCAAACCTGGTAGCATTCACAATATTTCTTTAAGCAATTTGATTTTTTACAATTGCATCCTCTCTTATGCCTGGCTGAAGCTGGTGTTTTGTTAGTTTCATCCTGCATTAGGAGAAAAAGGCAATGTTGTTTCTAAGGAAATTAAAGTTGCCAACCGCAGCACCTTTAAACAATTAAAATGGCAACTTGGAACCAATGCCTTCAAAATGACAATTTTCAGGTACTGTAGCACTGTGAGCTCCACCTCACTAATGAGACCATGCTGACATGACTCTTAGACGAACCAAAATAATAGAGAAGATTTCTAACCGCAAATTCAGAAACAAAATCTGTGTTTCTGATCACTTTAGGAGCAAATGCTAGAGGGTTTCGAGATTCAATTTGTTTCCGAGTCTCCAGAACTTTATCTTCGTGAGCAGGTTTATTGAAACAATCTTGACAAGAACAAGGCTCAATACAATAGAGTCCAGCAGCAAAACATTCACAATATCTGTAGTAAATAAGATAACATTCACATAAACTGTATTTAAAGAAATCAATGCATGCTATATTACTTTATAAGAATCATAATACAAATGCATGATAACAGAAAAAACAAAAAAAACAAACAAACACGGATCATTTAACTCATTCACTCACAAGCACAAGGATTTCATTATCAATTTTCATGAATTTTGTTGAAATTTTGTGGAGAGCTTTATGGTTTCTTTATCCATCACATTTATAAGCAAGATAACACCTTTTCTAAAAGTCTATTTCTTGGAAATATCTTTTACATTGGTCAGGCCATCTTGAAGTAGTAGGGTGATTGCAGCATCCTGAATTTCAAATGCACTATGTTTAAGTTTCATAATCATCATTGGGAAGTACAGTTAGGTGTAAGACCTAGAATGGTCAAAACAATACATTTTAAGACCTACGGATCTAAAAGAGGACTTGTGAGTTCTCATTCCATATGGTTTTGATAACGTTGATGATCTCAGAGTAATAAGGGATATAAAACCCAAGACAATACAATTTCAATTCACCACAATTCTGATTCTTAACTGTTCAATCTTGTTTCCATTTTATTCTATTTTATGCTGTAATCCAAGAGATCAAATTGTAGTTTTTAGATCCAACAAGGAATTTCATCTTATTATTGCCATATAAAGAAACAAAAAGAACAAAATATAATTGCAGGGGCTCTTCAAACTTGTATAGATAAATTTGGGAGAAGAAATGAACTCACAGCTTTAAGCATTTTGACCTCTTACAGTTGCAGCGCTTGCACGCTGATCCAACATGTTCCATTTTTTGCCTGAAAGTGATTAGAAACTAAATTAAATCAAGTATACTGGTCCAGACGTAACAAACTTTCAGCATGTATTAAATTAAAAAAAAAAAACCTCTTCATTTTAGGACTACTAGTGCCAAAGTCTTCATTAACATCAACTGATGTTTTAGGAGCATTTTCCTCCAACCTATCTTCACTGTCAGAAGGAACAATTTCTGTTTCCACAGAGGTAAAAGTTAAGGATTTACAAGCAGGATCTTAACCAAATGTTAAATAATCACAAGAAGATGAAATTGGTTTACCTATGTCTTGCCTTATTGAAGAGACAGTCTCAATCTTGATAACTTTACCATCATTTGAAGCGTTTGCCAGAGCATTCAAATGCAATCCTATGCCCTTTCTTGATAACACGGAAAGCCTTGAAGATGGACGATTCTCAGCATGGGAAATTTTACAATCTGATTTTGGCAAGTTGGGAGCACCATCAGTGTCACATACTAACTTCTTTCTATGTGCTCCTGCCACCTCAAAAACAAGCCTCCGTATACTATGCTGCTGCTGAATAACATGTTAAAGATGAGTTAATGATGCATAAAATCAGTTTGGATGCAATTTTCATGCAGTATATCAGAAATAACAATAGCTCGTGAGACAGAAAATCAACTTCACGCATCCACAGAATTGGCCGATAGATGACATAAAATACTAATTCAATTTGAGGTTACTTGATGATGACTTCTGTAAGTTTCCTGCCAGCAACTTGTGAAAAACAAAGTAAAGAGGGGGCAGGTTGACAACCGTTTAGTTTTGAAGCTAAATCTAGTCTTGTGGATATGAATAATTTACTCTCCAATGACGACAGTTTCTTAAAGAGTTCTCCACACTCTAAGCATCAGGCAGCTAACAGTTAATTACATGCGAGACAGAAGGTCAAAGAAAAAGCTCTAACATTAATTGTCCAAAGCACTTGTCTCAGGAATAACTTCCATTTGTTATTAATATGGAACCAGACAATTATTTGGGTCAAGAATAAGCAAGGTCTAAACATTTTGTCCACTTTCTAGTTGTACACCTAAATCATAAAACACCGATAGCACCTTTTAATTTACAGAATATGATATTCAGACAAAATTGCAACCGTAATTGAGCTCACTTAACAATCAGTCTGACCATATCTATTATGTTTAATGCCTTTTTGGTAAATAGTTCAACCAAGCTTTGTGTAACGTCAACCAAGTTTCATTATACTCATTTATAGTAACAAAACCGGTATGAATCTGTTGAGGGTAAAAAAAAAACATATATAGGAATAAGAGAAATAAATATATATATATAAAATATGTGTTGAAAAAGCTATGAACGTTCCTAGCCATATATGTAAAAATACTTAGCAAGATAAAGGACAAGAAGCTGTATTAAAGGTGAAAACTTCAACTTGAACACATTATTTTATGTGGTCAATTTTCAAAGTAAATCAGCTAAAAGATTTTCATTTAGCATCAAGCAAGCTCAAGTGCAAGTCAATAGATCTCGAGCTTACCTTGCAGCTAGACTGACACTTTTGTCCCTTGGCATCCATTTCTGTGGCTGCATTATAATCTACAAGCTTACTCAGTAGACTGCCAGAAAGTACAGATGGTATTCTATCTACTTCTTGTTCTCTTAATTCTGTTGACTCGGTTTCTGGATCTCCCGTTTGTTCTTCTGAAAAACCAACGCAATCAGTAGGTTCCATATTCTCCAAACTATTAGTATTATCTTGTGGGATCTGAAGTACATTTGATATAAAAGATATTGTCCCAGGATCCACCATTTTTTGCTCCTCAAGGTTTTCTCCACTGGTGGATGGATCAAAGTCTAACATATCAGACACATTAGAAACCAATGTGACCCAATCACATCCTGCTTCATCTCCGCTTGACTCAATCCGACAGATTTTACGCAAATGTTTTTCATTTTCATACGAACAATGTCTCTCATTTGAAGCATTTATATTTTCTGAGTCACCATATGATCTAATGGCATCAAGAGGTGCAATGCTATGATCTGCGTTAGCACTATCACATTGCATAACTGTTGGCAGTTCTACTGCTGAGTCTAACTGTTCATTGAGTGGCTGAACAGTACCCTCTCTAGCCAGATTACTGGAGGTCGTGCATTCTACTTGCTCAGCACACCCTCCTTCCCTTGTGTTGTCGTCACCTATACTCTGAGAGGCTTTAGACTTCTGTAGGTCTGAGAAATGCCGCCTTACATAGAAATAACACAGTTAAAATTTGACTCAACAAGAATCAAGAGCCCTCTTCATATTTCATTTAACAAAGGATAATAGATTGGTCACTAATTTACCTCTTAAGAAAAGATTTATTGTCTCTTTGGTAATTGAGCTTAGGTGACGCAAACACTGATGGAGGCGATGAAAAAGATAAAGAGCTAAAACTGTGATCATTATGTGCCGACTTTACTAACTCAATGGGCGACAGATTGTTTATGTAATTAAAGACAGGAGATTCCTGCAAAATCAAGACCATCATCTGTTTCATTATTTGTGCTATCTTAAAGGCAAATTTCAATAACTGCTGAATAATAACAATAATAGTCACCATTAGAAGACATAATAATAATCAGTTCAGTCAAGGAAAAAAATAGACAACAGAAATGTAATGGGTATTGCTATAAAAGTGAAGAAATGTAATCATAAAAACAGTCAGACTCTTGGCAAGGTAAACTTGCCCATAATACCTAGTTCTTCAATTATATAATCCCAAGAGACTACTGTGACTAGTTGTATGTCTATTCAAAAATCAGTATTTTCTTTCAAAAATTCCAAAATCCCATTAGTGTGTGTGTGACAGAGAGAGAGAGAGAGAGAGAGAAAACACCCAACCCGAAATGAGAAAATTCCGAAGCAATTCAGAGGGGAAACAGACACAAATATACCATGAATACAAAGAAGTCACTATCCAATCAACATTAATTAGGCAACAAAAAGAAACCCCGAAAAAGCAGCAATAATTGGAGTTTCAGAACAGGAGCAATAAATGGACAACAAATTATACCTGTAATATACATAAAGCATCTTAACAGAAGTAATTTTTCCCAGATATTTGATTAGGGTTTGAAGATGACAAACCTCGAACTGAGAAAGGGGGGTAGAGATGGTTTGATTCTTCTTATTGGGGGTATTCAACTCCATCGAGAATCCCCGTAGATCTACTGAAGATAACAGTGCTAGCAAAATCTAAATTCAAGGTTAAAGTAGTAGAATACAGAGCACCTCTGTACACTCTCCTTCAGGACCGAGTAAAAGCGAAGAAGAACAGACAAGGAGTAAAAAAATGTAGATAGAGGGAAGAAGTAGAAGCGGGAAAGCGGGAAAAGAAAGATTTTTGATAAAACCTTGGGCTGAACCCTAACATTCACATTACGGACCTTCATTCCTATGTTACCAAAAGCCCAATAAGTTCCTCATTCCTATTAGTTTCATTTCATCCAATGTTTTCTAAATAGTGCACTAAATTTTAATTTAATCTATGAAAATAAATTTTAATTTTAAGTATGTTTTAATAAAATTACTTTTGTTTTTCAAAAAATAAAAAATACTTTTGTACTTTTTCAGTATTTTCGATGCATAAAATTATGAGTTCGCCAAATTCATATCACGTAAATTCTACATATCAAAATAGAATTCATCAACCTTTGAATTCAAATAATTCATAATATTTTATTAATACCAACATTAATGGTACAAAAATTTCAACATGTGGAGCTTAGCCCGAACCAAAGCTCCGTGTGGCACCGAGGTTTTCCCCGAGTCTCGGCAAGCCAACACCATCCGAAGGGGTCTATCCCCTTTTAACGTCAGGCATCCCGTCAATTCATATATTCGTAATCCGTTCCGGAAGGATTTACCGTGGTTAAACCTCGATATAAAAAGCACCCGCACTATGGACCCAACCAAAGTGTCCGTCGGGATTCCGTCCAACGGAGACATCTGACTCTCTTAGTCCCCAATGGACTAGGGTGGATCATTTAAACCAGTCCCGACAACTGGCCCAAAGGTTGGCGGAGATCCGACACTAGAGACCATGTCCCCCATTTTACAAACGCGTCATCCTGTCTATTTCAACCGTTTGAAATGTCGAAAAAAGTGATTTTAGAGAAACAAACTTAAGACTCAATTTATTGATACACATTAAAATTTATTACCCTAATAAAGATCCAAATTCACACATCCAAGATTTTCTCACAATGTGTAACACTTTTTAAACAAATTGAGGGGTGTCTAATGATGTCATACAACTTAAGTTGTTCCATTTTTCTAAAAGATAAAGCAAGATGAAAAAAATTACAACTCAGGTTCATAAAACATGAGACAACATTAACAAAGTATTTTCCCCCTGGAGAGGCCACTAAATTGATAAATATTGTTTCTTATTTCGCTCTGAAATCAGATGAATCCTTGTTTGAAGCTTGGGAAAGAAATAGAGATGTTTTATGAAAAATCTCCAGCCATAAAATCTCAAAATGGATGCAGATCCAAATTTTTTCATCATGGTTTAACAAATGTGCATAATGTTCAACTAGAATTTGTTGCAAATGGAGATCTAGAAGAACTTGAACCTGAGGCACTTTATGAGCTCATCAAACAATTAGTAAACACAAGCTATAAGTGGCACCCGGTGATAGAAGACATTGTGTGTGATTCAGATTCACCTACAGCTGAGGAAGTATCTAGACTAACCGCTCAAGTTAAACAATTGTCTAAACATTTGGTTAAATTAAATACAACTCCCGTAAATAATGTTAATATTTTGAAATGTGATTTTTGTTAATATAAACATAGATCTTTTGATTATCCGAGTCTCTAGGTAAAATTCTCCAACATGGAATAATATGATTACATAAGGAACAACATGAGAAGGGGACCAATCCATACTCCATCACGTACAATGAATGATGAAGGAATCACCCTCATTTTTCTTGGGCTCAACCATGATAAATAAATCCGGAACAACCACCATTTCATCAAAATCAACAGTAGAACAACTAGCAGAGCTGCCAACCACCTGTTCAGAACATGGATGAGAAAAAACCCAAATCTAACTGAACTAATGATGCAATTGATGCAACAACAACATGGCTCATTTAAAAGCCTAGAGACTCAAGTGCATCAGTTGTGAATCTAGTCACTCTCAAGAACATGGGAGTCCTCCTAAGTAAAACTGAGTCAAAATCCAATGGAGAAGGTACAAGCAATTTCACTCTGAAGTGGTAAATAAGTGCCTAAGGTAAGAAAAACAACCATGTTATATTCCTTCCACCTTAAAATCTGAAGGAAAAAAATCTGAAGGTGTTCAAACTGCAAAACAAGACAAACCGGAACATTCTACTCATGTTGTTCAGATTATTCCTCAACACCCCAATGTTCAACCATATCAACCAAAAATCTCATATCCCGATAGGCTAAAACAACAAAACATGGACAAACAATTTGGTAAATTCTTGGAGGTATTTTGTACACTTCACATAAATATCCTTTTTGTAGAAGTTATAGCTCAAATGCCACAATTTGGAGGAGATGTTGGCAGACAAAAAGAAACTCGAAAACATCTCAATGGTTCAACTCAATCACGATTGTTCAACAACTCTGCAGAACAAGCTACCATTACCTCAAAAATTAAAAGATCCAGGGAGTTTTTCTGATAATGCTTTGTGTGATTGAGGAATAAGCATAAATCTAATACCAGAATCGCATCTTATTGAAGTGTCAATTCAATTAGCATACTCTTCTAGCAGGTACCCTAGGGGAATTGTTGAAGACGTGATTGTTAAAAGTTGATGAATTCATTCTGCTAGTAGATTTCACAATTATGGACATAGATGAAGACTTGTATGTTCGAATCATTTTAGGTAGATCATTCTTGGCTATAAAAAAAAGCTTTGGTTGATGTATATAATGGTCAACTAATTTTGAAAGTTCATCATGAGAAAGTTGTTTTCAAAATGAATGAAGCAATGAAAAGTCCTCTTTTAAATGATGATTGATGCTACTTTATGGATACAACTAATGAGTCAACATTTCAACATTAACAGGAACAGTCAGAAGAAACAACTGATGAACAATAAAAGGATGAAGCTTTTCATGGTGACAATTTCAGGGGTGAACACGACTGTTTTGCTACCAGTAAAGGCACATAAATTGAATAAGAGTTAATGAACAAGCAAACAACCTCATCATCAAGGACATCAATTGAAGATTCTCCACAGCTTGAACTCAAGAAATTGCTTGACCACCTTGAATACGCTTACCTTGATCCCTTTGACAAACTATCTATCATTATACCAGCTCGGCTCACCCCTAAACAGAAGGAGCAAGTACTTATTATCCTCCGAAAGAACAAAAAGCACTAACATGGAAGATTTGTGATATTAAGAGCATTACTGATGCGCCTCACGGTGTATGGTACCGCAAGGCTCACTAAGGGATAAGTGTACCCCGTCGTTATCAAGTAATAAAATCTGGAAAGTCCAAGTATCGAATCCACATGATTTATTCCTGCAAGTATCGAGCTACTTGGTCTCAGGTGTTATCTAGGCTGTGTGGGTTTTGAGTTGGTTTTGTTTAAGTTAATCTACTCCTAGTTGAATTACTTTACTCCTAGCTAAGTTATTCTAATTCTGATTACGTTATTCTACTCCTAATTAAGTTAAACTACGCCTAATTAAGTTAAACTACTCCTAGGTGATCTTTCACTAATGCAATTCCCGAAGGAACATGGTATGAACGATAATAATGAAGATAGATTATTAGGTCAATTGATTAAAAACCTAATCTAAGTCACTTTTATTCAAGGCGATTAACCCTACTTACCCTCCTGAAGTCCCTAGTGTGTGATTCCCTTGTAAGGCCGAAACTAAGGCTCAGCAATTTGGGCTTAATCAACTAAGAGGTCGTCAATCTCCTAGGCTCTGACTAGGTCAGATTCAGCTCACAATATGTGCCAACTAGATTTTGGGGCTTTTGAATGAGTTAAACCAATTGAATAAAGCGTAAGACGAAGATTAAATAAATAAATCACTGAACAAAACAAGAGCTAAAATATTATTAAAGATGAAGAACATTGTCATGGGATACAATTAGCCTAGGATTCATAGACTGTATCAAGGGATAAAAACATAATTAGATGAAAGGAGATAAGAAAATCCCTTTCAGGGAACCTGTCTACCCTGCAGCCGGCTTCCTAGGACTTAAGGACGGACCTTGAATAATCCTCAGTGGATGGAGCTTTAGAAGTTCTTCAATGGAGGTTGAAGGAGATGGAGGAGGTGGAGAGGATTCTTCAAGGATGAAAGTTAAAATAATTACAAGAATGAAAGACGTTTTATTTACAATTGCGAAATCCTATTTATAGACGCGGTTCGGGCCCTCTTTCTAGCCTAATTCATATCCTTTTGCAGGTGGGAAGTCGTGGGGTCAATCGTGGCTTCGTGGGACCAGGAATCGAGGCCAGCTCGCCGAGCTGGCCCCTTAAAGGCCTGCTCGATGGGCTGGCAGTGCCAGCTCACCGATCCGGCCCCAAAAAGGTCATTTCGACGAGCGGGAATGCCCAGAACGCCTTGCGCGACTGCTGGATGTCCCGAAACGTAACTTTCACCCGAACTCGTTCCTATTTTAGCCTACACATGCACGAAAACTCCAAATAACATTAGTTCCGAGGCTAAATTGTCCCGCCAATTGCTCATTTTGAGTAAACACTCTGTTTGGTGCGACTTTTGGCGGATCAATTAGCTATAAAAGATAATGGAAATTTAACGTACATGCCAATTTGGCCATATTTGCCTAAAATAACCAGAAAACGAGCCTAAACAATGAAAAGTAAATAGAACATATACAATTTCTAACTAACTCACACAAAAACATATAAATGCGAGAATTGCTCGCTTATTCATAAAATAACGATAAAAAAACGTCCTAAAACCGTACCCAAAGATAGGGGTTTTTGACCCCTATCAAACCTCCTCGCACTTAAAACTTTACTTGTCCCCAAGTAAACTAAAAAAACTAAACCCGCAATCACAAGCAAGCTAGAAAACCTCCTGGTTTGACTAGGTGCTTGACAAAATTTTGAGCATCTATAATTACATGCATTCGGAATTACAAAGTAGAGACACGATATCCAAAAGCCGCATTTCAATTATCACAAGTCATATGTTTAAGAAAGGGACACATGTTTAATCAAACGAGCTTAAGGGGATAGCTAAGTAAAACACATCACCATAGGTAGTTCACTCAATTCACACAATTTTGGTGGCTAAAATGTTTACTCTCGGCTTATGTTCTTGCTTAGGATTACGTTAATTTTGCATGTTCATCCGAGTTCCTCTACTATGCTATATGACTCCGATGATATCAAAAACAGCCTCGAATTGGGGTTGTAATGTGGTTAGAGGGTTAAAGGTACAACAAGGGTTAGGAGTTCTAGCGCTAGAAAAACAAAGTTTAAAATGGCTTTAGCAAATTGTGAAGTGATTGAGCTTTTTATTCACATTTTTTTTCTGAGACGTTCTAATTTTAAGAACTGGGAGATAGAGTTCTCCTTCTTTTGTTCGTCTCTTTTCTTTTCCTTTTCTGTTTTTCTTTTTCTTTTGGATAGTAATGCTCATTCACTTCTTAGCCTTTTGGCTTGCTACTATGATGTCATAAACAAAGATAAAGCGCTAGAAGAAAACAAATGCTCAATGTGAGCTTTGTAAAAACTCGGGTTAAGTAACAAACCAAGTGATGGTTTGCAAAAATTGGGTTAGAACGAAAGAAAAATCTTAAAGATACAAAATATAGGCTCAAAGGGGCTTCCTAAAGTGGATGAAAAAGAGAAAATAAGGTAAAGAAAAGAGTTAATTCTAGTGAGGCTGATTCATCATTTAACATCTCAAATCATCGCATGTAGGTTCAACTCAGTATTAGATGCAAAATCTGTAACCTTTCCACAAGTCAAAGCATTCACACAAAAATGTCAAGAAAAAGAGCTTTTTGATGTTCGCTCTTGGGCTCAAATTCAACTCACAGTTCTTGGGTTTCAAATTTGTGCTTACTAGTTCTCCCCAAACTCAAGTTTAATATCACATGCCTTCAATTCTTAAGTTATCTACCTAAGTAATGATTTTAGCATTTCTTCAAAAGTAGGGTCTAAATGCAAACTTTAGCTCATGCTTTTACAGATACAAGGATTGTGTCCTACACCTAAACTAGTTGTCATGCAATCTTAGATTCGGTTCTCAGCCCTCAATGACAAATAACGAAGTTTAGATTTGAAGGAGGTTCACGGTTTTAGGTCCTAAACATGCAAAAACATAATTAAAGCATAAAAAAAACCCGAAAACGTTAAACTAAACTAGATACGACGCAACAAAAATTTAAAAATTATACAAATTTTTGTAAGTTTGTCTACCCCCTCCTCACACTTAAAATATGCAATAAGTTCCAACATTGCATCTAAAAGCCATAAAGCACATGTGCAAAAAGTTAGGGTGGAGAAGACAACTTACTGATTTCATTGCAATCGCCAAAAACTTGATGATTGGCACTGCCATATTTTTTATTTTTTTAAGAGAGTTCGGGAAAAATTTCTGAACTTCGCCCGTCTCGGCCGAGCAGCTCGGTCGAGCTGGGCGACAGTGCCTAGCTCGCCCTGGACCGTCCAGCTCGCCGAGCTGGGCACCCCGGGGGCGAAAAAAATCGCAATTTTTTTTTTTGAATAGATAAACAGAAATCTATAATTGAAAAAAAAGAAAAACAAACCTGAAAAAGCTTAATCCAAACTTGGGTTGCCTTCCAAGAAGCGCTACTTTATAGTCGGTTAGCTCGACATAGAATTCCTTCCTAGGTGTAAGCTTCTATCCGTGTTAGGAACTGGAATTCCTTAATAAATAATCTGTACCTACAAAACGGATTAGGAGCCTCAAATGAGTTAAATAAAAACAAGAGGCCAAATTTAAACAGATTATGAAAACGTTTGGTTTGCTCCCTTTTGGATTCTCTTGGTAGGTCGAAGAGAATGAAAACTTCTGAACAAGGAGTAAATCCAAACTTCTCTAACTTTTCAGGAAAAGGTAGTTAATATACACAAGCTTCGATTTGATCATTTATTTCTATCACATGATTTAGGATTTTAGGTTTTGAACCGGGGTTGCTTACCGCTTCCGGTTCCTTACTTACCTTGAGTGATGCATGTGACAGTGGGCTTGGTTCTACCTTTTTGTCGTTCCTCAAGGAGATGGCTTGAGCTGATTCCCCTTGTGGGATTTTTATGTTTTCCTTCATGTCTGGGAGAGCATCTCGGGATTGCTCTTGCATCTCATGGTTTATTTGAGCCAATTGGTTGCTCAAGTCCTTGCAAACCTCCTCATTGATTGTAAGTCGGGCTGATATTCCTTTCAAAAGGGACAACACCTCATCTTGTGAACTAGAGGGTTGTGGAGGAACTTGGCTTGCTTGTTCGTAAGGAAACATTCCCAATTCGTTTTCCCTATGCTCATTAACAAACCTATTTGGAGGCCTCAACATGTTAGAGTTCCCGTAGGACAGATTTGAGTGTTGAGGTCTCCTCCAATCACTATCATAAAAGCTGTAAGAATTGGGGTTAGAATTGTACCTTTGGTGATTACCCACAAAACTTACACTTTCATTGGTGTTGAGGCTCAGTTTCGCCATCAAGATATCCATTTTCTTATTTAACTCGGCCATGGAGGGATTGGGAGCCTCATTCTACAGGGCATGAATGTATTGTCTTGATGGGATAGTAAACTTTTGAGCTTGCCACTCGACTCTTTCTTGCCAATTCATTGATCAGAGAATGCTGAGAAAAAGTGAAGTTCTAGCACAAAAGTTGATAAGTAAAAGTATACAGTTATGAACAAATACAAAAGATATGAACAAGTATAGAAGGTATAAAGAATTATATATAAACAGGTATAAACGATATAAACAAAGGATATTCACAAAGGAATGCCTAAACTAACAAATCGACCTTTGGTTCGATATTGCAGAAGAAATAAATCCCCGGCAACGGCGCCAAAAACTTGATGCGTCTCACGGCGTACGGTACCGCAAGGCTCACTAAGGGATAAGTGTACCCCATCGTTATCAAGTAATAAAATCTGGAAAGTCCAGGTATCGAATCCATAGATTTATTCCTACAAGTATCGAGCTACTTGGTCTCAGGTGTTATCTAGGTTGTGTGGGTTTTGAGTTGGTTTTGTTTAAGTTAATCTACTCCTAGTTGAATTACTTTACTCCTAGCTAAGTTATTCTAATTCTGATTACGTTATTCTACTCCTAATTAAGTCAAACTACGCCTAATTAAGTTAAACTACTCCTAGGTGATCTTTCACTAATGCAATTACCCGAAGGAACATGGTATGAATGATAATAATGAAGATAGATTATTAGGTCAATTGATTAAAAACCTAATCTAAGTCACTTGTATTCAAGGCGATTAACCCTACTTACCCTCCTGAAGTCCCTAGTGCGTGATTCCCTTTTAAGGCCGAAACTAGGTCTAAGGCTCAGCAATTTGGGCTTAATCAACTAAGAGGTCGTCAATCTCCTAGGCTCTGACTAGGTCAGATTCAGCTCACAATATGTGCCAACTAGATTTTGGGGCTTTTGAATGAGTTAAACCAATTGAATAAAGCGTAAGACAAAGATTAAATAAATAAATCACTGAACAGAACAAGAGCTAAAATATTATTAAAGATGAAGAACATTGTCACGTGATACAATTAGCCTAGGATTCATAGACTGTATCAAGGGATAAAAACATAATTAGATGAAAGGAGATAAGAAAATCCCTTTCAGGGAACGTGTCTATCCTGCAGCCGGCTTCCTAGGACTTAAGGACGGACCTTGAATAATCCTCGGTGGATGGAGCTTCGGAAGTTCTTCAATGGAAGTTCTTCAACGCGGTTCGGACCCTCTTTCTGACCTAATTCGTATCCTTTTGCAGGTGGAAAGTCGTGGGGTCAATCGTGGCTTCGTGGGACCGGGAATCAGTCGCAGGGCAGCTCGCCCGAGCTGGCCCCTTAAACGCCTGCTCGACGGGCTGGCAGTGCCAGCTCGCCGATCCGGCCCCAAAAAGGCCATTTCGACGAGCGGGAATGCCCAGAACGCCTTGCGCGACTGCTGGATGTCCCGAAACGCAACTTTCACCCGAACTCGTTCCTGTTTTAGCCTACACATGCACGAAAACTCCAAATAACACTAGTTCCGAGGCTAAATTGTCCCGCCAATCGCTCATTTTGAGTAAACACTCCGTTTGGTGCGACTTTTGGCGGATCAATTAGCTATAAAAGATAATGGAAATTTAACGTACATGCCAATTTGGTCATATTTGCCTAAAATAACCAGAAAACGAGCCTAAACAACGAAAAGTAAATAGAACATATACAATTTCTAACTAACTCACACAAAAGCATATAAATGCGAGGATTGCTCGCTTATTCATAAAATAACGCTAAAAAACCGTCCTAAAACCGTACCAAAAGATAGGGTTTTTTGACCTCTATCAATTACCTCAGCATATGCATTCATAGAATAATGATAGAAGAAGATAAAAAAATAGTCATCTAACCACAAAGAAAATTGGACTCTAATATGAGTGAGATTGTCAAAGTTGAAGTCATCAAACTACTTGATGCACGAATTATATTTCTAAAATCATATGGACAAGCCAAATTCAAGTTGTTCCCAAGAAATGAGGAATGACAACAGTTAAGAACGAGAACAATAAGCTAATCTCAACCAGAACAATTACATGTTTAAAGGTTTGCATTGACTACCAAAAGATGGACGAGTAAATTACATCAGTGGTACCTGAAATATACTTCAACTCACACTTTGATACCTAGATTACATTTTGTCTTAAAATATACCCGAAGTATGAATGACTGGACAATTTAATAATTTTAACAGGCAATAACCAGTCAATTCGACTTTGACCATTTTTAATTAAAAATGTCTATTCTTCTTCTCCCTCTTCGTGTCTATTCTTCTTCTCCCGAATTATATTTTTAAAATCATACAACATTTGGACAAGCCAAATTCAAGTTGTTCCCAAGAAATGAGGAATGACAACAGTTAAGAACGAGAACAATAAGCTAATCTCAACAAGAACAATTACATGTTTAAAAGTTTGCATTGACTACCAAAAGATGGACGAGTAAATTACATCAGTGGTACCTGAAATATACTTCAACTCACACTTTGATACCTAGATTACATTTTGTCTTAAAAATATACCCGAAGTATGAATGACTGAACAATTTAATAATTTTAACAGGCAATAACCAGTCAATTCGACTTTGACCATTTTTAATTAAAAATGTCTATTCTTCTTCTCCCTCTTCGTGATCTCTCTCTCCTCAAATATCTCTCTTTCTTTCACTCTCTCATCCTCAAATGTCACAGGCATTTGAAAACAAAAAATTAATCCAGAAAAACCCAAAACAAATAACATATTCATAAATGAATCCAAAAAAACCAGAAATAATTCCTTTTGATTTAGTTCGAGACATTTCATCCGAGTTGCTTTCTCCCACCATCGAATCTTTTTCGCAACTTCAATGGTGTATGCCTTCTCCCACCACAGAATCCCCTTCTTATTGTCTTGTGGATTTAGCTTCAACTTCAATGGTTGTCACTGCTTCGTTACTTTGCATCCACATGGTCGACACATTCTATTACATAGAAAAATGAGATTTACTGTCGGCGGTGAGCCGATTCCCTCATTGGATTCGAGCCTGATAAATGTTAGGTATTAATGGTATTAGCCTTAGTAGTAATATTAACAAAAAAAAAAGTAGAAAACGATTCAAAGGAAAAAGCAAGCAAATTTTTATAAATTGCAGTTGCAGGTATGAGAGATTGAGAGGAGGAATTGAATTTTTTTAACTTTATCAGAAGCATTCGTTTAAGGTCAGAATAACCACTACAATTTACAACCTCCATAGCAAATTCCTTCCAGACCATTACATCGATTGCATAGCAATGTCTACCAAAGCATTAGGCTGCAGAAATTCACTTAACAAAAAGTAGAAGAACAATTCAGAAAGTTGTTATTCAAAGAAAAAGCAAGCAAATTTTTATAAATTGCAGTTGAGTTGCAGGTAGGAGAGATTTTACAGTGAATTTTGAAGTTCTAGAGAGAGAAAGGAAATGTGAGGGAGAGAGAAACAAAGGAAAAAAGGAAGAAGAAGAAGAATGGGTGTTCTTCCTTTAATGGAAATGAGAATGAGGATGAGGAGAGAGAGAAACAAAATTTAAAATAAAATTTAATTAAAATTTTAACTAATAATGGTCAAAACTCGCGTTGACCGGTTAGTGACTGGCTAAACGTACTAAATTGTCCGGTCATCGTTACTTCAGGTATATTTTTGAGACAAAATGTAATCTAGGTATCAAAGTGTGAACTGTGGTATATTTCAGGTACCATTGGTGTAATTTACTCAAAAATGGACGATACAACAAGGATACTTTCGAGAACAGTTACATGTTTAAAGGTTTGCATTGACTACCGAAAGATGGACGATACATTAAGGATCACTTTCCACTTCCTTTTATCGATTAGATGCTTAAGAGGTTGGCTAGATACTCATTATTTCCTAGATGGATATTCAAACTATAACTAAATCCACAGTCATCCCATGGATCAGGAGAAAACAACATTTACTTAACATTTACTTATCCTTACTCTACTTACGCGTACGGGTAAAATGTCATTTGGCTTGTGCAATGTCATTGCTACATTTCAGAGGTGTATGGTGGCAATTTTCATCATGTGGTTGAGAGAATAGTTGAGATATTTATGGAAGATTTCTAAGTTCATAGAAAAACTTTCACCTTGTTCTAATTTGAGGGAAGTGTCATTTCATGGTCAATAATTAGATCGTTTTCAACCACAAAATCTCTGAACGAATATTAGAAGTTGATGTCACGAAGATAGAAGTAATAGAAGTAATAGAAAAACCATGTGTTACTTCGTTCTTTAAAGGCGTTTTTATAGTAGGTTCATCAAGAATTCCTTTAAAATTGAATAACCAAACCGTTAGGAAATCTAAAACCGGCATGTACAAACTTTTCAACCACAAAGCTTATTTTTCTAACCATCTGTTCTTTTAACCCCCTTCTTGCACATCAGCTAGCACAGTTAATAAAAATAAAAATTATAATTACTTAGCAGAAGGATTATGTACTTTTTATAACAAAGAGTTGAGTTACAGCCAAGTATAATAAACTTGTAATCTTCCTTTAGTAAAGAATATTAATTCAAAATAAGGTGATAAAGATTACGTTGTCAAAAACAAATTTACCCTCAAAAGTGCCTTAAAGTACATCTATCTATCATTTTATACATGACAAAAAATTTACCCTACCAAATTCAATCAAAGAATGCGAATATGCTAATCCTAGATATACACTTCTCCTGGTTATGTGCAAAACCCGGAATCCTGAGGCTTATCGTCTTATCGTCGTAGTCATCATGTAAGTAAACAAAATCATCCTTCAATGGATCAAACTTCAATATCGACACGTGTTTTGATAGGTTTCAGCTTGATCCCCAAGCTTTCAGGAGATAGAAGTTCTGGCGCTATACAAGATTTGCTCGACGGACTAGCAGGGTTAGAGCCATTACTTGATGAGGAAGCAAAATGAAGTTGCCTGTGGTAGCCAAATCCCATTAGAAAGAATTCCATTGGGATTATCATGGCATATGGGTGCTCCTCTGTCACTAGCGAGCCGCATGCATTAACCTGTCAATGGAAAGAGCTGAGTATATAGCATGTTTATGTATACACATTCGTAACGAAACTCTGAGTTGCATTCAAATGTCTTGACATGTAAAATCAAACATTGAACAATTAAGAGTTCTAAAGTGAAAGCAAGTATCACAGCGAAAAAAACATGTAAATGAGAAGATGAGCACCGAAGCCATCCTACCTCAACAAGGGCACAGGTTTTCTTCCCCATTTTGGCACACATATATATAGATTCACTGTGGAACTGGCTATTTTCACCTACAAATATAAGAGTCTTGCACTGCAACTCCTTCAGTCCATCTGTAAGGTCGTGCCGCCTGCTTAATAAATTCGATATTTAGTTGCAGATATGCATTTTTGCAAGATCTTTTAAAGAGCAAATAGTACTTTCATGTTGCTTTTTTATTATAGGAGATTTTCCAACCACTGCAAAGTTTCACCTGATACTAGCTCATGTCGAGTTGTTCACTCGACCACAACACAGATAAAACCAGGAGAAAGCATTTTATAACAATAGGTTTCAGCATATTATGAAAATGTCAAGAAGTGGGTGCAGAGAGGTTGCAGAAAAAAATTGTAAATTTGATGTATCACAAAGCATATGCTAAATGCAAGGTACAATAACTCACTCGTTGATAGCTTGAAGAAATCTCATAACATTCGAACCTTGCCTCTCATCAAGCAACTGCAGCAAAATGTCAAAAGAGAACGACATCATTTACATGTCAAAAGGATTTCAAACAGAACCCAGCAGAAGAAAAAAAGTTTACAAACTTCGTTCCTTGTTTATGCATGATAGTAGAAAAGGAAATACGAGACAGCAACAGAGATATTCTTACCCTTCTACAAGCTTGAATGATGTCTGATTCTGCACCTTGCATGGCACATCTAACTTCCTAGAGAAGGAATGTGGGGATTTGTAAAAAATACTGAAAATAAGTAAATAAACGAAAACTCTAAAAACACTAATAGTACATACCTTACTGAAGTATCGTTGGATCAGACATTCCTTCAATATATCACACATACCGTAGAAGTATAACAAATTCATTAACACCTGAAATAGTAGAAGTATAACAAATTCATCAGACACCTGAAAACTCTAGAGCACAAGAAGAAAAAAGAAAAAAAAAACAAGCAAGAATCTGAAATTGACAAACAAGACATTTTAGTTTGATTCATATTTGTCTCAACACTTAGGAAGGAAATATTGTAGGTTAAAGATCCATAATACAAGAGTTGTTTGCACGGAATATATTCAATATTCTCCTCTGTATATTATTAGCATCCATTTCAGATTTTGACAACCTTGAGTCAAGTCAGCAAAATATATTCTTCTCTATGAACTAACATATTTGATATTTCTCATAACACTTAACATGTCAATCTTTTGAACAATATAGGTTATTACTCTTGTTAACGATGTTTTTTTCTTAGATTGGGTTACATCACATATTAGTTTGTGGCACGACCTAACAGCCTTTTATAGTGTCATTTTCCCAAGATTTTAGCAGTTGTATGATTGCTGGTTCCTCTTTGTCACAGATGCAGATCTTTTTAAGCATCCATGACAAGTTTGGTTGCTCAAATCAATGTTAAATAACATTGCAAAACGTTTTCTCCATGGTTGCCAAACTAGTAGGAATCAAATCAACGCTAAATCACAGTTGTACTCCTGTTTTTCTATGGTTTCTAAACTAGTACAAGTGAGTCAGTCTGCTATGTGCAACCAAAGAAAATGTATTATACATTTATACCAGAACCAGTCATATTTTTGAGACTTTCTTTTTGTCATGTACCAACTGTTGATTCAAGATGAAGAGGGGCACCTTATTGTAAATCCATTCAGTCCATGATGGTGCTTTGCAGATAGGGGATACAAGTATTAAACCAAGCACCCGTTCCTTATATTTCATCTGCGGTGGAAGGAACAACAAACAAAAGCCATATTAGAAAACTATAATGATAAGAAAAAGGAAAGTGATTTGGGAATAAACTTTTGCTAACTTACTGCAAAAAGTGTCAGGATGTAAGCACCAGCTGTGACGCCTAAGCAGAAAACTTCCTTCAGCCTGATTAGATAACTCAACAAATCACAACTAACATTCATCTTAAAAAAGATCTTACTTACTGTAAAGCAAAAGGACTTCCATTCATCTTCATAATATAAGCGAAAGGACAATGTAGATAGGTTGTCTTTAGTGAAATTTATATGTTTAAATTATATTTCCCTAAGCTTGTAGTTATCTGTTAGAAATCCAAACAGTGCACTTTAGGAAGCAAAAAGAGAAATGTTCAACTAGTTGGAGCCTGTATTTTTTTTTCCGGCCAAAAAATTAGGGGTATATCTAAACTGGCAAACTTTCGTTGTAAAAACAAGTAAATATCCAAAGTGACACCACAAATCCGAATGTCGCGGTATCAGCAGACATTCATAACATTGCATAACTGAGTAAATATGAAGTAGGAAAATCTGATATAAAATGTTTTATAGGATAAAGGGAGACGATATTACCAAAGTTAACATACCCAAAGAAATCAAGTACTTCAGCAACCTGGTCTGCCAAGTCATCCACACTGAGTAATGGAGCATCAGCTGAAATGACATCAGCCCCCAACTGCAAGAACTCTTAAACAAAGGTTGGCAAAGAGACTTTATTAGTTTCAATTCAGACATGAAGGGGAAAACTCAAATGAATGAATGAAATTAATTAGATAAGTAATGCAGCAGAGCTGCAGATAAAGAAAGAAACTCCAAAAACTGACCTCATGTCCAGGAGCATCTATATGGTAAATGCAGAAGTTATGAAGCAACAACGAAGCTGCCTCAGGGCAAAAGAAAAGACCTTGGAAACATGACATATCTGAATATCCAGAACACCAAAAACAAACACATATCAAAAAGAGAGAATTCATATTCTGAAATTAACATTTTGAACATGTTCAGGATTGAACTATAATTCACTTCAGTTTATAACAATATTACCTGATAAACCCAAATTCGTTCAATTTCAAAGTTATAACATATAATATGAGAATTTTAGCATGAGAATTCAATCAGTGACAAGAAATTGAACTTACAATTGAGAGCAACATCAGGATAAGTTATCAAAGCAGGCTTTTCCTGATCACCACAAACATACACTGAGATTGAACCTCTGCTCGTTTTCACCACAAATTCCTGCAATAAGCATTAAATTAACCACAAAACACTAATTCTACAAATAACAAAACTCAAATCCGCAACGAACCGAAAAAGGAAAAACAGAATCTGCATTTGGTGAAAGTGAAAACCGAAAGAAAAGGCAAATAATACTCGTCATTTCTTGGCATGTATAGTATAGTTTAGTTAGTTAGTTACCTTTCCCTCCCAAGACAGCAAGTCAATATCTATAGAAACCGAGTCACTCGACTCGCCCATGGCTCAGTTCGTTAACACCAGGAAGGAGGAAAGAAGCAACTTCCTGGTTCGATATTATACTTTCTTCTTCTCTTCTTTCTACTTCTCCTGTATAAATTAATGGTTTTCTTTAATTTTTTTATTTTTCTTTCACAGAACTGCTGAATGACTAAAATACCCCGAGAACTAGTGAAAGTACAATTTTGCCATATGGTCAAAGCATGGATTCGGATAAGTTTGCTCGTTATCGGAAAGGGAAAAGTGACCGTTGGGGCTACAAAAAGGGTCGGTGGAGGGTAAAATTGTAAAAAGATAATAGAGGAAAGGGTATAAAGTGCGCGAAAGCGACATCGTTTTAGTACTTGGGGGAGAGGCATCAGACAGCTGTATGCCACCTGGAAGCCGCAAAAATGATGATGGCCCAGAGAGTTAATCCATCCTAGTGCGCCAGCTCATCACCGCTTATTATCACTGACTGCCCTCACCAATCTTCTGTATGAGTTGTATTTTTTTTTTCTCTTTAAAAAAAAGTTATTAAACTTTATACAATAGAAAAAGAAAAAAAAAAGAAATTCAAATAATTTCTTTTAACAAAATTACTTATCCAAAAAATAATTCAATTATTTTTATTTTCCTTGTATATACAAACTTTTAGGATAAATAATTTAAATGTTTTCGAAATTTAACTAAATATTAGTAAATATATTAAAAAAACTAAATATTAGTAAATCTTTATTTTATATATTTTTTCTTTATATAATTATTTTATTTGGTCAAATAGAGTTAAAGCTTATTAGGAATATCTTGTATGATTTTTTTTAATGAAATATCTTGTATGATTTTATTGTTGAGTTTTAATGTAGGATAAGGTTAAAATTTATATTTCTAGTGTAGATTTGATTTTAATGTGTGAAATAATAAAATTTTATTTTTAAGAGGTGTTACAGATAAATTACTTGGTAGTGTTTCAGATTGTTTAGAGGTGGAAATGGTTACTGATGATATCAGACAGATTCTATTTAGACGTCCGAATTTTTCTATGACCTTCATCTCGAAATTAGCAAATGGAGCGGCTCATGCTATGGCTAGGCATGCTCGGTACAATGCTAGTTTCTTTAGTGATTTTTCTATCCCTGATTTCTTGGTTTCTATAGTTTGTAATAAATCTTTTTTTATTTTTTTATTTTTTTTGGTAATAGAAAGGGTTAAAAACCCCAGAACAAAACAAACGAAAACTAACAACGAGTCAGATGACTAGCTCTAGGTTCTAAAGGGGGCTCGACTTCACTCGTATCCTCCTGTAGTAATTCTAAAAGGCCTGCAGGCGGCTCAACACACTCGTGATGACCTAACGGGAAAGTTCCTGCGGAATTCGCCAACCAGTCTGCTGTTCGGTTTCCTTCTCGGTGAGAATGAACCACTCTAGTTTCCCAATTCCTCTTTAACATCTTTTTACACTCCTCAATGATCCAATAGTGTCGGTGGTTTGACCGTCCTGGTTCGTGTATTAATATGACCACGTCTAACGCATCAACTTCAAAGATAACTTTTTTCAACTCCAACCTCCACGCCAAGCTGGTTCCATAAAACAATCCCAACAATTCTGCAAGCATTGTAGTGGTAATGCCCAGATTGCAACGGAACCCGCCCAGCCATTTACCTTTGTTGTCCCGAGCCAGCCCCCCACACGACGCCTCCCCAGGGTTGCCTTTGCTTGCCCCGTCACTATTAACCTTGACCCAACTCTCATTCGGAGCCTCCCACATCCGACGCTCCCTCCTATCCTGACCACCATTGCTTCTCCCGCTACTGCTGTTCCTCACACAGTAATCCATCTCCTTCGTCTGTCTCCCAATAAACTCAAATTTATTCTCAGGTATAGCTCTGTTTCTGTCAAAAACTCTTTCGTTTCTCCATTTCCAGGCCCACCAGCAGCCGATTGCAAAAATTGAAGCCCAATCTATACCCTTCCAACGGCAAGTCATTTGAATATTTTTTTTTATCCACGGTTTCAGCTCACCCTCAAAGAAATAAGTTTGCCATTCAGTAGGGATGAATTTTTTCCAAACCTTTTTTATGCACGGGCAATCTCGCAACAAGTGAATTGTCGTTTCCACACCTCCACACTCGGTGCAGATTTGCATTTCACTAAGGTGCCTCCTGAACCGAACTGAATTAGACAGAATAGCATTATGGTAAACTGACCATAGGAAGAATTTTATTCGTTCAGTTGCCCTGATCTTCCAAATGCCATTCCATCCCTCCTCCATTTCCTCGTTCTCGTTTTCTGCCATCAATTCCTCATATGATGTCCGGACTGTAAACTCCCCCGATGCTGACCTATCCCAAGACCAACCGTCCTGTTCCTCATCATCCGGAAACAGAAAATACGCCGCCAGCTGGAGGAGCGTTCTTTGTGGTAGCAAGTGTTGGAGAGACGACCAGTTCTAGCCATCGGGGCTCCAATAATCCGCTACTTTTCTTTGCCGTTCCGATTCAAACAGCGTGGTCATGGATTTATCTATCAGTTTTAGACATTCAACCCACTTATCCATCCAAAAAAGAGTCTCCTTTCCGTTTTTAACCACTTTGCTAATACCCCTCTTTAACACTTGGCTCCCAGCTATTATACTTCGCCACGTATGGCTTTTGATCCTCTTGTTCCTGAACATGTCCAAACCCGTTCTGGCCCCTGAGTAGATTCCCCGGAGAGTGCGGACCCAACGGGTTTCTGGTTCTACAAGCATTCGCCATCCCAGCTTAGCAATATTTGCAAGGTTTTCATTCCGAGCCTGACGGATCCCCAAACCTCCATTTTTGCGCGATTTACATACCTTGCTCCATCTAACCAGGTGTAATTTTCTGCCCTGTTCAGAGCTTCCCCAGAGGAAGTTCCTATTTATTGAATCTAGCTGTCGACAGATGCTAATCGGAAGCAGATTGGTCTGCATGGTATAGTTCGGTAGAGCGGCCAGTACAGATTTTATCAGTGTTGCTCTGCCCGCAACTGATAGGCATCTTCCTTTCCAGCCCGCCAGTCTTTGTTTAACCCGGTCAATAACGTAGCCGCAGGTGGATTTTGACACTCTTTCATGAAGGAGGAAAATACCCAAATACTTCCCCAGATTTGTCATACACCGGATGCCCAACTCGGTAACCTCATCCGACTGTACCTGATTTTTTGTATTGGAGGAGAAGAACACATAAGATTTCACCAGGTTCACTTTTTGGCCCGAACAATCGCAGAAGTATCTTAGGATTTCCTTAATTTTCCTGGCTTGGTTCCAAGAAGCTTCCGCGAGTAGAATTATATCATCAGCAAATAAGCAATGGGAAAGGGGAGGGCCTTCCTTAGAGAGAATTACCGGTTTCCAGTCCCATTAGCCACCGCCTCCAGGATAAGGTTGTTGAAACACCTTTCCACATAATTTTGATTTGACAAAATTGTTTAAGTATAAATTAAAATACATATTCTAAACACACTAAGTTTAAATGCTTTGATTTATTCTACTAATGTGTTTGTTCAATGTTGAGTATAAATGTTATAAGTCATAAGGATTGGAAGGCCCAAGCCCAATACGGAAGCCAAGGCCCAAGTCAAACAACTCAGTACACTCGGCCCGCGTATGTCAAGACGTTGTCGTTTTGAACAAAACACAACTCAGCAAATGGAAGGATCTAGAAGACCTTCGGAAACAACTTCATAATGAAGCTGCTGAGTAGTCTCGATAAAGCGTACAAGACAGCAGCTGGCAAAGAAAAACTTCCAGACAAAGTGTTTCCTCTTTTGGCAAAGTTCAGACGACACAGTATGCTGTCCAGTTGACTTTATCATAAAAGGAGAGACCATCTGCTGAGCTGACCGAGGACAGAAGATACACGATTGTGATTGGCCGAGAGCTCTGTACAAGTCAGGATGACAACGACACATAGCCGTTTCCCTCCAACGGTTATTTCGAAATTCGAAATGACCGACGCCCAGACATCTCTATAAATAGTGCCATCACAAGCTTCACAACACACAGAACTTGATCAAGCCATTACGCTGACCAAATCTCTACAAGTTCTGCAAGCAAGAAGCAAAGCAAATTCTTACACTACATTTCTAATATCTGTGTAAAAGTCTAGAGTGATTGTAAATCGTCTAAAGTGTCTTAGCACATCTTTGTATTAGGACAAAAACACTTATCATTTCTAGAGATAGAAAGGAGAGGCTGAGTACTCGGTTTTAAGTACTCAACGGAGAGATTAGGATTGAGTAGAAGTATAGAGGAAGGTACTCTTGTCATACTCAATTGCTGATATTGTAAAAGGTTTGAGGCTCTACCTTTAAAGAGCTCAGTAGAGGATTTGAAATCTCGGAACGTGTTCCGGGGACAGGACGTAGGCTTAGAAGAAGCCGAACCTGGATAAATCTGCTGAGTGAAGTATTTCTTACCTTAACTCCTTATTTACATTGCTTGCTTTAAATAATCAAAACTGACCAAGTAAAGAGGTCAAGTTGAGTTGTGCGCGTTGAACGTCTGAGCTCAGGAATAGACTCTAAGTGCTATTTCCTGACTCAAGCTAAGAAACTGACCTAGTCACCTGTTGACTAAGCCAGTATCTTATTGTTTACTCAGCGCCGCTGTTCAAATCTTTTTCTTTAGAAAAAGAAGTCTGCCTAAATTGCAAAAAGTTTAAATAGTTCCTAACCCCCCCTTTGGAACTATACTTGCAACTAAACAAGGGACCAACAAGTGGTATCATAGCTCTAAATCTCACCTTAAAAGGTCTAACAACCTTGAGCTGAACCCTACCATGGGCGAAAACAGCACTCGGTTTCTTCCTGGAAACCAAACAACTCAAATACTGCCTGAGGGGCTGTCCATTACTAGGCATACCCTATTCTTCGGGTCAAACTATACCTTCTGGAAGAATAGGATGAAGAACTTCATTCAGGCTATAAACATGAGTGCCTGGCTATCTATAGTCCAAGGCCCGTTTGTACCTGTCGAGGTTGTGGCTGGCCAAACAGTTATAAAAGCTGAGGCCAAATGGACAGAGGATGATCTTAAGAAGCTTCAAAACCATGCTCCGGCTATCAATATGCTTCACTGTGCGCTCGATGCTGCAGAATATAACAAAATCTCAGGTTGCGAGTCGGCACAAGAGATCTGGAAAAAGTTGGAAGTCACCTACGAGGGAACAAATAAAGTGAAAGAATCCAAGGTGAATCAGCAGATGAGACTGTACGAGCTGTTCGAGATGAACAATGATGAGGGCATTTCAGACATGAACGCAAGGTTCACCAACATCATAAATGAGCTCAAGAGACTTGGGAAAATCTTCACTGAGGAAGAACAAGTCAAAAAGATACTCAGGAGTCTTCCGAAGGACTGGCAAGCAAAGAAGACAGCAGTTGAGGAAGCTCAGGATTTAACCACCTACAAATATGACGAACTCATCGGTTCATTGCTGACCCATGAGATATCCATGAAAAACTTTGAGGTGAAGGAAAAATCTGAAGACAAGAAGCAGAAGTCACTTGTCATGAAAGCGGACTCCACTGATGGGAGTTCAACTTATGATGAGGAGATGGCTATGTTCACAAGGAAGATGAAAAGGCTATTCAAGAAGATTGACAAATACTCTAAAAAGCCTTAAAGAAAGTTTGATAAGTATAAGGCTGACTCAAGTGACAGCAAATACAGAAAGGACAGCTCAAAGCCCATTACATGCTTTGAGTGCCATCAAACTGGCCATATTAAGTCAAACTGCCCCACGCTGAGGAAAGACAAGAAGAGTGGGAAGAAGGCAATGGTGGCTACTTGGAGTGACAGTGATGAATCTTCATCAATAGAAACTGAGGCCACCGAGTCAGCGAAGATATGCTTTATGGCTGACGAACTTGCTGAGCCATGCGTCTCTGAGCATGCTGACCCATCCATCGCATCAGATTAGGGGTGCACATGGTCGGTTAACCAGTCCATTAATAAAAACCATTAACCAGTCCATTTAATTCGGTTAACCATATTTCGGTTAATATAAACTTCGATCGGTTAACCTATATTTCGGTCGGTTAACCATTAGTGACTTTTCGTAGTAAATATCACTTTACATTTATAATTATTCACTTTAAAATAAATATATAATTATTTAAATATTAAATAAAAATATGTAACTTCAAATTTAATTAACAAAATTGCCAAAACAAATAAGTTTTAAGTTATTTTGATATTTTTAACTTAAAAATTAAATACAAATATGTATATTTATAGATTGATAATTAAATTTCTACATATATTTATACTAGTTTTATGTGCATTAATACATAATCGGTTTATTTTTCGGTTTCGGTTAACCATCGGTTTTTAAAATAAAAACCGTAAACTAGTCCATCGGTTACGGTTAACCTATTTTTCGGTTTGGTTTCGGTTTCGGAAATCGGTTTTTCGGTTTTCCGGTTAGTTTTGTGCAGCCCTACATCAGATGATGAAGAGCAATCAAATGAGGTAATTTCTCTTCCCCAGCTCAGAAACGATATGGTTAATGCCCTGAGTGATCTCTATACACTTGTTAAGAAGTGTAATAAAAAGGTTAGAGCACTCAACAGGCGCTGTGACGAAGTGGAAGAGGTCAAACTGAGTGACCTCAGATACCTTCTTCAGGACAATTCGACTCTGCATGATAACATGAAGATCATGCATGAGTATGTCTCTGAAGTCCAGTCAGTTTCAAAGAAACTGAGGAAGGACGTCACAACCATCCAGAACCAACTAAAGGTTCCTAAGAAAAATAACATTCCTCTGAGAACTCAGTACCAAGGTACTCGGCAGAGATAGAATCCCCAGCGAAAAGTCCAATGTGACTTTTGTGGGAAGTTAGGACACACCACTAAGGTGTGCTGGCACGCTCAGCACTGGGGTGCTGACAAGTCAGTAAAAAATCCTAAACAGAAGGTCAGTTGTGACTTCTGTGGAAAGAATGGCCATACTGTCCATGTATGTCGCCATAAAATAAAATATGATGTTATACCTGTTGCACCTAACAAGTCAGGACCCAAAAAGAATTGGGTACCTAAAAGTAACTAGTTACAATGCAGGTAAGCCTGAGATGTGCCGAGAAGTCAAAGATGTGGTAAATTGACAGCGCATGCTCAAGGCATATGACGGGTGATGAAACTCAGTTCATCACATTTGAACGTAAACGAGGAGGGAGCGTAAGTTTTGGAGACAACAAGAAGGGTAAGATAGTAGGCTCAGGAACCATCGGAGGTAATCCTACTATTGAATCTGTCTCCCTAGTCAGCGGACTCAAATATAACTTACTCAGCGTAGCTCAGCTATGTGACAATGGGAGAAAAGTTATATTTGATGCTACTGGATGTAAAATATACAAGGGTAAAACAAATGGGTTAATTTTAACTGCCCCTCGGATAGATAATGTCTTTATGCTAGACTTAGAGAAAAAGTTTTCAAAAACTGTGTGCTTAGTAACAAAGGAAGAAAATTCCTGGCTATGGCACATGAGACTTGGTCATGTAAGCATGGACCTCCTGGCCAAACTAGCAAGAAAGCAATTGGTTGAGGGACTGCCTGAACTTAAATTTCAAAAAGATCAATTATGCCACGCTTGCCAAGCTGGAAAACAAACCAAACAATCTTTTCACAGTAAAAACATTGTCTCAACTAAACGTTCGTTAGAGTTACTACACTTGGATCTCTTTGGTCCAGTCCAGCCGCTGAGTCTGGGTGGAAGAAGATTTTCCTTGGTCATTGTAGATGACTTCTCTCGGTATACGTGGGTCATCTTGCTGACCAGCAAGGATGAGACTTTTGAGACATTTTCAAATTTGGTTAGAAAAATTGAAAATGAAAAAGACCTAAAATTAGCTCATATCCGTAGTGATAACGGTGGAGAGTTCAAAAACCAAAAGTTTGTTGAATTCTGTGAAGCCAGCGGCATTGACCACAATTTTTCTGCTCCTAGAACACCTCAGCAAAATGGGGTTGTAGAAAGGAAGAACAGAACTCTGGTTGAAATAGCCAGGACAATGCTGGATGAGCATAGGCTTCCAAAGTATTTTTGGGGAGAGGCTGTTAACACAGCATGCTACATTCTTAATAGGGCTCTAGTTAGACCTATACTCAAGAAAACCCCCTATGAACTTTGGAAATGACGAAAGCCAAATATTGGATACTTTCGTGCCTTTGGCTGTAGATGTTTTATTTTAAATACCAAAGATAGCTTAGCAAAGTTTGATTCAAAAGCTGATGAGGCTATCTTTTTGGGCTACTCAACAAACAGCAAAACATACAGAGTTTTTAATAAGCAAACTTAAGTTTTAGAAGAGTCAATACATGTAGAGTTCGATGAAACTGACCCTGCAGGTAGATACCAGCCGCTGACCGAAGATGATCCAAACTCAGTAACCATCGTTGACTCAGAACCAGTTACTGAGTCATTCACGAAAAGGCTGACCAAGAGTAAGAGTGAACCTAAGATTACTTTTACTGACCCATCTACTTCTGCAGAGATTGTTGAAACAGGAACAACACAAGACATAAATCTACCCAAAGAAATAAGGATTCCAAGAGGGCACTCCGAAAGTGCAATCCTTGATTCTGCTGGGAATACCCTGATGACGAGGAATCAACTCAGGAAGTACCTCAGCAATGTTGCTTTCGTCTCAGTACAAGAACCGAAGAATTTCGCTGAAGCTGAGTACGATGAATTATGGATGAACGCAATGCAAGAGGAGCTCGATCAATTTCGAAGAAATGATGTATGGGAGTTAGTGCCTCATCCAAAGAGTCAAAAGACCATCGGAACAAGATGGGTCTTCAGGAACAAGATGGACGAACAAGGAAACGTAGTCAGGAACAAAGCAAGGCTTGTAGCTCAGGGCTACAGTCAGTAAGAAGGTATAGACTACGGTGAGACCTTTGCCCCAGTGGCAAGGCTAGAGGCAATTAGAATATTATGTGCATATGCATTTTACATGAATTTTAAATTATTTCAAATGGATGTCAAAAGTGCATTTCTTAATGGAGTTATAAACGAGGAGGTTTATGTAAATCAACCTCCAGGTTTTGAGGACCCTAAGTTCCCAAACCATGTTTACAAACTCAAAAAGGCTCTGTACGGCCTCAAGCAAGCACCACGTGCTTGGTATGAGAGGCTGACCAGTTTCCTGCTGACTAGAAATTACGTCAGGGGTAAAGCTGATACAACCTTATTCATTAAGAAAAAGGGTAAAGATACCCTGCTGGCCCAAATTTATGTTGATGATATAATATTTGGTGCAACTAATGAATCAATGTGCAAGGAGTTTAGCAAACAAATGCAGAATGAGTTTGAAATGTTCATGATGGGAGAACTCAACTTCTTCCTCGGTCTTCAAATTAAACAAGGAAAGAATGGCATCTTCATCAGTCAAGCCAAATATGCTAAGGAGATCTTAAAGAAATATGACTTGGAAAATTGCAAGCCAATATCCACTCCTATGGGCACTGACACTGTCCTCTGCGCTAATGAGAATGGTAAGTCAGTAGACAGCAAGTTATATCGAGGTATGATAGGCTCTCTACTTTACTTAACAACCAGTAGACTGGACATTCAGTTTTCAGTATGCTACTGTGCTAGATATCAATCTAACCCTAAGGAATCTCATTACATCGCTGTAAAAAGGATCCTTAGATATTTGCAAAGCTCAGTGAACGCAGGTTTGTGGTATCCAAATACTCATGATTTTACACTCATCGGATACACTGACGCTGACTATGGACGAGATAAGCTGGAACGAAAAAGCACATCTGGAGGATGCCACTTCTTAGGAAGCTGTCTTGTATCCTGGTTCAGCAAAAAGCAGGCGTCAGTAGCCTTGTCCACCACTGAAGCTGAGTACATTGCTGCTGGTCATTGTGTTGCTCAAGTCCTATGGATCAAGCAACAACTTGAAGATTATGGTGTTAAAACGAAGACAATTGAAGTCAAATGTGACAACAAAAGTGCAATTGATCTTTCCAAGAACCCAATTCAACACAGCAGAATGAAGCATGTCAGCATCAGACATCACTTCATTAGATACCATGTACTCAAGGGTGAGATCAAGCTGACCTTTGTCCCAACGGACGAACAGCTTGCGGATATCTTCACGAAGCCACTGGCCCGTGAGCAGTTCAGCATACTGAGAGAAGTAATTGGTATGTTTAATCCTCTTCAGTAAATTCCTGTACTAAATGAATATGAATGCTGAGTAAATTACATGCTGAATGATTTATTGTTTGCTGAGTACCTCATTGAAACTGACTGAATATACAATACTGAGTAAACTTGCACACTGAGTAAATCAGTTTAGAACTTGAACTTAAAATCATCCTTAAATAATGCACTGACCACTCAGAATATCAAACGCTTGACATTCTAAATACTGAGTAATTAATCCGTTAGCATAAATGCAAAGCACGCGTATAGACTAGAATGACGTATTCGTCGTAATGTGTCATAAATGCCAGGATCATTATCGGTACATGATCCCAAGGCAAAACTGACACATGGATTCGATTAAGATCCACACCGTTCATTTCGTCTATAAATTATGGGTATTTCCCCATCTTTTACTCTTTACGCTTAATCAATTCTTAAGGCAAAGAAATCACTTAGAACTTCTTTTCTCTCAAATTCCTCAAATTCCTCCATCTTCGAAGAATGACTAAGTTATCTTTCAACGTCTCCGGTGCCGGCCACCAAAAGTCCAGCTCCGATGAACCTTCTCAAAACCCCTCTACACCGAGCAAGGGTAAAACTGGCCAAACTTCTGGAAAAGGGAAAGCTGTTAAGATCAAGACCTACTCCAAGGTCTTCGAAAATGTCCGCGAGTGGAAGGTTGAGCCCTCCAGATGGGTCTCTGAGCATTTCGTGCAACATGAACAACCATTTGCCGAATGGATTTCTAAAAACGAATGGACTGGGCTGTTCTCGGTCAGGGATGAGACATATCCTGACCTAGTGAGGGAGTTTTACCACAACCTCAAGGTTGCCAGTGACTCCGCCGACTACCTAAGCACTGAAGTAAAAGGGAAAACCATCTTCATCAACCCTCTGTACATAGGAAATCTCCTCCAGCTCAAAACTGAGGGAGTAAGGCTGAGGAAGTCAGGAGATCAGGACAAAACCAACTACATCCATACCTTCTGCAAACCTGAGGGTCACTCAGGCGAGATCTCAGCATCTTCAATGGGACAACACCAGAAGATGGCTCACTACCTGCTGAGCTATTTCATTTACCCAAAGATCAACTGCACTACATCAGCAACCAACTTTGAACAGTGCTTCATATGGCACATGCTGAAGTACACCGCCATCAACATGCCGGTTTTCTTGGTTGCTGGGTTCCTACGCAGCACGGGTACACTGAGGTTAGGGTCAATTATCACCAGGATCCTCATCGACCACAAGATTGACCTCAAAGGTGAGGAATCCTTCAGAGGATCTGAGATAACAGCTGCCTGATGCGGGTTCCGGAGAATCCTCACTAAGGGATAAGTGTACCCCGTCGTTATCAAGTAATAAATTTCTGGTTTAAGTCCAGGTTATCGTCCACAGGATTTATTTCTGCAAGTATCAAGCTACTCGATCTCGGATGTTATCTAGGCTTAGGGGGTTTTGAGTTTGGTTTGTTTAATTAATCTACTCCTAGGTTGAATTGTTCTAATCCTAACTAAATTATCTAATTATAACTAAGTTATCTAAGCCTAATTAAGTTACTCTACCCCTAATTGATCTTTCATTAATGAGATTATTCGAAGGAACATGGTATGAACGATAATAATAAAGATAGATTGTCAAGTCTATTGAATAAAAACCTAATCTGAGTCACTTGTATTCAAGGCGATTAACCCTACTTACCCTCCTGAGGTTCCTAGCGCGTGATTCCCTAAGGCCGAACTAGGTCTAAGGCTCAGTAAATTGGCGCTTAATCAACTAAGAGGTCGTCAATCTCCTAGGCTCTGACTAGGTCAGATTCAGCTCGCAATATGTGCCTACTAGATTTTGGGGCTTTTGAATGAGTTAAACCAATTGAATAAAGCGTAAGACAGAGATTAAACAATAAACATAGAACAAAACAAGAGCTAAATTATTATTAAAGGCGAAAGCAATTGTCACAAGATACAATAAGTCAAGTTCGGCAACTGTATCGAAGAATACAAACATGGAAAGATAAAAGGAGATACAAAAATCCCTTTTAGGGAACCTGTTTACTCTGCAGCCGGCGACTTGATCTTAAGGACGGACCTTGATAATTCCTCGGTAGAAAGCTTTGAAGGAGCTTCAATGGAGGTTGAGGAAGATGGAGAAGATGAAGAGGAATTACAAGGGGAAAGCTAAAATAATTTACAAAAACGAAAGATCTTGAATTACAATTGAAAAACCCTATTTATAGATGCGTCTCAGGCCTCGTTTTGACCTATTTTCGTGTCCTAGTTGGTGTAGAAAGACGTGGGGTCGAATGTGGCTTTGTGGGGGCGGAATTGGTCTTTTTGACCAATTCCGGCAGGGCTGCTCGCCGAGCAGGAAAGGCTGCTCGGCGAGCAGGGCTGCTCGCGCCGAGCAGCCCCCTGCTCGGCGAGTAGGCCTCTAGAGGCCTGCTCGGCGAGCAGAAATGGCCCGTGGGGCCCTGCTCGTCGAGCGTTTTCGCCCGAAGCGCGCTCGATCCAAGCTCGATGAGTTCCGCGACCTTTTTCGTCCGACTTCACACCTGCACACGCATAAAAACTCCGGGAAACATTAGTCCAAAAGCCAAATTGATCCGTCAATCGCTTATTTTGAGAAAACGCTTCGTTTGGTGCGACTTTTGACGGACTAATTAGCTTTAAAAGATAACAGAATTCTAATACGCATGCTATTTCGGCCGTATTTGCCTAAATTGATTACAAAACGAGCCTAAACGACGAAAAGTAAATAGAATGTTCTCAATTCCTAATTAACTCACACAGAAGCATTTAAATGCGAGAATTGCTCGCTTATTAGCCAAATAACCCTAAAAACCGTCCTAAAACCGTACCCAAAGATAGGGGTTTTTGACCCCTATCAAACCTCCTCGCACTTAAAACTTTACTTGTCCCCAAGTAAACTAAAAAACTAAACCCGCCATCACAAGCAAGCTAGAAAACTTCCCTGTTTGACTAGGTGCTTGACATAATTTCGAGCATCTGTAATTACATGCATTCGGAAGTACAAAGTAGAGACACGATATCCAAAAGCCGCATTTCAATTATCATGGGTTATAGTTTTAAGCAAATGGACACATGTTCAATTAAACGAGCTTGAGGGGATCGCTAAGTAAAACACCTCACCATAGGTAGTTCACTCATTCACACAATTTTTGGTGGCTAAGGTGTTTACTCTCGGCTTATGTTCTTGCTTAGGATTACGTTGATTTTGCACGTTCATCCGAGTTCCTCTACTATGCTATATGACTCCGATGATATCAAAAACAGCCTCTACTTGGGGTTGTAATGTGGTTAGAGGGTTAAAGGTACAACAAAGGTTAAATATTCTAGCGCTACAAAAACAGAGTTAAAGTGGCTTTAGCAAATATGAAGTGACTGAGCTTTTTATTCATCCCTTATTATTTTTGTTTTCTTTTGGGATGCTTTCTTGAGACGTTTTTGATTTTTAGGAACTGGGGAATGGAGTTCTTCCCTTTTGTTCGTCTCTTTTCTTTTCTTTTTCTGTTTTTCTTTTCCCTTTTTTTTCTTTTTGGGATAGTGATGCTCATTCACTTCTTAGCCTTTTGGCTTGCTACTGTAATGCCATAAACAAAGATAAAGCGCTAGAAGAAAACAAAGGCTCAGTTCGAGCTTTGCAAAAACAAGGGTTAAGTGGCGAACCAAGTTGTGGTTCGCAAAAACGGGTTAGAACGAAAGAAAATCTACAAACTACAAAAATGTCGGCTCAAAGGGGCTTCCTAGAGTGGATGAAAAAGAAAAAAAACAAGGTAAAGAAAAGGGTTAATTCTAATGAGGCTGATTCATCGTTTACCATCTCAAATCATTGCATGTAGGTTCAACACAGTATTAGGTGCAAAATCTGTAATCTTCCACAAGTCAAAGCATTCACACAAAAATGTCAAGAAAAAGAGCTTTTTGATGTTCGCTCTTAGGCTCAAATTCAACTCACAATTCTTTGGGTTTCAATTTTGTGTTTACTAGTTTTCCCTAAACTCAAGTTTAATATCACATGCCTTCAATTCTTAAGTTATCTACCTAAGTAATGATTTTAGCATTTCTTCAAAAGTAGGGTCTAAATGCAAACTGTAGCTCATGCTTTTACAGATACAAGGTTTGTGTCCTACACCTAAACTAGTTGTCATGCAATCTTAGATTCGGTTCTCAGCCCTCAAGGACAAATAACGAAGTTTAGATTCGAAGGAGGTTCACGGTTTTACGTCCTAAACATGCAAAACATAAATAAAACCCGAAAAACGCAAAACTAAACTAGACACGACGCAACAAAAAATTTTAAAAATTATTCAAATTTTTGTAAGTTTGTCTACCCCTCCTCCCCACACTTAAAATATGCAATAAGTTCTAACATTGCATCTAAAACCATCAAGCGCATGTGCAAAAAGTTAGGGTGGAGAAGACAACTTACTAACCAAAGTTAAAAACAGAAATCTATAATTGAATTAAAAAGAAAAACAAACCTAGAAAAAGTTTAATCCAAACTTGGGTTGCCTCCCAAGAAGCGCTACTTTATAGTCGGTTAGCTCGACATGGAGTTCCTTCCTAGGTGTAAGCTTCTACTCGCGTTAGGAACTCGAACTCCTTGAGAAATAACCCGTACCTACAAAACGGATTAAGAGCCTCTAATAAGTTTAATGAAAGCAGGAGGTCGAATTTAAACATATTATGAAAAAGTTTGGTTTGCTCCCTTTTGGATTCTCTTGGTAGGTCGAAGAGAATGACAACTTCTGAGCATGAAACAAACCTAAACTTTTCTAATTTTTGAGGAAAAGGTAATTGAGATACACAAGTTTTGATTTGATCTTTTATCTCTACCACATGATTTAGAATTTCAGATTTTGAACCGGGGTTGCTTACCGCTTCCGGTTCTTCACTTACCTCGAGTGATGCATGTGATAGTGGACTTGGTTCTACCTTTTTGTCATTCCTCAAGGAGATGGCTTGAGCTGATTCCCTTTGTGGGATTTCTATGTTTTCCTTTATGCATGGGAGAGCATCTCGGGATTGCTTTTGCATCTCTTGGTTTATTTGAGCCAATTGGTTGCTCAAGTCCTTGCAAACCTCCTCGTTGATTGTAAGTCGTACTGATATTCCTTTCAAAAGGGATAGCACCTCATCCCGTGAGCTAGAGGGTTGTGGAGGAACTTGGCTTGCTTGTTCGTAAGGGAACATTCCCAATTCGTTTTCCCTGTGCTCATTAACAAACCTATTTGGAGGCCTCAACATGTTAGGGTTCCCGTAGGACAGATTTGAGTGTTGAGGTCTCCTCCAATCACTACCATAAAAGCTGTAAGAATTGGGGTTAGAATTATACCTTTGGTGATTACCCATAAAACTTACACTTTCATTGGTGTTGAGGCTCAGATTTGCCATCAAGATATCCATTTTCTCATTTAAGTCGGCCATGGAGGGATTGGGAGCCTCATTCTCCAGGGTCTGAATGTATTGTCTTGATGGGATAGTAAACTTTTGAGCTTGCCACTCGACTTTTTCTTGCCAATTCATTGATCAGAGAATGCTGAGAAAAAGTGAAGTTCTAGGACAAAAGTTGATAAGTAACAGTATACAGATATGAACAAGTATAGAAAAGTATAGAGAAATCATATATCAACAAGTATAAACGATATAAACAAAGATATTCACAATGAATGCCTAAACTAACAAATCAACCTTTGGTTCGATATTGCAGAAGAAATAAATCCCCGGCAACGGCGCCAAAAACTTGATGCGGGTTCCGGAGAATCCTCACTAAGGGATAAGTGTACCCCGTCGTTATCAAGTAATAAATTTCTGGTTTAAGTCCAGGTTATCGTCCACAGGATTTATTTCTGCAAGTATCAAGCTACTCGATCTCGGATGTTATCTAGGCTTAGGGGGTTTTGAGTTTGGTTTGTTTAATTAATCTACTCCTAGGTTGAATTATGCTAATCCTAACTAAATTATCTAATTCTAACTAAGTTATCTAAGCCTAATTAAGTTACTCTACCCCTAATTGATCTTTCATTAATGAGATTATTCAAAGGAACATGGTATGAACGATAATAATAAAGATAGATTGTCAAGTCTATTGAATAAAAACCTAATCTGAGTCACTTGTATTCAAGGCGATTAACCCTACTTACCCTCCTGAGGTTCCTAGCGCGTGATTCCCTAAGGCCGAAACTAGGTCTAAGGCTCAGTAAATTGGCGCTTAATCAACTAAGAGGTCGTCAATCTCCTAGGCTCTGACTAGGTCAGATTCAGCTCGCAATATGTGCCTACTAGATTTTGGGGCTTTTGAATGAGTTAAACCAATTGAATAAAGCGTAAGACAGAGATTAAACAATAAACATAGAACAAAACAAGAGCTAAATTATTATTAAAGGCGAAAGCAATTGTCACAAGATACAATAAGTCAAGTTCGGCAATTGTATCGAAGAATACAAACATGGAAAGATAAAAGGAGATACAAAAATCCTTTTTAGGGAACCTGTTTACTCTGCAGCCGGCGACTTGATCTTAAGGATGGACCTTGATAATTCCTCGGTAGAAAGCTTTGAAGGAGCTTCAATGGAGGTTGAGGAAGATGGAGAAGATGAAGAGGAATTACAAGGGGAAAGCTAAAATAATTTACAAAAACGAAAGATCTTGAATTACAATTGAAAAACCCTATTTATAGATGCGTCTCGGGCCTTGTTTTGACCTATTTTCGTGTCCTAGTTGGTGTAGAAAGACGTGGGGTCGAATGTGGCTTCATGGGGGCGGAATTGGTCTTTTTGACCAATTCCCGCAGGGCTGCTCGCCGAGCAGGAAAGGCTGCTCGGCGAGCAGGGCTGCTCGCACCGAGCAGCCCCCTGCTCACCGAGCAGGCGCCTGGCGCCCTGCTCGGCGAGCAGGCATAGCCTGCTCGGCGAGCAGGCCTCCAGAGGCCTGCTCGACGAGCAGAAATGGCCCGTGGGGCCCTGCTCGTCGAGCGTTTTCGCCCGAAGCGCGCTCGATCCAAGCTCGATGAGTTCCGCGACCTTTTTCGTCCGACTTCACACCTGCACACGCATAAAAACTCTGGGAAACATTAGTCCAAAAGCCAAATTGATCTGTCAATCGCTTATTTTGAGAAAACGCTTCGTTTGGTGCGACTTTTGACGGACCAATTAGCTTTAAAAGATAACGGAATTCTAATACGCATGCTATTTCGGCCGTATTTGCCTAAATTGATTACAAAACGAGCCTAAACGACGAAAAGTAAATAGAATGTTCTCAATTCCTAATTAACTCACATAGAAGCATTTAAATGCGAGAATTGCTCGCTTATTAGCCAAATAACCCTAAAAACCGTCCTAAAACCGTACCCAAAGATAGGGGTTTTTGACCCCTATCACTGCCTCGCTGAGGGCACTTAAATTTGGACAACCCTTGAAGAAGGGAAAAGTTGCTACTGCTGGTCAAACTGACCAAGCTGAGGAATCCACTGATGTGCCTCAGAAAGGGCGACGATCTAAGGCCCCTGCTTCCCGCAAGAGGAAATCTGCTGAGACTCCTTCACAAAACATTGAGTCTCCAGCAAAGAGGCAGAAGTCAGCTGAGAAAAAAAGCAGGCAAGATGAGCCTGGCACTGTGGAAGCTGCTGAGCTACCTCAGAAGAAGCAGAAGCCTTCAACACTGGCACCTCTCGACGTCATACCAACTGATTTTATTGTACCGGGTGATTCTCATTTCACTCAATGCCAAGGTACTGATGCTGAGGAAACTAAGGTCCAGTTAGATGACCACTTCATCTCCCAAGTTGAGGAAGAACTTGATGGAGACAGCACTGCTGAAGAAGAAGCTGAAACCAGCGACCAGGATGTCACTGATGAATCTGAGGAATATGACAGCGAAATTGAGGTTGAGGATGCCAACACTGGGTTAGCTGGTGGAAATGTGCAAACTAACACCGAGTTAGCTGCTGGAGTTGAGCAAGTTGAGCAAGCTGACCAGACCCATACTGAGCACAAGGAACCTTCTCCTGCTCACTCAGAAGAACCTGCTCATCATACCACTCCACCGCGTAGAAGGCGAAAGCTGGTTAAGGCCAGTGAGAAAATGGTCAGTGAACCTCCTGTGCAATCACCATCTATTCCTGAACTTGTCCTCTCCAAGACAACAAAGGATCCTTCTATTGTCAAACTGACATTCTTCAAGCGGCAATCCACTTCAACTTCCTCCGCGCCGTTGGAAAAACAAGCCTCTGTTTCTTCTCAACAGGAACATGCCGACCATAACACTTCAACCACGTCAACTAGTCAGGTTGAACCGACCACTGCTCATGCTGTCTCCTCAAGCATGGTGCTGACTCCCCATCTTTCCGCCGTCAGTACAGACAGTGTTCGGGTTATTACTTCTACAACAACTCTCTCTGCTGATCAATCAACAATTCCTCCAACTCAAGTGCAGATTGAGCCAACTCATCCAGTCACTGACCAGGGTACTCCCTTCACTCCACTTTCTTTTGGTCATACTGATGTACATCGGGATGCCACTGAGTCCGGCAAAAAGCTTATTGACTGAGTACAAGCACTCATCCACGATCTTCAACACTCCGCTTCGCCTGCTGCTGGATCTTCAATTCCTGAGACAACTCAGCTCTCCCAGGTCACTCTACTTCTCAACAAAGTCAAGGGACTCACAGATCTGCTGAATGTAGTCTTATCATTCCAAGCCCAGCAAGCTAAGCAGGATTCACTTGCCAAGTTGGCAGAGATACAGCTGTCAACAATTCAACATATGAACTCTCTCCATCAGCAAGTTCAGAAGTTATCTGTTGTGAACACTGACTACGCCACTTCCTCAGAACTCAAGATGCTTTTTGCTCAGCTTCATACTGAGCAACTTAAGACAAATGAGCAAATGGTGTCCTATAGTCAGTGCTCAGTCGAGCAAATCGGTGAGGCCATCAGGCTACTTAACCTCAACAAGCAAGAGATGGATACTGACGCTTTGAAGCAGAATGAGTTGCTGTCTCTCGCACAGCAATCTTTCAACCACATCCGTCATAATAATATCCAGCGTCATCATTATGACCCAGCTCTCTTGAAGACTTTCCAACAAGTCTTTGCTGGCCTCTCTGAAGCTCTCATCTGGCAAGCCAAAGCTCAAGCTTTTAGTGTAAATATGCTCAGTGCTGCTGATCTTCATATACCAGTCGAAGTATCAGCTGATGGAGTTGCCATTTTTGATGGCGTCAATGAGAGTGCTGACAAGCTAAAGGAACTTTCGCAGGAACTGACTCGCGCTGTCTTAACCGATGCGTTTAAGCTCCCTGAAGTTGACAAAACGGGGGAGAAAGCGCAAGCTGCTAGAGCTTAATATGAGCAACGTCAGTACGAACGAAGTCAGTCACAGGGCAAGAAAAAGAAATAGATAGGCTAGGTCTTAACATTTGTAATCTATGTGCTATGTTTATTTCTTTTGCTGTGTAACTGCTGACTTCTTTCAATATATATCATACTTACTGTTCTTATTCAAATACTGAGTTATGATATATGCTATTAAGTACTGAGTTATTATGTATCTTCATTTATATCAGCTATGCTTAACACTTATAATATTTATTGACTAAATGATATGTTGATAACATGTTTGACATTAACCTATGTACTTGTGAAACATTCTGATAAGAACTCATTGAACAACAAAATACTCAGCGCGCTCTATATGTCTAAAACTTCCGCTTAACACTGAGTAAATAGAATATGTGATATAGCTGACCTATATCTGAAAACTGACCTTAGACTTACTCATTTAAACCCTTAAATGTTTTAAGTAAAACTATGTCAGTAGCTCAACCCTTACGGGGGAGTTTGCTTAATTATACTAGGTCAACTATCATGGGGGAGCTCATACTGAGTTCCTTGCTGAATAGTTTTGCCAACATCAAAATGGGGGAGTTTGTTGAAACACCTTTCCACATAATTTTGATTTGACAAAATTGTTTAAGTATAAATTAAAATACATATTCTAAACACACTAAGTTTAAATGCTTTGATTTATTCTACTAATGTGTTTGTTCAATGTTGAGTATAAATGTTATAAGTCATAAGGATTGGAAGGCCCAAGCTCAATACGGAAGCCAAGGCCCAAGTCAAACAACTCAGTACACTCGGCCCTCGTATGTCAAGACGTTGCCGTTTTGAACAAAACGCAACTCAGCAAACGGAAGGATCTAGAAGACCTTCGGGAACAACTTCACAATGAAGCTGCTGAGTAGTCTCGACAAAGCGTACAAGACAGCAGCTGGCAAAGGAAAACTTCCAGACAAAGTGTTTCCTCTTTTCGCAAAGTTCAGACGACACAGTATGCTGTACAGTTGACTTTACCATAAAAGGAGAGACCATCTGCTGAGCTGACCGAGGACAGAAGATACACGATTGTGATTGGCCGAGAGCTCTATACAAGTCAGGATGACAACGACACATAGCCATTTCCCTCCAATGGTTATTTCGAAATTCGAAATGACCGACGCCCAGACATCTCTATAAATAGTGCCATCACAAGCTTCACAACACACAGAACTTGATCAAGCCATTACGCTGATCAAATCTCTACAAGTTCTGCAAGCAAGAAGCAAAGCAAATTCTTACACTACATTTCTAATATCTGTGTAAAAGTCTAGAGTGATTGTAAATCGTCTAAAGTGTCTTAGCACATCTTTGTATTAGGACAAAAACACTTATCATTTCTAGAGATAGAAAGGAGAGGCTGAGTACTCGGTTTTAAGTACTCACCGGAGAGATTAGGATTGAGTAGAAGTATAGAGGAAGGTACTCTTATCATACTCAATTGCTGATATTGTAAAAGGTTTGAGGCTCTACCTTTAAAGAGCTCAGTAGAGGATTTGAAATCTCAGAACGTGTTCCGGGGACAGGACGTAGGCTTAGAAGAAGCCGAACCTGGATAAATCTGCTGAGTGAAGTATTTCTTACCTTAACTCCTTATTTACATTGCTTGCTTTAAATAATCAAAACTGACCAAGTAAAGAGGTCAAGTTGAGTTGTGCGCGTTGAACGTCTGAGCTCAGGAATAGACTCTAAGTGCTATTTCCTGACTCAAGCTAAGAAACTGACCTAGTCACATGTTGACTAAGCCAGTATCTTATTGTTTACTCAGCGCCGCTGTTCAAATATTTTTCTTTAGAAAAAGAAGTCTGCCTAAATTGCAAAAAGTTTAAATAGTTCCTAACCCCCCCCCTCTTGGAACTATACTTGCAACTAAACAAGGGACCAACAAAGGTGACTAAGTCTTTCTAAACATAGGACAAAAAGGTAAGGGGAGAGCGGGTCCCCCTAATGGAGCCCCCGAGATGGTCTAAAACCCTCATTCTTTTCCCTATTCCATAAGACATGTAGAAAGGAGGAGGATACACAAGCCATAATTGTTCTAACCATACCTGGGGGGAGTCCCACTTCCTGGAGTGTGTCATGAAGGAACTGCCAGCTTATTCTGCCATAGGCTTTCTCAAGGTCCAATTTGAGGAGCATGAAGGCCTTTTTACCTTTCTTCTTCTCAAGTGCATAGACAGCTTCCTGGATAAGGATGATATTGTCGGAGATCTGTCTTCCGAGGACGAAACTGCATTGTTGGGGTCCAATGATTCCAGGGAGCAACGACTTTAATCTGTTGACAATACACTTGGTAACTAATTTATAGCTAACATTGCACAAACTGATAGGTCGGAACTGGGTGAGAGATTCCGGGATACTGATCTTTGGGATTAATATGATTAGAGTGTCGTTCAACCCCTTCTCCAGCACACCCTCATTTAGAGCCCGCAACACACAGTCGCACGTTTTCTTTTCCACCACCTCCCAGAACCTCTGGTAGAACCCCGTTTGAAGTCCATCGGCCCCCGGAGCTTTCCAATCCGACATATTACTCAGCGCCTCACGGACTGCTTCTTTTTCATACGAATGGTCAAGATCCCTAGCGGCATTCCCATTCAACGTCAGAAACGACACCCGAGCATGCAGCCTCGGTCTCTCAGTGCACTCCTCAAGATAATGATGTTGGAAAAACAGGTTGGTCATGTCTTTGAGTTGGTTGTCCTCCCAAATCCACGAGTCCTCTTCATTTTTCAAACTAACAACCTTATTTCTTCTTGTTCGGATAGCTGTTGTTATGTGGAAATAGGCCGTGTTTCGGTCACCCTCACTAAGCCACTGAACCCGAGACTTTTGGTGCCAATACAACTCCTCTTGCTCAAGGATAGTGCTTAACTCCGCCGATAGTCGAGCTTCTAATCTCAAAAGCCCTCTAATGCAACTCTGCGCTAACCTCTTCTGGACACCTCCCAATCTCGCATAAATCTGGTGCTTCCTTCCAAAAATATTACCGAACGACCGCTTATTCCAGGTGGTCAGCCCCTCGTTCAGCTTTTGCGTCGCCTCCCCTAGAGAGTCCGAGTCATGCCAGTTTTTCGTTACTTGGTCATTTATGGATCCGTCCGTGAGCCAAACCCGGATAAAACGGAATGGGGTATTTGGGCGCCTTTGATTATTCTGTAGATCAATTAGTAGAGGGACGTGGTCCGAATGCAGCCGCTGAAGATGCTTCACTATCGCTTCCGGGTATTTCAGCCTCCAATCTGTTGAGCACAGGCTTCTATCTAAACGGTAGGTGACACGGGTCCGTGGAGAGGATCCTCGGTGCCAAGTAAAATTAGGGCCAATAAACCCCATATCAACCATCCCCATCCGATTAATCCAATTCGCGAAAGGAGCACATCTATCCAGAACTCTCGCGGACCCTCCAAGTTTCTCATCCGCAACTTTGATACAATTAAAATCTCCAGCTATGAGCCACGGGAGATTGCATCCACCCTGTAAGCCAACCATTTCTTCAAAGAACCTCATTTTGTGTCTCATTTGCGGTCTTACATAAACAGCAGTGAAAGGGAAAGGCTCCTCCTGGCAATGCCCCCCCTTAAAGTTGACCTTGCAGTGGAGGAATTGAAAATCCTTGACAATAACCTCAATTTCAACAATCGTTTCATCCCAGAAAATCCAAACACCACCATTGAAACCTTCAGCTTCAACTACCTCAATGCTATTCAAAGCAATCTTTTTACCAATTTCCTTTGCACGGGAACCCAGGATGCGGGTTTCTAATAAGCAAAGGATAGTTGGTCGATAGGTCCAGACAAGGTGTCCCAACCCTCTCTGAAAAATGGTGCCTCCTGCACCAAAACAATTCTAAGTAATAATCTTTATAAATAAGGATAAAGACGGTAACAGACCTGCAAACGCAGAGAACTACTGTTGTGGTGGAGGTCTAGGCTCCTCCTCCCTCATACTTCCTTCCAGGATCCTCAAAGCTGATCGGTCCCTTAATTTTTGGTTCAATCTGCTATTTCCCTTCAGATTGGGGGCATCTGTCTTCTTAATTTGATTTACTGCTTCAGTTAGAGTAAGTTGGTAATGCGGCTCAAATCGAGTCTGTTTCCCCCTTCCTATGTCGAATTCAAAATCTCCCCTATCAACATTGGATTCTCTTTCAACTTCTATACAGTCATCTGTTAGCCCTGCAAACCTATTCGTAGTCCCCAGGATGTTCAGATTGATGTTTTCTTTGTTCTTTTCCCTTGCGGAAGTGGATGCCTTGCCCTTATTCTTCCTTGTGTTCGTATCTTGCCCCTTCTCTAGGGAGCTGCTCGGTTTTTGTTTTCCAAAGCCCTGGAAGGACGTTTCATCCTGCTCTATCATACTTACTTCTTTCGTATTCAAAAACGGATTTGGTACAACCATGCTGCGCTTTCCCCCAGCTTCTTTCTCATTCTGCCATCTCTTAGCAATCGAGCCACTATATCTCCTTCTTGGAACAATCATCCACGACCCATAGCTTTCTGTGTTAGTCTTGTTGTCTTCTTGCGAAGCACCATTAACCTTATTAGAATTGGTTTCAGTCTCTTTGTTTGTGCCACTTTCCATCGGGTCCCCCCTTCCTGTAGTTAGTTCTCCCTCTATCATATTACTTGTGTTGTTTTGGTTCCTGGCCGAGATTGCACTAGGCCAATGGCAGTCGCCTCTGAGATGTCCGTATCGACTACAATTGGTACAAGCAGTGTGGAGCCCCTCATATTCCACTCACTGAATCTCGCCTTCTAGTTCAAATTGGGCAATTAGTGGCTTTGCAAGATCAATTTCCACACATATTCGAGCGAAACACCCACGGGTTTCATCGCCGTATTCTCGTCAACCCGGATAGGCTTGCCAATAGCCCCCGCCAGGCCTAACAGAACATCTTCATCATAATACAGTAAGGGGAGTTGGGGAAATCTGACCCAAACCATTGACGTTTCCACACACGCATCCATTGGGTTAAAAGAAGGAGATCAGGCACGAATAGTGAGGTAATGACCTTGGACCAGCCAGGGTCCGTCGTTGATAACATGATCTCTATTCATGTCTTCATCGAACTGCACCAGGTGAAAACCCTTCCCCAGGTCCATCATGCTAACCCCTGCAATTGGTTTCCACAGCTCCAAAGTTCTTTTTTGAAGGGCCACATAACCCAAGTTCCTCCCCAATAGTTTCACCGCTAGGGCCTTCTCCCAAGGTTTAGCTAATTTCTCTTTTAGGGCAGGGTCAATCGAAACTTTGGGGATAAGGGGATCAGTTTCAAGAAATTCGATCTTTACCAGTCCGGCAGCGCACAGGTCGGTACGGTCTTTCGGCGGCGATACGGCAGCTTTCGCCATCGCAATGTCTCTCCAGGATCTCTTGATAGCAGTCTCAGCTTCAGGCGCAATCGGAGAAGTTTTATCCGGCGGAACCGGCGGTGGGCGATCATCATTGAAGGGCGGGTTGAAAGGAGGGCTCGAGGAGAACATCGCTTTCTACTATATCTTTTTTGATTTCTTAATACCATTTTGTTTGGTTTAAAAAAATCAATTTTATTTTTATTTGATAGAAAAATTGAACATACTAAGTTATTAAATATATTATTTAATTATTATATCAGACTTTTTAAATATTGATTTTTAAAAATATTTGTTATATCTTTTAAAAACATATATTTGCTATATTACGAGTACATTTGTGAAAAAAGGTAAAATATCAATTTTCACATATAAATTAATCATAAAAAATATTATTTAACTAATTTATTATTTGTTAATACAATTATAAACAATCTATTAAAATATTCAAAATTATTTTATTTTATCCATAAACTTATTTAGAATGTCTCATATAATAGTCAAATCCGGTTCTGATCAATAGTCCGTTTAAATATTATATGAAGTAAAAATTAATCTTAGTTCGAAAATATTATGGATAACGTTTCACATCGGATACATATAAGTAAATATATATGAATAAATATATGTACCTAAGATAAATTTAATTTAGATATTATCCTTTAAATGTATATATCCATGTATTTGAAGGAAAGCAATTTATTATTGAGTGGGTGGGAATAAATTGTAAATTCAATTTTGATGTATTGAAAAAAAAATAGATATCACGCTTTTATACTTAAATAGTGACACCCATTTTATTAAATAGAATATATATATATGATAGAAAAAATAACGAAAGAATATTAGAGAAAGTGATAATCATAATACGAAAAATGACAAAATAGATTTTATAAAAACACAAGAATCTATTAAAATATTCAGTCAAAAGCTAAAATAAGCTTATAGTGGTTATATCAAACTTTATTCCTTTAGTCCATCAAACAAAATGCATTAGATTAATTATTTAGCAAATATATCAAAAATTCAATTTTAATAATTTTACTGTAATAAAAATTAACATTTCTTTGCAAAATAGTTATTAAGAATTGTTTATTATTCTTAATCTAACACTTATATTTTACTGTTTAAAAGTAATAAATAAATAATAATAATCACTTTCTAGTTCATTTTATAGCAGAATAAATCAAAAGGGATATGTTGCAAAAATACTCCTAACATTTACGGTTTGAAATAATTTTACCCTAACATCTAAAATAGTGTAATTTTGTCTAAGAGCAATATTGGCAACTAAGAGCAATTTTTATTTTCAATTGATAAATTGGATCAATTTGAAAAATAATTCATCAAACTATCTTATCGGTCATGAATCTTGTTATCTACGGTTCACATGTGCAACAATTTATCATTCATTAGTAATAAATCACAAACACATGATTAGATGTGAGTTTTTTTTTAAAAAAAAAAACTTAAAAAAAGAGTCTTTTCTACGGGTTAGAAAAAAAAAAATGAAATCTTCCACTAAATTTATAAATACTAATCTTCAATTCTATTATTAAATCATAGAAATATAAAATATTTTTTTAGAACTAATTAATATGTAATTGGTATGAAATAAAAAAACAAAATATATGTGTTTTATAATAATGTATAAAATTGACCCAATTTGTCAATATGGTAAAATTACTATGGCTGTCAATATTAGATATAAAATTATACTATTTTAAACGTTAAAAGTAAAATTGCTACTGTCTGTAAACGTTAGAGTATTTGATTTTTTTAAAATTGATATTTATATGTTGTTTATTGAAAAGATAATGAAATTAAATGAAAAAAAGGGTTAATAAGAAGATTATGCGCATATAATATCAACATTTGTTTTTAATTTTATAAGAGAGAAAAAAAAAACTAGTTTTAATGAAAAAAAGAAGGAGCCAATGATTAAAAATTGGCATGATTAGTGGGTAATTATCCAAAAAGTTAATGTGAGTCAGCTTTATCTGAAGAACTATGAACAGAACAGAATAAAGGGCAAAAAGGAAACGCGTTTTAAAACGGCAATCACGGAACTAATAATAATAAAAACGACACAAAATATTTACTGACACTGTCGGAACATGCTCAAACATCTACTATTTCATCCTCTTTTTTCTTTTTCAGAAAATATGGTAAATAATAATTTAATCCTTGCAGTTTTATCTAACATATGAGTGAGTCCATCTTATTATTAGGGATAAGATACAAAAAATATTCTTAATATTTACATCTAAGAGCAATTTTATTCCTAATGTTTAAAATTATACAATTTTACTCTTAATGTTGGCAGCCAAGAGCTAGGGCTCCACAAAACTAACCGGAAAACCAAAAAACTGATTTTCGAACCCGAACCAAAAAATGGGTTAACAGTAACCAATTGACTAGTTTACGGGTTTTCATTTCAAAAACCGATGGTTAACCAAAACCGAAAAATAAACCGATTATGTATTGATACACATAAAACTAGTGAGGGCGAGCCTTGGCGCAACGGTAAACGTTGTTGTCGTGTGACCAAGAGGTCACGGGTTCGAGTCTTAGGAGCGGCCTCTTGCCAAATAAATTGACAGGGGAAAGCTTGCCCCCAGTACACCATTGTGGTGGGACCCCTCTCCGGACCCTCGCTCGCGTAGTACGACCGGGCCGCCCTTGTCACACCCGACCCTAGACGATCTCAATCGGCATCGGACGTGAAATAGAAAGATCATAATCAACACTTAGGAGTCTCCAATTTATCCCAGTATCATAATATCATATTATATTACAAGTGAAATACCAAAGTTCTAACCATAATTCTAACAATAAGCAACCAACTTCCAAACCTCGCCTAATCGGTCGGTAACCTTCTCTATATCTTGTACTTTCTCACCTAAAAACATTTAAAAAGGTGAGACAAAAATCTCAGTAAGAAATATAAATTCTAGAAATTTAGTCACGGACGTGACAGCCCTTTTACACATAAAACTAATATAAATATATGTAGAAATTTAATTATCAATATATAAATATAAATATATTGATATTTAATTTTTAAGTTAAAAATATTAAAATAACTTAAAATTTATTTGTTTTGGCAATTTTGTTAATTAAATTTGAAGTTAACTATTATTATTTAATATTTAAATATTATATATTTATTTTAAAGTGAATAATTATAGATGTAAAATGGCATTTGCTACGAAAAGTCACTAATGGTCAACTGATCGAAATATAGGTTAATCGACCGAAGTAATAGATTAACCGAAATATGGTTAACCGAATTAAATGGACTGGTTAATGGTTTTTGTTAATGGACTGGTTAACCGATCATGTGCACCTCTACTAAGAGCAATTATTTATCAAATTGTTTTCTCAGTTATGGAGAAAATTATTCATCAAATTGTTTTCTCAGTTATGAATCTTATCATCTACACTTCACATGTGCATTATTTTATCACTCATTAGTAACAAATCACAAACATATGATTAAATGTGAAAAATAAAATAAAAAACTATATTGTATTTTATACGAGTTGGACAAAAAAAATCAAATACTTCGCCGAAATCTCCAATTCTATTATTAAATCACAAAAAATATGAAATCTTTTTTTTTATAATTAACTTACGTGCAATTGGTGCATAATAAGGAACAAAATATATGTGCTTTATAATAGTGTCTAAAATTGACCCAACTTGCTAATATTAGGGTAAAATTGCTATTAGTTGCCAACGTTAGGGATAAAATTGAACCATTTTAGACGTTAAAAGTAAAATTGCTCCTAGATATAAATGTTAGGGGTATATTTTTACACCTTATCCAATCTTATTATTATAAAGTCTCTAAAATTTATTACAAACAGTTATTTTTTTTTTTTTGAAACCATTACAAACAGTTATTTAATGCTTTTTTAGTTATATAGTCCTTCTGTTTATTCGCTCTTAAACATAATGAAACTACAAAATTAACAATCATATATATATATATATTTATATAAGGAAGTCAAGGAGAAAAACATATGAAAAAGAGTTAGAAAAATGTTATACTTGTAAAACTAGAACATTTTTAGACCAAATCACATTTTTTTTCTACCTTTTTTAAAACAACAATCATCCACCACTGTTTTCTATTTTCCAAATTACTCAATATTTTTGCAAAACACAATATTTTTCGACAAATAAACAGGACATCAAACTTCAATTTGTTGCTAATTTTGGGTTCAATTTTGTATGAATCTTCTTTAGTTTTGGTTTTTCTTTTAATCCCGCAATGGAAGAACATTATCCACTTGCGCCAATCGAGTTTCAACTTTCCGATTAAATGGTGGCAGAAAATAATGTTTCTTATCCATTTACATTGACGTTTCGATTTTCTGAATCGAGTTTTCCACTATTGTAAAAATCATCGACTTGTTGAGAAACTCCTCACATTCTGATGAATCATGATTTCGGAGCCAAATCTCGATGTCGAGGATCAAAAACTTCGCATATAAGCTGGGATGGAAAGTTGATGTAGAATGATAATTGGATTGAATGAATGCTTCATCAAAGGCTTATGCAAAGGACAACTTTTATATGCTATTTATATTGGAAGAGATGGACACAATCAGATGTTTCCTATTGTGTGGACCATGGTCAGTGTAGAAAATAAGAAAAATTAGGCATGGTTCTTAAAACGTTTGCAATCTGATCTTCAACTTGGAACTGGAAAGATTTAACTCTAATTTCAAACATGTAAAAGGTATTGTGGCATTATTTCAATATAAGTATTATCTAGTTGTGTTTTGTGTAGCTTACTAATGTGTTTTTGTTTTTCATCATCTGGCTGTTGCATTTTTCTACAAGTTTGACATTCAATATTGGTACTATCCAGCTGTTGAGTTTTGTATGTATAGCGTACTACTATGTTTTTGTTTTTCATTCTTTAGTTGCTGCATTTTTCTACAAGTATACTTTGTTTTGTGTAGCTTACTATTTTCTTTAGTATAGTAATGAACCATGTTAAATCAGGAAATTAACAAATGTAAAAAACATGTGTATGCTACAATTTATCTTTAGTATTACATTCAACATGTGTATGCTGCAATTTATTAGGAAACTAAAAAATGTAAAAGGGCATGTGTATGCTACAATTTATTAGGATATCAGTGAACTAATGTTTTGCGACACTATGAAGTTATCTTGCTTTGGTAATAACTAGATCTTTTTACTATTATGGACCAGAGATTACAATTGAAGAGATATTTCCTGAATGCGAGCATCGTATGTGTGCTAGACATGTGTATGTTGTCTGGGTGAAAAAATGGCATGATGAAGAGCGAAACATAACTTTTGTAGTATAGTGGTAAGTATTCCCGCCTGTCACGCGGGTGACCCAGGTTTGATCCCCGGCAACGGCGCCAAAAACTTGATGGACGAAATGTGTATCGTACAAAACTAAGGGCAAGTGCACCCTATCGTTATCAAGTAATAAATAGTAAGTAGAGTATCGTTCCCACGAGGATTGTGTTTATAGCTATTGATTTTTGTGAATTTCTATTATTTAAGTAATCAATTTTGGATTTGATGTTTACTAAACTAAAAAATTAAAATAACTGCACTCAATTAATTAAAGAAAAGAAAAACAATATTTATAACTCTTATGATAAAGGTGTTAGAGCAAGGCTTCGCCTAACCTAATAAATAACTTTACTAATAATCCTATCCAAGTTCGTTTAACAAACTTTAGAGACGGTGATTTTCTCCTAAGGAAATCAATCCAGCTTTGGTCCAGTCAAGATTAACCCTATTTCACTTACAATTATCATAGATTTGGTCCAGTCAATAATAAAAGTAAAATAAAAGCATTAAGTTCTTTGAGAAAATCTCGAAGTCAAGTCGTGAAACCATAACCTCGAAAACCGCACTACATAGACATGGGTCTGAAATATGTATTTCCGTTAATTATTTTTGTATCGGTCAACTAAAACAACAAACTAAGACTAGCTAAATATTGATCACTTATCTAACTAGCAAATTAAGCTTCATAGTTTAATCCTCTATTTTATGCTATTGAACTTGGATTTGGATTATCAGTTAATTATTTACTTGTTTAAGTTCCACCATAGCTCTAGCTATGGAGGAGTTAGTTTATGGTAGATGGAAGGAAAACAAGAAAGTTAACAGAAAACAGACTAGAAAACATAATTAAAGTAAAGAAAATAAAAGATGAATAGAGAATAAACTTTGAAATAGAAACTAGAATTAGTTATAAATGTAGAAAGAGAATGAATAAAAAGAAAACTATAAAAAGTCTAAAAGAGAGAGATAAAGAGAGTGTGGTGAGGCCTGTTCCAGGTCTGCTTTCACGCTTTCAAATGTATATATTTATAGTTGCACATGCCTTCATGCATTCCTTGAAACTTCCAACTTTAATGCCATTAAAGAGAAGATTAATGGAGGATTGAATTCTTTGCTCTAACTTCTTAACTTTAATGTAATTAAAAAGAAGATTAATGGAGAGTTGAATTCTTCTTTGCAACTTTTTAACTTTAATAGAATTAAAGAGAGCATTAAGTAGTGTAACTCCTTTTTGAGCATTCAAAAGACTCTTCAAATAGTCATAACATCCCTTAGATGGTTGTTGAGGAATTTATGACAATAAAGACTTATTTAAAGAGTCATGGATTCTTCATTCTTGAACTGCTACGAGGTCGCGACTGGAGGGAGTTCTGACCGGACAACTTTATTTACTTCAATAATGATTTCATAATTGCATTTTTGCCTCAAATAATACCTAAAAACATATGGAACAAGTATTATTTCTTAAAACACAAAACTAAACATAAAACAATTATAAAATATTAAAAACTATCTTAAAATGTATGATTACTATAATTAAAATATATTAAAAACTATATAAAAATGCAAGATAACATGAGAAGTCTACCAACCATCCCTAACTGTGCAAAATTTGGATAAACTTAATAATATTTGCGAAGGTATTGTTGATGATGTTTTAAACCACTCTAATCGCCCAATTTCAACTTGTTGTAAGAGGTGTTGAAATACCTTTCCACATGATTTTGATTTGACAAAATTATTTAAGTTAATCCTATGATTAAGACAATTAAATTTAAGTGCTTTGATTTAATTGTACTAATGAGTTTGTTCAATGTTGAGTAAAGTTTACTAACGAGAACAGGAACTAAGTGTTCAATAAGAAAGACAAAACAAAGTCAGCATGAGCATTGACACACAGCAGAAGCTGAGTAAAATGTAACTCAGCCTTGTTAAAAGAAAAGTCTTCTTCAGAATAACACTTGAAGGCGAAGCTGACCGAAGAAGCTGAGTAGAATATAACTCAGCATAGATAAAGAAATAGATTAAAGGCAAAGCCGATCAAATCAAGCTGAGTAGTCGTCAGAACAACGCCAATGATCCGTTGACTAGAAGACAAAGTCCGACACAAGTCTGCAACAATTCAGAAGCCTCAGAAATCCGCCTTGAGACCTTTTCGAGACGCATGGATTAACTGGCATTTGGCAAGAAGACAAAACTGGCGCTAGAAGACAAACCTGGCGGAAGAAGACGAAACTGGCAAGCCTGACGCCTGCTAAAATCAGACGATAGGATTGGCCTGCGATTTTGGAAGCTGACGAATGAATGACGTTTGAAGACCGTTACTCCCAATGGATATATCGGAATTCAAATGATTTGAAGCTTCAGAATTCAGTATAAAAGGACAAGTTCATCACTTGGATCCTTACGACACATACAAGCCAATACAGACAGAAAAGCAAATCTTCACAAGAGTGAAAATCCAAAATAGAAGCTGTCTGAAAAACAAAGCAAGTTCTTACACCAAATTTCCAATCATTGTGTAAAAGTCTAGAGTGAATTTGTATTCATCTAAAGTGTTCTTCATTTAGAGAGAACAATTTTGTATCAATCGCAAAGGTTAGAAGAGTGAAGCTGAGTACTCGGTTTTAGTACTCAGCGGTAGAGAAAATTTGAGTGTTCGGTTATAGCGCTCAGTAGGATTGAGTAGATGAATAGAGGACGGTACTCTTGCATACTCAATTGCTTTGTAAACGGTTTGTGCTCTACCTTTAAAGAGCTCAGTAGTGGATTGAAAAAGCCCGGAGGGATTCTGGGGACTGGACGTAGGTGGTGAGGCCGAACCAGGATAAGGCTGCTGAGTAATCTCTAACCCTTTCCTTTGATATATATGTATGTGTTGCTTGCTTAAATCACTCAGTATATAATTTGTATAAGCCGACGCTGAGTAATCAGAGTGCTGAGTTGGAAGCTGACCTAAAGTACTATCTCCCAACTCACAATTGAAACAGCTCTAGTCAGCGTCTGATTAAAGTTGTCTCATACTTCACTCAGCCTTGCTGACCTAAAGCTGAGTTAAATTATCAAACATTTAATTAAGTCAGCATTATTAAGCGAAAAAGTTACATTAGTTCCTAACCCCCCCCCTTGGAACTAATCATATTAAGTTACACGGGACCAACAAGAGGTTCTTTAGAATAACCTTGCAATACGATGTGGTTTGATTATAATATTAACGAGACTTTCAACGGTTGGATGTTTGAAGCGCGCAAATCCATCATAACTATGCTAGATGAGGTTATAATCCTAGTTATGAGAAGAATTGGAATAAAGAGCCAACAACGCAACAATTGGATTGATGACGTATCGAAAAGGGCTATGGAAAAAGGTGGAAAAAAACCATGTATTGTCTTTCAAATGGAAAATTGAATTCAATGGTGACAGGATACAAGCTAACACACATAGAAAACCCCAATTTTAAGCATGTAGTGCATTTAGGAAATAAGACTTATTCCTATAGAGAGTGGGAGTTGACTGACATCCCATGCCAACACGCTATCACTTCCATAGTAGAAGCATGCAGTGAGACAAAGGATTTTATATCTCACTGGTATCGTAAAGAAATGTATTACAGGGCGTACCAATTTAAGATTGAACTGATAAGGGGAGTGGATTTATGGAATACAAATGGTTTTGAGGAGATTCTTCCGCCTCCATTGAGGAAGCTTTCGAGGAGGCCGAAAAAAGTTAGAAGAACAGACAAAGATGAATATAATAGATATGAAGCAAAGGATGTTGCAGACAACATAGATGCTGATCATGATGGTGAAGAAAAGGAAGATGGTGAAGATCATGTTGGCAATGAGGATGCTAATGTTGAAGAAAAGGAAGTTGATAATTTGTCCAACTCTATGTATTACTAAATATAATCAATTTTAGTGCATAATTTATCCTATTGCAAATCAAAAACACTTATCTTTTCCTATAAGTTCATTTGTTTCAAAATTTGTTATTCAGCTTATAAATATTGATTTTTGGGGACATGTTTCATTGACTTCTATTAATGGATATAAATGATTTTTACCAAGTAGATTATTATAGCAGGTATATACATGGATATATTTTTTTGGAAATAAAATCTTAGGCAACACAAACTATACAAAAAGTTTTCCCCTTATGTTGATACTCAATATAATGTTAAGATACAAAAAATAATATCTCATAATACACACGAGTTAAATGTTCATGATATTTTTTCCCATATAGATGATATCATCATGACAGGTAGTGATAATGAAGAGATTCAATTTGTGAAAAAAGAAATCTTGATATTGGATTTAAAATTAAGGATCTAAGAAATTTGATGGACTAGAGATAACAAGATCATCAAATGGCCTTTTTATGTGTCAAATAAAGTATGTTCTAGACTTATTAGTAGAAACATGATTGTTAGCTTGCAAACCAAATTCAACACCAATGGATAGGTCAGTCAGATTATCTAAAGATGTCGGACAACCATTAAAAGATCCACATAAATATAGGAAGGAAGTTTGTTGAGCGATTTCCGCAAGTGCACGGTATACGCTTGTAGTAATAAAAGATATCGAACCCACAGGGAACGCTTTTTAACTAAAACCTTATTTGATTCAGTTTTATTCACGCCTTTAGGTTTAACAAAAGAAATTCGTTCAATTGATTGAATTGGTTCGGGTAAATTAGGATTAGATAAGAATATTATATTGAGTTTAGAGAACAATTCCGTCTTGAGATTTTGATTACAAGACAGATACTTCCGTAATTGGAATAAATAGAAGGTATAAAACTTATTTTCATAAAGCAAAGAAAACAACTTTAACTTTGGTAAGATTATGGACATGTAATAATATAGGAATTTATTTAATTAAATGGCTTTGAACCGTAGAAATCTCTCTAGTTCGGAGTAGATTTCTACCTTAATCAAATTAGTATTTTATATCTGATAAGCCGCGATCAGCGATCATATCATCCATAAAAACTAAATCTGTCAAGTGTTCAACAAAGTTCTTATATGAATAAGATGGAATAGAACGTTTTAATAAAAACACCAATTTATCATTTTGAAAATCATTTTGTCAGAACAATATCAAAATAACAATAGAAAGAATGTATTGAATAAAATAAATATATCATTAATGAAATGTGAATCTTCACAAGTTAACAGAGAAGTAGAAACATGGAGAGCATTGCGACGAAAACTTTGAGATCCGGGTTGTCAATCTTTCCCTCAAACTGCGTAGGTTTGTCAGACCCTATACGCTTCAGCCGTTAATTCTTCTCGCTGAATCTTCGGAATAGAGACTGGTCAGTCCACTACCAAAATGAAAACTTATCTCTGATCTACCTTAGAAACTAAACTAATACTGTGTTTATAACTAATCTAATAACAACTTGTGTACATCAAGTTTGTTTACACAGAAATGTAATCTAACTTTCTGATTCTTTTCTGAATCAGAAAACTCAACATAATAACTCTCTTCTCTAACTTTTCTAACTTAACCAACTACTTAAATTTCTGAAATGGATCACTTATTTATAGTTGTTGAAGGGTTGTAAATGATGGGTCATGTCCGTTGGTGAAGGGTCGCTTTTATCCAAACGAACAGACACGTTTCTCGGATTAAAACATGTGAAAACTGTGCAGAATTCTTCGCTGTCTCATATGAGATTTTGAAAATCTCAGTCGCGACAGGGGGTGCAGGGGCGAGTTGAAGATTTCGTTTTTTCGAAGTTCGGCTTTCATAAGTCGCGACTGAGATTATGAAAATCCCAGTCGCAACAGGGACTTGTCTCCCCGTCTCTCGACTGCTTTTTGTCCTCCTTGAGCGTTCTTCTGACTGATACGTATTCTTGGTATGTTTTTTAGGTTTTTCCTCCATTTTAGCTTCGTTTTAGCTCCGTTTTTGGATTTAACCAAATAATTAAGTACCTTGCATCAAAGAAGTAAATAAAGACGTAAAAGTATTCCAAATGAATATAATTAGCACGATTTCAATGTAAATTTAACGTATTTATATATGATATTTTAGGTATATTTTGGGCTTAACAAACTCCCACACTTAAGCTTTTGCTAGTCCCGAGCAAAATTTCACTGAATTTATTCTTTAATCAATCTCTTTATAAATAGAACATATATCCATATTTTCCTCTTTAAATTAGTTAAACCGAAAGATAAACTCTTCATAGTAAATTTATACGCAAAGTATCAAACTAGCTAGTGTAAAAGAGATATATTATTCGTCTTGTATCTCAATTTTTATATTGAAGTATTCGGGACGGTGTAAGCACGCATGTTTTTGAATCGTTCGTCTCAAGGCATTTCTAAGCACAAAATTTCCTTTCCCAAACCTAAACTATTACAAATATAGATTTATTAAGGACTTAGGTTTAATATATTTGCTTAGTCACGCCCGTGATAAGGGTGGTCTCGTCCGTGACTTAATATAAATTAATTTGCTTTTGTGTTCGTTTAAGAGGTACCGACCATGCCATGGGTGGACGCAATCGTTACTTAAAACTTTAAACACGTTTAATTTTGCTTTAATTTCGAACGTTCCTTTCATACCTCGATTGTGATAAGGGTGGTCGCAATCCTGGCCAAAAGTAAACGGTACTTAATGTTCTTTTAATTTGCTTTTGTGACTTAATATAAATTAATTTGCTTTTGTGTTCGTTTAAGAGGTACCGACCATGCCATGGGTGGACGCAATCGTTACTTAAAACTTTAAACACGTTTAATTTTGCTTTAATTTCGAACGTTCCTTTCATACCTCGATTGTGATAAGGGTGGTCGCAATCCTGGCCAAAAGTAAACGGTACTTAATGTTCTTCCCTTTCATACCTCGATTGTGATAAGATTAGTCTCAATCGTGGCCAAAAGTTAAGAATACGACTACTTGATTTAATTAACACGAGTTATAAAAATATAAATTGGGAAAATAAAAATAGCACATTCATCCTATATTGACTTGAAATTCAACATGTATTATGGTTAAAGTTTCCTTAAAAACTTCAATTGGTTTTTAATGTAAGACGAAAAATAATATCGAGCTAAAAAGCTAAAGTTGTTAGTTCGATTTATGCCTATAAACCTAATTGAAAATTGAAAATAAGATTTATATTTATCATGAATTCATGATATAAAGTTGAGATTTGAAACTAAAGAAATTTTACTTATATACATTTACTCGAGACGTTTTTGATAAAATCGTATCAGAGATTTGTAAAAATATTTGTAAAAATATTGCCCGTATAGAAATATTATTTCTATCAATAATGATAACCTTAAAATATGCTTAACATTATTTTGAAAGTTGACTTGTTTGAAACATATGAAATATATATACTTTAACAAAAATATATGTTTATGAAAAATATCTATTATTTTTGAAAAGTGTTGCATTTTATACTTTACTTAAACATGCATTTATATGTAAATAAATAACATTCATTCTCATTCGTTGCATTCATTCGTACTTAAAATTAAAACGAATATGAAATATCTCCTCCCACACTTAATTTGGACCATGTCCTCATTGGTGCAAAAAGCGATAAAACACGAAAAATAGTACGAAATAAACCATACAGATTAGAATTGAAAAATATAGTACCATAACATTCAAACATAATAATAAAGATAATTGTACCAAACATAATTAAAAATATTGTACCAAACCGAATAAAACATAATAACGAAAATGAGGTAAAAGATAGAAAGGATAAAACCTATCAAGGTGAAGGTGGTGGGGAAGGCGTAGTCTCAACTCCTTGGCGTCGGAAGAAAGATAGCAACCGGCGACGAGTAGATTTGTGCTCACGTCTCAACGTAGTGATATTGGCATCCACCGTGTTTATCCTCGAATTCATTTCGGTATTGGTGGCAACGACTTCATCTAACCGCAAATTCATGTGACGGTTATGCTCGTTCATTTGTTGCAAAACACGTTGCCATCCAACTTGTTCATCAACATTCGGTTCTACAGGTGCTTGCTCGTTGGTATGAACATCAACATGCTCCTCCTCCTCCTCCTCTTCATCAAATTCCTCTTCATCTTCCTCATCATCATCTTGGGCACCCAAACCTTGAGAACTCGAAGCTTCACTACCCATGGTAGCAAAAACACGTCTTGTACGAGCTTCATAAGAGATAAAGGCGGGAGGTCCTATTTTATTCAATAAATTGGCCCTTTGAAGTGCCGTGAGATCCAATGAAGGTAAACCAACATGAGGCATATTTTGATAATCTACTAATTCACCCCGAGCACCCAAAACAATACCGGTAATTAAATTACCCATAGGTACTTGCTTATTGCGGGACTTGGAGGCTCGAACTAAATTAGTAAATATCATCTCAATACTATCAATGGTCAAACCCTTAAAAATACTATCCAACACAAACAAATCACGAACTTGCACCTTTGAACTTTCAACCCGACCAAATAAGGAAATGATAAAAACTTGTGAAAGAAGAAGATACAATCATCCTTAAGTAGTTTACTAGATGTATTCTTTGGATTAAAAACATCTAAACCGGTTAAAGATTGCCAAACCGTGTGTGAATTAAAAGTCTTTGGTTTGGAATAAAAATTCCGAGTAGGAAGTCCAAACCAACGGTTCATGGCCGCATACCCAACGTCAAAACGAACTCCATTATTCCGAGTAGGAAGTCCAAACCAACGGTTCATGGCCGCATACCCAACGTCAAAACGAACTTCATTATTCCGAAAAGAGATAACTCCTTTCTTCCTGTCTTAGGTTAAAGTAACCAAAAACTCAATAATATGCGATTTAATACTAGGAAAACATATACTAGAAAATCTTTTCCAACCAAGCACGGATAGATATTCATCAATACGTTCGGTAAAAGAAAGTGTGTTACCGTATCGGTGTCAAGGAAAAGCATGTCGACGAACTCTATTTGGCTATTAGAAAATCGGCGATATTTACGTCCTTTGGCTTCCGTCGCAATATCGAACGGTGCTCCATATTGAACTCGTAATCAATTAACTTCGGTGGCCTTAGTTTTGTTAGCAAAGGTCTTTTGTCTAGGCATTTTGTTTGTGAAATTTGGTGAAAGAGGTGAAGAAAATATGAAAGGATGAAAGGAAGAGTAAAAGATAATGGTGGTGATTTAGGGAAGAAGAAGATGAATAGGGTAAAGATTTATAGGGAAGATGAGTGAATCTTGGTATTGGGAAGAGAAAAGATGATTGATTGGTGTAAAAATAGGTGATTTAAATAGGTGTAAGTAATAGGTATTGATTAGGATAGATGAATAGGTAAGTAATTAGAGTAGGAATAGGAAAAGATGCAAAATTCACCCCTAATCCCGTGACTGGAAGTCGCATGTCGCGACTGAGATTTTCAAAATCTCAGCCGCGACAGCAAGTATGTAAGGGTGTTGAAATTTTGCTGAAAGTTGTCCTCTTGCTGTCTCAACTGAGAATTCAGAATCTCAACTGAGATTCTGGAATTTCTGGGTAAAATTGGGACTATTGTCGACAATTTTAACATGTCTAAACCAATTCCTCTTATAATTAAGTGACATTAATGTGAATATTAATCCCTGAAACTGAGATAAACAAAACTGAAACATTAAATTGAAGGAAAACCAAGGGTTGTTCCTTAAATAAAAGAAATAAACTAAGGAATTAATGCACTTTTATTTATTATAATCAAAATATAAACAATACTTTAATATATATTACATAAAAACATCTTACTCATAAAAACACAAAATATAAACACTCATATATATAATAAAATAAAACAGAAACTCAAATTATATCCCTAAGTAGTTGACAAACGACGTGCATTGGCCCTGTTAATCTTCGTTTGAATGAAGATTTGCCTCTCTGGAGCAGAAAGGAATGTTGGACCAGAACGAAAAACTCGTTTGACAAGCCCCTCATTCTCCAAGAACTCGTAGTCTAGAATAGGGAATGGTTCCGTATCAGTCCAAGGGACAGAAATGGTTCCCTTGGCTCCTAAAATGATTCCACAAATGATGTTGGCGAACCCAATCTTCCGGTTCTTCGAACGGGAAGCGGCAACTAACCCCTCCATTAGAATCTTCGAGGAGTTCACTGAGTTGCCTTGGAAAATGTCGCCCAACACATAGAGATCAGTATCTTTCACAACATTGCTACTGACTCGACCAAAAAGACTATGACAGAGGAATTTGTGCAAATACAACATGGAATTAGAATTGATGGATTTGTTGAAGGCAAGACGTGGATTGAATCGCCAAAATCCTGTTAACATCCTCCATATGTCTGTAGAAGTCATATCCCGTCCAGGATGGTGCTGAGTTGTGTCTTGGGGTGGAAATCCAAACCAATTATGAAGTTCTGGATATCCAAAAGTGAATATCTGCCCCTCACAACGAAAATTGAGACGAACACGTCTCTTATTGATGAATCGAACAGTGGATAAAAACTCTAAAACCCAATTCCCTATTATAGGAAATTTCATAGCAGCAAATTTGGTCCATCCCAAATTAGTCAGATAGCGATCTATGTCTTCGCTTATTCCGAGTTCCTCGTTCAGAAACTCGTCCATATACATCATGCCAAAGAATTGAGCATATCTGAACTGCAGAAAACATTTCCCTTCGTCATGATTATAGATTGGAAACCATGCGCCATAACGATCAGAGATATCAATTTTTCCGCTTTGAGCAGAAGTGTGTTTTCGAACATTTTTCAAAGACTTAGTCATGTCTGTGAGAGAGAAGAAAATGAAGTCTGTAGGATTGAGAATTTGAGAAAGAAATTCAGAAAGATGAAATGAAATGGAAGAAGTCTGATCCTACAGGAATTTATAAGACCTATAAGTGAAAGGTTGTGTATGTTAAAAAAAAAGTGCCAAAGTGATACCTCTTTGATTCAACTGAAAGAAATTTTAAAGAAAGAAGACTGTAATCCCTTACAGTTATTTCAATTGCAAAAGACAGAAAATCTCAACTGAGATTTCCAAATCCTGAAACATGGAAAATCTCAACTGAGAGTTTTGCATGTTTGTTTTTAATTTCTCAATAACACTTAACATTTAACGAAATCATTTTCAAAACATGACTAGATTAAAATTTTAATGTTGACAAAACTTATTTGTACACAACATAAAAAAAATAAAGTAAATAAAATTAAAAATAAAAATAAAAATAAAAATAAAAATAAAAAAATTAAAAAAGAAAGAGTAAAAAAATTATGAACATAAAATAATAAAAAAAAACTATAAATTAAAAATATGAAAACTAAATAAATTAATTTTCATAGAATTTATCCACGGATTCAATTGCTTGAATTGGAGCTCCGTCGAAATAAATCTTGCAACAATTACCATTAACCTTAAATCGATCGTCATTGGACTTTTCTAGCTCCAAAGTTCCGTAATCAAATGTTTTAACAACAAAAAATGGTCCAGTCCATCTAGATTTTAGCTTACCTGGAAATAATTTTAATCTCGAATTAAAAAGTAAGACTTTATCCCCAACATTAAAATTTTTAATTTTGATTTTGCATCATGCCACTTTTTAACTTTTTTCTTATAAATTCTTGCATTTTCGTAGGACAAATGGCGTAATTCATCCAACTCGTTTAAGTCGAACAAACGCTTTTTCCATGCGCTTTGCAAATCATAATTAAGGGTTTTTATAGCCCAATATGCTTTATGTTCTAACTCAACTGGCAAATGACAAGCTTTACCATAGACTAATCTATAAGGTGTCATTCCGATAGGTGTTTTAAATGCAGTACGGTATGCCCATAATGCATCGTTAAGTTTATGTGCCCAGTCTCTTCTAGAAGACGAAACTGTTTTCTCAAGTATCCATTTGAGTTCTCTATTTGAAATTTCCGCTTGACCATTCGTTTGAGGATGGTACGTCGTAGAGATACGGTGGTGTACTCCGTATTTTTTCATAAGTGACTCAAAACTTCTATTTACGAAATGAGTACCACCATCGCTTACCATAACTCTAGGAACTCCAAATCGACAGAATATTGCATTTATAAACTTAACAACTACTTTAGAATCATTTGTCAAGGTTGCAATTGCTTCAACCCACTTTGAAACATAATCTACGGCTACTAATATATAATTTTTGCCAAAAGAAGTAGGAAAAGGACCCATGAAATCGATCCCCCATACGTCGAAGATTTCAACTTCCAATATGTTCGTAAGAGGCATCTCATCCCTTCTTCCTAAATTCCCAGTTCTCTGACATTTATCACAGCGGACAATAAATGAACGGACATCTTTAAACAAAGTAGGCCAAAAGAATCCGCATTCAAGTATTCTAGCTGTTGTTTTGCTTACGCTATTATGACCTCTGTAAGCGCTAGCATGACATTCCGACATTATAGAGTCATATTCAAACTCACTAACACATCTCCTAAGTATTCCATCGCCGCATGTTTTGAACAGAAATGGATCTTCCTAAAAATATCTCTTAACCTCTGAAAAGAATTTCTTCTTTTGCTGAGAATTCAGTCCATCTGGCACAACATGTGCAGCTAAGTAATTTGCTATATCCGCATACCATGGAGCTATGACACTTTGTACTTGCATGAGATGTTCATCAGGGAAATCATCTCGAATGCCTAATGTTTCACCGATGGGACCGTTTTCATCCTCAAGTCTTGATAGATGATCGACGACAAGGTTTTCAACTCCCTTTTTATCTTTAATCTCCATGTCAAATTCTTGCAATAATAAAACCCATCTAATAAGACGCGGTTTTGCATCTTTTTTAGCAAATAAATATCGTAAAGCTGCATGATCTGTATAAATGAGGACTTTAGATCCTAACAAGTAAGATCGAAACTTATCACATGCAAAAACTACTGCTAACATTTCTTTTTCAGTTGTGGTGTAATTTAGCTGTGCACCGGACAATGTGTGACTCGCATAATGTATAACATGAAGTTTCTTATCCTTCCTTTGACCTAATACACATCCTACAGCTAAGTCACTCGCATCACACATAATTTCGAAAGGTAGATTCCAATCGGGTTTTGATATTATAGGTGTACTGACTAAAGCCGTTTTCAAAGTATTGAAAGCTTGTAAACAATCCTCATTAAAATCAAAAGTTGAATCTTTCATAAGCAAATTAGTAAGTGGTTTGGAGATTACAGAAAAGTTCTTTATAAACCTTCTGTAAAAACCTGCATGACCTAAAAATGATCTTACTCCCTTAACAGTGGTTGGTGGGGGTAATTTTTCTATAACTGTGAAGTCTTTGCTCTGTCCACTTCTAAACCTTTTTCAGATATCTTATGACCTAAAACAATTCTTTCGTCTACCATGAAATGACATTTTTCCCAATTTAATACTAAATTCGTTTCCTCACATCTAGACAACACTTTATCTAAGTTCTGTAAACATGCATCGAAACAATCTCCATAAACTGAAAAATCATCCATGAAAACTTCCATTATATCTTCAATGAAGTCATTAAATATTGCTGTCATACATCGTTGAAATGTTGCTGGTGCATTACATAGACCAAAAGGCATTCTCCTATATGCAAATGTTCCGTAAGGACACATGAAGGTTGTTTTGTCTTGGTCATCTGGATAAATGTAAATTTGAAAGAATCCGGAATAACCGTCTAGGAAACAATAAAATGCATGACCAGCTATCCTTTCGATCATTTGATCAATGAAAGGTAGAGGAAAATCATCTTTCCTAGTTGCTTTGTTTAGGTTCCTATAGTCTATACAAACCCTCCAGCCGGTGGTGGTTCGTGTAGGTATCAATTCACCTTCATCATTTCTTACAACAGTTATGCCTCCTTTTTTAGGTACACAATGGATTGGACTAACCCATTCACTATCCGAGATCGGATAAATGATTCCATTGTCGAGAAGTTTAGTAATCTCATTTTTGACTACTTCTTTCATGTTCGGATTTAAGCGTCTTTGCCTATCCGCTTTAGGTGGCTTATCCTCTTCTAAGTGAATTCTATGCATTACGATACTAGGATTAATTCCTTTTAAGTCTGAAATTTGCCATCCCATACTTCCTATCCTATTTCTAACAATTTCTTTCAACTTTTCTTCTTGATCATTTGTTAATTTGTTAGAAATAATTATAGGTAGAGAATCGCCTTCGCCTAAGAAAGCGTACCTCAAATGACTGGGTAACTCTTTAAGTTCTAATTTAGGGGGTGTTATAATCGAAGACGGAACAGGTCCATCTTCTCGAATCAAAGGCTCTGGGTCCTTATCATCTAATTCCTCACCTATTATAGGTTCAATTATTTCTTCACTTTGAATAACGTCATTGACACATTCCTCGACTAAATCAAGTTTCATACAAGCGAATTCCTCCATAGGGTATTTCATCGCTTTGTTCATATTAAACTCGATCTTATCTTCTCCTATCCTTAAAACTACCTTCCCTTCCGACACATCTACTAGAGCACGTCCCGTGTTCATAAATGGTCTATCGAAAATTAAAGGGCAATTTACATCATATGCAAAGTCTAATATAACAAAATCGGTAGGAAAAATAAATTTATCGACTTTGACTAAAACATCTTCAATTATACCATATGATCTCTTATTGGTTTGATCCGCTAATTGCAAAACCATATTGGTACGTTTGATATCTTCTTCTAAACCTAACTTATTAAAAATAGACAACGGCATTAAGTTTATATTTGCTCCTAAATCACAAAGACAACTTGAGAATTCAATGTCTCCCAACTTACACGGAATAGTAAAACATCCGGGATCTTTGAGTTTAGTGGGCAAATTACTTGACACGATTGAACTACAATCTTCAGTTAACGAAATGGATGAAATTCCTTCCCAACTGATTTTCTTTGAAATTAAATCCTTTAAAAACTTACCATAGTTAGGAATTTGCGTGATTGCATCCATAAACGTTAAATTGATGTGCAAATTTTTAAGTTTATCCAAAAACGTTAGAAGTTGTTTGTCATAGTTCTTATTTCGGATTTTGTGCGGAAAGGTGGTTTGGGTACAAAAGGTTTGGTACTTGTGTCATATGGTGAACTATTTTTGTTTAAGATATCTTCTTTGGATTTTGATAAATCAGTTCCTAGTAATGTTGCATCTTTGGGCATTTCCGGCCCTTGATAATTTTTCCCTGAACGAAGAGTGATAGCCTTCACCTGCTCTTTCGGATTTTCTTCCGTATGGCTGGGAAGATTTCCCTCTTTTCGAGATGGAATTGATTTAGCAAGTTGACGAATTTGAACCTCCAAATTATGGATGCTAGATGAGTGGTTTTTAATAAGCTGATCGAATTTATTTTCGATCCGTTTAAAACCATCATCGTGATTACTTATTTTTCCACTAATAGCATCTATAAACTTGTCGATTTTAGAAGATAAAGTGCTAATCGTATCTCTTGACTGATTTTGATAACTAGTGGTACGATTTTGATTAGCACTTGCATTATTGTTATTGTTATCTTTCCAGTTAAAGTTAGGATGATTTCTCCATCCAGAATTATAAGTAGTAGAATAAGGATTGTTCGTTTGGTTTTGCCCTTGGAAAAAATTTACATGTTATATCTCACTCATGTTTTCGTAATCCACATCCGTTTGGATTGGATTACCATTGATATCGCGTGGTGCCATAAACTTATCAATTTTATGCGATAAAGCAGAAAATTGGGCTTGTAACATCGCGACTGGATCAAGTTCCACTATACCTTTAACTGATGGTGTGGTTGAGGATGATGGTTTTGTCACCGGTATATGTCCACGTTCCGCGGGCCACATACTGCTGTTGATTGCCATTTCCTCCAAAAGTTCTCTCGCTTGGGCTGATGTTTTCTTCATAAATAGCCCTCCCGACATAGCATCTAATGAACCCCTAGTTGTAGGATTTAGTCCATTGTAAAATGTTTGCATTAAAAGTTCAGCGGGTAATTGGTGGTGTGGGCATAAACATTGAAGTTCTTTAAAACGTTCCCAAGTCTCATAAAGAGTCTCATTATCATTTTGAGAAAACGATGTTAACTCTTTTATGACTCTTGCGGTTTTTGCTAAAGGAAAATATTTTGATAAAAATGCTTGGGCTAATTGTTCCCAAGTGGAAAAAGTTGCGGCTGGCATAGAAGTTAACCATTCTTTGGCTCTATCCTTCAAAGTGAAAGGAAAGAGGCGAAGTTTGATTGCTTCTGCAGTCACATCTGGGATTTTAAAAGTGTCACAAATTTCAAGGAAATTTGTTAAATGGGTGTTAGGATTTTCGTTAGGTAACCCGTAAAATGTTACATTATTTTGCAACATATGAAGCAAAGCTGGCTTAATTTCAAATTGGTTTGCGGTGATTCTGGGTCTAACGATACTATCGGTCACACCGGCCACACCTGGCCTAGCGTAATCCATAAGTGTTAGTGGGTCTGCCATTTTTTCTGGCTCGGTATTTGTCTTTACTGGGGTTTTGTTTTTGTTTTTCTTGTTCTTCCTAATGGTTTTCTCAATTTCTGGGTCTATAGGGTCTGGTACAATGCCTGAACTTCGAGAACTACGCATGAACCTGAAATCTTGCACGAACCGAAACTACCTACAAAACAGAATTTGAAAAATAAATAAATCAGTAAATTAAAATTAATAAAAGTTAAAATAAGTATGTTTAAACCTAGATTCGAAATAAAACATGAAAAATCTAAAATTTTGTCAAAAAATTTTGGCGTTCCCCGGCAACGGCGCCAAAAACTTGTTGAGCGATTTCCGCAAGTGCACGATATACGCTTGTAGTAATAAAAGATATCGAACCCACAGGGAACGCTTTTTAACTAAAACCTTATTTGATTCAGTTGTATTCACGTCTTTAGGTTTAACAAAAGAAATTCGTTTAATTGATTGAATTGGTTCGGGTAAATTAGGATTAGATAAGAATATTATATTGAGTTTAGAGAACAATTCCGTCTTGAGATTTTGATTACAAGACAGATACTTCCGTAATTGGAATAAATAGAAGGTATAAAACTTATTTTCATAAAGCAAAAAAAACAACTTTAACTTTGGTAAGATTATGGACATGTAATAATATAGGAATTTATTCAATTAAATGGCTTTGAACCGTAGAAATCTCTCTGGTTCGGGTAGATTTCTACCTTAATCAAATTAGTATTTTATATCTGATAAGCAGCGATCAACGATCATATCATCCATAAAAACTAAATATGTCAAGTGTTCAACAAAGTTCTTATATGAATAAGATGGAATAGAACGTTTTAATAAAAACACCAATTTATCATTTTGAAAATCATTTTGTCAGAACAATATCAAAATAACAACAGAAAGAATGTATTGAATAAAATAAATATATCATTAATGAAATGTGAATCTTCACAAGTTAACAGAGAAGTAGAAACATGGAGAGCATTGCGACGAAAACTTTGAGATCCGGGTTGTCAATCTTTCCCTCAAACTGCGTAGGTTTGTCAGACCCTATACGCTTCAGCCGTTAATTCTTCTCGCTGAATCTTCGGAATAGAGACTGGTCAGTCCACTACCAGAATGAAAACTTGTCTCTGATCTACCTTAGAAACTAAACTGATACTGTGTTTATAACTAATCTAATAACAACTTGTGTACATCAAGTTTGTTTACACAGAAATGTAATCTAACTTTCTGATTCTTTTCTGAATCAGAAAACTCAACATAATAACTCTCTTCTCTAACTTTTCTAACTTAACCAACTACTTAAATTTCTGAAACGGATCACTTATTTATAGTTGTTGAAGGGTTGTAAATGATGGGTCGTGTCCGTTGGTGAAGGGTCGCTTTTATCCAAACGAACAGACGCGTTTCTCCAAACGAACAGACGCGTTTCTCGGATTAAAACATGTGAAAAATGTTCAGAATTCTTCGCTGTCTCATATGAGATTCTGAAAATCTCAGTCGCGACAGGGGGTGCAGGGGCGAGTTGAAGATTTCGTTTTTTCGGAGTTCGGCTTTCGTAAGTCGCGACTGAGATTATGAAAATCTCAGTCGCGACAGGGACTTGTCTCCCTGTCTCTCGACTGCTTCTTGTCCTCCTTGAGCGTTCTTCTGACTGATACGTATTCTTGGTACGTTTTTTAGGTTTTCCCTCCATTTTAGCTCCGTTTTAGCTCCGTTTTAGCTCCCATTTGGATTTAACCAAATAATTAAGTACCTTGCATCAAAGAAGTAAATAAAGACGTAAAAGTATTCCAAATGAATATAATTAACACGATTTCAATGTAAATTTAACGTATTTATATATGATATTTTAGGTATATTTCGGGCTTAACAAAGTTAGAGCATCTCCAATAGGCTCTTAGTCCATACTCTAAAAATAATATAAACAATTGACCCTTGATCATTAAGACATTAAAATACATGTTGTCTCCAACAATACTTCTCATATTCAGGAAGCGTTTGGTTCAGAAGGGGTAAGGGAAAAAGAATCAAGAAAGGGAAACTAAATGAAAGGAAAGGAATAACCATTAATTCCCCTATGTGTTTGGATATGTTTAGGAAAGGGAATGAGGGTAAAGGGAATCCAATTCCCTAGAAGGCATGGGGTAATGGCTTAACCTAAAGTGGGGTAATGGCTTAACCTAAAGTTGGTAAAGGGAATGAGTTTTTTTTGTAAACAAACAAGAACAAATGGAATGAAACCATCTCATTCCCATTCCCATTCCTAAAGACCCCAAACCAAACGCCCCCTCACTCCTTATTTATTTTTTATCATAAAAATTATCATGTATTATTATATTTATCAATGATAAGAGGAGACAGAATCCTTAATAATAAATTACTAATAAAAATGAAACAAGGATGGTATACGAGGAGAGAAAGACTCTTTAACAACAAGGAGGAAATTGAGGCTCTCATTTGAGGAGGAACTAACAGGTTATTGGAATCAATTTGACAAACACTATGAAGAACTGCTCCGTCCCCTTCTCTGCAAAATTAATAACCGTCCCTTCTCTTCAGTTCTTTCCATTCTTCTTTTCTCATTTTCTATCCAAATTTCATCATCTTTCAAGTTTTCAAAGTTTTCTTCTTTTGACGATCTACTTTGAGTAAGAAGAAGAAAGTTTGTCTTCCTTCTTCCTACCCAACTCCGGGTTAGATTTTATGTATTTTACTTTGTTGCTTTTTTCTTTTTAGTCGGTTTCCATATATTTTATCGGATCTCTTCATCCGTCTGAATTGTATCTGCTTTCTATTATTCTTTCATTTATACCTTTTTCGAATTTAGTAAGAACAGAAATGATTTATCTTGTCCGTGGATTAATAGATCTACGTGGTTGCATCAACAAAAAGGATTCAGATCCGAATATTCGAAATAGCCTAAATACTGAAGATTGGATTGCAACTACTTTTCTACATATTTTGATTTACGAGAAATATATGTTTCGTTATTGTTTTTGTGTTTTTTTATGCCTTTATGATATTTTTTGCTCTCTGTAGTCGTTTTAGTCTCTTTGTAGATATTGTAAGGTTTGATTTCTTACTGTTGTTTCTTTGTTGTACTTATTGTGTTTTAATCTAATGAAATTATAAACATTTTCATAAAAAAGAGAGGCTATTGGAATGAGATTTTACCACAAACTCCTCAAAGTTTAACTTAAGAGCCTAACAAATAATTCTCTTGGATATATCCTTAGTTGGTAAACGAATTTATCTCACTACAATTAGGTCTGAATTACTTTTTCAGTACATCAATTGAGCAATTTGCAAAACCAGTTGATGTTCATTTACAAACAACCTACAAGATTTTGAAATATGTCAAGTCTTGTCCAAGTCAAGGTTTTTTTTATCCTAATAATTCAGATTTACCGCTCACGATTTTTAGTGATTTAGATTGGTCAACTTGCCCATATACAAAGAGATCAATAATATGGTTTGTTGTTTTTCTTGAAAGCCATTGATACCACGAAAGAGTAAGAAACAAAATATTATTTCTAGAAGTTCTTGTAAGATAAAATATAGAGCTCTACCAAGTTCAATGGTTTTTATCTCTTTTTGAAGATGTTGGTTTCAAACAACAATAGTCACCATCAATATATAGTGATAACAAGTATGTTATTTTTATTACTCATAATTCTAGTTTTCATAAAACAAATAAACATATAGAATTTGATTTTCACTTGATCAGAGGCAATATTCAAATTGGAGGTGTGCATCTTCTACCAGTCAAGTGAAAGCAATAATTGACAAATTTAACCTTAATATTTTCAAATAAAACCAATTTTAATCATAAATTACTAAAAATTTGAAAAAACTAGTTTGATTGTCATATCAGATTTTCCAAACAAGTTTGTCGATAAAGTAGAGTACATTAGTATATTTTTGCTTAGCTATTTGTGACTATATTAGTAATACAATAAACAATTTAGATAGTTTGACAATATTTTAATGTGATTAACTTATATGTGATGGACTTAATTGTTAACATTTTAACAGTTTTTTTTTTTTTTTTACAATTGTGTTAGTAACACATTACATAACTGATGTGTGGAAGGTCCGATGTGACCGTTAAATAACGTTCAAACCAGTCTTTTCATATTTTGAGTAACGTAGAGCTACATTTAATTTTGTCTAAAAAAGTTAAGGTTAAATTTGTACAATTTTATACGTTAAAATCAAATCCAAACTTCACAAAAAGCGTTACGGTCAAATTTTACCCTTATCACAATTTTTTATTTCTTTTAATCTTACACAAAGTATGTCTCGTTATATTTTTCATTAGAATTCCAATTATCAAATGACTATACAAAGCTTCACCCCATTGAAATATATTAAAAGATTTTATTTTTATATCCATAAAATTTAGGATAAATTCTAAAAAAAACCCCTGTGGTTTCACCGATTTCCAAATAAACCCCTGTGGTTTGTTTTTACCAAAAAAAAGGAGCGTGCTTACGCCGTTACCCGAAAAACGGAAAATGGGTTAACAGCGTTAAAAATGCTGACGTGGCGAAGGGTAAATTTGGAAAAACAATTTTTCTTTTCTTTTATTTTTTTATTTTTCTTTTTTATTTTTTCTTCTTCTTCTTTTTTCTTCTTCTTCTTCTTCCTTCTCCTACTCCTCCTTCTACTCCTCTTCTTCTTCTTCCCCTCTCTCTCTCTTCTCTTTTTATTCCTCTCTCTCTCCCCTTCTTCTTTTTTTTTGTTTCTTTTTGTTTCGATTTCAGATTTTCAAAATCGGAAATCTGAAAATTCCAGATTTCTAGAAATTTCCAGAAATCTGGAAATTCCCAGATTTTCGATTCTGGAAATCTGGAATTTCCAGAGAAATCTGGAAATATGCCTCACCACTTTGGAAGTCTCCTCAACTTCCTATTAATTCCATAATCAAATCCTAAATCAGATCAAAATCAATCAGAACTCAAGAAATTTTTCAAATCACACAAAGATCGAGAAATTAAATTACAAGGATGTCGAGAACATCGTCGTGGATTTGGAAGTCGAGATCGTCGGAGAGATGAGAGAGATTACCGGTGGACCATTTGAGAGTTACAGAGCCAGTGAACATGGACCAAAATCCCAAATTCAATCCACCAATTTCCGAATTTCCCAAATTGTTTTCATCAAAATTGAGTCTGTACAAACTTTCCAATGTCTGTAAATTCGTAGGAATTGTACCAGTAAGAGAATTTTGAGCAAAATCAATTACCTCAAGTGCTGAAGCATTGGCCAGTGAAACAGGAATAGAGCCTGTAAAATTGTTCACACTGCCGGCGAACACTCTCAGGCTAGGAAATTTGAGTGAGATTGGTTGGGATTTGTACCGGACTTTACCAAAAAGACCGTCGGCGTCTAAGATGTCCTTCTTCGCTGATGTAGATACGGGTGGATGTTGTGGAGGTCGGCGATGGAATTGAAATAAGTGTAGGAGCATCATCGTCCTTCATTTTCGTGCGAAGTCGGAGCAGTAGAAGTTCGAAGTCGGAGCAGTCGGCGAAGAAAGAGAGGAAGAAGAAGAAGCCAGAGAGGAAGAAGAAGAAAGAAAAAAGAGAAAAAAAAAAATTAAAAAAATTAAAAAAATTTGGAATTTCCAATTTTACCCCTCTATTTTAACACTGTTAAGTCATTTTCCGTTTTTCGGGTAACGGCGTAAACCACGCTCCTTTTTTTTGGTAAAAACAAACCACACGGGTTTTTTGCGAAATCGGTGAAACCACAGGAGTTTTTTTTGGAATTTACCCTAAAATTTATGGGGTGTTTGTTTACTTATTTTTCACTTTTTGTTTGTTTTTTCACTTTAAAAAATAGAGTTTTAAGTGTTTGATTAGACACATCCTGTTTGTCTTTTACAGCTGAAAAGTAGCTTTTTACAAAAGCAGAGAATCCATACTTCTTGAAAAATCAATATTTTCCAAAGTCAAATAGCAAACAGATTTAACAATCAGTAAACAACAAATAGCCAAACCGTCAATTGGTCTTGATTGTTTCCCTTACTCGAATTCAGATTTAATATATTTTAAGCTAATGTTTATTATAATTTAGAAATATTTTTATTTTAATGTGATGTATTGCATGGGGTATAAAAAAAGTTGTTACCAGTCCTCTTATATTTCATGTTTTATCTTTTTATATTTTAAAGGCCTAATGCTTCCCCAACCCCCTTAACTTGTTCAAATTGGTCACTTTACCCCCTCAACTCATCGAATGTCCTATTTACCCCTTTAACTCCATAAAAAGTGGTATTTCTCACCCCCTCAACTTGTCCATTTATCCTTCCAACTCATAGAATGTTCTATTTACCCCATTAACTCCATAAAAGTGGTATTTTTCATCTCTTACAATTCGTTATCGAAGCCTAAATTGATAACTTTTTTTAAACGTTAAACCTATATTTATGCTATTTTATAAGTGGAACCTATATTGATACTTCCCCAAAAGTCATAGGCCTATTTTGGTACATTAACTTGTTTATATTAATGTTCTTGTTATTTGTATTTTTTATTCGTTCTTTCTTTTTTCAACTTTTTTTACTACTATAAACGGATAAGAAATACAACTTTTATGGACTTAAGAGGGTAAATAGGATCATAAGTGGTGAGAAATACCACTTTTATGGAGTTAAGTGGGTAAATAGGATATTCGATGAGTTGAGAATGGGTAAAATGACAAATTTGGACAAGTTAAGGGGGTGAGAAATACCATTTTTATGGAGTTAAGGGGGTAAATATGACATTCGATGAGTTGGAGGGATAAAATGACCAATTTGGACAAGTTAAGGGAACTAGAGAAGCATTAAGCCTATTTTAAACTTTTCATGTGGTAGACTAACCCACCATGCCGAATTGGTCTTGATCCTTTCCCTTCAAACAACCATCTACCTATGGTTTTAGCTTCCAAGTTTCTACAAAAGCGGGTTGCTTGTTAGTGTTTTAGAGGGTGTTTGTTTTAGCTTTTCGGAGGAGCGTTTAACGTTTCACTCAAAACCGCAGAAAATATAGCGTTTGGTTAGGTTTATATAACCGCAGCGTTTAGCATTTTCTCTGAAAACTGCAGCGTTTTGGAGCGTTTCACGAAAAGCTCCTATTTGGAGCTTTTCATAAACAGCTGTTTGTAGTTAGTTGTTATTGACAGAATTATCCTTCTTATTTTCACAAAATATATTTATTTTTTAACATTATTTATATTTCTACAACATAATTACTGGAAGAACAAAGTTTTGTTGCGTTCAATAAATTTTTTATTTTTTATATAGATTATTTTTATTAATTTGTGTAACAAATTTTTTATTTTATAATAGGATAAAGTACAAAAATACCCCCAACATTTATAGCTATGAGCAATTTTATCTTTAACATCTAAAATGATGCAATTATATCCCTAAAATTGGCAACCAAAAGCAATTTTATCCATAACATTGACATGGGTCAATTTTATAAATAATTTATCAAACTGTCTTCTTGGTCATGAATATTGTCATCTACACTTCAAATGTGCACAATTTTATAATCGTTAGTAACAGATTACAAACATATGATTAGACGTGAAATTTTTTTAAGAAAAAAAATATTGTCTTTTGTAAGAGTTTGACAAAAAAAATTCAAATATTTTGCCAAATTTAGAAATATTAATTTTCAATTTTATTATTAAATCACACAAAAATATGATATCTTTTTCTTAGAACTACTGATATGTGCAATTGGTGTAGAATAATAAATAAAATAGCTATGTTTTCTAATAGTATCTGAAATTGACCTAACTTGCCAATATTAGGAGTAAATTTGCCTTTAGCTGCCAACGTTATGGGTAAAATTGCATCATTTTAGACGTTAAGGGTAAAATTATTCCTAGTTGTAAACGTTATGGGCATTTTTTCACATTTTTTCTTTTATAATTTTATCGTTGATTAATTTAAAACATGTTCATTTTAGACATTTTAAATCCGAACAGCAACAGTTCAATATAATTTTACCAAACACTAGTAATTAAACAGTTAATAACAAACAGCTAACAACAACAGCTAACAGGTTACTGCAACTGCAAACAGCTAACAGGTTACTGCAACTGCAAACAGCTAACAGCAACCGCAACAGCTATTAGCTAACAGCCGAACCAAACAGGCCCTTAATTTGATTTACATACCGTTTCGTTTAGGCTGTACTAATAAAAATAGAAAGAAATGACTTTTTTTCAATTTAGGTTAGATAAAATATGACAAATTAGCTAAAATAATAGCAAACAAAAAATCCCTATTTTTTTTTGGAAATACAACCTTTTCAAATAGCAAACAAACCGTAAGAGCAAACATCAAACAACAACAATAAACAGTAGTTGAACCAGTTCAACCAAACACTATTTTAAAATTCTAATAAATCTTGGATATAATTTAGTAATTGAGCCAAATGAATTTTATTAGTAACATATTTCACGTTGTATTAGTATTATGTGATTATTAGAGAATGTAAATTTAAACCACGAGGTTGTGGTGGAGTGGTAAAGGCTCCTCCTCCCTTAACCAAAGGTTTAGGGTTCGATCCTCACCTTTGGGAATGGAAAGAATTTCCGTGGCCAGCAGTCCCACCTATAGAGGTGCAAACCATCTGCGAAAGTGATATGATTTTGATAATTTTAGTTAGCTCATGTTTATCTTTCATAACTGGAAAGTAATTTTTTAACAGAACAGAAAATTTCTATTTTTTTTTTTCTAAAAACAACTTTTTCGAATAGCAAACAAACCAAACCGTAGAAACAATCATCAAACAACAATAATAAACAGCAGTTCAACCATTTTAAAATTCTAATAAATGTCGGATATAATTTAGTAACCGAGCCAAATGAATTTTTTTAGTAACATATTTCACGTTGTATTACTATTAGTATTATGTCATTATTAGAGATTGTAAAATTAGCACGTTCAGCACCACTACATCCGAACTCGTCTCCGCCAATTAAAATGCAGATGCATGCTATTCTATGGACTGGAATAGGTTCAACTTACGCTCACATATCAACAAAACTGCAACTTTCAACCTTTATTATTATTATTATTATTATTATTATTATTATTATATGTCCCCAAATTATATCTAGGGTAAAGTTCAAATAAAATCCCTGTAGTTTCACTAATTTTCAGATAAAGGATTATAGTTTATTTTTTGTCAAAACGAGGACTGAGGTTTTCAACTTTAGCAAAATAAGGACTTTTTCGATTCATACTATTAAAATCACCCTTAACAACTTCAAAAATGACATATTTTAAGAACTACTAATATTCTAAGCAACTTTAATTCTTCAACTTTTTTATTTCGAGATTATTTAGATCATGTTTGGTAAAGAGAGAGAAAGTTAATGTTTAGAGAGAGAAAGTTCCAAAAAACATGATTTTCTAAAATCGAAAATGTAGTTCCATAGAAAATATGACATTGAACAACTTTAATTCTTGAAAATTTTCATTTTCAGGTCGTTAAAGATAGTTTTAATAGCATTATTAAAAGTATGAAACCTCAGTCCTCGTTTTGACAAAAAGTAAACCACAGTCCTTTATCTGAAAATTAGTGAAACCACAAGGGTTTTATTTGAACTTTCCCCTTATATCTATGAGACTTAATTTTAAAACTTTACATAAAAGTGACCTCATATTATTCATATTCTTATAAAACTAAACGATCTAAAAAATGACCGCTAAATAAGTCCAGATCTAACGGTGAATGACTAAATTTATTTGGTCATTAGGATTCATATAAACACTACTACCAATTTTGTTCAGTAGTGCTCATCTGGACCCGAATGATCAAATGAATTTGGTCATTCACTGTTAGATCCAAAATTATTAGAATCATGTGGTGGAGATTTAAACCATTCTAAGGTTTAGATTTAATAAGTTTGAATCTAACGGTGAATGACCAAATTCATTTGGTTATTCAGGATCAAGGTGAGCACTACTGATAAAATTGGATGACTTTTTTTATGTGAAATATTTCAGTGACCATAATATTAAAAAGGGAATTGTAAGTGACTATAGATGTAATTTATCCCTCTATTCATTTTATTTTCTTTAAAATAAACATAAAAAAAATATTGAATTTATAATATTAATTTTCTCCCATTCTCTTTGTTTATTTGTCTGTTTGACCGAAGCAGACAAAGAGAAATAAGGAGCTATGGGCCAATTTTCATAATTCAGCACCCTTGGCTTTTTATGGACAAACTGCTTGGTGGTCCAACTACAATTCTACAATACACCATACCAATTTATAACCACCATGTATTTAAATTAAATAAGTTTAATACATACTTCACATATAAACTTGTGTTTTTTTTGTTTGAATTTATAATTTACCTATCGTACCCTAAACTTGTCGATTTTAAATATCTCATACTCTTATTTGGTGACATGGCATGAAATATGTTTAGATAAAATTTGATTTTGAAGTGTCGTGTCATTTTTAAAATTTGCCAAATCAGTAGATAAAAAGTTAAAATCTAAAATTAACAAGTTTAGAGATTCAACTGTAAATTCAAAGTGTCAAACACACAAAATATTAACAAATTTAGATGTATAATTATATTAAGCCAAATAAATACACGATTGTTTAAAAGAAAATACATAGGAGCGGCAAGGTGGAGATGAGAACTGCTTCCCTATTCTAGTTTGGATGGAGAATCTCATCTCCATTTATAAAATAGAAAAAATATAGTCAACATTCTCATTCCCATGGATATTAAAATCCTCGGGGATCATCGTTCCTCATTTCTCAAATTTTAAATAACATTTCCTTTAGTAAATTTTAAAGATTTCCATATAATATAGTTAAGCAAATAGAATTTATAAAATATTAACACATCAATTATAATGCATAAGCAATATATCACCCTATCAAATATAAAAATAAATACAAATTATTCAAAATATAAAAATAAATATGAAAGTGCATGGAGATGAAGAGGTCCCCATGGGACACAGCGATGTTTTCATCCTGGCTCCATCCCCACTTATGGGGGATTTATTTTTCCTATCCCCATCCTATGAGGAAAATAAATGGAGATTCTCCGTTTCTGTTGGGATGAATTTCCGCTAAAAACGAATAATCCCCACCCAGTTTGCAACTCTAACTTTAATTTCTTAGCGGGAATTTCTATATAGAATTCATCCATTTCTCCACGACACAAGTAATACAAGTTTCTTTTTATAAACTTGGAGAGAGAAATAATACATCCAATCAATTAAACGATACGACTTGTACACATTTATTTCTTAACACCAATCATCTTTTATAAAATAATGTGGATCCATTTTTTGATTGGCCGGGTATACTTCACGAGTAGATGTGATGAGAGTTTTGCACAATACGCTTCCACCGTGTAATCACTTAGCTGATAAGAACAAGGAAATCTGCCAGGCTTCAAGATTGAAATGAACTTTGATTAGATCCTGTAAATGACATGTTATTCATTGTATGCACACCTTAGTATTTACACTTGCACATAGCATTAGCACTTTGATGCTCAAATTCAGATCTAATGTGCAATTCAGATTGCTGCTTTAGCCAGCACCGTCCGTGTAACCACACATTTGGCTTTAAGGACAATTGGTATCAGCATCGCGGTATCTAAGGATTCGAACCCAAAAATACGTATTTAAACGACAGCAAGTTGTCACTTAAATTAACACGATAGACTGCATAATGGCAACAACAGACACAATAACAAGTTCAAGATATCGGTTTTCTTACAACTAACTTAAATGAAGACATTGTTTAGACGGGAGGTTGACACGATGGACCACATAGAAGCTGCAGTTTTTTCGAGTTCTGGACATGTTTTCAATACCCGAGCATGATAAAGATAGGGACAAACGGGCATATTAACGCAGGAAATCACAATTTGAAGAGCATTCCGTTTTGGAAGATGAACATATATGGCAGAGTTCAACATAAAACTAGCACCAGGATCTTTTCAAAAGATGATCAATCTAAGAGAAATCTGATCAGCAATAAAAAATAACAACCAAAACTTCATCCCAGCTACGCTAGCTGTGGTTCCGTTCAGTCCTGTTAAATACGATATTCGAAGGGATCACGCACTTGCAGGTCTGAAAATGGTCTATAAAAACATAAATGTAAAGACATAAACATACATTTTACAAGTTATTTTATGTTGCTTCCATACATTTTTTTCAATTGTCAATAGTTCAAAAGCAAACTAGTGAAACAATAAATTTTCTTTTAAAGGCCTATGTTTAGCATAAATAAATGGGCCATTTAATGTGTATTTAATAACAATTCTTTTAATTTCTCTAATTAAATTAGTAATATATTTTACTCCAAGGTAAACAAAATAATGGTAGTGGATAGGACGGAGTGGAGGGAGCGAATCTGTGTCGCTGACACGACTTGATTTTCACGGTTTTATATGATGGTTCATGTTAGCCGACCCCGAATCATTTCGGGACTAAGGCTTTGTTGTTGTTGTTGTTGTTGTTGTAAACAAAATAATTTAAACGTACAAAAAAGGCAATTACATAACATTTAGTGGAGGCCAATTCAATAATTGTGATGGAGACAAACCTAAAATAATATGATTAAAAAGCATACACATGGTGGCAATGGGGTCGATTATCCCCAAATGCATAATTATCCCAAATTATAGATCCACTTTCTGAGTATAGCTTATATCTGAAGGGACCATAAGCCTATAATCAGTGTTTAAGCTGCCTATTTAGAGACCTTAATTTCATTGTAGTTAAACCTTTATAGCTATAGGAGAACTCATATTACAAAAATAAGACGAGAGAAATGTTAAAATTTCATACCAAGATCTATCAATGCCAAAACTTAGATGCTCAAATAGATTATTGGTCACGCATTTTCGGGGTTCCGGTGCAGTATAAAGCATGAGGTGATCATTTAGGTGTTATATGAACATCAAGCATTCTCTTATCTTGAATCTTCTTCTCCTGCAAGAAGCAAATAAACCGGACATCTGCAACACGGAAATTATTAAGCCCAGCGAGTAGCACCTCGAAAGAAGTAATATAGGCATCAATAGAAGTTACTTTAGGAAACAGAGGATATGGCTTACTACTAAGGCAATGTATGCTACAAAGTGACCATAAGGGAGATTTTCAAACTGCAAACTGCACGAACAAACTTGAGCCGCGAGTAAGAATAAGATTTCAAGCATGAACATTTCAGTGTTTATATGATAATGGATCTTTTATAGAATAAATAACAATGAGATTAAGGAACAATTTGAAAAGGATATACAACCAAGTCGGAACACGAAATGTATCAATTCAATTGCTCAAGTAACTTGACAGGGGAAGAAAAAACTGTTTAAACTAGGTGTAATCAATCACATAATTGATGAAAATCACAAACTCCTAAATGTACTGTTAGCAAGCACTCAAAAGAAAAAGTCTGAGTCTCTCTATTCATTCTTCCAAGCATACAAAATCAGTGAAAAACCAAGATTTTGTGTTTTGGAATCCAGAAATCTCTGTGAAAAGGACCACGGCAACAAATTCGGATCTGAAAGTGGCTGGCTAGAGAATAACTTCTCCGCTGAGACGCTTGTCTTGAACATAAAAACAGCATTGCCTACTGATGCACCAAACAGCCAATTATGAACATCCCAAAGAACTTCTACAGCCAGATTATCAACCAATATGGTATGATTTCCGCGGAACTTCCAACGAAGCCTTTTCACTTGCATCACAGTCTTACAATCCACACGAACCACCAGGCACGGATCCTTGATACCAATTGTGTCACATTCAATCACTATATCATGAATTTGACCATTGTCACAAAACTGAGCCTTAGTGCTAAACACCTTCTTCCCAAATACATGCTCTCTCTTTGATACAAAAACAGCATTTGAAAGAATAGGTGTGGCACTTGCTTTTTTGAAAGCTTCTTTTCTCATATCCCCGAGGAGGAGAATCATTTGCCTGTCCACAACAATACTAACATAGAATCCCTCTAATGGTTCTGGTCCAGATCCAAATTTAGCAGAGGAAAGGTCCCAAAATATGTCGATTTTAGAGCAATATGCCTCTAAACTCTTGGACCCTTTTCTCTTGGAGAATAACCAGGGTTTGATATCAACCTTACATAAACACTGATTAGCTGAATCATCTAGGCCTACACTTAGCCCTTGACCCATCAAATTCTTACTCCATGTAATAGTAATCAAGCAAGAACGACCTCGAATTCGACATTGATACAGACAAGTAACCAAATTCTGTGCATTTTTACTAGTATTTGAAGATGAAGATGAAGAATCAGCAACTTGCACACCGTTTTCACCAAAGCAAGAAGGAAAATCTCTCATTTTGTCTACAGAAAACTCTCACTGGGGAATTTTCACAAACACTTTATAGCCCAATTTCGGATCTAAAATTGGCACAAGAAATTGACTCAGAAATAGATAAGAGAAGAATAAATTAAGAAAAAGAAACGGTCATACCTCAATAACTGCCCTCAGAAATGGTTCAAAAACTGCAACTCATCTGGTCTGGTCTGGTCTAGGTTGATTGATAGAAGCATTTCATTTTCAATTGAAGAGAGAAAAAGGGAAATCTAAATTGAAGACAAAAATGGGGAATGTAGGTAGTAAAGTAACTGATGAGAGAAGCAGACAAAAAGCAGACTCATTTCACTGTACAGCCATCTCCAAAAATAAAAATTCAATTTTTTTTTCTTTCTTCAAATCAAAATTCATAAAACAGTGAATGTAATTTCATTATCTAAAGAAAGAGACAGATTAGGTAAGCAAAAAAGAAGAATGAAGAGAATGGCAACTGGGTATTTGCTGGAAAGGCTGGGATTGAAGATTACACCACACTGAGAAAGGGGGAAAAGGGCATCTATCTATTTTTCTCTCTCTAAATTCTCTCTCATAAAAACTTGTTTTTAACCTGACTGACATATATTCACATGTAAACAGAGGGAGGGAGAGAGCAACATTTACAACCCACAGAGACTCGTTTCAAACATCCCTCCTTTCATGGGAAATAATAAATATGGTTAATGTCGTATTTTGCTAACTATTTATACATCTAATTTCTTCATTTATTTTAGGATAAGATGAAAAATTAGGAGTCATTCTCGAGACTAATTTTATTCTTAACGTTTAAATTTATGTAATTTTATATTTAATATTGGTAAGTTTGATCAATTTTAAAATTACTATAAAACACAGATACTCAGTATATTACATATTAATTTTGGTAAATTTTATCAATTTTAGAATTACTATAAAACATAGATAGTATATTCCATATCAGTTTTATCCAATTTGTATAAATGTACTATTTTTTTATTTTTATTATGTATATACATATTTTTTCTGATTTATATATATATATTATGATCTGTTAATGATAAATGATAAAAAACATCGTTATTTCCAGAATTCATTGCTAAAAAAATAAGTTGAATTAATCCAAATATTTTTTTCCCTATCACTTAACACTATTTGCCCCACCAGTAAAAAATATTGTTGTTTGCATCATGTTTTTGACCAAAATATCATAAATAAAAAATATTTTTCATCAAAATTAATAAAATATTAAATAAAAAAAATAGTATTTTTCTAATCAAAAATTATATTTTTTTCTTAAAGATTATACGTTAATTAGAATTATTTGTATTAAAACTAGCTCTATCTCTTACCATAAATTTGAAAAAAAAAACTTCTAAAAAAGTGCGTCATATAAAATAAATAAATTGATAGATCATTTTATCGGGCAATGGAGATACTCTACGCATTCTATTAGTTATGTCTAAAGCCATATCTACAAGAGACTGAAAAAGGACCATTAATATATTAATGTAATGATCTGGTCCAAGGGATGACAATAAGATCACGAAAGAACTGAATCTCACATCGGAAATGGAAAGAGATTGGAGCTTATTAGTAACATGAGAATCCAATACATGTAGACGCGTTTTAAAACCGTCAAGTCCAAGGTGTTGAATTTAGGCCAAAGCGGACAATTTATATGGTACTACCCTGGATGCTACAATTGGTATCAGAGCGACTCTCCACATATGATGTGTGGTTCGAGGACGAACCAGTCGGAAGATGGTGGATCTGTAATGACTCGGGCCAAAGTGGACAGTGCTAGGATAGAATACCTGAGCAAGGAGCAACCCTAAGAGATGACGATGCGATCAAGAATGAACTTAATTCCACATCGAAAATAGAGAGAGTGACTACGGCTTATTAATAATCTGAGAATCCAATAGATGCAGACGCGTTTTAAAACTAAGAATGTTGGTTTTGGATTAAAGTGGACAATATCTACATAATGACTAGACCATGATATTATAATTAAAAACAAGGCCTAATGCTTCCACAGCCCCCTTAACTTGTCCAAATTGGTCATTTTATCGCCATCAACTCATCGAATGTCCTATTTACCCCCTTAACTCCATAAAAGTGGTATTTCTCACCCCCTCAACTTGTCCATTTAGCCCCCCAACTCATAAAATGTCCTATTTACCATCTTAACTCCATAAAAGTGGTATTTCTCACCTTACAATCCGTTATCGATGTCTAAATTGATATCCTTTTTTAAACGTTAAACCTATATTGGTGCTATTTTGTATGTGGAACCTAAATTGGTACTTCTTCAAAAACCATAGGCCTATTTTGATACCTTATCCCTATATATAATGTCTTTAACTTGTTTAACAAAATAAAAAGTTGATATTAAAAAAAATATATTTTCAAACTCATTTGAATAAGTCATATTAATTTTGCACTATAAAGGGGTAAGAAATACTACTTTTATAGAGTTAATGGCGTAAATATGATCATAAGGGGTGAGAAATACCACTTTTATGGAGTTAAGGGGGGTAAATAAGACATTCTATGAGTTGTGAAGGGGTAAAATGACCAATTTGGACAAGTTAAGGGGGTGAGAAATACCAATTTTATAGAGTTGGGGAGGTAAATAGGATATTCGATGAGTTGGAGGAGTAAAATGATCAATTTGGACAAGTTAGGGGGGCTGTGGAAGTATTAATCCTAAAAACAATAAAATGTGAACTAATTTGAACGAAGCTAGTACGGTAGATGTTAAATGTGAACTCCAGCTTTTGATTAGAATGAAAAATCGCAAAAAATAAAAATAAAAATAAAACATGCATATTTAAATTTTATTTGTCATCTATTTTATAAATTTTATATATTTATTTTTATTTACCAGATGTTTTATAAATTTTAGTTTCACAATGTATAATAAAATTACAATTTTCGCCTTTTTATGATATTTTTATTTAAATTAGTTTATATTTTATTGATTTTTTTGTATAAAATATAATATTTTTTTATTTTTATTATGTATATACATATTTTCTTATCTGTATATATATATATATTCTGATCTGTTAATGATAAGTGATAAAAAAAAAACACTGAATAACATGATTCATTACTAAAAAGATAACGGGATGAATTCAATTAATCTAAATATTTTTGCCCTATCACTTTATTTTAAGTTTAACACTATTTGCCCCACCAATAAAAAATATTGTTGTTTGCATCATATTTTTGACCAAAATATCATAATTAAAAAAATAGTATTTTTCTAAGCAAAAATTATATTTTTTCTTAAAGATTATATGTTAATTAGAATTATTTATATTAAAACTAGCTCTATCTTTTACTATAAATATTGGTAAATTTGAAAAAAAAAACTTATAAAAAATGCATTAATAATATAAACCATCATATAAAATAAATAAATCGATAAGCCTAAAGCCATATCTACGAGATACTGGAAGGTACCATTTACCATTAATAATGATCCGGTTCAAGGGATGACTATGAGAGCATGAATGAACTGAATCTCACATCGGAAATAGAGAGAGACTGGACCTTATTAGTAATATGAGAATCCAATACATGTAGACACATTTTAAAACCGTAAAGTCGAAAGTGTTGGATTTAGGCCAAAGCGGACAATATCTACATGGTACTGGCCTGGATGCTACAATTGGTATCAGAGCGACTCTCCACGTATGATGTGTGGTTCGGGGACAAACCGGGCGGAAGCTGGTGGACCTGTAACGACCCGGGCCAAAGTGGGTGGCGCTAGGATAGAATACCTGAACAAGAAGCAACCCTAAGGAATGACGTTATGATCAAGAATGAACTTAATTCCGCATCGAAAATAGAAAGATAGTGACTATAGCTTATTAATAATTTGAGAATCCTAAAGATATATGAAAGTCAAATAGATGAAGATCCCTGAATAAAAGGAAGAAATTTGTCGCATTTCAAAACTTCGATGAATTTTCTTTTGCTATTATGGCGGGAGGGAATCTTTCAAGTGCTATAGATAAAGTTATCCGTCAGTCAAAGTTTAGCAGTTAGCGGAACGGTAGTTGGGAGTGAAGCAGCGAAATAATGGTTCAAATCAAGTCAATTTTTCAGTGATTTCGAGCAAGGTTCAAAGACAGCAGAGATCGGGTAGCGAATGAAGTGGCGATCGACTTGGGCGGAACCTCGGTTGCCGTTCGGGGGAAGCTAGCTCGATCAACAAGGTCTTTGATCATCTGAGTGGGGGAGAATGTCATAGGCGAAGATTTGGCCATAAGCAAATTCATATATCTGTAGGCAAATCTCAGCATGTGGTCTGGGCCAAAGCATTGGCATAGGCAATGTTGAGGCGTCGGGAAAGGATTGCGGCAGAATCATGGCAGGCCAAGCCATCAGCGAGTAGTTAGGGTAGCGGCAAGGAAGATCGGGCCCGACGTCTATGTTGACTGGAGGCAAATATCAGTGAGTGGTGAATGGAACATATGAATGTCCACTGGCCGTGAGCTTGGACTCGTTGTAAAAAACACTATAAGGGGACATGGTCTCTGGCGTTGGATCTCTATCAACTCCTGAACCAGTTATCGGGACTGGTTTAAGCGATCTACCATAGTCCAAACTTTTATTCAAATTAGTTTACATTTTATTGATTTTAATTGATAAAAAACAATGGTTACCAAAATTTATTTTACAATTAGCGAAGCATTTACTTTAAAGGATTTTCAAAAAAAGATAAAAAATAAAAAAAATAAAATAAAAGAGTAATGATTGTTTGGCGTGCGGTCCTATTAAAACAAGTGGAATGCAAGCACGATGTCATTAATTTTTCCCTAATTAGTTCGTTAAGGACTAATTTTCTTTAACATTATTTCCTTTTTATTGTTTACGAAAAACCCAACTGCCAAATGAGACGTTGTTGAGCATATTTTAATTTTTAATTTTATGTCAAATATTCCTAGTGATTCTATAAAGATTTTGTCTGGATTGTTTTTCTTTTTTTGAAAAGATTTTGTGTGGATTGTTAAACTTAGGCCCCGTTTGTTTGGGGGAAAATATTGTGTTCTGGAAAATTTTATGCAGGGAAAATATTGTGCAGGAAAATAAAATATTTTATATTTGGTAACAACACTGGAAAATATTTTCCAACCACCAAATATAGATTTTTTATATTTTTTTATATTTTTAATTGTATATATAAAATACCAAAAAGAGATTCACATGTATTAAACATAAATTAAGCACAAAAAATACATATAAACGGTAAGGTGCCATTTGATTTGCGGAATAAAATGGAATGAAATAAAATTGTTATTCCAACGGAATAGAATAGCATAGAATGAAATAGAAATTCTTTAGGAATAACTATTCCTATATTTGGTTGGTGGAATAAGATAAAATATATAATTTTTCATTCAAAAGACAACATTACCTTTAAATCAATTACTATAAATTGTATGTTTTCTCGTATTATTAACGTTTTTTGCATTTTTTCTTCATTTTTTCGTGTTTTCAGGTTTAGTTTTTCGGGTTTTCCCTTTTTTCGTGTTTTTTATTTTTCGCATTTTGTAACTTTTTCGTGTTATTCACGTTTTTTCATTTTTTTTGTATTTTTCATGTTTTCGTGTTTTTTACATTTTCGTGTTTTGTTTGTATTTTTTGTCTTTTCATGTTTATCGTGTTTTTCACGTATTGTCACGTTTTTGTGTTTTAGCATTTTTCGCGTTTTCGTGTTTTTGTATTTTTTCACGTTTTCGTGTTTTTTTTTTGTATATTTCGTGTTTTATCACTTTTTTGCGTTGTTCATGTTTTGTGCTTTTTTAAGTGTTTTTTTTGCGTTTTTATGTTTTTCGAGTTTGTTCACATTTTCATGTTTTTTGCAGGTTTTTTTTCATATTCTCGTGTTTTGTAACGTTTTGACGTTATTCATGTTTTTCGTGTTTCATACTTTTTGTATTTTTACATTTTTAACGTTTTTCCTATTTTTCTCTACACTAGTATGTTTTGAGGAAAATGTTTTACCCTTAATGTTTTACCCTTTTGAAAAGGGTAAAACATTTTCCCTTATTTCTTCCTCTTTTTCCATTGACTTACCACTTATTTTCCTTTGACTTATTTTCCTGCCCAAACAAACACTGGAAAATTGGGAGAATATTTTTCTGTAGAATATTTTCCCCCAAACAAACAGGGCCTTACAGTATAATTAATTTTCATTATGTTAAATATGAAAACTGAGTCTTACTTCTTTTAAAAAAAAATAAATTATGACATTTTATTTTATTTCTATTTTCTCTAAGCCTCCCATTAGACGATTTTAATCACATGAATCTAAATGATCATCAGGGCCGGCCCTGGACATAGGGCCGGGGTGCACCGGCCTAGGGCCCAGGACTGAAGGGGTCCAAAATGTTTTTTTTAGCCTTTATATGTATATATGAAATTTAATTTTTTTTTTATATAAATAGTGATAGAATTATATAGGAGGGTCTATTTCTTTCCGAAACCCATTGATAAAAAAATTAAAAAGCCTATTTTGTTATGTATAAATTTTTTTATTATTAAAAATGCCCTTATTACTTATTTTGCCTAGGGCCCCTAAATTATCAGGACCGACCCTGACGATCATATAGTAAATGATCAAATTCAATAAGTAGATTGGCCCGGATAAATATAAAAGTACACTTTACTAAAAACCGTTAAAATATCATCTAACCCAGAGGTTCAACCGATGATCCTAAACTGCACCGCGGGTTTATACTTTGGAACGAGTTTAAATTTAAATCTCTAATTTTTTGAAAGAAAATTAAAGGTTAATAAATTTTATTAATTGTTAATTAGTTTTTCATAATTTTTTTTGAGGAAATTAAAAATTAATAAATTGTTTTAATTAATGATATTAATTACTACTTAGTTTTTCATATTTTTTTTAAGAATTAAAAGTTAATAAATTGTATGAGTCAAAGAAATTACCAATTGTTCTAATACAATTACTTACTATTTTATATTAAAAAAAATGTTATTAAAATTAATAGCATAATTTTTTTTATTAACATCATCAGCATTATACTATGTTAAAAGTAAAATTATTAGTTTTTATTGGATTTTTTTAACTTCGGTTGAGCTTTATACAGTATACGAGTAGTTTTTAAGAGTTCATTTTCTCCTCGTTGAGAGTTAGGTTTTCTTCTCTTCTTATTGAGAGTTTCTATGTAATCTCGGGGCAGTAAGTCTTAAAGTTTTTTCTCTGATTTAATTATCTAGTGGTAATGAAGGTCTTGATGGAGAATCTCTTCATTAGAGTCGATGGAGCTGAAGAGGTTGTTTTAGGAGGCAGTCTAGTAAGGAGGATGGGGGTTGCAACTGAAAAATGTTTGGTGGGAACTCTTCTTACTGATCGTTCTATCTACTTTTCGTCAATGCAATATCGCGTGACCAAGATATGGCGTTTAGTGAAAGGGCTTTATATACAAAAATTACCATCTTGTGTATGTAGGAAAAAAAATTAGATGACAACTCAAGGTTTTAAATTTTGTTAGTCCCACACATACATTTTTTCACTATATTTTTTTATTAAAATTCGAATTATTAGATGACAATAGGTCAAAGATTTAATTTGTAGGGTTTTACGTAACATACTGTTTAGTCCTCTATTTTGAAAAAAGCATTATAAGATCTTTATCTTTTGTTAATATTAATTCATTGGTCATTTTATTTGTTTGTTTTTAGATTTTTAACGGTTATATTTGACATCAATAGACTGACAAAAAATAACAGAGTATCATGATCATTTATTATTATCCTTAAAGCTAAGATTATGTATTTGGTTAAAAATCTAAAAAAATATACAAAAGGACCAAAGAGTTAATATTGACAAAGGATAGAGATTTTATAATGTGTTTTTCAAACTAAAGAAACTAACCAATGTGTTACGTGTAAAAATGAAGGGACTAATAAATTATTTACCCGAAATAATTTAAACACCAAACTAATTGATTTAAATCATATCTAGGAAGGATATTGGACACTTCTATTTTCAAAAAAGTTAAAAGACTTAAAAAGTAAAATAATATTCGGCAATCAACAATAAGGGGGTGTTTGGTAGCTGCTTTTCGACCTCCTGTTTGTCTTTTCACTTTGAAAAAGAGAGTTTAAGGTGTTTGGTTAGACACCTCATGTTTGCCTTTTGTAGCCGAAAAATAGCTTTTTATAAAAGCAGTGAATCCCTGCTTTTTGGAACAGCAGCCTTTTCAAACAGCAAACAGCAAACCGTAACAGGAAACAACAAACAGCAACAGCAAACATCAGATAAAACAAACGGACCCTAAGTCTTTAAATTTGTCAAAAAAAAAAACAATAAGTATTTATATTGTTGGAAATTGTAGTTCTCTATAAAACGTAATTATTCTCCAAATTCCAAGCAACAATAGCAAAATTATTAAAAATATTCCCAAAATATTAAGGCCCTGTTTGGTAAAGAGCGTTTTGGGATAAAAAGAGCGGTTTTGACCAACTTTAGCGGTTTGACCACTGAAACCACTGATTGGAGTGTTTGGTGGAGAGAGGTTTGGAAGAGAGTTTTGGGATGAAAACGCTAATTTAGAAAAAGCTCCTTTTATGAGCTTTTTCAATTAGCGTTTTGCAATATTAAAATTAATGGACTTCTTTAACCCTAATAGATAGACTTCTCCTCCAATATTAAAAAAAGAAATGCCCTTATTTGTCTTTTTGCACAAACTGCTATTATCAATCAGCTAATTTTTACCAAACAGGTCTACACAAACAGCTAGTCAAATCAGCTAATGTAATCAGCTAACAGCTAACATCTAATGTAATCAGCTAACGGCTAACAGCTAATTCCCAAACAGGGCCTAAATTACATTATTATCCCGACTTTATGGCTTCCGCCTTCTTCTTCTTCCTCCATATTCTTTTCTTCTCCACCATTTTTCTAACAATATCTCCTTCTAAAACGGAATCTACATCCCTAAATTGCAGCAATGGTTCTCTTTTTATTCATTTCCCTTACCCAAAAATTGCAGCAACTCTTCAAGTTTCAAATTTTGTTGTAAAACACAGCAAAAATGCAGAAGTATTCTACGAAAGAAGCAACCGCCATGGCTGGAGGGGCTCCAGCCATGGCGGTTTCTAGCAGAGCCAGGGAGGAAAACCCCTCTCTGGGGTTTTCCGTAGGGTCGGCCGACCCTCCCCGCCCTCTCTAGCTCCGCCCCTGATTACCTATTCCAATTTATTATTATTGTTGATGTGAATCATGTTATGTATGGAGGGCCTTGGGCTTATGATTCATCTTTTGATTCTGAATCGATTGAAGGAGGGGTTGGATCTATTGGATGTCGAACTCTATAATGTCCATACATAGATCCAAATACATAACATGCCATTAGGTTATATATCTATCGCAATGGGGAAGCAACTAGGAGGTTTTGTAGGCTCTTTTTGTAGTATGATCCGAATAATGACACGGGAGCCTGACTAGCTACATGAGGGTGTGGGTAATGCTTGATATCCGCCTCCTCTTTAAACGCTAAAAGCGTATCAAAACAGCAAGCAGGACGTCCCATCTTGTCCAATATAAATATGAGTGCTTAACCTACATTTGCTACATCAGTGACATGATAAGGCACACTGATATCTTTTTCCCTTGGGTATTTGATGGGACTCTGATGAAGGATTGGGGTCCATGTCTTAATGTTCAACTATGAAGAATTGTTAGGGGAGAAGGTGAACGTTAACTATGAGGAATGGATGAGCAACCACTACTTGCTGATAAGGACGAGAGTTTCTATTCTCTAGGGTTTTAGAATGTTGACGGTGGAAATATGATGATGTCTCCTATGTATGATGATGGCCTTCACACTGAGGACATCGAAGTAGACCTGGAAACTATTAAGGATAAGAAACGAAAGAGAATGAAGGACTTAACTAAGAAAGCTTCTGGAGTAGGGGTTCCGGATAGTATTACTGGGAATCAAATCCTGAAAACTACCAATGACAAACAATCAGTCAAACTCGATATGGGGTCCCACCGGTCACAATGATAGGCGTTAGCTGAAATTGCCGCGGTTTGGGCAATCCGTGGGTAGTGCATACTTACCCTAAAAAACCTTTTTAGGAGTCTACCCTCTTTTATGTTTTTATCTGAAACTTTAGTTCATGCAAATAAGCTTGATCAACTTAAGAGATTTGTCGGATTTGATAATTGCTTTAATGTTGACCGTCGTGATCTTAATTCTCGCTCAAGTCTTCCTTGTAACTGGAGACATGGACTGCATTCTTATTCTGGAGGAGAGGAGAGGGGGAAGAGACTACCCAATCTCCCTTATTAATTATTTTCAGGCAACTCTAGTGGATTATGTGCTCTCTGACATGCATCTTAAGGGTTATGTGTTCACTTGGGAGTGAAGTCGGGGCTCCCCAAATTTTGTGAAAGAACGGTTGGATCAATGTCTTGTATCATAAAGCTGGTTATCATTATTTCCTAATGCCTTACTGAGTAATGCTTCATTTTCAGATCATCTTCCCATTATTTTAAAGACTTTGCTCTTTTTCACAAGCTTCTGTTCGAAAATTTGATTTCAATTTTGAAAACTGTTGGTCTCAAGAGCAGTCGTTTGTGGATAAGGTTATCATCTTGTGGACCATTCTCAATGGATCGGATTGAATCTTTTAAGGTTGTAATGAACGAATGGGGGATGTATTTTCATTATCAGATCTCTAATCGGCTTGAGAATGAAAAAAAAATCTAGCCCACACCTTGGTAGTGCATCACGACTAGTAAGATGAGAGGATCCTCTAGTGTTAAGAGCTACGGAATCTGTCAGACCAAGAGCACGCTTATTTGTAGCAACATTCTAAGAATCATTGGCTACAAGGAGGTTATTGAAACAGTAAGTTCTTTCATGCAGCGGCTTCCCAAATGAAAAAGAGCAATCAAATTATTCATTTATAGCGGGCAGATGGGTCTTACGTGAAAGAGGCTGATGAAGTTCAAACTGAGGTTTTAAATTATTATTTAAAGCATTTGGGGCTGTTGATAGTGAGGCTGAGTTAGATATTGATTATGTTACTCCACGGGTTTCAGCCGTGGAGAATGATACCTTATTATAAACTTTTTCCTTGGAAAAAATCCATGTGGCTACTTTTCATATGCATCCCGATAAATCCTCGGGTCCTTATGGTTTAGGTTTGGGTTTTTATCAAAAAAATTTGATATATTATTGGAGAGGATATGTTTCGTGCGGGGGTGGAACGGTTAGAAATTAGTTGTTTTCCCTCACTTCTTGCTAATACTATGATTATGCTTATCCCTAAGATTGATTCACCTACGGGGGTGGGAAATTTTTTGCCAATAGCCTTTTATAATGTTCTTTATAAAATCATTTACAAAGTTCTAGCAAATAGGTTGAAGACAATTCTTCCGAGTATTATTTTTGAAGAACAATCAGATTTTATCGAGGTCAGATAATTGTTGATAGTGTTATCTTAGCTTTCGAGACCATCCATTTGATGAAGTGTAAGCAAAAAGGGAAATGGGGCTTGAAGGCGGTAAAAATTGATATTCGCAAATCTTATGACAATGTCCGATGGGGCTTTTTGCATGAAATGTTATTGAAATTGGCTTTCATGACATCAGGGTTCATTGGATGATGATGTGTGCCTCATTTGTGGCTTATATGGTACATGTTAATGGCAACAAAGTAGGGCCCATCGTTCCTAAGCGTGGTATTCGGTAAGGGGACCTTTTATCCCCGTATATCTATATCATCTGCATTGAAGGTTTCACAAAATGCACCAGCTTTTTTGTCACCTCCTTTTTGCTGATGACAGTCTATTATTCTGTGGGGTCCAAGATTGTGAGGCTATGATTTCGCAAGGGATACTTGCTCAGTCTGAACAACAATTATAAAAAAACATAACATTTTCTTCAGCAGTAAAGTGCCTGAGGCCCATCGCATTTTCATTCAGAACATCACAAGGATTCACCAAGTTCTTGATATAAGTCATTATCCAGGGTAACAATCTCAAGTTCTTTCTACTCATGATTTAGTAGAATGAGGGGATTTTTAGCTCTACGCATAAACTTTAAACAACTGGTCCAATCTAGGCACACAACGAGAAAACAAATTCAAAGTAACTATTTAACCATAAAGTAAAAAACTTTTAATTTCACCTCCTAACAGCGATGGCCAAAAACTTGTTGTCTAAAATAATGGCTTTAGCAAGTGCACTAGGTCTACCGTAGTAGTGGTAAGATACATTATTGTTTTCTACAGAGATTGAACATGTGAAACTAATCGAATAGTGTTAGATGAGGTGCCGCGGCCTAATCTCCCGGGCGGACCGGGGGGTGGACAACCTCATGGCGACGTAAGCGGTGATTGGCGCCGAAAGCAACCAATCGTGGAATCAAGCTGCTCGGCAGGACCGGAGCTTGGAGATATGGAAGAGTCGCCACCCACGAATGGGAAAATGAACACCGATCCCTTGCGGGAGACCGGTGTGGGTTCGGGAAACTTAGGTACGAGCCGAGAAGGCTAGCTCCTTTCCGGAGAAAGGCTACTAGGCATCCCGACATCGCCCGGTTATGAACCACCGGCCTCCTACTCAGCATGTTAGGCGATAACGGACTAATCGTATACTTCTTTAAGTTTAAAATTCATTTGAAACCTTTTCTTTCTCATTTTGGGAAACCGTTTTGAGCATATATTATTGAAAAGCCACTTTAGTAAAGAATCACCCATTTACATTATACATACACAGAGAAGGGGGGAAGAAAGAAGTGATTTATTTCCAACTTGATTTACATGTCGTGTTATGTGTTTATTCTACACTAACTTATTTCCTCAAAACGAGTTTATTTACATGGTTCGTACCTTAATCGTCGTTGGAACGATTTAGGTACGTTTCAAAACCCCGTTGATTTACATGGCATCGACTCGAATCGCCGTTGGAACGACTCGAGTGTTTTGAAGATGTGGAATGAAGAATTTGTATCTAGAAACGTGGTTAGGCATACAAGTCAATTTATTTTGTACAAAACGTTTAAGAAAACGATTCAAAACTCTATTATTTACAATGAAAGCGATTTTAATTACGAGGTTCGCCTAATCCGTCGTTGGAACGGATTAAGGTTTTAAAACGTGATATTTTGGAAAAAAATTAAAACGACCAGAAAACGTCATTTGCACTTTAGGAACATCTAGAAAAGCTTTAATTTAAAACAACCAATTAAACTCTCTTTTTTGTGATTTATTTTCCCCTTTTTCACTCAACTAACCCTTACTTGAACATAATTACAACAATTAGCAAATTAAACCCAAAATTCATCAAATTGAACCGAACCGGATGTCAAAAATTAAGGAAGAGAATATATATACATATATATTTTTAGCCAAAAATAATGATATATTTATAGATAAAATAAGAATAAGTGAAAAGATACTATGTATTGAATGTATAGAAAATAATAATGAAAATACTAAGTGTAATACATTTTCATTCTAAATATGTGAAAATAATAGGTAGAGCTTTTAAATAAGAAAATAACTTTTATTCCCAAAATAATTTCATTTAATAATAACTAATATAACCCGAATAGCCCAAAACTATATATATAGAATTTTACAAAGCCAACTTAATATAAATGGTATTTAAATAGGAAAATAATTATTATGCTATATATATACTTTTATTAAATCTAAATAATGAAAAATAATATATACACTTTCTACATAATCATATATACCAAAGATCCAAAAATGACTAGAAAATATATATTACATAAATATGTAAGTATGGATGAAGGACCAAAAACTTAAAAGTTGAGAAAAAGGGACCAAAATGGCATTTTTTACGTTTCAGCCGCTTTACCGACGGAAAATCCGTCGGTAAACAGCCTTTAGTGACAGAAATCGGTAAATTACAACAGCACTCCAAAACTTTCCAGATTAGTTCAAAAGCTTTAAATTAAGTCTAATTCAATCATTTTGGGATCTCCGAACTACCCGAAACGGATCATAGTCTTTAACGGAGTTTCCTAAAACGACGTTTTCTAGTTTAAAACGTTATTCGGAAATATCTTTGCTAAAACTAATATTTACAACGCTTCTAATACCCGAACTATCCTTAAGCGGATCACAGTTCGTATTGGGATATTGAAACGAGGTTTTTATTTTGGATCCAAACCCAAATATTAGTAGAATCAAAACAGAAAATTAATTTCACAAATCTAAACAATAAAAGAGTAAATGAAGAGATCTAAATAACAAAAAAAATGCAATAAAAGAATTAAACGGGTCTAGTTCCTCGGATTATTACCTCTTCAATCGGTAATAGAAATCCCAAATCAAGTCGATTGATTGTGTTGTTGAGTCGCTTTTTGGTGTTTTACCTTTGGTTCGGGTCTCGCCAAATTTTTCCAGGGGTTCGGGTCTAATTTTTTTTCTCCCCAATGCCTTGGACCCCATCCTATTTATAGGCAAATGGAGTCCTAAGCTTAGTTTATTTTTGGCTCCAAGCCAACTTGAAGCCAAAGATTAGCCAAATTAGCCTAGGAAACTTCCTCCTCTTTTCCTTTTTATTTTTGTTTTACTTTATTTATTTTTATATTATTTCTTTTTAATAAAATAATAAAACAACAAAAAAAAAATGAAATAAGAAAAAAAAAATAAAATAAAGAATAATAATAAATAAAAAAAATGTAAAAGCACTTGGCTTTGGCCAAGTGCAGCGAAATTGCACTTGGCCAAAGCCAAGTGCCATGGGGCTGGGCCTAGGTGGCCCAGCCCCTGTCACGGGCCGTCACGGGACCTCGCGGCCCCCGACGGAACCGCGTTTGTATATAAAAATATTTTAAAAAAACCTAAAATTAATCCAAATATAAAAAATGATTTTTATCAAAAATGATTTTTGTCAAAACCGATTTTATAAAATTAGCTTTTATAAAATCGATCTTATTACAAAACTATTTTTTTATTGTTCAAATTCTAAAACAAAACCCCTATCGACCTGAGATTTTATTAATAATGAAATACTCCGAATTTGGCGAAATGATTTAAGATTTCATTCGCGGAACCGATTCACCCGTCATCTCGATTCGATTTCCGAATTCGATCAAACCGGTCTCCACGGTTCCTTTGAACAACGTTTTTTTTATATTTATTATTTTTATTGACTCGTCATTTATTTTAATCGACTGATTTGGATTCCTTTTTATAATTTTTCTTCATCGGTCCTCCGACCCTGGTGTCTACAGTTGCCCCTACTTTCTATTTTTGGCAGTGACGTGTGTGCTTTTTCGAAAACCTCTTTTCGTGAATTCAACACATGCAATGCGAAATATATTAAAGTAAAAGACACCTATAGAGTGGGAGGAGAAATACCTGATCTCCATGTCGCAAGTTCCTATCTTGTCTTCAATCATCACTTTGGCTGTCCCGTCCTCGCCTCTGAATCAGCTATCGACAGACGCTCATTCTAGGGACCCTAGTCTCTAAATCGACTGCATATAAAATGGCTCAATAGCAACCCTGGTCTACGATCTTAGGTAAAACGGCTCAAAAGCTACCCTAGTCTGCGACTGCGAGGATGATGGCTCAATAGCTACCCTAGTCTACGATCTTAGGTAAAAACGGCTCAAAAGCTACCCTAGTCTGCGACTGCGAGGATGATGGCTCAATAGCTACCCTAGTCTACGATCTTAGGTAAAAACGGCTCAAAAGCTACCCTAGTCTGCGACTGCGAGGATGATGGCTCAATAGCTACTCTAGTCTACGATCTTAGGTAAATATGGCTCAAAAGCTACCCTAGTCTGCGACTGCGAGGATGATGGCTCAATAGCTACCCTAGTCTGCGATCTCAGGTAAAAACGGCTCAAAAGCTACCCTAGTCTGCGACTGCGAGGATGATGGCTCAATAGCTACCCTAGTCTACGATCTTAGGTAAAAACGGCTCAAAAGCTACCCTAGTCTGCGACTGCGAGGATGATGGCTCAACAGCTACCCTAGTTTACGATCTTAGGTAAATATGGCTCAAAAGCAACTCCGGTCTGCGACCATGAGTCAGATGGCTCAAAAGCAACTCCGATCTGCGACCGTGAGTCAGATGGGTCAAAAGCAACTCCGGTCTGCGACCGTGAGTCAGATGGCTCAAAAGCAACTCCGGTCTGCGACCGTGAGTCAGATGGCTCAAAAGCAACTCCGATCTACGACCGTGAGTCAAATGGCTCAAAAGCAACTCCGGTCTGCGACCGCGAGTCAGATGGCTCAAAAGCAACTCCGGTCTGTGACCGTGAGTCAGATGGCTCAAAAGCAACTCCGGTCTGTGACCGTGAGTCAGATGGCTCAAAAGCAACTCCGGTCTGCGATCGTGAGTCAGATGGCTCAAAAGCAACTCCGGTCTGCGACCGTGAGTCAGATGGCTCAAAAGCAACTCCAATCTACGACCGTGAGTCAAATGGCTCAAAAGCAACTCTGGTCTGCGACCGCGAGTCAGATGGCTCAAAAGCAACTCCAGTCTGCGACCGTGAGTCAGATGGCTCAAAAGCAACCCTGGTCCACGACCGCGGGTAAAATGGCTCAAAAGCAACCCTGGTCTCTAAATCGACCGTAGGCAAAATGGCTCAATAGCAACCCTGGTCTCTAAATCGACCGCAGGCGTGTAGTGATGCATATAGATGGGTGAATGTAGCCTAGTCTATGGATGTATGTAAACACCTATGTGTGTGTGTGCAGGTGACCGTGCGTGTGTTTGAATGTGCATACGTGTGGCCTATGTGTTTTGCTTTATATGGATGTATGGACACGTGGGGATGCAAATTATGTACATGTGGATGAGATGCTCGGATGGATTCCTTTTTCATAGGCTTGGCGGATTCTTGTAGCTTTAGATCAAGAAATGATGTTTCGGGCCGTCCCCAAGGAGTGCGAGGATGAGGGCGAGGTTAAGTTTGAAACCAAGGGTTGTAAGGATGAGGATTTGGTCTTGATGAGCTCGTGTCAAAGGGGCTCTCGCTTTTAACCAGAGTTTGACGTATTCATTTTTTCCCTAATTTTTGTCTGAGCTGCCCTTTTCGGGTTTTCCACTCAACGGGATCTCTCCGATATTCTCTATCTCTCCTTTTGCATGAACTGCCCCTAGGGGTTTTCAATTCATCTTTTCTATATCTCACTGATTTTCTCTATCTCTCCTTTTGCTTGGACCACCTCTTTTGAGGTTTTCAATCCAACCTTTTTGTTCAATTTTTTTATTGTGAATGATACCGGATAGCACAGGGGATTCATATCCACGGGCCGCTTCTATGCTGAGCATTTGATGATGAGTTCATGCCTGATGCCTTCGTTAATGGAGAAGCTTCCGGAGCGAGATGGATGGTGATCTGATTGTATGGTCGTGCCCGCGACTGGAGTTACCGTCTTGGTGTGAGTTAGAAGTTGATGCGAGCGCATGCCCCTGCCAACTCGAGGTGAAATTTCACGTGCGCTCAAGCTAGGGATATTGCCGTTCGGGAGTAGTTACTTCGGTCGAAGTTTGACTCTTGAGAGGACCACATAGGAGCGGAGGAACCAGACTTCATGGAGCATGAGAGAGAGGAATAGTTTCTTTTTTTATTTTTTTTAGTTTTTCTTTTTTTTCCTAGATTTTGGATCGGTTTATGGATGTTGAGGCGATTTAGCTGGGGTGGGGTGTCTATTGATGCAGGTGTTTTTATTGGAAATGCAACCGTCTAGCTTAAATAGAGCACTTGGCAAATATACATTGAATTGTTTACCGCTCAGTTTATTAACCACTGTCACCGAAGCATGCCCTTTCGGGTTTTCACACTTCAGTTATTTTAACTCTCTCCTTTTACCCCGGAATTTTCAAATAAGAGCCCCGTGGGGTTTTCACTTATTGGGGTGTCCCTTGTTGTTGCATAGGCCACCCTTTGCAGATTTTCAACCTACCGGGATTTTCTTTTTTTTTTTTTTTAATTTTCATGAGAAGGATTCCTTGGTTCCTTCGAGATGGATTAAAGTTCTGAACTTTGTCGCCGCCTTCGGCTTCGCTTGACTAAGCATTTGATCTTTCTTTATTACAGTGAGCTTTTCTCGTACATTTGATTACACATTTGTTGGACAATGTCAACCGCTCTTGTCCCCTTGACGCCCCTCGGCTAGTTACGTCCGCTTGATAATTTTCTCTTACTTCTGATTGGCTTGACTTTGCCCCTGAGCTTTTTCAGCATTGCCCCTTTTTTTTTCGAGTCATCATAGACTTGAACCCTTTCATTGATCCTGGAACAGGGTCCTTTATCGTTGATAGGTTAGTTGCCCCCGTCTTGTTCTAAATGGTGCACTCATGCGCTGGTGTCCCCTTTGGGGGGAGGAATTTTTGTCGATGCCTTAGTGCTAGCATGGTTTTGAGGGCTTGCTGCTTACCACGTATTTTCTTCTCTTTTTCTCTCTTTCGGACTTTGTTGATTTTCGCTAAATCTTCTTTTTGGCAAAACCCGGTGAGAACGCTTCGTTTGATGGATCTACGTCCAACTTATCATCGTAGGGTCAGGGAATCGCTTCTCATGATTTATTTTGCTTTTTTTTTTTTACTCTCTTAATTTTCTCTCTTCAGTGGTTAAGTACCGAGCAATAAGTATATTCTAGAGCTTATGTCCGTGCCATGATAGAAGCGGGAATATCTCAATTGAGTAGATATCAAATGTAAGTACGTATGTTTAGGATAAATTTGCGGAAACGAAATTTCATTGAATTCAAAAGGAAGTTAATAACACCTTGTGGAATAGAAGATAAAATAAAAGACAAGGATAAAGACTACAAGTGCAATCCTCTCTCTCATACTACTTCAGGAAGCTTCAAGTTCACCTGCTTTATAAGTGTCCTCAATCTAGAGACCTTCTTCTTTCGCTTATCCTGATCCGTGGTAGACCTCACCGTTCAAGGAACAAGTCGAAGACTTCATCCGCTGAGAAGGATCTGGGTCACTTATCTTCCCAGCTTCGATGAGATCTTGGATTTCATGCTTCAACTTCATGCAAGTGCTTGTTTCGTGACCATATTTCTGGTGGAAGTGGCAGTAGCCCCTACGTTTGACTAATTCAGTGGTTGGACCTCCCGTGGCTGGTAGGGGATGAAGTATATCATGCATTTGTAGGCCCTCCAATACTTCTAATAAGGGTTGAGTGAAAGTGGAGAATTCCCTTCCCTCCCTTCTATACTGAGTGGGCGACGGAGGGCGAACAACCTTGGTAATCTCATGTCCCCGATGGCGTGGATCTGGTTGTGTTCGTGAAATATGGTGTGAGACTACCCTTGGTGGAGTGAATATTTGTGGATTAACTTGTAACGCAAGCTGGAACATAGGTTTCTCCATAGCAGCTTTCGGGATCTCCGCAACCAGTGACTCGCTCAGGACCTCCCTGACCAACCTTTTCAGCTCTATCTTGAATTCATCTGAAGCAAGGATATCGGGAAGAACTCGCTCGATTTCTGCTCTGAGATTGAAATCTCCTATCATCTCTTGGGAATTTTCAACCCCCTCATGCTTAGTATTCTCCGGATCATTAAGAGCACGTTTGAACTCATCAGAAAAGATGTATTTGGCTAAAGCCCCTTGCACACGGCTCTCAAGATTGTGGTTTGAATTGCTGGACTGGGCCATGAGTTGAGTTTCTAACAAGGAAAGAGAAAGGATCGGTGAGTGGAGCTTTTTAGGCATTATGAATTTTGATGATGCACGTGCGATGCGAATGCTAAAGCTATCTACTTGTGCCTCCTATAGATGGATGTATGATTTATGCATGATTCGTGGTCTGCGCTTTATTTCTTACAACATAAACACGATTTGACTGGAGCTAAACCCCTTCTTCTTTTTTCTTTTCTTTTCTTTTTTTTTTTTTTTTTTACCAGAGCCGTCGGCAGTACTTTGGTCGTTTGTGCTAACTTACCTGTTTGGAAGTGCCGATGCCTAAAACCATTTCAATTGTTATACACACATTAGTACGAACCCTACAAGTTCACCTTGCAATGCTTTACAAGATGTACAATGTTGAATGACGCTTGACACGACTGACACTTATGAGATTGAGACGACCCTCATGATACGTAAAATCCCCTATGACACTAGGTAAATGAGAGTGTACCCCGATGATATCCGTGACGTGTAGATACATTGGAGGGGTAGCGACATGAGTGGTGGGAATGGCATATTTGGTACATCGATACGACTCACGATCTAAAAAGAACAACCTAAGCGATCATGCCTGAGGTGTATGTGAGGGATTGCCATCCTTGGTGGCAATGACGTACTTCGAAGATAGGCGGTGTTACACGGACTGATGTGACGCTCATGGTATGTCCGAGACTCAAACAGACCGTGATGGAGGCATGCGGGGCATTTGTCCATAGTTTACTTGGTATCGATACTGATAACATGGAACCGTCTTTCTGGGAAACACAAGTTTCCTGAAACAGACCGACGTAGAGGGCGTGTCCTAAACTAGAAGCAAGTGGGATGAGACCACCGCATATGGGGTGTGGGTCAAGGGTTAGTTTAAACCCAAGACACGAATACGTAGGTGTACCAACGGAACCTTGGCGTGTTATGCAGAAAGTGGTGATGCACGGGACATGCCCTAAATAGGTTAAGGCATAGGGGAGGCTCGAGTGACATATGTGATGTGCGCTAATCGTCAGCTTCTCCTGGAAAGCAACTATTACGATGATGGGTATTATTTGACGGGATAACGAACACGGAATTCCCGACACTCGAGGTACGAATAGGATGCATATGTCAACATACGAGGTACGTGTCAATTGTTAACTCCTACTTGGCTCACTAGCATCTTGACATAGTGGTTTGAAACGTGGTGCGTTCGGGAAACACGATGACGTACTTGGTATGCCTTAGAGGTAGCCAAAAGGCATGATGGGAGTCCCACTTGATGTGCCCCCACGATTGACTTATACGTAACTCACGAACGATGTGATGGCTTGATTTTGGGATTTCGACCATTGTGGGGGAAATCCAACATGCTAGGTACGAGACACGAATAGGGTACGCATATGACACACGTATTATCTGACCAACTTTGGGTACAGAGATGACTCGAGAGGTACCTTCTAACAATATTGGAGGTGTAAGCTCGACACGATACCGACACGCAGGGTGTGGTTCAAGGATTAACTTAAGCTAGGGACCCAAATACCTCGATGGATTTGCGGACATCAGTGCGTCCGGTAGAATGAGAGGTGTCCTAATCCGATCGAGGTATCAACGAGACGGAAATGAAGACTTACCTGGTACGTGTCGAAGGTCAATTTGTTTCATAGCGCAAACCCGACGAAGATATGTTTTATGAGAATCACTAAAGATCTTACGCGGATATGTCTGACGTATTCGGTCCATCATTGATATTTGAGATACCAACGATGACACACAGGGTGGACATCCATAGTTCGACGGGAACCTATTACTATGAACAACTCGAGGAACAACGAGGACGCGAACCAAGACCTTCGAGGTAAGTGCCAAATATTGGACTTAGCCGCGGTATGAACAACTCGATACTACTGATACGAGTGAGACTCAAATAGCGACACATAGGGCATGTGTCTCAGACTCGTGGATAAGGCAATTCGGAGTTTGGGGGCACATGGACAGCGGTACCAATGATGTAGGGAGAGCGTGTCGAGGATTTGACGATAGAAACAAACCGATGTTTGAGACGTACTCCAGATATGAGTGACAATTTACAGGGCGTACGTCAGGAGTTTGATAGGAACCTCATGACATGAACGACTCAGTGTGTCAAGGTATGGGCGGGATGCCCGAGATGTCCCATAGGGTACGTGCCTAAGGGTGTGACTTGGACTCGATGACATGAATCACTCTATATGACAGGTACGGGCCAAAAGTTCAACTTGAACTTGTCGATACAAATGACTCGACATTGGGGGTGTAAGCAAGATGCACGTGATGACATATATGAACTTGCCCCAGATTCGACTGGAACTCAATGACATGAGTGACTCGACATTTGACATGCGAACAAGACGTACCGAACCGCGTATGTGGGTGTGTGCCATAAGCTTAACCTTGACTGGATGGTATAAACGACTCAGTTTTCGACATATGAGTAAGGTGCGAGGGATGACCTACGGAACGCGCGTCAAAGGTCGGTCCAGAATTGGATAGCCTAATGACATACTCGTGGGCTACAAATATTGACAAGGCGACATGTGGGGCACATTTTGACAAGGCCCAACGTATGACTAAAGCGCAAGTGGTGACATACGAGATACGCACCGAAAGCTGATACGTGTTCGAAGGACTAGTGTCACATGTTTGGAATACTGATGTGTTACGATATATGATGACACACCTGGTATGTCTCATATCAATTTGCCCATTTTTGAAGATGCGACAGTGTGTCTCAAGAAGGCCGAGGATGCGCGGGTTACCTTAGTACAATGACGTATCGATATACAAAGTACGGTCAAGAGTACCAATGGGGGCATGAGGATGACCTACTAGCTAAGAGTTTAGTGCAATGACGCATAGATTCATTAGATGTGACGAGGTGACCTATAAGGCGCTAGCTAAAGAGCGGATATGACGCCATGACTTCGTGTGAAGCGTGCATCAAAGGGTCAATGTGAACCTGGGATCCGGACAGTGGGATGACGCAAATACGAGGGGACGCTATGACGACCCACATGGCGCACCTAAAGGTACAAATTGGAAGCGTGGGTAACACACCAGTCAAGGGTTCGTTTCGAAGTTCAGGGTATTGCCCATAATTCTGAAATACGGAGGTGCTACGTATGGACTACCTCCCCAGATGCGAATGACGACAGGTAAACGAGATTCGTGTGAAACAGTTCACTCGACCCTAAGGGTTCGATCCTACAACCACGTAACTTTGGAGTATAGATGCACGGCGCACCGACACACATGGCATGTCTTAGCATGCGAAGGTCATGATGGAAACCTATGAGGTGAGGGGCATGGATAATGCAACAACGTAAGTTGGAATCACTTGGGCATTGTGTATAGCGTGGCGACATCCGGGGATATGTCTTGAGATACGAAAGGGAGGTGACGACGACCCATGAGATTATGGTTCTATTTGAGATCAAGGTGCCAGTCATAATCTTGAGATGAGTTGGCTAGGGCGTAGCGACACACATGGTATGTCTTGAGGCGTAAGTAGGACATGTATGAGACATGTGGTGAATGGTTAATTCGAGTCTCAAGGGAACCGACGCCACGACAAATTTTTTTTTTTTGAACCATCGATAAGTTGCCCGCGACATGGTGACACACATAGTATGTCTCGAGTCGACCGTGTGGAGAGTGAACGGAATTTGCCCCACGATGCGAATGTTATGACAAACGAAGTATGACCACCAAGCAGTTTGGATTTGGCAAGGATGCATATCTAACGAATAGTATTCTCAACCATGATAGAGGGAGGCGGAGTACGTCGTGACACATGGGATATGTCTCCGGATAACTTAAGCATGGTGGCAAAGACGCATGTGATATGCCACGATGCACAGGGTATACCTCCTAACGGCATAAACAAGACGATAAAGATGGGTGTGGCGTATCCCACACAAAGTATAACACGATGAAGACGTAGGGAGTACCTCGAGGTCTAAAGGTGCTCCTCTGGACTAATATGTAAGACACATCACACATGCAGGGTAGAACTTTTGACGGGCATGCGAGATATGGTAATGACATGAGATACATTGCGATATACGGGATATGTCTTCCGTTAGGCACCTAGCAAGGCGAGGACTCAGGTCATGCTATACAGTGTATGGCTCTAGACTAGCGTATCCGACATGAAAGACGCATATGCGACCTATCGCGATGTATAACCTTGACAATACCCGGATGTACGCGATGCACGGTGGCGCATTAAGTACATGCTGTGACTAGTGTATAGTTGACGCGATGGAGACGTACGAGACAATTCATGATATGGAAGGCGGAACGAGGCAAGGACGTATGGGATACGTCACAACCCAACTGGTATGTCTCCGTCAAACTCATATAACATGGTGAAAAAGCGCCTGATACACCATGACATGCGGGATATGAATCTCATGCCTCTCGCTTGGCGTAAGGGAAGAGGCGAAGATGTACGGGAGGCATTATGTCACACATAGTATACCTTTTGAACGGTGTGTAATGACATGGTAGAGACACCAGGAATGAGTCCCAATAAGCGGGGCTCAACAGGGAAAAGACATATGGAATATGTCGCGACATGACAGGTATGCCTCTTGATTGGTGCCCGGACGACTAATGGAAGATGCATGGGGCGCATTACGTCCTACGGGGTACAACAAAGTGAAGATACAAGGAATATGTCACCACCCGATAGGTGGGACTCCTGACGGGTGGACACATGATGACACGATGCAGCCAGGCCATAGGGGATTTGTCATGAAAGAACGGTATGCCTCTTAACTGGGCAAGGATATACAGGAGATGACGCGACATACGGGGTAAGCCAAAACCAAGGCGTAGGGGATATGCCATGACATAATGGTTGTACCTTCTGATCGGTGCCTACGATACTGGACAAATGTACGAGGTATGCTACTATACGCATAGTATGCTAAGGCGAAGACGCATAGGATACGTCATGACATAATGGACATGCCTCCTAGCTAGAATACAAACGACACGGTGAAGACGCATGAGATATGCCAAGGATGCATAGGATGCGTCCCAATACATAGGTATGACAAGGCAAAGACGTATGGGATACGTCACGACATAACTGGTATGCCTCCTGAATGACACACGACGACGGGGTCGACTCTTTCTCACATTCCTAATAAATACGTCCTAAGTCTACGAAACCTAGAATGGCTGCACGCAATTTGGTTAGCATGCAACGCTCTACATGGCATGACTGCAATGATTTGTTAAGCATAGAATGTATTATAACTTAAATTTGACTTGACTGATGTACAACAATATATAAATCTATACAAACAAACTAGTTAGCGAAAAATCGTACATAACGCGTAAGTAGATCGCAATAAGAGAAAGAAAACGTTAGATAACAATCCATTCATCACATCATCTCTCTTCCATCCTTATTTCTCCACACACTCGTTGGTCCAAGTCTCTTTCCTAGGATTTTGGTATGGGCTCACATCGTGGTCCAGGGGACGCGTGATGCCGTCGATTATTGCAGAAAAGTAAATCATCCATCAGACAATACAGTTCGTTTTGACGCATCCACGTTTAGTGACTAAGAAATCGACCAAGTTGGATTGTTCTTTCAGAATAACTCGTCTTTTGTCCTTTTGTGAGACGCATTAATTCGGGTTTTGAATCCCTTTGAGCGCATCTCAGTTTTTAGACACGGTTCGAGTTACTCTTCTAGTTCAATCGTTCGTTATCGTCTATGATTCGTTCCCTTTTATTCACGTGGATTTGTGTCTCGATTTTTGGATTACAACGGGATATTTTTGGATCTATCGAGAGACGTAACCACGCGTTTATTTAGTGATGGAATCATTTTTGAATTTAGGGAACGGACTCATCGCGTAATGTGTTTGTTTTTAGCGTCGAGGATTCGTTTGCTCCTGAAAAGACGGCGAGTCTTATTTGAGCGCTCGGTAATCTTTCGGCTAACAACAATCCTTCATTCTTTCCAATTCACGGGATATATCACCTTAGTGTGGTTATAGAAAATCAACGTTTCGTTGAATCGCATGTTTATTCGAGGCGAGGATATCACCGTTCTCTTTCCTTTAGGCGCGAATTTAAGCAAACACGTACATCGGGCCATATTTCTTGCAGTTTTGGTAACGGTCGAAATGATCGAGTCGTTAGTCAAAACCCGCAGTCTCGTCCATATGGTGCAATTATATGGTTTGGCTCAATTCGACTTCGAGATTTTAAACGGGGTATATATTCGTTCGAGACACGTATTCAACGGCATTGGTTTATTTCCTTTAACTACCCTCGATATTGATATATATCGTAGACTCGGAATGATTTTGGTCGTTTAGTTTATTTTTCTTTTCTTTTGTTTTCCTAGTCACCTTTGCGGACACATCCATTTCTCTTAAGAACGACACGAGGCATAACGTAAAAGCTCGTCTTTTATTCAGAAGGGACGGGCTACTTGTGCGAAACTTTTCACGTTACGACAGGGTCATTCAAGACAGAAATGTTCTTTGTTTTCGTTTCGTCATGATCTCGTTTTATCCCAATTTATTTAATGAATGTGAATAACGGCTACTGTTAATACAGTCTTTTGCATCGAGATGTAATTATCCTTAATACCAAACCGATTCATACTAATACGTGCTTACGTCATAACGCATTTCCTGAACACGTGCCTTCGTCGGGACACTGAAAGGGACAAGGCGGGTCGCACATGTTCATTCATATGAGATGACTAAGTCGTCTTTAGTTCAAATCGTTTCGATGTTTCAGGGTAATTAGTATGTCGATTCATGAGCATATATTAACGCATCGTCTCATTTTCTTTACATAACTTAGGATTAGACACGTATCATGGCGGTTTGAAAACACGAACTGATTCATTTATCACATCAAAAATGGTAATGGGTAATCCTATGGCAACTTCTAAGGCTACTATATACTGACACGGCTGACCGCGGGACCTCACAGGACCGCACAGATTCGCCCCTAACGAATGGATGGGGACCCTCTGGCGCCTTACTGTAAGGGGGAACTTACTCTAGCCTCTTTCGAGCGACGAATGGACTCTCGCTAGAGGTTTCGTGGAAATTACCCAAAGGGTTTGCAATAATGCACATGTATGCATACGAAAAGAAGTAAAACGATCCGTCCCCGTTAAGGGCTTAGTGCACGCCTTCCGGAATCAAATTTCTCGCTTCCCCAGCAGAGTCGCCACTTGTTAGACGAGGTGCCGCGGCCTAATCTCCCGGGCGGACCGGGGGGTGGACAACCTCATGGCGACGTAAGCGGTGATTGGCGCCGAAAGCAACCAATCGTGGAATCAAGCTGCTCGGCAGGACCGGAGCTTGGAGATATGGAAGAGTCGCCACCCACAAATGGGAAAATGAACACCGATCCCTTGCGGGAGACCGGTGTGGGTTCGGGAAACTTAGGTACGAGCCGAGAAGGCTAGCTCCTTTCTGGAGAAAGGCTACTAGGCACCCCGACATCGCCCGGTTATGAACCACCGGCCTCCTACTCAGCATGTTAGGCGATAACGGACTAATCGTATACTTCTTTAAGTTTAAAATTCATTTGAAACCTTTTCTTTCTCATTTTGGGAAACCGTTTTGAGCATATATTATTGAAAAGCCACTTTAGTAAAGAATCACCCATTTACATTATACATACACAGAGAAGGGGGGAAGAAAGAAGTGATTTATTTCCAACTTGATTTACATGTCGTGTTATGTGTTTATTCTACACTAACTTATTTCCTCAAAACGAGTTTATTTACATGGTTCGTACCTTAATCGTCGTTGGAACGATTTAGGTACGTTTCAAAACCCCGTTGATTTACATGGCATCGACTCGAATCGCCGTTGGAACGACTCGAGTGTTTTGAAGATGTGGAATGAAGAATTTGTATCTAGAAACGTGGTTAGGCATACAAGTCAATTTATTTTGTACAAAACGTTTAAGAAAACGATTCAAAACTCTATTATTTACAATGAAAGCGATTTTAATTACGAGGTTCGCCTAATCCGTCGTTAGAACGGATTAAGGTTTTAAAACGTGATATTTTGGAAAAATTTTAAAACGATAAGAAAACGTGATTTGCACTTTAGGAACATCTAGAAAAGCTTTAATTTAAAACAACCAATTAAACTCTCTTTTTTGTGATTTATTTTCCCCTTTTTCACTCAACTAACCCTTACTTGAACATAATTACAACAATTAGCAAATTAAACCCAAAATTCATCAAATTGAACCGAACCGGATGTCAAAAATTAAGGAAGAGAATATATATACATATATATTTTTAGCCAAAAATAATGATATATTTATAGATAAAATAAGAATAAGTGAAAAGATACTATGTATTGAATGTATAGAAAATAATAATGAAAATACTAAGTGTAATACATTTTCATTCTAAATATGTGAAAATAATAGGTAGAGCTTTTAAATAAGAAAATAACTTTTATTCCCAAAATAATTTCATTTAATAATAACTAATATAACCCGAATAGCCCAAAACTATATATATAGAATTTTACAAAGCCAACTTAATATAAATGGTATTTAAATAGGAAAATAATTATTATGCTATATATATACTTTTATTAAATCTAAATAATGAAAAATAATATATACACTTTCTACATAATCATATATACCAAAGATCCAAAAATGACTAGAAAATATATATTACATAAATATGTAAGTATGGATGAAGGACCAAAAACTTAAAAGTTGAGAAAAAGGGACCAAAATGGCATTTTTTACGTTTCAGCCGCTTTACCGACGGAAAATCCGTCGGTAAACAGCCTTTAGTGACAGAAATCGGTAAATTACAACAGCACTCCAAAACTTTCCAGATTAGTTCAAAAGCTTTAAATTAAGTCTAATTCAATCATTTTGGATCTCCGAACTACCCGAAACGGATCATAGTCTTTAACGGAGTTTCCTAAAACGACGTTTTCTAGTTTAAAACGTTATTCGGAAATATCTTTGCTAAAACTAATATTTACAACGCTTCTAATACCCGAACTATCCTTAAGCGGATCACAGTTCGTATTGGGATATTGAAACGAGGTTTTTATTTTGGATCCAAACCCAAATATTAGTAGAATCAAAACAGAAAATTAATTTCACAAATCTAAACAATAAAAGAGTAAATGAAGAGATCTAAATAACAAAAAAAATGCAATAAAAGAATTAAACGGGTCTAGTTCCTTGGATTATTACCTCTTCAATCGGTAATAGAAATCCCAAATCAAGTCGATTGATTGTGTTGTTGAGTCGCTTTTTGGTGTTTTACCTTTGGTTCGGGTCTCGCCAAATTTTTTCAGGGGTTCGGGTCTAATTTTTTTTCTCCCTAATGCCTTGGACCCCATCCTATTTATAGGCAAATGGAGTCCTAAGCTTAGTTTATTTTTGGCTCCAAGCCAACTTGGAGCCAAAGATTAGCCAAATTAGCCTAGGAAACTTCCTCCTCTTTTCCTTTTTATTTTTGTTTTACTTTATTTATTTTTATATTATTTCTTTTTAATAAAATAATAAAACAACAAAAAAAAATGAAATAAGAAAAAAAAAATAAAATAAAGAATAATAATAAATAAAAAAAATGTAAAAGCACTTGGCTTTGGCCAAGTGTAGCGAAATGATTTAAGATTTCATTCGCGGAACCGATTCACCCGTCATCTCGATTCGATTTCCGAATTCGATCAAACCGGTCTCCACGGTTCCTTTGAACAACGTTTTTTTTTATATTTATTATTTTTATTGACTCGTCATTTATTTTAATCGACTGATTTGGATTCCTTTTTATAATTTTTCTTCATCGGTCCTCCGACCCTGGTGTCTACAAATAGTCCTTTAAACAACTGCTTCTCAATAAAGGTATTAACTTTTTGGTGATTTAAGCAAGATTTTATGTAAATTTGAGGTTTGAGAGAAAGAACATGTTGATTTTACCACAATTGTTAAAGGCATAAGCCTAACACTACTCGAACAAGTAGTTTTAGTGTATTTAATCCATTGTTATGCATGAATGTTGTTAAGTCTAGAAAGTTTCACATCCCACAAAATGTAAAGTTTCACAATTCTATGATCTTTTTTTAAAAGACAATCCTATGATCTTAAAACATGCTTGGTATAGTAAAAAGTACATAATATAGTTGGATAACACTTCATCCCTCTCTCCCTTTGCGCACGATCTGCGTATCAACCTGCTGACCCGATTCATGATCCATTTCTAAACTGTTTGAACTGATTGGTTTACTGTACACAAGTATATTCATATGGAATGATTAGTTTAATCAAATATAATTTTTTCAAGCTCTTTTCTCAATAAATTTCTTCAATTTTGTCCGAATTCTTTGTAAACCAATCTAATTAAACATGTCAAAATTACTCACATGAGGACTCTTTTGACAATGCTATCAATTTTTCAGCTAGCATGAAGTTTTTTAAATTGGTCCAAACCATCATGAGATTACTAAAAGTTGAATGTCGATGGCTCCAAAAAAGACCATTCGTATGGCATAACAACACGCAACCTAATTTGGGACAACAATTAATGGTGTTTGGGTCATTGATTTTCATCACAACATTAAATCTGGTTCGTCTTTTGAAGCTATGCTTCGTGGTTTGCATACTGGGATCAACCATAATATTATTGCTCCCCTAACTCTCTACTTAGTATTTTTTTCTCTTTATTTCTTTCCGTTCATTATGAGCTCACCTTATTCACAAAAAATAGAAAAAAAATTCATTTTTTCTCCTAAATAAGTGAAAATTCAAACCCTTCTTTTAATAACTCTTTCGTTACTCTAGAGCTTGAAGATTTATAGCCAAGAGGCTTGTCAGATGTGTTCTATTATCGGAAATATCTGATGAATTGAAATATGGGAAAAATACAAAAATAAATTCTATGGATTGGGTCATTTTTAAACATAAACTATGTAGTTTAAAAGTTTGCAAACTGATAGTTCATTTCGTTAGCAAAGACAATCCAAACTGACTAACAGTATTAAAAAAAATTCAAAACTCAAATGGTAAAGAGCTATTTTTATCTTTGTATTTATTTATTTTATAATTATCACAAATAAAGTCCAAAACAAAAACAAAATATCAAATTCACCATCTCTCATTCTCACATCTCTTTTTAATTTATTTTCATTATCTTTCTAAATACACTCAAACTCTATTCCTATTTTCATTGCCTTACTTATTCTTCAATCAATTTTCTCCTTAAGCCAAGCAGAAACAGTTCCAGCAAATTCAAACCTGTTCCGAGAATACATAGAAGCAGCTCCTATTTTCATTATCTGCCATTTGGCGGTTGCTTTGGAACACGGAGAAAGAGCAGCTCTTCAATATAAAAAAAGCGCCGTTTTTTAGTACTCAAGTCGGCAATGTTTTGCAGGTGATTGATGTGGAGAATAAAACAAGGGAGAGTGAGTGTTTTAGAGAGAGAATGAAAATAAATTAAAGAGACGTGAGAGAATGAAGAGATGGTGAATTTGATATTTTATTTTGTTTTGGAGTTTGTTTGTGATAATTATATAATAAGGAGATTAATTTATAAAATAAATAAATATAAAAATAAAAATAGCTCTTTACTATTTAACTTTTACATTTTTTTATTACCATTAGTCAGTTTGGATTGTTTTTGCTAACGGAATAAACCACAATATACCCGTTTTGTAAATTTTTAAACTATGTAGTTTATGTTTGAAAATGACCTAAATAAGGTTTACTTTTATACTTTTCCATTAAAATAATAATAATAATAATAATAATAATAAATTATTAGTTGGCATCTAATCATATAGTCATAAATTTGTATAGACTTATTTTTGTCCTCATAATCTGTTATAAATGAGAGAATAATATTGGTTGAGCTCATGAAAAAAAGAAACGAGGAAAGAAATCATCCACAACTCCTTCCTCATTATCACAATTTTATAACTCTCACATCCAAAGATTGTTTTTATATATATTATAATTTATCTGATTAATCGGATCGAAGCTTGTCAGACTCGGACATATTTTTAGTAAATTATCTCTGAATTAACTTCGTTTGTATTTCCTACTTGAATTTTAGATATCCAATTTAAACAATTTGGAACTCTCAAACTAATCGATAGCCAAAATGCGTTTATAATAAAGTATTAATACTTCATCGGTTCCAAATTGATGGAATGTATTATTATTTTAGACAATATTTCTTTGGGTTAATTTTAAAAGAACCCCATGTGATTACATTGTTTTGCATATGTGCTATTTTTTTTTGTCAAAACAAGTACTATGTGTTTGTTGACATTTGCAAATCGATGACTTTTGGATTGACGCTGTTAATAACCTCAAAATGAAAAAAGTTCAAAAATTAAACTTATTTAGTATCACGTTTACTATAGAACCACATTTTTTATTTTTCAAAATCATCATTTTTTTTTAGCTTTCTCTCTTTTAACTAACTTTTTTTTCTACTTATCATATAACACCTAAATGACCTTAAAATCACCTAATAAAAATTATAAAACATAGTTGTCTTTAACTATTTTAACTATATTTTCCTTATTTTCTCAGAAAAATAAAAAACAGTTTCCTTAAAAAACAACTATAATTTTCTAAACTAGATGAATAAAGTTGGTTTAAATGGTTAATGATTGTAAATCGCTTAAATAAGAGGATTCATGTTTGAATGTTAGGATCCGTTTGATTAACTGTTGTTTACTATTATTATTGCTGTTACGCTTTGTTGTTGGAAAAAAAATGCTATTTCAAAATGCAGGAATGCTCTACTTTAGTAAAAAAAAACTGTTTTTCATTGAGATATCTTTTTATTTTTTGAAGAAATAAATCGCTTTATTAAAGAATTGGAAGAATATCCCGAATCAGGATATCTTGAATAAATACAGGACAAAAATAACAAATGAAAGAAGTAGCATAAATTATTATTGCATAAATTAAATTCGTATTTAAAATGGATAATATAATCTCTCTTTTGTTTCTCTCAAAAATTCTTAATTTTTTTTTTTTTTTTTTTTTTTTTTTTGTGGGTTGTCCTTATTTATACATGAATTCTCAAAGACTTGTGTTGTCCTTATTTGTGTTATTGGTTTTCCTATATTCCCTGATAAATCCCTCTTCTTCTTTTTACTGTATACTTTTTTGTTATTCAGTATAGCTTATGCAGCTTATTCCATCATATTATCAATCGTGAATTTCACGGTTTAATTTGATTGGACGCTTTAATGAGAAGGAGCTTCACGGCGGTACATAGCGCGTGAGAAAATAAAGCATACGGCTTAAGTACACATCAAATTGGTTAATAACGCTAATAATGATTACTTAAAAAAATGAAAAAGACGTGTGGTGATCACGTGTACCTGTCTGTGGTTTGTTATTGTGCGTTACAGCCCCTTCTTATTTGTTTGTGATGTTTGGGCCTTTACTAAGCCCACTTAGTTTCTGCTAAATTTTTCAGCATTTTATTTTACATTTAAAATGTTTTATCATTCCCAGTGGGATTCTTTTGCCTGATTGCATCAGAGTGTTCTGTTATTTGTGGTGGTTTGCCATCAGCTCTGGAAATTGAGGAATGATGAGATCTTTGGAGAAAACTTGGTGTTTGTGCCAAATGTTTTAGATTTCTTTTCTAGGAAAATTAGCACCTTGGTGGAGAGCTTTGTTGAGGATCCCTTGGCTAGGACTACTAAGAGGAAGGAGGTCCATCTTCTAGGCTGGGGTAGGCCGAGCGAAGGTGTGATGAAACTTAATACTGATGGTTCTTGTCTGAGGGACATGAGAATTGCCGCAGGAGGAGTTCTTAGAGATGATGGTGGCAAGTGGGTTTCTGGTTTCTCTCAGAATTTGGGGGTTGAGTCGTCCTTTTCTGCAGAGCTTTGGGGGATCCTTTCTGGCCTGAGATTAGCAAAGAGTCTGGGGTGAAAAAGCTTCTTGTGGAATCTGATAACCTTGAAGCAGTTAAGTTGATCTCTGAGAGCAGTGCCACTTGCCTTAGTAGCCTTAACTTAATTAAAGGCATTAGAAGGATTAGTTCCTCCTTTGATTCTATTAGTTTTGCTCATATTTATAGAGAGCAAAATCGTGTTGCTGACCGTCATGCGGTGGAAGGGCATTCTAGAATGCTGGGTCTCTCTTTCTTTTCGTCTCCTCCGTCCTTCATTTCTGCACTGATCTTGGAGGATGTGGTGGGGGTCAGTTTTCCTAGACTGGTCCCGGACTGAGTGACTTTTTGTTTGTTTTTTACCTTTCTTATCCTACCAAAAAAAATGTTTTATCATTCCATATTTTTATTTTTGATTTTGTAAAATTCTTTCATTTTTTTATCATTCAAAAAACCATAATTTTGAAAAAAAAGAGAGTGAAGTACATATGTTTTTAAAAACTGATAATATTGGTATAATAATAAGATTTTTTTTTAACATGAGGTAATTGTAAATATTTATTTGATGCATATGCTTATTATTTGTTGATACATAATAGATATTATTTGATTTTTTTTTCTGTTAAAAGCAACGATTAAACATCTTTTATTTCTTATTTAGAATTAAATGACAAAAAGCAATTTTAAAAATAAAACAAACCGACACTAAATATACTTTAAATTTATTTATTTATTATTTGAATTGTAGATTCATAATTGATTTTGGGGTCAATTACATGAATATCATAATTAACTACAAAATTATAACTAAATCATATCACCAAACTTAATTCTTAATATATCATTATTCTCTATTTATTATGATTTTACATTATAATTTAAAAATTCTAGACTCCAATTCATAAATGATAAACCCTAGAAAATATATTTTAGACTTCTAATTTATAAATTCTAATCCTTAAAATATATTAAAAGTAATGATTTTACTAGTTTTACATAATCCAAAATTATGACTTGACATAATTGTAAATAGTTTCTAAAAGATGAATTTCTGTGTAATTTTCCCTTGATTTTACATGTTTTTTGAGATAACATGTATTGATATACGAATTTATTGGAATTTCAGTAAGACATTGCTTGATAACCCACTTGATCACTTAAATTAAAATTATTTAATTTAGTATTGTAGGAGAAGATATAGTCACTATGGTTTTAGAGTGTCTTAGTACGGGAGTTATGCCACACAATCTGAACCATACGTTTATTGCTCTAATACCAAAAGTAAAGAACCCATAAATTGTACAACAATTACGCCCAATAGCGTTATGTAATGTGCTTTATAAAGTCATATCAAAGGTAATTGCTAATCGCTTGAAGCAGGTTCTCCACAGTCTGATCCACGAAACACAAGCAACTTTTGTCCCAGGTCGGCTCATTACCGATGCAATAATTGCCTTTGAGGCTTTCCATAGCATGAAGAACCGAATGAAGGGTCGTAAAGGGTATTTTGCGTTAAAATTGGACATGAGTAAGGCATATGACCGCATTGAATGGAGTTTCTTAAGGGATGTTATGATACAGATGCAATTCCCGGCTCAGTATGTGCAATTAATTATGATGTGTGTTTCAACAGTTTCTATGTCTTTTCTGATAAATGGCCAACCAAGTGGTTTTGTGAAACCCGAGAGAGGGTTACGACAGGCAGATCCGATTTCACCCTACTTGTTCCTACTATGTGCTAAAGCTTTGTCAGCAAATATCAGAAAAGCAGTGACTGACCAATCACTATATGGTTTCAAGGTCAGTAGCCAAGGCCCTATCATATTACATCTATTCTTCGCTGACGATTCCATAATTTTTGGTAAGGTAACTGTGGAAAATATCAGTTCAATCCAATCTATTTTGTCCAATTATGAGCGGGTGTCAGGACAGATGATTAATTTTGATAAATCTGAGATATTTTTTAGTAGCGGCGTCCCGACTGATATTAGAGACTCTCTTTCCCTAAAGCTTAATGTCAAAGTGACTGGTGCTTTCCCAAAATATTTGGGATTACCAACCATTGTTGGTAGGTCCAAGAAAATGCTTTTTGCTTCCATTAAGGAGCGTATTAAACGTAAAGTTAAGGCATGGGAGGCAAAGAGCTTATCTGTTGGGGGTCGAGAAGTCTTGATTAAAGCTGTGTTACAATCCATCCCTGGATATATCATGTCCTATTTTTTATTACCTGATTCTTTTTACAGGGAAATACAGAATATTATAAGCAAATTCTGGTGGGGAGGCCATGAAGAAAAACGTCCAATATACTGGCTAGCATGGGAGGCGATATGTAAATCCAAATCTGATGGAAGTGTTGGCTTTCGTTGGTTGCGATCGTTTAATATTGCCATGATTGCTAAGCAATGTTGGAAGCTATATAGAGATCCTGTTGAAACACCTTTCTACATGATTTTGATTTGACAAAATTATTTAACAGAAATTAAATCTCCATGATAAAAATATTCTAACACATTAAGTTTAAAATGCTTTGATTTATTTGTAGTAATGTGTTTGTTCAATGTTGAGTAATTTATAAGACATTAAGTTTGATAACATCGGGATATTATCGCAAGGACCAAAAGAGATAATCGCCTCAAGTATGCCATGTGGCATAGGAAGCCGCCCGACGGATCCCCCTGGGTTAGCTCTAAAGAGATCCGCTGGCGGATCTCTAAGGCGAATCTCTCCATTTACTTAAGTAACGGCTAACCGTCAACTCGGCCATAATGATCATTAAATGAATCATTAATAGTCTTAACCCGCCAGGTTAAGAGTAACTTGTAACCGCCATTAAATGAGCATTAATGGAGACTCTCTAGTTACCTAGAAGTTACAAATCCATCTACTATAAATAGCCCACGTCTAGGCTATCAAGGTACATTGACTCGTACTTACTCTTCGTTAAGCTTTGTCCATTCAGTTTATTCTCCATATTTGTTACTGACTTTGGCATCGGAGTGTCCCCGGCCGATCCCAACGGCGCCTCACAGGGACGTGATCCGATCAGAAGTTTCACTAGTGTTATCAATTGGTGCGGTGATCGTGGAATCCTTGGTCAAATAAAGGATTTTTTGTTCACACTGAAACATCATGACGGAGGAAAGACGAAATTCCTCCTCTGAGATTAAATCACTGATAATTACACCGCCAAGTGCCGGTCGCACAGATACGACCACTCCTGGGAATTGTTATAAATGTCACAAGGAAAATGGTTACGCGGATGCTCGCTGGGAGTTGACTCAAAAAACCAAATGACTCGGTGGACAAGGTAAATTGGATCGATTTATACAAATAGAAGGAAGAGAAGATGACAGACTCAAGGAGGACTCGACGAAAAGGAAGAGAAAAAACATAATTAACGTCATAGCTGGCGGACCTGGTTATCAGCCAACGGCAAAAAGGGCAAGGATGACCACCCTTGAGAGAATGTCATTAAACCGCCCTTTTTCAGGTACAGGTCAGAGGATTGCACCCCATGCGGACGCACTGGTTGTCACCATGAGGGTTGAAGGTTGGGAAATAAGGCGAGTAATGATTGATACGGGGAGTTCATGTAACATCATTACGCGAGGAGCATTCGCCAAACTCAAAATTGATCCTGTCCGGGTAGAACCAACTGTGGTCGATATTTTAGGGGTAACTGGTCATACCATTCAGACGAAAGGTCAGGTTACTTTGGACTGCGAGCTTACTGGGGATGATCAAGTTTGGAGAGAAGATTTGGAGTTTTCGATCTTAGATGGACAATTAGCTTACAATATTATCCTTGGATGACCTTTTATCTCCGAAGTTGCAGCTCTTATCTCCATTCGCCATTTAACACTCTACATTCCCACGGCCAAGGGATGCATGATGGTCAAAGGTTGTCAAAAAGTGGCCCAAGAGACATATTCTGCATCCTTAATGATTCGCCCTCAATCTAAGGAGGAGGACGAGGAGGAACGCGTCACAATGGCTTTGGGGGAAACCGAAATGTACCCTGTGGCGGATGGGAAGCAGGTGCGGATAGCTAAAAGTCTACAAGGTGAGATCAGAGACGCAATCACCAAAGTACTTGGCGAAACTGAAGATGTTTTCGCGTGGAAGGATGAAGTACTCCCCGGGATTAGCCCAGACGTTATCACCCATAAACTCAACATTGACAAAAACGCGGTTCCTGTGGCTCAAAAGAGGAGAAACCATGGTCCGGAAAGGCAAAAAGTGATTGAGGATGAAATCGCCAAGCTCCAAAAGGCGGATGCCATCGAGGAGGTGCTTTATACCCAGTGGTTGGCGAACGTCGTACTAGTCAAGAAAGCTGGCGGGTCTTATCGTATGTGCATCGATTTCACAGATCTTAATAAAGCTTGCCCCAAAGATAATTATCCTCTACCGTGCATAGACATGCTTGTAGATGGAACTGCCGGTCACGCAATGTATTCCTTTACTGATGTAAAGTCTAGTTATCATCAAATCCCTATGGAGCCCTCGGATAGAATCAAGACCTCGTTCGTAACACATCAGGCCACTTATTATTTCAAAGTTATGCCCTTCGGGCTCAAGAATGCGGGAGCTACCTATCAGAGGATGATGAACAAGATATTCGCGGACAATAAAAGTGGTAATTATTCCGTCTACGTAGATGACATGATCATTAAAAGCACGACGGCAGAAAGCCATGCAGAAGATATAAAGGAAGTACTGGGCGTACTGCGACACCACAACATCAAGTTAAATCCCGAGAAATGTACTTTTGGAGCTACATATGGAAATTTTTTAGGATTCATGATCAGTGAAAAAGGAGTTAGCCCAAACCCTGACAAAGTCAAAGCAGTTCTTGAGATGTAAGCGTCCCGGAACATCAAGGAGGTACAACGCCTTAACGGGCGTATCATAGCCTTAGGCAGGTTTATTTCTTGCTCAGCCCGTAGATGTCAGCCTTTTTTCGAAGTTATCAAACAGCAAAAAGCATTCGAGTGGAATGAAGATTGTCAGAATGCCTTTGAAGGAATCAAGCGGTTCCTCACAGAACCACCTATGATGAGTCGACCTCTGAAGGGAGAAGATTTATACATGTATGTATCGGTCACGGATAAAGCCGTATGCACGGTCATGATACGGGAGGAGGATGGCCAACAGTTCCCAATTTATTACGTGAGCAAGGTTTTGAAAGATGCGGAAACCAGATATTCAAGACTAGATAAAATGGCACTGGCTGTTGTAACCACGGCAATACGCCTTAGGCCATATTTTCAGGCGCATACAGTAATAGTTCGTACCAATATACCAATGAGAAAATTATTGCAGAAGCCGGACACTTCGGGAAGGTTGATGGAATGGGCGATCCGCCTAGGCGAATTTGATGTAAGATATGAAAGCAGGTCATCATTAAAAAGTCAAGTCCTGGCGGACTTCGTGAATGAATTCACCGATGAGGGGATATCTCATCCCAAACCTCCATTAGAAGAATGGTCGATGTATACCGACGGGGCTTCATCGGCGGAGGGAGCAGGGGTGGGAGTTGTGATCAAGGGTCCCCATTACATAAAATTGCGGTACGCAGCAAAATTAAATTTCCATGCCACTAATAATGCTGCTGAGTACGAGGCCCTGATATTGGGTCTACGTATACTTCAAGAGATCACCCTGGAGCGGATCGTGATCTACAGCGATTCAAAACTAATGGTCAATCAAGTCATCAAGAATTACGAGGTAAAAGACGAGATCCTGGCCAAATATGTAGCAGAAGTCAAAAAATTGCTAGATAACCTTGAAGCTAAAGAAGCCAGATGGGAATTGGTTCACATACCAAGAGAACCCAACACAGAGGCGGATCAATTGGCCAAAATGGCTTCTTGTGAGGCAAACTGGGCGGATCCGGACTGTCCCTTCGAGGTAAAAATGGCCCCGACATTTGTATCTGCAGAAGTAACCCTACTCACAACAGTGGAAGATGATTGGAGGACGGTTATCCGCCAATACTTGCTAAATGGAACATTACCTGAAGATAAAGAAGAGTCGCGAAGGATAATCAGAAGGGCAGCTTATTTCTCCTTGATCAACGATGGTCTTTATAGAAAATCCTTTAGCCATCCTTGGCTGAAGTGCATTCTACCTGAGGAGGGGCAGCAAATCCTTAAGGAGCTACATGAGGGATCTTGTGGATCACACGAGGCATCCACCACGATTTTGAAAAAATCCAGGTTAACAGGTTTCTACTGGCCCACGGCCGAGTTAGACGCCCAGAGTTTGGTAGAATCTTGTCACAGTTGCCAGATTCATGCAAATGAGTCACACACCACCAAGCACATCCAAAAACCAATCATTGAAGGCCGTCCGTTCGCCCTCTGAGGAATAGACATTGTTGGCCCATTTCCTCCAACTCGCCGGCAAAAGAGGTATGTAATAGTGGCGGTGGACCATTTCACCAAATGGGTGGAAGCCGAGGCTGTTTCCTCCATTACAGTGGAGCAGATAGTGGAGTTTGTTAAGGACAACATCGTGGGAAGATACGGCATTCCACATACTATTATCACCGACAATGGGACACAATTTAACTGTGGCAAATTCAAGGCTTTTTGTGAGGGATTGGGCATCCTGAACAGATTCGCTTTCGTTTATTATCCTCAGTCCAATGGAATGACCGAAGTAACCAACCGAACGATTGTAAAAGGGATAAAAAAAGAGACTAGGAGAACACGACAAAAAATAGGCGGATCAGCTTACGAGTGTTTTGTGGGCCTATCGTACAACTCCTAGAACTGCTACAGGAGAAACGCCATTCGCCCTTTCTCATGGAGTGGAGGCCGTAATCCCAGTTGAAATACAGGTCCCTAGTGATCGAGTGGCCTTTTATTGCGAAGAGGACAATGATAAACGGTTAAGGGACCGCCTAGATCGGGTTGAAGACCGTAGAAACCAATCCTATGTACGCATGGCAGCGTATAAGCAGCGGATTGCCTCTTATCATGACAAAAATGTCAAGCTTGTGGATTTGAAGATGGGGGATCTGGTGCTTCGTAAAGCTGATAAAATCCAATCTCGAGAAGGCAAAGGCAAGTTAGGGATCAATTGGGTAGGTCCATACCAGATAGTGGAGAAGGTTGGACCAGCCACATTCAAAATACAAGATACGGAGGGCAATACGCTACCGCGCACGTGGAATCTCCAAAACCTCCGCAAATACTTCGTCAGAAAATGAAGCACGCTCACGGTCTTGAGTACTCTTTTTTCCTTTAGCAAGCTTTTTTTTTCCCATGTGGGTTTTCTTGTTAAACGGTTATCAAATGAAGCTCCTTTATAAAAGACCTATTCGCTGTAATAAGGTGTCTTTTCCATTAATAAACATGGTTGATCAACTTTATATCCTTTACTATTGCAATTTCAGTATGTTACAAAGAGAACATCCCGAGTTCTCTACATTCACAATAGATCTGCCACTAGGCGGATCATGGTCACCGATAGAGTTAAAACGATCCTTGGACGCAAGGTCTCTACACTCTCATATCCTTCCCAGAGAAGGATTTATAAGTCCTGCGGGCGGATCATTTCACCTCAAAGATAGGTAACAAAATGAACCCCTGGGCAGCTTTACTTCCTCCAAGAAGGAATAGAACAGCTTCAAAACCTTCACAAAGGTTCATATAATGGAGTATGGCTGGCCACCTACTCCAATCTTTAAGTAAAAGCGGAAAAATAGGGTTGCCCCCTTTCTTCTTCGCCCTCACTACTTGAGGGTCCTCCTCCACATTCATAGATTCGCCATCAGTAAAGATACCACCTAAGGGACAAAATCTAACGAACAGACGAAATCAAATCATCCGTCACCACTATGATGTCAATGTACGTGTCGGCCATAAAAGAACATCGAACAAAATGCTCACAGAAGCATAAAACGGCGCGTAGAAGTCTAAAAGCCCTAAAGGACTTTAAAGGCATTTTGGGAGGGCTTCTGATAACATCGGGATATTATCGCAAGGACCAAAAGAGATAATCGCCTCAAGTATGCCATGTGGCATAGGAAGCCGCCCGGCGGATCCCCCTAGGTTAGCTCTAAAGAGATCCGCTGGCGGATCTCTAAGGCGAATCTCTCCATTTACTTAAGTAACGGCTAACTGTCAACTCGGCCATAATGATCATTAAATGAATCATTAATAGTCTTAACCCGCCAGGTTAAGAGTAACTTGTAACCGCCATTAAATGAGCATTAATGGAGACTCTCTAGTTACCTAGAAGTTACAAATCCATCTACTATAAATAGCCCACGTCTAGGCTATCAAGGTACATTGACTCGTACTTACTCTTCGTTAAGCTTTGTCCATTCAGTTTATTCTCCATATTTGTTACTGACTTTGGCATCGGAGTGTCCCCGGCCGATCCCAACGGCGCCTCATAGGGACGTGATCCGATCAGAAGTTTCACTAGTGTTATCAAAGTTGTAAGGCCCAAAGGCCCACAAAAGAAAGTCAAGCCCATGTCAATCGGATAAAAGCCACACGACCCAAGCAGCCCAAAACGCAGATTAAATAGAGCAAAACACAAGCCCAGCAACGAGAAGGATCGAGAAGCCTTTGATCAAAAGCTTCAAGACGAAGCTGCTGAGTTATGCGACAAGGAAGTCAGGTCAGCGGCTGACCTGAACAAACTTGAAGACAAAGTATTTCTACTTTGGGTAAAGTTCAAAAGATGCATAAAGCTGTCTGGAAGACTTTGCCAAAAATGTGGAAACATTCTGACCGCCTGAAGAAAAGCTGCTGAGTATTGTCGAAGACAGAAGATGCAAGAATATCATTGGCCAACGACGCTGAGCACGTACTGAGTGAAAGCGACAGGAAGCCGTTTCCCTCCAACGGTTATTTCGAAATTCGAAATTACCGGTGCATCAAGTGTCACTATAAAAAGGCCATTCAAACGCTTCATTCCATGCAGATCTTCAATCAAGTCGAAACGCTGACCAAATTGATATTCGAAGTTCTGTGAGAAAAGCAAAGCAAATCTTACACCAATTCTAATCTTGTGTAAAAGTCTAGAGTGATCTTATTCATCTAAAGTGTCTTAGCAATTGTTGTTTAGGACAAACAAACACTTATCATTTCTAGAAGTATAGAAAGGAGAAGCTGAGTACTCGGTCATAGTACTCAGCGGTAGAAATAGGAATGAGTAGAGGAATAGAGGAATGTACTCTTGTATACTCAGCTTTCTATTGTAAAAGGTTTGTGATCTACCTTTAAAGAGCTCAGTAGAGGATTCTGAAAAGCTCGAAAGGAATTCTGGGGACTGGACGTAGGCGAAGAGGCCGAACCAGGATACGTCTGCTGAGTAATATCTTTCTAACCCTTATCTCCTTAACATATTGCTTGCTATAATACTGCCTAGTTAAAACGCTAAAAAGAACATAAGCTGAGTTGAGTGAACTGCGAAGCTGAGTTCAGGAATAGACTCAAGTGCTATCTCCTGACTCAAGGACTGATTCAGACTTAGTCACCTGTTGACTAAGCTTGGATCTAAAACTTACTCAGTATCAACGTGCTAAAAGACTTCGAGAAAGTCTAAGTTCGAAATTAACAGTCAGCCTAACGTGAATCTTTTAAATAGTTCCTAACCCCCCCTTGGAACTAATATTGTCACATTACACGGGACCAACAGATCCCACCTCATTATGTTCCAGGGTAATTAAAGCGAAGTACTATGCCAATGCCGATTTCCTCACTGCTATGATGGGATCCAACCCGAGTTACTTCTGGCGAGGTATATGGGAAGTTAGAAAAGTTTTTATTGCAGGTTTAATGTGGAGGGTTGGAAACGGAACTCGTGTCCATATTTGGGATGATAATTGGATCCCGGTCCTAAATTACAAAAAACCTCTAGTTTCTTTGGTTACTCCTAGACCGAACTTTGTGTGCGAACTGATTGATTCTGATTTGTGTGATTGGAAGAGAGAACGAGTTCGGGAAGTCTTCGTAGAAGAAGAAGCTCGAGCAGTATTACAAATTAAACTAAGCTACAGGAGGCCGCTTGATGAGATGTATTGGGGACGTGACAAATCTGGCTTATTCACTGTAAGATCATGCTACTATCTAGCTGAGGAAATGCGAAATAAATCATCAAATAGAGCTACATCCGCATCGATAAATTTGAAGAAGTGGAGTGCGATATGGAAACTTAATGTTCCACCAAAAATTCAGCATTTTATGTGGAAAGCCTTGATGAATAATTTTCCGTGTATGCTAAATCTTCAAAAACGGGGTTTAAGTGTGGATCCAAGGTGCAATCGTTGTGGGCAGGAGCCGAAAAATGCTATACATGCTATTCTTAAATGCCCAGCTGTTAAGGAATTGTGGCGTTCTTTGTCGGTTTCGGCTCGACTGGATAAAATATTAATAAACGATATTTGGGACTTATTTGAGTTTATGCTGCACAATCTCTCGTTGCAGGAACAACAGTTGGGGATTATTGCCCTCTGGTGGAGCTGGTACAAACGTAACCGCTGGATATATTCGGGTGAGGATATTTTGAACTCAATTGTCCATCAAAAAACTCTGGAGCTGCTGTCGGAATGGAATGATAGACTGATGCGATGTCTGGCAAATGGCGTTTTCCAAGCAGTTGGACCCACCGCCGTCGACAGAACTGGTATTCGTTGGAGTGCACCTATGGATAATATGTATAAATTGAACCGTGATGCCTCCTGGGATCCGATTAATGGGCAAACTCGCTTCGGAATAATCGCAAGAGATGCACTGGGCCAGGTTTTAGCAACGGCAGGTATTCTAGGCATGGAGTGCAGCTCGGCAGAGGAGGCTGAATTATATGCTATTATTGAAACTATACTGTTCGCAAAAGATTGTTATTTCAATCCTGTGGTAATTGAGTCAGATGCTGAGGGTGTAATCAAATGCCTAAGTTCGGGTGATATACCGCAATCCAATTTAGCTTTCTTATACACTGATGTTATTTCTCTCAGCCTTGAGTTCTCCTCTTGTAATTTTTCTTTTATTCATAGGGAAGGAAATAAAGTTGCACATGCACTAGCTAGATGGGCAAAGGGTTTCAATTCCAAAATTGTTCTCATGGAAGATTGCCCAGCTAGCATTTGAAGCCTTGTTTGTAATGATTCTTCTTGCCTTTAGGCTTAATATATTATTCCATTTTTAATCAAAAAAATAAATAAATAAATAAGTGCGTTGGATAACGGTTGTTTATGTACTACTTAAATTAGTTAATAACAGTCATTTATTTTGATAAGTCAAAATATTTAACTTAAAATTTTATGTTAAACATTATCCACTAATATTTTTATAAAAATTATATCATTTAAATTTTTTAGCACTTATAATATTCAGTATTTACTTTTTCAACACTTAATTTTCAGTTTTATCAAACAGTACCTTAATATATATGTATCGATTCGTTAAATTTTCTTATCTTTATTTCTTGAGAAAATTACATAGAAATTCATCTTTTAAAAACTATTTACAACTATGTCAAGTCATAGTTTTGGATTATATCAAACTAGTTAAAATCAGTAATTTTAATATATTTATGGATTATAATTTATAAATTAAAAGTCTAGAATATATTTTCTACGGTTTATGGTTTATGAATGGTTATCTAGAATCTTTAAATTATGATGTAAAATCATATAATGATATACTAACAATTAAGTTTAGTGATATGACTTAGTTGTAATTTTGTAATTAATTATGATATTCATATAATTAACCCTTATTTCTTTTGGAAACATATGAATTGAGCCCATTAGTCTCAATCATAATATTAAAACTAACCATTACCAATATTGGCACTATATTTTAATTATAACATACCCAAAGCTTTTTTACATGAAAATCACATTGATTATAAAAATTACAATTATATCATATGACAAAACTTAGTTCTAAATGTGTCATTATTTTATAAAAATCATAAAAATAAGTATATTTTTATATCCTAATTTGTAAATTTTAAACCTCAATTTATAAATTCTAATCCTAAAAAATATATCATATTTTTCTAATTTATAAATCTTAATTCTTAAAATATATTAAAAATGGTGATTTTTTTTAGTTTGGCATAATTCAAATAATGATTTAACATGGTTGTAAATAATTTTTGAAAACTGTATTTTCATGTAAATTTTCCTATAATTTAATTACATGTTTTTTTGAGATAACATGTATTGATATTTAATTGCTGAATTAGTATGGCAGGCATAATTAGAGCGACATTGGCGCAATCATAGGATAAAAATAAAGTATGAAATTTACAAGGAAATGGATTTACTTTTGTATTATTAAATTAAGTATGCATCTAATTCGTTAATTACTTGTCACTCTCCCTCTTTTATGTTTTTTATTTTCTTGTCCCAATATAAAGCACGGTTTACCCTCATAATTAATTGCACAAAAAAAAAAAAAAAGTAGGTGTGTGCTACATCAAATTATAAAAATATCTATATGTATCAATGAAGAAGATATTTATATTCTTCTAAAAGAAAATCTACACGTAACAATTAAAAATTTTAGATTTCGGTTTTGATTATTGTGCATATAAGAAAATTTTAGTTAATAGATATGATCGATTGATCGGATTCACATAAAAATTAAAAAAATAAAGAGATCTATATTTACTCTAACATTTCTTCTAGTTTAATCCAACATGTATTAAAAAAAATTTATGTCAAGATAAAATGATATAGAAAGTTTTTTTTTTTAATAGTATATTGGAATTTAAATTTAAATTCAAGTTGTTGTATAAGGAGGTGACATTAATGTGTTCATATTAACAAAATCATATTGGATGGAATAAGTGCTCCTTGGACATAATAATAATACTCTAGAAAGAATAATAAATAATAATACATTTTCATACACATTTAGTATATTATTTAATTTAATTTTAATGTTAAATGATGTTATCACTTATCATTGGTACTGTTTTTTAATTGAGATTTAGGTCCCTTTTGGAAGTCAATCTCATAGAAATTAAAGATTGGGGCATGGTGTCTGTGCTACAAGCCTAACTACCATTAGCTTGTGGTTGGACTTGAGACAAAGCCTTTAAGCATGTTGATCACTAACGATATAGGCCTTTCTACACTTAAATTAGGAAAAGTGAAAAGAAAAAATATTATTGTGATTCGACGGATTTGTAACAACAGTTTATATGTTTTAAAAGTTTACAAACAGGATTTGTATTTTGTGTAATTTATAAATTCAGTCCTTCTGTAAAAAATTATTATCGTGACTATTAAAAGAGAGCAATTTGGAACAATTAAAAGATTGGTTTTGTAGATTACCAAAAAATATTTTGCAAATTAACTAAAATATAAGTATTATTTAACTTAAAAATTGACTCACATATCATTTAACTGCAAATTTCACAAAACACAGACTCATTTAAAAACTTTTAAAATACGACGTCTTTTCTTTACAAATCGGTAAAATCACATGGTTTATTTTGTACTTTCTTTTTAAAATTATGTATAAAATATTAGGTGAGGGTAGACATACCCATTTCCAAAGTCATGACAATCCATAGATCTCAATGAGAATTTACTGTAAAATTTACCGATTACAACTTGAGTCAATCCTTATTGATTCTCCTATTTTTATATTAAGGTTACATTCAAACGACTATCATAGTTTAAAAATTTGTATACATGTGTCAGTGGTCAATGCATTTTATAAAACTAAAGCATTTCGTCAAAAATTATTTTCATACTATTTATCTTTAAAGAGAGTAATTTAAATCGACTAAAATCACTAACTTTTCTTTCTTAAAAAAACACTAACTTTTCAAATTACTCCATAGGAGAGAGTTTGATTTTACAAAATAATTAAACTACAAGTGTTCTTAATTGAAAAATTGACTTAAAGATCTTTTAATCATAAATTACACAAACCAAAAACATATGTTTACAAACTTTTAAATCATAACTATATGTTTATAAATTAAACAAAGAATAAGTATTTTCTTACAAATTTTTAAACCACAAACATATGTTTACAACAACAACAACAAAGCCTTAGTCTCGAAATGATTTGGGATCGGCTAACATGAACCATCATATAAAACCGTGAAATCAAGTCGAATCAACGACACAAATTCTCCTCCACCACTCTGTCCTATCCACTACCATATTTTCCTCAATCCCCAATAAACTCATATCACTCTCGATCACCCTCCTCTAAGTTTGCTTAGGTCTTCCCCTATCCCTCACCACTACATCCCTTTGCCACTCTTCAGTCCTCCTAACCGGCGCATCAAGCGCTCTTCGTTTTACATGGTCAAACCACCTTAGTCAGTTTTCCCTCATTTTATTCTCAATAGATGTAACCCCTACTTTTGTCCTAATTATTTCATTACTCACCCGATCCTTTCTCGTATGACCACACATCCATCTCAGCATATGTATCTCCGCCACCGACATCTTATGGATGTGACAGTGTTTCACTGCCCAACACTCCGTACCATATAACAGTGCGGGTCTGATTGCCGTGCGGTAGAATTTTCCCTTCAATCTATTAGGCATGCTGGGGTCACAAAGGAAACCCGTAGCACTGTTCCACTTCGCCCAACCAGATTTAATCCTATGAGCAACATCTCCATCTACTTCTCAATCTATTTGGATAATAGATCCTAAATACCGAAAGCAATCCGATGCCTGAACAACTCTCCCATCTAGGGTGACACAAACATATGTTTATAAGAGAAATTTTACAGTATTCCGGAAGTAATACACCCGACTAATGAAAATCATTTTGAATCTCACTACAAGGACATGATTGGTGGAAAAAAACTATATGTACATTTATCATGAATTCATTGGTCAGGAATATTACTCAAGGAGTACCTTAAAATTTTCCATGTTTATCGATAAAAAAAATCTTAAGTAATTTTTTTCACTTTACCTTCAATTAATTTTGGAATAAATTGAGTGGTCTATGCATTGGATTACTTCATTAACTAAGTGTATATTAGATAATATTAATTAGTCTTAATACATAAATAACCCTCTGAACTTGTCCAAATATTGCAAATGTCCTCCCTAATTTTCAATTGTAACAACTTACCTCTCAAACTTATCCAATTGTAAAACATAACCCCTCAAATATGTCCAATTGTAAAATATAACCCTAAATTGGGATTTTTTACCCCGCACTTGAAGCAATCGTAAAAACATTTCCCTGGATTTGTATCACGTCATGAAATCTTCAATGCAGCTATTTCTCCACATAAACATCTTTTCACCACCATAATATCCCAAAACTTTGAATCAAGAAATCACTGAAAAATGAATAGGAATAACAAAAAGAAGACCATTAGGTTGAAGAATAAGTTGAAGAATTGGGGATTTTGTTACTTAAATACTGATTTTTTTGGGTCCAAAGATCACATTCCATGAGCGTTGCAGCTTTTATATTTAACGTGTTTCTCCAATTGCAGTCCATGCCAGCAATTTGAGGTTCTGTTTTACAATTGGACAAATTTGAGAGATTATGTTTTACATTTGGATAGGGTAAGTTGTTACAAGTGAAAGTTGGAGGGAGGGAGGGGGCAGTTGTAACATTTGGACAAGTTCAAAGGGTTATTTGTATATTAGGTCTATTAATTATATTTCATATTTTTTATGTTTTATTTTAAATGTATTTAATATTAGAATATGTGATGCCTCTAAGGGCTTGATTGGATGCATGGTAGGGAAGAGTAAATAAAGAAAAGATAGAGAAGGGTAAGAAAATGTAAAGAAGGGGAAGGAAGGGTAATTTCTAACCCTTCACAACCACCGAATTGATGGGTTGAAAATTGGATGTAATTTCTTAAAAAAAACCCTTCAAAACCCCTCTATTACCCTACCTTTTTTTTTTTGTGTTCCAAACATGGGTTTATAAAAACCCTTACTAATCCTTCCCCCTTCTAAATAAGGATTTCTATCAACCCTTACTAACCCCTCCCTTATTAGCCCTTCTAAACCCTCCATCTAATCAAGCCCTAAACAATAAAGGGGATTCCTCAGTACCAGTCTTGATAAGGACCACAATCTCCTATCATGTTGGAGTGGTGGACCACAAAATTATTCCATTACGAAAAAAAACTACAAAATTGATAACATTCTTTCCAAACTTTAATTCAAAACGTAGAAACCACTATTTTGAAGCAAGCCATCTTAATTCTAAACAACTCATAAAATAGTTTTTGATAAAATTTAAAACAATTACTGTTACTATCAAATAAATTTTGTAGGTTTTTAGAGCAAACAACTGCTCGACAACAAATCCATCTCTAAATTACCCCCACATTCTTCTTTCTACTATTGTCAATATATAAAAATTACCTAAATAATTTCCCTAGCCTTTCTCTTCACCGCCTCTCAACATCTTCATCTCCTCACCTCAAGCTTCTTCTTCCCTTTTTATCAACCTTTTTCCGTTACTACCACCACCACCTTGCAGGTTTACTCGAGGAGGAAGAAGAAGCTTGTCTTCCTTCTTCCTCCTCCCATTTATATTTTAGTTTTCATTTTCGTTTTCGTTTTTAGTGTTAGATTTACAGTTTTCTTGTTAGTTTGAAGTCCATATTCCTTCTTGAACTTCTTTTTTCGTCAGATCTACACTTGTGAACTATACTTTTTTCTTTTATTCTTTTTTCGGTCTTAGCAAGAGCGGAAAAGGTTTATCTTGTCCGTAGATCTATAGATCTGCGTGGATACACAAACAGAAAGGACTTAGATCCGAACGTCCGTAAGAGCCTAAAGGATGAAGTATGGATTACAACAGTTTTTCAACAGGATTCGATTTACGAGAAGGATATGATTTCTATGTCTGTTGTATTTGTATCTTTTTTAGTTTTTATTGCTCTTTGTAGTCTTTTATTGCTCTATATAGTCTATTTCTTCCCTTTGTGGGTTTTTGTCTATATGGGATGGAGATTTTATTCTCTTTGTTTTGTACTGTATTTGTATTATTAAGTTAATGGAATGATATATGAAATTTAAAAAAAAAAAAAAAAAACCTAAAAAATGGTTGAAGTTATTCAATTAAAGCGAGTCACCAATTGTCCTTGTAACCATACAATTTTTCTAGGAAGCCGACATATGCTATTAACTATTAAGAGCAACTAATTGTCGGCATTATATGTAAAATGGAGAGGGGATCCAAATTCAGAAAGTTAAACACATTCTTTGAATTGTTTATTTGGAGTTTGGTTTTATAAAGTGCAGGTCTCGGAATGTGAATACAACAAACTAATGCTACAACATTTGTAATTATTATTCTAGGTTAAATATAATTAAATTATTTCTACTTCAACAACCCAGAACAACAACCCATAAAACTTTGGCTAATGCTATAAGGTATGCGTTTCATATTAAATATATTTTTTAAAGAGTTGCATAGCAATTAAGATTATTAGAAAAAAGATTTTTCTACTCCATTATTTATTTTTTTTTTGGTAGAAAAGGAAAAGAAAAACAAATAACAACAAACTACCCAGGAATTAGCCTAGGGAAGCTAACCCCAATCCTATCTTCTAAGAGAAGATGAGAGATGAAACTAGGGGAAACAGGAAGGGTAGTAACGCCTAACGTCCCTTCATGGCCCGCCGCCGCCAAGCGATCAGCAACACGATTCTGCTCTCTAAAAATGTGTCTGAACTCTACGAACTCAAAGGAGGAGCAAAGCCTTATAATAGCTTTGATGAGGTTGCGACTGTTAAGACCCATAGAATGATTCTCAGAAATCATTTTGATTGCTTCCAAATTATCAGACTCCACAGAGAGCCTCTTAACACCCAGCCTTTTAGCAAGATTGATTCCAGTAAGAATAGCCCAGAGCTCCGCAGAAAAGGAAGAACCCAACCCTAAATTCTGGGAGAACCCAGAAAGCCAGACGCCCCCTACATCTCTAAGCACACCTCCAGCCGCAATCTTACCGTTACTGAGGCAGGAACCATCAGTATTCAGCTTCACAACCCCCTCTCTTGACCTGCTCCATCCCACGAGATGGACATCACAACACTGAGAGGCTCTGGCAAGGGACTCTCCTTTGAAACTATCGATAATAGAGAAAAGTTTTTTCGAGAAGAAATCAGCTAAGTTTGTCATAAAAACAGTTTTATCTCCAAAAATCTCCTCGTTTCTCCATTTCCAAACTTGGTGACAGATAATAGCAAAGAAAATGTCACCATGCTCCATGTATGGAAGCAATTTTCCTCTAACACCATCAGAGAACCAGTCGACCTCAGAATGTGCCATGAAGGAAGAGAAAATATGGTGTGGGAGAATTTTCCTCCAAACCTCTTTACTATTAGAGCAATCTCTAAGAGCATGGCACAAAGTCTCAATATGGCCTCTGCATCTACTGCAAGCTCCAGAATCAGCCAAGTGCCTTCTGTGCCTATCCGAATTAGTAAGAAGCCTGTCCTTAACGCCCAGCCACAGGAAACTCCTAATACGGAAAGGAACTTTAAGGGTCCAAATCGACTTCCACACATCCGAGGGAGGATCAGATCTAAAGAGAGAGAAAGCTTCAAAGGCCGATTTGCAAGAATAAACTCCATTGTTAGTCAGCGCCCAACAGTGCCTATCCAAGTCTTCCTCTTGATTACTCACCTTCACTCCCCGCATTCTAAGGAGAGTCTCAAGGCTAAAGAAAGTATCAAACTTTGACCAGATCCAGTCCCCTTCCGAGTCAACCACATCGGCAATCCTCCAGTTGCGTATATCACTAGGCGGGGGGGAAGAACACACCTCAATTAACGGTTTATCCCCAATCCAGTTATCAAACCAGAAACTAATGGACTTACCATTCCCCACCTCCAGGCCAACTCCCAAGCAGAACTCATCAAACACAGCACTAAGTCCTTTCCAAAGGAAGGAACAATTAGCAACTCTCTCTTTCGGGCCCCCGAAGATTTTGTCTTTCCGATACTTACCACAAAGGAGGCGAACCCAAAGAGAGGAGGGGTTTTGCCACATACGCCAAAGGAGTTTCATTAATAAAACTTTATTATTGTCCTTTGCTTTCCTAATACCCAGACCCCCAGAATCTTTAGGCTGGCAAACCTCACTCCAAGGCACAAGATGGATCTTCCTGCCCTCCGCAGCTTCCCCCCACAGGAACCTACGGTTAATCTTGTCAAGATCATTAAGCACAGGATCCGGAAGCTTACAAGCCTGCATGATGTGATTGGGAGCAGCACAATTAACAGATTGAATTAACGTGAGGCGGCCAGCGAGAGACAGAGTCTTGGCTTTCCAAGTGGCACACTTCGAATTAGCTTTATCCAAAGTCTCTTTGAAGGAGCCTTTAGACACACGCTCACTATGGAGGGGAACGCCCAGATACTTCCCAAGAGAATCAGTAAGAGGAATACCTGAGAGATCACTTAATCTCTTACAGACTCTCTGATTCATATTCTTAGAGCACATCATCCTAGATTTCTGGATATTAAGCTTCTGCCCAGAGGCCGAACAAAAACAATCCAGAATATCCATAATGACTCTCAACTGCTCCTCATTACCCTCAAGAAAGATAAGGACATCATCTGCAAAGAATAAGTGAGTCACCTGGGGACAGAAGCTGTTGATCGCCACAGGGTGGAAACTCCCATTATCAATCGCATCCTGAATCAGGTGAGAGAACCTCTCCATAGCAATAACAAAAAGGAAAGGGCTCATAGGATCCCCCTGACGAATTTCTCTGCCCGGGGAAAATTCCTCCGACATATCCCCATTGACCATAACTTGAAACACAGGAGAAGAAATACATACCTTAATTAAACTTCTCCAGCTGTCCGGGATTCTAGCTCTCTCAAGGCTCTCCATCAAGAAATCCCAATTAATTCGATCATAGGCCTTCTCTAAATCCAGCTTCAGAGCCACAATGCCTTTCCTCCCCTTCCTAATCTTCATCGTGTGGACCATCTCTTGGGCGATCACCACATTATCCATCATTTGTCTACCAGGCACAAAGCTACCCTGATTCTGACAAATGATCGCAGGAAGAATGCCACGGATTCTATTAGCCACAATCTTTGTAACAGTTTTGTAAAGAACATTACAAAGACTGATAGGTCTCATATGCAAAAAGGAAGAAGGCTTATCAATCTTAGGAATCAGAACCAGGAGGGTTCTATTAACCAGCTCAATATCCTTCGAACCACTGAACACCCCCAAGACAAAATTATAGATGCCTTCCTTCACTACATCCCAATGCTTATGGTAAAAGCCCGCCGGAAGACCATCAATCCCAGGAGCTTTAGAAGCCCCAATGCTGAAGATAGCTTGGTCAATCTCTTTTCGGGAAATAGGTTGAAAGGCCTCCTGACTACAATCCTCACTGATTAAAGGAAATGTAGCAATAGAGTGAGCCCTCTCCAAAAGAACAGGTTCCTCTTTGAACAGCTCTCTGTAGAAATCCAGGGCTAAGTTCCGAATAACCTCATCTTCATAAACCCAATCACCATTAGAATCCTTAATGGCCTCAATTCTATTTCTCTGCCTTCTGATCAGGGTAGAGAGATGGAAGTATTTGGTATTACGATCCCCATCTCTAATCCAGGACTTCCGAGACTTCTGGAACCAAAGGAACTCCTCCTGCCTAAGCACAGCCTCCAGCTCCTTCTGAAGGGTTCTGAGGAGGCCCTCAAGGCTATGATCAAACCTCCCCTCCAACCTGCGTTGAATGCCCTCCATCCTCTTTAATAACTTGTTCTTCCTTCTGATAATATGCCCAAACACATTCCTATTCCACCCCTGCACCTTATTCCTGAACCCTTCAGCAGCTTGCAGTACATACGAATGAGGTCTCCAACTCTCATGAACGAACTCTTTAAACTTAGGATGGGACTCCCAAGCCAACTGATACCGGAACGGTCTCTTACCCCTAGGATGCTTACCTCTCAAAAGTCTAAACAAAATAGGACAATGATCCGAATGACGGAACGGGAGGTTCAACACAGAGCACTCGGGGAAGGAAGTTAGAGCTAAAACATTAGCGTAGACTTTGTCCAATCGAACAAAAGTATTATTACGCTTCCAAGTGAATTTATGACCAGAAGCCCCCAGATCGGAAAGCCCACATAAATCCATACTATTCTTGTGATGCAGACAGCGATTAACATAATGATTGGATCCCCCTCTCTGATCACTCATAAAGGCGATATCATTGAAGTCACCCGCCACAAACCAGGGCTCCGAAATGCTGACACTCATAGAATAGAGAACCTCCCAGAGCCGTTTTCGATTAGACAAGATAGGGTCAGCATACACAAGGGTAATAAAAAAGGGAGTATTGCCGGAAATACTCACTTTACAATGAATGAACTGCTTATCCATGCTAAGAATATCAAAATGAATCCGATCTGGCCTCCAAAAAAGCCAAATCCCCCCAGCCCGGCCAGTTGCCTCCGATCTAACACAGTGCCAGTTCTTAAACTTCTTAACCACCTCATCTGCTTTCTCACCACTAATCTTAGTTTCCAAAAGAGCAAAACAAGATGGATTAAACTGCTTAATAAGATCATTAATATGGATACGGGTAGCCTTGCTAGCCGCACCCCTAACATTCCAAAATAACAAATCCATAGAAAGGAGGACAACTGACCACACCCCTACCCTAAGCTAGGTATTTACTAGGGGCTCCTGAGAGCCTTACCGAGGTACCCCCGGGCCCCCTCTTATCTGGAAACGCCAAAGTGTTAAGGCCACTTTTTTGTTTTCCTTTAAGCTTTTTCATATTAGTTTTGTTAACTCCCATAGATTTCCCAATCCCAGGATCAATACCAGGAACAGGAATACTAACCTCATTTGAATTCTTCATCCTTCTAGCTGCAAGGGTCAGGGTCCCCCCCTGGGCTTCATCCTTAGAGACAAAAAGTGGGTTCACAGATTCAACCACCTTCTCGACTGGATCTACAGACTCTAATCCTGGAATACTCTCATCCATATGATTCTCATCTTGGTCTGACTCTTGAACTTCCTCAATCATCAGGGCCCCAAATCTGGACCCAGGCAAGGCTACTGAAGAAACCCCAGCCTCCTTTCTAGCTTTGAGGACAGGCTTCTCCTTGACATTTGGAATAACAGTAGCTTTAGGAGAAAGGGACTTAGAATTTGTGTTGATATCAGGAGGACGATTGTGAACCACTGCAGGTTGATTCCTACGTCTAGCGGGCCTCTTTGCCACCATCCAGGGACCAAAGTTCCCTTCATACCCCTGGTTCCCTCCAGTAATCCGCACACTACTCTCAACCCTCTCTATAACAACCCTCTCCCTTTTAGGGCAACCCTCCTGAGAATGACCATACATGCCACAATCATAACAGATGTTATGTAAACCTTCATACTCAATAAAGAACACTTTATCCTGAACACAGAACTTAGAAAGTAAAGGTTTAGCCAGATCAACATCTATACATACCCTAGCAAACTTACCCCTAATGGCCCCAATTGTAGTCTTGTCCACATGGTGGACCTTACCAACCAAACCTCCTATTTTACTCAGAAAGTTTTCACTGTAGTACTCAATGGGAAGGCCCGGGAATCTTACCCAAGTCAAGATCCTGTTAACCGAACAGTCGTGAGGATTAAAATTAGGAACCCAAGGCCTTAAGGCCAAAACATGATTGGAAATGATATATGGGCCTCCCTTGATAACCGAATTATAATCCTCAACCCTAGTAAATTTAATGACATAGTAGTCATTTTTCAGGTCAGTAATACTGACTTTACCTTTCCTTGCCCACTGCGCTTGTATTCTTTGGGCAAAATAGTTAAAACTAATTCGCTTACCCAGGACAGTAACAATCAAAGACACCTTCCACTTCTCTCTAAGCTCACGCTTCTCTGCAGCGGAAAGTCTAATGACCGGACAGAGAGGATCCTCCTGGCCATTATCTTCCTCATCAGAATCCGAGAACATATCATCAGAATCTCCCACCATTAAAACTTCCTCTAAAACCGGCTCTTCCTCAGCCACCCCCATGACCGTGTCCTTCCAAGAGTTTTTACCAATCTCGCTCATCTGAACCCTAGGTCTGGGGGAGACCGTCTTCCCATGAGCTACTCCTACAACACCCACCCTTCCCGAATTATTAGAAACATCCAGACCCGAGGCAGCCTGCCTCCATTATTTATTGATTCCACTGTTTATTTATTTTATAATAAGTTCATTAATTATAATTAATCTCTATAAACCCATGTTTTATAGTAGAAAAAAGATGATTTATTGATCATCTTAAAAAAAAAAAGTGTATTGATCATTATGAATAAAAAAAAAATCTCTAGAAAGATATGTAATATGAAACAGATGAAATATTTTTATATATTTAAGTTCTAGAAAAAATTCATTTTAAGATATAAACAATTTTATGTTTGTTTGAGTAATAGCAAGAAGCTTATTTTTTTAGAGAAGAGATGAAACTTATTGCATTTGTAATCTTTTTTGTTCGTATATCATTTTGATTGTTTTTAATAATTTTGATTATATATATATATGAAAATTAAAATATATTTATACTAGTCATTTTACATACTTGATTTTGAAATTTCTTCTCCCGGACTCATCATCAACTTTGCTAACTAAGGTACAATTTAAACATTAATTAGAATCCATTTCTAAGAAGAAAAAAGAAAAAGAAATCCAAGAACATCCACATGTGAAGGGGAAAACAGAAAAAGTTAAGAACTTACTAAAATATTATTAATATGCATTAAGACAATAATAAATATTATCATCATTACACAATCGTATTAGGTGGACGGTGATGAGTGATCATATCATATGTGCCGGTCGGCGTCCCTCTGTCGTCATCCAAAATCTCAGATCAGCTTTAACTTACCTGAAATTCAGACGGAAACTTGTGGGAGGCCAAGAGAAAATGGCTGAACATTATCTGGGTATAGAAGATGCTTGGATGAATGAAGCACAAGAAATGTCAAACATGGTGGAGGATATAGAAAGCAAGATCAAGAACGAGGATTTAGAGAATCAGAAGAGGCTAACAGATAATTCAAAATCTAAACTTTTTCAAGTTGGGATTAAGCTTGATCGCCTTGATTCCCTCCTCCACAATCCTCATTCTAAACCCATCTTGTATGCTACTTTTTCCAGTTATGCTAGATTGAATCAACTTTTTTTTTTTTTTTTTTTCCTTAAGTAATATGGAATAGCAGTGGATTTGCAGAACAAAGGAAGATTTGGAATTCCGGTGGAACATGCTTTCAGAATTCCGGCGAAGAACAAGATCACTGGCTCTCACTCTCTATACATCACCCTCTACAAAGAGGTACTACTATTTTTCTCTTCCCTTAATCCTCGTGTTGGTTAATTAGTGAGCTTCTATGTTGCACGGATACGGAAATATACACGGTAAATATTATCTCTAAAACATAACCTTTATTTGAAACTACAATGGAAACGGACACGAAATAGACAGATACAGACATGAAATGAAACGCAGAAACTCTACTAAAGAGAAATGTATGTGCAACATAGGGTATATATCAATTCTACAACTTTTTTTTCGAGGTAAAGTCACTCTTAGGATATTGTCATGGAACCAATTGAACTAAAGCTGATAATTAAATGTTCATTTCATATTAATATACGATAAGCAAATATCCACTGATCTTGAAGGGTGCACAACACAGACCTATGTTACTATATCCTGCAATTAAATCAATAAATTGAGTTGCCAGGAATTGAACTCTAGACCACTTGATCAAACTAGCTCTGATATCATGTCTGCTTCTATGTTTGAACTAAAAGTTCAGATCTTATAAACATCCCAGGTTACTTTTTAGTGCCCGACTTTTCGTAGCTTTTTGTGCTTTTCCACTCTAACAAAAGAGTAGATTTGTTTGTTTCTAATTGAGAAACAACTATTTATAACTATAACGTCAGAAAAATCAGTTAATTTCTAACGATTACCAACAACAAAACAGTTAAACCAAACAATTTCGCTCATACGAGTAACTATGATTATTGTATATAACCTTGATTAGATATTTAGGGCCCGTTTGTTTTACCAGCTGTTTGCTGTTACGGTTTGTTATTTGTTGTTGCTGTTGAAAAATGCTGTTTTTTCAAAAAAGCAGAAATTCTATGCTTTTGTAAAAAGCTGCTTTTCGGGTGTTAAAAGGCAAAAGGAGGTCTGCATGTAAAAGGCAAATAAGAGGTTATTAACTAAATACCTAAAACTCTTCATTTTAAAGTGAAAAGACAAACAATAATATGAAAATGAGCAACCAAACACCCCCTTAGATTAATAAGCACAAGGATCAAGCTTGACTGATTTCTGCAGTTAGTAAATAGATTTTGTTTCTTCATTTTGCTTGAATAGCATTCTTAATTACTTTTATCCTGGGCAAAAGACTTATCTGTTGCAATTCCTGAAGGAATAAGTACACCAACCTGAAGCAACGAACAAGGTACAACAAAAAGCGTAAAACAATAATAGAATCTAAACAACAAAAATTAGAAAATGAGATTAAACAATTAAAATCTTTGTTAACATTGAGTAATGTCTTCTGCAGATCACATGAAATCCTTCTTCTACTTAGACGATCTCGATATGCACAAACCTCTAATAGTTGTCAGTATCATTAATCATGTAAAGTAGTTGTTGATTTCCTCCTTATTAAGCTTTTGATATTATATTGTTGCATTTGCTTTTTTATGCAGTCAGATGAAGCAACCCAAAGTCGAGATCAGGTTCATCGATCTTTCGAATACGAGCTATTGATCTTTTGCTTTCCTTTCAAACTTGTCTTTCAGATTTCCTAATTATCTATTCACTAAGCAGATGAGGCAATCTGGTTGTTATACTATAATTACAGTACTTAGAATACTCGGATGGATCATCTGTTTGGTTTTGGGAGGAGCTGCACTTCTATTTCTCCTGATTATCATCTGCTCACTTCTATAATCTGTCTACTCTTCATATTCAGAAATTTTTTCCTTGGGCAGGAAAAAAAGGGAGCACTACTTTTAACCTTCTTTTGCAACCAAAGGAGCAGCATCTTTAATCCTTCTTTCTTTTGAGTTTGATTATTTGTTGTTTTGTAATTAAGCCTGTGTATTACTACAAGTTTTTAACATTGAACACCTGATATTTTATCATATCATCATATTTAGAGGCGGAAATTTCAGATTATTGTGTCATAGTCATGTTATGTTTGTATATGTTTCGTATGATTATATATGAGCTAAATACAAGAAAAAAAAAATGATAATCATGCCAGCTTAATGATTGTTAACTGAGAATTTGGAGATCTACAAAACAATAAGTGGGCACATCACAGGTATATATAACATTTCAACACTCACCAGAAACTTACCCCAAAACCATTAATGAATCTGTTTCAGCAATTAGTTAATCTTATAATGTCACTGCCACTGCCACACATAAATCGCACAACAAACCACCTGCATCAGCTAACTCAACTCATTTTAACACCTCAAAACTTTTACTTGGCTAGCCCAAATCCCGCAGCAGCATAAATATGTTTCAAAGCTGCATCTGAATTTAGTTTAAAAAGACAACTCAACCTATCCCCACAGCATTAACCCCTAAAAGTAAAGCAAGAAATTAAGTTCTAGATTCTGAAAACGAGATACCAGAGACAATTGAATAACATGGAAAACAATGTCTGTCCATCCACTATAAAACACTATCTGCAATCCGTTATGACTATTCATAATGCTGAATTAATTAGGATTTCAGTAATTTCCCCCAATTTCATGTAGATAAAACACATAAATAATTTTAGATCATGTATAAAGCTCAATCTCCAATTGAACACGACTAAACCTATAATTAATTACTTAATAAGAAATAAGTACCTTGAATCCTCACCCGTTGCCAACCTTAAGAGCCCTGAATTCTTTGAATTCGAAAACAAAAGTTCAAATTAACTTAGCAAAAACTTAGAAAATATTAGAAGGATAAAGCAAAACATAAAACAAATTACCTGATAATTCCAGGCTCTTTCATATCTGGAACTGGAGCAGAAAAAAACAGGATTAACACTCAATACGATAGCATTGAGTCCAATAAACTTCAACGCCAATCTTCTTGGCAACGTTTTGAATTGTAGTGAAGGAAATTGGTCATCCAACTCCATAGCCACACAATATCTCCTCCTCATGAATCTAGAATACACAAAAAGTAGTAACAATTTTGCTACTAACAAAAATCAGAACTAAAATGCAAATATTCTTACCCAGCGGATCGGAGAACTGAAGAAAATCGAAATTGCAGTGGAAACCCTCTCATTAGCAATGGATTTTCATAAAAACAAATGCAAAAAACCATTAACAGCATAATGATAAGGGTAAGTTACATAATAGTCCTAATTAATTAAATTATTTACAAGTATCTCATATTCCAAAAATAATTCTCAAAATATCAAATCCTTAAAATTTAAAACTACTTACAGAAATTCACGGTGGAAAAAAATAAGAAACTGTAACTACATTTGACAAAAGCAAAAATAAAAAAATGATAGCTTGATAAAAATAAAAAAATAAAAAAATAAATGGAAAATGACAAGAACCATAAAAAGAAGTTGCAAAACTGTAAAAGAAAATTAAAAACTGATTTCTAACGTAATATCCTCTAATGATAATAGGAAAATTATAAAATTGGATCAGGCCCATTTACACATGTAGACCAATTATATTTCAAACTAGTAAAATCAGTACTTTTAATATATTTTAAGGATTAGAATTTATAAATTAGAAGTCTAAATATATTTTTTAGGGTTTATGATTTATGAATTGGAGTCTAGATTTCTTAAATTATGGTGTAAAATCATAATACATAGATAATAATGATATATTAAGAATTAAGTTTGATGATATGACTAAGTTGTAATTTTGTACTTAATTATGATATTCATGTATTTGACCCTTATTTATTTATAAATTTTCCAAAATATCTCAAACATTTCATCTTCCCCTTCCTTTCCACGGAATCCATTTTTCATTATCCTATCTCTTCTTCCTCTCTTCGCCTCTCTGTTCTTGTGCGAATCGAAGGCATGGTCTTCATCTTCATGTTTCTTCTTCGTCTCTTTGTTTATTTCTTCTTATGCGAATCGAAGACATCATTAATTGACGTTCTTCTACGTTTATCATATGTTTATTGTCGATTTCAATGGCAAAAGGCAGAAAGAAGGTAAGTATCTACTGTATTTTTGCGTTCATCTTCCTCTCTTTCTAGGCTTTACATTTTTGTGAAGCCTGCGAAGCAAAATCATCATCTGTAGTAGTATTTTCTTCAGAAAATAACTTCACAGAATGATTTTGCTTCACATATTGCGAAGCCTGCGAAGCAAAATCATCATTTTTAGGTTGTATTTCTGTTCGCAGACTTCGCAGTTTCGCTTTTATGCGAAGCGTTTCTTTCATTATTTTCCTAAAATTACTCCATTTTTGTGAAGGTTGAATACAAATACATCAAATTCAAGTATTCGTTTAGCTTGAATACAAAGGCATCAATCACAGTGAGGGGTGAGTTGTGATGTGATGAAGAAAGTGAAGACCAAATGCTCTAGTTCCTTTTGCTTTTAAACTTCCTCCCAAATGTTCTAGAAGCGCTCCATTATTGGGAACTTCCTTCCAAATGTTCTGGAAGCACACTTCCTCCATTGCTGGAGTTTAGGGTTTAAGATTTGAATTATTGTTGCAATCTTGTTGTAAATTTTGATAATCTTATGTTTTTTTATGTCATTTTGCTAATCATGTTGTTTACTTGTGTATATCTTCATCAAACAACAAAATATACCACTTTGCATTTTCTCCAAACTGCAAAACTTGAGCAAAAATTGTGAAGGTAAATACTACTTCAATACATGAATTTGCTTTGCAGTTTGCGAAAACTGCGAAGAAAAACTCATTATGTGAAGTAGTATTTACCTTCGCATGCTTCGTAGTTTGCGAAAAAACGAAGTAAAATCATATGCAGGAAGTATTGTCCTGGAAAAAACGTAAAAAATAATAAAAAACAGAGTGCCAAGTTCGCAAGAAGAAATATTTTACGTATATATTTGTTGATAATTAAAAATATGAGTCGATAATTAAAAACAGAGTGCCAAGTTCACAAATTAAGAAATAAACAAAAAGAGAAACGAAGAGAGAATAAAGGGAGAGTAAGAAATTTCTAAGTTGTTATATATATATATATATATATAGATGAGATCAGGTGTGACACATTTCTTATGGTGTAATTAACCAAAAGGAGGTGGCAAATTTGTAAATAAAAGGAAAGAGAAAATTGTTTTATTTTTTTTCTTTAAAATGCATTTTCCCAATTTTTCCAACCTCGTTTTTCAAAAAATTTTATACCGTTGGACTCGTCTTAATTAAACGGTCATTTTAAGATCCATGAAGCTCAAGTAAAAAAATTTCCGGTGAACGAAATTTGGGTGGGCGTTTTCCGGCAATCAAAAAAGTGTCCAGAAAATTCTCAAAAAATTCCAGAAAATGTAAAACATTATTCTAAGAAACTTTAATTCTTGGATCGAAGCAAGATTTCTTACGGTTTAGTCCCAATAAAACTTTTTCCTTAATTTTATCCATTTTACATGCTTCAACAATTTGTTGGGTAAAAACTGTAAGGAATCTCGCTTTGAGCCAAGAATTAAAATTTCTTAAAATAATGTTTTACATGTTTTGGAATTTTTTGATAATTTTCTGGACACGTTTTTTGTTCTACTTACGTTGTTCCAAATCAATGTACCATTTGTTCCAACATAATACTTATATTGTTCCAACAGAAAATTGTTTTATTTCTTTTCTTTAAAATACATTTTTCTGACATTTCTAACCTCGTTTTTTGAAAAATTTTATACTATTAGACTCGTCTAAATTAGACAGTCATTTTAAGATCCCTGAAGCTCAAGTAAAAAAAATTCCGGTGAACGGAATCCGAGTGGGCATTTTTTGACAAAAAAAAAAGTGCCCAGAAAATTCTAAAAAAATTCCAAAAAATGTAAAACATTATTCTAAGAAGCTTTAATTCTTGGGTCAAAGTGGGATTTCTTACGGTTTAGTCTCAATAAAACTTGTTCCTTAATTTTATCCATTTTACATGCTTCAACAATTTATTTCAAAAATGTAAGGAATTTCGCTTTGAGCCAAGAATTAAAGTTTCTTAAAATGATGTTTTACATGTTTTCAATTTTTTTGATAATTTTCTGGGTACTTTTTTTTGTCCTACTTACATTGTTCCAAATCAGTGTACCATTTGTTTCAACATAATACTTGTATTGTTCCAACAGAAAAATGTTTTATTTCTTTTCTTTAAAATACATTTTCCCGACATTTCTAACCTTGTTTTTCGAAAAATTTTATACTATTAGACTCGTCTAAATTAGACGGTCATTTTAAGATCCCTGAAGCTCAAGTAAAAAAAATTCCGGTGAACGGAATCCGGGTGGACGTTTTCTGGCGAGAAACAAAGTGTACAGAAAATTCTTAAAAAATTCCAAAAAATGTAAAACATTATTCTAAGAAACTTTAATTCTTGGGTCGAAGGGGATTTCTTATGGTATAGTCCCAACAAATTATTGAAGCATGTAAAATGGATAAAATTAAGGAAAAAGTTTTATTGAGACTAAACCGTAAGAAATCCTGTTTCGACCCAAGAATTAAAGTTTCTTAGAATAATGTTTTACATTTTCTGGAAATTTTGAGAATTTTCTGGAAACTTTTTTCTCGCCGGAAAACGTCCACCCGGATTCCGTTCACCGGAATTTTTTTTACTTGAGTTTCAAGGATCTTAAAATGACCGTCTAATTTAGACGAGTCTAATAGTATAAAATTTTTCGAAAAACGATGTTAGAGATGTCGGGAAAATGTATTTTAAAGAAATGAAATAAAACAATTTTTTCTATCCTCTCTTTCATTTTATTTACCAATTTACCACCTTGCCTTTTTTAATTACCATCAAAACTACATAGTTTTGTTATGTCACACAATAAGCTCCTTGTCACAACTTAAGTCATTGTCACGCTGGATCTCAACCCCTATATATATATATATATATATATATATATATATATATATAAAGGGCATTTTGGAAAAGTCACAAATAAATAATCTAGATATGTAATTACTGGGGTAATTGGTGTAAATATGTAAATGGGCCTCCCATTTAACCTAATTTTATAATTTTTCCTAATGACAATATATCATTTATCCGTCCCACTTAGCAATGGGCTTTAGGAGTAATTCTAATTGGGTCGCAATAGGTTTTTTGGTTTGAGAATTCGTATCTATATGACATATAGAGTAAGATAGTTGAATTAAAAGAAAGTGAAAGTAACCTGAAGAAGCTGTATTTGGTATATGAGGGACTTAATGCGGGTAAACGAGAGTAATGGAAGGTTAAATATCAAATTAACCTAGTTTTAGAGTTATTTTTGGAGAGTAAATGAAGTTTAATGGAAGTTAAATACTTCCTTTCACCTCCAAACTATAACCTCCAAATTGGAGGTTAATGGAAGTAACGTAAAGTTCATTAAAAAAATTTATGGGCAGAGTAAATTTAACATTCATTCCCCTGTATATTTAAACTCCTAAACTTTCATTCCTCTGTATATTTAAACCCTCAAACTTTTAACTCTCATTTACATTTTATAAACTCTCAAACAAGATTAATTTTTTAACTTTCATTTTGATCACTTTCGTTTCCTTTCCATTACCTCATTTTAACTCTCACCACATTAACCTTTAATTTATACCAACTTTTCACCTATCCAACACACTTCTCTCTTTCCCATATAAGATTTTTGATCTTCCTCATACACCTTTTCACTATTCATCTTCTTCCCTAAACCAAAAACTCCATAACCTAAACCTCCGTTTTTCTTTCAATCTTTCTCCAAATTTCTCTTTTCCTCTCACAAAAATTTGAAATTTATACACCATGCCTAGATATAAGAAGGTTGGTCACAAGGTTTCCTCTACCTCTGACAATCGTTTGCGTTTTCTTTATGGAGCTCCATTCGATATTGCTTCGGATGAGGAAGGGAAGCGGTATAAGCACTTTTCTGGGCCAAAGATCGTGTTTCACGATATTCTATTTTTGGATTTTGCAACGGTGAGTAATTTTTCTTTCACCACAAGGATTAATAAATTTCTTAGGGTTTTAGGTTGGGAAAGGTTTGCTTCTATGCGTTTCCCACATAGTGAAACAGACATTATTGAATTTTTAGTTACCCTTTCCTATGATAAGAAGAATAAAAGGCTTATATTTAGGAATTTGGATAAAATTTATGAAGTTGGATATGAGGAGATGAATATTTGGTTTGGCTTTCCTACAAGCAATTTTTATGCTAAGCCTAAGAATTTTCAAACCAATCTGGTTTGGAAATCTTTGACTGATTTGGATGGATTTAATCCCAAGAACACTTCTAACAAGCTCATTAAGGATAATTGTATTTTCTATTTCCATAAATTTTTATCCTATTCTCTTTTTGGGCGAGTTGAAGGGTCTAAAGTTCAAAGTCGGGATTTGTTCATCTTAGATTGCATTTTTAAGGGATTGATGGTAGATAGCATTGGGATGATTTTTGATTCTTTAGTCCGTGCCTCTGTTTCAACCAATAAACTAATTCCTATGGGTAATTTGATTACGGGTATTGTTTTGGGTGCTACGGGTAGATTGGAACAATTTCAATCCGGTGAGCATGGTTATTTACCGATGTTGGACTATGCCGCACTTTTACGAGCTAATTTAGTTGTTAGCCAAGGTCCGCCTACATTTAGGTCTTACGAGGCTAGGACTGCTAGTTTATTTGCAAGTTTGGGTGTCGGTACTTCAAGTTCACGTGGGAAAGGTATTCAAGAGGAGGAAAATAAGGAAACGGATGTCGGTGAGGAAGAGGAAAGGAATGAAGACGAGGCACCACGTGAGGACGTCAGGACCAATGTAGATGAAGTCGTGGGTTGGCAACGAGTCTTGGATCAAGTCAATGCCAACAATAGACAAATGAATCTAAGGATTGATGAAGTTGACGAAAACATCAACACTTTGAGGAAGAAGCACAAATCCACTCATCGACGGTTAATGTCATATTTCCGCCGCCAAGGAGTCGAGTTGACACCATCTCCATCGGATTCTCCTTCACATTCATAGGTTTTATCTTTCCTTATTTTTTGGACTATTTTTATTTTCATTTTATGCTTGTTTGATACTCGTTTATTTTCGGTTTTAATTTCGTACTCTATTTTTTATGAATTATCAATTTTTTCACCAATGAGGATATTATCCAATTTAAGTGTAGGAGGCAATATTTCATTTATTTTATTTGAGTACGAATGCTTGTTGTTTTATTTTGCATACATATTTTTGCCTACGTAAAAAAATCATAATTATACATATGCTAAAAAAATAATAATACATATTATATATGTTATAAAAAAAATTATATCATAGTAGTAAAAAAAAATATATATAAATGTGCTAGAAATAGTTAATATATATCATAGTAGTAAAAATTATATCATAGTAGTAAAAAAAATTATATCATAGTAGTAAAAAAAATATATACATATGCTATTAAGATTATATAAATGTGCTAGAAATAGTTAATATTTCTACAAGGGCATTGAATATTGAATATTATAAAAATCTTCGAAACTATTTTTAAAGAAAAAGTCTCGAGTGAATGTATATAAGTAATAAATTCTTTATTCGATCTTTCTTTTATATTATGCTAATGCATGATAATATAATTCATATTTCTATCTTTAAATTAGGTTTATAGGCATTAATCAAACTAACATTTTTAGCTTTTGCTTGGTTTGATTCCGTCTTACTTTAAAATTCAATTGAATTTTTTAGGGAAACTATAGCCATAATACATATTGATTTAGGTCAATATAGGATGAAGGTACTCTTTTGTTTTCCCACATTAAAATTTTATATATTTTTAACACATATTGAGTAAATTTGAAATCGTTATCTTAACTTTTGGCCACGATTACGACCACCCATGTCATAGTCGATGTATGAAAGGGAAGAAAAATAAAAAAAATATTACTTTTGGACACGGTTGCGACCACCCTTATCACGATCGACGTATGAAAGGACCGTTAAATAAGTAATAAATTAAAAGCAAGATGGCGTGTCTAAGTTTAAAGTCACGATTGCGTCTACTCATGACATGGTCGAGACTTTTTAAGTGGAAATACGACCATCTACAAACTAATTAAATTCATAAAGTCACGGTCGAGACCACCCTTATCACGGACGTGACTAGAAAATAAAACAAAAGAACAAAAATATATATATATATATATATATGGAAGAGTTCTCAATGGTGAGTCTCCATTCATAGGGACTAATATGTTTTGATTAAATGACCTGCTATAGAAGGTTACCAATAGGGTATCAAGTTACCTAAAACATATTTCTCTCTCTATAATAAATGATTATCCACATTTTTTAAAAATACACTCTCTCCATAATAAATCCATAAAAATGATTGGTAAATAAAATTATATATAAAAATCATTAAAAAAAAAACTAAATTCCGCCAAAAAAGAAATTGATGGTGGATGATATATATATATATTTTAATAAGACCCAATTTAGCCCCTATACTATACTTTAGAAATCAATTGACTCCCCCCAACCTCTTCAAATACTCAATTAGGTCTTTATTATATGCTATAATCAACAATCAGGACCAGTTGCTAAATGATGGTTAAAAAAAGTTGACGGTAAAATATATATGTTTTTAATCAATTCATAACCTACTCCTTTTTACTGTCACAATCTTTCTGTTATAGTGGATCTTTTTTTCCACTTCTGATTTTGTATTTTGTATGATTCTCATAATTTGTGCTAAAAATCATTAACTAAATTAACATTTTTTATTGGGTATATAATTTATTAGTCTCCACCTCTTTATGTAACACACTGTTTAGTCCTATTATGCAAAACACATTATAAGGTCATATCTTTTGTAAATATTAACACTTTGGTCCCTTTTTCTATTTATTTTTTAGATTTTTAACCGAACATATCTTAGCTTTCAAGACGGCTATAGTACAATACAAAATGGCCAAGTTACTCTGTTATTTTCCGTCTGACTGTTTATGCCAAATACAATGGTTAAAAATCTAAAAAAATAGATAGGACTAAAGGGTTAATATTAATAAAAGATAGGGACCTCATAATGTGTTTTTCAAAATAGGGAGACTAATAAATTATTTACCCTTTTTTAATTGATATCAGCTAGATGATTGGGTCATTTGCAACTTATACAATTAGAAGGATTCAATTGAGAAGCAAGGAAACATCAAACTATTACCGAACCGCAAATTGGAGTGACTAGGGGTGCAAAAAAGTCTTCTTAGTTCGCAAACTGTTCGAGTTTGGCTCGGTCAAACCTTGGTCAAAGTTCGGATCGATTAGGCTCAACTCGAGTATAAATGAGCCGAGTCTGAATTTCCTCAGATTTGGCTCGAAAGCTCGTGAGCAAACTTGTGAGTTTTTTTTTATAAATTATATAAAATCCAATAATGGCATGTCATGCTTCTCTTTTCCGTATTAAAATAAAATATTAAATATTATAATCCAAAATGTTAGAGGATAATAAAAAGTTAGAGAAGTAAAAAACATATAAAAAATATTTGAAGAGATTGCTATTTATGTATATAAGTTGTATAAATGAATATAAAATCAGTATGTGATAATATTTATATAAAAAAACAGTATAAAATAAAATTTTGATTTTGGCATAAAATTTTAAAAAGAGAAAAGGCAAAAAAATATGGATGAATAAATAAAAAAATAAAAAAATGGGCAAAGTTGGGACATTTGACTAACAAGGAAGGCATATATAGCGGTGAGAACTGCTTGTTGCGCTATTTTATGTGAATGATTTTCTTTTAATCAAATCGGGTCACACCGGTTATCGGCTGGACCGTTGGTTTTCGGTCTGATTCCGGTTTTGTCTAGTTTGTTGTATTTGTGACAAAACAGTTCAACTCGGATTGAGAGTCTGATCGGCTTTTGGTTCAATCGGTCGAACTGGTTGGTCTGATCCGAGTTCTATAACATTTGTTTTTAGTATTTAATTTTTTGGAGTTTAAATTTCACATTCTTTTATTAGAAGGCCGATTTTTAATAATAAAATGTTAATTAGGCATAATTAAGTATAGTCAAAACTATTTCAAAAAAATCAAAACGAGCCATTCGATGAGCTTCGAGCTCGAGCCGAACATATATCGAGCTCGATCTCCACACTTCTTGAGCCGAGCCGAGTCTGTCCCTATTTGGTCTCGGTTCGGCTCGTGTGCACTCCAAGGAGTGACAAAAACAATGGAGGATAAAAAGGCGCTACCATTTATTCCGACGTCAAGAATAGAGGTTCCTAATTATTTTCAGAGGAATTTTTTTTAGGATTGATGATAGGAGAGACATTTGCAACATGTGTAAATTTGACGGGATCAATCTGTCATTTAGCTATTTTGGTTAATATGTGTCTAATTGGTGGCATTAACAAAGAATATGGAGTGATTTGCTGATTTTAGGAGTATAGCGACCTAATTAATTTTGGATGTATAGTTTAAGGGCTGGTTTGGACTTTATACTTTTTTCTTTAGAAAAGTGAATGATTTAAAAAAATATATTAAGTAATGGGTTTACTTGCTGGCTTTGTTCCAGTTCTTCTTTATTTTTTCTGTTGTTAAGCGAGGTAAATCCCGAAAGAGTTCGGTACAGAGTCTATTCCCATTTTTCATTGAGGTAGTGGTCGAGTGCCTAGCCCCTATTGGTAGAGCAACAAAAAAGATATTATTATCAAATTAAATCATGTCACTCCATATTCCTCGTAATGTATCTTAACACATTTGGGGAGACCGTCCGCCCATTTATCGCATGTGAGGGGAAGACTAGTAAAAGATTCGAGCTGTAATTTCAACTCATACTGAACCAATTTTAAACAGAAAAATAAATTAATTAATTTGGGTGAAAGATTGAATTCTTTCAAAAATATGTAAGTGAATAATATAGTTAATACATGAAATATCTAAAAACTTTGTGTATAGGAAACTCTACAAAAACAATTAAGATGTTCACATTATTAGTGATCTCCATCCATTTACCTATATAGATAGAAATGATAAATGTTTAAATTAAATATGAACAAATATTATAATAACTAAAACAAATAAAGATTATAAAATATATAAAATTTATTTTCCTAAATACCGCTAAAGTTTACGGCTAGGAGCAATTTTTTCTATAACGTCTAAAATAGTGCAATTTTTCCCCTAACCTTGTCAGTGAAGAGTAATTTCACCCCTAACATTGACACATTTTTAAATTGAGCTTATATTTATTACATTACGTTGCGTTAGGGATTGTAAGCTAAATGATTTTTTGTAAATAAATGAAAGCTTAAAGAAATAAAAAAAAACCCTAAGGTTTTTGAGCTTATATTTCTTAGGATTTACAAATTAAGCTTACAATCTTAGAGATTTATAAATTGAGCTTACAATCCTAAGGATTTATAAATTAAGCTTACATTAAGTTACTTTACAACTTAGTTATGTTACGTTAAGTTCCGCTAAATTGTATTATGTTAAGTTTGGTTAAGTTACATTATATTACGTTACGTTGTGTTAAGTTACGTTACGATATGTTACACTAATTTAGGTTATGTTATGTTAAATTGCACTAATTTACATTACGTTATGTTACGTTACACTAAGTTGAAAGCTTAAAGAAATAAAAAAACCTAAGGATTTACAAATTGAGCTTAAAATCTTAAGAATTTTCAGTTCAGTGATGTTTCAGTTCGGTAATATTTCAGTTTAGTAATATTTCAGTTCGGTGATGTTTCAGTTTAGTAACATTTCAGTTCAGTGATGTTTCAGTTCAGTAATATTTCAGTTTAGTAATATTTTAGTTTAGTAATATTTCAGTTCATTGATGTTTCAGTTTAGTAATGTTTCAGTTTAGTGATGTTTCAGTTCAACGATATTTTAGTTGAGTAATATTGCAGTTCAGTGATGTTTCAGTTTAGTGATGTTTCAGTTCAGTAATATTTTAGTTAAGTAATGTTTCACTTCAGTGATGTTTCAGTTTAGTGATGTTTCAGTTCAATAATATTTCAGTTCAGTGATATTTTAGTTTAGTGATGTTTTAGTTCGGTGATGTTTCAGTTCAGTAATGTTTCAATTTAGTATTGTTTCAGTTCAGTAATGTTTCAGTTGAGTAATGTTTTAGTTCAGTGATGTTTTAGTTCAGTGATGTTTCAGTTTAGTGCTATTTTAGTTCTGTAATGTTTAAGTTTAGTAATATTTCGGTTCAGTAATATTTCAGTTCAGTGATGTTTCAGTTTAGTGATGTTTCAGTTCAGTAATGTTTCAGTTTAGTAATATTTTAGTTTAGTATTATTTCTGTTCAGTAATGTTTCAATTGAGTAATAGTTCAGCGATGTTTCAGTTCAGTGATATTTCGGTTCAGTTATGTTTCAGTTCAGTGATATTTCAGTTCAGCGATGTTTCAGTTTAGTAATATTTCAGTTCAGTGATGTTTCAGTTCAGTAATGTTTCAGTTTAGTAAAATTTTGGTTTAGTAATATTTTAGTTTAGTGATGTTTCAGTTCAGTAACGTTTCAGTTCAGTGATGTTTCAGTTTAGTGATGTTTTAGTTCAGTAATGTTTCAGTTCAGTGATGTTTCAGTTCAGGGGACTAACTGGATATTTAACTTATTTTTTCACGACTGAGTAATTAATTGATTAGATTTTACATAAGTTTAGGGGACTAACTGGATATTTTATACGTTAAGTTATATTATGTTACAATATATTATGTTACTTTACGTAACTTAACTTAATGTACCATAACTTAGCATAAAATAATGCAACTTAACATAACACAACTTCTCATAGCGTAACATAACATAATGTAATGTAACAAAACCTTAAATTATGTTATGTTACGTTACATTACGTTACATTACGTTACGTTGTGTTACATTACGTTACGTTACGTTGTGTTATGTTACGTTATGTTATGTTACGTTACATTACGTCACGTTAAGTTACGTTATGTTACGTTACTTATGTTACGACATATTACATTACGATACATCATATTACGTTATGTCAAGTTACGTTACGTTACGTTATGTTACGTTACGTTACGTTACGTTACGTTACGGTGATGTTTCAGTTAAGTGATGTTTCAGTTTAGTGATGTTTTGGTTCAGTGATGTTTTAGTTCAGTGATGTTTTAGTTCAGTGATGTTTTAGTTCAGTGATGTTTCAGTTCAATGATGTTTCAGTTTAGTGATGTTTTAGTTTAGTGATGTTTCAGTTCAGTAATATTTCAGTTCAGTGATGTTTTAGTTCAGTAATATTTCAATTCATTAATGTTTCAGTTCAATAATGTATCCATTTAGTAATATTTCAATTCAGTAATGTTTCAGTTCAGGGATGTTTTAGTTCAGTAATATTTCAGTTGAGTAAGGATTCAGTTTAGTAATATTTTAGTTCAGTGATGTTTCAGTTCAGTGATATATCAGTTCAGTGATGTTTTAGTTCAGTGATGTTTTAGTTCAGTGATGTTTCAGTTCAGTGATGTTTCAGTTTAGTTTTGTTTTGGTTCAGTGATATTCAGTTTAGTAATATTTCAGTACAGTAATGTTTGAGTTTAGTAATGTTTCAGTTTAGTAATATTTTAGTTTAGTGATGTTTTAGTTCAGTAGTGTTTCAGTTTAATAATGTTTCAATTTAGTAATGTTTCAGTTGAGTGATGTTTCACTTTAGTAACATTTTAGTTTAGTAATGTTTCAGTTTAGTGATGTTTTAGTTCAGTAATATTTCAGTTCAGTGATATTTTAGTTCAGTAATATTTCAGTCAGTGATGTTTCAGCTCAGTAATATTGCAGTTCAGTAATGTTACTGTTAAGTAATGTTTAAGTTTACTAATATTTCAGTTCAGTAATATTTCAGTTTGGTGATGTTTAAGTTCAGTAATGTTTCAGTTCAGTGATGTTTCAGTTCAGTAATGTTTTAGTTTAGTAATGTTTCAATTTAGTAATATTTTAGTTCAGTGATGTTTCAGTTCAGTAATGTTTGAGTTCAGTAATTTTTTTATTTCAGTAATGTTTTAGTTCAATGATGTTTTAATTCAGTAATATTTTTAGTTTAGTAATATTTCAGTTCAGTGATGTTTTGATTCATAGATATTTCAGTTTAGTGATGTTTCAGTTCAGAAATATTTCAGTTTAGTGATGTTTTAGTTCAGTAATATTTGAGTTTAGTAATATTTCAGTTCAGTAATGTTTCAGCTTAGTAATGTTTCAGTTCAATGATATTTTAGTTCAGTATTGTTTTTGTTGAGTAAGGTTTCAGTTTAGTAATATTTCAGTTCAATGATGTTTCAGTTAAGTGGTGTTTCAGTTCATTAATATTTCAGTTTAGTGATATTTCGGTTTAGTGATGTTTCAGTTCAATGATGTTTCAGTTCAGTGATGTTTCAGTTCAATGATGTTTTGATTTAGTGATATTTAGTTTAGTAATATTTCAGTTTAGTGATGTTTTAGTTCATTAATGTTTCAGTTTAGTAATATTTCAGTTCAGTGATGTTTCAGTTCAGTAACGTTCAGTTTAGTAATGTTTCTGTTCATTAATGTTTCAGTTGAATGATGTTTCAGTTTAGTAATGTTTCAGTTCAGTAATGTTTCAGTTGACTGATGTTTGAGTTTAGTTATGTTTGAGATCAGTAATATTTCAGTTCAGTAATATTTGAGTTTAGTAATGTTTGAGTTTAGTAATTTTTTAGTTCAGTGATGTTTCAGTTCAGTAATATTTCAGTTCAGTGATGTTTTAGTTCATTAATGTTTTAGTTTAGTAATATTTCACTTCAGTGATGTTTTAGTTCAGTAATATTTCAATTTAGTGATGTTTCAGTTCAGTAATGTTTCAGTTTAGTAATGTTTCAGTTCAGTAATGTTTCAGTTGAGTGATGGTTGAGTTCAGTTATGTTTGAAGTCAATAATATTTTAGTGCAGTAATATTTGAGTTTAGTAATGTTTCAGTTTAATAATGTTTCAGTTTAATAATCCTTGAGTTCAGTAATGTTTCAGTTCAGTAATGTTTCAGTTCAGTGATGTTTTAGTTTAGTAATCTTTTAGTTCAGTGATGTTTCAGTTCAGTAATATTTCAGTTCAGTGATGTTTCAGTTCAGTGATGTTTCAGTTCAGTAATGTTTCAGTTTAGTAATCTTTTAGTTCAGTAATGTTTCAATTCAGTGATGTTTCAGTTCAATAATGTTTCAGTTCAGTAATGTTTCAGTTTAGTAATGTTTCAGGTTAGTAATGTTTCAGTTCAGTAATATTTTAGTTCAGTGATATTTTAGTTCAGTGATGTTTTAGTTCAGTAATATTTCAGTTCAGTAATGTTTCAGTTCAGTGATGTTTCAGTTCAGTAATGTTTCAGTTTAGTAATCTTTTAGTTCAGTAATGTTTCAATTCAGTGATGTTTCAGTTCAGTAATATTTCAGTTCAGTGATGTTTCAGTTTAGTGATGTTTTGTTGAAACACCTTTCCACATAATTTTGATTTGACAAAATTGTTTAAGTGTAATTAAAATATATTCTAAACACACTAAGTTTAAATGCTTTGATTTATTCTACTAATGTGTTTGTTCAATGTTGAGCTAAGTTGTTTATAAGACACAAAGTTTAAAAGGACGAAAGCCCAATACGGAAGTCAAAGCCCAAGTCAAATATTTTAAGGTACCTCGGCCCGCGTATGTCAAAGCGCTGTCGTTATGTACAAAACGCAACTCGGCGGAAGAAGGATCTAGAAGACCTTCGTGGAACAACTTCGGGAGGAAGCTGCTGAGTTGATTCGACAAAGAGTACAAGACAGCAGCTGGCTAAGAACAACTTCCAGACAAAGTGTTTCCACTTTGGGTAAAGTTCAGAAGACACAGAATGCTGTCCAGTTGACCTTACTATAAATGGAGAGACATTCTACCGAGCTGACCGATGACAGAAGATACTCAAATCTGATAGGCCGAGAGCTCTGAGCAAGACAGCAGGACAACGACAGGAAGCCGTTTCCCTCCAACGGTTATTTCAAAATTCGAAATGACCGACACCTCAGACGTCTCTATAAATAGAGCCCTTCAGTTGCTTCATTCAACACAGAACTTGATCAAGCCATTACGCTGACCAAATTTCTACGCAAAGTTCTGCAAGAAAAAGCAAAGCAATCTTACACTAAATTTCATATCTTTTTGTGTAAAAGTCTAGAGTGATTATTCAATCATCTAAGATGTCTTAGCAATCGTTGTTTAGGACAAACACTTATCATTTCTAGAATTAGAAAGGAGAAGCTGAGTACTCGGTTATAGTACTCAACGAGAGATTAGGATTGAGTAGAGGTATAGAGGAAGGTACTCTTGTTATACTCAGTTGCTAAGATTGTAAAAGGTTTGATGTTCTACCGTTAAAGAGCTCAGTAGAGAATTCGAAATCTCGAAACGTGTTCCGGGGACAGGACGTAGGCTTGGAGACCGAACCTGGATAAATCTGCTGAGTAACATATTTCTAACCTTAAACTCCTTTATATACTTATTGCTTGCTTAAACAAAAACTGACCAAGTAAAGAGGTCAAGCTGAGTTGTGCGCATTGAATATCTGAGCTCAGGAATAGACTCTAAGTGCTATCTCCTGACTCAAGTAAAAAAACTGACCTAGTCACCAGTTGACTAAGCCAGTATCTTGCTATTCACTCAGCGCCGCTGTTAAAACCTTTTTCTCACGAAAAAGAAGTCTGCCCTAACTTAAAATTTTTAAATAGTTCCTAACCCCCCATTGGAACTATACTTGTAATGTTATAAGGGACCAACAAGTGGTATCAAAGCTTAAAAGCTCACTGTAAAAGGTTTAACCACCTTGAGCTGATCCCCACTATGGGCGAAAACAGCACTCGGTTTCTCTCAGGAAACCAAACAACTCAGATCTTACCTGAGGGGCTGTCCATTACTCGGCCTCTCCTATTCTTCGGGTCTAACTACACTTTCTGGAAGAATAGGATGAAAAATTTCATTCAGGCTACAAATATGAGTGCCTGGCTATCCATAGTCCAAGGTCCATTTGTACCTGTCGAAGTTGTGGCTGGCCAAACAGTTGTTAAAGCTGAGGCCAAATGGACAGAGGATGATCTCAAGAAGCTACAAAATCATGCTTCGGCTATAAACATGCTTCACTATGCGCTCGATGCTGCAGAATATAATAAAATCTCAGGTTGTGAGTCGGCGCAAGAGATCTGGAAGAAGCTGGAGGTCACCTACAAAGGAACCAATAAAGTAAAGGAGTCCAAGGTGAACCAACAGATGAGACAGTACGAGCTGTTCGAAATGAACAATGATGAGGGAATATCTGACATGAATGCAAGGTTTACCAACATCATCAATGAGCTCAAGAGACTTGGGAAGATCTTCACTGAGGAAGAACAAGTCAAGAAGATACTCAGGAGCCTTCCCAAAGACTGGCAAGCAAAGAAGACCGTTGTTGAGGAAGCTCAGGACTTAACCACCTACAAATATGATGAGCTCATCGGCTCGCTGCTGACCCATGAGATCTCAATGAAGAATTTCGAGGTGAAGGAAAAGTCTGAAGACAAGAAGCAAAAATCTCTTGTCATGAAAGCTGACTCCACTGATGGGAGCTCAACAGATGATGAGGAGATGGCTATGTTCACAAGGAAGATGAAAAGGCTGTTCAGAAAGAATGACAAATATTCTAAGAAGCCTTACAGAAAGTTTGATAAGTATAAAGCTGAGTCCAGCGACAGCAAATACAAGAAGGACAACTCAAAGCCCATTACATGCTTTGAATGTCATCAAACTGGCCATATCAAGTCAAGCTGCCCCACGCTGAGGAAAGAAAAGAAGAACGGCAAAAAGGCAATGGTGGCAATATGGAGCGACAGTGATGAGTCTTCATCAACAGAAGCTGAGGCCACCGAGTCAGCGAAGATATGCTTCATGGCTGACGAACTTGCTGAGCCGTGCGTCTCTGAGCATGCTGACCCCTCCATTGCATCTGATGATGAGGAGCAATCAAATGAGGTAATATCACTTTCCCATCTCAGAAACGAAATGGGTAATGCCCTAAGTGACCTCTATACACTTGTCAAAAAGTGTAATAAGAAAATTAGAGCACTCAGCAGGCGCTGTGACGAGGTTGAAGAGGTCAAGCTAAGTGGCCTCAGATTCCTTCTTCAGGACAACTCAACTTTGCATGATAATATGGAGATCATACATAAGTCTGTCTCTGAAGTCCAATCAGATTCAAAGAAACTGAGAAAGGACGTCACAAATATCCAGAACCAACTAAAGGTTCAAAACAAAAGAAATATTCCTCTGAATGCTCAGTACCGAAGTACTGGTCAGCAGAGATGGAATCCCCAGCGGAATGTCCAGTGTGACTTCTGTGGGAAGAAAGGACACACCACAAAGGTGTGCTGGCACGCTCAGCACTGGGGTGCTGACCAGTCAGTGAGAAATCCTAAACGGAAGGTCAGCTGTGACTTCTGTGGAAAGAATGGCCATACCATCCAAGTATGCCGCCATAAAATAAAATATGATGCTTTACCTGTTGAACCTAACAAGCAAGGACCTAAAAAGAATTGGGTACCTAAAAGTAACTAGTTACAATGCAGGTAAGCCTGAGGTGTGCTGAGAAGTCAAAGATGTGGTATATTGACAGCGCATGCTCGAGGCACATGACTGGTGATGAAACTCAGTTCATCACGTTTGAGCGTAAACGAGGAGGAAGCGTAAGTTTTGGAGACAACAAAAAGGGTAAGATAGTAGGGTCAGGAACCATCAGAGGTAATCCTACTATTGAGTCAGTCTCCCTAGTCAGCGGACTCAAGTATAACTTACTCAGCGTAGCTCAGCTATGTGACCATGGGAGAAAAGTTATATTTGATGCTACTGGATGTAAAATATACAAGGGAAAAACAAATGAGTTAATTTTAACTGCCCCTCGGATTGATAATGTCTTTATGCTAGACTTAGAGAAAAAGTTTTCAAAAACTGTATGCTTAGTTTCAAAGGAAGAAAATTCCTGGCTATGGCACAGGAGACTTGGTCATGTAAGCATGGACCTCCTGACCAAATTAGCAACAAAGCAATTGGTTGAGGGACTGCCTGAACTTAGATTTGAAAAAGATCAATTATGCCACGCTTGCCAAGCTGGAAAATAAACCAAACAATCTTTTCATAGCAAAAACATTGTATCAACTAAGCGTCCGTTAGAATTACTACACTTGGATCTCTTCGGTCCAGTCCAGCCGCTGAGTCTGGGTGGAAGAAGATTTTCCTTGGTCATTGTAGATGACTTCTCTCGGTACACTTGGGTCATCTTGCTGAGTAGCAAGGATGAGACCTTTGGGACATTTTCAAATTTGGTTAGAAAACTTGAAAATGATAAAGACCTAAAACTGGCTCACATCCGAAGTGATAATGGTGGAGAATTCAAAAACCAACAGTTTGTTGAATTCTGTGAAGCCAGCGGCATTAACCATAACTTTTCTGCTCCTAGAACGCCTCAACAAAATGGGGTTGTTGAAAGGAAGAACAGAACCTTGGTTGAAATAGCCAGGACAATGCTGAGTGAGCATAGGCTTCCAAAGTACTTTTGGGGAGAAGCTGTTAACACAGCATGCTACATTCTTAATAGGGCTCTTGTTAGACCTATACTAAAGAAAACCCCCTATGAGCTTTGGAAAGGACGAAAGCCCAACATTGGATACTTTCGGGCCTTTGGCTGTAAATGTTTTATTTTAAACACTAAGGATAGCCTAGCTAAGTTTGACTCAAAAGCTGATGAAGCTATCTTTTTAGGCTACTCAACAAACAGCAAAGCATACAGAATTTTCAATAAACGAACTCAAGTTTTAGAAGAGTCAGTACATGTTGAGTTCGACGAAACTAACCCTGCAGGAAGATATCTGCTGCTGACTGAGGATGATCCACACTCAGCACCCGCTGATCAAGATACAGCCGCTGAGTCACTCCCTCAAGGGCTGACCAAAGGTAAAAGTGAACCAAATATTGTTTTCACTGACCAGTCTTCACCTGCAGAGATTGTTGAAACACAGACAGCACAAGACATCAATCTACCCAAGGAGATAAGGATTCCAAGAGGGCACTCAGACAGTGCAATCCTTGATGCCGCTGAGAATACCCTGATGACAAGAAATCAACTCAGGAGATACCTCAGCAACGTGGCCTTCGTCTCAGTTCGGGAACCTAAGAACTTCGTTGATGCTGAGGAAGATGAATTCTGGATGAGCGCAATGCAAGAGGAACTTGACCAATTCAAAAGAAACGATGTATGGGAATTAGTGCCACATCCGAGGAGTCAGAAGACCATTGGAACAAGATGGGTCTTCCGCAACAAGCTGGATGAGTAAGGAAATATAGTCAGGAACAAAGCAAGGCTTATAGCTCAGGGCTACAGTCAGCAAGAAGGTATTGACTACGGTGAGACCTTTGCCCCAGTGGCAAGGCTAGAGGCTATTAGAATTTTATGTGCATATGCATCTTACATGAACTTTAAACTGTTTCAAATGGATGTTAAGAGTGCATTCCTTAATGGAGTTATAAACGAGGAAGTTTATGTTAATCAACCTCCAGGGTTTGAGGATCCTAAATTCCCAAACCACGTTTATAAACTCAAAAAGGCTCCGTACGGCCTCAAGCAAGCACCACGTGCTTGGTATGAGAGACTGACCAGTTTCCTGCTGACTAGAAACTATGTCAGGGGCAAAGCTGATACAACCTTATTCATTAAGAGAAAGGGTAAAGATACCCTGCTGGCTCAAATATACGTTGATGATATTATTTTCGGTGCTACTAATGAGTCAATGTGCAAGGAATTTAGCAAGCAAATGCAGACTGAGTTTGAAATGTCGATGATGGGAGAACTCAACTTCTTCCTTGGACTTCAAATCAAACAAGGGAAAAATGGCATCTTCATCAGTCAAGCTAAATATGCCAAGGAGATATTGAAGAAATATGATCTTGAAAATTGCAAGCCAATATCCACTCCTATGGGCACTGATACTGTCCTCTGCGCTAACCAGAATGGTAAGTCGGTAGACAGCAAATTGTATCGAGGTATGATAGGCTCTCTACTTTACTTAACAGCAAGTAGACCGGACATTCAGTTCTCAGTATGCTACTGTGCTAGATATCAATCTAACCCTAAGGAATCACATTACATAGCTGTAAAAAGAATCCTTAGATATTTGCAAAGCTCAGTGAACGCATGTTTATGGTATCCCAACACTCATGGCTTTACACTCGTTGGATACACTGACGCTGACTATGGTCGAGACAAGCTAGAACGAAAAAGCACCTCTAGAGGATGTCATTTCTTAGGAAGCTATCTTGTATCCTGGTTCAGCAAGAAGCAGGCGTCAGTAGCCTTATCTACCACTGAAGCTGAGTACATTACTGCTGGTCACTGTGTTGCTCAAGTCCTATGGATTAAGCAACAGCTTGAAGACTATGGTGTTCAAACAAAGACAATTGAGGTCAAATGCGACAACAAAAGTGCAATTGATCTATCAAAGAACCCAATTCAACACAGCAGAATGAAGCATGTCAGCATAAGGCATCACTTCATTAGAGACCATGTACTCAAGGGTGAGATAAAGCTGACCTACGTCCCAATGGATGAGCAGCTTGCGGATATCTTCACAAAGCCACTGGCTCGTGAACAGTTCAGCATACTGAGAGAAGCCATTGGTATATTTAATCCTCTTCAGTAAATTCTTGTTCTAAATGTAAACTTATGCTGAATGAATTACTACGCTGAATGATTTATGCAAATGCATGCTGAGTGATTGTTATGCTGAGTACTTAACGCAATATATATCAATAGTGAGTAAATGTGCACACCGAGTAGTAATCTCAAACTGAGAAATCATCCGTATGTATAAACTGACCACTCAGAATTTAAAACGCTTAGTATTCTAAACGCTGAGTATAAGATCCGTTGTAATTAATGCAAAAGCACGCGAATAGCCACCTAGGATGACGTATGCGCCGAATGTGTCATAAAAGCCAGGATCTTTGTCGGTTGACAATCCCAAGGCAAAACTGACACATGGATTCGATAAGATCCACTCCTCACCGCTATAAACAATGGGTAAATCCCCATTTTTATTTTCTTTACACTTAACGAAATCTCTGGCAAAGCATTCTCTCTCTCTCTAAGACTCTAAAAGCTTCCCAACCTTTTTCGAAAACAATGACTAGAGTTTCCGTCAACATCTCCGGTGTCGATCACCCTAAGATCAGTTTCGATGAACCCTCCAGGCAAACTACTTTGCCTGAAACCACCAAGGTCACTATGCCGAGCAAAGGCAAAGTTGGCCAAGCTACATCCTCTAAGGGTAAGCCGACCAAGGCCAGAACCTATACCAAGGTATTCGAAGACGTGAGGGAATGGAAAATAGACTTCTCACGATGGGTTTCTGAGGCCTTCGTGACATCCGAGCAACCCTTCTGCGAATGGATATCCAAAAATGGCTGGACCGAGCTATTCTCCATTAGGGATCACACCTATCCTGACCTAGTAAGGGATTTCTACCACAATCTCCGAGTTGCTGACGATAACCAGGACTATTTGGTAACTGTGGTAAAGGAAAATACCATTTTCATAAACCCTACCTATCTTGCTAACTTGCTGAAGTTAAAGGATGAGGGAACAAAACTGAGGAGATCTGGGGATCACGAAGGAACTGGGTACGATACCACCTTTTGTAAGCCCACTGGCCACTCTGGAGAAGTCTCAAGCACCTCAATGGGTCAGCACCAAAAGATGGCTCACTATCTACTAACCTTCTTCATTTATCCCAAGATCAACTGCACTACCTCAGCAACGAATTTTGAGCAATGCTTCATATGGCATATGCCAGTATTCTTGATTGCTGGCTTCCAAAGGAGCACTGGAACTCTCAGGTTGGGCTCGCTCATCACCAGAATCCTCTTAGATCATCAAATTGATCTATCTGAGGAAACTAAGGCTAGAGGATCTGAGATAACCGCTGCTTCGCTGAGGGCTTTGAAGTTCAATCAGCCAGTAAAGAAAGGAAAAGTTGCTGCTGAACAACAAGCTGAGGAAACAGCTCCAAAGCAAAGCAAAAGGACAAAGGCTCCAGCTGCCCGAAAGAGGAAAGCTGTCGGGACACCTTCGAAGAAAGCTGAGCCTATGACTAAGAAGCAATGGTCAGCTACTCATCAAGGTCAGGAAAGATCTAAATCAGCTGAAAAGAGGAGCAGGCAAGATGAGCCTGCAACAAAAGAGCATCCCCTGAAGAAGAATAAGTCTTCAGAGCTGACCCCTATTGATGCTATCCCTACTAACGTCGTTGTTCCTGGTGATTCTCACTACACACAGTGTCTAGGAACCGAAGCTGTGCATCAAGAAGATGATGTACATCTGGACGATCAGTTCATTGCACAAGTTGAGGAAGAGTTAGATGGCGATAGTGAAGAAGATGATGAACAAGAAGAAGCAAGCGGTCAGGATGATACTGACTCCGAGGAGACAGCTAGCGAGGTTGATGCTGAGCAAACCAACACTGAGTTGGCTGCTGGAGATGAACAAGAACCTGACCAACCCAATGTTGATCAAGAACAAGAACAAGCTGACCAGCTTAATGCTGATCAAGAAGAAACTTCTCCTTCTCACTCAGGAGAGTCTATCCAAGCTAACACTCCTCCTCCCAGAAGGAGATTAGTTAAGGCAAGTCAGAAGTCTGCCATTGACCCTCCTGTTCAAAAACCAACTGTCCCTGACTTTGCTATCCAGAAGCCGACCAAGGATCCTTCTACACTCAAGCTGAAATTTTTCAGAAAACAACCATCTTCTACTCCATCGGCTTCTCTTGAAAAGCAAGCCTCTATTTCTTCACCAAAGGAACGCGCCGACTTGAATGCTTCTGCCAACTCTACAAGCCAAGTGGAGCCAATTCCCATCAATGCTATTACTACAAGCAGTGTGCTGACTCAGGACATTCCTACTCCAGTCAGCACAGACATCATTCGGATTACTTCTTCTCCAATCAACACTTCTGCCGATCAATCAGCTCTACCCGAGACTCAAGTGCAGATTGAAAACACACTTCCAGTCACTGACCATATTATTCCACTGACTCCTCTTCCAACCGGTCAAACTGAGGAAACCAGGCAAGTTCATGAAGGCTCTCTCAGCTACTTGCATGCCACCGAGTCTGGTAAAAGAATCATCGACTTGGTGCAAACTTTAATCAAAGACCTTCATCAAACCACTCCACATGCTGCTGGGTCTTCTACTGTTGAGACAACTCAGCTCTCCCACGTAACTCAGCTTCTCAATAAAGTTAAGGGATTCAAGGATTTGCTGAGTGTCATAGTCTCCATTCAAGCACAGCAACCTAAGCAGGATTCCATCACAAAGCTAGCTGAGCTCCAGCTGACAATTGTTCAACACCTCAACACTCTTCAAGGTCAAGTTCAGACCTTGTCAGCTGCGAACACGCGATATGCAACTTCTGATGAAGTCAAAATGCTCTTTGCTCAGCTTCACACCGAGCAAATCAAAACCAACGAGCAAATGGTCTCCTATTCTCAATGCTCAGTGGAGCAAATTGGAGAGGCTGTTCGATTGTTGAACTTGAACAAACAAGAGATGGATACTGATGCCATGAAGCAAAATGAGATATTGTCTGTCACCAGACAAACCTTCAACCATGTACGTCACAGCAACATTCAGCGTCAATATTACGACACATCCTTACTGAAGACTTTTCATCAAGTCGTTGCTGGTCTGTCCGATGCACTTACCTAGATAAGTAAATCTCAAGCTTTCATAGTAAGTATGATCAGCGCTGCTGAACTCAATATACCCGCCGAGGTCTCAGATGATGGAGTTGCTATCTTTGACAGCGTAAATGAAAGCGCCGATAGACTTAAGGAGCTGTCCACAGAACTGACCAGAGCCGTCCTAACCGACGCCTTTAGGATTCCTCCTCCCGATGCTGACAAAACGGGGGAGAAAGAACAAGCTAGAACACAGCATGAGCATAGTCAGTCCAAACAAAAGAAAAAGAAATAGAAATTAGGCTAGCTCAGTTATGCTAAGTTCGTAGTCTCTATGTTTATGTTTATCTGTTGTTGTATACACTGACTACTTCTATCAATATCAATACTTGCATCTTTTTCTCCAAACCTGAGTTATGAGTTATTATATACGATGTTGAGTATTAAGTTATTATGTATCTTCAATTACATCAACTATGTTTAATGCTTATAAAACTTATTGATTGTACCCAATGCTGATAACATGTTTGACATTGACTTGTATGTTTATAAAACATTGTCTTATAAAACTCATTGAACAACAAATTACTCAGCGCCCTCTAAATGTTAAAACTTCCGCTTAAACACTGAGTAAAATAGAATATGTTTCATGAGCTGACCTATATCTGAAAACTGACCTCAGACTTACTCGATTAAACTTTTAAATGTTTAGAGTAAAACTAAGTCAGTAGCTCAACCCTTACGGGGGAGTTTGCTAAGTTATATTAGGTCAACTATCATGGGGGAGCTCAATATTGAGTTCTTCGCTGAATAGTTTTGCCAACATCAAAAAGTGGGAGTTTGTTGAAACACCTTTCCACATAATTTTGATTTGACAAAATTGTTTAAGTGTAATTAAAATATATTCTAAACACACTAAGTTTAAATGCTTTGATTTATTCTACTAATGTGTTTGTTCAATGTTGAGCTAAGTTGTTTATAAGACACAAAGTTTAAAAGGCCCAAAGCCCAATACGGAAGTCAAAGCCCAAGTCAAACAGTTTAAGGCAACTCGGCCCGCGTATGTCAAAGCGCTGTCGTTATGTACAAAACGCAACTCAGCGGAAGAAGGATCTAGAAGACCTTCGTGGAACAACTTCGGAAGGAAGCTGCTGAGTTGATTCGACAAAGAGTACAAGACAGCAGCTGGCTAAGAACAACTTCCAGACAAAGTGTTTCCACTTTGGGTAAAGTTCAGAAGACACAGAATCCTGTCCAGTTGACCTTACTATAAATGGAGAGACATTCTGCCGAGCTGACCAAAAGCTGATCGATGACAGAAGATACTCAAATCTGATTGGCCGAGAGCTCTGAGTAAGACAGGAGGACAACGACAGGAAGCCGTTTCCCTCCAACGGTTATTTCAAAATTCGAAATGACCGACACCTCAGACGTCTCTATAAATAGAGCCCTTCAGTTGCTTCATTCAACACAGAACTTGATCAAGCCATTACGCTGACCAAATTTCTACGCAAAGTTCTGCAAGAAAAAGCAAAGCAATCTTACACTAAATTTCATATCTTTTTGTGTAAAAGTCTAGAGTGATTATTCAATCATCTAAGGTGTCTTAGCAATCGTTGTTTAGGACAAACACTTATCATTTCTAGAATTAGAAAGGAGAAGCTAAGTACTCGGTTATAGTACTCAGCGAGAGATTAGGATTGAGTAGAGGTATAGAGGAAGGTACTCTTGTTATACTCAGTTGCTAAGATTGTAAAAGGTTTGATGCTCTACCGTTAAAGAGCTCAATAGAGAATTCAAAATCTCGGAACGTGTTCCGGGGACAGGACGTAGGCTTGGAGGCCGAACCTGGATAAATCTGCTGAGTAACATATTTCTAACCTTAAACTCCTTTATATACTTATTGCTTGCTTAAACAAAAACTGACCAAGTAAAGAGGTCAAGCTGAGTTGTGCGCATTGAATATCTGAGCTCAGGAATAGACTCTAAGTGCTATCTCCTGACTCAAGTAAAGAAACTGACCTAGTCACCAGTTGACTAAGCCAGTATCTTGCTATTCACTCAGCGCCACTGTTAAAACCTTTTTCTCAAGAAAAAGAAGTCTGCCCTAACTTAAAATTTTTAAATAGTTCCTAACCCCCCCTTGGAACTATACTTGTAATGTTATAAGGGACCAACATGTTTGAGTTTAGTGATGTTTCAATTCAGTAATATTTCAGTTCTGTGATGTTTTAGTTCAGTAATGTTTCTGTTTAGTAATGTTTCAATTCGGTAATGTTTTTGTTTAGTAATGTTTCAATTCGGTAATGTTTCAGTTCAGTAATGTTTCAGTTGAGTAAGGTTTCAGTTTAGTAATATTTCAGTTAAGTGATGTTTAAGTTTAGTGATGTTTTAGTTCAGTGAAGTTTCAGTTCAGTGATGTTTTGGTTCAGTGATATTCTGTTTATTAATATTTCAGTTTAATGGTGTTTCAATTTAGTAGTTTAGTAATATATCAGTTCAGTAATGTTTCAGTTTAGTGATGTTTCAGTTCAGTAGTATTTTAGTTCAATGATGTTTTAGTTCAGTAATATTTCAGTTCAGTAATGTTTCAATTTAGTAATATTTCAATTCGACAATGTTTCAGTTTAGTGTGGTTTTAGTTCAGTAATGTTTCAGTTAAGTAATGTTTCAGTTTAGTAGTATTTCAGTTCAGTGATATTTCAGTTCAGTAATGTTTCAGTTCAGTAATATTTCAGTTCAGTAATGTTTCAGTTGAGTGATGTTTTGGGTCAGTGATATTTAATTTAGTAATATTTCATTTTAGTGACATTTCAGTTTAGTAATGTTTCAGTTTAGTAATGAGTTGCCTGATGCGTGTCCAATAGAGGTGTGTAAATTAGAGTGTGGTATATGGGTGAGAATATATAAGTATATGTGTGTACGTGTACCCCGTCGTATCAAGTAATAATCCGGTTCAGACCGGGTATCAAATCCACGGGATTTATAACCACAAGTATTAAACTACTCGGTTCTATTCGTTATCTAGGCTGTGAATACTTTAGGTTGGTTTGGGTGACAACTACAAACTACTCCTAAACTATGGTGAGACAGACTTATGTAACCGAAACTCTACGGGTTGCGATAAGTTATAAATATAATGAGCAATGACTCCGAACATATACGATTGATACTTTACTCTTGCAAAGACGACTATGTGTAGACCGACCGACCCGTGAAGTGCTTAGACTATGTGGTTCCTAGTCAAGGCGTGTCTAATGTTGGGGATCAGAAACTAGGGCCCGTAAGTTCCGTGGTTTGTCAATTCCTACGGTTTCCGGTGTGTTACTTCCGGTAGGGAAACACCTATATGGTTCCCTAAAGATGACCCGTGAAAAGGCACCGGTAATCGTGTCCCCCTACACAATAATCAATTACGAATATCAAAACAAGTAGTAAACATCAACACTTATAGAAAAACGGGAATTACAAATCATATATTATAAATATGGGATGGAAAGAATAAGAATACAACCAAGCCTAGTACATAGGAAGAGTACAAGCTAATTAGCAAGTAAGAAGGGAAGAATCGGCCCTTGGAACTAGCTAACCGGACTCAAGGTCGTCTCTTAGGTCTTGGAGGTGGAACTTCTCGAGCTTGGTGGAAGAGGATGGAATGGAACTTCGACGGAGTGATGGAACAAGTGAACAAGATCTCAAAGTGGTAGAGTTTAGTTACATAAAAATCTGAATGAAGAAATGAGTGCTAATCACTCTTATTTATGCACATCAAGCTCGGAGGTAAAATCATAAATACACAAGTTAAAAGTAAGAATCCACACTATATTTGCAGGTTTCACAAGGCACGGCCCACATGAGAGGTGGTACGCCCCGCGTCTCTGCAAAATTAGCCCATTCCGTTGATAATTTCTTTCGCGTGGGACAAATTCAGACCTGTTGACTCAACCACGCCCCGCGTAAACTGGAGTACGCCCCACGTGGTTGAGCTCCTGGAACTTTGTTACTCGGATTATGCCTTAGACGCCCCACATGGTTTGGGGGACGCCCCGCGTAGTTGAGCTCTTGGAATTTTGTCTCTTGATTCACACTATAGATGCCCCACACACTGTGCCATACGCCTCGCGTGGTAGGTGTTGACCGTGTGGGAACGCGCAGTTGACTGCTGTGATTCAGGGGGCATCGTCCTACGCCCCGCCTGTCTTATGAATTATCACCTTGTTTATTCCTATCTTGTACCCACAAAATACGATCATCGAGAACCGAATTAGCTTGACGTTTATTTTTATGAAATTAAGTAAAAAATAAAGTAAATTAACTAAAAACATAAAATTTATTTTTATTTTGTTATTTTATTGAAAACACACTCTTTTTGTAATTAAACTTACTTATTTAGTCCAAAATTAAACCGTAAATCACGCTAAAAGATAGGGACAAAACGTCCCTATCATTGCCTAGTTCAGGCCAATAAGTCTGTGTAATGTGCTATACAAAGTGATTACAAAATGTATTGTGAATAGGTTGAAACCTTTCCTCAGCAACCTGGTAGGGCCTGCTCAGAGCAGTTTCATCTCGGGATGGCAAATTACAAATAATGTGATTCTTATGCAGGAGATCGTGATTTCTCTTTGAAATAAGAGAAGTGGTAGGGGGGCTATGGTCCTTAAACTTGAACTCTAGAAGGCCTATGACCGCATTACTTGGAGTTTCCTCCGGGTTACCCTTTCTGTTCTAGGCCTTAATGATTATTGGGTGCAACTGATTTTCTCTTGTGTCTCGTCTTCATCTATGCGGCTCAATTGGAATGGGGATCTGTTGCCTGGTTTTCACCCCACTCGTAGAATTCCATCACCAGTCCATCACAATGTTTCGTCACTATAAACATAAGTGAAATCTTCATCGATCAATATAACCACAGATTCAATCCGTTACAAATTCCATCTCTAAGATGGTTTACTGACGGAATTAGGCAATTTCTGATGGAAAATTCCGTCACTGTTTGATAGTTTTCTAGTAGTGGTCTCGAGTGCTTAAACCACTGAATTTTGGATGCTATTAATGCTAAAAGGTGGAAATCAGTTCAACTTTCTCAGGGAGGCCCTGCATTGTCTCATATCTTTTTCGTTGATGATATTGTTCTCCTAGCTGAGGCTAGTTTACAACAGGTTCATATCGTTCAGAAAATTATTGATAAATTCTGCAATGCTTCAGGTCAGCTAGTGAATTGCCAAAAGTCCAACTTGTTTATCTTCGCTAATATTTCAGAGGTGGCTGATAAACAGTTGAGTGATGCGTTGGGGGTCGCCATCATGAAGGACTTTGGGAAATATTTAGGCATCCCTGTTATCCACTCTAGGGTCACTGAGCCGACTCTCCACGTACGATGTGTGGTTTGGGGACAAACCAGGCAGAAGCTGGTGGGCCTGTAACGACCCGGTCCGGAATGGGTGGCGCCGGGGTAGAAAGCCTGAGCAAGGAGCGGCCCTAAGGGATGGAAATGGGGGCAGGAATGAACTGAATCCCACATCGGAAATGGAGAGGGGGTGATTGGGGCTTATTAGTAAGATGTGAATCCAATACATGCAGACGCGTTTTAAAGCCGTGAGGCCCAAAGTGTTGGATTTGGGCCAGAGCGGACAATATCTACATGGTATTGGACCAGGGTGTTACACAGTTTCTCTCCTGGAGTATACAATGCAATCCATTTCCCTTTCTACTAGAATTTGTAATAGACTGGATAACATTAACAGAGCTTTTATTTAGGGTGCTCAGGGGAACGACGAAAAGTTCACTTGCTTAAGTGGGGTATCCTCACTAAACCTTTTAAACAGGGGGTCTTGGTATAAGAAGAATGATGGAAACAAATTTGGCTCTTCTTGGTAAACTTAGCTAGCGTATTCTGATCAAGGATAACGCAATCTGGATCAAATTGGTTGTTGTGAAGTATGACAGGGCGAGTCAGGGCTTCGATATCTTCCAAGTCGCGTGTTTGTCCTCTTATACCTCGCGACATCATGGGATCTGCGGTTGTGAGGTAGGGCATTAGCAAATTGGTAAGGAATGAGCAGGAGATTGAATTTTTGCATGACAAGTGTTTGGACCATGATCCTCTTTTACCTTCAGTCTTGGGACTGTTAGCGGATACCGAATTTCATACCCATGTTGCTAATTGGTGGAGTAATGGAAGCTAGGACTGGGCTAGGCTCCAAAATCTCATTCCTACGTCGAATCTCATGCTTCTTGCGTCTAAGGCTACTTTTCTTGAGGTTGCAAATAAAGACGTTTGGACCTGCTCGAGTAATTCTTATGGCTATTTTACAGCATCATCAGCCTACCATTTATTGAGTTTGTAGTTTTCCTTGGCAGCTCATTTGGAAGATTGAAACCTCGGAACGGGTTAGAATGTTCACTTAGCAGCTAAAACACGATTGCATCCTATCTAATGTGAATAGAGTCCGTCGTCATATTGGGAGTGATGTGGGGTGCGATGTTTGCAATGAGGCAGAATCCACACTGCACATTGTGAGGGACTGTGCGATTGTCCGCCCAACATCTGAGAGAGCATCATTCCAGGTAACATTTCCTCTACCTTTTCCAGTTTGTCATATGATTAATGGATAATGTATAATTTATAGCTTGGGATTCTTTGGAGAGGGATTAAATGGCAGATTGTGTTTGACATGGTTACTTGGTGGAGCTGGAAGTGGAGAAATGAGCGTGTCCCGGGGTCGAATAGTAGACATCAGGAGACTGTCCGTTTTATTTTTAATAAATGCTAGGAAAATAATGTTGCGTTTGTGGCAGTTAAGAATTCTCTTTTGAAGCCAAGAACTGAGATTCTTATTAAATGGTATTTGTCTGAGGATGGGTGGGTGAAAGTGAACGGTGATAGTTCTTCTGAATCTTCTTCTATCGGGGGAATAGTTATTAACTCACATGGCTTATGGGAAGGTGGCTTTGTGGTGAATTTGGGGGTTTGTTATTCGATGTTAGCAAAAATTTGGGGTCTTTTCTTCGGGCTACAACTTGCGTGGGACAAAGGCTATCGACGGGTTGTGATAGAACTCGACTTTTTGACGGGTGTTAATTTTATGAATGGCCCTATTAGTGTTCATCATCCCTACTCATGGATTTTGCTTCCCTGCCATGAATTCAAAGCTCGAAATTGGGATTTGAAAGTCATTCACACTTTGAGAGAAGGGAACATAACATCTGACTGGATGATGAATTTCGCAGGTTCTTATTCTTTAGGCTTTCACGAGTGTCTTATGCCTCCTACATGCATTCAGTCTATTCTTTCTGATGATCAGTGTGGGACTTCGCTTCCTAGGCTGGTGACTAGATAGTGCTCTTGTTCTTGTTTTCAATTTTTTTTCTGTTCGTTTTTCTTTTGTTGTCTCGGGCGTTTAGCCTTGCTTTATCTACAAAAAAAAAATGCAACAGGCTTTGGGAGTAATTCTAATTGGACTATAATTGAGTTTTTTGGGCTTGAGAATTCATATCTATATGACATATGAAGTAGGGTAAGTTATATAGAACTCATATTGGTATAAATATATACAAATATATGAGAAGAGTTTAATTACATCTAAAATTGTCAAATATAAGTAAAATTATTTTGATTTTATCATTGAAAAAATAAACTGCCACACATTGCTTGATTTAGATGAGCAATTTTCTTTTTTAAATATTCATTTATCCATAGATTTTTTTTTATCTTTTTTTTTTATGAAAGGCTGGGACGAGATCGAGTTAGTATTCAGACTACCCAACTATGTTGGCACCTCATAGCGCTAACCCAAGCAAACCTTTTTTTTTTTGAACTGGGCAAACCCAAATATTATTAAAAAATGAAAGAATAGAACAAGAGAGGAAAGTTAAAAAAACGTAAATAAGAAACATTACATAAATCATAAAAAATAAAAGCCTAACAGAAGGCTGGCGCGGAGTGCCACCAAATCAGATCAGTAGCCGTGACACCAAAACGTGCCAATGCATCCGCCATTTTATTTCCTTCACGATAAATGTGTATCACGATGATATCCATTTGAGAATACAATTGCAAACATCTCAACCATTGCTGCCTGACCGTCCAAGGAACCGAAGAGGAACGACTTTTGAGCATCTGCACTACCAAGCTGGAGTCTGATTCGATCCATAGTCTGACCCATAGCTTCTCCCAAGCCATCTCCATCGCGAACATGACTGAGCGTAATTCCGCGATGATGGCGTAGCTATTAGGAATCAGGAATGCAAAACACCCCTTCGCAACACTACGCCAAAACCCTCTTCAGATGACGGTTAAAAACCGTCGTCCCGCGAGATATAAATCTGTCACGGGGCTCGCTGCCGTCTATTGCACCTTCAGACGACGGTCAGGTTCTATCATGTTTCGTCATCACACATGACATTAGTCTATTTTCTTACTGTCATTTTACCCTTGTTACGATGCAACTTATTTATTAATGTCGTCACCTTTAATGTCATCAAATGACATTTTTACAATTAAAACCGCCAGGTTAGCGTGTGGGAAATTGTCATATTTAATTTGAGATGACAGTTCGTATAATAATTTTTGTCGTTATAGCCTGTTTAGATGGCACACGTCTTAATCAATCATGTCAAAGGATTTTTTTCATGTGACAGAAACATTAATTTTAATGTCTTTTTTATTGATGTTTAGATGACATTTTTAAAAATTAAAATGTCACTTTATGCCTTCTTCTTCGTTTGAATTTCTGGTTTTTATACCTGAATACAGAAACATTCTAAAATATGAAGATTAAATTCTGTATATCAATGGTTTCAATTTTATTGGAGACCAATACTCATAATATGTTTACATTTGTGCCTAACGTCAATCCATATCTTGAATAACCAATACATTTCTGAACTAAAACACAAAAATAATAACCAATATCTTCCATAAGTCAATCCATATCTTGGAGTAATAATTAGGCCTATAATCCCAAAGGTCTTGCTATCTGCAAAAGCCAAGCAGGTCATTAATATTACACACAACCCTAAACTCAGTAGTAATTACGTGACCCTTCCCCTAACACGACCTTTCACTTACCACAATCATATCACTATAAATATATGCATCATAATTCAGAATCATACCTTCAACAGCCAGAAAACTTACCAGCAATGGATCCCCATGTTGAAACTCCAGGAGAAATAATTGCTGACTTGGGTAAGTTGTACATGGAGAACCCAGAGTGACTTTTGGCCATCAATGGTACGTATGTCAATCCATAGTTGTTCTGTAACTCTTCCTGGTTTCTTCTATGTATTTCTAATGATTCTTCTTGGATGATAACGTTCAGGTCCTCTCGATGGTAACTTCTTCAAATGGTCGATCAGAATGAAAGGCCCCCAATACACCCCATATGAAAAGGGTGTATTTGAAATCAGAATCAGCTACCATCCGGATTTCCCAAACAGACCTGTAAGAGTATTAATAACTCAGATCAGTAAGATATAATCACCTATATGAAACATACACTAATAGATCTCTCCTCTTATTCTCAGTTTTGGTTCCGGAATAGGATATATCATCCTAACGTGGCTCCTCAAGGGTCGATTCATCTTCCCCGTATCCTTAATAACCATCGCTTTTCCACTGCCACGGTATAATGCAACCATTTATCTATTTCATTTGATAAACATACAACATCATATTTTTGTTCTAATTATTCTATGCATTTTGTAGTGTTTGTGGCACATATATGATCTACTTCTACAGCCCCACAGTGAGGAGCCATTTCCTGGGCAAGAAGCAGTTGCTGAGCAATACCGCAGCAACAGGGAAGAGTATGAGGGGATCGCCCGGATATGGACTGAGGAGTATGCAAAAGCGTATATGAGGGTGTCCAAATCTCCTAAAATATCTTAGCTAAGAGAAAGGAGAATCGGAAGGCAATGTGAGCTCCAAATGTGGTTCTCATTCCAATTTCCAAAGTTCCTTTCTTTAGTCAAAATAGTTAAGGAGCTTTGGACCTTTAATTCCCCCCCTTTTGTAATATATAACGTAGAGCTTTGTGCTCCTAAACTGACCCTTTTTATAATGCTCCTTCCACTTGGTAATGAGGGTTATGATGCTGTCATCACAAGGGACTCTGTTTGTGCTGAATATGAAGGGTGTTCAAATATTCTAAGCTGTCTTGGCTAAGTGAAAGGAAAATTGAAAGGCAATGTGATATCCAAATATGGTTCTCATTCCAATTCTAAATTTCCTTTCACTAGTCAAAACATCTAAGGAACTTTGGACTGTCAATTACAACCGAAAGGCAACACTCATCCCCCCTTTTGTAATATAACGTAGAGCTTTGCTATTCAGTTTGTATGTATGTGCAAGTAGACTAAACTGACCCTTTTACAATGCTCCTTCCACTTGGGTTGTACTCGTGGTACTCTAAACTTGGTAATGAGGTTTATGATGCTGTCAAAACAAGGGACTATGTTTGTGCTGAATGCATCATAAACCTATCACCATGTTTAATGTTGTTGTTACGATATCAAACCGAGTGGAAAAGAAAATAGTAAGAGTATGGCCAATGCACATACATAACCCTTTATGTAGAGCTTGTTATTCAGTTCGTATGTATATGTATATTCTATCTAATCAAAATATATCTTATCATTTGCAAGCCATATCAGTACATGCAATTAGCCTAAATTTACCCTTTAATACATGCTTCATAAACGAATTGCATTCAGAATCCTTACTTATCATTTCAAATAAAAATGAGCCAGTTAAGTTCATAACATTTTCAGCTTTAAGAGTATGCCTAACATGCTATAACAAGTAGACAACTTATTCAAGTAGACATGTATATTCAAGTGAACATGCTATAACAAGTAGACAACTTATTCGTGCATGTCCATTCCTTACTTATTCAAGACAACTTATTCCTTACTTATCATCATAGGTTATGTTCAATTTCAAAAAGAGTATGGTGATATCTTATCATTTGCAAGCCATATCAGTACATGCAATTAGCCTAAATTTACCTTTTAATACATGCTTCATACATGCTCAATGACCCTTTTACAATGTTCCTCGTACACATACTCATACAGAACCTCAAACAAAAGCATCAATAGAACATCATACATAAACATGTTTCATACACATACACATACACATACTCAATCACTTCTAGCAGTATAACTCATAGGTGTAAGAGTAGTGCCAATCTCAATGAACATTCAAAGCTTTAGAGTATGCCTAATCAGCCACATGCTTAATGACCCTTTTACAATGTTCCTCTAATACTTGATGCATGATTAATAAGATACATGCCCAAATGAACAATCGTACACATACTCATACAGAACCTCAAACATAAGCATCAACAAAACATCATACATAAACATGTTTCATACACACACACATACTCAATCACTTCTAGCAGTATAACTCATAGGTGTAAGAGTAGTGCCAATCTCAATGAACATTCAAAGCTTTAGAGTATGCCTAATCAGCCACATGCTTAATGACCCTTTTACAATGTTCCTCTAATACTTGATGCGTGATTAATAAGCTACATGTCCAAATGAACAATCGTACATATACTCATACAGAAAATCAAACATAAGCATCAACAGAACATCATACATAAACATGTTTCATATACATACACCTATTCAATCACTTCTAGCAGTATAACTCATAGGTGTAAGAGTAGTGCCAATCTCAATGAACATTCAAAGCTTTAGAGTATGCCTAATCAGCCACATGCTTAATGACCCTTTTACAATGTTAAAATACTGTTAAAATACAGTTAAAATACTGTCACGAAAAATATTCAGACGACACGAAAACAAATGTCTGTCATGTATCTTGTGTCATGTGAAAGGGAAAATGGCATAGTGCAAAGCCTCTTTCATTGTGGAAGATTCTGCCCGCGCTTGCTGCCCTGGGGGGATCCCGTAGCTGAGCCGTCTATATTTACTTTAATCCATATTATACCAGGCGGAACCCACCGAACGTGAATAAAGTCTGGAGCTAGAGGGGGATGAGCAGCCACCGGGTTCGCCTCCTGCAGATGAAAACGAAGAGAGAAAATCGCATTTTGGATTGAAGGAAGCTCAACGTTAAAAATGGCGTTGTTACGGCATTTCCAGATTAACCAAGTGCAAGTGACCACTACATATGACCAAGCATTCACAACACCTTTCCTTACACGGCAACCTTGAAGACCAGCAAAATGATTTGCAAAATTAGAGGCATGTGGCAAAGATAAACCGAACAGATGGTCAGCGGTTTCAAAGCTGACGTTACATAGGGCGCACCTGCTAGCCAAGGAGAAGAAAAAAGTATTTTTATGGAGCATTCACGGATCAAACCTGATCTAGGTTATTCAGTACACATCATACCTACCCGTTTAACTACAATCATCATTTTTTTTATCTTTTAAAAAAACTGCCATATTTTTTTTTTTTTTGCTTTTTTTTCTATCTATTTGTTTTTTATTCAATTAAATTTTAGATTTTGCGATTCATATGTTTCCTATAAGGAAAATAGTGAGAAAATGAAATGAGAGAACCAAACATGAAACAGTTAATTGAAGCAAGGAACAATAGGAAAAAAAGGGAAAACTGTAGAAAGAAAAAAAACAGTGGAAACATGAATTTAAGGGTATTATAATTATCTAATATTAAATTCAGAATTTATATATTATTTGCATGTGGCTTAACTTGGTATCTTGCCAAAAATAAGATAAAATATTAGTTTTTGAGGAAATACTTAAAAAAATTAATTTATTGATAAAACTGAAAAAAGATAATTGCATTAATTAAAATTAAATTTAAATATGATATCTAGAGTAATTTCCTCTTTATAAAGTAGGATAATTGAAATCTAAAAACAATAGAATTAAAAAGTGAAAATAACCTAGAAAAAGCTTTATTTGGTATATGAAATCCGAATGACAGAATCCTTAATTGTATAAATAAAGTGGTTGTTTTTAGAATGGAATCCTTAATTTGGTATATGAAATCTGAATGACAGAATCCTTAATTTAGTATATGAAATCTGAATGACAAAATCTTTAATTGTATAAATCTAAATGGCAGAATCCTTAATTTAGTATATGAAATCGGAATGACAGAATCCTTATTTGGTATACCATTTATAGAGTGGTTGTTTTTTCAACTACCTTTGTTTGATCAATCCGAAGATAAGAAAGAGTTAACAGATGGTGATATACATGTAAACATATATTGCCATTGCTGAGAAGATTATGGAAATGAAGAGAATGGAGTTGGGGTTCCTGTGATGGTTATGTTTATTTTTGCTCTTCATCTCTTTTAGTATGATAATGTTTCAAATCGAGATTTAACTTTTGTATTTTCCAAAACGCTTAATTTTCCCTTCATCAATGAAGCTATATACCTTTTTTTCATCATTTACAAACAACAATCTAATTAAGATTTTTATCAAAATATCTGATTAAGATATAAAGCAACAATAGAGATTAAAAGAATTATTTGTCATTAGATCTAATTAATTCGTTCAAACGTGCTGAGGCACTTTTAGTGACCTTTCTTCCAGTGATGGATTTAGGATTCGCCGATATAGTTACTTATGCTCAATTGATACCACACAAAATTGACATCTCTCAATCTCACTGACGGGGTACTCAAGGCGATCTCTCGTGATTTATGGACGATCTATTGATATTTTTTTTTGAGTGCTTTTATATAAAAATTAAAGTCTCATATATATCTTTCATAGAATTTTCCAATATTTTCCTGGGACCAATGATGCTCAAGCTCTTCTAGCCCTTTTTTACAGCGTCTATGCTCTTTTCTAATTAAAGTCTACTACATAATCTAAGACTTGAACTCGAGATTTCTATCTTAAGCAATTTGATGTATATGCCACTCAAGTCAACTTTAAAAGCAAATGCAACCGTATATTTGACAATGCACACAATAAAAAAAAAAAATCTCATATGGAAATTAGATGAAATAAATATATTATTTTTTTGGTATAATAAATTTATTAATTAGTAATTGATTTTCAAACAAAATTAAAACATGAATTAATTGAATTTAGCAAGAAATTTAATTGTTTTTTTTAAGGAGCCACTTTTAAATAGTGTAAAATAGTGTCAGGAAAACATGATTTTAATTAGGTAAAATTCAATTTAATTAATTATTTTGCACTCAACTCAATTTTTCCGGTGATATCATAATTAATTAAGCCAATATTGTCAAATAGGATCGTCTTAAACATTTTTGGGTCCTATACTAAATGAAAAATTGAGCTCTATGCATTAAAAAAATTCAATACTTTCATATAATATTTTTACAGAATGAAACACCAAAATACTTTTAACTTGATTTTTAACATAATAAAAATACTTTTAACATAATAAAAATAATTAAATTAGATATTGTATAATAATAATAATAAAAAAATTGGATCCTTAAAGCTCTTAGAGCGTTAATTTTCTAGACAAATTAATATTCATTTAATTTTTCACATGATAATTAGTAACAATAATTTATTTAGATTTATATAATAAAAAAAATTGGGACCTTTTAAATTTAGGGTCATGTGCGGGAGAACTCATTATACACTCTTCTCCTACTTCCCTGTTGCGAAGTTAGTTTATTTGTTGAGAAAAAATTCGATGTGAATTCTGACAACCAAGCAAAATGAATTTCATTTATTTTGTAATTTTCCAATGTTTAAGAAGAAAACAAAACAATGATGCTCTTTTATATCTAAAAAAATTAGAAATGTATATTATAATTCTTAGTTAGTATATAATTAGTTGTCTTTTATTGAATTTTCATTGAGTTCTTAATATTTTTATTAGACAATAAAAATAAATAAATGTAGTTTGTCTATTTACAAACATATGTCCATGGTTTATAAGTTTTTTAAATTACACCATCAAGTTTTGATAGTGTGTAACCGACAATCAATGACGTTTTTGTCTTTTAAAAAATTACATTTATATATCGATAAAACACAGTTCACTCCTAACTGAAACCATAAATCATAAGGTGGACATTTCATGTCCCTTTATAAGGCAACATAATAAAAACATATTTGTTGCTAATAATTGATTCACGCACAAATATCTATTACAAACCTTCAAAATTCCAAAAACTTTAGTAAATACAAAACCAATATTTCATTAATGCAAAAAATGTCTCTTTACAATGAAAACAAACCTTTAGATTAGGCAAAACCCTCAAGCAAAACTGAAAGGAATCAGAAAGATAAAAGTAAAATCCTAAAAAATCGCGGAAAACATTAAATTGCAAAATTGAATGTCTAAATGATAGAATTTGCCTAGAAAGGCACAACCATCATAATAAAAAGGTGTGTTTTGCTTGCGGACTGTTTTCATGTAAAATAATGTTCGAAAACACAGAAAAATGAAACTCCACAACTTGATCGAAATTACTGAAATGTCATTAAATCAAACTTTTCCATAAACTTCATAACTCGTTCTTCAACTGCATCATGCTCCATCGTGTGGAAAAAAATTGAACATCATCTTCTAATATAATCTTCATAGAAAATAATTGCTTAATATCACCAAGAAATTTATTTAATATTCAGTGACTATGGTGACTTTATTATATTTGAGGTTGGCAAGTTTCCTTATAAGAAACAATTTGTTTCTAGCTATTTTTCAATTATACAGTTCCTGCAACTTATTCTACAGTTCATCGATAACGTTTTCTCGGACACAAGGTGGAACACGTTGAAATCTAGGTGCCAATGGATGGTTTCGACGACCTTGTTCTAGTCTTAATTCTTCATTTCCTAGAGCTAAGCTTGTTCTCCTTCTATTTCTTCATGCTTATCCTTGCAATATAATTGGAGTTGAAGAAAAACATTTCATTTTAATTATACCACCACTTGTGTGAAACCAATACTCTGATGCCACTTATTAGGATCTTGCAAATCAAATTGGTAACATCATGATGTGTATAAATTAAAATAGAGTAATAATAAATTATGAGGATAAAATAAAACAATAAACATAGACACAAATTTATGTGAAAAATTTGAAGCATACAATAATTTATGAGACAATTGAAATAATAAAATTGTATTTTTACACTCATAATGTAGTATTTCTCGAACTCTCTAAATGTCCGTCTCTATTTCTCTCTATTTATTTTGTATTCTCTACCAAAGGAAAATACTGTCTTTCGGATGATCAAATTCAGCATAAGACAATGATATTTATAACTCCTTATAGGCTATATTATTTTGGTGACCTTGTCAAATTTTTTTTAATGATGTAGATTTGTGGTTCGGCCTTCACATTTTGGTATTCGTTATGATTGTGTAAACTTGTTTGGTAAAATTTAGTTGATTGCTAATAGCCGTTTCTGTAAAATAATAAATAAGGACATGGTAAAGCCTTTATTTGAGATTAAAATGTAGTAATTAGGGGTGAAAGTGTCATTCAAAAGAGATGGAGTAATAAGCTAATTGAAAAAAAATTTAAAACCAGATTTTTCAAAATTAGCTTTTTGCGATAAGCTCTTTCAAACTTTTTTTTTACCAAACACCCCTATTAGAGCTTTGACTAGTCAAAACTTTTAAAGTGTCTCAAATCTCTAATTTTTCTCTAGAAAGATTTTTACCAAACAGGTTCTAGAAGTTATACTCCATTCATTTCTTAATATGTGACGATTTTGGGGGATTTGATATTCCATTTATTTGAAGTTTTACTTGGAGGGAATTTAACACTAAAATTTCTATTTTTAACAATTTTATTATTGTCTTGGAAATTCAACTCATTTAATTCATGTTTGATTTATTTTCTCTCTTTTTCTGATGCTAATTCACGAGAATATTGAGTGATGAGAGAGTAAACCAATATTGGTTTGATATATAGTGTACCCTTCTATAAGGGTCGAGGTTTGATACACATGGGACTTTATGGGACGGTATTTGGAAATGACTTACGAATATTGGTTTAGGTTTAGCAACACTCTCATAAGTAGTAATTGATGGAATGTTCATATGGAAGAAATTTGATATAAATTACTCAGTTTGGGACTTCATTCGGGAATCTTGTTAACATTTCACATTCATGATCAATAAATAAAGATAATTAGTGATGTACATTATCATATCTATGTTTATCCCAATGTAATTCGGTATATCTAAACTCTTATTTTCACTAATTTATCTCAATTCTGATAATATATGTGTTCAAATCTTTAACACTTGACTTCATACACATCAAACGTTGCATCAACAAGCCATGGAGCTCATTCTGATATTGCTAGTTTCTACGTAATTAAACCATCTCGATCCTCTAGTCCAACATCATTATCATATAGAGCTTTCATTAGATTAATAGTGCAAGGACTAAGCTTGATTGATTTCTCCGGTTACTATTGTTGAAGTATAATAAAGTTGTTGAAGTATATAAAGAATTTGGTGAGCTCAACATTTTGTTGTTAACAAGCATGTTCACGAGCTTTGTTCGTGAGAAGCTCGTTAATCAATTCATGAATTTCACTCGCCAGCAACTCATTAATTATATTGATTTGAAATTTATTTAACACAAAACTACGTAGTTTTGATATCTACAAAATTTAAGTTTACACAAAACTACGTTGTTTTACATTTCCCCATTTTTAGGAATATTATTATTAAAAAAAACCCGAATCAAACTTGCTCATGAGCATGTTCATAAACATTATAATCGAGCTTTCTCATGAACTTGTTCATGAACCTATAATTGAACCTGCTCGTGAGCTTTCGAACCGAGTTTCACCATACTCAAGCTCAGCTCGCTTATAAATCGAATTGAACATGATCAAGTTTTTATTGATCCAAATGCTCATGAGGGTTCAGGCGATTTACAGCCCTAATGAAATCCTCCTTCTACAAACCTGTAAATGTTGTCGGTATCATTAAATTAAGGGAAAAGTACAAAAATAAACCTTGTGGTTTGGGCCATTTTCAATCATATACTATGTGGTTTAAAAGTTTACAAACTGGTACCTTGAGGTTGATTCCGTTAGCAAATAGGATAAAAAAACCTAACGGTGTTAAAAAAGCTGAGGTGGCAGTCAAAGTCAAGAAATCTGAAGGGTAATTTTGTACATTCATTTATTTTATGTTATAATTTATTAATATTTTTAAAATTCACCCACTAACCAACTGACACCTCACTACTCCTCTCTCTCTCCTGTACATCTTGATCGTCTTCTCCGTTCCAATGGCTCCATTTCTACACTCCCTGTGGCGGTGACTCCATTTCCAAATCTCTCCACTTCAACACCACCACATCCTCCTCCGCCGCCACCCCCGACCACCACCACCACCACTTTTCCTAGATTCTCCATTTATTTACCTTTACTCTACCATTTCTTAAGAGCTTTTCCAGACCAAACTTTTAAGAAAAGGAATCCGGTAAGACGTCCACCGACGTCCGCCATGAAAGGCTTGCCGTCAATAAGGCTTTACGGTCTTTGAGAGTTCTAGAGGCTCTCTTCCAACGATTCATTCCCCCCTCTGCTCTGAATGTGTTTGTTTAGTTTCCCCAACGAAATTTTGCAATGGAAGAACTCGAAAAGACCAACCTTCAAAAACTCCTGTAACTGTCTTTTTTTGCTGCACCTGTTACATTCTTCTTATACTCAATTGCATTCAATCTGTTATTTCCCTAATTTGCCTTTTCTTCTTCTTAATTCCAAGAAGTTGCAGCAAATGGAAACTTGTTTAAGTTTTTTCCACGCCACCACATCCTCCGGCGATAATTCCACAGTCGGTAATTCAAATTCATCAGAGTCAATCTACTATATTTCCGTTAAAAAAAACGCTTTCCTCATCTAAACTCGCATAGAAGTAGATGGAAGCGGCGTGGTTACCATAGCTCATGCATTTCTTTCAATCTCAGGAACAGGAAGAAGATGGTTTTCAACCAGTTAAACCGAGAAGAACCAGAAATCAAAACGATTTCTCCTTTCTTTTCTACGCTACGATCTTTCTTCTCTTATGAAATATCTAGTTTGATCGAGAGGGCGGTCCGGCAGGCTAGCGATCAGAAAGAAGAAATCCATTCACCAATGGCGCAGCAGGTGGCATAGGTTAAGATCTTACCAGGTATAGCACAGCAGGGTCAGGGTCGCGAGAAGATGGCGAACGAAGACCAAAGAAGGGAAGGGAAATAGAAGGAAGAGGAAAGAAATGAAGGAAATAGACAAATTTACCCTTTGACTTTTTTGACCCAAATTGACAAATCACACGTTTTTTAACGGTGTTACACTTTTTATCCCTATTTGCTAACGGAATCAACCTCAAGGTACCAGTTTGTAAACTTTTAAACCACATAGTATACGATTGAAAATGGCCCAAACCATAAGATTTATTTTTGTACTTTTCTCTTAAATTAAATAAAGTTAGAGTAGAATTAAATAAAGTTGTCTGTCTCAACTCCTATCTCTTCCGTTCTAATACTAGAAGCCTCCGATTCTGCAATGTTTTTCTTCTTCACTTTAATATTAATAAATACATGGATGCATAATTAGTTTTAAATTTAATTACATGTAAAATAATTATGTTAGATTTAGGTATAATTTTAACCATAACAGAAGAAAGACAAATATAACAACAACAACAACAAAGCCTTAGTCCCGAAATGATTCGGGGTCGACTAACATGAACCATCATATAAAACCGTGAAATCAAGTCGTGTCAGCGACACAAATTCTCTCCCTCCACTCTGTCCTATCCACTACCATATTTTCCTCAATCCCCAATAAACTCATATCACTCGATCACCCTCCTCCAAGTTTGCTTAGGTCTTCCCCTACCCCTCACCACTACATCCCTTTGCCACTCTTCAGTCCTCCTAACCGGCACATCAAGCGCTCTTCATCTTACATGGCCAAACCACCTTAGTCAATTTTCTCTCATTACCTTATATCCTGACAAAAGAAATGATAAAATCTTACATGGATCAATTTTGAGCTTGAGTAACATAACTCATAAGATTGGGACTGTTATCTAGGCCTCTAAGGCCGTGATATGGACATATGCTGACACACTCCGGCTGTTAGAAACCACCCTTATACGGGTGGTTCTTTTCCTGCTCCTATTCATCAACTCATCTTTATATACACGATGTTGATTGCACCATAATAAATGAATGTCGACACTTATTTAGGTTGAACATGTGAAGTACGGAATTGGAAAAATTCTATTATAGTCTTGGTTCGTTGGATCTTATCAATAAAAATGTGACCATTATATAATTTTTGACTTAAAGCATTTTTTGTCCCTTGATTTATCAAAATGTTGGATTTTCCCTGAATTATCATTTAGTAACCTTGAACTATCCAAAATGCTTTCACACTAGGCCAGATTTACAAATGATTGTTAACAGAGAATTTGGAGATCTATAAATGATTGTGATAAGTGGACACATCACGTGTATATATATAACATTTCAACACTCACCAGCCAGGTCCAAAGCAGTAGAACCAGAAACTTACCCCGAAACCGTTAATGAATCTGTTTCAGCAATTAGTTAATCTTCCAATGCCACTGCCACACATAAATCGCACAGCAAACCACCTGCATCAGCTAATTCAACTCATTTTAACACCTCAAAACTTTTATTTGGCTAGCCCAAATCCTGCAGCAGCATAAATATATTTCAAAGCTGCATCTGAATTTAGTTTAAAAAGACAACTCAACCTATCCCCACCACATTAACCTCTAAAATTTCAATGAAATCCTTAGCCTTACGCATCATAACTAACAACTTTTAGACCAGTCTTACTTACCATGTTATTATTGATTTATTTCTGTTGAACCAAGCTGAAACTGATGTACTTTAACATCTACTCCTCCCACCTTATCTACTTTAACATCTGATTCTGGGCACATTTGCTTTTTATTGATTCAACTCTGTTTCTTTTAATCAGACACTCAAATATTGGATGATCTAGTTAGATTGATTAAAAGGGACTTAACTATAAAGAAAGTCCCTATGCAATTCTTGAAAACTAGTACCTCTTCTCTCTCCCTACACAGACGCACGTAACAATTCAAGCATCAAGAAAAAACGAGAAGTTTCCATGGATGCTTTGTTTTTTAATGATCTAACTGAAAGAGACAAAATTGATAGAAATGTAAGTAATAATATACCACAACTAATTCATAAAATCAGTTTAACATGGAAGAAGAAAAAATTATAAAGAGTTGAAGTGCCTGCAGAGAGAATTAATATTTGACACTATTAAAATAACGAAGTTTATAGAATTATAAGATATACTAAAATACAAAATCTATCACAAAGATCTATAAACTTCTTTTGGAATAATAACATCAAGAGCATGTACACTATAACAAAGACAAACCTATAAAACTTTCAAGAGCTGCACCTCAAATATCAGAGGCTCATTTGCATGGGACAGAAGGCTTCGTCGAGGACCAAACTGCCAAACAAAGAGAGGTTGTAAATGACGCAAGTAAGGATAAAAAGAACCAGTAGGATTCATTCAAGTTTCAAAGAAGCTTATATTTATACCTCATCAGGGACTGGTTTCAAGTTTTCATTTATATATCCCACAGAAGGTGGTATCAGCGCTCTTCTCTTTCCTTTATAAAAGGAATACCACAAACACATTTGATTAGTGAACTTTGAGGAAAAAAAGCAACGCAAGTATCAATTTCACATACCTCCAACCTTCATGCCTACTAAGACGTCCTTCAGGCCCTTAATGGTCTGTCAAAACGAAAAAGAAACAATTTATGATTATAGCAAAAAAACAATTTATGCTGTCTCCATTTTCTCTTGTGACGATAAAATACAATACATCTAGCACCCATACTTCATACTCTTTATTTTCTGCCATAAAAATGTAACGGCATTCAATAAAAGTACTTAAAACTTGAACAATTTCCCCTATCAACTTTTAATCTGCATTGATCATGTACAAGTTAGAAATTTCGAGTCAATGCTCTCAAGAAGATTCGTGAATTTGCAACCTACCCTACTATCATCCAGAGGAAGTATGACAGGTGAACTTTCCCCACTGAATTGATCCACTGTGCTGCATTTAAGAATTAATAGTTAGAATCCAGCATTGTATCGGATGATCTTTTTCCATCATTCCCTAGAAGTTAGAGTAGATGTACATTAGAAAATGCGTGAAAACAACAGAAAACTGTAACGATGAAGGTACCTATGAACAAAATATCCATTTGAGCGGCGGCATACATAATTTACTTCAACAACATCTCCTTCATTAGCTTCTGGACCTTCTCCTTCAACAATTTCTAGAAAGTAAAGCAAGAATTAAGTTCCAAATTCTGAAAACGAGATACCAGAGACAATTGAATAACATGGAAAACAATGTCTGTCCATCAACTATAAAAACACTATCTGCAATCCTTTTTTACTAGATAATAATGCTGAATTAATTAGGATTTCATTAATTTTCCACAATTTCATGTAGATAAAACGCACAAATAATTTGAGATCATGTATAAAGCTCAATTTCCAATTGAACACAACTAAACCTATATGTCACATGGCATCTAATTAATACTTAATAAGAAATAAGTACCTTGAATTCTCACACCACTGCCAAGCTTCAGAGTCCTGAATACTTCAAATTCCAAAACAAGAGTTTTAATGAGAGTGAGCCAAAGAAGATATAATTTTCTTCTAAGCTTGGAAAGCACAAAAACAAATTACCTGATAATTTCAGGCTCTTTCATATCTGGAACTGGAGCAGCAAAAACAGGATTAACTATCAATACGATAGCATTGAGTCCAATAAACTTCAACGCCAATCTTCTCGGCAATGTTTTGAACGGTAGTGAAGGAAATTGCTCATCCAACTTCATTGCCACACAATATCTCCTTCTCGTAAAGCTAGAATATACAAAAAGTAGTAACGACCTTGCTACTAACGAAATATCAGAACTAAAATGCAAATATTCTCGTACAAAATTTACCCCGCGGATCGGAGAACTGAAGGAAAGCAGAATTGCAGTGGAAACCCTCCCATCACCAATGAATTTCCGGTAAAAGAAATAAAAGATTGAGAAACCGTTAAACAGGAAATGACAGGGCAAGAGGATAATATATCACATATATGTCCCACCTAGCAATGGGCTTTGGGAGTAACTCTAATTGGGCCGTAATGGGCTTTTTGGGGGTGAGAATTCACAGAACGCGTATAAAATAAGGGGGCATTTGGTTCGTGCACGGTGACGGAATGAAATCAAGAAAGAGAAACAAGAAGAAAAGAATGGAATGATCCTGGTTCCTACATTGTTTGTTTCGGTTCCATAAAAAGAATGATATACATAAGGTAATAAACCAGAGTTTTAACAACAATTTCTATACATACATATATCTCTATTAATAAAATATAAGAACTAAAAATAATTAATTTAACTAATAAAATCAAAATAGGATGAAACTGGAGAAATTGAAATAAAATTAATCAAAAAAATACATAAACATTCTATTTTAAAAAAAAATAATTATTTTAAAATAATTAAAAAATAAATAGTAAACCTGAATAATATAATAAATGAAAAAAATTTGGTCAAAAGTATTTCTCAGAGTAAAAAATTAAAAATAAATAAGTATATGAGCCAAAAGTGAAATTACTCTAGGGATAAACAAAAGTATAAATAAATAAGTACAATGATCAAAATAAAAATGAAAAATAAAATTTATTCAAAAATATTTTTTTAAATAAAATTTAAAAATAAATAATTACAAGGATCAAAAATGAAATTAATCCAATAATAAAAAAGTAAAAAAATAAATATATGGACCAAAATAAAAATTAAAAAGTAAAATAAATAGTAAAGTATAATTTTATAAGGAAAGTAGAAGTTGAAGTTAGGAGGAATTGGGAAAAGGGAATAGAAAACATTAGGAGGGAAGAGGGACGGGGAATGAGTTTAGAGGAGTTTAATAAATATGAACATGATTTCAAACAAAAGAAGAACCGAAAAATATTAATAAAGATGCACTTTTTTGTCCATATTGTTATCACAAATTGGAAGCAAGCAAGTGGGGATTGTTTTTATCGTTGAAGGATTTAGAAATTGGAAAAGGAAAGATAGGTCCAAATCAAGTTGGCAGCCATAATAGTGCGTATAACCAAGCTTTGAATAAATGTCAATACTTAATGAATTAAAAACAACATTGAAGTAGATTTTGAGACTCCTTCAAAAGGATATTGTGTGTGTTGCTTTCGTTGAAACCACTAAAGTTATTATCAATAATTTTTATGATGAACAATTTGCTATTTTAGTTGATGAATATCAGGATATATCAGTGAAGGAAAAAATGTAAATTGTATTATGTTATATGAATGCAAAAGGATGTGTTATTGAACTTTTTTTTGGTGTTGTGCATGTTAGTGATACAACTCCATTATCACTTAAGTTGGCGTGGAACAATTGTTTACCAAGCATGGTTTAAGCATACCACCTTTACGTGTAATAAGGTTGTGATAAAGCTAGAATTATAAATTTTTAGTTTAACGCCTAAAGGCATTGATCTTGATGCAAAATCCTTCTCCATAGTATGACCACTATTTTGCTAATCACTTACTATTAGCGTTTGTTGCTACTTTGTTGTTTTATGTTATTTCTAACTCATCAAATATTATGGGAGCTTCATGCAAAAAGAGAAGAGATCCTCTCTGTGAGAAATAATATAGTAAAATTATTGAAGCACTACAAATGAAGATGTATAAAGTGGTATAGGTTTATATCAATAAACTTCCCTTAAATGAGCTGGTGATGCACAATGGAGTTCGCTTTATGTTTCATTGGTAAGTCTAATCATATGTTTACCTCCATGATTGATGTGCTTGATAGGCAAAATCCAGAGCAAAAAGATCAAGCTCATGCCTTACTTGCTTTGATACAATCATTTAGTTTGTTTTAAACTTGTAATTTGATGAAAAATATATTGGGATTTACAAATCCCAAACATGACACAGAAAAGATCAAGATATCATCAATATAATAGCCTTTGTTAATATTTTCAAACATCAGCTCTAAGAAATGAGAGATGATGGATGGACATCTTTATTTTTCGAAATGGTTTCTTTTCGTGAAAAGAATAACACCACTGTTCCAAAAATGAATAATGTGTTTGTGGATAAAGGAAAGTTACGAAGAAATTCTCCAAATATTACAAACTTGCATGATTGTCAAGTTGAGTTATTTTACATTGTCATTGATAAACAAAAACTTATTAAACTTCTTCAGTTTTATCCGTTTGATTTTTTTATTATGCAGGTTGCTATACTTATAGATCAGTTGGAAACTTATATTTTGATGTGTGATCTTACATTCAGTTTTTAAAGCTTAAAGAGATCTTGCTAAGAGCTTAGTTAGGACAATGAAGAATGTGTTATATTTTCTGATCTATTTGCTAGTAAAGGTAGCTTTAATTTAACCGGTTCCAACTACATCAGCGGAAATAGTATTTCCGAGAATGTATTTATTGAAAACTCCACTCCCTAACCTTTTAGGAAATGTATTTAAATGATTATTTAGTTATATATATTTGAAGAAAAATATTTAATAGCATTATCAATGAAAAAGTTATCCAAAATTTTTAAAATATGATTCATACATTGTAATTGAATAGTTTTTTTATATATTGTTATTGTTAAAAAGTTTATGCAAATTTATTATTTACATAGGTTTCCCTCAACATTGGAAAATCAAATATCTATCCCTTCCTTTATATATAAAAAATGTTATCTGTGTAATTAAAAGACCATAAAATGGTATCCATATAAATATTTTTTATTGTGTGTGACTAGGTATAATTATGTGGGTTATTTCAGTACATATATGTTTAAAAAATTGACATTTTCGATTTTGATAATTAATAATAATCCAAATGTGAGGAATTTTGGCTAAAGAGAAGCCTCATTCAAAGTGGGTGAACGTGGTCCATTTCCTTCCCATGTAGAAGAAGGGAAAAGATAAGAGGCCACGGGTAAATTACATTCATGGCCTTTTAATTTTGTTTCTACTTACATTATAGCTCAAAAACTTTAAAATTAGACATTATAGTCTCTAAGTTGGCACTTTACTAATATTATGGTGTAAATTATACCAATGACCACTAAACCTTTTCCTTTTTTATGATATGGGCATTAGACTTTAAAATATAATGTAAAAAACAATGAACTTTACATTTTGCTACACCCGTGACCACCGTGACCACTATTATGATGACCTATTAACAAGTTAGTTTTGTTTCTTTCTTTATTTTAACCATCCATTTCTTTTTCTTTCAAAACTTCCTCTTTTTCTCTGTATATTTTTTTTTATCTCTCCATAGCTTTAAGAAAGAAATAAGAGTAAAACATGGAGAGGGTGAAGTTCAATGACTTTTATATTAGGTTTTAAAATTTAGTGATCATACATAAATATTGATAAAGTTTATTGACCATGAGTGTAATTTACCCAATATTATGGGGTTTTTCACCTATGAAAATAGAAAAATTTAAGATTTAAAATTATTTAGAACCATATAAATATGAAATCGTTGTTTTCAATTTTAAATTATAATTTTTGAAAATTTGTCTCTAAAAACTCCTTGAATTGAGTAGTCATGATTAGATCTGGGTATGGGTTGGTGAGCCCGCCCAGTCCATCCAGATCCATTTAGTCAGGGTTGGACACATGAGATTGGTGTCAAGTCAGGTCCGACCAAGCTTGTATAAGCTCGACAGAAACTGGATAAACTTGGATTATATGAATTTTTCATCAGGCCGGCTCGATATACTACATATATATATATTATAATTTATAAATATATATATATTATATTTTTTATGAGATGATATTTATTTAATTTATTTTGGATTTGATGTTTTGATAGACAATTAGTTTTTTAGAATTTTTACAAACTTATTAAGTATTGTGTTGTGTATACTATTTTTTTATTAAGAAAAGTTGGTGTCATATTTTAATTGTATTTTTTTAATATGCAGATGGGCTTGAACAAGCGGGTTTGGGATTCATATTTTAGGTCCGAGTCCAGCCCGAACCCGAGCCTGACTCAATTTATTGTGGGCTGGGCTGGGCTTGAGCTCGTCAGGTTTTATTAAAAGCCCGACAGGCCCGGCTCCGAGCCCGGCCCATGCCCAGGTCTAGTCATGATAGAGTAAAATGGTCATAATATCATGTTTTAAAATTTAGGGGTAATAATAAAAATAAGAGCAAATTGAGAAGCCATGGGTGTAAGTTACCCAATTTACGTTAAACCCAAGTACTAGAAGGTAACGAACGACAGCCCGTCTCCATTAAACGACAAATCGTTCGACACAAACAACGTCGATTCGCTCATGTTAAATTGAAAATTATGATTTATCGGTCCATTATCGTTGTTAGTGGCAAATCCACCTGTTAATCAAAGTGCAACACTTGCCCACCGCAATACTTTCCTCCAAATATGGGATCTTTATAACATTACCAGACAAAAACTCTTGAAACGGATTTAGCTCATGCTTAACTCAAGCATCTTCTTCTCTCAATTCTCAAGATTCCTTCTTCTTCTGCTGCTATGAGCTTTTTGTCTCTTATGTAGCTAAACCTTCCTTCTTTTCTCAACTTGCTCCTCCTCAAATTGACACTTTACTGAAGAATACAAGTCAGAAAGGGGGTTTTCATTTCTGCTTCTATCTTTGAAAGATATAAATAAAGAGAGGTGGAAGAGTAGAGGGAACTGATTGTGTTTCAAAATTATGGCTTCTTCTATTCTTTTTCCGGCGAATTCTATGGTCGGAACTAGGAGGAACACTGCGTTTTTGCTATCTGGTGGTCCCCGGTCGGTGGTGAGGAGTCATCGGTTGTTCTTTGTTCGTTCTGCTTTGGACTCTCTGGAAACCAAGGTTTCTGATATGAGTGTTAATGGTAATTTTCTAAGCTTTCACTCCTTTGATAGTGTTCACTTTTGCCTAATTTGAAATTATCAATAAGAAATTGGGGGTTGAAATTGCTTTGGGATGTCAAATTGGAGCTCTGAAGTCCAATTCTTTAGCTGCTTCTGTGTCAAGATCCAATAGGAATCATAGAACAAATTATTGTGAATTGTGATTAATTTCAATGCATACTTTTACTGTTTTGTTATTCTTTTTGTTTAATGTCACCAAAAGGGTGGGTTTTAAGAAGTCTTGTAGTTCTAGACAGAAGTTTTGTTATTCTTGTTTCTCACCACATGTTGAATGATATGCTTGTTAGCTCCAAAGGGGTTGTTTCCACCGGAACCCGAACATTATAGAGGACCAAAGCTGAAGGTGGCTATTATTGGGTCCGGGCTAGCAGGGATGTCAACTGCAGTGGAGCTTTTGGATCAAGGTCATGAGGTGTTGTTCATTTTACTCTTTGAGGCCTTTTGATTATAGCAATAATCTCTTATCCATTTGCTTTCGGCAGTTATTTTTCTTTCTCGTTTTGTTAATTTCATTGGAATTAAACGATATAATCCGTATTTCAGCGTTTAAGTTTCTTTAACTTGGTAATTGGCCTCATTTAGTAATATGAAGTCTGTTGTTTCCCAGGTGGATATATATGAATCAAGGACTTTTATTGGCGGTAAAGTGGGTTCGTTTGTTGATAAAAAAGGAAATCACATAGAAATGGGACTTCATGTTTTCTTTGGTTGCTATAATAACCTTTTCCGTTTGATGAAGAAGGTAAATAATGTTTTGAGTGCCTTAATGCTTCCTTGTTTGTCTAAATTTTTCTTATATTGTCTAATATAAGTAACTTATTGCTGTATTACTTTATGTATCCAATGATACTTTATTGGCATGGAAATGTTGCTTTTCGTGTGATTGATGTTTTAAAGACCATTTCATAACTACTTTTATGATGTTACCGGCCTTCTTTCCGTGTCTTGTTGGTATATTTGAAATATTTCATCTCAATTTCAGAAATATTCTATGACTAATGTGCTGAATCAGGATTGGACTCTGATATCATATTGTATTTTCTTCAAATATTCATGTTTGACGGAGTTCAATCCTTTACCAAATAATGAAATATTGGCATATTGACTTGAACTGCATAATTTATATGTTGAAGTTTGTTATTTGACTTCAATGACGACATTTATATTGAATTTTTGTTACTTAATTTCAATTGCTACACTTTGAATGGTCTATAATATTTGTTTCTCCTAAATCTCTGCATCATTTCAGGTAGGCGCAGATAAGAACCTCCTCGTGAAGGATCACACTCACACATTTGTGAACAAAGGCGGTGATATTGGTGGTATGGTTTTATGCTAGACCTTATGTGATTCGATTAACGTTATTTTAGTACCATAGATCAATATTATCTCTCTTTTGGCATTATAGTCAACATTTTGGGTACTATGGTTAAATCTTTGAATAAGTTTGACTTGAATTTCAGAGCTCGATTTTCGGTTTCCAGTTGGAGCTCCTTTGCATGGGATTCAAGCATTTTTAACTACGAATCAGCTTAAGGTAAGAAATGCATTACGACGACCTTACTGAATTCTATCCATATACCCTTTTCAGTGATACAGAAAACATTGTTTTCAGTTTCTTCTACCTTTCTTCATTCAAAGTTTCTTGATACATTTTCTGCTGTTGCTGTTAAAGTGCAGACATATGATAAAGCGAGAAATGCACTGGCCCTTGCCTTAAGTCCAGTTGTTAGGGCCCTTGTTGATCCGGATGGAGCAATGAGGGACATAAGAAATTTAGATAGTGTAAGCAAGCAATGTTATATTATTCTTTTTACAGCTCTTAACTTTTTGTCGATTACATCACGATTATCTTTTACGTGAAACGATATTTCTTCTTCCAGATCAGTTTCTCTGATTGGTTTATGTCGAAAGGCGGAACACGTATGAGTATCCAAAGAATGTGGGATCCTGTTGCATATGCCCTTGGTTTTATTGACTGTGATAACATCAGTGCCCGTTGTATGCTCACTATATTCTCATTGTTTGCGACCAAGACAGAGGCATCACTACTACGGATGCTCAAGGGTTCGCCAGACGTATACTTGAGTGGTCCCATTAGAAAGTACATTGAAGATAGAGGAGGCAGGTATGGTTCAAAGACTGTGTTACAGATTAAAAGTTCGAACTTTTTATATTACAAATCCATTGTTGTCTTGTCTTCTAAATGTTTGTATGAATCAATTCTGCTTGAGTAGGTTTCATCTGAGATGGGGATGCAGAGAGATACTCTATGATAAATCTGCTGATGGAGAAACCTATGTCACAGGGCTTGCCATGTCAAAAGTAATTGCTTTCATGTTTCTCCTCTTTGATAAACTCTCACTCAAAAATTGACACGTCGTAAATGATGATTGGGAGACACGTGTCAATTTTTGGGTGGGGGGTCCTTGGAGTACCTTGTCCCCTCTATGACATTGATACAGTGCTGATTTGATTTAGTCTTTAATGGTGAAAAGTTTTGTTTCGCTGCAGGCTACTGACAAAAAAGTCGTAAAGGCTGATGCTTATGTAGCAGGTTCGGATTCAAATATTCCTTCGTTTCCCTCTTCTGTTATATGATCATATGTTTTTGTCCCTCTTTAGGGTGATAGTATGTAATCAAAATGTTTTTTTTCTTTCTTTATTCTGGCAGCATGTGATGTTCCCGGAATTAAAAGATTACTTCCTTCGCAATGGAGGGAATCAAAATTTTTCGATAATATTTATGAGCTAGTTGGAGTACCTGTAGTAACAGTACAACTTAGATATAATGGTTGGGTCACCGAGTTGCGTGATCTAGAGCGATCAAGGTGAATCTCTCTTCAACTACCTTTCCTATTATGCGACTCTAGCATGTGTTTGCAAACTGAAGCAATCATTTGATTTTGTTTCACTTTTCGAGACTACTTGACAAGGTGTTTTCGGTACCTATTTGTTTCGAATATAGGCAATCGAAGCAAGCTGTGGGTTTAGACAACCTCCTGTACACTCCGGATGCAGATTTTTCTTGTTTTGCAGATTTAGCACTCACATCTCCAGAAGATTACTACCTTGAAGGACAAGGTTCACTGCTACAGTAAGTAAAACTTGTTACTGATGAGAATTACAGTTAATATATAAGCTGCATCAAACACTATCTATTGCATACGCCCCCGTGTCCTGAACAGTCCTATGGTTCATAATCACCACTGGAGGATTCTGTTTGTGAACAAGTCATGATTTATAGTTGCCTCCCTATCCTTTAAGGAGTATATATTTCAGGATGGGATGCAAGATGCGTCTGTCAGAAGCTAAGATATACATGCCTGTGGCTGTAAGGAACATCTCGAAAATTTAGAAGAAAAAATTCACCTTAGGCATTCATTGAAGACATAAATTCATAATTTTTAATATGATGAAATGCATCAATCCCAATTATTTGATTTTAGCTGTATGAGGGAGCATGCACGAGTGTACGCACCAGTGTTGGGAAGAATGAAGAGTTCCCTATTACGATTGGAGTGCATCAAGGTTCTGCACTAAGCCCATTTCTTTTTGCCATCGTTATGGATGAACTAACGAGTTCACTTCAAGATGGTATACCATGGTGCATGTTGTTTGCAGATGATATTGTGTTGGTTGATGAGACGAAAGAAGACGTGAAGAGGAAGTTGGAACTATGGAGACAAACTTTAGAATCTAGAGGCTTTAAGCTGAGCCGAAGTAAGACAGAATATTTGGAGTGTAAGTTTAGCGGCGATAGGAGTATGGAGGCATGGACAATCACCCTAGATGGAAGAGTTGTTCAGGCATCGGATTGCTTTCGGTATTTAGGATCTATTATCCAAACGGATGGAGAAGTAGATGGAGATGTTGCTCATAGGATTAAATCTGGTTGGGCGAAGTGGAAGAGTAATACGGGTTTACTTTGTGACCCCGGCATGCCAAATAGATTGAAGGGAAAATTCTACCGCACGTCAATCAGACCAGCACTGTTATATGGTACGGAGTGTTGGGCAGTGAAACACTGTCACACTCATAAGATGTCGGTGGCGGAGATGCGTATGTTAAGATGGATGTGTGGTCATACGAGAAAGGATCGGGTGAGTAATGAAATAATTAGGACAAAAGTAGGGGTTACATCTATTGAGAATAAAATGAGGGAAACCGACTAAGGTGGTTTGGCCATGTAAGACGAAGAGCGGTTGATGCGCCGGTTAGGAGGACTGAAGAGTAGCAAAGGGATGTAGTAGTGAGGGGTAGGGGAAGACCTAAGTAAACTTGGAGTAGGGTGATCGAGAGTGATATGAGTGTATTGGGGATTGAGGAAAATATGGTAGTGGATAGGAAAGAGTGGAGGGAGAGAATTTGTGTCGCTGACACGACTTGATTTCACGGTTTTATATGATGGTTCATGTTAGCCGACCCCGAATCATCTCGGGACTAAGGCTTTGTTGTTGTTGTTGTTTGTAGCTCCCGTGGCATGTGTTTCATCGGATTGATGAAGCTGATATTTTGTAGCTAGAAATCATCATCTTACTGTTTTGCCATTTGAATGACTTGATTTAGAATCCCTCTTGATAACCTTAAATTCCGACTCTTGTATTGATCATAAGCCTCAAACATTTAAGAGGGTTCGATAATTTTCTCCCTCGACATTATGTTATATTATAAATTCTTCGTACGTGTATAGAATCCAAATGAATATTCTCACTTTTGGTCTGTTTTGGTTGTTTCAATTATAAGTTACCCTTATTGATTGCATCTTTCATGTACTTCTGCAATATACTGAAACTGTAATTTTTCAGATGCGTGCTTACGCCAGGTGATCCTTACATGCCTTTGCCAAATGATGAAATCATAAACCGAGTGACAAAGCAGGTTAGTAGCTTCTTATGCGCATTGCATGATAATCGAAGTTCGTAAATATTATCTTTAGATTCAGTTTATCTATGATTTAGTATCTTGCATCTTTCTATAAGATACCTTGCATTGAAATGCTGCACATGCTTCAAATGCATAAGCTCGACTTCTCTAACAGCAGAAGTTGCATATCGCGAATCAGCCCGTCTAATATGGTTAAAGCAATTCAGGTTCCGCGTGATTAAAACTGTTATGATAATTCTTTCGTCTTCATAACAACTCAGGTTTTGGCTCTATTTCCATCATCCCAAGGATTAGAAGTGACATGGTCATCTGTTGTAAAAATCGGGCAATCTTTATATCGCGAGGGACCTGGAAAAGACCCCTTTCGACCTGATCAAAAAACTCCGGTCGGAAATTTCTTCCTTGCTGGCTCTTATACAAAACAGGTAGGTTTCTAAAACTTCCCAAATTAAAGAAACCATATGATATGTTGAGAAATAGAATTAATGTGTCTATCTACCATATGATGAACAGGATTACATAGACAGTATGGAAGGCGCGACATTGTCGGGTAGACAGGCTTCAGCATATATATGCAATGCTGGGGAAGAGCTGGTTTCGTTGAAGAAGAAGCTCGCCGCCATTGAATCTGCAGAAAGTACTGAGTCTGCTGCTATCAGTGATGAGCTGAGTCTTGTATGAGAGCTTGTAATGGTCATAGAAAAATCTTTTTCCTTTTTTATACAAAAATATGTAATTCAATTAAATGTATTAATGCCAATATTTATAAAATTTAGTTTTATACTTAAATATGTAATGAAATGGTAAATATCACTCACGTCCCTCTACTCATTTCAATAGAACTTCTCTATAATTTGTAACAATTAAACGGTTAAACCCCCAATTTTCAATTGAGGGTTAATAATGCCACATTAACTATTACCTTATTAGGGGTCATAACTAATGGGCACTTGTTAGCGGTGAAGTTCTTAGCCTAGTGGTTGAGAATTTACCTATGACTAGGGAGGTCATGGGTTCGAATAACATCCGGGTCTGGTAGAGATTTTTCTTTTCTTCTTTAATGTAACTGCATTGTGTGCAATTTTTTTTAAAAAAAAAACTAATGGGCACTTGTTAGAATTTTAGAGCCTTTATTGGCTGATGTGTCGGAATAATAGAATATTTGTTCAGAGCCGGCTCCAGGGGCAGCCAGTCTAGGCAGTCGCCTGGAGCTTCCGTTTTTAGGGGTCTTCAATCCAGAATATGTTTTAATTAAGGCGTTCTGGTTAAGAGGTTTTCAATTCTAAATATATTTTAATTAAGATAATTATTTAGCTTTCAATTGTTAAAAATCATATATATAAATATTTATAATCTCCTATTTGAATTTAATTGTAATTATAGAAAATTAGAATGTAGAAATAAAATGAAATAAAAAAATCGATAACAATAGCACACATTTGGTCATTCACGGTTAGATATATCTTAAAGTGAAAATTCAAAGCATTATAAGGTTTAGATTAAATGAGTTTAGAATGGTGAATGACCAAATTCATTTAATCACGAGGGTCCATGTGAACACAACCGCATATTGTCATTTTTCAATCCTCTTAACAAGAAAAGCATAATAGGAGTCCTTCAAAATTTATTTCTCCAATTCTCTGTTAACACCAAGGGTAAAGTATATAAAAAAAACCTTGATTTACCCAATTTGCAAACACAGCCTCGCAGTTAAAAACTTACAAACAATAATTATGGTTTTGTAATTTGCAGTTGAATTTTTTAGTCAATTTTTCGGTAGAAAAATACTTGTGGCTTGGTTAATTTGTAAAATCGGGCCTTATACATAAGGTAATTTGTAAAATCAGATTTTTTAATTTCTCCGATCGCTCTTTTTTTGGATAAACAGCCGCGGTAACAAATTTTGACGGAATGTCTGAGTTTGCAAACTGCACAAACTACTGACTTCTGTTTCCAAGTTTTGGAACAGTGTTTGTAGAAAAAAAAGTCAAACCACATGTCTTTTTTGGGTAAATTACACCCATTGCCACTGAACTATACCCATTTTCACATTATGGCCACTGAACTTCAATTCTTCACGGTATTGGCCATTGAACTTTACATTTTGTTGTGGCCACTGTGACCGTTGATCAACATTTGTGATCTTTGACTCTCATTTTTTACCTGTTCTCTCTCTCCTTTCCCCTGTTAAAACCTAAAATACTCATTTTAACATTCCTTCTCAATCTTCCCTTTCTTTCATTCCCTTTAACTCTTGCCCTTAAGTTTCGAGCCATAATGCAAGTTCCCGGAGCTGCCAATCCGAAAAATTCGCAACTGTACCGAAACAAATTTAAAGAACTGAATTAGGTTTCTTTGAATCAAGCCATTTGATACAATCATGTTCTTCAATGCGTTCTGATACTAATCCGAAATTCTGCAGCTAAATTGGTAGTCCAAGGAAAGAAGAAGTCTGAAACTAATCCGTCTGGTTTTAATTCTTCTATGGCTTCTTTTAATGGTTGTTGAAGCAGAGAAAGATCAGCAAAGAACTTGCTGTGATTTTCATGTCCGGTGACAGAATCTAGATTTTCTAGTGGTTCCGGTTGTTGGAAAAAAATTGGGTTAGAGAAAAAACTAATCGCAAATTGAAACAGAAATCGAACTGTGTCGTGGTGAGAGCCACTGCCTTGAAAGCGATTTCAGCAGACCGATGTGCAATCTTAAATCCGGTCGCTCTCCAAGGTTGCCCAGAAAGTTTTGTGAAAAGAAGAGATTAAAACTGTGTATCTCAAAGCTGAAAACCAAACTAATATATAAGAGTTGGAAAAATCTGAACGTTAGAACGTGCAGTTGTGGAGATAGAACAGGAGGAAAATTAAAATTTGGGCCCAATCCAACCGAACAGGCGTCACGGGAACGAACACACGCATGTGATATATTTGTCAAAACCCACTTAACACAATTTAAAGGCTTGTAAAACCTAAGCCTTTATATATATCCTTAGAAACTTTGATAAGTTTTTCACGTGGGATAGGAAAAGAGCTCCTAAAATCCAAGTCACAATTTACAAATATACACACCAATTAAAGTCATTTTCTCACAATCCCCCACAATAAATCATAGGCATTTTCTCACCAGTAAGCTGGATTGTTGGTGAGGAAATTTGATGAGTTTGAGAGTGATTTTATATGAAAATTGGATTGATTTTGTGAAGCGAGAATAGTGATAATGGTGGTTTTAACATTTCTGGCTGCAAAAAAGTTTAGCTATATCTAACATTGGAAGTATATGGCCTTGCACTAATCATTAATTCCCCTATGTGTTTGGATATGTTTAGAAAAGGGAATGGGGTAAAGGGAATCCAATTTCCTAGAGGACATGGAGTAATGGTTTAACCTAAAGTGGGTAATGGCTTAACCTAAAGTGGGTAAAGGGAATGAGTTTTTTTTATAAACAAACAAGAACAAATGGAATGAAACCCTCCCATTCCCATTCCCATTTCTAAAGACTCCAAACCAAACGCCCCCTTAATGATTTAAAGAGCCAATAAAAAATTATTGAAATTGATTGTAAGAGTCAAATTAAAAAACGGTTGAAAATACTCTCAACTTAAACTGATATTTAGGTATCAACTCAATTTTTAACTTCACAGAAGTTATACATTCTTTGATATTAAATTCGGATTAACTTATTAAAATTTGCCGACTTGAAAACTAAGGCCTTGTTTGATAATAATAAAAATCACTTAAATTAATAAATTAAGCACTTGTTTAATTTAAGTGTGTTTGATAATAGCATTTTATTAACCACTTAAATTATTCAATTAAGCTACATATCACTTATTTTGAAAAGTCAAAATATTTAACTTAAAATTTTAAGTTAAGCATTAGAGCATCTCCAAAAGACTCTTAGTGAGCTCTCTAAAAATAATATAAATAATTGACTCTCAGTGATTTAAGAGTGGCTAAGATATATGATCAATGCTCCTTATATTCCCTCCTTATTTATTATTTTATTATTAAGATTATTCTTTATTGTTGCATTACCAATAGTGTTAAAAGAGAGACACATCAATAATAAATTTTTAATAAAAAATAAAATTAGGAGGCACTAAGAGGTGGAGAGAGGCTCTCTATTAATAAAGGGGATGGAGAAACTCTTAGTGATTTGAGGAGCCATTAAAAGACTATTGGAGATGAATTTTCATTCTCTCTCCTTAAATTATAACTTAAGAGCCAACTTAAGAGGCTGTTGGAGATGCTCTTATCAACTAATATTTTAATATTCATCACTTATTTTTAATATTTATCAAACACTTATATCATTTAATAATTTCTAACACTTATAATATTTAACACTTAAAATTCAGTACTTATTTTTTCAGCACTTAATTTTTAGTTTTATCAAACAAAAACACCTAAGTTGATAAATAAAATTGGACTCTGAGTTAAATTGATTCTGGCTTCAGCATTACAGTCTTTATTTATTTATTTTTACCCTTTATATTATACTTTACCCTTGTTTGGAAAACAAGTTATTCATCCAAACATAGCCTTAATTACAAGCATCCAACTCAATTCTATTTCACCCAAAATAGCTCTACTTTATCCACTCAAATCCATCCTCTCCTTCTTCTTCTTCAATTTTAGCTTTAGCAACCTCAAGTTCCTCATCAAAGAAAATATCCCACTGCCCTTCCCACTTAATGAAAAACTCAGTATCTTCAAAATACTTCACCCTATGCACATCTCCACCTGGAGTAAACAAATAATCTCCAACATTCAAATCATACTTTACCTTTTTGCTCAAATTCCACACCCTTTTCCTCCCCTTCATCACCACCAAATCATGCCCAAATGTATGGTGATGAGCCGGTTCCACACTCCCTGCTTTGAACCTCACTATCGCTGAAGTCGGACTTTCCCTCACTATCTTCATCGAACCTCCTGGAATCATATCAATCGGATCCAATTTCCTGTTCTTCGTTAAACAACAAAGCGCACACGGAGTTAGATTTTCTTTCGATTCATCTTTTCCCCCAATTTTTGGCATCTCAATTAGGGATTTATCCAGGAAAGAAGATAGATCTTCGCTCCAGGGAGCGAAATTTGAAGCCGGACATGGTGCTTTGAAAGGAGTATTGAGCCATGCGTCGAGGATCTCTATCGCGGTTTCTGGAGTTGTTGACATGCCGGAGACGGCGAGGACATTGCAATTGTTGATGGAGCGGGTGTTAATGGCGTCGGCGGGAGTAAGACAGGTGGAGGCGAAAACGCCAGGGAACTTGTTGGCGAAGATTGAAACGCCACATCCAGTTCCACAAGCGACGAGGCCGCGGATTTCAGGGGAAGGTGAAGATGGAGATGTTGTGTTGGCGGCGGAGACGCGGCGGCCAACCTCTGCTGCGATTGAGTAGTAGGAGGAAGTGCCGAGATCTTCAACGTCTATATTGAGAGAGCGAAGATGGGAGACGAGAGCGTCTTTGAGAGGACAGCCAAAGGAGTCAGCTCCGGTTATAACTTTGAGAGGCCGTGTAGAAATAGTAACGCCGGATTCTTCCATTTGTGGCGGTGGTACAGTGCAGATATCGTAGGGGGACCGATGATGATTTTGATTTTTACAGCAAGAAGGAAGGCTTAAAAGTATGAGTACTGAGTAGAGTCTAGAATGTAGTGGAGATAAAAGGACAAAACAGAGCAAACGCAAAGGCGACAAATAAATAACCGTTTCAATTTTTAAAGCTTTGAACAGAAGTGAGATTCCTGGCTAGATTCATTTTCCCATTTTTCTTAAGTAATAAATTTAAATTAATTAATGCTTCTTTCATATTTAAAAGTGTTTAATACATTAAAGACGAATTAAATACGCGATAAGTATTGTTGCCATTTGTCACTTCAATTCGTGCCTCCCCAAACTCAACTTTCATTTCTTTCCAATTATCTATCTGAGAGAAACATATTACTGCTGCCAGGAGCAACCGGGTAGCACTCATTTGAGCCGTCCGCGCTCGCACGCAGTATCGAGGAAGCCTCGAGACTACAAGAAGGATGAGTCAGTTGTTTTTATCGAGGGACTACGAGCATAATGAGGAAACTTAATCCTTTCATCCATGCAGCATTCCGCAATCCGAGAGCACGAGCCTCGTCCGTGAGCCAAAGCAGCCGAATCGTCAATAGCAAATAGTTCAACTGTGATTGAAAAGAATTATTAAAAAAAACTAAATAGAATTATATAAATTCGAAATGGAATGCAAATCTAAAAAGACGGTATTTTGTGGCTCGAAGGGTTATTTATTTATTTTTCAACGTACGGACTAGACGATGTTCTTGTGATATTTCTGTATACATGAGACTCTCGGTGGAATTTTTTAGAAATGAGCCCCGTCCGACAAATTTCCAATCTACGGGTTTGCGGGGGCTTAGCCAATGACACGTGCCTTTCGAGGCTGGAAGACTCTTACTGAGGGTCGACAAACGAGCGGCGGACGCATGCATCGCTTCTGCCATGTCTCTGAACTTTTCCAAAAATCTTAATTGGTCTCATGAACCTTCAAAGTGTCTTAATAGTCCCATGAACTTACATATAATGTCCAATTTGTCCCTGAATTTGCGTAAAATATAATCAATTAATCACACAGTTGTAAAAAAGTAAGTTAAATACGGAAGATGTATTATGCGTTTTAAAAAAAGTAAAATGATCAAGATCGGGATATGCGGTTCTAATATTAGAGAAGGTAAGTTTTAGAGTTGAGCAAGTACGAACTTCATTTTAATATATTTTGTGAGCTAGATCCACCATGGATTATCTAGATAACTACCTCGGTATAGAGGTTCTCTTTAATCCAAAGGCTCATTTTCATAATTCGCAATAGCGTATCCCGCAACCACAGATTGCTTCGATTTCACAGGATCCTTTGAGAAAGCCTAATTTGGAGGTGCATGGCAGGTCATTTGCGAAGGTCCTTGCTGGAAATATAGATCCGACTCCTTGATCGTCTGCTGTGATTTATGATATTGGCGGTCTTCGATCGGTTAGAATTTCTCAATCTGCCTATGATAGGCGTGCGACCCTTTTCTCATCATCTCTGAGTGGCAGGTTAATCTTAAACAAAGGAGATGCCCCATGGAAGGTTCTTTCTCTTAAGGAAACTTTAACAAAGGTTTGGGGTTTGAAGGATCCTTGGCGACTGATATCTATCGGGAGAGGCTTTTTTCATGTGGTTTTGGGATCCCAAGAGATCAAAAATCAGTTGCTAGCGCGGGGCATTATCAATACTAAGCCACGTACTTTCCGTTTGCAACCATGGGTTCCGGACTTTGACCCCTATGCTGAGAAGTCTACAAATGCTCGGGTTTGGGTTAGATTATATTCTCTTCTGTGGGAGTATTGGGATCCTCAAATTCTTTCGGATATTTCAAAGGGAATTGGAGGGCTTATACGATTTGATAATACCACTCTTGAAGGTGAGTTTGGTCATTATGCTAGAATGTTAATTGATGTGGATTTGATGAATGAGCTGTTGAAACACCTTTCCACAAGATTTTGATTTGACAAAATCATCCATGATTAAGAGGCAATTAAATTTAAATGCTTTGATTTAATTGTACTAATGTGTTTGTTCAATATTGAGTGCAAAAATATATATAAAGTAAGACAGGACAGAAGTCAGCATAAGCAAAGCTAAGTAGAACGAAAGCAAAGCTGAGTGGAACGGAACTCAGCATGAAAGAATGGAAGCCGAATGGAGTAGAACTCCGTATCAGAAGTTTTAGTCCAAGATGCCAGAACGAAGCTGACTAAAACAAAAGACCTCTTCAGCAGCGTAAAAACAGAACGGAGCTGACCAAGAATGAACTCAGCTTAAAAGTTGAGCATCCGAAGATAACGAAGAAAGCTGAGTGACAGTCAGGACAGCATGAAGGATCCGTTCACTAAAGGACAAAGTCTGCCAATATTCTGCACCAATAATTGGAACCTCGAAGACACATAAAAGACTAATTCCAAGAGTCATGGGTCATTGGATTATTGGTAAAAGACAACTGGCACAAACAGACAAGCCAGACGCAAGAAAACAAATTTGACGCCTGAAGAAAACAGAGAAAGTGAATGGCGGAGCAGTCTGAAGCTAACCAGAACTTGTTCCCCAAAAGAGCCGTTTTGGTGTTAACGGTAACAATAATTCAAACGATCCAAATCTGCAAACTCCTTCTATAAAAGGACAATGAAGAACTTTGGATTATGACCGAAGCATCAAGAGAAAAATACAAAGAGAGGAAATTCTGAAAGCACTCAAATACAAAAAGATCTTACACCCACTTTTCTATTCTCTGTGTAAATGCTAGATTGATTGTTGTATAATCATCTAATGTGTTCTTTAGCATAAAAAGAACAAGTCTGTGATCAATAGGAATATTGAGAGTGTCAAGCTGAGTGCTTGGTTGTAAGTATTCAGTGGTAGAGAAATCTAGGTGCTGGGTTGTAGCACTTAGTAGGAGTTGAGTAGACGAATAGAGGAAGGTACTCTTGCATATTCAACTGCCTTGTAATTGGTTTGTGCTCTACCGTTAAAGAGCTCAGTATTGGATTCAAAAAGCCCGAAGGACTCTGGGGACTGGACGTAGGCAGAGAGGCCGAACCAGGATAAGTGATACTGAGTAATCTCTGAAACTCTCTCTTATATTGTATGTGTTGTTTGCTACATTTACTCAGCATATAAATTTTCTAAGCTGACCTTGAGTAAAAAAGTGGTGTTGAGTTAGAAGCTGACTTCCAAGAGTGTCAATTCTTAACTCACAAGAAAACAACTTTAGTCAACATCTGACTAAATCTGTCTTGAAACATATCTCACCAAGCTGACCAAAAGCTGAGTTAATAAACTCTCAAAATAACTTCCAGTCAGCTTAATTAAAACGCGAAAAAGTTATATTAGTTCCTAACTCCCCCCTTGGAACTAATTACCAGGGACCAACAAGTGGTATCAGAGCCTAAGCTCACTACTCAAAGATTTAACAATCTTGAGCTGATCCCTAAAAATGGGTGAGAATAGCACTCGGTTCCTTCCAGGAAACCAAACAACACAGATACTCCCTGAGGGACTATCAATCACTAGACCTCCCCTATTCTTTGGGTCAAATTATACATTCTGGAAGAATAGGATGAAAAACTTTATTCAAGCCACAAACATGAGTGCATGGCTTGCAATTGTTCAAGGTCCACATGTGCCATACAAAACTGTTAACGATGAGAAAATCGTTAAAAGTGAGGCTGAGTGGACAGAGGATGACCTCAGAAAATTACAAAATAATTCTTCGGCTATAAACATGCTTCACTGTGCATTAGATGCTGCAGAATACAATAAGATTTCAGGTTGCGAGTCAGCACAGGAGATTTGGAAGAAGCTTGAAGTAACCTATGAAGGCACAAGCAAAGTTAAGGAGTCTAAAGTCAATCAACATATGAGACTCTACGAGCTGTTTGAGATGAATGAGAATGAAGACATCTCAGAAATGAACGCAAGGTTCACAAATATTATAAATGAGCTAAAAAGGCTTGGAAAGAACTTCACTGAAGAGGAACAGGTGAAGAAAATTCTGAGAAGTCTGCCTAAGAGTTGGCAAGCAAAGAAAACAGCCGTAGAAGAAGCTCAAGACTTGACTACCTATAAATATGATGAGCTGATCGGATCCTTGCTGACCCATGAAATCTCTATGAAAAACTTTGAAGCTAAAGAGAAAGAAAAATCAGAAGATAAGAAACAAAAGTCAATTGTCATGAAAGCTGACTCGACTGAAGCTGAGTCAACTGATGACGAGGAAATAGCCATGTTCACCAGAAAGATGAAAAAACTGTTCAGAAGGAATGACAGAAACGGCAAAAGGTCATTTAGAAGAAATGACAAGTATAAAGCCGAGTCAAGTGACAAGTACAAGAAGGACAGCTCGAAGTCTGTCACATGCTTTGAGTGTCATCAAACTAGGCACATCAAGTCAAGCTGTCCCAACCTCAAAAAGGAGAAGAAAGGAAGAAAAAAGGCTATGGTAGCCACATGGAGTGACAGTGATGTGTCAACATCATCCGAAGCTGAGCAAAATGAAACAGCCAACATATGTTTCATGGCAGATGATGGAGCTGACCAATCCCAATCTGAACAAGCTGACATCTCTGAAGATTCCGAGCAGGAGGAAAACAACAATGAGGTAACATCCTTACTTTTGCTTAGAAATGAAATGGTAAATGCCTTGAGTGACTTATATACACTAACTAAGAAGTGTAACAAAAAGATTAAGGCACTCAGCAGGCGCTGTGATGAGATTGAAGAGGTCAAACTGAGTGACCTCCGATATCTTCTCCAGGACAACTCTGACTTGCATACCAACATGCAAATCTTACATAAGTTTGTCACGGAGGTTCAATCTGAGTCAAGGAAACTTAGAAAGGATATCACAATGTTACAGAGTCAAGGGAAGGGGTCAAATAGAAATAAACCCCATGCTGAGTACGCAAATACTAGTCAGCGTAAGCAATTCACTCAATGTGAGTGTTGTGGAAAAAGGGGACACACAAAGGATGTGTGTTGGCATAACAAGCGGATTGTCCAATGTGACTTCTGTGGAAGAAAAGGGCATACCACAAAAGTATGTTGGCATGCCCAACACAATAATGCTGACCATACTCAGTTCAACCCACAAAGGGTACCTTTTTGTGATTTCTGTGGTAAGCCAGGCCACACCATAAAAGTATGCCGTCACAAGTTAAAATGTGATTTTGCACCTGTTTATACTAACAAGAAAGGACCCAAAAGGAATTGGGTACCTAAAAATGAATAGTTTAAACTGCATGTCAGCTTGACATGCGTAGAGAAGTCAAAACTATGGTATATAGACAGCGCATGCTCAAGGCATATGACAGGTGATGAAACTCAGTTCATCACACTAGAGCTTAAACGAGGTGGAAGTGTAAGCTTTGGAGACAACAAGAAGGGTAAGATAGTCGGCTCAGGTACTATCGGAGGTAACCCAACCATTGAGTCTGTCTCCTTAGTTAAAGGTCTCAAATACAATCTGCTGAGTGTAGCTCAGCTTTGCAAGAGCGGCAGAAAGGTTGTATTTGATGATACTAAGCGTCAAATACTCGAGGGAAATACAAATGAATTGATTTTAACTGCCCCTCGTGTAGAAAATGTATACATGTTAAACCTAGAAAAACAGTTTTCTCAAAACATATGCTTGGTATCTAAAGAGGACAACTCCTGGCTATGGCATAGAAGACTTGGGCATGTCAGCATGGACCTTCTTGCCAAATTAGCTAGAAAGCAATTAGTTGAGGGATTACCCAAATTAAAGTTTGAAAAAGATCAACTGTGTAAAGCTTGTCAGCAAGGCAAACAAACTAAAAAGTCATTTCATAGCAAAAATATTGTCTCAACCAAAAGACCATTGGAATTACTACACCTGGATCTTTTCGGACCTATCCAGCCACTCAGCTTGGGAGGTAAGAAATTTTCCTTGGTTATTGTAGATGATTTCTCTCGGTACACTTGGATCATCTTGCTGAGCAGCAAGGATGAAACTTTTGAGATGTTTACCACACTGATTAAAAAGCTTGAAAATGACAAAGACCTAAGAGTAGCTCACATTAGAAGCGACAATGGTGGAGAATTCAAAAACCAACAGTTTGATGAATTCTGTGAAACCAGTGGTATTGACCACAACTTCTCTGCTCCTAGAACACCTCAACAAAATGGGGTCGTTGAAAGGAAAAATAGAACTATTGTCGAAATAGCTAGAACAATGCTGAGTGAAAATAGGCTTCCAAAGTACTTCTGGGGTGAAGCCGTTCACACGGCATGTTACATACTGAATAGGGCTCTAGTTAGACCTATACTCAAGAAAACCCCATATGAACTTTGGAAAGGATGAAAGCCCAACATTGGATACGTTCGTGCCTTTGGGTGTAAATGCTTTATACTCAATACAAAAGACAACCTTGCTAAATTTGATGCTAAAGCTGACGAGGCGATCTTTTTAGGGTACTCAACAAACATTAAAGCATATAGAGTATTTAACAAAAGAACTCAGGTTGTAGAAGAGTCTGTACATGTTGAGTTCGATGAAACTGACCCTACAGGTAAGTCAGCTCAGCTTGAAGAAGATGAACTAAGCTCAGCTTCCGCTGATCAACCAGAAGCCTCTGTGTCATCTATACAGGAGCTGACCCAAGGTAAGCAAGAAATTGAAATATCATTTGCTGACCAATCTATTCCTGTAGAGATTGTAGAAACACCTCTTCCAAACGACTCAACATTGCCCAAGGAAATAAAGATCCCAAGAGGACATACAGAACATGCCATTCTTGATGCTGCCAACAACAAGTTGATGACCAGAGATCAGCTTAGAAAATACCTTAGCAATGTTGCCTTCGTCTCAATGCTTGAGCCAAAGAATTTTACTGATGCTGAGCAAGATGAATTTTGGATAAATGCCATGCAAGAAGAACTTGACCAATTCACCAGAAATGAGGTATGGGATCTAGTACCTAGACCTAGGAATCAAAAGCCCATAGGAACCAAGTGGGTCTTTAGAAGTAAACTAGATGAGCATGGAAATGTGATTAGAAACAAAGCTCGACTTGTAGCCCAAGGCTATAGTCAGCAAGAAGGTATAGACTATGGAGAAACATTTGCACCTGTTGCTAGGCTAGAAGCTATACGTATATTGTGTGCCTATGCTAGTTTCATGAATTTTAAACTATACCAAATGGATGTGAAAAGTGCATTTCTTAATGGCTTTATAAATGAAGAGGTATATGTTAATCAACCTCCTGGGTTTGAAGATTCAAAGTTTCCAAACCACGTTTATAAACTCAAAAAGGCCTTGTATGGCCTGAAACAAGCTCCAAGAGCTTGGTATGAGAGGTTGACCAATTTCCTGCTGACCAGGAACTATGTCAGAGGAAAAGCTGACACAACATTGTTTATTAAGAAAAAGGGTAAACATACCCTACTTGCACAAATATACGTAGATGATATAATATTTGGTGCCACTGACGAGTCTTTGTGCAAAGAATTTAGTCAACAGACTGAGTTTGAAATGTCAATGATGGGTGAACTCAACTTCTTCCTTGGACTTCAAATCAAGCAAGGTAAGAATGGCATCTTTATAAGTCAGTCTAAGTACACCAAGGAAATGTTGAAGAAATGCAGCATGGTAGATTGCAAACCAATATCAACCCCCATGGGAACTGATACTGTCCTATGCAAGGATGAGAAGAGTAAGTCAGTTGATAGTAAACTCTATCAAGGTATGATAGGCTCTTTACTCTATCTCACTGCTAGTCGACCTGATATTCAGTACTCAGTATGCTATTGTGCTAGATATCAAGCTGACCCCAGGGAATCTCATCTAACTGCTGTAAAAAGAATTTTTCGATACTTGCAAAGCTCAGTTGATGCAGGTCTATGGTATCCAACTTCAAATGACTTCACACTCATTGGATATACTGATGCTGACTACGGACGAGATAAGCTAGAATGGAAGAGTACTTCGGGAGGATGTCATTTCCTTGGAAGCTGTCTAGTATCTTGGTTCAGCAAGAAGCAATCATCCGTAGCCCTGTCTACAACCAAAGCTGAGTACGTGGCTGCTGGAAGCTGTGTTGCACAAGTCCTATGGATAAAGCAACAGCTTGAGGATTATAGAGTCAAAACAAAGACAATAGAGATCAAATGTGACAACAAAAGTGCCATTGATCTATCTAAGAATCCAGTCCAACACAACAGGATGAAGCATGTTAGCATAAGGTATCACTTCATCAGAGACCATGTACTAAAAGATGAGATCAAGCTGACCTATGTGCCAACAAATGATCAGCTTGCAGATATCTTCACTAAGCCCTTAGCACGAGAACAATTCAATATACTGAGGGAAGCGATTGGTATGTCAAATCCACTCTAAATAATTCTGTATGATTGAATGATTGCTATACTGAGTGGAAATTTGAATGAATGTGCAAATGCCATGCTAAGTAAATTAACAATAAATATCTACTCTCTATTTAAGTTTAAAAATAGCCTCATGCTAAATAGACATAAACATTGAGTGGTTATACTGAGTAGATATAAATGTTGAGTAAATATCCTATGCTGAGTAGATAGACATATTGAGTCTTCATCTTATGCTGAGTAGAAGCACATACTGAGTGCTCAAACGTATGCTGAGTTATTTCGAGATAGACAAAACATGGGCACTCAACATCACGAATGCTTCGAATTCTAGAAAAATCAAAAAGAAACCCACTTGCGTAAAATGAACCTACACGTGTAACCTCTGGCACCTTGGAAAGACGCACATTAATGGCAAATCCCATGCGCCGAAGATGTCATAAATGACAGAATCTTTGTCAGTTGAACATCCCTAGGTAAAACGGCTAGTTAATGAATAAGGGCCGCCGTAAATCTATATAAAAAGTGGAAGAATCCCTACTCTTCACTCTTTACGCTTGTAATCTCCTGCAATCGAACTTCTCTTTCTCCTTAAAACCTCAAAACCTTCAACAATGGCTTCCGGCAAAGACAAAACCCCTAAAACTCAAACCTCAAACAAACCCACTCAGGCTGACCTCGCCGGTTCCTCACAACCAGTGAAAAGAACCATGATCAAGGTTCACAAAAAGATTGCCAATCTGGAAGTTCTAAAATGCCGATGGTTTTCTCCAAGCTTTGTCTCGTCTGAGAAACCATTCTATGAATGGATCGAGAAGAACAAGTGGAAAGGTCTCTTCTCTCTTTCAGGAACAACCTATCCCAGGTTAGTACGGGAATTCTACTCGAATCTACATGTTGATGCAGATGACTCTGACTATTTGGAGACCACAGTTAAAGGTCAGAAAATCATCGTAACCCCTGCCTATCTAGCCACCTTACTAGATTTACGAGACGAAGGAATTCAGTTTAGAACGACGAAGGAGAAAGTGCCAAAAGACACGGCTGAGAAGCTCAAGGGGTTCATAAGGGTGAAATACCCAGCACCTGCATGGGTAAAGAACAAAAGATGGTCCACTACATGCTGACCAACTTTATCTTCCCCAAACTCAGCTCAGCTTCATCCGCCTCCAACTTCGAGCAGTGCTTTATCTGGCACATGCTGACCTACACTCCACTCAACCTTCCCATCTTTCTAGTTGGAGCTCTTCAACGAGGTGGTAAGAAACTCCGCTTAGGATCTCTAATCACAAAAATTCTCGAAGACAAACAGATCGAGACAAAAAATGAAACAAGTAGCTTGGGGAGTGAAATCACTGCAGTTCTGCTGGACGGACTGTTATACAATCAACCCTTGAAAGGATATGAAGGAGCTGGAGATGCTGAGGGAGATGAAGAAGCTGAGCAACAAGATGCTGAGCTTGAACATGAACCTGAAAAAGAAGTAGAGGCTCATGCTGAGTCCCCTAAGATAGCTCAGCCTGAGCAGAAGAAGAGGAAGAGAAAGGCTCTTGAAACCTGCTCTAAAGACATCCGTGCTGTCCCCAAAAAGGTGAGACTTGTATCTCAGGAAAAAGCTAAAGCTGACAATGCTAAAAAGCAAGTTGAGTTAGCAGAGAAAAGAAAAAGGCAAGAAGAGCCTGAGGATGAAGAGGAAACCCCTGAATCCCCTCTGATGAAAAGAAAGAAGGTTAACACCTTACAACTAGTTGAAACTGCACCACTGGATGAGGCTATATCTACAGGTCATGAAACTGACCTAGACGAAGCAGCTGAGAAAGGAACTGAGCAACAAGCTGCGGATGAAACTCATGCTGAGGAAGAAGTTCATACTGAGCAGGAAGAACATGCCAATGTTGAGAAATCTTAGGATGATGCTGAGCAGGGAGAAAAAGAAAGTGATGCTTTTGTGGGTCAGGTTGAGCAACTTGTAGAAGAGGAGACAGTTGCTACTGAGTCCAGCGAAGAAATTCAAGCTGACCTTTCATCCCCAAAAGCTACGACACGATGAAGACTTAAGAAGAAGGCGCAAAAGCAAATTGATCTTATGGATGCTTTTCCTGCAGAAGAAATTGAGGATGACCTCTCCAACATCCAGTTCAAATATTTCTCGAATGAGACTGAGTCACCACCAGAAAATCCTGTAGAAAAACAAGCCTCTGTTACTCAAGATGAGGAACAAGCCAAAAACCCTGCAGATCCAATCCAAGCTGCTCAAGGTGACACACTTCCTGTTTCCACTTCACCTCTTCAAGCTGAGAAGATTAACTTGTCTAATCAAACTCCACCTCCAACACAACATGTTGATGACTCAGCTCATCAAATCAATCAAAGTCCAGGTACCAATCAAGGTACTCAATCTGGCAGAGAACCAACTCCTCCACCACCATCAAACTCAATACCAGCCTCTGAGCCCAATGCTGATCAATTCGCATACTTGAATGCTACTGAGTCCGGACGCCGTGTCATTGCTTCTGCTCAGTCCTTGCTTCAAGATTTCAATACTACTCAAGCTGATGGTCACCAATCTACTCAAGCTGAGTCCTCCCACCTGTCAGGTATCACTCAGCTTCTGAATGAACTTCGAGGACTAAAAGATCTGGTTAGCATTATCACTACGGTTCAAACTCAGCAACCGAATCAAGGGAAAATAGCAAAACTGACCGAACTGATGCTTACAATGGCAACCCATATGAATTCACTTGAAGGGCAAGTTCAAAAATTGTCGGCAGTCAATCCAGGGTATGCAACTTCAACTGAACTGCAAGAATATTTTGTTAAGTTAACTACGGAACTGACCAAATCTAGTGCCACTGCCCATACTGAGTATGCTACCTCTGCTGAGTTGCATGATTGCTTTACCAAGCTGAATGTTGAGCTGACTAAATCAAGTCCACCTGGCAATGCTGAGTTTGTCACCTCTGCCGAACTCCAACAATGCTTCACCAAGCTTAATGCTGAGCTGACCAGTACACGTGACTTAGTATCCTCCTCCTCTCAGTGTACTATTGACCAACTAAGTGAAGCAGTCAGACTCCTCAACATAGACAGAGCACAGATGGATGTTGATCCAGTCTCCAACAGTGAACTCATGAGCTTTTCACAAGCTATCATGAAGGCAATGTGCATCAACAATACTCAGCGTATGTTCTATGATTCTGCCCTACTAAAGTTGTACCATCAATCTTTTGGTCAGATCACAAGCTCGCTCACCTGGCTGAGCAAATCCCATGAATGCCTCCTTAGCATGATCAGCAGCTCCCTTCGGGTTCCTAGGCATGTCCAAGATGATAGTGTACCAGTCATTGATGGCTTGGGTGAAAGCACTAAAAGGCTTCAGCGCTACTCCCATTATCTCTCATTTGCAGCTCGAAATGAAACCTTCCTCTACAAACCCGATGATGGCAAAACGGGGGAGACAAGTCAAGGAGGAACTCAGCCTCAGCCTGCAGGTAATGCTTCTGGAAGTAAAGAGAAATGCAAAGGAATTGCTCATACTGACCACCAAGCTCAGAAGAAGAAGAAGTAGAACTAGATGTAGTCTAGTCTAGTAAATGTTGGTTGTTTAGCACTTGCATAGAAACGTTTATATGTCCTGGTTGACTTTATCTTTTTGCTTAAATCTATGTCAAGTACAATTTCCTCAAACTGGTCGATAAAACTGAACAAATAAATTAAGAAGTAAAGAATACTCAGTTACAATGACACTTAGGTAATAAACTGAGTAACAACATGCTTGAAAGATGACCTAAAATTAAAAGAAAAATCAGATCTTGAAAAATCCAACATTTAACTAAGTCAGCATACACAAGTGTCTTAAAACTAATTCAATTAAACATTGGAAGGTTTAGAATTAAGTTAAGACAATATGTGCAACCCTTACGGGGGAGTCATTTCAAAAATATCAATCATGGGGTAACTTATAACTGAGTTCCATAATTATGTATTTTGCCAACATCAAAATGGGGGAGTTTGTTGAAACACCTTTCCACAAGATTTTGATTTGACAAAATCATCCATGATTAAGAGGCAATTAAATTTAAATTCTTTGATTTAATTGTACTAATGTGTTTGTTCAATATTGAGTGCAAAAATATATATAAAGTAAGACAGGACAGAAGTCAGCATAAGCAAAGCTAAGTAGAACGAAAGCAAAGCTGAGTGGAACGGAACTCAGCATGAAAGAATGGAAGCCGAATGGAGTAGAACTCCGTATCAGAAGTTTTAGTCCAAGATGCCAGAACGAAGCTGACTAAAACAAAAGACCTCTTCAGCAGCGTAAAAACAGAACGGAGCTGACCAAGAATGAACTCAGCTTAAAAGTTGAACATCCGAAGATAACGAAGAAAGCTGAGTGACAGTCAGGACAGCATGAAGGATCCGTTCACTAAAGGAAAAAGTCTGCCAATCTTCTGCACCAATAATTGGAACCTCGAAGACACATAAAAGACTAATTCCAAGAGTCATGGGTCATTGGATTATTGGTAAAAGACAACTGGCACAAACAGATAAGCCAGACGCAAGAAGACAAATCTGACGCCTGAAGAAAACAGAGAAAGGGAATGGCGGAGCAGTCTGAAGCTAACCAGAACTTATTCCCCAAAAGAGCCGTTTTGGTGTTAACGGTAACAACAATTCAAACGATCCAAATCTGCAAACTCCTTCTATAAAAGGACAATGAAGAACCTTGGATTATGACCGAAGCATCAAGAGAAAAATACAAAGAGAGAAAATTCTGAAAGCACTCAAATACAAAAAGATCTTACACCCACTTTTCTATTCTCTGTGTAAATGCTAGATTGATTGTTGTATAATCATCTAAAGTGTTCTTTAGCATAAAAAGAACAAGTCTGTGATCAATAGGAATATTGAGAGTGTCAAGCTGAGTGCTTGGTTGTAAGTATTCAGTGGTAGAGAAATCTAGGTGCTGGGTTGTAGCACTTAGTAGGAGTTGAGTAGACGAATAGAGGAAGGTACTCTTGCATATTCAACTGCCTTGTAATTGGTTTGTGCTCTATCGTTAAAGAGCTCAGTATTGGATTCAAAAAGCCCGGAGGACTCTGGGGACTGGACGTAGGCAGAGAGGCCGAACCAGGATAAGTGATACTGAGTAATCTCTGAAACTCTCTCTTATATTGTATGTGTTGTTTGCTACATTTACTCAGCATATAAATTTTCTAAGCTGACCTTGAGTAAAAAAGTGGTGCTGAGTTAGAAGCTGACCTCCAAGAGTGTCAATTCTTAACTCACAAGAAAACAACTTTAGTCAACATCTGACTAAAGCTGTCTTGAAACATATCTCACCAAGCTGACCAAAAGCTGAGTTAATAAACTCTCAAAATAACTTCCAGTCAGCTTAATTAAAACGCGAAAAAGTTATATTAGTTCCTAACCCCCCCTTGGAACTAATTACCAGGGACCAACATGAGCTTCCTGTTAAAATGGGTATTGAGAGAGAAGGAAAACAAATTTGGATAGATGTGGTGTATGAGAGATTACCAAGCTTCTGTAAAGTTTGTTCAAACATTGGCCACATGGCTTATGACTGCAGGAAAAATAAAAAACCATTGGAAAAGGTTCTAGAGGCTCCGGTTATTGAAAGAAAATGTACAATGGTTTCACAGGAGATAAAGTTTGTGAGAAAGCCTAATGCAATTCTGACCGAGGTGCCTGTTCAACATGCCACTTCACGGATTGTTTCTGAGCTTAGACCTCCTAATGATACTGGTTGTGTGGTGGAGGTTGTTCTACCGGGCAGCCCGCAACTTAGGAAGGAGGATGAATACAGATGTGATAAAACTGATAGGCCGAATTCACCTGGAATGGACAATATTCTCACTGGATATGAGGGAGCTGATTCAGCATCTGAATCATCATCCCGTACTAAATCCTAGGCTGATATGGTAGAGGAGGATGACAATAGCTGGAACATAGTTAGCACTAAGAAAGTAAGGCGGAGGGAAAAAATTATGACAACAACGGAGAATTTGCCAACTCGAAACAAACGAGCCAGTAAACCTCTGGTCCGTTTTAAATGATCTTTCTTTACTGGAATTGTAGGGGTATTCTTAATAGGGATACTCAGGGTTACTTGCATCATTTGTGTTCTCTTCATAAACCGGATTTTCTTTGTTTAGCTGAGCCTATGGTGGAGTTCAGTTCTGTTAATGAGGCCTTCAGGAGAAGACTTGGTTTGTCTTTAATTGCTATGAACAATAAGGAGCTTCCAACTCTATAGGTTTTTGCAAAGATTAATTCTTCCATGGTTACCAATATTTGTTTCAGCCATGAACAATTTGTTATTCTGAGTTTGTCTAATTTAAATACTTTTGTCTGCTTTGTTTAAAGGAGCGTTTGGGCAAATAGACGTGTCACTATGTTTGTTGATATTTTGGCTCATCAAAATAGGTTGAATGGGCATTAGGTGCTTCTTGGAGATTTTAATTCTGTCCTTGGATCTCATGAGAAATCGGGATGGGCTCCTGCTTTGCGTCCTTGTAGGGAGTTTCGTGATTTTATTGATTCTAGTTCTTTTGCTGATGGTCCTACTCATGGGGCCTTCTTTACTTGGTCTAATGGCAGGTCTGGCTCTGCGCGGGTTGAATGTCGGCTGGATAGAGTTTTATTATCTGCTTTATTCTCGGACTTCTGGGAATCGATTTGCAGTTTGGCTTTGCCGCGGCATCACTCTGACCATTGCCCTTTGATGTTTAGCTGCTCCAAAGGGAATCGCCTTATCTCTAGATTCAGATTTCAGTCTATGTGGATTCTGCATTCAGGGATTAGGGAGGTGATTGCTGATTTTTGGAATGGAATGCATCCTAGCTTACTTCCTATGCAAGCTTTATGCGATAAACTCATGCGACTTCGGTCGGTGCTCCGTCACTGGAATAAAGTGGTTTTTGGTAACATTGATATGTGTCTCACTGATGCTAAGACGGATCTGGCCCGTGTGCAGGCAGAAATCTCTAAGAATGGGTTTACTCCTGAACTACATCATGAGGAGATGAATGCTCATGCACACTTGGATAATATTTTGCATAGAAAGGAGGCTTTTTTGCGTGACAAGAGCAGAGTTAGATGGCTTAAGGAGGGAGATCGAAATACCAGCTTCTTCCATCGTATGGAATCTATTTGAGCTGCTGCCTCTGGGATTTTGGTGCTTCAAATTGAGGATGAGCCGATCTTTAATCCGAATCAAATTGGGACACATATTGCTGAATTTTATTCAAGTCTTTTTAAAAATGATGAGGTCTTGCCACAGAATTATGATCTAGTTTATGAGGTTGTTCCACATCTTGTCTCTGACTTAAATAATGATTTGCTTACTCGTTGCCCGGATATGAATGAAGTTCGTATGGCAGTCTTTGCAATGGATAACAGTAGTTCTCCTGGACCTGATGGGTTTTCTGAGGTCTTTTTTCAGTCTTTCTAGGATATTATTGGTGCTGATGTGTTTGCTGTTGTCAAAAGCTTCTTTATGAGTGGCATGATACATCCTGGCCTGTGCTCCAGTATTATGGTCCTTATCCCGAAGGTGGAGGGTGCGATATCTCTTGATCAGTATAGGCCTATTGCAATGAGCAACTTTAGTTATAAAATAATTGTAAAAATTTTGGCTGATAGACTCGCTTCTATTGCATCTCGCATTGTTTCTCAGAATCAATTTGGATTTATTCCTGGACGAAGTATTTGTTGAAACACCTTTCCACAAGATTTTGATTTGACAAAATCATCCATGATTAAGAGGCAATTAAATTTAGATGCTTTGATTTAATTGTACTAATATATTTGTTAAATATTGAGTGCAAAAATATATAAAGTAAAGACAGGACAAAAGTCAGCATAAACGAAGCTGAGTAGAACGGAACTCAACATGACAGAATAGAAGCTGAGTGGAGTTAAAATTCAGAAGCAAAACAAAGCTGACTAAAGTTGAAGACTTCTTCAGGAAGCGGTTAAATAGAACGGAGCTGACCTTGAAGGAACTCAGCATGAACGTTGAACATTCGAAAAGAACAAACGAAGCTGAGTAACAGTCAGGACAGCATGAAGGATCCGTTCACTAAAAGACAGAGTCTGCCAATCTTCTGCACCAATAATTGGAATCTCGAAGACACCTAAAAGACTAATTCCAAGAGTCATGGGACGTTGGATTATTGGAAACAGATAACTGGCACAAACAGACAAACCAGACGCTAGAAGACAAACCTGACGCCTGAAGAAAACAGAGAAAGGGAATGGAGGTGCAGTCTGAAGCTTTCCAGAAATTGTTCTCCAAAAGAGCCATTTTGATGTTAACGGTTAAGACATTTCAAAACGATCAAATCTACAGATTTCCTTCTATAAAAGGACAATCGAAAAACTTGGACAAACACTGAAGCATCGAAAGAAAAATACAAGAGAGAAAGTTTCAAAAGCACTCAAACACAAAAAGAATCTTACACCGACTTTCCTATTCTATGTGTAAATGCTAGATTGATTTGTAATCATCTAAAGTGTTCTTTAGTTCAAAAAGAACAAGTCTGTGATCAATAGGAATATTGAGAGTGTAAAGCTGAGTGCTTGGTTGTAAGCATTTCAGTGGTAGAGAAATCTAGGTGCTGGGTTGTAGCACTTAGTAGGAGTTGAGTAGACGAATAGAGGAAGGCACTCTTGCATATTCAACTGCCTTGTAATCGGTTTGTGCTCTACCTTTAAAGAGCTCAGTATTGGATTCAAAAATCCCGGAGGACTCCATTTTTGAGAAATTTGTCTAGCTTTCCTTCCTTGGCCATCTTGTTCAACTCAGCAGCCAATTGCCTACAGTCTTCGATGTCATGACCCTCACTCTTATGAAATTCGGAACATAAGCCATTGTACCTTCGACCATATGACTTGATCTTAGGAGGATACTGAATGTGCTTTCTATTGCTCTCCACCTAATATAGAACCTCATTTCTAGAGGCATTCAAGACAATATAATTACGATCAGTATGTTCTTTGACCTTCTTATTTTCTTCCATGCCTCTATCGTCTCTTCCCTCCTTTGGTTGGTGCACCGAACTCAGTCTATCCTTTAGCAAAGGATTTAACCGGTGACCATCCCATTTTACAAAATCCATAGCTTTCTCATCAGATCAGAAAACGTGTGAGGGTGGACTGGACGTAGGCAGAGAGGCCGAACCAGGATAAGTGATACTGAGTAATCTCTAAACTCTCCCTTATAATTGCATGTGTTGTTTACTTTATTTACTCAGCATATAAATTGTCTAAGCTGATCTTGAGTAAGTAAGTGGTGCTGAGTTAGAAGCTGACCTCCAAGAGTGTCAATTCTCAACTCACAAGAAAACAACTTTAGTCAATATCTGACTAAAGCTGTCTTCAAACATATCTCACCAAGCTTACCATAAGCTGAGTTAATAAACTCTCAAAATAACTTCCAGTCAGCTTAATTAAAACACAAAAAGTTATAATAGTTCCTAACCCCCCCCCCCTTGGAACTAATTACCAGGGACCAACAAGTGGTATCAGAGCCTAAGCTCACTACTCAAAGATTTAACAATCTTGAGCTGATCCCGAAAAATGGGTGAGAATAGCACTCGGTTCCTTCCAGGAAACCAAACAACACAGATACTCCCTGAGGGACTATCAATCACTAGACCTCCCCTATTCTTTGGGTCAAATTATACATTCTGGAAGAATAGGATGAAAAACTTTATTCAAGCCACAAACATGAGTGCATGGCTTGCAATTGTTCAAGGTCCACATGTGCCATACAAAACTGTTAACAATGAGAAAGTTGTTAAAAGTGAGGCTGAGTGGACAGAGGATGACCTCAGAAAATTACAAAATAATGCTTCGGCTATAAATATGCTTCACTGTGCATTAGATGCTGCAGAATACAATAAGATTTCAGGTTGCGAGTCAGCACAGGAGATTTGGAAAAAGCTCGAAGTAACCTATGAAGGCACAAGCAAAGTTAAGGAGTCTAAAGTCAATCAACATATGAGACTCTACGAGCTGTTTGAAATGAAGGAGAATGAAGACATCTCAGAAATGAACACAAGGTTCACAAACATTATAAATGAGCTAAAAAGGCTTGGAAAGAACTTCATTGAAGAAGAACAGGTGAAGAAAATTCTGAGAAGTCTGCCCAAGAGCTGGCAAGCAAAGAAAACAGCTGTAGAAGAAGCCCAAGACTTGACTACCTACAAATATGATGAGTTGATCGGATCCCTGCTGACCCATGAAATCTCTATGAAAAACTTTGAAGCCAAAGAGAAAGAAAAATCAGAAGACAAGAAACAAAAGTCACTTGTCATGAAAGCTGACTCAACTGAAGCGGAGTCAACTGATGATGAGGAATTGGCCATGTTCACCAGAAAGATGAAAAAGCTGTTCAGGAGAAATGATAGAAACAGCAAAAGGTCATTTAGAAGAAATGATAAGTATAAAGCTGAGTCAAGTGACAAGTACAAGAAGGACAGCTCAAAGTATGTCACATGTTTTGAGTGTCATCAAACTGGGCACATCAAGTCAAGCTGTCCCAATCTCAAGAAAGAGAAGAAGGGAAGCAAAAAGGCTATGGTAGCCATATGGAGTGACAGTGACGAATCAACATCATCTGAAGCTGAGCAAAATGAAACAGCCAACATATGCTTTATGGCGGATGATGGAGCTGACCAATCCCAATCTGAGCAAGCTGATCTTTCTGAAGAAACTGGCCAGGAGGATCACAGCAATGAGGTAACATCCTTACTCTTACTTAGAAAAGAATTGGTAAATGCCCTAAGTGACTTGTATACACTAACCAAAAAGTGTAACAAAAAGATTAAGGCACTCAGCAGGCGCTGTGATGAGATTGAAGAGGTCAAGCTGAGTGACCTCCGATATCTTCTCCAGGACAACTCTGACTTGCATACCAACATGCAAATCTTACATAAGTTTGTCACGGAGGTCCAATCTGAGTCAAAGAAACTTAGAAAGGATATCACAATGTTACAGAGTCAAGGGAAGGGCTCACCTAGAAATAGACCCCATGCTGAGTATGCAAATACTAGTCAGCATAAGCAATTCACTCAATGTGAGTGTTGTGGAAAAAGGGGACACACAAAGGATGTGTGTTGGCATAACAGGCGGATTGTCTAATGTGACTTCTGCGGAAGAAAAGGGCATACCACAAAAGTATGTTGGCATGCCCAACACAATAATGCTGACCATACTCAGTTCAACCCACAAAGGGTACCTTTTTGTGATTTCTGTGGTAAGCCAGACCATACCATAAAAGTGTGCCGTCACAAGTTAAAATATGATTTTGCTCCTGTTTATACTAACAAGAAAGGACCCAAAAGAAATTGGGTACCTAAAAATGAATAGTTTAAACTGCAGGTCAGCTTGACATGCGTGGAGAAGTCAAAACTATGGTATATAGACAGCGCATGCTCAAGGCATATGACAGGTGATGAAACTCAGTTCATCACACTAGAGCTTAAACGAGGTGGAAGTGTAAGCTTTGGAGACAATAAGAAGGGTAAGATAGTCGGCTCAGGAACTATCGGAGGTAACCCAACTATTGAGTCTGTCTCCTTAGTTAAAGGTCTCAAATACAATCTGTTGAGTGTAGCTCAGCTTTGCAAGAGCGGCAGAAAGGTTGTATTTGATGATACTAAGTGTCAAATACTCGAGGGAAATACAAATGAATTGATTTTAACTGCGCCTCGTGTAGAAAATGTATATATGTTGAACTTAGAAAAATAGTTTTCTAAAAACATATGCTTAGTGTCTAAAGAGGACAACTCCTGGCTATGGCATAGAAGACTTGGGCATGTCAGCATGGACCTTCTTGCCAAATTAGCTAGAAAGCAATTAGTTGAGGGATTACCCAAATTAAGGTTTGAAAAAGATCAACTGTGTAAAGCTTGTCAGTAAGGCAAACAAACTAAAAAGTCATTTCATAGCAAAAATATTGTCTCAACCAAAAGACCATTGGAATTACTACACTTGGATCTTTTCGGACTTATCCAGCCAGTCAGCTTAGGAGGTAAGAAATTTTCCTTGGTCATTGTAGATGATTTCTCTCGGTACACTTGGATTATCTTGCTGAGTAGCAAGGATGAAACCATTGAGATGTTTACCACATTGATCAAAAAGCTTGAAAATGACAAAGACCTAAGAGTAGCTCACATAAGAAGCGACAATGGTGGAGAATTCAAAAATCAACAGTTTGATGAATTCTGTGAAACCAGTGGTATTGACCACAACTTTTCTGCCCCTAGAACACCTCAACAAAATGGGGTCGTTGAAAGGAAAAATAGAACCATTATCGAAATAGTTAGGACAATGCTGAGTGAAAATAGGCTTCCAAAATACTTCTGGGGTGAAGCTGTTCACACGGCTTGTTACATACTGAATAGGGCTCTAGTTAGACCTATACTTAAGAAAACCCCATATGAACTTTGGAAAGGTCGAAAGCCCAACATTGGATACTTTCGTGCCTTTGGGTGTAAATGCTTTATACTCAATACAAAAGACAACCTTGCTAAATTTGATGCTAAAGCTGACGAGGCGATCTTTTTAGGGTACTCAACAAGCAGTAAGGCATATAGAGTATTTAACAAAAGAACTCAGGTTGTAGAAGAGTCTGTATATGTTGAGTTCGATGAAACTGACCCTACAGGTAAGTCAGCTCAGCCTGAAGAAGATGAACCAGGCTCAGCTTCCGCTGATCAACCAGAAGCATCTGTGTCAACTATACAGGAGCTGACCCAAGGTAAGCAAGAGATTGAAATATCATTTGCTGACCAATCTATTCCTGTAGAGACTGTAGAAACACCTCTTCCAAACAACTCAATATTGCCCAAGGAAATAAAGATCCCAAGAGGACATACAGAACAAGCCATTCTTGATGCCTCCAACAACAAATTAATGACCAGAGATCAGCTTAGAAAATACCTCAGCAATGTTGCATTCGTCTCAATACATGAGCCAAAGAACTTTGCTGACGCTGAGCAAGATGAATATTGGATCAATGCTATGCAAGAAGAGCTTGACCAATTCACCAGAAATGAGGTATGGGATCTAGTACCTAAACCTAGGAATCAAAAGCCCATAGGAACCAAGTGGGTCTTTAGAAATAAGCTAGATGAGCATGGAAATGTGATTAGAAACAAAGCTCGACTTGTAGCCCAAGGCTATAGTCAGCAAGAGGGTATAGACTATGGAGAAACATTTGCTCCTGTTGCTAGATTAGAAGCTATACGTATATTGTGTGCCTATGCCAGTTACATGAATTTTAAACTATACCAAATGGATGTAAAAAGTGCATTTCTTAATGGCTTTATAAACGAAGAGGTATATGTAAATCAACCTCCTGGGTTTGAAGATCCAAAATTTCCAAACCACGTTTATAAACTCAAAAAGGCCCTGTATGGCCTAAAGCAAGCTCCAAGAGCTTGGTATGAGAGGTTAACCAACTTCCTGCTAACCAGGAACTATATCAGGGGAAAAGCTGACACAACCTTGTTTATTAAGAAAAATGGTAAACATACCCTACTTGCACAGATATATGTAGATGATATAATTTTTGGTGCTACTGATGAATCTTTGTGCAAAAAATTTAGCCAACAGATGCAAACTGAGTTCGAAATGTCGATGATGGGTGAACTCAACTTCTTCCTTGGACTTCAAATCAAGCAAGGTAAGAATGGCATCTTTATAAGTCAGTCTAAGTACACCAAGGAAATGTTAAAGAAATTCAGCATGGTAGATTGCAAACCAATATCAACTCCCATGGGTACTGATACTGTCCTATGCAAGGATGAAAAGAGTAAGTCAGTTGATAGTAAACTCTATCGAGGTATGATAGGCTCCTTACTCTATCTCACTGCTAGTAGACCAGATATTCAATACTCAGTATGCTATTGTGCTAGATATCAAGCTGACCCCAGGGAATCTCATCTAACTGCTGTAAAAAGAATTTTTAGATACTTGCAAAGCTCAGTTGATGCAGATCTATGGTATCCAACCTCAAATGACTTCACACTCATTGGATATACTGATGCTGACTATGGACGAGATAAGCTAGAATGGAAGAGTACTTCAGGAGGATGTCATTTCCTTGGAAGCTGTCTGGTATCTTGGTTCAGCAAGAAGCAATCATCCGTAGCTCTGTCTACAACTGAAGCTGAGTACGTGGCTGCTGGAAGCTGTGTTGCACAAGTCCTATGGATAAAGCAACAGCTTAAGGATTACGGAGTCAAAACAAAGACAATAGAGATCAAATGCGACAACAAAAGTGCCATCGATCTATCTAAGAATCCGGTCCAACACAGCAGGATGAAGCATGTTAGCATAAGGCATCACTTCATCAGAGATCATGTATTAAAAGATGAGATCAAGCTGACCTATGTGCCTACAAATGATCAGCTTGCAGATATCTTCACAAAGCCCTTGGCACGAGAACAATTCAACACACTAAGGGAAGCAATTGGTATGTCAAATCCACTCTAACTAAAATCTGTATTGAATAAATTGTCACATGAGTTGAACTTTGAATAATTGTGCAAATGCCATGTTGAGTAAAATATCTACTCCTTACTAAGCTTGAAAATGAAAAAGCCACCCTATGCTGAATTGACATATATATTAAGTGATGATACTGAGTAGGCATAAAAGCTGAGTAAACATCCTATGCTGAGTAGATAAACATATTGAGTAATCACTCTATGCTGAGTAAATATGCATGCTGAGTAAGTAATATATGTTGAGTTACTTAGTGATAGAGGAATTATCTTCTCAAAAGTTAGGGAATAAATATCGTGGATGCTTCGAATTCTAGTGAAACTTAGTAAAAACCCACTCGCGTAAAGAGAACCTACACGTGTAACCTCTGGCACCTTGGGAAGACGCACATTAATGGCAAATCCCATGCGCCGAAGATGTCATAATTAACAGAATTTTTGTCGGTTGAACGTCCCTAGGTAAAAACGGCTAGTTAATGATTAAGGGCCGTCGTAGATTTATATAAAAAGTGGAAGAATCCCCACTCTTCATTCACTACGACTGTAATCTCCTAAAATCGAATTTCTTTCTCTCTAAGAACTTCAAAATCTTCAAAAATGGCTCCCGGCAAAAATAAAAACCCTAAAACTCAAACCACATATAAACCCACTGACCTCGCGGGTCCTTCAACGGAAATAGAAAGGAAAATGATCAAGGTACACTCCAAGGTCAACAATCTGGAGGTTTTAAAGTGCCGATGGTTTTCTCCAAGTTTCGTCTCGTCTGAGAAACCATTCTGCGAATGGATCGAGAAGAACAAATGGAAAGGTCTCTTCTCTCTTTCAGGAACAACCTATCCCAGGTTAGTACGGGAATTCTACTCGAATCTACATGTTGATGCAGATGACTGTGACTATCTGGAGACCACTGTTAAAGGTCAGAAAATCATCGTAACCCCTGCCTATCTAGCCACATTGCTAGACTTACCAGACGAAGGAATTCAGTTTAGAACGACAAAGGAGAAAATACCAAAAGCCACATCTGATAAGCTAAAGGGGTTCTGTAAACCCAAAGATCATAAGGGGGAAATACCCAGCACCTGTATGGGTAAAGCACAAAAGATGGTCCACTTCATGCTGACCAACTTTATCTTCCCCAAACTCAGCTCAGCTTCATCCGCATCAAACTTCGAACAGTGCTTCATCTGGCACATGTTGACCTGCACTCCGTTCAATCTTCCCGTCTTTCTAGTTGGAGCGTTTCAACGAAGTGGTAAGAAACTCCGCTTAGGCTCAATCATTACAAAAATTATACAGGACAAGCAAATAGAGACGGTGAATGAGACAAGCACATTGGGAAGTGAAATTACTGCAGTCCTGCTGGATGGACTATTGTATAATCAACCCTTGAAGGGTTATGAAGGAGCTGGAGATGCTGAGGAAGATGAAGAAGATGAGCAACAAGAAATTGAGCCTGAAGCTGAGCCTGCAGAAGATGTTGAGGCTCATGCTGAGTCACCTGAGACAGCTCAGCCTGAGAGAAGGAAGAAGAGGAAGGCTGTAGAAACCTGCTCCAAGGACATTCATGCTGTCCCAAAGAAAGTAAGGCTTTCATCAAGAGAAAAATCTAAAGCCGATAAGGCTAAGGAGCAAGCTGAGAAAAGAAAGAGGCAAGAAGACCTTGAGGATGAGAACGAAGAAACTCCAGAAACCCCTTTAAAGAAGAAGAAAAAGGGTAACTCCTTAAAGATAGTAGAAGCTGTCCCACTAGCCTCTACTCAACCTGAAGGTCATGGATCTGACTAAGAAAATGAAGATGTGGAAGAAACTGAGCAACATGTTGAGCACCAAGAAGTTAATACTGAGCAGGAAGGATATCCCAATGTTGAAGTATCTCATGATGATGCTGAGCAGAGAAAGAATGAAAGTAATGCTGTTGAAGGTCTTGTTGAGCAACTTGTAGAAGAGGAGACAGTTGCTACTGAGTCCTGTGAAGATATTCGAACTGACCATTCACCGCCACGTGCTGAGACACGGCGAAGACTCAAGAAGAAATCCCAAAAGCAAATGGATCTCATGAACGACTTTCCCACTGATGAGCTTGAAACTGACCTCTTTACAATCCAGTTCCAGTACTTCTCCAATGAAAATGAGTCACCACCAGAAATTCCAGTGGAAAAGCAAGCCTCTGTTACTCAGGTTGAGGAACAAGCCAAAAACCCTGCAGATCCAATTCAAACTACTCAAGTTGAGCCAACTCATACTCCAATTCACTCTCCAACACAAAATGTTGATGATCCAGCTCATCAAATCAACCAAAGTCTAGGTACCAATCAAGGTACTCAATCTGGCAGAGAACCAACTCCTCCACCACCATCAAATTCTGTACCAGTCTCTGAGTCCAATACTGCTAAGTTTGCCTATTTGAATGCTACTGAGTCTGGCCGACGGGTCATTGCTTCTGCTCAGTCCTTGCTTCAAGATTTTCATACTACTCAAGCTGATGGTCACCAATCTACTCAAGCTGAGTCCTCTCACCTGACAGGTATTACTCAGCTTCTGAATGAACTTCGAGGGCTTAAGGATCTGGTTAGCGTTATCACTGCGGTTCAAACCCAGCAACCAAATCAAGTGCAAATGGAAAAACTGACTGAACTAGTGCTTACAATGGCCACCCATATGAATTCGCTTGAAGGCAAAATTCACCAACTGTCAGAAATCAATCCAGGTGTTAAGCCCAAAATATACCTAAAATATCATTAACATTTACATCATTTTTATTACAAATTCGTGTTATTTATATCTGTTTAGATTACTTTTACTCTCGAATATCTTTCTTTCTTGCAAGGTACCTAAATATTTGGTAAAATCCAAATAGGAACGAAAAAGGATTTAAAACAGAAGAAAAACCCTACAAAAGGAGTCAAAGACGACGTAAATCGAAAGCGCCAAGTCGAAGAAAAATCACCAGGCCGCGACAGTGGATCCTCAACCCGCGGCCGCGACACGCGTGGTATAGCTATTTCTCCCCTTCGTCCGAAGCTCAACTCAATGCTACGTCATTCACGGCCGCAGATTACCATCCTCGGTAAGTGTAGAAAATTTACAAAGAGCATTTAACACATGCTGAAAATCCAAGAAACGCGTTCGTTCAAGTGGATAAAGACGTCCTTTCACAACGGACACGACTCTTAACCAACGGATACATCACTTCAAACACAACCCTTCAACATCTATAAATAAAGAGTTGATGTTGAGAAAAAGTGGCAGTGAAATGTTATAATATAGATATAGAATCAGAGCGTAGAACTTATGTCGAAGTTCTAAGTAAACACATTTCGAGAGTTAGAAATTAGATTCTGTACAAAACAAGATGAGGTACATATATTGTTTATAGTTTAATTACAACTCAGTAGCGTTTAGACATTGTTCCAGTTTTAGTTTGCATCATGGTAGTGGCCGACCGAATCCCTATTACGAAGTTACAGCGAGAAGATTGAGTAGAGTGTTCGCCTCTGAGCCTGACAACCTCTTAGGAAACCCAAGGAAGCGGAACCGATCAAGCCCTTCACTTGCACGCCCTCGAAGAACTCGATGCTCCTTGTTCTCTGTAAACTTGTATCAATTTATATTTCATCTAATAAAGTCCGTTCTATTCGACAAATCGTTATGCAGCACTTATGGTAACCAATCCAATATAAGTGAGGCTGGTGTTTTCATTAATATGCACTTGAATTCAAAATCATTACAAGGAAACTTTGTTGAACACTTAGGCAAATTATCATCTCGAAAGAGTTTTAATTTGAGTAAGGGCAACTATCCCGAAAGGGTTTTGTCGCGTTCAAAGCCAATTAATTAGAGGTTCCGTCATTTATTTCATCATCATAACTGATACAAAGTTTAAGTTGTTTTCTTTGCTTAATGCAAATGAATAAATTCATTCGTTTTTCTAAAAAGTTCTAAATGTTCCTGTTTGGTAAAATTCATCCTTAAAATCAGAAGACCTTTCTAACAATCGATTTATTCTAAATATAAAATCTTATTCCATCATTTTCAAATACTCAAAGTTCACAAATTCAATTAAACAAATTTCCTAAATTCAATTAAACCAATTTTCACTTTTCATTTACATTTAATAGTAAATCTAACTAGTTCGAAATTAACAGATTCAAAAAATAAGTTTTTTCGTTAAAAAACGTATCCCTGTGGGATCGATATTTTTATTACTACAAGCGAAACCGTGCACTTGCGGTAATCGCTCAACAAGTTTTTGGCGCCGTTGCCGGGGATACGCCAAAAATTTTGACAAAATTTTTATTTTTCGTATTTTATTTTCGAATATAGGTTTATACATTATTTTTATACAATTTTTATATTTTATTTATTTTCAGTTATATAACATACTTGTTTTCAATTTTGTTTTGAAGGTAGTTTGGCTCGTGTAACAATTTCAAGTTCATGCGCAGTTTGCGAAATTCGGGCACGCCACCAGATCCTTTAGATCCAGAAATTGAAAGAACACTTAAAAAAAACAAGAAAAACAACAAAAACAAAGACAAAACACCCTTAAAAACCAAAGTAGACCAGCCAGAGATTATGGCCGATCCACCGACACTTATGGATTATGCTAGGCCAGGAATGGCCGGTGTAACTAATAGTGTAGTTAGACCCCGTATAAACGCAAATCAATTTGAAATTAAGCCTGCTTTGCTTAATATGTTGCAAAACAACGTAACGTTTTATGGACTACCTAACGAAAACCCTAATGCACATTTGACAAATTTCTTAGAAATTTGTGACACTTTTAAAATTACTGATGTAACAGCCGAAGCAATCAAACTTCGCCTCTTTCCTTTCACTTTGAAGGATAAGGCAAAAATTTGGTTAACTTCTATGCCTGCTGCAACATTTGAAACTTGGGACCAATTAGCCCAAGCATTTTTACAAAAATATTTTCCCTTAGCAAAAACCGCAAGAGTCATCAAAGAGTTGACATCTTTTACACAAAATGATAATGAAACTCTTTATGAAGCTTGGGAACGTTTTAAAGAACTTCAACGTTTATGCCCACACCACCAACTGCCAGATGCACTTTTAATGCAGACATTCTATAATGGATTAAATCCTACAACTAGAGGTTCATTAGATGCTATGTCTGGAGGGTTATTTATGAAGAAGACGTTCGCCCAAGCAAGAGAACTTTTGGAAGAAATGGTAATCAACAGCAGTATGTGGCCCGCCGAGCGTGGCCATATACCGACGGCGAAACCATCATCCTCAGGTACATCATCGGTTAAAGGTATAATGAATCTTGATCCTGTAGCAATGTTACAAGCCCAATTTTCTGCCTTATCGCACAAAATTGATAAATTTATGGCACCATGCGATCCTAATGATCCAATCCAGAGAGACATTGATTACGAAGGTATGAATGAGATAGAACAGGTAAATTTTGTCCAAGGACAAAACCAAACTACTAATCCTTATTCTAATACTTATATTCCTGGATGGAGAAATCATCCTAACTTTAACTGGAAAGATGGTAATAATAATAATAATGCAAATGCTAATCAATATCGGATAAATAATTATCAAAATCAAACAAGAGATACGATTAGCATTTTATCTTCAAAAATCGACAAATTTATTGATGCTATGAATGGAAAGGTAAGTAATCAAGACGATGGTTTTAAACAGATCGAAAATAAATTCGATCAGCTTATCAAAAACCAATCATCTAGCATCCATAATTTGGAGGTTCAAATTGGACAACTTGCTAAATCAATTCCATCCCGCAAAGAGGGAAGTCTTCCCAGCCAAACGGAAGAAAATCCGAAAGAGCATGTTAAGGCTATCACCATTCGCTCAGGAAAAAACTACATAGGTCCGGAAATGCCCGGAAATTCAACTTTACCTGGAAATGATTTACCAAAATCCAAAGAATATACATTAAAACAAAAAGATACGCCAATTGACTCTAATCCAAAACCTTTTGTACCAAAACCACCTTTTCCACACAGGGTCCGAAATAAGGACCATGATAGACAACTTTTATCATTTTTAGATAAACTTAAAAATTTGCATATAAATTTAACATCATGGATGCAATTACGCAAATTCCTAACTATGGAAAATTCTTGAAAGATTTAATCTCAAAAAAGATTAGTTGGGAAGGAATTTCATCCATTTCACTTTCTGAAGAATGTAGTTCGATAGTATCAAGCAAATTACCTACTAAACTCAAAGATCCCGGATGCTTTACCATTCCGTGTACTTTGGGAAATATGGAATTCCCAAGTTGTCTTTGTGATTTAGGAGCTAGTATAAACTTGATGCCATTGTCTATTTTTGAGAAATTAGGTTTAGAAGAAGACATCAAGCGTACCAATATGGTTTTGCAATTAGCGGATCAATCCACTAAAAGACCATATGGTATAATTGAAGACGTTTTGGTGAAAGTTGACAAATTTATTTTTCCTACTGACTTTGTTATCTTAGATTTTGCTTATGATGCTAATTGTCCGCTAATCTTTGGTAGACCATTCATGAACACGGGACGTGCTCTAGTTGATGCGTCGGAAGGAAAAGTAGTTTTAAGAATAGGTGACGATAAGATCGAGTTCGATATGAATCAAGCAATGAAATATCCTATGGAGGATTTCGCTTGTATGAAGCTTGATTTAGTTGAAGAATGTGTTAATGAAATTGTTCAAAGAGAAGAAATAATGGAACCTATAATGGGTGAAGAATTAGAAGATAAGGACCCAGAGCCTTTGATTCGAGAAGATGGACCAGTTCCGCCTTCAGTAATAGTTCCACCTAAATTAGAACTTAAAGAATTACCAAACCATCTGAGATACACTTTCCTAGGCGGAAGTGATACTCTACCTATAATCATCTCTAACAAATTAACAGAAAATCAAGAAGAAAAATTGAAAGAAGTTGTTAGAAATAGAATAGGAAGTATGGGATGGCAGATTTCAGATTTAAAAGGAATTAATCCTAGTATTGTAATGCATAGGATTCACTTAGAAGAAGATAAGCCACCTAAAGCGGATAGACAAAGACGTTTAAATCCGAACATGAAAGAAGTAGTAAAAAATGAGATTACTAAACTTTTAGACAATGGAATCATTTATCCTATTTCGGATAGTGAATGGGTTAGTCCAATCCATTGTGTACCCAAAAAGGGAGGTATAACTGTAGTAAGGAATGATGAAGTTGAATTAATACCTACGCGAATCACCACCGGTTCGAGGGTTTGTATAGATTATAGGAACCTAAATAAGGCAACTAGGAAAGATCATTTTCCTTTACCTTTCATCGATCAAATGATCGAAAGGATAGCCGATCATGCATTTTATTATTTTCTTGATGGTTATTCCGGATTCTTTCAAATATATATTTACCCGGATGACCAAGATAAAACAACCTTCACATGTCCTTATGGAACATTTGCATATAGAAGAATGCCTTTTGGTCTATGTAATGCACCAGCAACTTTTCAACGTTGTATGACTGCAATTTTTAATGATTTCATCGAAGATATCATGGAAGTATTTATGGATGATTTTTCAGTTTATGGAGATTCTTTTGATGCATGTTTAAAAAACTTAGATAAAGTTCTTTCTAGATGCGAAGAAACGAATTTAGTATTAAATTGGGAAAAATGTCATTTCATGGTTGACGAAGGAATTGTTTTAGGTCATAAAATATCCGAAAAAGGATTAGAAGTGGATAGAGCAAAAACTTCAGTAATAGAAAAATTACCCCCACCAACAACTGTCAAGGGAGTAAGATCTTTTCTAGGACATGCAGGTTTTTACAGAAGATTTATAAAAAACTTTTCTGTAATTTCCAAACCACTTACTAATTTACTTATGAAGGATTCAACCTTCGACTTTAATGAAGATTGCATTAAAGCTTTCGAAACATTGAAAACAGCCTTAGTCAATGCACCCATAATTGCTAAGCCCGATTGGGATTTACCTTTTGAAATCATGTGTGATGCAAGTGACCTAGCAGTGGGATGTGTTTTAGGTCAAAGAAAGGATAAAAGATTACATGTTATTTATTATGCAAGTCACACATTGTCCGGTGCACAATTAAATTACACAACAACAGAAAAAGAGATGTTAGCCGTAGTATTTGCATGTGATAAGTTTAGGTCATACTTGTTAGGATCTAAAGTTATTATTTATACAGATCACGCAGCTTTACGTTATCTGTTTGCTAAGAAAGATACAAAACCGCGCCTGATTAGATGGGTTTTGTTGTTACAAGAATTTGATATAGAAATTAAAGACAAAAAGGGAGTAGAAAACCTTGTCGCCGATCATCTATCGAGACTAGAAGATGAAAACGGTCCTATAGGTGAAACTGTCGGTATACGACATGATTTCCCCGATGAACATCTCTATAAAGTAGAAAGTATCATGTCACCATGGTATGCAGATTTTGCTAATTATCTTGCAACCGATATTGTTCCGGAAGGATTATCTTCCCAACAAAGGAAGAAATTTTTCTTCGATATTAAACAATATTTTTGGGAAGATCCCTTTCTATTCAAATCATGTGGTGACGGGATAATTAGGAGATGTGTTGGAGAAAATGAATATGAATCTATAATAACAGAATGTCATTCCAGCTCATATGGAGGACATAATGGAGTTAATAAAACGGTAGCTAAAATATTAGAATGTGGTTTCTTTTGGCCTACAATGTTTAAGGACGTTGGTTCATTTATTACTCGTTGTGATAAATGCCAAAGAACGGGAAATTTAGGAAGGAAAGATGAGATGACCCTCAAAAACGTGTTGGAAGTTGAAATCTTCGACATGTGGGGAATTGATTTCATGGGACCTTTTCCGCCTTCCAATGGTAAAACTTACATATTAGTAGCCGTTGATTATGTTTCGAAGTGGGTTGAAGCAATTGCAACCCCTACGAATGATTCTAAAGTAGTTATTAATTTTCTTGACGATATATTTTGTAGATTCGGTTGTCCTAGATTCGTTGTTAGTGATGGCGGTACCCATTTCATAAATCGAAATTTTGATATGCTTATGAAAAATATGGAGTACGCCACCGCGTGTCAACGCCATACCATCCTCAGTCGAATGGTCAGGCGGAGATCTCAAATAGAGAACTCAAATGGATTCTAGAGAAAACTGTTTCATCATCAAGAAAAGATTGGTCACAAAAACTCAATAATGCGCTATGGGCATACCGTACTGCATTTAAATCACCAATAGGAATGACTCCATACCGTTTGGTATATGGAAAAGCATGTCATTTACCAGTTGAATTAGAACATAAAGCCTATTGGGCTATTAGAAAACTTAATTTTGATTTACAACAAGCAGGAAAGAAACGTTTGCTCAATTTAAATGAGTTAGATGAGTTACGACATCTATCGTATGAAAATGCGAGGATTTATAAAGAAAAAGTGAAAAAATGGCACGATGCCAAGATCAAAGTCAAACACTTTAATGTTGGAGATAAGGTGCTGTTATTTAATTCACGGCTTCACATATTTCCAGGAAAACTTAAGTCCAGATGGGACGGACCGTATTTAGTCGTCAAAACATTCGACTATGGTTCTTTGGAACTTGAGGAAACCAACGGTAATCGTTTTAAAGTTAACGGTAATCGATGTAAAATTTATTACGAAAATATTTCCGAAATAGGAACTAATTTCGTAACAAGATTTCCTGACATATAAATCATTTCATTTTTCTAATAGTTAGTTTTTATTATTTTTTATTTTTATTTTTGTTTTGTTTAGATTATATCATTTTATATTAGAATCTTAGATATAGAAAAATATATACAAGTCATGATTTTAATTAATTTTTAGGAATTTAATGAGAATTAGAAGAAATTCAGTGATTCTCAGTTGAGAATTTGAAATTCTCAGTCGAGGATTCACATATATAGAATTCTTAAAGAGGTAAGAAATTTCTGAACTTATAGAGAATTTAAAATTCTCAGTTGAGAATTTGGGTATAATTAGTAGCCAGGAAAATTTCTGGACTTGTAGAGGATTTCAGATTCTCAGTTGAGAATTCTGATTTCAAATTGAAAGGAAAATTTCTGAACTTACCGAGGATGAGGATTCTCGGTAGAGGATCAGAAATTTGGAGTTTTGACAACTGATTTCCGCAAGGAAATCAGCGTGTCGCGACCGCGGGTCAGCATCCTCGGTCGCGACACGGGGAAATTATGCAAAAATTGACCCTTTTTCCAGCAGATGCAACTCTTCAGAAACGAAGCATTAAGTTTCTTCATTTCTAAAAGGGTTGTTTCATGCATTTTCATTTCAAAAACAACACCTCTTTTCGTCCTAGGATTTTATAAATAGGTTCTAGAGGTTCAGTTTTCTGTCACTTTCTTTTCATCTCTATCAGAACAATTCTCTGATTTTCTTACCATTCAACAACCCAGAAATTAAGTTCAGAACCTTTCTTCCTTAATCATTCCAAACACCATGACTTCCTCAAACACTTCGTCTAAGAAAGTTATTGCTTCACGCAATAAGCATGTTGATATATCAGAGCGTTACGGATGTAACTTTCCCATCTTCAATCATGATGAGGGAAGGCGCTTCTTGAAGCTTCGATACACATTCTTTGTCGGAATGCTATACATGGATGACTTTCTTAACGATCAGTTGGGAATTAAAGAAGATATGAGTCGCTACCTGGAACGTTTAGGATGGACCAGATTTGTTGATATGAAGTTTCCTATAATTGGAGACTGGATATTAGAGTTCTTCTGTACGGTTCGCTTTGTTAACAAGCGTCGGGTGCGTCTTAGTTTTCATCGGGATGGCAAAACTTTCACTTTTGGATATCCAGAATTACATGCTTGGTTTGGTTTTCCCTTGAAGGATACTACCAAACGTCATCATGGAAGAGATATGACGTCCACTGATATTTGGCGAATGCTCACCGGCATCTGGCCTTTCCATCCAAAACTTGACTATAATAAGTCTTTCTATTCCAACTCTATGCTATATTTGCATAAGTTTCTGAGTCACAGCCTGTTCGGTCGCACGTTCAGTAGTGTCGTCCAAGAATCTGATCTTTATGTCCTTGGCGATATATTTCAAGGCAACGTGGTTTATTCTTCAAAAATTCTGATGGAGGGTCTTGTTGCCGCATCTAGATCCAAGGCTAAGAAGGTTGGATTCGGGAATATTGTATGTGGAATAATTCTAGGGAACAAGGGAAGTATTTCTGTTCCTTGGAGTGATGCTGAATCTTTCCCAATGCTAGACTATGAGTTTTTAGAATATGAAGGTCTAGTGAAACGAGTATTTCGATCAGGACCCAATTTTCTTTCTGCACAAGAACGTCAAGCCTTCGTGCAGTTGAAAATAGACCGCTATAGGGCTAAGAAAATCCCGATTGAAAGGGACGAGTTTTTAGCATAGCTTTTGTTTCGTTTGTTTGTAAATATGTTTCTATTCAATAAAAATCTTTCTCTTTTGCATTATTTCCTGTTTTTGATTATTTGGTTAAACTAACATTTAATTCCATAATTCTAAACTAATGCACTTATTAAATGCAAACTTAATCCATTCATTACTAATTAAATGATTAATAACTAAGTTTCAATTCCTTAAATAAAGATTCATTTAACTTACATTAATACATGCACATAAATGCTTCAATTAATTTTAGTTCCAAACCTTTCCTATTCTTAATTTAACATCCATTAATTAAAGCATTTTTCATTTATTTTTCCATTAATAAGGATAAACCTTTGGTTTTCCTTATCATTTAATGTTTTATATTTATGTTTTTAAGTACAGATAACATTTTTAAGGAGTTCAGGATAGGATTTATCAAGAAAATGCAGGAAATGAAGTTAATATGCAGATTTGGGTAGCCACGAGGTGATCCGCGGCCGAGAATTAATGGATTCTCGGTAACTTCAGCAAATTTACTCCAAATTCAGACAAAAAATTCGCTGCCAAACGCGATTCGCGGCCGCGAATGGTGTATTTCTCGGTAACTTCAGCAAATTCCCACAACAATTCAAAGAAAAAATTGGCTGAAAAACGCGATCCGCGGCCGCGGATACACATCCACGACCGCGACACGCGTGTTAAAGGCAACTCCAAGTCCGGATTTTTGGCCTAATTTTCAACCTTTTTCCTATTCAACCTCTACCTATTACTCTTCCTATTCCTCCTCTACTTACACCTCTTCCTATTCCAACTATACTCATTACTCTTCCTATTCCTACTCTACCTATTAAACTTCCTCTTCAAACCCTATATATATACCTATTCCTTACACAAACCTTACACCACCTCCAATTTTAACCAATTCCCTACTCTTACCTCTTCCCAATACTTCACTTTTACTCTTCCCAATTTCATCATTACCCTTTTTAATCACTTACCCCTTTCAATTCAAGTCTACATACAACACTTCTACTTCATCTTCAACCTCAAGCTTTTCTCTCTTTTCATCTTTTTCATCTAAACCCTAAACACCATAACCATGCCTAGAGCAAAGCGTGTTGGACACAAGCCGGCTGTCACTGAGGCTAATCGCCTAAGGATTAGTTGCGGGGCTTATTTCGACATTCATTCTGAAGAAAAAGTTGGACGTTTCAAGCACTTTTCAAACGCCAATCGTAAGTTCGTGGATATGCAGTTTCTTGACTTTGATTCGGTAAGGAAGTTGAACTTCACTACACAAATTACTGCTTTTATTGAAACTTTGGGATGGGAAACTTTTGCTTCTATGCGTTTTCCACAAATTCAAGAGTATGTGGTTGAATTTTTGGTTACTTTGACGATGAACAAAAAGAGGACTGAAATTTCTTTTCGGAATAATGGTGTCACCTATACCATAGATTATGAGGCTATGGGAAATATGTTTGGTTTCCCTACTAGTGATTTTTATGATAAGCCTCGGGATTTTGACAATAACTCTTTTTGGCAAACTCTTTCCGACCAAACTTCTTTTGATTCTAAAAACACTTCAAGCAAGTTGATTAAGGACACTTTGTGTTCTTCTTTCACAAGTATTTGAGTTTTTCACTTTTTGGTCGTGTTGAGAGTTCGAAGATTCAAGTCCGGGATTTGTTTGTTTGGGATTGTTTGTTCAAGGGTTTACGGGTTGATAGCATTGGAATGATATTTGACAATTTGTATCGTGCTTCGAGGGCTCATACCACTCAAGTCCCTCTCGGTAATTTCATAACCGCTATTGTTTTGGGAGCACGGGATGAATTGGCTACTTTTGATATGTCCACCTACCATGGATATGTTCCGGTTTTGGACATTGCGGCTCTTGAGCGGGCTCATTTGTTGGTTTCTGCGGCTCCTCCAGTTTTTATTTCTTATGCTACCCGTATTGCTCATCTTCGTGGCACTATGGGTGGAGGTGCTTCTAGTTCTCATAATGTAGGTACCGAGGAAGAAGGAGCGGAGGACGGAGCGGAAGATGCCCCACAAGCCCAAGCAACACAAGATAATGATCCGGTGGATTTAAGGAGAATTTTGAACCAAATCAATGCCAATAATCGACAAATGAATTTACGGATTGATGATTTGGTGGAGAACAACATGGTGATGAATGACAACCTCAATTCTTTGAGGCGTGCGCATAGATCGACTCGGCATCGGATGCTTTCGTTTTTTCGACGCCGAAATGTGGAAACTTCACCAACACCTCCGAATTCCCCGCCGTATGCTTAGGTTTTATCTTTTATTTTTATCTTATCTTGTTTTCATTTCAGTTTCGTACATTTTTATTTTCTTATGTTTCGTACAATTTCAGTTTTAATTTAATTTTATGATGCTTGTTTTCTTTGCTATATCTTTCATTTCTTTCCGTTTGTTTTATCTTTAATGTTTTATCTCCATTTTGCACCAATGAGGACATGGTCCAATTTAAGTGTGGGAGGAGATATATACATATATCATTTTTATGCAAACGAATGAATGACCGAATATATGCAAATGAATGAATGAATGTATGCAACACTTGTTTTCAAAAATACAAAATGCAACGTATATTGCAACACTTTAAGTATATTGCAACAAATGAAAAAAATTAACATTTTTTATGAAATATCATTTTTATATTTATAAATTAATCATAAGTTAAAATTTTTATGATTATTTTTAGGTTATCATTATCGATAGAAATAAATATTTCTATACGGGTAATATTTTTCAAATTTTTCACAAATCTTCGACACGATTTTAAGTAAAAATTATCTCGAGTAAATGTATTTAAGTAAAAATTCTTTATTTTCAATCTCTATTTCATATCATGAAATTCATGATATAATAAATCTTATTTTAAATTTTCAATTAGGTTTATAGGCATTAAATTGAACTAACAATTTTTTTAGCTCGGTTTTGATTTTGTCTTACATTAACACCAATTGAAGTTTTTAAGGAAACTATAGCCGTAATACATGTTGAATTTTAAGTCAATATAGGATGAATGTGTTAATTTTCTTTTTCCCAAGTTATAATCAATAAATCGTATTCTTAACTTTTGGCCACGATTGAGACCAACTTTATCACAATCGAGGTATGAAAGGGAAGAAATTAATAAATAAAGCGTACTTTTGGCCACGGTTGCGACCACCCTTATCACAATCGAGGTATGAAAGGAACGTTTAAATAATAAAAAATTAAGCGTGTTTAAAGTTTAAAGTAACGATTGCGTCCACCCATGGCATGGTCGGTACCTCTTAAGCGAACACAAAACAAATGCATATAAAGTTACGATCGAGACCACCCTTATCACGGGTGTAACTAAGCAAATAAATTAAACTTAATACTCATATATAATAATTCAAGTTTGGGAAAGGAAATTTGGTGCTTTGAAATGCCTTGAGATGAAAGACTCAATAACATGCGTGCTTACATCGTCCCGAATACTTCAATTTAAACATTGAAATACAAGACGAATGATATATCGTACTTATACTAAGTTAGTTTGATATTTTGCGTATAAATTTGCCATGCAAAGTTAGTCTTTTCGGCTTAACTAATTTAAAAGGTAAACACAAAGATATATGTTTTATTTTCATAAAGAGATTAGTTAAGGAATAAATTCAGTGAAATTTTGCTCGGGACTAGCAAAAGATTAAGTGTGGAGATTTGTTAAGCCCAAAATATACCTAAAATATCATTAACATTTACATCATTTTTATTACAAATTCGTGTTATTTATATCTGTTTAGATTACTTTTACTCTCGAATATCTTTCTTTCTTGCAAGGTACCTAAATATTTGGTAAAATCCAAATAGGAACGAAAAAGGATCTAAAACAGAAGAAAAACCCTACAAAAGGAGTCAAAGACGACGTAAATCGAAAGCGCCAAGTCGAAGACACGAATGAAAGCGAAGAAGTGAGAAAAATCACCGGGCCGCGACAGTGGATCCTCAACCCGCGGCCGTGACACGCGTGGTATAGCTATTTCTCCCCTTCGTCCGAAGCTCAACTCAATGCTACGTCATTCACGGCCGCGGATTACCATCCTCGGTAAGTGCAGAAAATTTACAAAGAGCATTTAACACATGCTGAAAATCCAAGAAACGCGTTCGTTCAAGTGGATAAAGACGTCCTTTCACAACGGACACGACTCTTAACCAACGGATACATCACTTCAAACACAACCCTTCAACATCTATAAATAAAGAGTTGATGTTGAGAAAAAGTGGCAGTGAAATGTTATAATATAGATATAGAATCAGAGCGTAGAACTTATGTCGAAGTTCTAAGTAAACACATTTCGAGAGTTAGAAATTAGATTCTGTACAAAACAAGATGAGGTACACATATTGTTTATAGTTTAATTACAACTCAGTAGCGTTTAGACATTGTTCCAGTTTTAGTTTGCATCATGGTAGTGGCCGACCGAATCCCTATTACGAAGTTACAGCGAGAAGATTGAGTAGAGTGTTCGCCCCTGAGCCTGACAACCTCTTAGGAAACCCAAGGAAGCGGAACCGATCAAGCCCTTCACTTGCACGCCCTCGAAGAACTCGATGCTCCTTGTTCTCTGTAAACTTGTATCAATTTATATTTCATCTAATAAAGTCCGTTCTATTCGACAAATCGTTATGCAGCACTTATGGTAACCAATCCAATATAAGTGAGGCTGGTGCTTTCATTAATATGCACTTGAATTCAAAATCATTACAAGGAAACTTTGTTGAACACTTAGGCAAATTATCATCTCGAAAGAGTTTTAATTTGAGTAAGGGCAACTATCCCGAAAGGGTTTTGTCGCGTTCAAAGCCAATTAATTAGAGGTTCCGTCATTTATTTCATCATCATAATTGATACAAAGTTTAAGTTGTTTTCTTTGCTCAATGCAAATGAATAAATTCATTCGTTTTTCTAAAAAGTTCTAAATGTTCCTGTTTTGTAAAATTCATCCTTAAAATCAGAAGACCTTTCTAACAATCGATTTATTCTAAATATAAAATCTTATTCCAGCATTTTCAAATACTCAAAGTTCACAAATTCAATTAAACAAATTTCCTAAATTCAATTAAACCAATTTTCACTTTTCATTTACATTTAATAGTAAATCTAACTAGTTCGAAATTAACAGATTCAAAAAATAAGTTTTTTCGTTAAAAAACGTATCCCTGTGGGATCGATATTTTTATTACTACAAGCGAAACCGTGCACTTGCGGTAATCGCTCAACACCAGGGTATGTCACTTCCACTGAGCTTCAAAGCTACTTTGTTAAGCTAGCAGCGTAACTGACCCCATCTAGAGCACCTGCCATTCCTGAATCTGTTACGTCTGCTGAATTGGAAGACTGTTTTACCAAATTGAATGCTGAGCTGACCAAATTAAGTCCACCCGGCAATGCTAAGTTTGTTACCTCTGCCGAACTTCAAAAATGTTTCACCCAACTTCATACTGAGCTGACCAGTACACGTGATCTAGTATCCTCCTCTTCTCAGTGTACTATTGACCAATTGAGTGAGGCTGTCAGACTACTCAACATTGACCGAGCCCAAATGGATGTCGATCCCATTTCCAACACTGAACTCATGAGCTTTTCACAAGCCATCATGAAGGCAATGCATATCAACAATGGCTAGCGCATGTTTTATGATTCTGCTCTACTCAACTATTTCATTAAGCTTTTGGTCAGATCACAAGCTACCTCACCTGCCTGAGCAAATCTCATAAATGCCTCCTCAGTATGATCAGCAGCTCTATCAGGGTTCCTCGGTATATCCAGGACGACAGTGTGCCAGTCATTAATGGTTTGGGTGAAAGCACCAAAAGGCTCCAGCGCTACTCTCAGTATCTCTCCTCCGCAGCACGGAATGAAACTTTCCTTTACAAACCCGATGATGGCAAAACGGGGGAGACAAGTAAAGGATGAACTCAGCCTCAGCCTGCAGGTACTGCGTCTGGAAGCAAAGGAAAAGGCATTGCTTATGTTGATCCCTCAGCTCAAAGAAAGAAGAAGTAAAACTAGCTAGTCTGTGTCTAGAGACTTAGCATCATATCCTGTTTCCTATTTTTGTTGTCTACTGTTTAGGTTAATATTTTTTTTGTTGTTATGGTTTAATCTAATATCACAAGCATCAGGTTTCTTCCTGATCTGACTAATCAAGTTTGAACAAACGAATCAAAAAGGTTAAACACATTAACACTAAAAACTGAGAGACAACATCCTTCCAAAACTGAGTCAATACACACAAATGTCTTAAGTCTAATCAAATTAGATCTTGGAAGGTTTAGAATAAAATTAAGACAAAATGTATGCAACCCTTACGGGGGAGTCATATCAAAAATATCAATCATGGGGCAACTTATAACTGAGTTCCGTAATTATGTATTTTGCCAACATCAAAATGGGGGAGTTTGTTGAAACACCTTTCCACAAGATTTTGATTTGACAAAATCATCCATGATTAAGAGGCAATTAAATTTAGATGCTTTGATTTAATTGTACTAATATGTTTGTTAAATATTGAGTGCAAAAATATATAAAGTAAAGACAGGACAAAAGTCAGCATAAACGAAGCTGAGTAGAACGGAACTCAGCATGACAGAATAGAAGCTGAGTGGAGTTAAAATTCAGAAGCAAAATGAAGCTGACTAAAGTTGAAGACTTCTTCAGGAAGCGGTTAAATAGAACGGAGCTGACTTGAAGGAACTCAGCATGAACGTTGAACATTCGAAAAGAACAAACGAAGCTGAGTAACAGTCAGGACAGCATGAAGGATCCGTTCACTAAAAGACAAAGTCTGCCAATCTTCTGCACCAATAATTGGAATCTCGAAGACACCTAAAAGACTAATTCCAAGAGTCATGGGACGTTGGATTATTGGAAACAGACAACTGGCACAAACAGACAAACCAGACGCTAGAAGACAAACCTGACGCCTGAAGAAAACAGAGAAAGGGAATGGAGGTGCAGTCTGAAGCTTTCCAGAAATTGTTCTCCAAAAGAGCCATTTTGATGTTAACGGTTAAGACATTTCAAAACGATCAAATCTACAGATTTCCTTCTATAAAAGGACAATCGAAAAACTTGGACAAACACTGAAGCATCGAAAGAAAAATACAAGAGAGAAAGTTTCAAAAGCACTCAAACACAAAAAGAATCTTACACCGACTTTCCTATTCTATGTGTAAATGCTAGATTGATTTGTAATCATCTAAAGTGTTCTTTAGTTCAAAAAGAACAAGTCTGTGATCAATAGGAATATTGAGAGTGTAAAGCTGAGTGCTTGGTTGTAAGCATTTCAGTGGTAGAGAAATCTAGGTGCTGGGTTGTAGCACTTAGTAGGAGTTGATTAGACGAATAGAGGAAGGTACTCTTGCATATTCAACTGCCTTGTAATCGGTTTGTGCTCTACCTTTAAAGAGCTCAGTATTGGATTCAAAAATCCCGGAGGACTCTGGGGACTGGATGTAGGCAGAGAGGCCGAACCAGGATAAGTGATACTGAGTAATCTCTAAACTCTCCCTTATAATTGCATGTGTTGTTTACTTTATTTACTCAGCATATAAATTGTCTAAGCTGATCTTGAGTAAGTAAGTGGTGCTGAGTTAGAAGCTGACCTCCAAGAGTGTCAATTCTCAACTCACAAGAAAACAACTTTAGTCAACATCTGACTAAAGCTATCTTCAAACATATCTCACCAAGCTGACCATAAGCTGAGTTAATAAACTCTCAAAATAACTTCCAGTCAGCTTAATTAAAACACAAAAAGTTATAATAGTTCCTAACCCCCCCCTTGGAACTAATTACCAGGGACCAACAGTATTCACCAATGCATTTCGCTTGCTTCTGAAGGCACTAATATGCTTCGTAAAAAGTGTTTTGGAGTGAACTTAGCCTTGAAGGTTGACATCATGAAAGCTTTTGACACTTTAAATTGGAATTTTTTACTTCCCGTGATGGACGCTTTTGGTTTCTCTATTCAATTTAGAGACTGGATTCTGAATGTTTTATTTGCATCTCGGATTTCAATTTTGAACAATGGAGCCATTAGTGGATATTTCAGATATTCAAGAGGGGTTCGACAAGGCGATCCGCTGTCTCCTATATTGTTTGGTATTGCCGAGGACTTTCTTAGCCGTTGGTTGCTTCACCTCGTGGATACTGGGCGACTTGCTCCAATGCAATATACTTCTGCAAAGGTGTTTCTGACTCATTTATTTTATGTTGATGACATTCTTCTCTTTTACAGGGCCTCTTCGGGTAATCTAGCTGTTATTAAGGGTGTATTTGAGTTGTATGGATCTATCTCGGGTCAGTGTGTTAGTTGGAACAAATCTGAATTATTTATGGGCTCCTTTGTTTCTTCTGGATGTGGCAATCGTCTTGCTGATATTATTGGTATTTGTCAAGGGTCTGTTCCATTTCTCTATCTTGGAGTCCCTTTGTTTTTTGGTTTACCAAAGACACAACATCTGACTAGTTTGATGGATAGGGTGCTTGCTCACTTTGCTAAATGGAAAGGGCATTGTTTGTCTATGGCTGGGAGAGTGGCTCTGGTAAATTCTGTAATTACTGGTAGCTTCATTCACTCTTTTAGCATTTATAAGTGGCCCTCTGCGCTGCTTACACGTATGACTAGGCATATGAGGAATTTTATTTGGTCTAGGTCCATTAATTGCAAGAAGCTTGTCACTGTCCCTTGGAAAATTTATTGTCAAAACTTCAAGGATGGAGGTCTTGGAATCAAGAATCTGTCTATTCTAAACAAGGCATTGAATGGAAAGATGGCTTGGGGTCTTCTTCAAGAAAAGTCTCTCTGCTTTAGCTTACTTAGAACTCGTTTTCTCAATAAAGCGGGACGGTCACGACATTATATCATGAATTCTTCTATTTGGGGCTCGATAAAATCCATTTATTCTGAAGTTGAGCATCACTATTTTTGGTGGATTGGTCAGCACTCTGAACTTAATTTTTGGAATGGGGCTTGGATGTGTCCTTCACTGGCTGCACAGGTTGGCCTATCTGCTAGTCAACAGCGTCGTTGTTTTGATTTGGTGGAGGATTATTTGGATGGTAATAATTGGCATAATCTGCCCGTGTTACCTGCGGATGTGGAGAATAGATTGCGGAATATTAGGCGGGGTAGGGATGATGTTGATATTTGTGTTTGGAAGCCTGCTACGAGTGGGGTTTTAACTGTTAAGCTCCTGTACGCTTGGCTTAGATCTCCTCCTACTCAACAGCCTTGGAGTCATTTTTTAAGGTGTCAGAGTGTTCCTCCTGCACACTCGCTTATTGGATGGTGGGCTTATCTTAGGTATTTACCAACACATGATCAGCTTCAGTTGCGCGGCTGTCAAGTTGTTTCTCGTTGCAGTTTGTGCTCGTTAGATTCTGAAACGCTGGACCACCTTTTTATCTCCTGTCAGTTTTCCAAATTTATTTGGCATGGTGTTAGCTCATTGTTTGGAAGACGAATTAACACAGACTCGACTCTTAAGAATCTGGTTGATCATGCTGTTATTCAACATTTCAATACTCAAATCGCTGATTTGTGGGCGGCAGCAATTGTTAATACAATTTGGGCTCTATGGCTTGCTCGTAATAGGTCCATTTTTGAGGATGAGAGGGTTGATACTTCTGTCACGCTGAGACGGATTTGGGGAGCTGTTCGTGAATCTGCTCACACTGGACGGGGCTCCGTTTGGAATTCGCTAGTTGAACTTCAAATCTTAGGTGAGCTCAGGATTGAAAAGCGTCTTGCTAAGGCTTCGCACATTACTCCGATTTTTTGGCAACCACCTCCGAGGGATTGGATTAAGATCAATACTGATGCGTCTGTCACGGGTGCTCCTGATCCTGCGGGTTGCGAAGGTATTTATCGCTCGCATACTGGCATGTGCCTTGGTGCGTTTGTCTTTCCGATTGAAAGTTCCTTTGCTTATCTTGCTGAACTATCTGCTGCTATTTACGCCATTGACATGGCTATCAGCAAAGGTTGGCGGAAAATTTGGCTTGAAAGCGACTCAATGTATGTTGTGCAGATATTCAAATCTAAATCTTGTTCGGTTCCTTGGCTGCTTAGACAAAAATGGTTCAATTGTTTAAATCATATCGATTCTGTGGCTTTTGTGGTGTCTCATATTTTTCGTGAAGGAAATCATGTAGCGGATTCGCTTGCAAATTATGGTCGGACGACAACAGCTTTGACTTGGTGGGATGTTGTCCCAGATTTTTGTGGATCGGTCTTTTTTCATGATCGTGTAGGACGTTGCGTTTATCGCTTTTCCTAATTCTTTGGCTTCATTTTATTTTTTATTCTTTTTGTATTATGACATTTATTTACTCTTTTAATAAATTTGGTTTGGGGCTTTTTTGGGTCTGTGGTGGGGGTGCCAGCATAGCTGGGATATCCGCCGCTTACCCTCCCTCGCTAACCAATCTTTAATCAAAAAAATCTATTTTGTGAGCTATGTAATAACATTTTAAGGTGCGTGCAATATATCTTCTGCATGCAGCTTACTTTATTACAACCGAGTGATTAATTGATTACATTTTGCACAAATTCAAGGGGTTAACTGAATATTTATGTAAATTGAGGGGGTTATCGAGACAGTTTGAAAGTTCAGGGTCCAATCAAACTTTTTAAACAAGTTCAGTCAACAGATAATATATTAAGCCTATTTAAAATAGTTGTCGCATATAAAATCAATACTAATAATTAATTTGTGTTAAATTTATGAAAAAAATAGAATAAAATACTACCTCCATCCCGTTCCATTGTATAAGTCATTTTAATTTTTTTCACATAAATTAAAATATACCATTAATATAGAGTCTAATTAATGAGTTTTACATTAGTTAACTAAAAAAAATAAGCATCTCATGTAATAATTAAGTATTGGAATATTAAAAAACACATGGATACAAGCAAAAATTCAATGTTTAGACTGAAAAACCAAAGTAGAAATTCTTGAAAAGTAAAACGACTTATATTTTGGAAAAAAAATAACTTTTTAAAACGATTTATATAATGGGATGGAAGGAGTACTATTTATCTTAAATTTTTACTCACAATAATGTTCTAAATGAGCATTACTCATTTCAAATGGTTCGATTAAAAATTATTTCTCAAACAGTGCTGAGTTAACTAGACTGAAATTAGATAAAATTCGCCCGACTTTAAAATTGTAAAGAAGTCAGATGAATTTCATCCGACTTCTTTGCGACTAGAAGTGGAATGAAGTTCATACGACTTCTTTATTAGGAAGCTAATCAACCTTAAATGTTTGGGTGACACTTTTTGTAAAGAAGTCGGATGATTTCGTCCGACCTTTTTACAATTCTGAAGTCGGTCACAATAGTTAATCCAACACTATTTGAAGAATGATTTTTAACCAGACTATTTGAAAAGACTAAGCCTCTTTTGAAACATTATACAAATGGGATTAGGATATTGTGCCGGGATGCTAGTTATTAAAGGATGAGAGCCTTATAATGGTCAAGGTTTGTGCATTAACATCAATTTCTATCTCATGGTTTTGAATACCGAATTGCATATTATGATTAATTATAGGGAAAATTACACAGAAATTCATCTTTGAAAAACTATTTACAACTATGTCAAATCATAATTTTGGATTATGTCAAACTAGTAAAATCAGTACTTTTAATATACTTTTAGGATTGGAATTTATAAATTAGAAGTCTAGAATATATTTTTTAAGGTTTATGATTTATGAATTAGAATCTACAATTTTTAAATTATAGTGTAAAATCATAATTTATAAAGAATAATGACATATTAAGAATTAAGTTTGATGATATGATTTAATTGTAATTTTGTACTTAATTATGATATTTATGTATTTGACCCATGATTATATGGGCTTTCCCAATAGAGAAGGTAGATTGTTTTTAAAAAAGGTATGCAATATATCTTTTATGTGGGAGTATTTAATATGCAAGTTCAAAAGGACAAATGATGTATTAAGCTTGCTATTATAACTGAGGTCATTATTTGTATCATTTAAATTAAATATAATGAATAGATAATAATGTCTTTCCAGTAAATTTGCTTTAACGGGTTTAAATATATGCAAGTATATTAGCTTCATGAACTTTATAAATATCACACCAACTCCATAAACTTGTTTATTTGGTAACAACTAAATACGAAAATCACAATACTGATTCTCAATCCACATCCATTCGACCTCTCAAACCTGCAACAGTAATTCTTCAGTTAGCCTCATGCACTTGCGTAAAATGTAATCAATTGATCACTCAATTATAAAAAAAAAAAAAGTAAGTTAAATGCGGAAAATGTATTCCACACATCTTAAAATGTTATTATATAATTATAAAAATAGATTAAAAGTGAAGTTATTACTTGCTCAAGTATAAAACTAATCTTCTCTAATATTAGAACCTCATACCTCGAACTTATCGTTTTACCTTTTTTTTTTAAGAAGTGTCTAACTTTTAAAAAAAAAAAAAAAAAAATTTATGCACAATACACTTACATTAAAGAAGAAAGAAAAATCTCCACTAGACCCGGATGTGATTCAAGAAACTTATCAAAAAATTTTGAACAAATTAAAAAATAAATGATGTTTAAGCCAATTCAAAATGATAAACATGGTGAAAAAAATCAATGCAAGAGAAGAAGAGAATCAAAGAAAAAGAATATAAAATGAAACACACCATGATATATTTCCGTAGACCTCGTGGTTTTGACATTAGTTTAGTTGTGATTTTTTTAAAATTTGAGGACAAAATTAGAATTAGCTTCAATTGAAATTGATTTCAATTTCACTGTTGCTTTTCCTATTCTCTTTTAATTATATAGAATAATATATGTTTTGAAAAAAAACAATGGTTTAAATATTAATGTAGTGCTTTTGTATCACAAGTTGAACTCAGCCGCTGTAGCATTTAAACTTTCAGCTGGAATTGATAACTCCGGGTTCGAATCACGGCAGCGGCAACTTTTTTGTCCCTGCTTTTATTTAAGTTTTAGCGTTATTTTCCTTTTTTCCATTTTTTTTTTTGTTTTAAAAAACAATTTTCCTAATTTACTCTCTCCTTATCGAAATGGAACATCTTGATTTATTTTACTTTTTCTGTACTTATATTAAGGATAAAGTTTAAATTTTCCCAAAAGTTTATATATATATATATATATTTAATATTTTTTTATTTTTCGTGTGTTTTTCCGTCTTTCATGTGTTCTATTTTTCTGTTATATATATATATATATTTTTAAATATATATTAAATATTTGAACAATTTATAATAATAATTAAAATTTTAAAAGAAATAAGAAATTATATTTGAGGGTAATATTGTCTTTTGAATAAAAAATTATATATTTTATTCTATCTTATTCTACCAACCAAACATAATAATAGTCTTTTCTAAAGAATTTAAGTTCTATTTTTTTTATTCTATTCCTTTAGAATATCCATTCTATTCTATTACACCATTTCATTCTACGAAACAAACAACACCTAAATGTTAGATATGTATGATTTGAAAATTAACCAAAACATTAAAAAGGAAAAAAACTGAAATACATGATCCATATACAAACCACACACTAGCAGCTCTTCACAGGACCATATTAAATTGAAAAACAATAAAAAGATATATATATATATATATATATATATATATATATATATATATATATATATATATATATATATATAACTCTTGAGAGCTATATATTCATACAACTTCATCGATAAACAACTGATTAAGCTATTTGGACAATAGAAAAATTGAATCTCGATTTTGAAGGATCCCAATAAAGAGCAACAATTATATCATTTTTCTTCAAAGTCCTTCTCTTGACAAACTCAGGAATCCATCCGTTGAGAAAAACATAGCCTTTAAAGGAACCATATCTCTTGAAAACTAGACATGCTCAGTTTCTATATCATAATCCCAAACCCCAACTTTCATTCACTGAACTTGATTGCACAAGAAGTCTTGACATGTGCCCTATGTCACTCTCTATTAACTTTTTCCTTATCTTCTATATATCCTCATATACTGAGTTACTCTTATCAAAGATTCATCGAACAAAGTTAGTTGAGTAGAAACTCTAGTATCATCACTTCCACTTAAGGCATCCAAAAGAGAAAAACTCATCACCTTTTGAGGCTTAAAATCGTATGAGATTTTCAGTTGGGAAGAAAGAGTTAGGCTATGTTCTTTATGACTGAAAAAAACTGAACTGAACTGAACTGAAACTTAAATAATAATATAATCCTTTAAAAATAGCAATAATTAAAATAAAAATCTGAAAAAAATAATAACGGTTCTAATAATAATGATAATAGTAATAATTAAAAAAAAATAATTATAAAAAATAATTATGATTATAATAAGTAGTGATAAATTATTGAACTGAACTGAATTAATTACTGAATTGAACTGATTGATACTGAAATTAAGTAATAAAGAACAGGCTTTAACTCAGTTGACATCTCACTCTTTTCTTCTTCATTTTCTTTCTTTCTCTTTCCCATCGGATAAGAAAAAAGAGGAGGCACATGAAACTCCATTGTGCAAAGAAAAATATGAGAGGCTTAAATCAAAGAATGAAAGGCCTAACAAAGCTTAAGTAATTATATTTTCTGTATAATTTTTTTTTACTTCATTATATAAAGTAACTTCATAATAAAAACAAATTTTTGTTAAGAACTCATGATGTACAAAAAAAAAAAAAAAAAATGTCAGGACCTAAATAAAAGTGCCGAAAACATCCCGAGTAGGCTTTAAAAATAATATGAGCAAGTGAGTTTTTAAATATAAAATTAAGCTTCACTAACTGCCACATAAAAACAAATAAGTTTTCAATAATGAAGGACCTAATCGGACTGATCTGCTTTTCTAGTATATCATAGCATATTAATAAAACATACTTCTATTTTCCATATATAGAATTTTACCATTTAAAAAAACTTTAAATAGCATTCTTGATGATAAGAGTGAAGTCTTCCGGTTGCCATTTCCATAAGAGAACAAAAATAAAATAAATAGAGATTACATATAATCTAAAAAATTCAATCAAGCTTTTAATGTAGAGACCATAAATATAAACTCAATCAATAATTATAGGTAAGTCAAAGTTGATTTTCTTAAATCTTGTTATTGTCGCACCACTCTTATTACTCTTAGTAACTCAAACTCGACCTAGTATAATAAGATTGATACACTTATCTCAGCTTATTCTTGAGCAAAGATTCCAAAATGTATAATTGGACCTAAAGTTCATTTATGCAATTTCTATTCTGTATAGTTGATAATTAGACTTACTGTCACAGTTCTAAAAACATTATTTATGCCAATTTGCACTAGTGGAAAAATGCTCATTAGCCACGCCTCACTAGCGACGTCTCTTGTAACACACCTCGCTAATGAATATCAATTACGACGATCCTTGTATCGAAATTGTCAATAGCGATGCTCATATGTTCCATGTGTAGCTTTTGATGGGTCAATATCGACGCTCTTTATAAACGTTCATCGCTATTGAACTTATAATTTAAATGAATTTATCAATACCATTGAACGTAGATAATGTTCTCGCTATTCATTGGATAATAGCAACGTCTGTAAATCTCGTGTGTCGCTATCGACCTTCACATCATTGTTAATTCGAAATTAATTCATCAATAATGACAGATGTAAGAAACATGTGTCACTATTGACTTTACTCCACACGATGTGTCTCGTTCCAACACATCGTGTAAAATAACAAAAAAGAAACAGAAATGTTGAGAGGAATCAAGTCAATAACGATGCGTGTGACCATTGACCGTCACTATTGACATAATTGCTCCACACAGCGTGTCTATTTTTCACACACTGTGTAAAATAGCTAAAAAGAAACAGAAATGTTGAGACGAATCAAGTCAACAACGATGTTTGTTTGTCATACGCATTGCTATTGACTATGAGACGTTGTGTTGGAGTAATTATATCTCTTTATTCGGTTACAATTCACTCCTAAAGTCCTAAATATTTTCACTACTCACTTTGTCTTCTCAAGGTCATCTTTGTCTAAGTCTTCATCTTCTCCACCTCTCCTTAGTCTTCGTCTTCTCCAGCTCGCCTTGAACCCTTCATCTTCGTCTGCGTCCTCGTCTTCTCTAGCTCATCCTCGTCCGCGTCTTCGTCTTCTCCAGCTTCATCTTTCTAGGTGCAATATTATTCCTCTGCTTCTCAACTAATTTTTGAGCATTTATAATGCTTTTTCGAATGACATAAATCTTTCTAAATGAATCTTTTGCTGAATTAGAGTTTTATTTGAGTTAAACATCCAAAAAATTTGTGTGAAAGAACTAAGAACGTAAGCTTAAATCCATATTTCAGTCAATTGCTTCTTACTCACCATAGTAATAAGTGATTGATGAAAAGTTACATCCTTATGTTCGATATCAAATTAGTGTGATTTCTAGCACTACACTACTAGGATTTCCAATTGAAGTTTAAGCTTTTTTTTATCATATTTACTTAACCATTTGCCCGATTAGATAAATAGGAATAAAGAAATAGAATTATATGAACCAAAATCTTGGCATTGAGTTTCATTCGGAGAAGTCACCATCTTTAGCCACAAATGCTTTCATTATGTTTAACTTAAGTAATCTTTATTAACTCAGTTTTAGAAAGTGAACCCAAATCCTTAGTACTTTTATTAAACTTCTCAAAACAACAATCATTTTTAGTCTAAACACAACCAAATGTTTTAAATCAATTCATTTAGACTTCAATAGTCTGTTAAATAACTAATGATTTTACAGAATCACTATGGATTGATCTTTGTATTGAAGTACATTGTATTACTTGATATGATAGGGTACATTGCTCTAGAAGCATGCATACATTTTATGCGCATCAAAGATGCTTGGTGGAAAAAGATTAAATATATTGTTGAGTTTACAACACCCATTTATGAGATGCTAAGATTTACCGAGAATTCTACATTCTTTAATGTGGTTTATGAAATCTCAATATATCGTTAGAATAAAAGTAACACTTCACTATATTTTTATATTTTGCCTTCTTTAGTTATAAATCCTAACTTTGACAATGTGGTTTGGAGTTAATGTTACAAAATAATTATTTTCTTTTTATAAACTAGGGGGCTAAGCCCCAAATCAAATAAAAATGAAGGCTATTCTAATATACTTTTAGAAGTAGAGGAATTGGCTAATATTTCTCATGATTTTACCCTAATTAAAAAAATTAAATAACTTAAATTTTAAACTAAACATTACGAACCATTAGTGTTAGGCTTAATACATCATTTGCCCTTTGTTCAAAAAAACTTGATTTCTTCCTGAATTTTTAAAATATTTTGATAGCCCCTCAACTTGTTTAAAATGTAATTAATTAATCACTTTAATTGTAAAAAAAAGAAAAATCTGTATCGAAATGTGTGTTGCATGTAATAGATTAAAAATATTAAAAATGAACTTCTTCCTTGCTCAACTCTAGAACTTGTGTTTTTTGATATTAGAACCTTATATATTTCATCCTTGGTCGTTTGTCCAAGATGCATATAACGCATCTTCCAAATGTAATATATTACATTTTATACAAGTTCAAAAGGAAAAATGATGTATTAAGGTTGCTATTATAATTCATGTAATTATTTGTATCATTTAAATTTGGCCTAATACGTCAACAGCTCCATGAACTTGTCTAAAATAGTAGATTGGCTTCTTGAACTTTTCAAGTGTCTCACCAGCTCCTTAAATTTGCTTATTTCGTATCAACAACTCCCTAAACTTGTCCATAAAAGTATATTAGCTCCCTGAACTTTACAAGTGTTTCACCAACTCCCCAAACTTGCTTATTCTTGATATAACCCGGGTTGAAAATCCGGATTCTCATATGGAGCGAATACGTCTACCAGATGGACCTGTTACTCGAGCACGAGCTAAGCAGTTTGAAGAGGAGCTCCAAACGTATGTGGTGCAAATGTTAGATATGTCGGACCAAATTGACACAGGTGGAATTCAAGAAGCTATAACTTTTTCATACCTCTCGGGTTATTCGGAAAGCGGACACATCAAAGAAACCGAACATGGACTAGATAAAACAAGCGGTGAAATTGAGTAAAAAAAAACCACCATGTGAATTTTAACCATTTGGATTTATTGGGAAAATAAAATCAATTCAATATGAATTGATTTAATTATTTCAATGGTTAAAATCACAATTTCAACACAATATGAACCTAATCAATTCCATGAGAATTGAGTCTTATTTTCTCATTTGCATTATTGTCAAATTATGTGTATTGATTTTCTTTGTCTTAATGGTTTGACTAAATAAAGTACTTAAATGCCCTTGTATTATTATTGTTATCAAAGATATGTAAGGGCAATTCAAGTCATTGTTTGTATTTGCTTTACCTATTTAAAGGTGAGCTTTTTCATATGTAAGACACAAGTTTCATCTTAATAAAAATATTACTCTTAAAGAGTTGTGAGTGGTTTCTCTTGTGTTCTTTGGGGCACTACTTTGAACAATTCGGGATTAAACCCTTAATTGTTGGAGACTGGGATTGGGTCTTTACAACCTAGTTTTGTAAGGGTTCTTTTCTGTCTGACCCTGATTCGTTAGCTTTCCTAGGGATCAAATCTAGTTGTCGGGTTTTCGAGGCATTGTTCCTCGTGGGTTCGCATCAGTTTGGTATCAGAGCCGACCTCTAACTTTTCAGGTTTTATCTATCTGTGTTTTTTTTTCCTTTCTTGTTTTTTTTTCGTCAAACATTACAATTTGAATTTATATTCTAATCTGTAGTTTTGAATCATTGGGTTTAGTTCTTGTTCTAATTCAAATTCATTAAATAAAAAAAAGGTTCAATCAGTTTTTTTTAAGTTTTATTTCTGAACTTAGTATTTTAATTTGTTTTATTTGTAATTTAAAAAAAAATATAAAAAAAAAAAATCGAAGTGCACTAAAAAAACAAAACAAAAAAAAAACAAAGTATGCACTAACAAGAAAAGAAAAAAAAAATACAACTTCCCAAAGTCACAGCAAGTGTGAAAAAGAAGGTGTAGTACTCCTTTCTTATTTTATGTTCTCTTTCTCATAAATAAATAAATAAATAAAAAGTCTTACACAATTAATATAGATAATAATTTGAGGAATTACAAAATTAAGTTCAATTTTTTTTTTTACTCAATGATAAATTTTTTTCCTATTTATTATTTATAACGTCAACACTATATTTTGGTCTTCGAGTTGCTTATCCGCGTTCCGTTCATTATTTAGCGTCTTGCTTCTTAGGTTGTACGATTAGATTTTGGTTTTTGACTATTGGGGTTATAAAACTGAATTTGTTCGACTGAGTTCTTTAAAGAACACTATAAGAGAAATCGAGCGGTAAAAGGCACAGAGTGGTGAGTATATTAGAGAGAATAGCAAAAAAAAAAGAAAAAAAAAAGAGTGAAACACCGAGTGAATCGTGAGGTTTTTTATTATTATTATATTTTACTTGATCTATTTGAATTTCTTTTGCACAATAATATGGCAGACGATCAAGTGTTAACGATGCTAAACCGATTGATGGAACGTATGGACGTCATGGAGGAAAATTATCGAGTTGCTCTAGAAGCAAATCGAGTTGGTGGAGAAAATCGGCGTGATAATGAAGAAAGACGGAATAGACAACGGGATGATAATGCTAGAGACGACAGGGGTCTTGGAAATGTAAAACTGATAATTCCCTCGTTCAATGGTAAAAGTGATCCTGAAGCTTACCTAGAATGTGAGAAAAAAATTGAACTCATATTCGATTGTCACAATTATTCAGAGGAGAAGAAGGTGAGAGCAGCAGTAATTGAGTTCACGGATTATGCATTAGTCTGGTGGGATCAACTTGTCACCACAAGAACCAGATGTAGAGAGCCGCAAGTTGACACGTGGGATGAAATGAAGACTGTTATGAGAAAGCGGTTTGTCCCTAATGATTACTATGAAGGTTTATATAGAAAATTGCAAGTCCTTCAACAAGGTTCAAAGAGTGTAGAGGCATATTTCAAGGAGATGGAGATAGCGATGTTGAGAGCCGATGTCGTTGAAGATCGAAGAGCTACTAAGTCTCGGTTTTTAGCAGGTCTTAATCGGGATATAGCTAATATTGTCGAGTTGCAACACTGTGTAGACGTGGAAGACATGGTACATGCAGCAAAGATAGTAGAACGACAACTCAAGGAGAGAAAGTATGACAAATCCTACGCGGGAGGTTCATCATCTTCTAACTCTAATTGGAAGAACCGGTGGGGTAACCAAGAGAGAGGAAGCATATTTCCTTCAAAGTTTGACAATGCCAAACACAAGTCAGACTCAGTTGACAAAAATAAGCAGAAGGGAGAAGAGAAACCGAGACCAAGCAAACTTCAGTGTTTCAAATGTTTGGGATTCGGTCACATAGCATCCGAATGCACAAATAGACGAGCCATGATCATGAGGGGCAGAGAAGTAGTCACTGACACTGAAAGTGATTGTGATGAGGCCGAAGAAGAAGACGAAGAATCTGAGGAGGCAGAATGCTTCACTAGAGCTGAACGAGGGGAGTCGTTAGTCGTCCTACGACTATTGAATTCTCAAATGAAGATTGCCGAGGACAAAATACAACGGGAAAACATCTTCCACACTCGATGTCTCATGCAAGGCAAGGTATGTAGTGTGATTATTGATAGTGGTAGTTGTGCTAATGTAGCTAGTACCACCTTAGTAGAGAAGCTAGGGTTACCAGTCACAAAGCACCCGCGCCCTTATAAATTGCAATGGTTAAATGATTGTGGGGAGATTAAAGTAAATAAACAAGTCTTAGTGTCCCTCAAAATTGGGCAATACAAGGATGAAATACTGTGTGATGTAGTACCCATGCAAGCTGGTCATATTTTGTTGGGTAGACCATGGCAGTTTGATAGAGATGCTATGCATTTAGGGAGAAAGAACCATTACAGTTTTGAACATGTTGGTAAAAAAATTGTTTTAGCTCCCTTAACGCCTACAGAGGTCTATGAAGACCAAATCAAGCTTAGAAATCATAGTGGGTCTATTTCTAATAAAACTCATGTATCATCTAATGATAACCAAGAGTTGAGAGAAAAGCATGGTGAGAAGAATGATGAAATTAAGGATTTGGTGAGAGAAAAGCAAAAGTCAAAAAAAAAAAAATGAGAGAATCGATAATGATGTGGCCAAAGAGCGAGAGAGCCGAGGTAAAAGTAATTCTGAAATTGCAAAAGGTGAGGGGCCACATGCAAAAGGAGAGTCAAGAGAAAATGACAGTGTGGGGCGGGGTAAGGCTAATTTCTTTGCGAGGTCCAACGAGGTTAAGTATGCTCTTTCTGTAAATAAACCTGTCTTATTACTTGTTTATAGAGAAGCATATGTAAGTCAAGCTGATAATGTCCTGCCTAGTTCTTGTATTTCTCTTTTGCAGGAATATCAAGATGTCATGCCCGAGGAATTGCCTGAAGGATTACCACCTATTCGGGGCATTGAACATCAGATCGACCTAGTACCAGGGGCAGTCATTCCTAACCGTCCAGCATATCGGTGTAATCCTGAGGAAACGAAGGAGTTACAACGTCAAGTGGAGGAGTTACTTGCTAAAGGGTACGTGAGGGAGTTGATGAGCCCATGTGCCGTACCTGTGCTTCTTGTTCCCAAAAAAGACGGAAGTTGGAGAATGTGTGTTGATTGTCGAGCCGTCAACAACATTACGGTAAAATATCGTCACCCTATTCCTAGGTTAGATGATATGTTGGATGAATTACATGGAGCTATTGTGTTTAGTAAAATAGATTTGAAAAGTGGATACCATCAGATTAGGATGAAAGAAGGGGATGAATGGAAAACCGCATTTAAAACTAAACACGGATTGTATGAATGGCTCGTTATGCCTTTTGGTCTGACCAATGCACCGTCAACTTTTATGCGCTTAATGAATCATGTGTCGCGTGCATTTATAGGCAAGTTTGTGGTGGTCTACTTTGATGACATATTGGTATATAGTAGGTCTTTAGAAGAGCATTTAGGTCACTTAAGGAGTGTCTTTGATGTGCTTAGAAAAGAACAATTATATGCTAACTTGTCTAAATGTTCCTTTTGCACAGACCAAATTATTTTCCTTGGTTATGTTGTGTCTGCTAAAGGAATTAAAGTAGATGAGGAAAAGGTTAAAGCAATCCACGATTGGCCTACACCTAGTAGTGTGTCTGAGGTGCGAAGCTTCCATGGCTTAGCATCATTCTACAGACGATTTGTGAGGGACTTTAGCACTTTAGCTGCTCCCCTCACTGAGGTGATTAAAAAGACAGTAGGATTTTCATGGGGAATAGAACAGGAGAATGCTTTTAACATTTTGAAGGATAAATTATGTTCTGTTCCTGTACTTGCATTACCTAACTTTGAGAAAGCATTTGAGATTGAATGTGATGCCTCCGGCATAGGTATTGGTGCTGTTTTGATGCAGGATAAAAGACCAATTGCTTTCTTTAGTGAGAAGTTGAGTGGGGCTTCACTTAATTACCCCACCTATGACAAAGAGTTATACGCTCTAGTGAGGGCGTTGGAAACATGGCAGCATTACCTTTGGCCCAAGGAGTTTGTTATTCACTCTGATCATGAATCCCTAAAACACCTCAAGGGACAAGGTAAGTTGAATAGACGACATGCCCGGTGGATGGAGTTCATTGAGACTTTTCCATATACTATTCAATACAAGCAAGGTAAAGAAAATGTGGTGGCTGATGCACTATCGCGCAGGTATATTCTTTTAAGTTCCTTGAATACTAAGCTCTTGGGATTTACACATCTTAAGGAATTGTATAATGGTGATGTTGATTTTGGTGATATGTACCTTGCATGCGGTAAGTCTGCGGTGGACAAATTCTATTTACTTGATGGCTTTTTATTTCGTGAAAATAGACTATATGTGCCACAATGTTCATATCGAGAATTGCTTGTCCGGGAAGCCCACGATGGTGGACTGATGGGACATTTTGGGGTTCGTAAGACTTTAGATATTTTGCATGAACATTTCTTTTGGCCAAAGATGCATAGGGATGCCAATAGACTTTGTTCTAGGTGCATCGCTTGTAAAAAGGCTAAGTCTAAGGTTTTGTCCCAAGGTCTCTATACCCCGTTACCCGTGCCTACGGAACCCTGGGTAGATATTTCTATGGACTTTATTGTTGGGTTACCTAGGACAAAGAAAGGTCGTGATTCCATTTTTGTTGTGGTTGATAGGTTTAGCAAAATGGCACATTTCATTGCACGCAATAAAACCGATGATGCCACCAATGTTGCTGACCTTTTCTTTCGAGAGGTCGTAAAGTTGCACGGAATACCAAAAACTATAGTATCCGACCGAGATGCTAAATTTTTAAGTCATTTTTGGCGTGTTTTGTGGAGTCGATTGGGTATTAAGCTTTTGTATTCTACTGCTTGTCATCCTCAAACGGATGGACAAACCGAGGTCGTTAATCGAACTCTTGGTCAAATTTTACGTACTGTGGTTGGGAAAAATCTTAAGAATTGGGAAGAGTGTTTACCTATGGTAGAATTTGCATATAATCACAGTATTCACTCATCTACTTTGTTTTCACCATTTGAAGTTGTTTATGGTCTTAACCCTCTTACTCCTATGGATTTACTCCCTTTACCTGTGGATGCTAGGTCTAGTACAGATGGCGTTAAGAAAGCAGAATTAGTGCAATCGATTCATGAGAAGGTTCGCAAGCACATTGAAGAAAAAAATAGACGGGTTGCTTCTAAAGTAAACCAACATCGTAAACGGGTTGTGTTTGCACCTGGTGATTTGGTGTGGGTGCATTTTCGAAAAGAGAGATTTCCCGGACTTCGTAAAAATAAGCTTCAACCCCGAGGCGATGGTCCTTTTCGAGTTTTGGAGCGCGTTAATGACAACGCTTACAAAATTGATTTACCTGGTGAGTATAATGTATCAGCTACTTTTAATGTTACTGATTTATCTTTTTATGATGCAGATTCTGATTCGAGGTCGAATCCTTCTGAGGAGGGAGGGAATGATATAACCCGGGTTGAAAATACGGATTCTCATATGGAGCGAATACGTCTACCAGATGGACCTGTTACTCGAGCACGTGCTAAGCAGTTTGAAGAGGAGCTCCAAACATATGTGGTGCAAATGTTAGATATGTCGGACCAAATTGACACAGGTGGAATTCAAGAAGCTATAACTTTTTCATACCTCTCGGGTTATTCGGAAAGCGGACACATCAAAGAAACCGAACATGGACTAGATAAAACAAGCGGTGAAATTGAGTCAAAAAAAACCACCATGTGAATTTTAACCATTTGGATTTATTGGAAAATAAAATCAATTCAATATGAATTGATTTAATTATTTCAATGGTCAAAATCACAATTTCAACACAATGTGAACCTAATCAATTCCATGAGAATTGAGTCTTGTTTTCTCATTTGCATTATTGTCAAATTATGTGTATTGATTTTCTTTGTCTTAATGGTTTGACTAAATAAAGTACTTAAATGCCCTTGTATTATTATTGTTATCAAAGATATGTAAGGGCAATTCAAGTCATTGTTTGTATTTGCTTTACCTATTTAAAGGTGAGCTTTTTCATATGTAAGACACAAGTTTCATCTTAATTAAAATATTACTCTTAAAGAGTTGTGAGTGGTTTCTCTTGTGTTCTTTGGGGCACTACTTTGAACAATTCGGGATTAAATCCTTAATTGTTGGAGACTGGGATTGAGTCTTTACAACCTAGTTTTGTAAGGGTTCTTTTCTGTCCGACCCTGATTCGTTAGCTTTCCTAGGGATCAAATCTAGTTGTCGGGTTTTCGATGCATTGTTCCTCGTGGGTTCGCATCAATTCTGTAACAACTAAATACAAAAACCATAATACTAATTATCGATCCTCATCAATTCAATCTCTCAAATCTGCAATACTAACTCTTATAATAGGTTGAAAGGTATGAGAAGCGAAAAATTATCTCTCGAATAGATGAAGACGTACTTTTAGAATTTAAGTTTAATAAGTTTTTGTATTTAGTTGTTATAGAATAAGCAAGTTTGGAGTTGGTGAGACATTTGCAAAGTTCAAGGAGCTAATCTACTTTTATGGACAAGTAAAGGGGGCTGATGATAAGAAATAGGCAAGTTTAGGGAGCTAGTGAGACACTTATAAAGTTTAGGGAACCAATCTACTATTTTGAACCAGTTCAGGGAGCTGCTAATATATTAGGTTTTTAAATTTTAAATATAATGAATGGGTAAATTACACCCATGGCCATTGAACTTTGTCCATTTTAATATTATGGTCACTGAACTTCAATTCTTAACTGTATGGCCACTAAACTTTATATTTTTTTTTATCACTGGTGGCCATTCAACTTTAACCAAGTCCTCAAAATGACTGTTAACGACATCAAAATGAAAATATTCAACAATTAAAGTTGTTCAGAACGACCGTTACCATGAAACCACATTTTTTATTTTCCAAAATCACCTTTTTTGAAGCTTTCTCTCTCTAAAAATTCACTTTCTCTCTCCTAACCAAACAACACCTAAATGACCTCAAAACGAAAATTTTCAAGAATTAAAGTTCCTTAGAAATTTATTATTAACTCTTCGATTTTTTTATTTTCAAGCTGTTAACAGTCGTTTTGAGGCGTTGAGTGGCCACCGGTGTTAAAAAGTGTAAAATTCAGTGGTTATACTGTTAAGAACTAAAGTTAAGTGGTTACAATGTTAAATGGGTAAAGTTCAGTGGTCATGGGTGTAATTTACCCTATAATGAATAGATAATAATGTCTTTTCAGTAAGTTTGCTTGAACGAGTTTAAATATTAATGTAGTGCCTTTGTATCACAAGTTGAACTCAGCCGCTGTAGCAAGGAAAGACAACTCTACGGATTTGATCCATGAATTGATATCTCCGGGTTCGAATCCCGGCAGCGGCAATTTTTTTTCATTCCTTCATTTTATGTTTTTTCCTTACTTTTCGTTGAATTTTTTTTTTGTTTAAGAAAAAATTCCTAATTTACTCTCTCCTTATCATGAAACATCTTCATTTAACTATTTTTGTACTATAATTATAAAGTTTAAATTTTCCTCATCATTTTTTAAGGAAGTTTATATATATTTCTAATGTATGAAATATACAATTTTACTTTTTAATGTTTCCAGAAAAATCAATTTTACTTTTAGTAAACAAATACGATACAAAGTCGATACTAGTCTAATTGGATTGATATGATTATGACACAATATTTTTTTTATTGGTTTGAAGTTTAAAAGCTTAATACATAATTTGTCCTTTGAACTTGTACAAAAAAAACTTTATTGATCCTCTGAACTTTTGAAGTGTCTTAATAGCTCCTGAATTTACATAAAATGTTCCGTTAACTCCCTGAACTTACGCAAAATGTAATCAATTAATCACTCGATTGTAAAAAAATAAGTTAAATGCGGAAGATGTATTGCATACATCTTTAAAAAAGTAAAACAATCAAGGTCGGGGTATGCATTTCTAATATTGACAAATTTTATAGTTGAGCAAGTAAGAACTTCATTTTTAATTTATTTTATGAATTATGTAATAACAATCTAAGACGTGTATAATACATCTTCCGCATTTAACTTACTTTTTTTTTTTGCAACTGAGTGATTAATTGATTATATTTTATGCAAGTTCAGAGGACTAACTGAACATTTTATGTAAGTTCAAGAGGCAATCGAGACACTTCAAAAGGTAAAGGAGCCAATCAAGTTTTTTGAACAAATTCAAAAAACAAATCATGTACTAAACCAAGTTTAAATCATTTGATATTAACATGATAAATGACATGACAGATTTTTTTTTTTTTTTTGAAACCGACATGACACACTTAGTATCGAGTAATCTCATTGACTTAAAAGTACATTATAATACCCTTCAGTTGTAATCTCAAAGTTATAAAAGTAACTTATTGGGCCTCACTTTTTTAAGGAATGAGTTGAAAATTGATGACATGACAAGTTAACCAATATTGACCGATTCTTTTTACTAGTTATATATTATATTGGAAAGCCACTCATAAAGTTGTGTATATTAGTATGCAAAATTAAAAAATTATACACCAAAATTTAATATGAGATAAAAAAATTGTACACTTGGTATGTAATTTTCTCATTGAAAATGTGAAAGTTGTTATTTATAAAGGTGAAAAGAAAGAAGATACCGATGATTCTACATTCTTTAATATTGTTCATAAAATCTTAGGGTGCGTTTGGTTTGGGATCTTTAGGAATGGGAATGGGAATGAGAGGGTTTCATTCCTTTTGTTCTTGTTTGTTTAAAAAAAAACTCATTCCCTTTATCCATTTTAGATTATAGGTTTATCCCACTTTAGGTTAACCCATTACCCCAAGCCATGTAGGGAATTAGATTCACTTTACCCCCATTCTCTTTCCTAAACATATCCAAACACATAGGGGAATTAATGCTTATTCATTTCCTTTCCTTTAGTTTCCCTTTCTTGATTCCTTTTCCCTTACCCGTTGTGAACCAAATGCCCCCTTAGTGTATTGTTGGAATAAAAGCAACACTCTATTACATTCTTATATTTTTCCTCCCTTAATCATAAATCCTAGCTTTGATAGTGGTTAGGGGTCAATGTTATAAAATAATTGATAAAAACCAAATCACTTTTTTTCTTTTTATGAACTAGAGGCTAAATAGTAGGAGTGCATATAAAAATCCGTAAAACCGAAAAACCAAACCGAAAATAAGGTTAATCGAAATCAATGGACTAGTGTACAGTTTTTAATTTTAAAAATAGTGATTAATGATTACAGTTACATTTTTCATATTCTAAAAACCGCGGTTAACTGAAACCGACCGAATTCAATTAAGGGTTAATTTCAAATATAACCCATGTGGTTTCAATTTTTGGCAAATAAATACTTGTGGTTTGATTTCGAGCAAATAAATACCTGTGATATGCTCCGTTTTTCAAAAACGCAGAAATGGATGATAACGTCATCTATATCCTGACGTGACCGAGGGTAATTTAGTCAATAAGAGTTAATTTCAAATAAATTGTTGTGGTTTGCATGCTTTTGCAAATAGGTACCTGTGGTTTGGATATTTTTACAAATAGATACCTGTGGTTTGGATGTTTTTACAAATAGACACCCGTGGTATAACAAACCATAAACAAACACTTAATTTAGGCAAATATTGTCCAAAAACTGAAGCGTAATAACTTTGGAAATTTCATACTAATGAGTAGTCACAAAATAGATAACAGAGAATTTGCCATTTCCATGTCATAATACAAATACAAAAACATGTAATCAACGAAGTGATCACACATTGTCCAAAAAAACCCTTAACTATGCGGCAACTGATTTCATTGTTTATGCCACATAATAGATTACAAGTTCAATTATCAAGCCAAAATAATTATTTTTGAAGTTGTGTTTTTTTTTTTTGTGTTTACAAAAACATACAAACCACGGGTATCTATTTGCAAAAATATCCAAACCACAAGTATCTATTTGAAAAAACACGCAAACCACAACAATTTATTTGAAATTAACTCTTATTGACTAAATTACCATCGGTCACGTCAGCATATAAACAACGTCATCATCCATTTCCGCGTTTTTGAAAACGGAGCATACCACATGTATTTATTTGCTCGAAATCAAACCACAGATATTTATTTGCCAAAAATTGAAACCACAGGGGTTATATTTGAAATTAACCCTTCAATTAAATATATAAAAATATATTTATTCATATATATATATATATATATATAATTATATATTATCCCACTTAAAATAAAGGAAAAAGTAAAAAAATAAACCATGTGGTTCATGTTATTTTCAAACATAGACTATGTGGTTTAAAAGTTGGCAAACAGGTACTTTGATGTTGCTTATGTTAGCAAACACAGTCAAAATTGACTAACAGTGTTAAAAAAGTTAAAAGTCAAAAAGAAAAAAATGTTAATTTTGTTAACAAACAAGTCAAAATTGACTATCGGTAAGGTAATAGCTTACCAAGGCGATGATCAGTAGATGGTCGGAAAGATGATCAGCCACAATGGGAATGAGACACGGCTCAGATTCCTAAACTATTGGAAAAAGATTATTTTCTAAAAAGCTACTTTTCAGATAAAGACAACCAGATGAGAAAATTGAATAAACAAACACCATGTTAAACTTTGGAGCACGGATTCCGATCCCTCCTCTAACTTTTTGCTAATCTCATTTTAGGCGGTAAGAGTGGTCTATTATGATAGATGTTAAGGTAAAATTGATATTTGTTATTAAGTTTGGGAGAAATTTTGCAATTTAATCCTATCATCTATTATCTTTTGGAATTTCCCTGCAAGAAATGAAGTGGTGGTGGCAAATAAATACAAAAATAATAAGATAAATTAGACGGCGGCCAATTAGCGGTTAATATCCGCTTGGAAAATGGCGGGAATCTGTTTACCCAATCCAACCTCCAGTTTCAGGGTACCAAAACTGAACAAATTCTTTCACGTTTCAAGTTTTCAAATTCAAAATCTCTCCTGAATTCATCTATTTACCTAGGCTACCCCCAATTTTGCAGAAAACCGTAGGAGTTCGATGTTGCTCAGGTGCTCGTAGTAATGAAAAGAGGATCAGAATTGAAACTAAAGCTAAAACTCCCCAAATTTTGCAATTAGCCGTGAGCGGAGTCACGGAGCTTTTAAGGGTCTTATCTTTCTTCAGCAGTGACAGGTTCTTTCAATTCTCTCTGTTTCTCTTTCAGATGTGTGTTTATTGATTATTGTTTTTAGTTTTCTGTGTTACGTAGATTGGGTAGTGTAAGATATGAAGATAGGGATGAGACATCTGTTTCAAGTGTTGATGATGTTATAATGATTCTTAAGACCGATTATGAGAATGCTTATTTTGTTACAGGTAATACTAAAATTTGAATTTGTTTTGTAGTTTCTCTGGGCTGTAGTGAATTGATGGTTTTCTTTTTGTTTTGAGATAGGGAATTTCACTCTGTCAATTTACACTGAAGATTGCCTCTTTGAAGATCCTACTATTAGATTTCGAGGTAAGATGATGATCACGTTGTGTTTGATAAAATGCTTCTGCTTGACTTCCTATTATTTTTAAGTCTCTTTACTATTGTTTAAAGGCTTTGCTTGACTCAACTTTGTTTCCAAGAAAACAAACTGTCCAATGTGGTGTTGATTCTTTGCATTTATGAAAAAGAGTAGTTAATTTACTGATGGATTATTAAGTGATAATCACATGAAATTCCTTGACGAACTTCTCATTATGTTAGCTAGGTCCATCTATTCAATCTCTCAATTGGTGTCTCGCTATACCTTCCTGAAAAAGAAGCTTGTAATTTGTCTCCCATGTTATTGTTTTACATACAAAACTCTAATTTGATTAACCTCATTTAAACAATTTTACCTTGCGTGAGAATTTGAAATTATAGCAGTGGAATGAACATCACAAATTCAAATATTACCTCTTTATTCTTTCACCACAATTTGAAATCTCTAAAACTTTTTCTTCTTCGTTTTGGAACAACAGGTACTGAGTTGTATTTACGGAATTTGAAATTGTTGGTTCCTTTCTTTGATTCTCCATCAATTGGCTTACAAAATATTGAAAAGGTAATTGTTCTGTTCAAGTAAAGCTAAAGTTGCTTTGTGGCTCTAGTTGTTTGAACTATGACAGGTCAAACCATCTGAAATGTTCACCGTTTAATGTCTCTGCTTAGGCGTTTTTGGTTCTAGATTCAATGGATCTAACGCTTTTGCTTTCTTGGGACAATTATACAATTTGTTTTTTCTTATCAGTGTCACTGTCAATTGTTTTTGAGGTAAGTATTTCTTACATGCAGGGAGCTGATTCTGAAACGACTTTGCTTGCTACTTGGAAACTAAGGTGCCTTATTATTATTATTATTATTATTATTATTATTATTATTAAGTTTGAGGTTGATTAGCTACCCTTTAGTTGATTGCTTTTGCAATCAAAAGTTTCTACTTATACTAGAAATCGAACTCGAAACCTAATTAATTTAAGCAACTTAAGACATGTCCACTCAAGCCAACCTTAGTTGGTATAAGGTTTCTTGATTAGTTATACTGTTCTATTTCCTTTCAAAGAAGGAATACTTAGGAAAGGGGCTCCATCTGTGTTTAAATGTTTGGCTACACTAGTACTCTTATTGTTCCTTTGGCGCACTTCTGAAATATGTTAGAGATTTTCGCCTCATCACAAAGAACTAACAATGGAAGGCAAAAAAAAAGATGAGCATCGAAAAGATTTATGATATGCTTGAAATGTTTTAATTTATATGAAGAAATAGCGTCCGTGTTGGGCTATGTCAGGTTTGGGCTCATCATTCCTCTACGTCTAAGCTTCATGGACAAAGAAAAGCCTTTTTGTAGAATTAAATATGTCGAGAGAGACCTTACTAATTAAGGTTGATTTGAGTGGTAAGGCCTTCAAATCATTTGAGATTTTGAATTCCACCTCTAGTGTACACAATAGACTTTAATTGGTAAAGAAACCTCCTAAAGGGTGCTAAAACAATCTCAAACCGATTAGTCGGTCCTAATGCCATCAGAATTGCTGATAGGGGGACAGAGGCTGAAAGTCACACTCACAGGTGACAAGGAATGAGAGCGGAGATTGCTACTAACGAGACAAACTTTGTTCCATGTTTCTCCGAATTGGACTTTCTGAGATTTGATGGCTCTTATGACGCTCTAGGCTTGTAAATGATAACTACTTCTTTCGTCGTCCATGCACATCAGAGAATGAAAAGGTAGATTTAGCTTCTTTTCATTTGGATGGGGATGCTCAATTATGGTTTATTATACTAGAATGGCACAATCCACATATGACATGGGACACTTTAAATCTTGCTGGAATCAACGTTTTTGGACTTCCAATGCACAGCAGTAAATTGGGAGAATTGGCCAAGCTCTAGCAAACTGGCACCGTGAATGAATATCAAAGGCACTTTCAACAATTATCTGCACGGGCTAGTGCACTTACTCAGGAGTAGGGGCTGCTGATTTTGATCAGCAGGTTATAGAAAGAAATTGCAGTTGAGGTGCGGGACCTGACAAGTGCCAAGAGCTTTGCTGATATGGATCACAAACAAGTTGATTTTAATCGTAAATCAGCAAAGAAATTTCTTCTCAAACTTAAACTTAAAAGAGTTAATCCAAATAGGTACGAAAACCTTTGCTCCAAAGGAGTTTTGATAAAAATGATTCATAAAATTGTTCATCCTTACAAACAAAACAAAAGGTTTAAATATCTCCTTCAATTAAATGTAAAAGACTTAAACACCCTGACTAGGTTACATAATAAGAAGTAAATAAGAAGTAAAGGATAGGGGTAGGATGGGACATATTGACTAAATGACATTTAGGTTAATAAACCTAAATGGCAAGACAGTAATTTAAAGACAATGGCACAACAGTAAATTAGAGGGTAAACAATGATTCTGGCAGCCTTGTCCCCTTGTCCCGTGTGGGTGTTGTGACACATCGTGTGGCTCTTGTTCTCCGGCCACCAGGTTCATTGATGCAGACATTGGGAAGCCCCTCAAACAGGTCACACAGCGTGTGCCGTGTGTGAATTACACTTCAGAGTTCGAGGGGCTTTTCAAGCATCCCACACGCTGTGTGCCCCCCGGTGAGACGCCGTGTGGGGAGTTTCCCTTCGATTCCTCCAGCAGCTCTCTTGCTCACACAACGTGTGGCTAATGGCACACACTGTATGAGACTATGGCCCCACTTCTCTTAGTCTTACACTTAAGATGCCTGCATCATTTGTCAGATTATATGAAAGAAGCAGACATCACCAGCAAGAAGAAATGTCTGATTAGCAATTGTATACGCACAGTTCAACGTTAAAAACACCCTTTGTGAAGCTGTTAAATAGGGTAAGATTGGTGGAAAGAAGCAAGAGGGATTGATCGAGGTGAGACCTAGAGGGGTTTGAGCACCAACTGGTCACCGAGAAACATTGAAAATTCAATGGCAACTGCGTACAAGGCTTTATTTTTTTTATGTAAAGCACCTAAAAATATCAATTTAGCACACATAAATCACAGAGACCACCACAAGCACTCATTATCACTTAATCCTGAATCCATCACTGAGAAACACAGGGTCTCTGATATAATTGTGATGAACTGTATACAGTCTAACATTGGTGTAAAAGATCCTTCTGGTTTGGAAGGACTTGATTTGGTGAATCTTTACTGGAACCAGATGATTAACAAGCAAGAAAATTAAAGATTATTGACAGAATCATGTGCGATGGTTCATAGAAAATTTGTAGGACAAGCTTACTATTACGTGTTTCCTTCTCTTCTCAATACAAGTGTTTCCTCCCTTTCATCAAAGTTTTCACTTTCTTTTATGGCAGCACTGGTAAAATATTATTATTCTGAAGTAATTTTTATGATTTGCAGAACCTATCTGAAATTTCCATGGAAGCCTCTCATTTCAATTGATGGAAGCACAACTTATGAACTAAACAACGAGTTTAAAGTAAGATTAAAAAAAGAGAAACCTTTCTTATTCTTCTCTCTAGTGTTCTTGGAAGATCAGGTTAATTCTGCATATTAATGATCAAATTGACAGGTTGTTAGGCATGCAGAGAGCTGGAATGTGTCGGCACTTGAAGCAGTAGGGCAGATATTCAGCCCTAGCTTTGGAAGACCAAATGGTAGAAGCTAATCAATTTCTGAAACTCTGAGGCTATTATAAGGTTTGTGTACATTTTAGTTAAAACTAGTGTCTCCTATATAAGAAACACACAGACAGATCTGAAAACCTCATTTCTCCTAAATGGTAATTGTTTCACTGTTTGGCACATGGGTTGGGTTGGGGGTTCTCCCTAGGGCCTGGTGAAAGCATGTCTGTAGTTTATAGACTGAACAGGAATAGTAAGTAATTAAGGTAGTTGCTTATTTGTTTTTTCTTTTACTTTCTACAATGCTTTGGTATGATTAAAATTATGGTAGTTTATACCCCAAAAAAGAAATACTTTAATATTACTATTAGTATTTGAGATTAATTGAGCATGATGATGATGATATACAGAGGAATAGGGCATGCGCGCATGGTTATAATATTTATTTTTCTGTTACTGGACTAATGAATTGGCTGTTTTGTGCTTCCATCTAACAAAAATTTCAAATTAATGGAGGCCATTCTGCTAGGGAATGATGATTGCTCTCTCTCATTATGCATTTGTCTTGCTGAAGTTTCAAAATTAAATTGGAATTGCTTTGCCTGCATATGTATATAATTATCACCAATTGAGGCACTTGCATCCATGGTCCTTTGAGTATTAGAAATGTAACATGAATATTATAAGGATCCGTTTGGCTATTTGTTGTTTGCTGTTCCTGGTTGTTGTTTGCTGTTTGCCTTTTGAAAAGACTGCTTTTCCAAAAAGTAGGGATTCTCTGCTTTTGTAAAAAGCTTAAAAAGACAAACAGGAACTGTCTAATTGAACACCTAAAACTTTGACTTTTAAAGTGAAAAGTCAGTGAAAAGTAGATAATCAAACACCCCTAAAGCTTCATTTTAGAAAATCAAACTCACCCAATTTTGAATTTGATTTTTCCTAATCATTTTGACTGAATTCAGGCAATAACAGTTATATAAACTACAGGAAAAATCAAATGCAAAGTTGATGAATTTAATTTTCATAAATGAAGGTTTGTAATATTGACGTTCCATTTTTTATACTTGGATGACCATGTATGCAATTAGCACGACCAATAACAATGCATGCTTTTAGGTTTTATATAGAATTCTTGTATTGTTTGGAAAAGTCAATTGCTCCAAATCCAAATGTTGTATCAATAGATTTGTTTAAATTAATCTATTGACTCTATAATTATTATTTTTTTAAAGTGATCAATTGATCTTTTGAATTCATTGACCTCCTAAACTTGTTTAAAGTGATAAGATGTTCAACTTATCCAAAATTTCTATTGTTATTGCTATGTGTACTTAGAGTTTGATTGGTTCGAGGGTTTAGAAGAGTTTAGGAGGGAAATGTTTGAGGGAGGGAGGGAGGGGATTGAGAGGGCAAGAGTTTAAGGAGGGTTTACGAGGGGAACTCGCCGAATTTTTGGAGGGTATGAAACTAATATTATGAAATTATCCTAATCCGGTTTATTTAATACCATTATTAACCCTCTTTTTCTTTTAACTCAAATTTCTTATTCTCTTATTTATATGATGGATATTTAAATAATTTATTATTTACCATTTAATTAAAAATATGTTTGTAAATGAGCTGAGCCGTTCATAAGCGGTTCGGTGTTCGGTTCGATAAAAACTTGACTGTGTTCGGTTCGATTTATAAACGAACAGGACCTGAGCATAGTAAACTCTACTCGTTTATAGATTCATGAGCCTAATATCCAAGTATTTATTTATTTATTTAATGAAATTGGAGAAGAAAATGACATTTGAAGCTAATATCCAAGTGTCAAGGTTTAAACGTCTAATACAATCATTTAAGTAATACATACATACATACATGAATCTCTTTGTTATGGCCTGTAATTGGGATCTCGTGATAAGTTTATTCACGGAAAAGTTATTGATTTTTTGTTTTTTCTATTTTTTAAGATTCAATGCAAATTTTCTTAATGTTTCATTTCAACTCCTTAATTCTTAATTGATTGACATTTCATGATTATTTTATTGGACATTATCCTCTTTAAATAATCTACATATATGAAAATGAGATTTGTCACCTAAAACAACTCCTAAATGATAAATTGACTCTTAAATCATAATTTTCCTAAATAATAAAACTTGTTTAAAAAATAGTAATTTCAAATACCCATGGTTTCACTTAAAAAAAAGTACCAATCTACAAAAACGTAAAATCATAACGTAAAATCATAGGATATTTATTTGAAATTAACCCTAAATAATAATAATAAAGTATAAATATAACTCTAAAGATGGAAACTGATAGTAATTTACCAATAACATTATATCTATTGTAAATATAATTATACTTCTAAAGTTTGCAGCTAATAGTAATTTTAAAGCACAATTATATTTCTAAAATTTGGGAAAATTACATTCATGGCCTCTGATTTTAGCATTTATTTTTATTATGGTCACTTAATTTTAAAACTGAATACTAGAATCCTTGAACTTTGCATTTTACTAATATAATGCCCATTTTTATCATTGACTAGATCAAAATGATCGCTGATGACCTCAAAATAAAATTAAAGTTATCATGTTATTAAAGTGCAAAATTCAGGAGGCATTATGTTAGTAACTTGAAAAATTAAGGAGACATAATATCAAGTTTTGAAGTTCAGGGCCATAATAAAAATAAGAGAAAAGTTGATGGCCATGGATGTAATTTACCTCCTAAAAGTTTGAAAGTTTGACCAATTTTATTCCTAACTACTATAATTATACTCTATGTAATTATGAATCTCGTTATTTTTATTCTATGTGCGTTTTATTATCATTCATTAGTAACATATCATAAAACATGTATACATGTAAAAAAATATTTTGTACACGTGTTTTTGATATGGCATATTGTTCAAAACGAAGGCTGTCTCGATCGCGTAGGCTTTGTTTAGGCGTTCGAAATCGAGAATCCGTCCCGATTTTCTCAGATTAGTCTTTCTAGGCGTTTTTTTTGCTCCTAGCCGATTTTTAGCCGTTTGGGCTCTGCCTAAGCCGCCTCGACGCCGCCTAAGTGACGATGAAGAAAATCATTTTTTATTGTGAATTAATTTTTTTCTTTATTATAATTCACTTTTAAATTGTTTTAATGATATTGGTATTGAGATGTTGATATTTGCATATTTTTAAAGATATATGTTCCAAATATACGTGGTTTTCTATATTAAATAATTCTATAATATTGTTGTTAGATAGTATAATACATATTAATTGAATTTATATAATAATTTGTTGATTAATAAACAAAAAAAAATACAACTCTGATTAATCCCGGACTAATTCCTGATTAATCCTTGAGGGTCCTGTTCGCCCGACTAGTGTCTAGCGTTTTTTACAACCTTGGGCATAGGGCATGGAATAAATTTTTTTAACTTTTTTTCCCGGTGTGTATACGTATCTCTGATATGTTATAACGAACGATAACATGACACATTGTGGAATGAAAATAACGAGATTCATGATGCACAAAGTAAGTAATTGAAAATTGGCCAAACTCTCAAATATTAGGGATATAAGTTGACACAACTTGTAAACTTTAACGGGGTGTTTGTTAGAAGGGATATAAAAGGTGGTATATGGATAAAAAAAAACACGAGATAAGTTATCCCATGTTTATTTGGAAGATAGAAGAGTGAGACAGATGAGGGATAAGCTTCTTATCCCTCAAATCCTATACCCAGGAGGGGGATGGTATAAGGAGGTGGGATAAGATCTTGCGAATTTAATAGGATGGAAAAGTCCATCTTATCCTCCAAATTAATGTTATTTAGTTTAAATAAGGTTAAAATAGTAAAATGTATTATTTTATCCTCATCTCTATCCCACATACCAAACATTGAATAATAATTATCGACTATCATATTTTTATCCTTATCCCTATCCCAACATTTATCCTTATCCCTATCCCTATCCCAAACACCCCGTAAAAATATAATGGTACCATTTTCCATAAATTTCTTTTAACTCCAATGATAGAAGTATTTTTATAAATTATCCCTAAATAATAAAACTTTCTTACCTAAGGAATCCAAACCTAGTATCTTATATTTATTTGTTTGTATGGGTTCTACAGAATTTCTTTCTAAATGAATCCAATAAATCAGTTAGAAGTTGGTGAGACATCATTTAAATTGTTTATCTTTCAATTCAAGACAACCTTTTTTTTCTAATATACCAAATTAATATTCTAAATAAGAAAAATACAAAATATTAACAATTAAAAATGATTTATCAAAAAATAAAAATTAGATTAAAAATAAAATAAATAAAAAAATCCATTAATTTTCATTCATTCCTTTCTCCAAGCATACAACAACAAAGAAAATCCTCCTTGACTCCCATTCCCATATGATCTACCGGAAGAACATGAACTTCTCCCACAATCACTACTCTCCTCCGCCCATTGCAACACACTTGAACACGACGGCGACGCCGTAGACATCGACAATGCTGCCGGCGATGACATACTTTTCCTTATCAACCTCTTCTCCGGCCCTACCATTTCCGGCCAAACACCACCATCACCCACTTGAAAAATAAACACACCATTTCCATTATTATTACAAACCCAATTGAAAACATCCCAAAAGAATTCAACTTCCATTCCACCCACAAAAATCCTCTCATTCCCTCTAAATTTCCAAGCTAATCTCTTCACAACTAAGCTAATTTCACCATCAATTTTCACAATCAAAGCTCCTCCATTACATTCTATTCCAATCTCATGTTTTGACCCCAAAAAATCAGCTCTTGAAATGTAACTCTTTTTCCCAAAAACATGTTCTCTTCTTGACAGTATTATTGCTGGCTCACTTACTTGCCGAGTCAAGATCAACCCACCACCGGATCGCCGACTCAACTCGGTCTGAAGATCACCAAGGAAGAATTCTAATCTGGCATTGCAAACAATTGCAATGTAGAAGCTTGATTGTGGCTCTGCTGAGTTATGGGTGAATTGGGCATGAGTGAAATCCCAGTAAAGTTTGAGTCTTTGGTAATTGTGGTGAGTCAAGGAGATTGATTTTGAACCGGGTTTGTTTCTGAAGAAAGAAAAGGTTGAAGGGTAGAGAGAAATTGTAATGGAGAAGGAATCTGGAGCTTGGATGATTAGGGTATGGGAATATAGGGTTTTAGACCATGTTAGGGTTAGATAAATTGGGGAATTGCAGAGTTGGGTTTGGTAAATACATGTGATTAGACTGTGTGGCAATTGAGATTGAGAATGAGATTGAGATTGGGGATTAGGAGTGTTTGAGAGTGTGTTTGGTTGGGTAAAACATGCTGGAATCATCATGTTCTATACTACTTTTAAGAGAACATTCAATTAGGTAGCTAGAGTTTTTTGTTGTTGGGTTTGAGGTTGAAGATGAAGATGAGAGAGAGAGAGAGAGAGAGAGAGAGAGAAGAGGAAATGAAATTGAAAATGGGATTGGGAGGGCTTAATTTGGTTTGGGGATTTTATATTTAAGAAAAGGGAAATGTATAAATGTTGTCAATTCACTCACCTTTGGATATAAAGTTTGAATCTTTGAGAAAAAGCATTTTGTCTTATGGTTATTTCGATTTTGGTCCTTTAATCTTTTATTTCAACATAAGAGATCTATAATTATTATTTTTTGTCATATTAAATCCTTTCTCGTCCAATTAGTTAGTTGTTAACAGAGGTTCGGATTACTTCAAGCAAGATCCAGCCAAAGGAGTTGGATGAGTCTCGATAGAGGAATCTTCAACGTTCAAGTCAGATCTGATTTAAGAGTGAAATAGCAAGAGAGCAAGTATTGCTATAAGAATAGAAAGAGTGAAAAAATTGATAAGTTCGAAGTACATTTTTAAGGGAGTAAAACCATGTAAATAGTATTGGAGGGATTCTTAGTGTCGAATAAATAGACTCTTATTAATTAAGAAATGATCATATTTGAGGCAGGTAAAAATAGAAAAATATCTCGCTTGCTCGTAGGCTTTCTAAATAGACCAAGATTATGGTACTCTAACTAGGAAGGAATCACGCATTCTGTTGCCGGATCTTAGAGTATACGGGAAACATGAGGAGGATCATGTTAGTATCGTCTACAAAAGCCAAATCTACTATTCAAATCCGCATTTTAGATTTATTCACTAATGTTATCAGTTGTGAATATCTAATTCAGTTAAAAGATAGTTACTCTTTTCATCTGTTTTTTAAATTTTATTTTTTACGGTTCGAAATAAGATTGTTATAGTTTCTCTCCATCCACATTACATATAAAAAAACAACTGCTTTCGAACCGTTAAAAATGCAAGTTTCGAATGCAGATGAAATAAATAATGCTCTATTAATCGAGTTTTATGTTCAAAGTCGATTTTTATAGTCATCACAGACTTAATATGACCAAAAAAAATTAAAAGATCAGATGCATAATATAATGTATAAAATTTAAGATCATGGGTCAATTCACTATAACTAAAATCATTAGGACCTCAATCTGTTTTTGCTTTTGTGTATGCACCCAAATTTTGTAAATTTGATTACTTCACATATAGGTTAGTTTCAAATTGAGTATCATATACACCTAAAATAAGAAAGACATAAACCACACCCTCACTTAATGTATCAAAGTGTCCAAATGTTAATAATTGCCTTATTTATTCAATTAATCAATCATATAACCTAGTCATATTTTATATCAAATGTTTGCAATTACTATACTAATATATATCACAAATTTAATACTTGAAATTAAATCTTCATCATGTGCATAATGAAAATGATTATTCCCTTTTTCCATAAAAGCATATGAAAATGATTATTCCTATAAAAGATATATGCAAGATTAGAAATACAAATTATTATTATATAACCTCCAAATAGTCATAATAAATGGAATAAAATTATATTATTATGTTTTTATGTGATAAAATACAAATTACTTCCAAATAAAACACACATTCATATAATAATTCATACATTTAGCCAAATAAATTAGGAAATTGTATTTTGAGAAAAAGTAGGTATCTTTGAAACTTTAGAATGATGAAAGCATAAGGGGGTTTTATGGTAGTAATCATAAGGATAAATAAACATTATATTATAATTTATAATGTAGGATTAAGAATTTAAATTACATTAATTATTGTATCCTTGATTTGCGCCATTGAAAGGGGTTTTAATTGAAAAAATATAAAAAAAAAAAAAAAAAATCTGTTTTGTAATAATCTTATAAATTGGATGGAAGTGAGCTGTGTTGCACTGCCCTACTCACTCACTCATGCTGATTTAATACTTTGAAAAGGGTTACCCCTTTTTTATATTATTTTCTTTCCCTTTTGCCATCTCAAAAGCCTATTTTAAATATAAAATTAAAGGTTAGTCCAACTACTTTGCAGTGCTTTTCATTTTAGCCATCAAGTAATTCTCAGCTTTATATGGCCTGAAACGATGTCGTTTTGAAGGTATTGTAGGAAATTTTAGTGAGAAGGGCTAGTGCTCCCATAACACTCCTAGTAGGATATTGACATGTGCCCTAAGTTGGTGATGGAGAATCTAAAAAGTAGTACTGTAACGATCCGATCCAGAGAGGGTAGCGCCAGAGTAGAAGGCCTCAACAAGGAATGGTCCTAAGGGATGGCGATAGGGACAGGAATGAACTGAATCCCACATCGGAAGTGGAGAGGGAGTGATTGAGGCTTATTAGTAAGATATAAATCCAATACATGCAGACGCGTTTTAAAACCGTGAGGCCCAAGGTGTTGGATTTGGACCAGAGCGGACAATATCTACATGGTATTGGACCAGGATGTTACAAGTACTCTCTTGTGTCAAGGTAAGTGTGAAGGACCAATTGAATTAAAAACTTAAACTAATAGTTAAGATCTAATTCATATTAATATTGGATCATCCACATACGTAAATGTTTACTGGGTTTGAAATATATACAACACAAATTCATTTTACCATGTGTTGAAATTTAATCAATAAATAAGATTGTAGTGATTCGGACCATCAACCACTTAATCTAAGAGTCCAATTGAACTAAAAGTTTAAATTGATATTTAGATCCAATTCATATTTAAGATAGAATGATGACCCGACGCAAGACTATTTACAACGTCCCCAATCAGATGCATAAGTTAGCAAGAGTATAAGATAATATATTAAACAATTGAGAGTAATTGTAATAAATATGTGTATGTGTCTTTATTATAGCGTTTAGTTCGTATTTATATGATGCACAATGGTAGATCCGTCAAATGGTGTTCTTTAATCCCCTCAAAAGATAACTGGACATATTTTAAGTAATTTGTGTTATACTTAATTTGGGTGTCATTGATTGTAGACCAGATTGATGGGTTCTAATCCGAGCCGGATTCTATTATTCTCCCATTGGTCCACATGTTTGAGATTCTTATTATCCAGACATCTTTGTTAATATAGGATGAGAATAAATGCATACTAATATTATTTTATATAGTATCAAATGGTAGTGTGAAAAACATCGGTCAACATTCTAATTGGGAGGATCAATCCTCCCAATAAAATCTTATACTATAGGGATACGTAATGATGATTATATCTTTGGTTTCAATAAAGGAATTGAAGGAATTAAAATGATGAAATAGTAATTCGTTTAACTGTGAAATTTGTCATACTTGTCATACGTTTTAGGATTAAGTATAAAAATAAATCTTATAATTTGGTTGATTTGTAAAGATAGTCTATATAGTTTAAAAGTTTAGAAATAGAATTCTATGTTTTGTCCAGTTTATAAACTCAGTCACACCATAAAAAAATTGTTACCGTGGCTATTAACTCCAAAATGGAGCGATTTGAAGAAATTAAAAAGATCAACTTTGCGAATTATCTAAAATACAAGGTTTGACTTCGTAAATTAACTAAATCACAAATATTATTTGCTTGGAAAAATTGACTTATGTATCATTTAACTGCAAATTCACAAAACACAGAATTCTTATTTAGAAACTTTTAAACCGCATAATTTAATTTAATTTTGTACTTTTCTCTAAGTTTATATATAGTATTGAATATTTACTTTTAATTTTTTTCCTTATCACAATTATATTAACTTTTATCTTTGTATTACCCTTTTCTATTTATTTATTTTAACATGGTCCTGGTCCAAGTTGAAAAGAATAGCTAATAATTAAAAGCTGCAAATCCATACAATATAATTTCTCAGTTCCAATTTTAAAGTAGTTTATTTTCCAATTTTGATGTTCAAAGTTTATTATATAGTAGGCCAACATCTCTGGTGTCATAAATGGTGCCTTTCCTTTCCTTCTTATTTTATTTTAAGGATTAATTAATCATATATTATGATAAATTAATGGGTAATTACAAAAAAATCTTATGTGATTATCTGCAATGTAATTGTGGTTTTCTACTTTGCAAAACAAGGACCATCTTATCGAATCAAAGAATTTTAACTAATACCGTTAAAAATACTGATATAATAAGAGAAAGAAGGTGTTTGTTTTGACCATAAACAAACAGAGCAAATTCAGAAGCTAAACTTCTACGATAATTCGTAATTCAATGAAGAATCCTAACCTCCGTGAGAGTTTCAAAATTTTGAATTGATAAAAAAAAATTGCCTTACAATTCATAAAGGTGATTAGAAATCCTAGAATAAAAGATTACATAATAAAGTAAGCTTACAAAAAAACAGATACATATGGCTAAATAAATAAAGAATACTGAAATGGTACTAAAATTCTGAATAAATCTCTGGTATAAGGTAGCTAACTTATAAAAACTCAGAATATCGCCAATCTTACACGGTGTAGGCCACTCATAACATAACCAAAGAATATCAAGCCCCTCATCACAAATTCACACTTCTTCGTGTTGACATACAGTTGATTCTTTCTCAGCAAATCAAACGCAATATGGAAATGCATGCTATGTTCTTCTAGAGTTTGACTATGTACAAGAATATCATCAAAGTAAACAACAATAAAATTACCAATCACCGGACGAAAGATTTGGTTCACCAACCTTATGAAGGTTTTAGGATCACTGGTCATCCCGAATGACATCACAAGCTACTCATACAAGCCATCTCAAGTTTTGAAATCGGTTTTTCAATCATCTATCGCTCGAATCCGAATTTGATGTACCCAATCCTCAAGTCAATCTTGGAAAAAACTTTGGAACCACTCAATTATTGAGCATATCGCCAAGGCGTAGAATTGGGAATTTGTATTAGATAGTAAACTTATTGGTGGCCCTACTATCCATGCACATCTTCTAAGTTCCATCCTTATTTGGAATGAGCAACGCCGACACCGCACAATGACTCATACTCTCCCGAACATATCCCATCTTAAGAAAATCTTGAACCTTTTTTCCTCATGACTTCATTCTTATTAGGGCTCATTCGATAATGAAGAAGACTAGGTAAACTAGCTTCGGGTACCAAATCAATATGGTGTTGTATATCCCCCGAGTGTGGATATACATTCCTATTTTCATGAAGTTCTAAAGGCAAATGTTATATTTTGCAAAGGAAATGGTTGTGCCTATTACCTCTAACCCTGATTTAGATACAGTGCAACATCATCGATGACTTCGATAAATATTTAAGGTATTTTATTAAATTGGAAGAATGTTTTTATTTTTTATTTTTTTATTTTTAATATGAAATAATTTATATATCTTAAAATTATAATAGGTTGTTGTTGGTGCTCTCAATGGAACTCTTATTCATATTGTTGTACCACCTGAACAACAAACAACATATCGAGGAAGAAGAAGAGGAAGATGAGAATGCTACCAAAACGCTCTTGTTATGTGTGATTTTGACGTGATTTTTACATTTGTTTGGACTGGATGGGAAGGGGTAGCGTATGACTCGAGGGTATTGATGTAACAATTAATGCGTGATCCAATTAATAATTTTCCTTTTCCTCCACCTGGTAATGTTATCAGGTTACATATAATTGCTTTATTACATTTTTATAAAGCTTAGGTAAATATATTCTAATGTGCAATTATTATTATTTTGTAGGCAAATATTATTTATACGATGCTCCATATGCAAATACAAGAGGATTTACGAGTCCTTGCCGTAATACTCGATATTGGCTATTAGATTATTGAAATGGCCGTCATCTTAGAACAAAGGAATAAATATTTACTTGTACACATGTAAGATTAAGGAATGTGATTGAACATGCCTTTGGTGTTTTAAAAGCAAGTTTCACATTTTAAAGAGAATGACGCCATATCCATAATTATTGTAGAAAACTATTGTCATCGCATGTGTTTTATACATAATTATCCAAAACAAATGTGAGCGATGCTTTTTTATATATATAGATTTAATGGAGAAGACTTGATTTTTGAAAAATCCACAAATGGTTCGCTAAACATTGAAGAAACAACGTATCGACATACATATCAAATGTTTATGAGTGGCCTATATGATCACATTACTATCAATTTTTTTAATAACATTTGTTAAATTGATAACATGTCATTCAATTTTTGTTTTTTCCTTTAAATTAATTGAAACTATATAAAAGAATAAAATTGTCTTATTTATAATTTTGTAACTTTTCGTATTGTAATTATTAAACAGCTTAATTATACTCGAAAGTTAATTTTCAGTGTAAACCAAACAATTTTATATTTTAATACTTTCGGTTTTTATAATATCCATCACTTAAAATTCAGCACTTAATTTTCAGTTTTATCAAACAACATCTTTTTTTGAAACAAACTGATAATCATTTCTTAAACGGAATCAACAGCAATAGTTTCCTGCAACCAAGCCGGGGCAGAAAAAGATACGAACTCGCTAGCATTAGACAGGGCATATCGTGCAACAACATGAGTACCCCTGTTCGCTAGGCGTGGGGAAAAAGACACTTTATAATCGTGTCGACTACTTAACAAAACCTTACAATCCTGGATAATTGACCCATAAACAGACAAGTCTGGATCAACAGATTTGACACTATTAACCACAATCAACGAGTCACTTTCAAACAAAACATTAATACAATTAAGAAAGGCACACCATTGCAATGCATCTCATAGAGCTATCGCTTCAGCTTCCCTAATGTCATCGATAATTGGGACTAGGCGACTTCGACAAGCCATGAAGGACCCATCGGAGGATCGAAGTAGAGCTCCCATCCCACTCCGAGACTCAGCTTTAAAAGTAGCCGCATCACAATTGCATTTGACAAATCCCAAAGGGGGGCGAGACCAACTAATATTTCGTACCTGTGTTGCTGCCGCCCCCGTCGGTTGCCCGTGGTGATGTAGAGCAGCGTCTGCAGTTGCGTTTGGCACTGGCCTTAACTGGTGGTTGCTGTTTGCATCGGCAGTAGCGGCGGTAGACGGTAGGCGCTGCGCAGCAGGGCGGACAAGGGCCGCGGCACTCATCCGAGCCGCTAGGGTTGGGCGATTTTGAGCGGTGACAGCATCAATGTGATCCATTGAGGACGTGGAGAGGCGGCGGACAGCAATTGGAGAGCTCTTCAATTGAGCCTGACGCCACCCCACAAGGTAGTTATTCGCAAGGGAGATCGCCGTTTCTGGTAATTAGACTTTACTCTCCCACACTATCTGATTCCTTTGGTTCCAAATCACATAAAGCGTCATTGCCACCTTGGTTATGGTGGCTTGATCATTGGACAACAGTACCTGCAAAATAGAACCCGTTAGATAATCAGGTTGGAATACATCCGTATTTTTCCCGGATAGGTTCCAACATTCCTGGGCGTATAGACAATCCACAAAGAGGTGATGATCATGCTTAGTATCCGAATGACAGAAGGGACACTGTGTTGGGATTAACAGCCCCCTCCCTGCCAATCTGTGTCTAGTAGCCACACAACCCGAGGCTAGCTTCCATATAAACATTCTAACTTTTGGAGGAACATGCATCTTCCAAATCCTGCTCCACCCATCATCCTGAATCAAACCACCATAATCATCACAAAGTGCTCTATAACCCGATTTGCTTGTGTACATACCATTTTTGGTAAAATTCCACATTGGTCCATCTTCTACCTCTCTAATCGGCAACAACATCCTACACACAATTCTGGCATCTGCCTCAGTCAACAACTCCTCAACCTTCCCTCTATCCCAGATCTTCCTACCTTGAATAAACAGGTCAGCCACTTTTGTCTCATCCTGCTGCATAACAGCATCTCCCTGAACCATAAATGGTGCAACAGTGTTTACCCATGGGTCTTTCCATACATATATTGACTTGCCATCCCTAATTCTCCAACGCACTCCCAGCCTTAACACCTTAATGGCTCTCCAAACACTCCCCCAAACAAAACTAGGATTATTGCCCAATTTGGAGGAAAGAAATGGGTCTTTAGGGAAATATTTAGCTTTGAACATTCTACCCACTAAAGTATTTGGAGTGACCATCAACTTCCAAGCCTGTTTGCCTAATAAGGCAAGATTGAATTTTTGGAGACTCCTAAAACCCAATCCTCCCTCTCTCTTATCCCTGCAGAGCCTGTCCCAACTCTGCCAATGGATCGATCTCCTACCTCCCGGTTTCATACCCCACCAAAAGGAATTCATTATCTTCTCCAGATCAAAGACAAATGGATTTGGGGAGTTTAAAGACACTCATTCAAAAAGTTGGCAGAGCCTATGCAACAGCCTTAATTAACACTTCCTTACCCGCAGCAGATAAAAATCTAAAAGTCCACGCACTCAACCTCTTTCTAAGTCTATCTTTGAGGAAACTAAAGATCGCCACTTTGGATTTCCCAATTAGTGAAGGGAGACCCAAATAGCGTCCCATGTCCAGAGGATGAAAGACCTGAAGAGAAGTACATATCTCATTACGCAGCTTCAGGCCAACATTCGTTCTAAAGAAAATCCCAGATTTCTACAGGTTGATAGCCTGGCCAGAGGCTACCTCATACTCAGATAGGATCATCCCCACTTTGTTACACTCATCCATAGAAGCCCTGAAAAACAGGAAGTTTTCATCTGCAAAAAAAACAAGTGTGTAATTGTTGGCGCACCCCTAGCGATGAGGCACCCATGGAGGGAACCCTCATCCGCCGCCCTTGAAATTAGTTTAGATAAGACTTCAGCACACAGTATAAATAAGTATGGCGATAAAGGATCGCCCTGTCTCAGACCCCTACCAGGTGAAATCGGTCCCATAAATGATCCATTGATTGCCACAGAGTATTCCACAGTAGAAATGCACAACATGATCCAATCAATCCAAAGCCTAGGGAAGCCTAATTTTAGCATAACAAGTCTCAGGAAGGTCCAATCAACCCTATCATAGGCCTTGCTAATATCCAATTTTAAATCCACCTCACCAATTCTACCCCTGTTCTTTCTCTTCATAAAGTGTAATGACTCAAAGGCCACCATAATGCTGTCAGAGATAGACCTGCCAGGGACAAAAGTAGATTGAGACTCAGATACCAAAAAAGGTAATACAAGCTTGAGCCTATTAGCCAGGACCTTGGTAATCAATTTGTAAAGCACATTGCATAGGGAGATAGGGCGAAAATCCCTCATACACTTAGGCCTATCAATTTTGGGGATAAGAACAATTATTGTGTCATTTAAGTGCGGGGGAAATTCCTTTCGATCTAAATAGCCCTTACATGCATTAACAATCTCAGGACCAATGAGGTCCCAAAAGTGTTGGAAGAAACCCGAATTTAACCCATCAGGACCAGGGGATTTATCCGGATGCATTTGGAACATGGCAGTCTTAAATTCTTCATAAGTAAATGGAGAGCACAAGTCAGCCTGCATTTCAGGAGTAACAAGAGGGACAAGGGTATTCACAGCATCATAGAAAGGGTTAATCGGTCCAGCAAACAGATCAGAGAAATAGGCTTTGGCAATGGCCCCCATGTTAGATACTCCTTCCACTACTAGACCGTTCGCATCCTTAAGGTGACGAATAGTGTTCCTCTACTTTCTAGCTTTGACACAAGCATGGAAAAACTTAGTATTTTGGTCCCCCTCCTGTAGCCAGAAGTTCTTAGCCCTTTGTTGCCAGTGTATAGCTTCAGACTCAAGAAGGGAGTTCAACTCACTTTTGACCTGAAGGAATCTGTCCACATTCGCCGGAACACTACTATCCACAAGACTATCCAACTTCCTCTTACATCCCTCGATTTGCTTTCTAAACCTCATGCGATATTTCTTTCCCCATTGTTCCATACTGCTGGCACAGGCTGCCAGCTTTGCAGTGAGGTTATGACAGCTACTACTTAACCAGTAAGTCCTCACCAGAACCTTGAACTCAGGGTCTGAAAGCCACTCTTGTTCAGAGAGAAAATGACTACGCCTCACATTAGTCTTTAAATTTATAAGATTTGATCCTTACTCCATGTAAATAACTTGGTCCACAAGTTTTCACACCTCGTTAATTATGAGTTAAACATAACACAAAGACTTGCACATAATACATTAACGATTTAAAAGCATATATGAGATTTCAAACGAAAGACTTGATTGATTAAACTATATATATATATATATAGAAGAGATCCGGTGTGACAATTTTTTTTATGGTGAAACAAGTCTTATTATGTGACAATTGTTGAATGTATAGTTTGATATACGGGAATATTATGGAGATAGAGAGAGATAAGTAATAGCACAATATTGATTTGAATCACCTTAGTGATTATGGCTCAGAGGCCTTGTATTTATAGTGAGCCAATAGTAGTTTGTATAGGAATACAATACACAAGTATAATAGTATTGAAACTCTACCTAGCTAGGGATATAGACAAATTGAAACTCTAACTAGATAAGAATCTATTTACAGAGATAATAGGAACATTATCTCTAACACCCCCCCTCAAGCCGATGGCAGGCATGAACAAAGAGGCGAGAGCGTAGCATCGTGAAGCGAGCAAGAGCTAGCGGCTTGGTGAGTATGTCTGCAACCTGATCATCGATTGGAATAAATCTGACACTGAGAAATCCTTTGTGAACTTGTTCGCGAACAAAATGATAATCTAGCTCAATGTGATTCGTACGGGCATGAAAAACTAGATTTGAAGTGAGATAAATTGCTCCAACATTGTCACACCATAACTGAACCGGGGTGGGCAAAGGAAAGCCCAGATCCGAGAGAAGTGATTTGAACCATAGGAGTTCTGCCGTGGCATTTTCCACTACCTTGTATTCACTTTCTGTGGAGGATCTGGCTATTGTTGGTTGCTTGCGGGTCTGCCACGATACAATGCTGGATCCAAGATAGACACAAAAAGCACCTGTGGATCTTCGATCATCAGGACACCCTCCCCAATCACTATCTGAGTAACAATGAATGTGATCTATTGGTTTGATGGACATGACTATCCCAAAGTCTGATGTGCCCTGAATGTAGCGTAAGACCCTCTTGACTCCTTTCTAGTGCTTATCAGTCGGACAGTGCAGGAACTGACATAATTTGTTAACTGCAAATGCAATGTCAGGACGAGTGAATGTTAAATATTGAAGTGCTCCCACAATGCTTCGATATTCATCTCCAGAGTTTAAACTGATGCCTAGCTCTTTTGAAAGTGTTGGCGTGGTGGCCATGGGAGTCAGTGTAGGTTTGGAGTCAATCATCTTCACTCTGTCTAGGATGTCAGCCACATACTTGGCCTGACACATGTGAATGTCATCCTTCTCATATCTTATCTCAATTCCGAGAAAGTATTCTGCCTTGCCAAGATTGCGAATGGGAAACTCATGTTCAATGGCTGCAATTGTGTTAGTGATGTGTGGAGGGTGGTTACCTGTTATGAGTATATCATCAACATAGCACAAAATGTAAGTCTTTTCAGTGTCGGTGCATCTGATAAACAGAGAATTGTCAGCCTGTGACATCTTGTACCCAAGTGAGAGGAGGAATGTTTGAAGCCGTGTGAACCATTCTCGCGGTGCTTGCTTTAATCCATAAGACTCTTTTTGAGAAGACAGACATGATCCGGCCGGTCACTATCCTGAAAACCCTACGGTTGTTCCATATAGATTGTCTCTGATAAGTTTCCATGAAGGAATGCATTAAAGACATCTAGTTGATTGATGAACCAGTTGTTTGCTGCTGCAATGGCAAAGACAGACCGAATGGTTGTAGCCTTGATTACTAGACTGAATGTCTCTTTGTAGTCAATCCCAGCTTTTTGAGTAAATCCCCGTGCTACTAAACGAGCTTTATATCGATCAATGGTTCCATCTGACTTCTTCTTTATACGAAAGAGCCACCTAAAGGTGATGACATGCTGATCATGTGGTCTTGGTACAAGTTGCCAAGTGCCATTGTCAAGAAGAGCTTGAATCTCGTCAGACATTACCGTGCGCCATTCAGGTTGTTTATTAGCTTTACTGAAGCACGTGGGGTCCACTGCGCCATTTGGATGTGTAGTTAGAAGCCCCTCAAACCATCCTCTTGAGTGAAGAGACAACTGTCGAAGTTGCATATAATGTTGACGTGGACCAATCATTGATGTATTGCGAGGTCTGGGTCTTGTTGTAGGAATAGGAGCAGGTGGTGCAGTTTCATGAGGAGGAGACTATGTTTGTGGCATGGCGTTCTCTTTATGAGGTACTGCATTTGGTATCTCCGGTGTGTTGATGTTCACAGAACCAACTGGTGCGGTGAGATCATTCTGAGAAACAGGTGTTGATGCAGTTGTGACTACTGGTGACAAACATTGACGTGGAGCTAGTGGAGCAGTGTTTGTGGCTTCAGAGTCAGGGGGGATAATTGGGGTACCAGGATGAGGCCCAGAGTGGACAGGTGTGATTGGTTGGGGACATAGAACTAAGTTAGAAGGAGATAATATAGGATCGGGATTAGAGAAATTACCTAGATACGGGCCAAGTAAAGATGGTAGTTGACAAGATGTGCTTACCCCCAAGTTGCTAGATGAAGGTGATGATGCAGTGACTGCTGATGCAGGAAATACTTCTTCATTATGCTGCACAAATTTGCAGATGTATATGCGTCCTGTGGCATACTCAAGACAAATATCCCTAGAATGATTTTCCGATGGACCAAGGTAGACACATAACTTAGAACGAAAATCAAATTTGTGCTGGTTGTATGGACGAAGAAGAGGATAGATACCACTGCCAAAGATGCGCAATGCCTTATAGGCAGGCTGTTTCTTGTAGAACATGAAATAAGGTGAATTGTTGTTCAGTATTTTGGTGGGTAAATAGTTGATTAGCCTAATGATGTGGATCATGGCATAGTTCCAGAATTTGAGAGGCAAAGATGCATTGACTAACAAAGTAAGGCAAGTGTCAACGACATGTCTAATTTTTCTCTCTGCTATACCATTTTGTGCATGAGTGTGAGGGCACGCAATTTTGTGTATAATGCCATGTCGTTTGAAAAAATGTTGTAGTTTTTGAAATTCTCCCCCAAGATCTGAATAAATATTCTTAACCCTTGCACTATACTGATTAAAGATCATGGCATAAAAGTCACAAAAGGTTGAGAAAACATCACTTTTGTTCTTTAAACAGAAAACCCATCCAAATCTACTGAATTCATCAATGATTATTAAAAAATAACGGTGACCAAGACAAGAAACAACTAGAGCTGGTCCCCAAACATCCAGATGTAAGTTCTCAAAAATAAATGTGCTAGAGCGACTAATAGAGGGTAAAGAGCTTCTAGCAAGTTTGCCTAATGGACAAAAAGAACAATTGCTAACTGACTTTGAAGAGGATAGATTGTTTCCTTTGAGAACTGTGCTGACTGTCTGTTTCTGACAATGTCCAAGCCGTGCATGCCACCTTTCAAAAGACACCTTCTCTCCTACTAGCGCCTCCTTTAGGGTGGGTGTAAGCATATAAAGCCAATCTTTACTCGGGCCTCGTAACAGGATTTCCCCAGTTGTTTGGTCCTTCACAAGAAAATGGTTAGGCCAAAATTCAAAGAAACATGAATTGTCATGTGTAAGTTTTTGAATAGATAGTAAAGATTTGGTGAGCTTAGGAATAAGTAGGGCATCATTAATTTTCAAATTATTGATATCTGAATTCCCAAAGTGAGAAATTTGCAAACCTTGACCATTGCCAAACTGAACCGTGTCATATCCTGGATATGGCTGCATTTGTTGAAGTTGAGCTGGATTTGCCGTCGTGTGGTTTGTTGCTCCGGTGTCAGGATACCACGGCTGATTAGGACCCATGAATGGATTTGGTGGTTGTTGCCACGCCATGTGTGCTTGTGGTCCAGAATTGTAGTTTGACTGTGAATTGTTCTTTGGTCTTTTGCACTTATCAGCCTAGTGGCTTGGATCACCACAGTTGTAGCACTTGCCACTTCTTCTCTTCTTTGGATTCTGCTTCTTTGATTGTGTTGTTTCCATGGTGGATACATTAGCTTCTCATGCACTGGTATACCATCAGATTGAAGCAGAGTAGTCTTTCTGGTTGATTGGATCATGCCTTCAACTGTTTTCAAGCTGTTCAAAATCTCTTGATAGTTGATGTTTGTGCCACGCTGAGTGACAAGATTCTGAACAGTAGAGCGGTACTCTTCTCCCAAACCCTTATAAAGAACTGACGGTAGTAAGTGTCGAGGGTAAGGGTTCCCCGAGGCAGCCAGATCATCCAGAATAGACTTCACTTTTTGCATGTAAGCAGTAACTGACATCCCCTTTGCTCAAGCTCATGGAGTTGAACTCCTAACTGAAACTGCTTGGTACCTGTAATGAGCCCATAGGCATCTTCCAAAGCTAGCCAAATATCATGTGAATATTTGAGATATGCAATATCAGGAAAGACCTCTTCGGTGATGGAATTTAGGAGCAAAGTCCTAACCATATTTTCTAAATCATCCAATTGGGAAAAAGATGGATTTATGATTGAATCCGCAACAGATGTCACAAAACCTGTTCTAGGAATAAATTGAGGTGGAGGAGGAGTTGAACTGAGAATATGAGAAAAAAGGTGATAGGTTTTGAGGGTAGATTCCATAGACATCCTCCATGCTTTGTAATTGTGAGGGGTTAATTTGATGTTAATGGTGATATTTGTGGGAGGTTGTTGTTGGTCCCTTATAACGTTACAAGTATAGTTCCAAGGGGCGGTTAGGAACTATTTAAAAATTTTAAGCTAGGGCAGACTTCTTTTTCGTGAGAAAAAAGTTTGGACAGTGGCACTGAGTGAATAGAAAGATACTGGCTTAGTCAACTAGTGACTAGGTCAGTTTCTTTACTTGAGTCAGGAGATAGCACTTAGAGTCTATTCCTGAGCTCAGATATTCAATGCGCACAACTCAGCTTGACCTCTTTACTTGGTCAGTTTTTGTTTAAGCAAGCAATAAATATATAAAGGAGCTTAAGGTTAGAAATGTGTTACTCAACAGATTTATCCAGGTTCGGCCTCCAAGCCTACGTCCTGTCCCCGGAACACGTTCCGAGATTTCGAATTCTCTACTGAGCTCTTTAACGGTAGAGCATCAAACCTTTTACAATCTTAGCAACTGAGTATAACAATAGTACCTTCCTCTATACCTCTACTCAATCCTAATCTCTCGCTGAGTACTATAACCGAGTACTCAGCCTCTCCTTTCTAATCTCTAGAAATGATAAGTGTTTGTCCTAAACAATGATTGCTAAGACACCTTAGATGATTGAATAATCACTCTAGACTTTTACACAAAAGATATGAAATTTAGTGTAAGATTGCTTTGCTTTTTCTTGCAGAACTTTGCGTAGAGATTTGGTCAGCGTAATGGCTTGATCAAGTTCTGTGTTGAATGAAGCAACTGAAGGGCTCTATTTATAGAGACGTCGGAGGTGTCGGTCATTTCGAATTTCAAAATAATCGTTGGAGGGAAACAGCTTCCTGTCATTGTCATCCTGTCTTGCTTAGAGCTCTCGGCCAATCAGATTTGAGTATCTTCTGTCCTCGGTCAGCTTTTGGTCAGCTCGGCAGATTGTCTCTCCATTTATGGTAAGGTCAACTGGACAACATTCTGTGTCTTTTGAACTTTACCCAAAGTGGAAATACTTTGTCTGGAAGTTGTTCTTAGCCAGCTGCTGTCTTGTACTATTTGTCGAATCAACTCAGCAGCTTCGTCCCAAAGTTGTTCCACGAAGGTCTTCTAGATCCTTCTTCCGCTGAGTTGCGTTTTGTACATAATGACAACGTTTTGACATACGCGGGCCGAGTTGCCTTAAACTGTTTGACTTGGGCTTTGACTTCCGTATTGGGCTTTGGGCCTTTTAATCTTTATGTCTTATAAACAATTTAACTCAACATTGAACAAACACATTAGTAGAATAAATCAAAGCATTTAAACGTAGTGTGTTCAGAATATGTTTTTAATTATACTTAAACAATTTTGTCAAATCAAAATTATGTGGAAAGGTGTTTCAACAAACTCCCCCATTTTGATGTTGGCAAAACTATTCAGCGAAGAACTCAGTATTGAGCTCCCCCATGATAGTTGACCTAATATAACTTAGCAATCTCCCCCGTCAGGGTTGAGCTACTGACTTAGTTTTACTCCAAACATTTGAAGGTTTAATCGAGTAAGTCTAAGGTCAGTTTTCAGATATAGGTCAGCTCATGGAACATATTCTATTTTACTCAGTGTTTAAGCGAAAGTTATATCATTCAGAGGGCGCTGAGTAATTTGTTGTTCAATGAGTCTTATAAGACAATTTTTATAAACATACAAGTCAATGTCAAACATGTTATCAGCATTGGGTACAATCAATAAGTTTTATAAGCATTAAACATAGTTGATGTAATTGAAGATACATAATGACTTAATACTCAGCATCGTATATAATAACTCATTAACTCAGGTTTGGAGAAAAAGATGCAAGTATTGATATTACTAGAAGTAGTCAGCGTATACAACAAAAGAAAAGCATAAACATAGAGACTACAACTTAGCATAACTGAGCTAGCCTAATTTCTATTTCTTTTTCTTTTGCTTGGACTGACTATGCTCATGCTGTGTTCTAGCTTGTTCTTTCTCCCCCGTTTTGTCAGCATCGGGAGGAGGAATCCTAAAGGCGTCGGTTAAGACGGCTCTGGTCAGTTCCGTGGACAGCGCTTTAAGTCTATCGGCGCTTTCATTAACACCATCAAAAATTGCAACTCCATCATCTGATACCTCGGCGGGTATATTGAGTTCAGCAGCGCTGATCATGCTTACTATGAAAGCTTGAGATTTACCTATCCAGGTAAGTGCATCGGTCAGACCAGCAACGACTTGATGAAAAGTCTTCAGTAAGGATGTGTCGTAGTATTGACGCTGAATGTTGCTGTGACGTACATGCTTGAAGGTTTGTCTGGTGACAGACAGTATTTCATTTTGCTTCATGGTGTCAGTGTCCATCTCTTGTTTGTTCAAGTTCAACAATCGAACAGCCTCACCAATTTGCTCCACTGAGCATTGAGAATAGGAGACCATTTGCTCGTTGGTCTTGATTTGCTCGGTGTGAAGCTAAGCAAAGAGCATTTTAACTTCATCAGACGTGGCATATCGCGTGTTCGCAGCTGACATGGTCTGAACTTGACCTTGAAGAGAATTGAGATGTTGAACAATTGTCAGCTAGTGCTCAGTCAGCTTTGTGATGGAATCCTGCTTAGGTTGCTGTGCTTGAAAGGAGACTATGACACTCAGCAAATCCTTGAATCCCTTAACTTCATTGAGAAGCTGAGTTACTTGGGAGATCTGAGTTGTCTCAAGAGTAGAAGACCCAGCAGCAGGTGGAGTGGTTCGATGAAGGTCTTTAATCAATGTTTGCACCGAGTCAATAATTCTTTTACCAGACTCGGTGGCATGCAAGTAGCTAAGTGAGCCTTCATGAACTTGCCTGGTTTCCTCAGTTTGACCGGTTGGAAGAGGAGTTAGTGGAATCACATGGTCAGTGATTGGAAGTGTGTTTCTAATCTGCACTTGAGTCTCAGGTAAAGCTGGTTGATCGGCAGAAGTGTTGATTGGAGAAGAAGTGATCCGAATGCTGTCTGTGCTGACTGGAGCAGGGATGTTCTGAGTCAGCACAATGCTTGTAGTGACAGCATTGACGGGAATTGGCTCTACTTGGCTTGTAAAGTTAGCAGAAGCATTCAAGTCGGCGTGTTCCTTTGGTGAAGAAACAGAGGCTTGCTTTTCAAGGGAAGCCGATGGAGTAGAAGTTGGTTGTTTTCTGAAAAATTTCAGCTTGAGTTTAGAATGATCTTGGGTCGGCTTCTGGATAACAAATTCAGGGACAATTGGTTTCTGAACAGGAGGGTCAATGACAGACTTCTGGCTTGCCTTGATTAATCTTCTTCTTGGAGGAGGAGTGTCAGCTTGTATAGATTCTCCTGAGTGAGAGGGAGAAGTTTCCTCTTGATCAGCATTAAGCTGGTCAGCTTGTTCTTGTTCATCTCCAGCAGCTAACTCAGTGTTGGCATGCTCAGCATCAACCTTGCTAGCTGTCTCCTCGGTGTCCTCAACGTCATCCTGACTGCCTTCTTCTTGTTCTTCATCTTCTTCACTATCGCCATCTAACTCTTCCTCAACTTGTGCAATGAACTGATCGTCCAGATGCACTTCATCTTCTTGATGCTCAGCTACAGTTCCTAGACACTGTGTGTAGTGAGAATCACCAGGAACAATGACGTCAGTAGGAATAGCATCAATAGGAGTCAGTGTAGAAGACTTCTGCTTCTTTTGAGGTTGCTCATCAGCATTTGTTCTTTCCTCAAATTCAGGCTCATCTTGTCTGCTCCTTTTCTCAGCTGACTTAGGTCTCTCCTGACCTGGTTCAGCAGCTGACTTCGACTTCTTGGCCTGAGGCTCAGCCTTCTTTGAAGGAGTCCCAACAGCTTTCCTCTTGCGGGCAGCTGGAGCCTTTGTCCTTTGGCTTTGCTTTGGAGCTGTTTCCTCAGCTTGTTGTTCAGCAGCAGCTTTTCCTTTCTTTAGTGGCTGATTGAACTTCAAAGCCCTCAGCGAAGCCGTGGTTATCTCAGATCCTCTAGCCTTAGTTTCCTCAGATAGATCAATTTGATGATCTAAGAGGATTCTGGTGATGAGTGATCCCAGCCCGAGAGTTCTAGTGCTTCTTTGGAAGCCAGCAATCGAAAATACTGGTATGTTGATCGGCTTGTACGTCAGCATATGACATATGAAGCATTGCTCAAAATTCGTTGCTGAGGTAGTGCAGTTGATCTTGGGATAAATAAAGTAGGTCAGCAGATAGTGAGCCATCTTTTGGTGCTGACCCATTGAGGTACTTGAGACTTCTCCAGAGTGGCCAGAGGGTTTACAGAAGGTGGTATCATACCCAGTACCTTCATGATCTCCAGATCGCCTCAGTTTTGTTCCCTCATTCTTTAACTTCAGCAAGTTAGCGAGGTAAGTAGGGTTTATGAAAATGGTCTTTTCCTTTACCACAGTTACCAGATAGTCCTGGTTATCATCAGCAACTCGGAGATTGTGGTAGAACTCCCTTACTAGGTCAGGATAGGTGTGATCCCTAATGGAGAACAGCTCGGTCCATCCATTTTGCGATATCCATTCCCAGAAGGGTTGCTCGGATGTCACGAAGGTCTCAGAAACCCATCATGAAAAGTCTACTTTCCATTCGCTAATGTCTTCAAATACCTTGGTATAGGTTCTGGCCTTGGTCGGCTTACCCTTAGTTGAGGTAGCTTGGCCAGCTTTGCCTTTGCTCGCCGTAGTGACCTTGGTGGTTTCAGGCACAGTAGTTTGCCTGGAGGGTTCATCGGAGCTGGTCTTAGGGTGACCGGCACCGGAGATGTTGACGGAAACTCTAGTCATTGTTTCAGAAAAGGATTGGGAAGCTTTGAGAGTCTTAGAGAGAGAGAATGCTTTGACAGAAAATTCGGTAAGTGTAAAGAAAATAAAAAATGGGGATTTCCCATTATTTATAGCGGTGAAGAGTGGATCTTATCGAATCCATGTGTCAGTTTTGCCTTGGGATTGTCAACCGACAAAGATCCTGGCTTTTATGACACATTCGGCGCATACGTCATCCTAGGTGGCTATTCGCGTGCTTTTGCATTTAATGCAACGGATCTAACACTCAGCGTTTAGAATACTAAGCGTTTTATATTCTGAGTGGTCAGTAGTATATGAAATGATGATTTCTCAGTTTAAGATTACTACTCGGTGTGCATATTTACTCAGTATTGATATGTATTTTGCGTTAAGTACTCAGCATAACAATCACTCAGCATACATTTTCATAAATCATTCAGCATAGTAATTCACTCAGCATAAATTTACATTTTAGAACAGGAATTTACTGAAGAGGATTAAACATACCAATGGCTTCTCTCAGTATGCTGAACTGTTCACGAGCCAGTGGCTTTGTGAAGATATCCGCAAGCTGCTCATCCGTTGGGACATAGGTCAGCTTTATCTCACCCTTGAGTACATGGTCTCTAATGAAGTGATGTCTTATGCTGACATGCTTCATCCTGCTGTATTGAATTGGGTTCTTTGATAGATCAATTGCACTTTTGTTGTCGCATTTGACCTCAATTGTCTTTGTTTGAACACCATAGTCTTCAAGTTGTTTCTTAATCCATAGGACTTGAGCAACACAGTGACCAGCAGCAATGTACTCAGCTTCAGTGCTAGACAAGGCTACTGACGCCTGCTTCTTGCTGAACCAGGATACAAGACAACTTCCTAAGAAATGACATCCTCCAGAGGTGCTTTTCCGTTCTAGCTTGTCTCGACCATAGTCAGCGTCAGTGTATCCAACGAGTGTAAAGCCATGAGTGTTGGGATACCATAAACCTGCGTTCACTGAGCTTTGCAAATATCTAAGGATTCTTTTTACAGCTATGTAATGAGATTCCTTAGGGTTAGATTGATATCTAGCACAGTAGCATACTGAGAACTGAATGTCCGGTCTACTTGCTGTTAAGTAAAGTAGAGAGCCTATCATACCTCGATACAATTTGCTATCTACCGACTTACCATTCTCGTCAGCGCAGAGGACAGTGTCAGTGCCCATAGGAGTGGATATTGGCTTGCAATTTTCAAGATCATATTTCTTCAATATCTCCTTGGCATATTTAGCTTGACTGATGAAGATGCCATTCTTTCCTTGTTTGATTTGAAGTCCAAGGAAGAAGTTAAGTTCTCCCATCATAGACATTTCACACTCAGTCTGCATTTGCTTGCTAAATTCCTTGCACATTGACTCATTTGTAGCACCGAAAATAATATCATCAACATATATTTGAGCCAGCAGGGTATCTTTACCCTTTCTCTTAATGAATAACGTTGTATCAGCTTTGCCCCTGACATAGTTTCTAGTCAGCAGGAAACTGGTCAGCCTCTCATACCAAGCACGTGGTGCTTGCTTGAGGCCGTACAAAGCCTTTTTGAGTTTATAAACGTGGTTTGGGAATTTAGGATCCTCAAACCCTGGAGGTTGATTAACATAAACTTCCTCGTTTATAACTCCATTAAGGAATGCACTCTTAACATCCATTTGAAACAGTTTAAAGTTCATGTAAGATGCATATGCACATAGAATCCTAATAGCCTCTAGCCTTGCCACTGGGGCAAAGGTCTCACCGTAGTCAATACCTTCTTACTGACTGTAGCCCTGAGCTACAAGCCTTGCTTTGTTCCAGACTACGTTCCCTTGCTCATCCAGCTTGTTGCGGAAGACCCATCTTGTTCCAATGGTCTTCTGACTCCTTGGATGTGGCACTAGCTCCCATACATCGTTTCTTCTGAATTGGTCAAGTTCCTCTTGCATTGCGCTCATCTAGAATTCATCTTCCTCAGCATTAGCGAAGTTCTTAGGTTCCTGAACTGAGACGAAGGCTACATTGCTGAGGTACCTCCTGAGTTGGTTTCTTGTCATCAGGGTATTCTCAGCGGCATCAAGGATTGCACTCTCTGAGTGCCCTCTTGGAATCCTTATCTCTTTGGGTAGATTGATGTCTTGTGCTGTCTGTGTTTCAACAATCTCTGCAGGTGAAGACTGGTCAGTGAAAACAATATTTGGTTCACTTTTACCTTTGGTTAGCCCTTGAGGGAATGACTCAGCGAATGTATCTTGATCAGCGGATGCTGAGTGTGGATCATCCTCGGTCAGTGGCTGGTATCTACCTGCAGGGTTAGTTTCATCGAACTCAACATGTACTGACTCTTCTAAAACTTGAGTTCGTTTATTGAAAACTCTGTATGCTTTGTTGTTTGTTGAGTAGCCTAAAAAGATAGCTTCATCAGCTTTTGAGTCAAACTTAGCTAGGCTATCCTTAGTGTTTAAAATAAAACATTTACAGCCAAAGGCACGAAAGTATCCAATGTTGGGCTTTCGTCCTTTCCAAAGTTCGTAGGGGGTTTTCTTTAGTATAGGTCTAACAAGAGCCCTATTAAGAATATAGCACGCTGTGTTAACAGCCTCTCCCCAAAAATACTTTGGAAGCCTATGCTCACTCAGCATTGTCCTTGCTATTTCAACCAGTGTTCTGTTCTTCCTTTCAATAACCCCATTTTGTTGAGGCGTTCTAGGAGCAGAAAAGTTATGGTCAATGCCGCTGGCTTCACAGAATTCAACAAACTGTTGGTTTTTGAATTCTCCACCATTATCACTTCGGATGTGAGCCAATTTTAGGTCTTTATCATTTTCAAGTTTTCTAACCAAATTTGAAAATGTCTCAAAGGTCTCATCCTTGCTACTCAGCAAGATGACCCAAGTGTACCGAGAGAAGTCATCTACAATGACCAAGGAAAATCTTCTTCCACCCAGACTCAGCGGCTGGACTGGACCGAAGAGATCCAAGTGTAGTAATTCTAACGGACGCTTAGTTGAGACAATGTTTTTGCTATGAAAAGATTGTTTGGTTTGTTTTCCAGCTTGGCAAGCGTGGCATAATTGATCTTTTTCAAATCTAAGTTCAGGCAGTCCCTCAACCAATTGCTTTCTTGCTAATTTGGCCAGGAGGTCCATGCTTACATGACCAAGTCTCCTGTGCCATAGCCAGGAATTTTCTTCCTTTGAAACTAAGCATACAGTTTTTGAAAACTTTTTCTCTAAGTCTAGCATAAAGACATTATCAATCCAAGTGGCAGTTAAAATTAACTCATTTGTTTTTCCCTCGTATATTTTACATCCAGTAGCATCAAATATAACTTTTCTCCCATTGTCACATAGCTGAGCTACGCTGAGTAAGTTATATTTGAGTCTGCTGACTAGGGAGACTGACTCAATAGTATGATTACCTCCGATGGTTCCTGACCCTACTATCTTACCCTTTTGTTGTCTCCAAAACTTACGCTTCCTCCTCGTTTACGCTCAAACGTGATGAACTGAGTTTCATCACCAGTCATGTGCCTCGAGCATGCGCTGTCAATATACCACATCTTTGACTTCTCAGCACACCTCAGGCTTACCTGCATTGTAACTAGTTACTTTTAGGTACCCAATTCTTTTTGGGTCCTTGCTTGTTAGGTTCAACAGGTAAAGCATCATATTTTATTTTATGGCGGCATACTTGGATGGTATGGCCATTCTTTCCACAGAAGTCACAGCTGACCTTCCGTTTAGGATTTCTCACTGACTGGTCAGCACTCCAGTACTGAGTGTGCCAGCACACCTTTGTGGTGTGTCCTTTCTTCCCACAAAAGTCACACTGGACATTCCGCTGGGGATTCCATCTCTGCTGACCAGTACTTCGGTACTGAGCATTCAGAGGAATATTTCTTTTGTTTTGAACCTTTAGTTGGTTCTGGATATTTGTGACGTCCTTTCTCAGTTTCTTTGAATCTGATTGGACTTCAGAGACAGACTTATGTATGATCTCCATATTATCATGCAAAATTGAGTTGTCCTGAAGAAGGAATCTGAGGTCACTTAGCTTGACCTCTTCAACCTCGTCACAGCGCCTGCTGAGTGCTCTAATTTTCTTATTACACTTTTTGACAAGTGTATAGAGGTCACTCAGGGCATTACCCATTTCGTTTCTGAGCTGAGAAAGTGATATTACCTCATTTGATTGCTCCTCATCGTCAGATGCAATGGAGGGGTCAGCATGCTCAGAGACGCACGGCTCAGCAAGTTCGTCAGCCATGAAGCATATCTTTGCTGACTCGGTGGCCTCAACTTCTGTTGATGAAGACTCATCACTGTCGCTCCATGTAGCCACCATTGCCTTTTTGCCGTTCTTCTTATCTTTCCTCGGCATGGGGCAGCTTGACTTGATATGGCCAGTTTGATGACATTCAAAGCATGTAATGGGCTTTGAGTTGTCTTTCTTGTATTTGCTGTCGCTGGACTCAGCTTTATACTTATCAAACTTTCTGTAAGGCTTCTTAGAATATTTGTCATTCTTTCTGAACAGCCTTTTCATCTTCCTTGTGAACATAGCCATCTCCTCATCATCTGTTGAGCTCCCATCAGTGGAGTCAGCTTTCATGACAAGAGATTTCTGCTTCTTGTCTTCAGACTTTTCCTTCACCTCGAAGTTTTTCATTGATATCTCATGGGTCAGCAACGAGCCGATGAGTTCATCATATTTGTAGGTGGTTAAGTCCTGAGCTTCCTCAACAGCGGTCTTCTTTGCTTGCCAGTCTTTAGGAAGACTCCTGAGTATCTTTTTGACTTCTTCTTCCTCAGTGAAGATCTTCCCAAGTCTCTTGAGCTCATTGATGATGTTGGTAAACCTTGCATTCATGTCAGATATACCCTCATCATTGTTCATTTCGAACAGCTCGTACAGTCTCATCTGCTGGTTCACCTTGGACTCCTTTACTTTATTGGTTCCTTCGTAGGTGACCTCCAGCTTCTTCCAGATCTCTTGCGCCGACTCACAACCTGAGATTTTATTATATTCTGCAGCATCGAGCGCACAGTGAAGCATATTTATAGCCGAAGCATGATTTTGTAGCTTCTTGAGATCATCCTCTATCCATTTGGCCTCAGCTTTAACAACTGTTTGGCCAACCACAACTTCGACAGGTACAAATGGACCTTGGACTAAGGATAGCCAGGCACTCATATTTGTAGCCTGAATGAAATTTTTCATCCTATTCTTCCAGAAGGTGTAGTTAGACCCGAAGAATAGGGAAGGCCGAGTAATGGACAGCCCCTCAGGTAAGATCTGAGTTGTTTGGTTTCCTGGGAGAAACCGAGTGCTGTTTTCGCCCATAGTGGGGATCAGCTCAAGGTGGTTAAACCTTTTACAGTGAGCTTTTAAGCTCTGATACCACTTGTTGGTCCCTTATAACGTTACAAGTATAGTTCCAGGGGGGGGTTAGGAACTATTTAAAAATTTTAAGCTAGGGCAGACTTCTTTTTCGTGAGAAAAAGGTTTGGACAGCGGCGCTGAGTGAATAGAAAGATACTGGCTTAGTCAACTAGAGACTAGGTCAGTTTCTTTACTTGAGTCAGGAGATAGCACTTAGATTCTATTCCTGAGCTCAGATATTCAATGTGCACAACTCAGCTTGACCTCTTTACTTGGTCAGTTTTTGTTTAAGCAAGCAATAAATATATAAAGGAGTTTAAGGTTAGAAATGTGTTACTCAGCAGATTTATCCAGGTTCGGCTGTAGACACCGAGTCGGAGGACCTGTGACGAAAACCTGAAAACAAGACGGTTGAAGCGATTGATTCCGGAAGTTTTGAAAAACTAAAAAATATAAAGAATAATAAGCGTATAATAAGGAAGGAAAATTAGCGGCATGGCGCGGGTGCTTAGCGGCATCCTGCACGCAGACGACAATGGTCGAACGCCCGCTTGGCGGCACGGGACGTGCGCTCGGCGTCTGTCGGACGCATCGCGAGTGGCACGCTCTCGACGTCCGAGCAATGCCCGGGTCTGGTGGCACGGTGCGCGCTCTCGTGGGCCACTGAGCGTGCGCGCGTTCGGCGGCCGCGACGTGTGAGCGTCCGACGGCGCCGAACGCGCGCTCGGCGGCCGCAGGGTGCGCGCGTCCGACGGCGCGAGGCACGCCCCGAAGGTCGTCGGGCGAGCGCCCAACCACGTCGGGCGAACGCCCAACGAACGTTGGGCGAACGCCCAACGGTGGTTGGGCGCGGGCGCCCAACCTTGCGTTGGGCGCTCGCCCAACGCCGTTGGGCGATCGCCCAACAATTGTTGGGCGGTAGCCCAACTTAGCCTTAGGCGGCCGCCCAACGACTTTGGGCGACGCCCAATTTTACTTGGGCGACGCCCAAAGTTCCGGGACCCGTTTCCTTATATAAGGGCACGGATCCCAATGCAAAAGGTGGGGGGCTTTTTTTTTGGGGAAAACTTTCTCACTCTAAACATTTTTAGAGAGAGAGAGAGTGGATTTTTTTGAGAAAAATATTTTTTTCTCAAAAATTCCAAATTTCCTAAGTTAAATTTTTATTAATATCGGGAGCTCGCGGTTCGTGGAATCAATCGGCTTCGACTGTCAGATACCGAATCAAAGGTATTATCCGAGGACTAGACTCTTTATTTTATTTAATTTATTCTCTCCTTCTATTTATTTTTTTATGCTATAGTTTTTATTCCTTTAGTTATTTATTTATTTTGTCACGTTTTATTTAATTAACGTATTTATTTAATTTTCGTTTCGTGTTAAATAAAACTCGAGTTTTGTTTTAAAATAAAAACCTCGTTTTGGATATCCCAATACGAACCGTGATCCGATAAAAAGGTAGTTCGGGTGTCGAAAATGTTGTAATTATAAGTTTTTAATTTAAAAGAGGTTTTTAAATAACGTTTTAAAATAAAAACATCGTTTTAGGAACTTCCGTTTTCGACTATGATCCATCTTTGGTAGTTCGGAAGTCCAAAACGATTGAATTAGATTTAATTTAAAGCTTTTGAACAAATCTGGAAAATATTGGAGTGCTGCTGTAATTTGCCAATTCTGTCACTAAATGCTGTTTACCGACGGATTTTCCGTCGGTAAATCTGCCAAAATGTAAAAAATGCCATTTCGGTCCCTTTTTCTTAACTTTTAGACTTTTAATCCTTAGTATATAAATATATAATAATGTAATATATTCTTTTCAAATTGTTTTAAAACTTCAACATATATAATTATTTTAGGAGATTGGTATTCCATTTTTTATTCTAATTTTTTTGTATATGCACATATTACTTTCTTTTTTATTATTATTCATTTAAATTACATTAAATTCTATTTTAAATGTTATTTACTTGGGCATTTTGGGAGATAATTAGTAGATATTGGGGGATGAACATATAGTCTTTTTGACATTAGGAGGATTATATTAGTTAGGTATATATATATAGTTTTGGGGTATATTTGGGGTATATTTGGGTTATCTTAATTATTGTTAAATAAAATTATTTTGAGTGATAAAGGCTATTTTCCTATTTATGAATTTCATTCACTATTTTCTTATGTTTAAAGTATAAATATATTATTTTCATCATTCTTTCTTATATATGTATTAGATAATATATTTTCTTTTACTCTTATTTTATGTCTCTTGGGCTAAAATGTGTAAATATATATCTATATTATTTTCTTTATTTCTTTTGGTCATTTATAAGTCCATGTTTCAAATGGGCTTCACTTGGAAAAATTAAATTTTGGGCCTAAATGTGTTTATTGATGTAATTATAATAGTTAGAGAGTCCATTAAATAAGTGGGGAAAATAAGTCACAAAAAGAGAGTTTTCAATTAAATTATTTAAGCTAATGAGCTTTCTTAAATCTCTAATGTAGATAAATAGAGTCATTTTGGTTGATATTTCAAATCGTTTTCTAAACACCACGTTTTAAAACCTTAGTCCGTTCCAACGACGGATTAAGCGAACATTGTAATCAAAATCGTTTTCTTTGTTAATAATGGAGATTTTGAATCGCTTTCTTAATGAATTTGTACAAAATAAAATTGACTTGTATGTTTAACCACGTTTTCTTATTAAAAGGCTTTTACTTTAACGTTTTCAATTACTCGGGTCGTTCCAACGGCGACTCGGGTAAGCTTCATCAAACGGGGTTTTAAAACGTACCTAAATCGTTCCAACGGCGATTAAGGTGCGAACCATGTAATAAACATCGTTTTGGGGAAATAAGTTAATGTAGAATAGACACACAACATAACATTTAAATACGGTTGTAAATAAATCACTTCTTTCTTTCCCCTCTCTGTGTATGTATAAACATAAATGGGTGATTCTTTACTGATGTGGCTTTTCAATATCATATGCTCAAAATGGTTTCCAAAAAGAGAAAGAAAAGGGTTTCAAATGAATTTTAAACTTAAAGAAGTATACGATTAGTCCGTTATCGCCTAACATGCTGAGTAGGAGGCCGGTGGTTCATAACCGGGCGATGTCGGGGTGCCTAGTAGCCTTTCTCCGGAGAGGAGCTAGCCTTCTCGGCTCGTACCTAAGTTTCCCGAACCCACACCGGTCTCCCGCAAGGGATCGGTGTTCATTTTCCCATTCGTGGGTGGCGACACTTCCATATCTCCGAGCTCCGGTCCTGCCGAGCAGCTTGATTCCGCGATTGGTTGCTTTCGGCGCCAATCACCGCTTACGTCGCCATGAGGTTGTCCACCCCCCGGTCCGCCCGGGAGAAGTGGCGACTCTACTGGGGAAGCGAGAAATTTGATTCCGGAAGGCATGCACTAAGCCCTTAACGGGGACAGATCGTTTTACTTCTTTTTGTATGCATTCACGAGCATTATTGCAAACCCTTTGGGTAATTTCCGCGAAACCTCTAGCGAGAGTCCATTCGTCGCTCGAAAGAGGATAGCGTAAGTTCCCCCTTACAGTAAGGCGCCAGAGGGTCCCCATCCATTCGTTAGGGGCGAATCTGTGCGGTCCTGTGAGGTCCCACGGTCAGCCGTGTCAGCATATAATAGCCTTAGAAGTTTCCATAGGATTACCCGTTACTATTTTTTAATGTGATAAATGAATCAGTTCGTGTTTTCAAACCGCCATGATACGTGTCTAATCCTAAACTATGTAAAGAAAATGAGACGTTGCGTTAATATATACTCATGAATCAACATACTAATTACCCTAAAACATCGAAACGATTTGAACTAAAGACGACTTAGTCATCTCATATGAATGAACATGTGCAACCCGCCTTGCCCCTTTCGGTGTCCCGATGAAGGCACGTGTTCAGGAAATACGTTATGACGTAAGCACGTATTAGTATGAATCAGTTCGGTATTAAGGATAGTTATATTTCGATACAAAAGACTATATTAACGGTAGCCGTTATTCACATTCTTTAGATAAATTAGGATAAAACGAGATCACGACGAAACGAAAACGAAGAAAATTTCTGTTTCGAACGACCTTGTTGTAACGTGAAAAGTTTCGCACAAGTAGCCCGTCCCTTCCGAATAAAAGACGAGCTTTTACGTTATGCCTTGTGTCATTCTTAAGAGAAATGGACGTGTCCGCAAAAGGTGACTAAGAAAATAAAAAGACAAAAATGAACTAAACGACCAAAATCATTCCAAATCTACGATATATGTTAATCCCGCGAGTAGTTAAAGAAAATAAACCAATGCCGTTGAATACGTGCCTCGAACGAGAGTATACCCCGTTTAAAATCTCGAAGCCGAATTAAGCCAAACCATATGATTGCGCCATATGGACGAGACTGCGGGTTTTGACTAACGACTCGATCATTTCGACCGTTACCAAGACTGCAAGAAATATGGCCCGATATACGTGTTTGCTTAAATTCGCGCCTAAAGGAAACGGTGATATTCTCGCTTCGAACAAACACGCGATTCAACGAAACGTTGATTTTCTATAACCACACTGAGATGATATATCCCGTGGATTGGGAGGAACAAAGAGTTGTAATTAGCCGAAAGATTATCGTGCGCTCAAAATAAGACTCGCCATCTTTTCACGTAGCAAAATGAGCAAACGAATCCTCGACGCTAAGAACAAACACGTTACACGATGAGTCCGTTCCCTTAAATAAAATCCAAAAGTGATTCCATCACTAAATAAACACGTGGTTACGTCTCTCGATAGACCCAAAAGATCCCGTTGTAATCCAAAAATCGAGACACGAACCCACGCGAACAAAAGGGAACGAATCATTGACAATAACGAACGATTGGACTAGAAGAATAACTCGTACCACGTCTAAAAACTGCGATGCGCTCAAAGGGAGTCAAAACCCGAATTAATGCGTCTCGCGAAAGGACAAAAGACGAGTTATTCCGAAAGGACAATCCAACTTGGTCGATTTCTTAGTCACTGAACGCGGATACGTCAAAACGAACTGTATTGTCTGATGGATGATTTAATTTCTCGCAATAATCGACGGCATCACGCGTCCCCTGGATCGCAATGTTAGCCAAAAACCAAAATCCTAGGAAAGAGACCTGGACCAACGAGTGTGTGGAGGAATAAGGGTGGAAGAGAGATGTTGTGATACGTGTAATTAGAACTAACGTTTGTTCTTCTTATCTTATAATCGTAAATAAATAAATGTTCTTCTTATCTTATAATCGTAAATAAATAAACGCACACACCACAAATCATGCATATAAAACCATGCATACATACTAATGGATACCGTTCGCGCAGACGTCATCATTAAGCGGTTGTGGTTTCACGAGAGTGATCGGCTTGTCAGACAATTTGATCAGTTACGAGTAGACAGTCCCGAATCAGTAGTTGTGGCTTCTGAATCGTCTTCATCCGCGTATACTCAGTCTTCCGTCAGTATGTCTGCAACCGACGAGAAGGTGGCTGAATTGGAGAATTCTGTGAATAATATCAACGACCAGCTGGCCGCGATCTTGGCCCAGCTAGCTGAGTTAGCACTAAAGGACAACAAGAGTGGTAGTAAGCGTGCTGAGAATGAGGTGAACGATGGCCCTCGCTTTGGGAATGAGGAGGATTATCAGGATTATATCCGAAAACAGTTAGAGAAAGAGAAAGCTAAGGAAGAGGAGTGGAAGCAACACATCACACAGGAAGTGCAGGACTTGCGCGGAGGAAGTTTCGGGAGTCAAGACTTTTATAACTTGAAGAATTATTTATCGGCAACAGCTTTGCCTTTAAAATTCTGGCTCCCCGATATGAAAAAGTTCGATGGAACTGGAGATCCCACCGCTCACATGAATCAGTATGTTGCTGTGATGAAGCACACGATCCTGACTGAGGATCAAGTCTTTGGGTTGTTTAACACCTACCTGGAGGGGGCTGCCCTCACATGGTTCCATGCATTGCCGATGGTGACTAAGAAGGATTGGAAGGAGTTGGCGAAGTCATTCATCGCTCAGTATAGCTTTAACACCATGCTGGAAGTCACTTTGAAAGAGTTAGAGAGCACTAAGCAGCAGGCTGGGGAATCCTTTTCCGATTTTGTGAAAAGATGGAGGGCTAAGGCCGCGGTTATGAAGCAGAAGCCGCTTGAGCAGGATCAGATCCGAATGGTAGTCGGTAACACCTTGCCGTATATTAAGAATGAGCTGCGGTATATGCCTTTTACCGATTTCAATCAGATGTATAGTTGTGCCTTAACTGTTGAGGGGGATGGAGAACCAAAAAAGGCGTACACTAAATGGACAAAGTCTGGGTATAATGTCGGAGGGCCGGATGCGAGTACAGAGTCCGCTGCAGTGAAAGTGCTTGATCTTAATGCTATCGAAAAAAGGCAGTTCGCCAAATTTGATCAGACCTACGCAAAAGTTTTCGAACGATTGCAGAAAAAGGGGCTGCTGAAAGCCCTTACTCCCAAAAACAAGATGGGGCCCACACCACGGATGATGACCAGGGGGTATTGCGAGTTCCATAGTAACTATGGGCACACCATTGAAAATTGTGAGAGGCTAAAGCATGAGATCCAGGATCTGATTGATAATGAGAAAATAGTCGACCCATCGTCAGCAAACTCTCCTCTTAAGTGCAATCCATCGCCTAGTCATAGGGTGAGCGCAATTGGATCTGGGTTGGAAGAGAGCTTTGTGGTGGAGTCATTCTGCGAATTTAAGGAGAAGCTGTTGGACTCCAATGAGAAAAGGAATGTGGGAAATGGTTTATACGTGTCTGTTTTGGAGGAAGAGCCAACGAAGGAAGTGATTGACGATAGAACTAAAACTGAGGAAACCGAGGAAGTATCATCTTGGAGGATCATGCCTGTGTTGAAATTGTTTAGTGGGGTAGAAGACTCCGAAGCTCATGTGTATGGATACGTGTGCGCTATGTTTGGGGAGCCATACAAAGTGGAAGAAGTCGCTCCATGGTTCTATCTCTCACTGGTGGGCGAACCTTTGAAGTGGTTTCAATCGCTACTTGACTCGACTAAGCAGGATTGGTCACTGATGTCAAGCTCGTTTTTGATGAAGTATCGAAGAGATAAAACACATGAAGGGGAACATAGCGCGATGCAAACTGGGCCTATCAAACGTCCGTTTCCGATTGTCAGCAAGTATAATGAAGGCAAGGACCCCAGGGAGCACATGCATTTTTACCCATCCGCTATGGTTCCTTTGGGCTTCAAAGAGGATGAAATCACGAGTTTGTTTTGCAACTCGTTGGCGGGAAAGTCACTAATGTGGTATATGTCTCTTCCGATGAAAGTTAAAATGAATTGGGATGAAATGACTAAGAGATTCATCAAGAAGTACACCGCAGGGGGATACCCAGAGGAAGTGCCGATGTTACCCGATGAGGAGACACCTGCGGCGGTGTTAACCATGGCTAAGTACAAAGGAGGTGAGAACCCCATCGACCACGTAAACTGTTTCTGTGCCTACATGTTTGACGCAGGACTCTATCGAAGTGAGTTGGTTCAGCATTTTCCAAAGACACTTGTAGGAGAAGCTTTGATGTGGTACCGAATGCTCTCGGTAAAGGCAAAAGGGGACTGGGGGTCCCTCATGGAGGCTTTCGTGCAGAGATATGCGATGTACATCCCGTGGATGGGGTCATTGGAAGATTTAGGAAGGATCAAGCAATTCCCCGAGGAGGCATTCGTGGATTATGCTAGGAGATGGAGGTTCAAGTATGCCTTATGTCGGGTCACTTTGAGCGATCAGGAGCAACTCATGTGTATCCGAAAAGGTGCTATTCCACTCGTCGCTAGAAGAATGTATAGAGTGTTCCTCAGGGACTATGAAGAACTGATAGGCTGGGCACGGTATGGATCGTTGGACCCTTCCTATGTAAATCCGAACGTCCCTCACGTAATGGATCTGATGGTCATGGATATTTGGGGAAGTTCCTCGGACGAGGAGGGTATCAATCAGAGAGTTCCGATCAACATCTGGGATGAGTCTGATGATAAGCTGGAAATGGCTGCTAGCACTGAAGGAAAGATTCTGCCAGGTTTCGAGATCTTCAATGAGACTGGGGCAAAGGAGAAGCAAGGAGATCATGATGCCGAGGAGCAGGTGATCACTATTGAGGCCACTATGGGAGCGGTGGATGAGCCCATTACCTCCAAGACTTATGAGAAACCCGAGAACCCTGTCGATGACAACTAGATTACCGCTTTGTTTGAATCTGATGATGTACTCACCAATACTATCAATGAAATGAATTCTGATTTTGCTTACTTGCTTAATGTTGATTCTGATCATTCCATGCATTCTCATTCATATAACATGCCTACATTTGAAATCAATGCAATAGAAATGTCAACTTTAAATCTTGGCATGGATGAAAATCCTAAACTTATACAAATTGCTCAAGAATTAACTATTAAAGAGAGGAAAGAATTTGAAAGAATAATTAAAAAAAAAAAACGAAACAGTGTTTGCTTGGACATACAAAGACATGCCAGGAATCGGTCGATCAATCGTAACTCACCGTATTCCGACGTACTCCGATACTAAGCTCGTGAAACAGAAACTCCGACGCATGAGGCCGGAATGAGCAGACAAGATCAGAGAGGAAGTGAAGAAACAGTTAGAAGTGGGGTTCATCGAAGTAATCGACTATCCTCCTGGGGTCACAAATGTAGTGCCAATCGCGAAGAAGGACGGTAAAGTGAGAATGTGCGTCGATTATAGGAATCTCAACAAGGCTTGCCCTAAAGAATTCACATTGACTCACCTCGACGTATTAATCGACAGTGCTACATCGAGCGTCTTGCACACAAATGTTGACGGCTTCATGGGCTACATGCAGGTTCAAATGGCAGAAAAGCACAAGGCAAAGACCTCGTTCGCAACTGAGTGGGGAACGTACTGCTATTGGGTAATGTCGTTCGGTTTGAAAATACCGGGGCAACTCATCAACGGATGGCTACGGCAATGTTCCATGATATGATACACAAGGAGGTGAAAGGTTATGTGGACGACATGATGGTCAAATCAGAGACAAGAGAAGGGCATTTTGCCGCGCTCGAGAAGTTTTTGGCCCGAATTGCAGAATTCAAGCTAAGGTTAAACCCGAAGAAGTGCTTTTTCGGCGTCTCGTCGGGGAAAATCTTAGGCTATGTAATCGGAAATAAGGGAATTGAGGTGGATCCCGATAAAGTAAAGGCTATAAAGGAAATACCGGCGCCGAGAAATGAGAAAGAAGTGAGAGGGTTTCTGGGGCAGGTTCAGTATATCAGTCGGTTCATAGCGAGACTCACCACAATCTGCGAGCCAATCTTTAAGTTGCTAAGGAAAGACCAACCCGCTGTTTGGAATGATAAGTGTTAGCAAGCTTTGGAGAGCGTCCGGAGCTATTTATCTAATCCGCCAGTGTTGAGACCGCCTAAACTGGGAAAGCCGCTTCTCCTCTATGTAGCGATTGAGGAGCGATCTATTAGGGCAATGTTGGCTCAAGAGGGAGACACCGGTGTGGAGCACGCGGTGTATTATTTGAGTAAGAAGTTCCTGGAGTACGAGCTCAAGTACAACATGATCGAAAAGACATGTGTGGCAGTGGTGTGGTTGACAAAGAAACTGCGGCACTATTTCCAATCGTATAAAGTGATCATTATTTCTCGGATGGACCCCGTGAAGTATCTATACCGAACTCCATCCTTGACGGGGAAGTTAGCCAGATGGTTGCTGCTTTTATCCGAGTTTGACATTGAATATGTGACGAAGAAGGTTATCAAAGGAAGGGCCGTGGCAGAGTTTCTGGCTAACCAACCCCTGAATGCAGAAGAGGAAGAATTAAGCTATGATTTCCCCGATGAGCACTTGAACGCAATCGAAGTTATACCGTGGAAAATGTTCTTCGACGGAGCAGTTAATTCGAATGGAGCCGGAGTAGGAGTACTACTTACCTCGCCGGAAGGAGAAAGGATCCCGATGGCCAAGAAGTTATCCTTCCCTCTCACTAATAATATGGCCGAATATGAAGCGTGCATTTATGGTTTAGAGCCATTAGCGGCACTGGGAGCATCATATGTCGAAATTTGGGGTGACTCCAAGTTGATCATCGAACAGGCACAAGGAAACTGGGAAGTGAGAGAAGAAAGGCTACGTCCATATCTAGATCAACTAGAAGGGTTGGCACAAAGATTCAAGGAATGTCGTTTCTATCATATTCCTCGAGCACAGAACCAGGCGGCAGATGCCTTGGCTACTTTGGTGTCAGTTTGGGACAACCCCCAGAACCTTGTTTCGAAGCCGTTGGTACTGAGAAGATCTCACAAACCATGTTACGAGGACGTAATGCTGTCAGGGACAGATGAAAAACCATGGTATTTCGATATCGTGAGCTTCATGAAAAGTGAGACGTACCCGGCTGAATCAGAACTTAGGGATCAGGCTGTGATCAGAAGGTTAGCCCGGCAGTTCGTCGTCCACAATGATTTGCTTTATAAAAGGCACACCGATGGGTTACAACTAAGATGCTTGGATGCGGGAGAAGCCCGCGAAGCAATGGAATCAGTACATTTCGGAATTTGCGGGGCCCATATGGAAGGAGCGGTGTTAGCAAAGAAAATCATAAGGCAAGGCTTCTATTGGCTCACCATGGAAGGAGAGTGTAACGAGTATGCAAAGAAATGCCATGATTGTCAAATCCATGGCGATGGCAGTCATCTTCCGGCCATGGAATTACATGTGTTGGCACCTATTTGGCCATTCGCTGCTTGGGGCATTGACATCATCGGTGAAGTAAGGCCTGACGCTTCAAACGTGCGCAAGTTTATTGCAGTCGCCATCGATTATTTCACCAAATGGGTAGAGGCAGAGTCGTTTAGCAAAATGGGATCCAAGCAGATGAGAAAATTCATTTAGAAACACTTGATCACCAGGTTCGGAGTGCCTCATCACATGATTACGGATAATGGGGTCCAGTTTCAGGGGGAAGTGAGGAGTCTCTTCCGAGAATATGGCATTGAACATCACAGGTCTTCTCCGTACCGTCCATAAGCTAATGGAGCAGTAGAAGCAGCTAATAAGAATCTTAAGAGGATTCTCGTAAAAACGGTGGAATCACATCGCAACTAGCACGAACAGCTCCCACTCGCGTTGTGGGCTTATCGCACGACAATCAGAACCTCGACTAGGGCGACGCCATTCTCCTTGGTGTACGGAACAGAAGCAGTCCTGCTGATTGAGATCGAAAAGCGATCGTTGAGAATCGCAATTGAAGCAGAAATCCCCGAGACGGAATGGGTGAAGAAGCGATGTGAGTAGTTGGCTTTAGTTGACGAGAAAAGGATGGAAGCCCGTTACCATGTACAATTATATCAAAGAAGGATGGCTCGAGCTTTCAATAAAAAGGTCAAGACCAGTCCTATCAAAGAAGGAGATTTGGTGCTGAAACAGATCCGTGTGACGCACACCGACCCTAGGGGCAAATTTAGGCCTAACTGGGAAGGGTCATTCGTCGTGAAGAAGATACTAAGCAAAGGAGCGGTGAAGTTAACCACACGGGATGGCATGGAATTCTCCGAACCTACCAACCTGGATAGGCTTAAGCAATACTTTTCGTAAAAAAAAAAAAAAAAAAAAGAGAAAATAAAAATTCCCGATAGATTGAAAACCCGCAAGGGGCGATCTATGCAACAATAAGGGACATCCCAATGAGTGAAAACCCGAAAAGGCGCTCATTTGAAAATTTCGGGATAATAAAAGGAGAGTTGAAAAATCGCTGGGATCTGAAAACCGAAAAAAGGCGGGTCCTGGTAACAGTAGTTGTATCTTGAGCAATTATAAAAAATAATGTATAAGCGGCTAAGTATTTCTGTTGTTTGTAAATAAATAAAGGCATGAATATATTTGAAGAGAATGATTGGAATTATTATGATCGAATGAATGCATGGTATTGTAAGTCATGAGTTATACACTTCTTTTCCCCACCACCAAATAAAAAGCCTACCCAAATATCTTTCTCACATATACCCGCCATACATCACGGTAGTACTAATAAAGTTGTAAACCGAAACAATGACGGGACTATCAAGGAGGAGGAATCCCAAAGTCCCAAAAGCCCTCAAACGAATCAAAGCCTCCGAAGTAAGGTGTCCGCTCCTCGGCTAAGGCCTCCTCGGTAACTCGACGACCCTTTACCGCAATCCGCAAACTCTCCTCAACAACCCGCTGGACCTCTATATCCATACGGCTCCTCTCCTCGGTTGCCCGCCTTGCTCCTCCCAGCTAGAGCACTCATCCTCCATCTCTCGATAACGATGTATGATCTGAGCGTCATCATTCCGTAGTGACTCTCCTCGCCCGGCCACCACGCCCTCCTGTACTCTTCGGTCCATAGAATGGAGGTCTCCCTGTCAAGAAAATAGGAGGGAAGCACGTATTAAAAAAAAAAAAAAAAAAAAGAGAGAAAAATATTCATTCATAATCATGTGCATACATATCACTACACTAGGTCATACCATAAAAGTATTCACCAGGTGATGGGCGTGATTCAAGTCGAGCTGCATGCAGAAATACTCGGATAGCTCCAAGAAATCCGTGCGCGTTTAGGCAAGCTCTGATAGGTAAATTAAAATTCGATCAAGGGGCACAGGCCCCGCCACAGGACTGCGGTATACGGCATCATCAATGGGCACAGGCCCCGCTACGGACTGCGGTCTACGGCACCACCAATGGGCACAGGCCCCGCTACGGACTTCGGTCTACGGCATCATCGACTCCGGTCAAACGCAGACGATCCTGGTAAAAAGAAGCGACTGTGGTCACAAACTCTCGGACGAGTGATAAAGCCCAAATATCAAAGCGACTGCGGTCACGAACTCTCAGACGAGTGATAAAGCCCAAATATCAAAGCAATTGCGGTCACGAACTCTCGGACGAGTGATAAAGCCCAAACATCAAAGCGACTGCGGTCACAAACTCTCGGACGAGTGATAAAGCCCAAATATCAAAGCGATTGCGGTCACAAACTCTCGGACGAGTGGTAAAGCCCAAATATCAAAGCGACTGCGGTCACAAACTCTCGGGCGAGTCATAAAGCCCAAATGTCAACGCGACTGCTGTCACAAACTCTCGGACGAGTAATAAAGCCCAAAAATCAAAGCAACTACGGTCAAAAACTCTCGGACGAGTGATAAAGCCCAGCTAACATCAATAAGGAAACACCTGTGATCAATGTAGAGATTAGGGTTGAACGATTGATTTGGAGATATGCAAAACGAAATAACGCCTGCGATCGATGTATAGATTAGGGTCGGATGTTCGATTTGGAAGTCTGCAAAACAAGAAAACGCCGGTAATCGATGTATAGATTAGGGTCGAATGATGGATTTATGCAAAACGAAAGGACGTCCGCGATCGATGTAGAGATTAGGGTCGAACGACTAATTCCGAGATATGCAAAACGAAGAGTACCTGCGGTCGATTTAGAGACTAGGGTAGCTAGAAAGAGCAATTTTACATGCAGTTGATTTAGAAACTAGGGTAGCTAGAAAGAGCAATTTTACCTGCGGTTGATGTAGAAACTAGGGTAGCTAGAAAGAGCAATTTTACCTGCGGTTGATTTAGAAACTAGGGTAGCTGGAAAGAGCAATCTTACCTGCGGTCGATTTAGAGACTAGGGTAGCTAGAAAGAGCAATTTTACCTACTGTTGATTTAGAAACTAGGGTAGCTGAAAAGAGCAATTTTACCTGCGGTCAATTTAGACTAGGGTCGCTAGATAGAGCTATACACTTGCGGTCGATTTAAAGACTAGGGTCGCCGGAAGGAGCGTTCGTCTGCAGTCGATTCAGAGGCAAGGACGGGACAACCAAGGCGAAGATCGAAGACAAGGCTGGAGCATGCGGCATGGAGTTCAGGTATTCTTCCTCCTACTCTTTACGTGTCTCTTACTTTTATATGTTTTACATTGCATGTGTTGCGTTAGCAAAAAAAGTTTTCAAAACACACACATCACTGTCAAAATAGAAAAGTAGGGGCAACTGTAGACACCGAGTCGGAGGACCTGTGACGAAAACCTGAAAACAAGACGGTTGAAGCGATTGATTCCGGAAGTTTTGAAAAACAAAAAAATATAAAGAATAATAAGCGTATAATAAGGAAGGAAAATTAGCGACATGGCGCGGGTGCTTAGCGGCATCCTGCACGCAGACGACAATGGTCGAACGCCCGCTTGGCGGCACGGGACGTGCGCTCGACGTCTGTCGGACGCATCGCGAGTGGCACGCTCTCGACGTCCGAGCAATGCCCGGGTCTGGTGGCACGGTGCGCGCTCTCGTGGGCCACTGAGCGTGCGCGCGTTCGGCGGCCGCGACGTGTGAGCGTCCGACGGCGCCGAACGCGCGCTCGGCGGTCGCAGGGTGCGCGCGCCCGACGGCGCGAGGCACGCCCCGAAGGTCGTCGGGCGAGCGCCCAACCACGTCGGGCGAACGCCCAACAAACGTTGGGCGAACGCCCAACGGTGGTTGGGCGCGGGCGCCCAACCTTGCGTTGGGCGCTCGCCCAACAATGTTGGGCGGTAGCCCAACTTAGTGTTGGGCGGCCGCCCAACATGCCTTGGGCGGCCGCCCAACGACTTTGGGCGACGCCCAATTTTACTTGGGCGTCGCCCAAAGTTCCGGGACCCGTTTCCCTATATAAGGGCACGGATCCCAATGCAAAAGGTGGGGGGCTTTTTTTTGGGGAAAACTTTCTCACTCTAAACATTTTTAGAGAGAGAGAGAGTGGATTTTTTTGAGAAAAATATTTTTTTCTCAAAAATTCTAAATTTCCTAAGTTCAATTTTTACTAAATTTTTATTAATATCGGGAGCTCGTGGTTCGTGGAATCAATCGGCTTCGACTGTCAGATACCGAATCAAAGGTATTATCCGAGGACTAGACTCTTTATTTTATTTAATTTATTCTCTCCTTCTATTTATTTTTTTATGCTATAGTTTTTATTCCTTTAGTTATTTATTTATTTTGTCACGTTTTATTTAATTAACTTATTTATTTAATTTGCGTTTCGTGTTAAATAAAACTCGGGTTTTGTTTAAAAATAAAAACCTCGTTTTGGATATCCCAATACGAACCGTGATCCGATAAAAAGGTAGTTCGGGTGTCGAAAATGTTGTAATTATAAGTTTTTAATTTAAAAGAGGTTTTCAAATAACGTTTTAAAATAAAAACATCGTTTTAGGAACTTCCGTTTTCGACTATGATCCATCTTTGGTAGTTCGGAAGTCCAAAACGATTGAATTAGATTTAATTTAAAGCTTTTGAATAACTCTGGAAAATATTGGAGTGCTGCTGTAATTTGTCAATTCTGTCACTAAATGCTGTTTACCGACGGATTTTCCGTCGGTAAATCTGCCAAAATGTAAAAAATGCCATTTCGGTCCCTTTTTCTTAACTTTTAGACTTTTAATCCTTAGTATATAAATATATAATAATGTAATATATTCTTTTCAAATTGTTTTAAAACTTCAACATATATAATTATTTTAGGAGATTGGTATTCCATTTTTTATTCTAATTTTTTGTATATGCACATATTACTTTCTTTTTTATTATTATTCATTTAAATTACATTAAATTCTATTTTAAATGTTATTTACTTGGGCATTTTGGGAGATAATTAGTAGATATTGGAGGATGAACATATAGTCTTTTTGACATTGGGATTATATTAGTTATGTATATATATATAGTTTTGGGGTATATTTGGGTTATCTTAATTATTGTTAAATAAAATTATTTTGAGTGATAAAGGCTATTTTCCTATTTATGAATTTCATTCACTATTTTCTTATGTTTAAAGTATAAATATATTATTTTCATCATTCTTTCTTATATATGTATTAGATAATATATTTTCTTTTACTCTTATTTTATGTCTCTTGGACTAAAATGTGTAAATATATATCTATATTATTTTCTTTATTTCTTTTGGTCATTTATAAGTCCATGTTTCAAATAGGCTTCACTTGGAAAAATTAAATTTTGGGCCTAAATGTGTTTATTGATGTAATTATAATAGTTAGAGAGTCCATTAAATAAGTGGGGAAAATAAGTCACAAAAAGAGAGTTTTCAATTAAATTATTTAAGCTAATGAGCTTTCTTAAATCTCTAATGTAGATAAATAGAGTCATTTTGGTTGATATTTCAAATCGTTTTCTAAACACCACGTTTTAAAACCTTAGTCCGTTCCAACGACGGATTAAGCGAACATTGTAATCAAAATCGTTTTCTTTGTTAATAATGGAGATTTTGAATCGCTTTCTTAATGAATTTGTACAAAATAAAATTGACTTGTATGTTTAACCACGTTTTCTTATTAAAAGGCTTTTACTTTAACGTTTTCAATTACTCGGGTCGTTCCAACGGCGACTCGGGTAAGCTTCATCAAACGGGGTTTTAAAACGTACCTAAATCGTTCCAACGACGATTAAGGTGCGAACCATGTAATAAACATCGTTTTGGGGAAATAAGTTAATGTAGAATAGACACACAACATAACATTTAAATACGGTTGTAAATAAATCACTTTTTTCTTTCCCCTCTCTGTGTATGTATAAACATAAATGGGTGATTCTTTACTGATGTGGCTTTTCAATATCATATGCTCAAAATGGTTTCCAAAAAGAGAAAGAAAAGGGTTTCAAATGAATTTTAAACTTAAAGAAGTATACGATTAGTCCGTTATCGCCTAACATGCTGAGTAGGAGGCCGGTGGTTCATAACCGGGCGATGTCGGGGTGCCTAGTAGCCTTTCTCCGGAGAGGAGCTAGCCTTCTCGGCTCGTACCTAAGTTTTCCGAACCCACACCGGTCTCCCGCAAGGGATCGGTGTTCATTTTCCCATTCGTGGGTGGCGACTCTTCCATATCTCCGAGCTCCGGTCCTGCCGAGCAGCTTGATTCCGCGATTGGTTGCTTTCGGCGCCAATCACCGCTTACGTCGCCATGAGGTTGTCCACCCCCCGGTCCGCCCGGGAGATTAGGCCGCGACACCTCGTCTAACATCGGCCTCCAAGCCTACGTCCTGTCCCCGGAACACGTTTCGAGATTTCGAATTCTCTACTGAGCTCTTTAACGGTAGAGCATCAAACCTTTTACAATCTTAGCAACTGAGTATAACAAGAGTACCTTCCTCTATACCTCTACTCAATCCTAATCTCTCGCTGAGTACTATAACTGAGTACTCAGCCTCTCCTTTCTAATCTCCAGAAATGATAAGTGTTTGTCCTAAACAATGATTGCTAAGACACCTTAGATGATTGAATAATCACTCTAGACTTTTACACAAAAGATATGAAATTTAGTGTAAGATTGCTTTGCTTTTTCTTGCAGAACTTTGCGTAGAGATTTGGTCAGCGTTATGGCTTGATCAAGTTCTATGTTGAATGAAGCAACTGAAGGGCTCTATTTATAGAGACGTCTGAGGTGTCGGTCATTTCGAATTTCGAAATAACCGTTGGAGGGAAACGGCTTCCTGTCGTTGTCATCCTATCTTGCTCAGAGCTCTCGGCTAATCAGATTTGAGTATCTTCTGTCCTCGGTCAGCTTTTGGTCAGCTCGGCAGAACAGCCTGCGCATTCATCCCTTGTGGATTGCGGTTCGAAGCTGAAGCCGATGGTGCCAAATTGGATTGCGCAGCAGCGGACGACGGTTGATCACGAAGACTCACCGCCTGATATGCCGCGATCGCATCGTGGATGGCCTGCGGTATGTTGTTCCCTTATAACGTGACAAGTTAGTTCTAAGGGGGGGATAGGAACTATTTAAAATTTTGTCCATTAAGGCTGACTTCTTTTCTTCTGAAAAGGTTTTACACAGCGTCACTAAGTAGATTCAAGACACAAGCTTAGTCAACTTGTGACTAAGTCTGCTTCTTTACTTGAGTCAGGAAATAGCACTTAGAGTCTATTCCTGAACTCAGCTTCTTAGTAGACTTAACTCAGTGTGAGCTATTTAGTTAGTCAGTTTTATAGCAAGCAATATATATTAAAGGAGTTTTAAGGGTTAGAAAGATATTACTCAGTAGACTTATCCTGGTTCGGCCTCTCCGCCTACGTCCAGTCCCCGGAACTCGTTCCGAGGTTTTTGAATTCTCTACTGAGCTCTTTAAAGGTAGAGCACGAAACCTTTTACAGATAGAAGCTGAGTATAACAAGAGTACCTTCCTCTATACCTCTACTCACTCCTATATCTACCGCTGAGTACTATAACCGAGTACTCAGCCTCTCCTTTCTATTCTTCTAGAAATGATAAAGTGTTTGTCCTAAACAACAATTGCTAAGACACTTTAGATGATTGAAGATCACTCTAGACTTTTACACAATAATATGGAAATTGGTGTAAGATATTTGCTTTGCTTTTCTCACAGAAACTTCAAGTATGAATTTGGTCAGCGTTTCGACTAATTGAAGATCTGCATTGATTGAAGCAAATGGATGGCCTTTATATAGTGACACTTGAGGCACCTGGTCATTTCGAATTTCGAAATAACCGTTGGAGGGAAACGGCTTCCTGTCATTGTCACTCTGGGCGTGCTCAGCGCCGTTGGCCAATAGGATTCTTGCATCTTTTGTCTTCGTCAGTCCACGGCAGAATGTTTCGACATTTAAGGAAAAGTCCACAAGATAGCTTCCTGCGCCTTCTGAACTTTTCGCAAAGTAGAAATACTTTGTCTAGAAGTTGAACATTGTCTGCCGCTGTCCAGACTGCATTGTCGTCCAACTCAGCAGCTTCCATTTGAAGCTTTTGGCTCGAAGGCTTCTTGATCCTTCTTTTGCTGAGTCATCGTTTTACTTGATACGGCTTCGTTTTGAACTCTTGGGCCGAATGGTCTTGATGTGTTGACTTGGGCTTGACTTCCACTTTAAGGGCCTTTGGGCTTTTTAATCTTAATGTCTTGTAAACAATTAAACTCAACATTGAACAAACACATTAGTGTAATAAATCAAAGCATTTAAATTTAATGTGTTAGAATATTTTTATCATTACTTAATTAATTTTGTCAAATCAAAATCATGTGGAAAGGTGTTTCAACAAACTCCCCCATTTTGATGTTGGCAAAAATATTCAGTCAAGAACTCAGTGTTGAGCTCCCCCATGATTGTTGACCTTATCTTACTCAGTATACTCCCCCGTAAGGGTTGAGCGGCTGACTTAGATTTACTTTAAACATTTCAAGTAAGTCTAAGGTCAGTTTTCAGGATTAGGTCAGCCCATGGAACATATTCTATTTAACTCAGTTTATGCGGAAGATTTATATATCAGAGAGCGTTGAGTATTTCTTTGTTCAATGTGTTTAAAAAGACATGTAAAGGCGGTCAACATTTTTATCAACACAGCATGCAATCATAAAGTAATGTAGACAAGTAGCACAGTTGATTTAGTGAAGATGCGATTAACTATTCAATACAAAACATAAGTAAGCATCACATAAGATTGATTAATTTAAAAAGATAGATGCAACACAGTTTTGTATTCAGGGTCAGCACAACAAAAGTACACAAGGAAAGGACTACAAGTTTTAGCAAAAAGAAATCTAGTCAGTCCTAGTAAGTAAAGCTAAAGCTATTTCTTCTTGTATTTGAGTTGGGCTTCATGCTCTTTTAGCTTACCCTTTCCCTTGTGTCTTTGCTGACTTCCTGAAGCTTCCTTTGATTACTGAGTTCTCTGAGCTTGTTCTTTCTCCCCCGTTTTGCCACCATCAGCAGGAGGAGCAATGAAAGTGTCTTCAATGGCAGCTTTAGTTAGGCGTTTAGAGAATGCCTTCAGCTTATGTGTGATTGTATTTATGCCATCAAAGATGGGAACACCATCATCCAAAATAGGGCGAGGAATCTTGACATCAGCAGCACTCAGCATACTTAGAACATATGCTTCACCCTTTGCAACCCAGTGTATGCTGTCTGTGAGCATTGCAAAAGCTTGATGAAACATCTTTAGCAAGGACGAATCAAAATACTCACGCTGAGCGTTGGTGTGTCGCACATGGTTGAAATTTACCCAAGAGTACTTCAGTATCTCATTTGTTTTAAGCTGGTCAGTTTCCATCTCTTCCCTGCTTAAGTTTAGCAGATGCACAGCCTCGATAATTTGCTTAATGGAGCATTGGGAGGAGGAAGAGAGTTGGTGATTTGTTTTCTCTTGCTCAGTATGAAGCTGGCTGAAGAGATGATGTACTTCGGCAGAAGTGGCATATGCTGAGTTCGTAGCTGACAATTGATGAATCTGCCCTTGCAGTGAGTTCATGTGGTTTACCATGGTCAGCTGGAGTTCGGCCAGCTTTGTTATAGAGTCCTATCTGGGCTGTCGAGATTGCAATGAAGTCATGACACTCAGAAGATCCTTCAGACCTTTGATCTCAGTTAGAAGCTGAGTGACAGACGAAAGTTGAGTTGTCTTAACATTAGTAGACCCAACGTCATTGGTGTTTGATTGATGAAGGTCCTGGATAAAAGCTTGAGCTGAGTCAACGATTCTGTAACCAGACTCAGTTGCATTTAGGTAGCTAAAGGATCCATCATGTGTTGGCCCAGATGCCGGAGGAGGAGTAGAACCGAATAGAGGCGTTGTTTGGTTCTGCTCATCATTAGAAGGCCCAGCATTATCAGCGGCTGGCCTGGAATTAGGATTGTCAGTAGAAACTGACTGGATTTGATTCTGCACATTGAGTTGTGGAAGTGGAGGATCGGCAGAATGTGTTACTTGCTCAGGGTCAGGCTGAAGCTGACTGGATTGTGGAAGCTGTGGAAGTTCAGTGTTCACCTGAGCAGGTAATTCCTTGGCTTGCTCAACGTGTTGAGGAGCGGAATCTTCGAGCACTTGCTCGATATTACTTTGGTTTGCGGAAGCGGTTAAGTCGGCATGTTCCTTCGGCTGAGAAACAGAGGCTTGATTTTCTTGTTGCTCTGGTTGAGACTCGGGAGGGATGGAGAATAACCTAAGATGTACATCTGTAAGGTCGGAGATCTCATCCCTCAGCAGTGAGTCACCCATTAGGTCAATGACGGGTGCTCAAAATGCCTTCTTCTTTCTCAGTCTCTTTAGTTTTGGAGGAGTGGGGTCAGCAGGAATGGACTCAATGGAGTCAGTAGGTGAAGCTTCCCTTTGAACATCGGGAGCATTTTCTGTTTGCTTAGTTTCTTCTTCATCAACCAACTCAGTGTTGATTGGTTCAAGGTGCTCATCATCTGCTGTTTCCTCAGTGTCATCCTGACCACTGTCTTCTTCATCAGACTCATCATCCAGTTCTTCTTCCTCAAACTGTTCATCCAGTTCTTCTTCCTCAAACTGTTTATCCAGTTCTTTCTCGACAAACTGACCACCCAATTGGTCTTGTTCTTCCTGGTCATCTAACTGTTGCTCAGCGTCAATGCCTTGACTCTGTGAATAATGTGAGTTAGGAGGAACGACGACATCAGTTGGAAGTGCATCTATAGGTCTTAACTCAAAATTGAGCTTCTTCTTCTTCCTTAATGGTTGCTCATCAACCTCTCTTTCTTCTACCTCAGGCTCAGCTTGCCTAGGTCTTTTCTCAGCTGACCTGGATCCACCCTGTCCTTGTTGAATCTGAGGCTTAGTTCCTCCGCATACAAATTTAAGCTTCTTTGGGGCAGAAGCAACAGCTTTAGAGGTGCTCTGGACAGCCTTCCTCTTTCTTTGAGTTCTTCCCTTTCGAGTCACCGCTCCCTCAGCATTCTGGACAGCTTCCCCTTTTCCTTTCTTCGGCACTATAGGTTGATCATGTGCCAAACCGAATAGGGCAGCAACTGTAATCTCGGTTCCCCAAGTGTGGATTTCCGCAACCATGTTTATCGGTGTGATAAAAGAGCCTAACCTAAGGGTTCTTGTACTTCGTAGAAACCCACCGATTATGAAGACGGTCATGTTTATCGTTGTGTAGGTCAGCATGTGCCATATAAAACACTGCTCAAAATTGGTTGCTGAGTTGGTGCAGTTGATTTTAGGGAAAAAGAAATTAGTCAGTATGTAATGGGCCATCTTTTGATGCTGACCCATGGAAGTACTCGAGATTTCACCTACATGACCAGCAGGTTTACAGAAACTGTGAACGTAGTTGGTTTATCTTGGTCACCTGATTTACGAAGTATAGCTCCTTCGTTTTTCAGTTTGAACAGTGAAGCAAGATACACAGGGTTGATGAAGATGGCTTTCCCTCGAACATTAGAAGCCAGGTAGTCCCGATTATCATCGGTGACCTTTAGGTTGGCGTAGAATTCTCTTACCAGCTCAGGGTAAGTAGCATCACGAACTGAGAACAGCTCGGTCCAACCATTATTCTTGATCCACTCACAAAAGGGTTGCTCGGCGTCTACGAATCCCCTTGAAAACCATCGCGAGTGATCAATCTTACATCCCTTCACACTCTTGAAAACCTGAGAGTAGGTGCGCTCCACTACTTTCTTGCCATTGTCCTTTGGCTGTTGTTTTCCCTTCGAAGAGGTGGCTTGGACAGCTTGAGCTTTCTTGCTCGGTGTTGTGACCTTAGTGTGGTCACGCTGGGTAGTAGATTTGGGATTTTCATCGGAGCGGTTGTCGGATAAACCAGCACCGGAGATATTCAGAGAAATGTTCGTCATATTCTTAGAGAAGTTTTGGGAATTTTTAGAGAGAGTAATTGGAATGCCAAAGTTTTCTAAGCGTAGAGAGGTAAAAGTGGGAATTTGTCCACTATTTATAGAGGTATTGAGTTGATCTAAAGCGTTGGGTTGTCAATTTGACCTCGAGATTCTCAATCGACAAAGATTCTATCATTTATGACACATACGGCGTGTGTGTTTTCTAATTATAGCGCATACGTCATCCTAGGTGGCTATTTAATTCGCGTGCTTGCATTAAATTTTGCAACGGATCCTTACTCAGTGTTAAGAATTTCAAGCGTTTAAAATTCTGAGTAGTCAGTGTTATGCAAAGAAGCAGTTCTTATGTTTAGTAGCTCAGCTTAAGATAAACACTCAGTATATATATATCTACTCAGCAAGCATAAGTCATTCAACATGGTAATTCACTCAGCATGCATACTATACTTGGAAATTATTGAAGAGGATTAAACATACCAATGGCTTCTCTAAGTATGTTGAATTGCTCACGAGCCAGTGGCTTTGTGAAGATATCAGCAAGTTGCTCATCCGTTGGGACATAGGTCAGCTTGATCTCTCCCTTGAGTACGTGATCTCTGATGAAGTGATGTCTTATGCTAACATGCTTCATCCTGCTGTGCTGGATTGGGTTCTTTGATAAGTCAATGGCACTTTTGTTGTCACATTTGACTTCAATTGTTTTGGTCCGAACGCCATAATCTTCCAGCTGTTGCTTAATCCATAGGACTTGAGCAACACAGCTTCCAGCAGCAACGTACTCAGCTTCAGTGGTTGACAGGGCTACTGACGCCTACTTCTTGCTGAACCAGGACACAAGACAGCTCCCAAGGAAATGGCATCCTCCTGAGGTGCTTTTTCGTTCAAGCTTGTCTCGTCCGTAGTCAGCGTCAGTGTATCCAATGAGTGTGAAATCATGAGTATTGGGATACCACAAACCTGCATTCACTGAGCCTTGCAAATATCTAAGGATTCTTTTTACAGCTATGTAATGAGATTCCTTAGGGTTAGATTGATATCTAGCACAATAACATACAGAGAACTGAATGTCCGGCCTACTAGCAGTTAAGTAAAGTAGAGAACCAATCATACCTCGGTACAATCTGCTGTCTACTGACTTACCATTTTCATCAGCGCAGAGGACAGTGTCAGTGCCCATTGGGGTAGATATTGACTTACAATTCTCAAGTTCATACTTCTTCAATATCTCCTTAGCATACTTGGTTTGACTGATGAAGATGCCATTTTTCCCTTGTTTGATTTGAAGTCCAAGGAAGAAATTGAGTTCTCCCATCATTGACATTTCAAACTCAGTCTGCATCTGCTTACTAAATTCCTTGCACATTGACTCGTTAGTGGCACCAAAAATAATGTCATCAACATATATTTGAGCCAGCAGGGTATCTTTACCCTTTCTCTTAATGAATAAGGTTGTATCAACTTTACCTCTGACATAATTTCTAGTCAGCAGGAAACTGGTCAGCCTCTCATACCAAGCACGTGGTGCTTGCTTGAGACCATACAGAGCCTTTTGAGCTTATAAACGTGGTTTGGGAATTTAGGATCCTCAAACCCTCGAGGCTGATTCATATAAACTTCCTCGTTTATAACTCCATTAAGGAATGCACTCTTAACATCCATTTGAAACAGTTTAAAGTTCATATAGCTTGCATATGCACATAAAATTATAATAGCCTCTAGCCTTGCCACTGGGGCAAAGGTCTCACCGTAGTCAATACCTTCTTGTTGACTATAGCCCTGATCTACAAGTCTTGCTTTGTTTCCGACCACGTTCCCTTATTTATCCAGCTTGTTGCGGAAGACCCATCTTGTTCCTATGGTCTTCTGGCTTCTTGGTTTTGGCACTAGATCCCATACTTCATTTCTTCTGAACTGATCAAGTTCCTCTTGCATTGCATTCATCCAGAATTCATCATACTCAGCTTCAGCAAAATTCTTTGGTTCCTGGATTGAGACGAATGCTACATTGCTGAGGTATCTCCTGAGTTGATTCCTCGTCATCAGGGTGTTCTCAGCAGTATCAAGAATGGCACTCTCTGAGTGACCTCTTGGTATTCGAATCTCTTTTGGTAGATTGATGTCTTGTGCTGGTTGTGTTTCAACAATCTCTGCAGGTGTAGATTGGTCAGTGAAAGTAATTTGAGTTTCACTTTTACCTTTGGTCAGCCCTTGAGGCAATGACTCAGCGGCTGTTTCTTGGTCAGCGGGAGCTGAGTGTGGATCATCCTCAGTCAGCTGCATGTCTCTTCCTGCAGGGTTAGTTTCATCGAACTCAACGTGTACTGACTCTTCTAAGACCTGAGTTCGTTTATTGAAAACTCTATATGCTTTGCTGTTTGTTGAGTAGCCCAAAAAGATAGCTTCATCAGCTTTAGAGTCAAACTTAGCTAGGCTGTCTTTAGTATTCAAGATAAAGCATTTACAACCAAAGGCACGAAAGTATCCAATGTTGGGCTTTCGTTCTTTCCAAAGTTCGTAGGGGGTCTTCTTTAGTATAGGTCTAACTAGAGCCCTATTAATAATGTAGCACGCTGTGTTAACAGCTTCTCCCCAAAAGTACTTTGGAAGCCTATGCTCACTCAGCATTGTCCTGGCTATTTCAACCAAGTTTCTGTTTTTCCTTTCAACAACCCCATTTTGTTGAGGCGTTCTAGGAGCAGAAAAATTATGGTCAATGTCGTTGGTTTCACAGAATTCAACAAACTGTTGGTTCTTGAATTCTCCACCATTATCACTTCGGATGTGAGCCAACTTAAGGTCTTTATCATTTTCAAGTTTGCTTACTAAATTTGAAAACGTCTCAAAGGTTTCATCCTTGCTACTCAGCAAGATGATCCAAGTGTACCGAGAAAAGTCATCTATAATGACCAAGGAAAATCTTTTTCCACCCAAGCTCAGCGGCTGGACTGGACCGAAGAGATCCAAGTGTAGCAACTCTAATGGACGCTTAGTTGAGATAATGTTTTTACTATGAAAAGATTGTTTGGTTTGTTTTCCAGCTTGGCAAGCGTGGCATAATTGATCTTTTTCAAACTTAAGTTCTGGCAGTCCCTCAACCAATTGCTTTCTTGCTAATTTGGCCAGGAGGTCCATGCTTACATGACCAAGTCTCCTGTGCCATAGCCAGGAATTTTCTTCCTTTGACACTAAGCATACAGTTTTTGAAAACTTCTTTTCTAAGTTCAGCATAAAGACATTATCAATACGAATGGCAGTTAAAATTAACTCATTTGTTTTACCCTCAAATATTTTACATCCAGTGTCATCAAATATAACTTTTCTCCCATTGTCACATAGCTGAGCTACGCTGAGTAAGTTATATTTGAGTCCACTGACTAGGGAGACTGACTCAATAGTAGGATTACCACCAATGGTTCCTGACCCTACTATCTTACCCTTCTTGTTGTCTCCAAAACTTACACTTCCTCCTCGTTTACGCACAAACGTGATGAACTGAGTTTCCTCACCAGTCATATGCCTCGAGCATTCGCTGTCAATGTACCACATCTTTGACTTCTCAGCACACCTCAGGCTTACCTACAATATAGCTAGTTGCTTTTTGGTACCCAATTATTTTTGGGTCCTTGCTTGTTAGGTTCAACAGGTAAAGCATCATATTTCATTTTATGACGACATACTTGGATAGTGTGTCCATTCTTTCCACAGAAGTCACAGCTAACCTTCCGTTTAGTATGTCTCACTGACTGGTCAGCACCCCAGTGCTGAGCGTGCCAGCACACCTTTGTGGTGTGTCCTTTCTTCCCACAGAAGTCACACTGGACATTCCGCTGAGGATTCCATCTCTGCTGACTAGTACTTCGGTACTCAGTGTTCAGAGGAATATTTCTTTTATTCGGAACTTTAAGTTGGTTCTGAATTGATGTGACATCCTTTCTCAGTTTCTTAGAATCTGATTGGACCCAGAGACAAACTTTTGCATAATTTCTATATTACTGTGCAAAGTTGAGTTGTCCTGGAGAAGATATCGAAGGTCACTCAGTTTGACCTCCTAAACCTCGTCACATCGCCTGCTGAGTGCTCTAACCTTTTTATTACACTTTTTGACAAGTGTATAGAGGTCACTCAGGGCATTAACCATTTCATTTCTGAGCAAGGGTAGTGATAATACCTCAGTTGAGTGTTCGTCATCGTCAGATGCAACAGAGGGGTCAGCATGCTCAGAAACACATGGCTCAGCAAGTTCGTCAGCCATGAAACAAATCTTTGCTGACTCAGTGGCATCAGCTTCTGATGATGAAGACTCATCACTGTCGCTCCAAGTTGCCACCATTGCCTTCTTGCTGTTCTTTCTTTCTTTCCTCAGCGTGGGACAGCTTGACTTGATATGGCCAGTTTGATGACATTCAAAGTATGTAATGGGCTTTGAGCTGTCCTTCTTGTACTTGCTGTCGCTGGACTCAGCTTTGTACTTATCAAACTTCTTATAAGGCTTCTTACAATATTTGTCATTCTTTCTGAACAGCCTTTTCATCTTTCTAGTGAACATAGCCATTTCTTCATCGTATGTTGAGCTCCCATCAGTGGAGTCAGCTTTCATGACAAGAGACTTTTGCTTCTTGTCTTCAGACTTTTCCTTCACCTCAAAGTTCTTCATTGATATCTCGTGGGTCAGCAGCAAGCCAATGAGTTCATCATACTTGTAGGTGGTTAAGTCTTGAGCTTCCTCAACAGCAGTCTTCTTTGCTTGCCAGCTTTTAGGAAGACTCCTAAGAATCTTCTTGACTTGCTCTTCCTCAGTGAAGATCTTTCCAAGTCTCTTGAGCTCGTTGATTATGTTTGTGAACCTTGCGTTCATGTCAGAGATTTCTTCATCATCATTCATTTCAAACAGCTCGTACAACCTCATGTGCTGGTTGACTTTGGATTCCTTCACCTTGTTGGTTCCTTCATAGATGACCTCCAGCTTCTTCCAAATCTCCTGCGCTGACTCACAACCTGAAATCTTGTAGTATTCTGCAGCATCTAAAGCACAGTGAAGCATATTTATAGCCGAAGCATGGTTTTGTAGCTTCTTGAGATCATCCTCTGTCCATTTAGTCTCAGCTTTGACAACCGTTTGGCCATTAACAGTTTCAACAGGAACAAATGGGCCTTGGATTATAGATAGCCATGCACTCATATTTGTTGCCTGAATGAAATTCTTCATTCTATTCTTCCAAAAGGTATAGTTAGACCCGAAGAACAGATGAGGCCGAGTAATGGACAGTCCCTCAGGAAGAATCTGAGTTGTCTGATTTCCTAGGAGGAAACGAGTGCTGTTCTCAGCCATTGTGGGGATCAGCTCAAGATAGTTATATCTTGCTCAGTGAGCTTTTAAGCTCTGATACCACTTGTTGGTCCTGTATAACGTGATAAGGTTAGTTCCAAGGGGGGGGGATAGGAACTATTTAAAATTTTGTCCGTTAAGGCTGACTTCTTTTCTTTTAGAAAAGGTTTACACAGCAGCGCTAAGTAGATTTAAGACACAAGCTTAGTCAACTGGTGACTAAGTCTGCTTCTTTCCTTGAGTCAGGAGATAACACTTAAGTCTATTCCTGAGCTCAGCTTCTTAGTGCACTCAACTCAGTGTCTATTCGTTACTTAGTTAGTTTTATAGCAAGCAATATATAAAGGAGTTTAAAGGTTAGAAATATGTTACTCAGTAGACATATCCTGGTTCGGCCTCTCCGCCTACGTCCAGTCCTCAGAACTCGTTCCGAGCTTTTTGAATTCTCTACTGAGCTCTTTAAAGGTAGAGCACGAAACCTTTTATAGATAGAAGCTGAGTATAACAAGAGTACCTTCCTCTATACCTCTACTCACTCCTATATCTATCGCTGAGTACTATAACCGAGTACTCAGCCTCTCCTTTCTATTCTTCTAGAAATGATAAAGTGTTTGTCCTAAACAACAATTGCTAAGACACTTTAGATGATTGAAGATCACTCTAGACTTTTACACAATAATATGGAAATTGGTGTAAGATATTTGCTTTGCTTTTCTCACAGAAACTTCAAGTATGAATTTGGTCAGTGTTTCGACTAATTGAAGATCTGTATCAATTGAAGCAAATGGATGGCCTTTATATAGTGATGATAACATTGAGATATTATCCTAAGGACCAAAAGGGATATTCACCTAGAGAACGCCTCGTATTGATCCCCAAAGGAGATCCGGATGGCGGATCTCCACGATCCCACTCAAAGAGATCCGCTGGCGAACCTATAAGGCGGATCTCCTCATCTACTTTATTCGTCACTGTAACAGCTAAGCCGACTCGACCATAAAGGCCATTAATGAGCTATCAATTAGCTAAACCGCCAGTTTAAGGATAACTTATAACCGCCATTAATGGAGCATTAATGGAGACTTTCTGGTTGCCAAAGGTTACGACTTCCAAGCTATATATAGCCTACATCCTTAGGATATCAAAGTACATTTACTGATTCTCCACTTTTGTGATTACAGTTTATTCTCAGAAATATTACTGACTTTGGCATCGGAGTGTCCCCGGCCGATCCCAACGGCGCCTCCCAGGGAAGTGCTCCGATCAAGGATTTTTCCACAAGTTATCAATTGGTGCGGTGAAAATGGAATCCTTAAACAAATAAAGGGTTTTCACTCACGATTAAAAGAAATATGACAAATGGAGATCATAACCCCTCCTCGGGGGTTGAGACACCACTAATAACCGGTGCTGGTCGCACTGATTCCAATGCTCCTCCAGCGCACGCTGAAAGTAGTATGCCTCCGGAAACATTCATCAACATGTGTGCAGAAGCTATAAGGGAAAGATTTGGCTCTGAAACGGGCGATCGCCTAAGGTCGTTCATGATCATTCCTCCGGTTTGGAGCCTAGCGCCTTCATCTACGATATCTTCTTGGCCTCAGATGAATCTGGGACCAAACGCCCACAATTCTTCGTTTCTCCAAGCCCATAATACGGAATCCATGGTAACCACCACGACGGCGTTAGGAGAACGACCGATCAATCGAGAGTTATTTCCTGCTGGCGCAGGAGGGAGTCAAAGAACCACACAAACTCTGGTGGGCGGATCCACTAGCCAGAGGATTGATCTGGGCGGGTCAGTTATCCCAAGGTGACCGCGGACAAACCTCTCCATGGGTGGATCAGAAGGACGGAAGCATAAGAAGCGTAGAAAGGAGAAAAGTAGGCGGTCTGAATCACCTTCGCCCTGAAAACCGAGATCTTCCCATAGAGGCAGGTCACCCCCATCTACTGGACGTAGGCAGAGTAAAAGGCCAGTAGTCACACCACATCCAAGTGGGCTGCCACCACCACCACCATACCAGGGAAATAATGAGCATATTCCTTTAGGAGGCGCTGGAGGAGATAACGGTCAAGCTCCCCCAGGCGAAGGAGGTGGAGATGGAGGTGGAGACGGGCATGGAGGCGGAGGCGGACGTGACGGACAATCACCCTCAGATCCGTCTTCGGGATCCAGTTCGTCATCTTCTCCAAGCAGATCTCCACGGAGGGGTCGCCCAAGGGCGGATCCGGAGAATTTTGATGACAGAGTTCGAGCAGCGGTGCTCCGCATGAATGAGGAGAATGCCAGGCATAACCCATTCGCCAATCGTGATTCGCCCTTCATGGCTTGGATTGAAGCAGAGGAGACAAATAGGCATTTTAAAATACCTAATCTCGCTATATACACAGGTGCTGACAACCCGGAGGCACATGTCAAAAAATATCGAATATTGCTTCGCCTCAATCGTGCAACCGAGCCAGTACTATGCAAAATGTTCGTCACCACGTTAGGAGGTCCCGCTTATGGCTGGTTCCAATCATTGCCTCCTGGCTCGATTGATTGTTGGGACCAACTAAGCAGAGAGTTTTGTGCTAAATTCGCTGGCTGTATCCCTCCAGTGGTCAAATCCAGGAAGCTCTTTGAATTAAAGCAGAAGGCGAATGAATCCCTTCGAGATTATATAAACTCCTTCAACAAATTGTGTATACAAATTGTGGATGTAGATATCTCCATGGCAGTGGAATCTCTGGTAAAAAATACCACTTGTAAAAGTTTACAGGAGGATCTAATTCGCAAGAACCCTACCAGTATGGCAGAACTAATAGAGCGCTGCAAGGACTTTATGGAGGTGGATGACATTCACCGCGAATCTCTATCTCCGCATAGAAGGGACAGAGGCGATTCTCGCCATCGAGATAGAGAAAAGGACAAGCACCAGGATTCCTCCTTTAGAGGTCGGCGAAAAGGTTCTAAGAACAAATCGGCATTTGTCACCTCTTTCACGCCTCTCAATGCTTTTAAAAGTGAAGTACTTATATGGATCGAGAACAGTCAACACAAACGGAGCATTTCATACCCCGAACCAAAAGGGGGGAGTACACCAATACTGGTAAAAATCCTAAAAATTATTGTAAATATCACAGAAAAAATGGCCATGACACCGATGCATGTTGGGAGTTGGCTAGAGAAATCGAGCGTCTCATTGAGAGAGGAAAATTGGATCGGTTCATCCAAAATGATGGCAAGAAGGGAGATGGCGATAGAACCAGAGAGGACCCAAAGAAGAAAGGAAAGGGTACCATTAATGTCATAGCAGGCGGACCTGGATATCAACCAATGCTGAAGAAGGCAAAGACCACCGCTCTTGACAGGACATCGTTAAATCACCCCTTTGCTGATGTAGGTCCTGAAATCTCTCCTCATGCGGATGCATTGGTCGTCACTATGATGGTGGAAGGCTGGGAGATGAAAAGAGTGATGATTGATACTGGAAGTTCGTGCAATGTCATCACTAGAGGAGCTTTCGCCAAACTCATGATTAATCCGATCCAAGTGGAGCCAACTGTGGTAGATATCCTAGGAGTGATAGGACACACCATCCAGACGAAAGGCCAAGTCACTCTGGATTACGAGCTTGCAGACGATGATCAGGTTTGGAAAGGTGATCTGGAATTTTCTGTCTTGGATGGTCAGTTAGCCTACAATATCATCCTTGGACGGCCCTTTATCTCCGAAGCAGCAACACTTATCTCCATACACCACTTAACGCTTTACATCCCCACGGCCAAGGGAGGTGTAATGATCAGAGGGAGCCAAAAGGTGGCTCATGAGACGTATTCGGCCTCACTAAGGATTCGCCCTCAATCTAAGGAGGAGGATGAGGAGGAGCTCGTCACAATGGCCTTGGGCGAGACAGAAATGTACCTCATGCTGGATGAAAAACAGGTGCAAATGGCCAGGGGGCTCAAGGGCGAAATTAAAGACGCAATCACCAAGGTACACCACGAAGCGGAGGATGTCTTTGCTTGGAAGGATGAGATCCTCCCCGGGATCAGTCCAGACGTGATCACTCACAAGCTTAACATTGATAAAGATGCAATTCCCGTAGCTCAGAAGCGAAGGAACCATGGGCTTGAAAGACAGAAGGTGATAGAAGAAGAGATCACCAAGCTCCAACGGGCGGATGCCATTGAGGAGGTACTTTATACTCAATGGTTGGCGAACGTCGTTCTGGTGAAGAAAGCAGGCGGATCCTACCGCATGTGTATCGACTTTACAGATCTTAACAAGGCTTGTCCCAAGGACAACTACCCTTTACCATGTATTGACATACTCGTGGATAGAACTGTCGGGCATGCAATGTACTCCTTTACAGACGTGAAGTCAAGTTACCATCAAATTCCCATGGAGCCTTCGGATAGAATTAAAACCTCGTTCGTGACTCATCAAGCCACTTATTGCTTCAAAGTCATGCCCTTTGGGCTTAAGAACGTAGGAGCTACCTATCAGCAGATGATGAACAAAATATTCGCGGAAAGCAAGGGTGATAACTACTCAGTCTATGTGGATGACATGATCATTAAAAGCACAACCGTGGAAAAGCATGCGGATGATGTGAAGGAGGTACTGGGCGTACTTCGATGCCACAATATTAAGCTGAACCCAGAGAATTGTACTTTTGGTGCGACGTATGGAAAATTCTTAGGGTTCATGATCAGCGAAAAAGGAGTTAGCCCAAATCCTGACAAGGTTAAGGCTGTCCTAGAAATGCAAGCACCACGGAACATCAGAGAAGTGCAACGCCTTAATGGGCGGATCGTAGCCTTGGGCAGGTTTATCTCTTGTTCAGCGCGCAGATGCCAGCCCTTTTACGAGGTCATCAAAAAGCAAAAGGCGTTCGAATGGAGCGAGGATTGTGAAAAGGCCTTTGAAGGGATCAAACGGTTTCTCACGGAGCCGCCCATGATGAGTCGGCCGATGAAAGGTGAGGACCTCTACATGTACGTATCGGTTACGGATAAAGCTGTGTGCACCGTCATGATACGAGAGGAGGATGGCCAGCAGTTTCCGATTTATTATGTGAGCAAGGTTCTAAAAGATGCTGAAACCAGATATTCTAGGCTTGATAAAATGGCACTGGCTGTTGTCACCACAGCGATCCGCCTTAGGCCATATTATCAGGCTCATACTGTGGTGGTTCGAACGAATATACCGATGAGAAAGGTGTTGCAGAAACCGGACACTTCTGGAAGGTTGATGGAATGGGCAATCCGCCTTGGTGAATTCGATGTGAGATATGAAAGCAGGTCAGCTTTAAAGAGTCAGGTCTTGGCAGACTTTGTGAATGAATTCACTGAAGAGGGGATAGATCATCCCAAACCTCAAATGGAAGAGTGGACAATGTACACCGATGGTGCCTCCTCGGCGGATGGAGCTGGCATAGGCATTGTGATCAAGGGTCCCCAATACATAAAGTTACGATACGCAGCAAAATTGAATTTTCATGCAACTAATAATACCGCTGAATATGAAGCTCTGGTATTGGGATTACGCCTACTTAAAGAAATCACTCCCGAGCGGATTGTGATCTATAGTGACTCCAAGCTAATGGTCAATCAAGTGATCAAAAATTACGAGGTAAAAGATGATGTTTTGGCCAAATATGTAGCAGAAGTCAAAAAATTGTTAGATCACCTCGAGGCTAAAGAAACTAAATGGGAACTGATTCATGTCCCCCGGGGATCCAACACCGAGGCGGATCATTTAGCCAAAATGGCCTCTAGTGAGGAGAACTGGACGGATCCACAATGTCCCTTCGAAGTTAAAATAGCTCCAGCCTTCGCCTCAGAGGAAGTATCCCTACTCACAACAGTAGAAGAGGATTGGAGATCGGCCATTCGCCAATATCTGCTAGGTGGAACTCTACCTGAGGATAAAGAAGAGGCACGACGGATTATCAGAAAAGCGGCTTATTTTTCCATAATCAATGATGGCCTGTATAGAAAATCTTTTAGCCATCCTTGGTTAAAATGCATCCTGCCAGAAGAAGGACGACAAGTCCTCAAGGAGTTGCACGAGGGATCGTGTGGGGCCCATGAAGCATCCGCCTCAATCTTGAAGAAATCCAGGTTAGCAGGATTTTATTGGCCAACGGCCGAACTTGATGCGCAAAAATTGGTGGAAACTTGCCATAATTGTCAGATTCATGCGAATGAATCACATACAGCCAAGAATCTCCAGAGGCCCATCATAGAAGGACGGCCATTCGCCCTTTGGGGAATTGACATAGTAGGGCCATTCCCTCCTACCCGCCGGCAGAGGAAGTACGTGATAGTGGCAGTAGATCACTTCACTAAGTGGGTAGAAGCCGAAGCTGTTTCCTCCATCACTGCTGAACGAATGGTGGAATTTGTCAAGGACAACATCGTGGAAAGATATGGCATTCCCCACACCATCATCACTGATAATGGAACACAGTTTAACTGCGGCGAGTTCAAAACTTTCTGTGGGAAATTGGGCATTCTAAACAGGTTCGCCTCCGTTTACTATCCCCAATCCAACGGAATGACTGAAGTTACGAATCGGACGATCGTAAAAGGCATAAAGAAGAGATTAGGGGAGCATGATAAAAAATGGGCGGATCAGCTAACCAGCGTCTTATGGGCCTATCGCACAACTCCTAGAACGGCGACAGGAGAAACGCCATTCGCTCTCTCTCATGGGGTAGAGGCCGTGATCCCAATTGAGATACAGGTTCCAAATGATAGAGTGGCATTCTATTGTGAGGAGGACAACAGTGACAAGTTAAAGGAGAGTCTTGATCAAGTGGAAGATCGAAGAGAACAGGCCTACGTACGTATGGCGGCTTACAAGCAGCGAATCGCCGCTTACCATGACAAAAATGCCAAGCTTGTGGACCTGAATGAAATTGAAGATACTATATTAAATACTAAAAAACAAAAATGAAATTGAAGACGATAGATAATAAAATTGATTTGGAACAATTGGTAAACTGATTTATTATGTTGGGATAATATAAGTATTATACTGGAATAATATAACTATTTTATTGAAAAAATTGGTACGTTGATTTATTCTGTTGGAACAATATAAGTATTATGTTGGAACAAATGATATATTGTCGGAACAATGTAAGTAGGATAAAAAATATGTTCAGAAAATTATTAAAAAATTCTAAAACATGTAAAACATCATTTTAAGAAACTTTAATTCTTGGCTCAAAGCGAGATTCCTTACGGTTTTGACCCAACCAATTATTGAAGTATGTAAAATAGATAAAATTAAGGAAAATATTTTATTGGGACTAAACTGTAAAAAATCTCGCTTCAATCCAAGAATTAAAGTTTCTCAGAATAATATTTTACATTTTCTGGATTTTTTTTAGAATTTTCTGGGCACTTTTTTCTCACCAAAAAACGCCCACCCGGATTCCGCTCATCGGATTTTTTTACCTGACCTTCAGGGGTCTCAAAATGACCGTCTAATTTAGACGAGTCTAATAGTATAAAAAATTTCGAAAAATGAGGTTAGAAATATTGGAAAAATATATTTTAAAGAAAAGAAATAAAACAATTTTCTTTATCATCTCTTTTCTTTTATTTACAAATTTGTCACCTTGCCTTTTTCAATTATCATCAAAACTACGTAGTTTTGTTATGTCACACAATAAGCTCATTGCCACACCTAGACCATTTGTCGCACTGGATCTCACCCCTATATATATATATATATATATATATTGTTTCTCAGTTTTAACCAAACATTTTTATTCTATTGTTTGATTCTCTTTTTCATATCTGGTTTATATTTCTTTTTAATTCCAAACAATAGAATAGAAGTGTTTAGTTATGATTGGGAAATAACTAATTATAACTATTTCAAAATAAATAAGCTAATTTTTAATGGTAGTCAACAAACAGCAAATAACTAACAACGATAACAAATAATAAAAATGATCAATTTTACATATTGCTTAAGATAAAGTGTGTAATCAATTTATTTATTTATTATGTCTAGCAAAGCAACGAATGAGTGACCTTATTTCTTCGGGTAAATTATACAATAGTCAGGATTGCCAAATTATTTACAAGTGTCTCAAACTCTTAAACAAATTTATTTAAATGTCAAATTTAGTGGTTTTTTTAAAACTGTTTTTTTTTTTTTCTGCAACTGATTAACTGAAAATTTGACAAAAACAAAAATAAAGTTATGATATTTTAAGATTTAAAATCATATAATGATAAAATATATAAAAACGATTTTCATATTTATAAAAAATCTGATTTTTGATGTAATTTCCTCTATTTTTTTATGTGAGAAATAGGTCCTATTAGTACCAATCTAATAACAATGGGCTGAAGATTAATGTTGGGCTTTTGTTATGGTTATATTAAGAACATATTCTAAAATTGAATGGGCCGAACATTATTAATGTTGGGTTTTGTTGGGCTGAAGACAATATTTTAAAGGGTCAAAAACATAAATATCATAATTAAGTATAAAATTATAACTAAGTCATATCACCAAACGTAATCATTAATATGTCATTATTCTCTATATATTATGATTTTACACTATAATTTAAAAATTCTCGACTCCAATTCATAAATCATAAACACTAGGAAATATATTCTAGACTTCTAATTTATAAATTCCAATCTTTAAAGTATATTAAAAGTACTGATTTTACTAGTTTGACATAATACAAAATTATGATTTGACATAGTTGTAAATATTTTTTCAAACATGAATTTCTGTATAATTTTCCCTATTTATTAAATTGATAAAAAAAGGAAAATTATAATTTATAAATTAGAGGTCTATAATATATATTAAATTAAATAAATTATTATTTTTAATATATTTTAAAAATTATAATTTAAATTAGATATCTATGATATATTTTTCAAGTATTAGAATCCTTAAATGTTTAAAAGTTATAATGAAACGAAAAAGGATTAAACTCTCATTTTTTTTTTTTGACTGAAAGTTGGGACGCGAAGGAGGGTCGGACATCCCAGCTAGGCTGGCACCCCCGACACAACCAACAACCCGAAATTTATTGATAAAAAAATAAAATTACAGAGGGGGAGGAACAGAAAAAAGAATCAAAAAATGTAAAGAAAAATAGAATAAACACCAATTTACAGAAAGCGCAAACGAGCTACATTACATAGATCATCGACCACTAACTCTTGGCAAAAGTATGGAGCTGAATGCCACCAGCAAGTAGATGTGGCTGATTGCCCATGACTTGCCAATCGATCCGCAGCTTGGTTGCCCTCTCTGTAGATATGCGATGCTTGCCAGTTCATAACAGAAAGCTGATTGAGACAGGTTTGCCACGATTAAACTCTCATTTAGTTCTTGTGATATCCAAAATTTTGTCATTTGACTCTATGAAGTAAGAACCAATTTTTTTTAATAAATTGGTTAGTTTTTCATTTCAAAATGGATTAAATGTCACCTTCAAGGGAAAGTATTATAAAAATAATACATGAAAGGAAAATGATAGATGTCACATAAGCTAAATGAGTTTAATCCAATGGAAAATCAAAATCACTTCTCTACTTTGACAGAATAAGAAAATAAACTTTGAACCTATCGTATAACCCTTAGTTGCAACCAACATAATTTTATAACATCTTATGAACTTACAAAGTTGCATCAGAACAAAGTTGTAAATAAATCGAGATGTTTATGAGTGGCTCGATGTTTGGCTCGATAAAAACTTGATTATGTCCGGTTCAATATGTAAATGAACCGAGTTTGAGCACAGTGAAGCTCGACTCAGAAGCTCACGAGAAGGCTCGATTATAGATAGGGACGGATCCAGGATTTTAAACTAGTGGGGGCAAATTAAATTCGTAAAAAAAAAAAAAAAAGATAAGGCGTAAAAATACTCCTAACGTTTGTACCCATGAACAATTTTACCTCTAACGTCTAAAATTGTGCAATTTTACTCCTAACTTTGGCAGCCAAGAGTCATCCCTTCCCTAAGGATAAAATTGCTCTTGGCTACAAACGTCAGGATATTTTTGCACCTTATCCTAATAAAAAATTTATAAAAATAAATTTTATAGCTTACGCATTTGCAAAACTGCAAATCTCCTAGTTTAATAGTATACAAACAAATACCCAATGTTGAAGAAGAAACCAATAGGAAGGCAATCATTTTAAAAAATAATTTACAGATTCAAAAATTGTGTGATGCATAAAAGCCATATTAGAACAACCCAATAAAAAGAAGTACATGGATTGCTTCTGCGCTAATAAAGCTCTCTATCTAAGAATTCTTCCTCTTTCTATTTCTTTAAAATGAAACGACGTGGTTCCACATTTAAGTGAAACGATGTCGTTTCAATTAGTTGTGTTTAAAAAAAAGAAAAGAAAAGATAAAGAGGTCATCTTCAACCTTTTGCTCGAGTTTCAGGAAGGCAATTTACAGAAAAAACCTTCGAAACCCAAACAATGGTGAAAATAGTATCTGGGCATATTTTTTTTTCCTAAAATTCAGTGGGGGCAAGTGTCCCCATTGCCCCCACTGTAGATCCGTCAGGTTCATTAACAAACTCGGTATAACATTCATGAACATGCTCGTGAGTATGTTTGGTTTGATTATTTTTTTAATAATAATATTTTTATAAAGAGGAAAATGTAAAACAACGTAGCTTCGTGTAAACTTTAGTTTTTGTAGATTTTAAAATTATGTAGTATTGTGTTAAAAAAAATTAAAATCAATATAATTAATGAGCATAATTAATGAGTTGTTCGTGAGCGAAGTTCATGAACTAAATTAATAAGCTGCTTGCGAACAAATCTCGTGAACATGCTCATTAACAAGCTTGCTAACAGATCATGAGTTGCTCACGAACATAATGTTGAGCTAGAGCTTGAGCTCGTCAATTTTCCGATGAGCCGAGCTTGAGCAGACCAAAGCTCGGCTCAACCCTAATTGCATCCTATAGCTATGTACAAAAGGATTTTTACACATGATTTAGATAACGTGGGGGCTTTTTTATTGTAATGCATTCCACGGTTAGTGGAAGTGTGAGTGACGAGTTTAATGTTAGAAATAAATAAATAAGAGTATCTCTAACGATGTTTTTTTGTTAGGCTCTAAAGTTAAATTTTGAGAACTTTGAAATAAAATTCAATTCCAAAAGACCTACTTTACTCCTTATTATCCACGAGCCTTTCTTTCATCTTTATTTCATCTTTATTAATAATTTATTATTAAGAAATATACCATCTCTATTATTAAATATAACAATATATAATTTTAGTAAATAAAAATTAAATAAGGAGTGCGTATTAGAAATATTATTGTAGATGATACGTATTTTAATATCTTGTTTATATTAAAAAAAAAAAGAAACACATCAAAATCATCTTGATGTTTTTGTCCAATAAATTAATAATTAATTTAAAGGTCTGTTTGCTTCACCTAATAGTTGTTGTTATTAGCTAGTTGTTATTAACTCATTAATTACTAGTATTTGTTAAGATTGTGATAAACTGTTATTATTAGTATGTGACATATCTAATATGGACATGCTTTAAATTAATCAAATTAAAAACATAATACACAAATTAATAAAAATAACCTAAAAAAACTACATAAAAATCAAATATAATAATTTATCGTGAAAAGGTTCAAAATGTTATTGTCTTCATTAAAAAAAAGAAGATGTTAGCGATATTGTACGAACAATGCTAATCTCAAACTTGTCACGTGTGGTTTGGTGCGAGTGTACTAGAAAGTTAATTCCAATTAATGTATACAGTTATATTTGTGGGTTATGCGCACATTAACATGAAATCTAATCGAAATGATTGACGAGAGACGCAAGGATTGAAAAAGTCTCTCTTGGGTTCCTAGCGCCATTATAGAAACTTTGCTAATTAATTTATACTTATTGCAAATTAAGTAAAGGAAATATAAATACGCAATTGACACGAGGATTGAAATGAATACAGATGTTCAAACAAAGGCAAATAATTACAATTGAAATGATCTCTATACCAACATATAGCTACCAATTGCAAGATTAAGGGTAAACAAATCAATAATATAAATAGAAGCTCAATTGCAAACTTGGAGCCAATATTTGGCTATTTTGACGAGGCCTTGCATTGCGGTTAACTTCATATCCACGAGCACCATGAGCACCTCGAGCGATCGGTGAAGAGTGAGGCTGACTTTATCTGAAAGTTTTCGGGTTTGATTCGGAAATGGAACGAGTATTTTAAATGGATAGAATTATGCTAACATTATGACATAGTTTGGATGACTCGTACGAATTTTTGGACACGGAATAAGGCGAAACGAAAGCCTAAAATGAAGTTAAATGATTCAGGATTCAAAGAAGGATTTGTAAAACGAGCTTTTGGACATGGTATACGGAGAAACGAAAGCCTAAAATCAAACTCGAGACGTTAGGAACAAGTTTGTGTAAAGGTTCAGGACAGAAACGAGACGTAAAGGGCTGAAATGTAAAGACGTGATTTCTAGCCAGAACGTATAAAACTAGGCAGAAACTGAATTTTATGAAATTTGAGCTATGAGAGCGTTAACTTTTGGACTTAGGATTGATAATCGAATGATCATGAATGAAACGGGTCACTAAAAGGTAAAGTGAGGCTAAAAATGAGTTTTTAAAGTGAATTTAGAGATGAAAACTAAAAAGAATAATGCTTAAAGTTTATAGAAATTCTGGCATAACTTAGATACTTTTATTTGGTCAGTTAGGTGTTGGAAATAAAGTTTTGGCTCTTATTTATAATACTTTTTAGGATGTGCTAGTTGTGCATTATTCATGCTCTTCCTTGATTCACTCTCATCTTCTTCTCACTACTTGCATCTTCTTTCCACTTTTTCTTGATTTATGCGTTAATGGATAGTGGATTGAATGGATAGTGGATTGTGAGTTACATTTTTCACATGTTTAGAATACGTACCAATCTTCAAGAATGATTCGTTAGCTCGTTGTGGCATCCCGCTGTCCTGAGCTTTAAAACGTGGTCGAACCTATTTTTGGCCTTCTATCCCACACAGCGTGTGAGCTACATTGTGTGGTTGCATTTTAGTCATCGTAATGGTTCCTTTATTGTTTCACGCGGCGTATGGGCTTCTCCACATATCGTATGAATTACGTCTTTTTTAAACAGAGCCTTACATTCGCCCCCACACATCATGTGCTGCTCAACACGTCGTGTAGGTCGTTTTGCCCTGTTTCATTAGAAAGATTACAGCTCACACAACGTGTTGAGCTTAGTCACATCACATGTGACCTATAATTTTTTCGAACCTTATGTTAAATATATTTGTTTTGGTGCAATATCTCAGACTCAAATATATATTGAATTTTATATTAATCCAAAAGCAAGATGTAATACAAATATTATTCATAAACTTTACTATCTATCAACAAAACTCAAATCAAAAGGTATAAATAAGAATCAAGACTTAGAAGTTTCATGTTGAACAATCTTCATCATGAAACTAGTGGAATGAAGAGCAACAAGAACAGGAGAATTGCCAATACTTCGAGCCATAGCCATCAAAATCTCTCTAATCAAACACTGAAACTCTTGATCACTTATATTCCCACTTTTATCTTCATCAAATCTTTCAAAAACTTGTTGGCATAGATTCTCAATCTCTTCTTTTGGTCTGAATTCACATTCTAATGCCATTAACTTATGAAATCCTTCATTAAATTCATCTCTTGATATCACTCCATCTTCATTCCTGTCCATCATTTTAAAGCATTCTTTTGCATGATTCTCAAATTCATCCCTATCTTCTATGAAATCTATAAATGTTGATTCACTAATTATTGCTAATCCCATTTTCTTTTTCTTTTCTTCTTACTTTGTTTTGGTTGCTTATATTTATGTTTACCATTAATTTGCTCCATGTTTAGTGGGTTAGTTCCTAGTTATATGCCTCACTTCATGAGGCTTTGTTTTAGAGAAATCAACTCTATAATTAGTTCTACTATTACTATTACTTTATGTGGATTTGCTCTTACCAAAAAGAGTATATAAAAAATGTTAATTACAAATAACTACTATGTGGTTTGGCCGATTTGCAGATCTTTACCTGCGGTGTTTTTTTTTTTTTTTTTGCAAACGCAATCCTGTGGTTTGTAAAATTTTGTATTTGAGTTCACTTTATCAGAATTTGGTCGATAACGGCTTCGAAATGAAATTTTTCAAGAATTAAATGATATTTTAAGCAACTTTAATTCTTCAACTTTTTAGGTTTGAGGTCATTTAGGTGTTGTTTTTATAAGAGAGAAAGATAATATTTAGAGAGAGAAAACTCCAAAAATGATGATTTTGAAAAATTAAGAATATGGTTCCATAGTAAATATGATACCAAACAAGTTTAATTCTTGAAATTTTTCATTTTGATGTCATTATCAGTCAAATTTGACAAAGTAAAAAAACATGTAAAATTTTACAATCACATGATTGTATTTGAAAAAAAAAACATAGATAACGGTCTGTCAGTCGGTCAAACCACATGATAGTTATTTATAATTAACCATTTTTTTTATTAAGGACATTTTATCTCTTGTTTTACCTAAAGGCAGAAAATGATAAGACGACCCTGCCTAAAACAACTCTTTTATATGTATATAAGGGTCGTCCTTGGGCATGGGCAGGAGAGGCACCTGCCCAAGGGACGTAAAGGCCAAAAAATCATATTTAAAAAAAAATAATAATAATAATATAAAAATTAAATCTTTAAAAAGCAATACTTAGAGAAATGCTTAAACAAATTAAAGAACATATTTAGACACAACACAAGTGAGGGAGGGGTCTTAAAATAAAAAAATTATTAAAAAAAATACAGAAATTAAAATCTCAAAAGATGCAAGGACAAGAAATATAATTAGACCTAAACAATCATAACACACACGTTTATAACTATATTTTCTTATAATAAATTTTTTACATATTGATACACGTGATATTTTTTTCATAAATGAAAGTATTCTAAAATTGCTGATGTCAGTATTTGAAATTCTTGAATTTTGGTATAATTGATTTGTTTATTTTATTTTTTACTTGATGGCCCTCATTTACTATTTCACTTCTAGACCTCCAGAATTTCAGCACCTGCACTTATATATATATATATATATATATATATATATATATATATATATATATATATATATATATGACAAAAATGCATATATATGTTTTAGGAGCTCCTACTCGAGTATTCCAATTTTTATTCTCCCCTTTATGCTGGTGATATGCTGATATGTATCAACTGGAGCCTTTCGATCTGTGGATTAATTAATTATGCTTAAAAAATGTTTTTAATTCTAAAAAGAAAACTAATTAGTAATTTTTAATTAGTTTTGTATATTTTTGACCTTACTAAACACATGCATGCATGGATTCAATTTCTAATCAAAGAATCAACGACAATTAGTCAAACGAGGAAACTTAAAAGCATCTATTATTATTAAACAATTTTTTTTTATTATCGATAAGCACCAATTTTAAGAATTTAAAAAAAACAGTCCTTTAAAAAAATTAAAAAAAAAAATCATTCAGACAAGATTATATCTGTGTGATGCACGACATATAATTATAATTTTAAATAAAAGTATAAAATTATTTAAAGTAATTAGTTTTTGGCCCGTGCGATGCACAGATTCATCTTAATATATAAATATTAATAAAAATACAATCTAATAATTACAATTAATGAAATAAATGTGTTATATAAATTAAATATTATTATTTGATTTTCATATTTACTTTAAATAATATTTTTATAGATAAATATAATAATAAAATAAAAACTAATATATTATATATTATATTATATTTTTTATCAGTAAAAAAGGAGGAAGTGACACCTCAGTTCCATCGTTACTGTTTTATATTATATATAGATATGTAGAGAATTAGAGAGGTTTTAGGGATTAATTTAAATTCTGTAGTACTCTTAGATATATGGGATAAAATAATCTTTTTATAGATAAATATACATAATAAAATTAAAATTAATATATTAAATTTTTTATCACTAAAAAAGGAGGAAGTGACACCTCAGTTTCATCGTTACTGTTTTATATTATATATAGATGTGTATAGAATTAGAGAGATTTTAGGGATTAATTTAAATTCTGTAGAACTCTTAGATATAGTACGGATAAAATAATCTTTTTATAGATAAATATATATAATAATAAAATTAAAATTAATATATTAAATTTTTTATCAGTAAAAAAGGAGGAAGTGACACCTCAGTTCCATCGTTACTGTTTTATATTATATATAGATAGATGTGTAGAGAATTAGAGAGATTTTAGGGATTAATTTAAATTCTGTAGAACTCTTAGATATAGTGCGGATACAATAATCTTTTTATAGATAAATATATATAATAAAATTAAAATTAATATATTAAATTTTTTATCACTAAAAAAGGAGGAAGTGACACCTCAGTTCCATCGTTACTGTTTTATATTATATATAGATAGATGTGTAGAGAATTAGAGAGATTTTAGGGATTAATTTAAATTCTCTAGAACTCTTAGATATAGTACGGATAAAATAATCTTTTTATAGATAAATATATATAATAAAATTAAAATTAATATATTAAATTTTTTATCACTAAAAAAGGAGGAAGTGACATCTCAGTTCCATCGTTACTGTTTTATATTATATATAGATGTGTAGAGAATTAGAGAGATTTTAGGGATTAATTTAAATTCTGTAGAACTCTTAGATATAGTATGGATAAAATAATCTTTTTTATAGATAAATATAATAATAGAATTAAAATTAATATATTATATATTATATTATATTTTTTATCAGTAAAAAATGAGGAAGTTACACCTCAGTTCTATCGTTACTGTTTTATATTGTATATAGATTAACATTTGTTTAAACATGTAGAGAAAGAAAATACCATTCACATCTCAAAATAAACATATTAATAAAAAATTTAAATATATTTACATGGCTTATTGTAGGGATAAATATAGTTAAAACCCTAACACAAGATAATAGAGAAATAGACTCTCTCTCTCTTTGTCTTCGAGTTTCGTTCTTAGTTCGTGAATCAAGGGTAATTAACCTCCTTTACTCTGCATAAATTCCAAGTCCGCCCAAAAAAGAGACGGATAAGACCTAAAGATAAATTTTCATGTGCAAATCCCGCTCAGGGGACACGGGCCTGGGCGTGAACAGATCTAATAAAGAGTAAAACGTGTCTCTTTGAGAGGACTAATGTGATAATATAGATTTTGAAAGTAGTAAAATGGGTAAAATAGACTTAGGCAGGAGTTGTAGACTTATTTGGACTGAAACTAAAGAGGACTGGGCTTTCCTTTAATGGACCTTTTTGTGGACCCATATTACTCTACTTGACAATATTCCATGTCATCACATTTACTTTCATCATCATATCTTTTCTTTTACCAGAATGTTTATATATATATGTATATAATGGTTGCATAATATTCATAGGTCATTATATTTAATACCTATAAATATATTTAAATTTTTTCTAGAAACATTATAAGGAAAAGTGAATTTCATCTCCTTATTATCATGCACCTCAATTCAATAAATAAAAAATTCGAAATTTGTCCCTAATATTTTTGAGAATGACAAATATATCCCTAATATAGAAAATTATAAGATTTTGGATTCGATAGGTATGATAACGTAATTTATAAGCGGAGCCATTACCTTGGCCTAAAATAGCTCGGAGATTGAAAACATTTAGAATAATATTATACCATCTCTTACATTAAAAAGCATATATGCGCTTCTGATGTAGAGGGATTGAGAGAGAAAAAAATACGTTGATTTTAACTCTAACTCAATAAAAAAAATTTAATAGCCAAAGCTTGAAGGAATTAAGAAAATCCTCAATTTCGATGAAGAGTTCTAATTTTCAAAGAGCGATTCAGAAATTTGATTGATAAAAAATTGTAAAGAGATTAATTTATATTAAAGCTAAAATGCATAAAAGCCCAAATAGTAGAAAGAAATGGTTAAAATATCAATTACATAATTAATTAAAACTTGATGATATAAAGTAATTTAAAAGTTAGAGGTCCTCAACCCTCTAATTAAAGATGGGTGAAGAAAGTGTAGAAGTTGGACATTCTCACTCCTAGCAAACATAAAAAAAAAAAAAAAGGGGTCGGTGGCCCGAAGGCAAATTTGCACCTTTCATCTTATTTTTTTTATATACTTGATGCTCTGTTGCTTTTTGGATCTCTTGAGTTTTCTCGATGCTCACCTTTCATCAAAAGTCACGAATCATGTTATTTTTAAAAATTAAGAAAAACGCCATGTCGTGTGGGATAAAAAAAAATTAAAATCCAAATACTTCGTCGAACTTAAAATATTCAATCTTCAAATCTATTGTCAAACTATGAAAAGCGTACAAAAAATGAAGCAACTAATTGCAACTGGTATAAAATACGAGAATGAAATATCAGTATTTTTAATGTTTAAAATTGATCCATTTTACTAACATTACGGATAAAATCTCACTGTTTATAATATTAAAAATAAAATTATTATTAATAAACAATGTTCATATTATTTTATGTTTTTACCTTGTGCCAAATTAGTTTCATTTGTATTGCTAAACTACAAATATTAGTGGCGCTAAATTACAAAAGAAATAGTAGTGATATTATAAAGATTCAGAGTTAAAAAGATTTACGAATTATTTTACTAAAACAGAGAAAATAAAATATTCTTTTGATATTGACTTATTCGAAAGATTTGATTATTTTTTAAATGTATTTATAACTTTTAAGATTTGTATTTACTGAAAAGGTTTTTCAAAATTAAAATTACTTAAATCATATTTACAATCAATCATGTTACAAAAATACAGATATTCCTAAGAAAGTCGAGGATAGAGTACGAGAAAACTTAATATATAGAAGAAAGAGAGGCAATTTAGATGATAAATATTAGTAGTACTAGTGCATAATGTGAACTTAAAAGAAGTATGATATATAATGAATGTCCCTAACCTCCCTACATTACATGTTGGTGGTGGCCTATCGGCTATTCACTCCTTATTCTGTCTCATCTTTTCTCTTTCACTTCTTTTAACTAATCTTTTAAACAAGTAGGTCTTATTCTTTCTATTATATATATTTTCATAATAAAACTTTAGAAAACTACAAAAATAAATCTCATAATTGAGCTCTTATCTCGTTGACACTTGTATCGAGCTTATGAAGAGAAATTAGAAACTTTGGATTGTCCATATCTATAGAGAGAGCAACTGTGGTGCGGACAAGTTGATGAAGACTATGTTCAGGACCGATCATGGGTCTAGACCCCTATGACCGGGATTGGAGGGTTATATATATATATATATATATTACTTTTGTTTGGTTCTTTTTTTAAAAAATGTGAGCGTGCCAGCAAATTATAGTATTATCAAACTATGAAATAAAATTACACCTGCTGATTTCTAATTATTAAATGAATGTAAGGAATAAAGAGACCGTAAAATTCTAAAGAATTTGATTATCAAAACCATGCCAAGCTTCTAAAAATGATTGAAAAACAAAACAAAATAAATGATACTGGAAAACTTGAATGAACTTGAAAATTAAAACTAAGGAAATAACTGAGAAATAAAAAATGTTGAAGTCTAGATAGAATTTGCTAGAGTTCTGTTTGATTGTGTGCTGAGTTGGGGTATTTTCATCGTAACTGTTCCACCTTAACTTCCACGACGGATTGATTCTGACACTTGTTAGCTTTTTTGCTTTTTAATTGGCTCACAAAAAACACGTTAAAAATCCTAAATGATCTTCTAATTTCCTCTTGATTTATCTTAAGTCTTCTAAGGTTCACTCTAAAAAGTAGTTCCCCCGTAAGGTTCATTTTTGAAAAATCTACAATTTAGATCAATTAATACATTTAAAAATAGTATAAAACTAATTACGATGCAAACAACTTTAAATGAATTCGAGAAATAAAGGAATAGTGATAGTTTGGTTATTCTCTGGATATTGAATCCAAATTCTCATTGAGTTGGTTGGTATTTCATCTATGTTACTTGTGCAAGATTGATGTGGTGTGATATTCAACTTCATTTCAAGGAAAACAATAGACCACTACCTTTTCAAATTAAAAGACAACAAATGATGTTGTAATGTTGTAAACAACATTAAATTAAGGAATTCAATTCTTTACGGGGTTGAACATTAAGTACTTGTAATGTTGTAAACAAGATTCAGGAATTAAATTCTTTATCGGGTTGAGCATGTTTGGTATTGTTTTTCCACGTTTTAAAAGTGGCTTTCCTAGTTTTACTGTCTAAATAAAGTGTTTGGTAAATATAAACCTGTTTTCCTTAAAAGTCAAAAACTATTTAAAAAAAAAAGCTGCAATTTGAAAAAAAAAAATCTACAGTTTGGAGAAAGTAGTTGGTCACAATTTATCTTTACAGGAATAGTGAAGGCCATGTGATCAGTGCATTTGCTATGCCGTCAACTCATCAAATTGCTCACATGGCTGAGTTGGAAGCGACAATCTGTTGTGTCCGTTTCGCAGCGGAGAGGAATTACAGTAACCTTTGGCTTGAATGTGATTCTGCTTATGTGGTTTCCATGTTCCGCACTCGTTCTTTGCAGGTTCCTTGGCGTTTGAGAGAAGATTGGGTTGAGTGCCTCGGCTTGCTACCACGCTTCCGCTTTGTGGTGTCTCACATTTACCGTGAAGGCAATCAGGTGACCGATAAACTTGCTAATTACGGTCGCCTACTCCCTTCGATTCAATGGTGGAGCTTCACACCGGATTTTTGTTTTGAGTTGATTAGGAACAATTTATGGAACCGGCCTTCGTTTCGGTCCGTTTAGTTTCTTTTGCTTCTGGCTGTATGATCTACACTTTTTATTTCCCTTTTAATAATATCTGAGTCGATGTTTCAGGAAGGTGCCAACTTAGTTGGGATGTTCCTGGCCCTCTCCATTCTAATAATAATAAAAAAAGTTGGTCACAATTTATCAATAAAAACTGATATTAATTTTTTTAAAATAAAAATAATCATGATTTTCAATATAATCTAATATTATATATTTTTTCTTTTTTATTCCAAATAATAATTCCGTTGGTTACATTAATATCAAATACTGTATAAAAGGTTAAATCGTTGATACGATTCAGTACCTAGCATGAAGAAAGTATATGTCATAGTTATAAAAAAAATAAAAAAAAAGTGTATGTCATGATATAAAAGGTGGCTAAATATAAAGATATACATACAGGTTTTTTTTTTTTTTTTGATAAAATGGATACATCATAATACAACAAGAAAATAAGGTATAATACTGATGCGGGGCATCTTTCCCTAGGACCGGGTCCGTACGAGGGGAGTCAGAGGAAGGACCAAGCACGAGCAACAAGCGGGTAAAGAGGCCAAAACAGGGCAACATAACAGCTCAACAGCTCAGGCACGCTCCGCGTACCTTATAGCACGCTCCGCGTACTTGAGTGTCTGATCCGGAGAAGAGTTCATCAGCCAAGGCACGCCCCGCGTGGAATTGGGCACGCCCCGCGTAGAGTGAGTACTGATCCAGAGAGGAGCTCAACAGCCAAGGCACGCTCCGCGTGGAATTAGGCATGCCCCGCGTATAATGAGTACTGATCCGGAGAAGAGCTCAACAGCCCAGGCACGCCCCGCGTGCCTTCAGCTTAAGGAACTTGCTCCTTACTCCAACTTCCTCCTTATTTACAATCCAGTCACTCCTTATTTACACCTTTGCCACTCTCTTATTACAACCATGCCACTCCCTATTTACCATCCATGCCACCCCTTTATAATTAACTCATTTACCCCTTATCTTTATGTTTTACTTAGTTATGTAATTTGCCCTTTATGTAATTTGGCAATTAGGGTTTTTGAGATGGTATAAATACATCTCTTTCTATTGTGATCTTTAACTTTTTATCAATCAAATATAATTCTTCTTCAAGAAGCTTGTTAAGGTTTTCACCTTCAACAATGGGGATTTCATATTCCTATGGATTTAGTCCATGAAACTTGGGATTCACTCCTTCTAGTTTAGCTAGAGAAGAACATCTTTGTTAGTTTACGATTAAAACTAACATGTCACGATTTCAGTGAAATCCACGCTGTATCAAATACTAGGTAAAAAAATGACTACAATGAGAAAAAAAAAACATTAAAGGCACAAGAAAAACAAATAGAAACATATACTGTTTGAAACTCCAAATTTACAGATAAGCACTTGTAATCCAATCTTCAGCATTTAAACTTCTCTGAACCTTCGGATCACAGTCCTTTATTTTGCAACCACATAGATATAGTGATCTACGTATAAGATCTATCATTTCTGCTCTTGCTAAAACAGAAAATGTTACAAATGAAAAGATAATAAACAACAAATACAATTGAAGCAGATTAAGAGATCATGTAAAATATATGCAATCCAACTAAAATAATCTTATTGAACAAAGAAAAGAAGAAAAATAAAAAACAAAACGGTTCTTCCTTCTTCATCCTCAAATAAAAAACTGCAACTTGAAAGAGAAAAAAATTCTGATGAAATTGATAAAAAAAAATCTGGGAAATTGAATATAAGGTGTATGTATCTCTTTATATTTTCTATTATAATCCAAAATTGTTGCTTTAAACCTAAAATCACATCCAAAAAATCTAACACATATTTAAGAGCAGTTTTTATCTTTTTGAAATAATTTTACCATTAAAATTGGTAATAAAATGCAAATTTATTCCTAATATTGAAAATTTGGATCAATTTGAAAAATAATTCATCAAATTGTCTTCTCAGTCACGAATCTTATCATCTGTACTTTACATATGCATCATTTTATCATTTATTAGTAACAGATCACAAATATATACAAATAGACGTGTAAAAAAATTATACTGTATTTTATACACGTTGGACAAAAATAATCTAAATATTTTATCGAGTATAAAAAATATTAATTTCCAATTCTACGGTTAAATCACAAAACCATCTATTACGTCCCATCAAAGATACTAGAATCGGATATTATCAAACTGATGTTAATTTGGGAGGATAAGTTACCATCGCTTTTTCAAATAACGTTCTCCAAGAGGTCCTATCTTAAAATGTGAATTTTTTTTTTTAAAACCAACTGATATGCAACTGGTACAAAAGAAGAAATAAAATATCTATATTTTATATTGATGTTTGAAATTGATTCAACTTGTTAACGCGGGTAGAATTATTTTTGACCGTCAATGTTGAAGGTAAAATTACACAATTTTAGACGTTATAAATAAAATTGATCTTAGCAACCAACATTAGAGGCAGTGGCGGATCCAGGATTTGAGGGAGGGGGGCAAAACTCTATGTAAATTTTTTTAGACAAAATAGCATTAATTGAAAAGAATATACTTTAGTACATAATTGTCATTCGATACAAAGTGTCTTAAAATAATAATAATAAAAAAAACTTCTAATACTAAGTAGATCGACGATTACGAAGTGGCAATTGACATCTACGATCTGTCATAGCTTGAAAATGATCTGCTGCCTCTACCTATACTGCTTCTTTTTAGGGTTAAGGTGCAAAAATACCCCTAACGTTTTGGGTCAGGAGCAATTTTACCCCTAATGTTTAAAATTGTGCAATTTTATCCCTAATGTTTGTAGCCAAGAGCAATTTTACCCCTAACGTTAATAAATTAGATCAATTTCAGACACTATTATAAAATACAGTCATTTTTTCTTTATTTTGCACCAATTGCATATAATTTATTCTAAAAAAAAGGATATAATGTTTTTTGTAATTTAATAATAAAATTAGAGATTAATATTTATAAATTCGGTGAATTTTTTGAATTTTTTTTTGTCTAATTCGTACAAAAGAAGTATATTTTTAATATTTTTTCACATCCCAACATATGTTTGTGATTTGTTACTGATAAAATAATGCATGTGTAAGTGTAGATGACAAGATTCATGACCGAGAAGATAGTTTGATGAATTATTTCTCAAATTGACCCAATTTATCAACGTTAGGGGTAAAATTGCTCTTAGCTTCCAATATTAGGAGTAAAATTGCACAATTTTAGACGTTAGGGATAAAATTGCTCATATCCCAAAACATTAGGGGTATTTTTGCACCTTAACCCTTCTTTTTATATAAAAAACCCACAAGACAAAACGGCGTCGTTTTGAGGGGAACCAAAATGACATCGTTTTGGACTAAATTTATTTTATTTTATTTTATTTGGGATGGGGGCAAATGCCCTTTGACCCCTACATCCGCCCCTGATTAGAGGTGTTTTTTCATCTTATCCCATTTAAAAAAGTCCCAAGATTTCACTTTCAAAACTTGATCTTTTATTGATATAGAAGACAAGGAAAACACCAACATCAACTCTATAATAGGCAGAAGTATCCTAGATATGTGCCTGCGTCTGAAATTCCTTGTGGTGATGACTTCCGATACAAAACGGTTGCCGGCGGTAGTCTTTTGAAGAAAGAGAGTGAGTTTTGGCAGATTGTCCTTCGGATTTTAAAGTGGGGGTGAGATTGCCGACGGTTTTGTATTTTGATAAAAAGAGAATGGGTAAATTACACCAATGATACCTTATTCACACTTTAGTATCTAGATTACATTTTATCTCAAAAATATACCTGAAGTAATAATGACGGACAATTTAGTATATTTTACCAGTTAATGACCGATCAATAAGAGTTTCATGAGTTAATTACACCAATGATACCTGAACTTTACCATAATTTACACTTTGGTACCTGGATTTTATTTTATCCTAAAGACATAACTCAAGTAAAGGCGACTGAAAAATTTAATTGATTTGATCGGTTAGTGACTAGGTAACGTGGGTTTGACCATTTTGAACTAAACATTGGGACTCACCATACACTCAATTAACATAAAATTACAATACTTTATGTTAATTGAGTGTGAATTATGGCAAAGTTCGGGTACCATCAGTGTAATTTACTCATCAAACTCGCATTGATCGGCCACTGACCGGTAAAATATACTAAATTATCCGGTTATCATTACTTCAAGTATATTTTTGGGATAAAATGTAATCTGGGTACTAAAATTTGAACTATGTTAAAATTCAAGTACCATTGGTATAATTTACTCAAAAGAGAATGAGTCTTGGCAAATTATAATCGTCCCAATATTTAATAGGCATTTAACTTCTTGGATAATTTTTAATATATGTCATTATGTTATTTTATTTTATTTTATTTTTTTTAAAGGGAGGGCTAGGCCCAGGAAAATAACCCGAAAAGCAACAATAAAAACAACTAGATTTTAGTTATTCGAGGAAGATACACACTACAAATATCAGCAAAAATAAAATTTGGATATCTGCGAAAGGCACATCACACTTGTAACGATCTAAAGACTAACTACCTATATATATAGTTTATCATCCAATCTGCTGCTTGGTTTCTTTCACAAAATACATGGACCAACCGCACATTCCAATCCCTATCGTACAACTTCCTACACTTTGAAATAAACCAATAGAAAAGATGTCTATTCTCTGTGCCATCATTGCCATCCGAACAACTAATAACGAATCCAACTCAAAAATAAACTCGGTGATAACCTTTATTCCACACGTGTTTTAAGCCAAAGTAAACCCCCATAATTTAGCTAGAACAGTTGTACAAACCCCAAGATTAACTGCATAACCAATTAACCAAATGCCCTTGTCATTATGGAGAATACCCCATACTGACGCTGGCCCCGTTGCCCTTACTAGTGTCATCGCTGTTTATCTTCACCCACCCTACATCATGCGGTTTCCATCCCACTAACACCTCCAGCCGAGCCCCTTTTCCCATCCGCTGCTGAAACAGAAACACAACCTGGAACCCATCGATTTGAGCCCAAAGAAAATCGACTTTATTCGAACAAACTGTAGCCAACGGATCAAAGATTCGCTAACACTGTCAGCGCCATAACCACCAAAATCACCATCACAAAAATACCGACCAGTCCACCTGCTACCATCGGAATCAGCAGCAACCAAACCGCCTTCGCGTGAGAGCAGTCCCGAGTAATGTGCAAGATCGATTCAGGCAAACCACAGGCCAAACACGAGTTATCACTCTTAAATGTTGAGCAACACAATTAGTATTTGACAGAACCCCATTATTAATAATAAGCCACATGAAATATATGAGGCGTTTAGGAACTCGTATTCCACAAACCATCTTCCACGCCTATGGATCTAGGTAACCACCAACACGTGTTTGGGCAATATGTTAAGTTGAAGCAAAACTAAACATTCCAGAGTTCGTCAACTTCCAATGCCACATATCAGGATCATCGACCTTCGAAAAGAGCACCATAAATGACAGACAAAGAAGATCCTCAACTGAGAGAAACAATCACAATCGCAGCCCAGTCCTAGCCACCTTCAGGTTTCTAGTACGAGGCTACAAACTGTAACGCAGTGGAAGACGACAGAGGGGCACGGTAGTCAACACACAGTGGAGCGTCACCTATCCATAAGTGAGACCAAAACTGGGTATCATTACCATTGGAAACAAAGCGCTCCAAACCCTCCTTAAGCAGGATAGAACCCTTCACAATGCAATGCCAAATATAACTCGCATTAGAGCCTGCTCGAAACCTATCCAAACTCGAGCAACCCAATGCATACCGATCTGAAAGGGCTTGCAACCAAAGCGTATTATTCACCATAAGAACCCGTCAGCTCAGTTTCACAATTAACACAAGATTGAAGTCCCTAGAAGTTCAAATCCACAACCCATTAAGACCCCAAAGATGACAAACCGACTTCTAGTTTACCAGATGAACACGTTGTTGATGATCAGAACACCTCATAGAGAAAATCTTTATTCAGAACATCTTGCCGCTGACACACACTGATGGGGAATAAGGTCGTCTGCATATTATAAGTGGGTAAAGAAGTCGCCACTACTTTGATTAAAGTGGTCCGCCCCGCCAATGATAAACAATAAGATTTCCACCCGGTTAAGCGTGTTTGGACCCTGTCCACCATATGTTGAAAGGATTCATTTAACATCCTTTCATGAAACAACTGCACACCCAGATATTTACCCAAATTCAAATTGCTTGCAATATTCAGTTCCTCACTGATAGCTTGGCCCAGCGGACCAGGAATGTTCTAAAAAAATAAGACACGGAACCTCAAGAGGGTGACATTTTGACCAGAATCTTCATAAAAAATATCCAAAACATGTTTAATTACTTGGGCTTGCTCAACAGACGCTTCCGACATCAGAATAATGACACCAGCAAAGAATATGTGAGAAAGTAAAGGTCCCGTCCTAGAGATTGATATGGGCTTCCAAGCTTGTGCTTGAATTCCATCATTAATAAGGTGGCTCAGTTGTTCAATACATAAGACAAATAAGTAAGGGGAAAGTGTATCCCCTTGGCGGAGGCCATGAGAAGGGCAGAAATTAGAAGAAGCTTCCCCATTCCATAAAACTGTCATCTTAGGCGAAGAGACGCACGTCATAATTAAATTAAACCAATGGTTAGAAAGACCCAAGCAGTTAAGAGCATCCCTCAGAAAATCCTAACTAATATGGTTATACGTTTTCTCCAAGTTTAACTTCAGAACCATCACTCCCTCATTCTTCCTTTTTATGTAATGAACAACCTCCTACATGAGAATAATATTATCTGTTATCTAGAGACCCGGAACAAAGCTACTCTAGCAATGGCCATTAAGGTAGCGGAGATGAGACTGCAAGCGTTGCGTCAGGCATTTAGTAACAGACTTATAAAGAACATTGCACATGCTTATTGACCGGAATTTAGATAAATTTATCGGGTTTGGTACTTTATGAATAAGAGTGATCAACATATCATTCATGCCCTCCTCGAAAAAAACTCGATACGTGATATATACTTGGCACGTAGTATAATTTCCCAACAAGTGAACTACATTGAATCATTGATCATGGCTTGATACCCCCAGCGCTCTCTGAACTTGTCTTGTTTTGTCACTTAGCCTTCTCTACTTAGTGGTCAATCTATCAACCCCATCAACTCAATAAATGTAACACTTCGTGCCCCTTTATGTGCCTACATAGGATTGATTAGCCCCTCAACTCATCTTGTGCATCCTATTAGCTCTCTCAACCCACCAAATGTAACACTTCGTGCCCCTTAGGTTTTTATGTGTGTTTCCAAACAATGAAGGGAGAATTCACATTAGGATACAGAAGGTGTCTTGAGATGTGTACTCAAAGCCATGTAGCCACAAAATGAACCAAATGTATGACAATTTTTTAGTTGAGGGAGTAATAGGTTGGCCATTAAATAAAGAGGTTAAGTAACAAAATGAGAAAAGTTCATAGGCGGTGCAGGTATCAAGCCATTTATCATCACTATACTTTCTTATTTTCCATGCTTCTTTTGATTATGTGACAACTAGTTAGCTGTTTTCTACAGAGTTTAAGGACATATTTTGATTCTTGATCCATTTATTTTTTATCAGAAAAATGTAATCAAATGTATTTCATAATTATAAGGCAGGGGTGATTCATAGTTTCATATATTAACTAATTAAGTATTTAATTTTTCTTCAGAAAAGAAGTATTTAATTTAGGGCCCGTTTGATTTACTTATTGTTTGCTATTACGGTTTGTTGTTATGGTTTGCTGTTTGAAAATATTGTTAAAACAGAGATTTCCTGCTTTTATAAAAAAAAATATATTTTTCAACTACAAAAGACAAAAAAGAATGTGAAAAAAGAGCAACCAAACACCCCTTTAATTTGTATGTCGATTGCCATTTTTTCTTATTGGGTATTTCTTTTTCTACTAAACTTTTGGCACACAAAGGAAAATAAATGGTACTATAATCGGATTATTTAATAACTGTGTTAAGTTTATTTTTCTTGAAAAAGTATAAAAATAAATTTATTGGTTTGACCGATTTATAAAAATAAACTCGTAGTTTAAAAGTTTACGAATAAAAATGTGTGGATTATGAAGTTTTGAGCCAATTTTTCACTAAAACAATATTTATAGTTTGATTAATTTACAAAGTCACACCTTATACATGAGGTAATTTGCAAATTCAGCCTTTTAATTGCTTCAAATCGATCACTATAACAATTTTAGATAGAATGTTTGAGTTTTCACATTGTACAAACCACAGACCTTTTGTTTCTAAATTTTTAAATTACGGGATTATCTTTACAAAGTGGTCAAATCACATAATTTATTTTTATAAATTTCATTTTATTTTATTTAGAATGTATATTATCCGTATTTAATGAAAAATATAATTTTCAATGCTACTACGTACATATATCAAATTAAAGTACATATGACTTTTTTAAGATTTATTATTATTATCCGTTTTTTCTAAGAGATATTATTGTGAGTTAATCATTATTTCAATGAAGTTATTTTTTTTTATTTCTATTATAGTATATGCTCGTCTATAATGGTAAAATATATATGAGAAATTCTATGTTTAACAAAGAGAACTACGTGCTTTTAATAATTTCTAATGTTTGAGACTATCATGATAACTCGACGTGAGTTTAAATTGTATTCATAGTTTTTATTTAAAATCTAGATTATTGTTGATGAAATAATGAATCGTTGAAATAATACAGAATGCTATATAAATATGTTGTTCAATTCATAAAAACGAAAAAACCATTTCCATAATTAAATTCTTGTCAGTAATAACTTTAAAATGTGAAAGAAAGATATTTGTTCTAAAACATTTATTTTGATAAATATGAAATTGTATTATTAAAGACTAATTATACAATAAAAGAATAATTTACTTTTTGACCACGTAATTATAAAATAAAACAGCAAAGCTATCTGGAGTAATATATTCTTATCAATCTAACCTCACAATATGTATGTTTAAGTCGGCAATTTTATGTTTCCTCCCTTAAACTTTGCATAAATTCATGCATAATTGCCTTCCTTTAATGCACTACAGTCCAAAAAGTGCAATCATTTTTGGATCATCGGTGTGATAGCTTTTCCTAAAAATGTTTTCATTTAAATATAAAAGGAAGATATTTGTTCTAAAATATTTATTTTAATAAATATTAAAATATATTATTAAAGACCAATTATATAATAAAAGGGTCAATTACGTTTTTACCGTAAAACTATAAAATAAAATAGTAAAATTATCTGATGTAAGTTGTATCAAAATTCGTAGCACAATAAAATTGAAAATACTAATATATTCTTATCAACTTGACGCAAGAATGTGCATTTTTTAAGCGGAAAACTCTATCTTCCCTTCCTTGAACTTTACACAATTTCACTCGTAGCCACCTTTTTTTTAATGCACTACATTTCGAGAATTGTAATCATTTTTGGATCGTCTGCATGCTAACTCCTGCTGAAAATATTTTCTTTTAAATATAAAAGGAAGATATTTGTTCTAAAATATTTCTTTTAATAAATATGAAAATGTATTATTAAAGACCAATTGTATAATAAGGGTGTGTTTGGTTAATGGATTTTTCGCTAGGGAATGGGAATGAGAATGGTTGATTACCTTTGTTAATGTTTGGTTTTATAATTTTGATATTGGAATGGAATCACATTCACCCCCACTATAGGAATCAACCATTCCCTATTCTTTTCCCTTCAATCAAATTTGATTCCCATTCCTTATAAATTTAATAATAAAAAAAAGAAAAAAAAAAGAACCATGTTTTATAACTACCTAGAAAAAATAACTACCCTATACATATAACACATATGTAATATAATATAAAAAAAAAACTACCATATACATATAATACAGGTTATAATACTATATACTATAGGGGAGGGATCAAGTGAGAACCTCCTCTTAGGTGAGGACACTTTCTTAGGTGAGAACCACTAAAACTACGTAGTTTTGAGTCTAAAAATTAAACAAAAAACACTGCTGCCATGGGGGTTCGAACCTTGGACCACTTATTTACACTCCAAATTACTTAACACTGAGCTAATTACTTTCCTTGTATAATATGTGCCGCGCTGATTAATATACCATCGCACTGTAGCTTTCATTGTTTAATATTTGACACATGCACTTATTAATATTGATTAAATATGCATAATAATGAATTATTAATAGAAAAAAAAGAAATGTGCATAATAATGAATTATTAATAGAAAAAAATGTGCATAATAATGAATTATTAATAAAAAAAATTCAAGAACATGCTCCAATTTCTTATTTATTTAATTCCTTTATATTTTGTAATTTATGTTATATAAGAAAATATATTTTTTTAAACATACGTTATAACATATAATTTAACTTTTTTTTTTGAAACAACATATATTTTAACTTTTAAAACGCGAACTATGAAGTTTAGAACGTACGACATATTTTTTAGAACATACGTTATGTTTTTTAGAACATGTGTTATGTTTTTTCGAACATGAGTTATAAATTATATTTTTGGAAAAAATGAAAAAACAATCCAAATATCTACTGATTTTTTTAGAACATTATACTTAATTTTTGGAACACAAACTACAAATTTTAGAACATACGTTATGTTTTTTAGAACATGTGTTATGTTTTTTCGAACATGAGTTATAAATTATATTTTTGGAACAAATGAAAAAACAATCCAGATAACTACTGATTTTTTTAGAACATTATACTTAATTTTTTGAGCACAAACTATAAACTTTAGAACATACGTTATGTTATTTAGAATATGAGTTATAAATTATATTATAGAACAAATGCAAAAATGGTCCATATATTTACTGTTTTTTTAAACAACAATTGTTTTCCTTATCCATTATGGAGCGCGCTGATTAATATACCATTATCCATGTAGCTTCTATTGTTTAATATTAGACATATGCACTTATTAAATATCGATTAAATGTGCATAATAATAAATTATTAATAGAAAAAAAAAAGAAATGTGCATAATAACGAATTATTGATAGAACAAAAAATCCAAAAACATGCTCCAATTTTTTATTTATTTAATTCCTCTATATTTTTTGTAATTTATGTTTTTAAATGTTAAGGACGGAATTCTAAATAATGTTACATAATTCTAAACTTTATAATTTATGTTCTCCAAATTAAGTATAATGTTTAAAAAAATCGCTAAATATCTCGATCATTTTTGCATTTGTTCTATAATATAATTTATAACTCATGTTCGAAAAAACGTAACGCATGTTCTAAAAAATATAACACATGTTCTAAAGTTTATAGTTTATGTTCCAAAAATTAAGTATAATGTTTTAAAAAAATCAGTAGATATCTGGATCGTTTTTTCATTTGTTCTATAATATAATTTATAACTCATGTTCGAAAAAACATAACACATGTTCTAAAAAAACATGACGTATGTTTTAAAAAATATATCGTACGTTCTAAACTTTATAGTTCGTGTTTGTTCTATAATATAATTTATAACTCATGTTCGAAAAAACATAACGTATATTTTCTTATATAACATAAATTACAAAAATATAGAGGAATTAAATAAAAAATTAGAGCATGTTCTTGTATTTTTTTTCTATTAATAATTCATTATTATGCATATTTCTTTTTTTTTTCTATTAATAATTCATTATTATGCATATTTCTTTTTTTCTATTAATAATTCATTATTATGCATATTTAATCGATATTAATAAGTGCATGCGTCAAATATTAAACAATATTTAGAACATCGTCCTTAACATTTTAAAACATAAATTACAAAAATATGGAGGAATTAAATAAATAAGAAATTAGAGCATGTTCTTGGATTTTTTTCTATTAATAAGTAATTATTATGCACGTTTCTTTTTTTTCTATTAATAATTCATTATAATGCACATTTAATCGATATTAATAAGTGCATGCGTCAAATATTAAACAATAGAAGCTAGAAGTGTAGTGGTATATTAATCAGCGCGCGTCATAACACATAAGAAAAGTAATTAGCTCAGTGGTAAGTAATAAGGAGTGTGAACAAAGGGTCCAAGGTTTCAAACCCTCATGACAGCAGCATTTTTTTTTAATTTTTAGACTCAAAACTACGTAGTTTTAGGTGGTTCTCACCTAAGCAAGTATCATCACCTAAGAAAGGGTTCTCACAAGAGCCCTCCTCATATACTATAATATAGTATATGATATATAATATAATATATTGGTTCTTCAAATAATTTCTACGTAATATCATATATATTAATTTAATTTATAAATATTTTTATAATTAATTTTTTCGGTTAGTTTATTATTAATAGTTTTCATATTTTATTTATTTATTAAATTAGAAAGTTTGATTTTTTTCAATTTTGATTTTGATTTTGATTCCAATTTCGAAATTTGAACCAAACATTCTTAAAAGTAATCGGATTCCGATTCCGGATTAAACCAAACAATAAATAAATCGTCATTCCGATTCTGATTCCGTAACATTCCGATTCCGATTCCAATTCCGATTCCGAAGTTTAAACCAAACGCCCTCTAAAAGGATAATTTACTTTTTTAACATAGAACTATAAAATAAAACAATAAAGCTATCTGGTGTAAGTTGTGCCAAAATTCTTGGCACAATAAAGTTGAAAATACTAATATATTCTTATTAACTTGTTGCCACAATGTGCATTTTTTTTTTTGCGAAAAACTCTATCTTCCCCCTTAAACTTTGCACAACCACCTCCACAATCATCTTTAGATCATCGGCGTGCAAACTATCCCTAAGAATATTTTTCTCCCCTCCCCTCCCCTCCCCCCAAAACGCATGCCCAAATGTCTAATTTTTAAAAGGGTGGATAATTTATTAGTCTCTGGATTTGTACATATTATACTAATTAGTCCATTTATTTTCAAAAATATACGTTAAAGTCCCTGACTTTTGACAAAACGAATTACTTAATCCATCCATCCATAAATTTTATATAAATGGTAAGTTTATCCTTCTCCTATTTACTAAGTTATATATATATATAGATGTTCTTTAATTAAGTTTTATATAATTTTTTTATTATATTAATTAAGTATAAAAAAATAATATTGGTAATAATATTATATTATTATTTAGTATATTTTTAATTAAAAATATATAGTTAAATTAATATATATATATATTATTAATCAATAATATATTTAACAATTTATTTTAATAAGTAGTTATAAACAAAATGACAAATTTATCTATCTACCATAAATTAGTTTAGTGTTTCATAATGTTCGGGTAAATTTCATCAATGGTGTACAACCTTTACCCAATTTCACACTTTGGTGTACAACCTTCAATTTGTCTCACTAATATGTACGAACTTATAGGTGACCTCCCATTTTGGTGTATGGCCGGTTAAAATGACCGGTCAAATCAAAAGTCAACGCGCTAGCTCATTATTTTTTGTATCTTACCCAGGACCCACACATAGTGTAATTACAAAAGACCCTCCCTTTTAAATAAAAAATCCAATCTCCCCCATATTTCCCTTTCTCTCTTTTCCTTTTTTCTGGACATACTTTCTCTCTCTCAAACTCGTCTCTCTCTCTCTTCAATATTTCTCAGCAACTCATCAGCTAAAATGAAGATCGTGACTTTCAACAACATCACATTTTAAGCAAGCAATACAGAATATTGCTTTTTATTATAACCCGGTGGTTAGAAGAAGATGCAAAACTGAAAGTACCTACATCACTGTTGTCTATAAAATAATGGCAATTTGGCCATTCACGTTTAGCTCCACAATCTTTGATTTGATAATCAGTAGTTGGAGTTGGATTTTTCACTTTACTTGCAATTGTTCTACCGTCAATAAGCCAAGACCTGCAGATATGTATGTGGTATCAAAATATAACATAACCTTTAATTCTAGTTCAATATAAAATAAATATAATTTAGCAGACCAAACTTAGTTTTCTTTTCCATTCTTCTTTCTAGAAATGCAATACAAAATATAGTCTATTGGCTAAAAATGATCTGCCTTTCATAGCTATTTTGTGCAAATTCCTTAGCACACCATTTTCCTCTATCATCATCGGCAGCACAAGGAGTGGAGCACTAAAACAAATCTCAGTTCCCAATTTGAAAGAACCCAGAAAGGGAAAACCTTTTCTTTTTGATAAAAACGTATTATCTCAACCTTGTGACCCATAATCCAAGATAGAAAAAAACAACAACTTATTCAGTTAAGATCGATTGTTTTGCTGAGTTCGTGAAGACCCAATAGAAGCAACAGAGAGATGAGTTCGTGAAGACCCAATTCGATTAGATCATTGAAGAGAGAGAGAGAGAGAGAGAGAGAGAGACGAGTTTGAGAGAGAGAAAGTATGTCTAGCAAAAAGGAAAGAGAGAAAGAGAGAGAAAGGGAAAATGGGGGAGATTGGGTTTTCTTATTTAAAAGGGAGGGTCTTTTTGTAATTACACTATTTGTAGATCCTGGGTAAGATAAAAAAAATAATGAGCTAGCGCGTTGACTTTTAAGTTGACCGTTCATTTTAACCGGCTATACACCAAAGTGGGAGGTCACTTATAAGTTCGTACATATTAGTGAGACAAATTGAATGTTGTATATCAAAGTGTGAAAATGGGTAAAGGTTGTACACCATTGATGAAATTTACCCCATAATGTTCGACCAATATATATATATAGCAGTCAGATAAATTCTAAAAAAATTTACTGAAATATTCCTAAAGTGGCTGAAGCTGACAGAATTGAGAATTTTCGTCCAATTGTGATGAGTAACTTTGGTTTCAAAATCATCTCAAAAATTCTTACGGATCGTCTTGCAGTTATTGCTGCAAGGATTGTCTCTCCCAACCAGTATGGTTTCCTTAAAGGTAGAAGCATTCATCAGTGCATAGCCTTAGCTTTTGATGGAGTTAATATGCTTGACAGAAAACGTTTTGATGGTCACATGGCCTTAAAAATTGATATTCGTAAGGCTTTTGATACTTTAGATTGGAACTTCCTCTTGGCTGTGTTGGATTCCTTTGGTTTTTCTCTCATTTTCAGGGATTGGATCTTAAACATTCTGGCATCTGCTCGTATTTCTGTGATGATTAATGGTTCTCCAAAGGGTTACTTTTCTTGTTCTAGAGGGGTTAGACAAGGGGACCCCCTTTCTCCTCTGCTGTTTGACATTGCTGAGGATTTTTTCTCTCGTTGGCTTACTAAAATGGTAAGGGAGGGTACTTATTCTCCTATGTATTATTCTGGTGGAAATTCCTTTCCCTCTCATCTTCTTTTTGCTGATGACATGCTCATTTTTGGAGTGACATCTTTGAGCAATGTGCATGCTATTAAGGATTTTTTTCCTGCTCTATGGACAGATATCCGGTCAGCAGGTTAGTTGGGATAAATCTGTTATCTTTTTTGGTTCTCAGGTGAGTCCTCCGAGGAGGGTTCGGCTTGCTAACTGTCTTGGCATCCGTTTGGAGTCTCTCCCCTTCAGTTACTTAGGAGTCCCTCTATTTAAAGATGCTCCTAGGGCCCGTCACCTCAGCTGTTCTTTTGCAGATTCTCTGTGGAGGGCCCTTGAGATTCATTTTGATTACGCTTTACCTCGTCATTCCCAATTCATCCACTTATTCAACACTCTTTGTAGCATTCATTTTGGCTCACAAGTGTCGATGATCTGGCGTGTTGCTGCTATCTCTTGCATCTGGTTAATCTGGCATTGCAGGAATAAAGCAACCTTTAAGGAGGTTTCTCCTTCTATTGAACACTCGAAGATCACCCTTTTTCGAATGATTCGAGAGTGTTTTGCCTCTTCTAAAGGTTTTTGCTCTTCGAGGAGAGATATTGATATCTTATCCCATCTTCTAGCTTCTCCAAGGCCGCCTCCGGCTCCTAACATTATTCCGGTCCATTGGCTTAAACCTCCTCCGGGATAGGTTAAAGTCAATGTGGACGCCTCTGCTTTTGGTACTCCTGACGAGGCGGGAGCGGGCGGTATCTTTCGTAACTATCGCGGCTTTCCCAAAGGTTGTTTTGCTTTTTCTACCCCTCCTTCTTTTGCTTATATGGCTGAATTGAGAGCCGCTATTTTCGCAATTGAACTTGCTTGGGAGAAAAATTAGCATCAACTTTGGGTTGAGTCAGACTCCATGTACGTAGTTAATTTGCTTCGACTTCGTTCCATGGATGTTCCTTGGAGCATTCGACAAGAGTGGTTGCACTGTCTCAGCATTTGCTCTAGGATGAACATTATTTTTACACACATCTTTAGGGAAGGAAATCGTGTTGCTGATGCTTCGGCAAAGTTTGGAGTCTCTTCCTCATGGATCAATTGGTGGCCTTCAGCTCCTGCTTTTTGTCACAGGTTTATCAATGATGACATCTGTAATATTTTTCATTTGCGTTTTTCTTGACCTTTCCTAAACTTTTCTCCTTCCCCTTCTTCTTGTTTGTTCTCCTTCCTCTTCTCTTGTTCAAACACTCATCTTTTCTTTTATTAATATATGGCGGGTTTGTAGTTCTTGGGCCATGGGTGCTCTCCCCGCTCAAGGTCTGTCTCGTCCCAATTTCTATCAAAAAAAAAATATGTATTATAATTAATTAGTAATTATTTCATAAATTTTAATTTTAATGGTTAGATTACAAAAAAAATGACTATTTAACTTATATTTCATTTATTTTCAAAAAAAAACTTATATTTCATTTAATGGATTGTTAATTAATAAATTAGAAACTCAATAGTGGATATATAAAAATTACCACATAAATAGATATTATTAAAGATATATTTAATAAAATACTAAATTATTATAAAATTAATTATATATTTTTAATTAAAACACAAAATAATAATATAATTTTATTACTAATATTAATTTTCATTCTTGAATTAATATAATAACTAAAATTATATAAAACTTAATTCAACATATATGAAAGTTAATTAGTAATAGAAGGGTAAACTTGTCATTTTATATAAAATTTATGAATGGATGGACTAAGTAGTTAGTTTTGTCAGAACTCAATAACATTACAGTGTGTTTCTAAAAACAGAGAGACTAATTAGTGTAATATGCATAAACTCATGGACTAATAAATTATGTACCTTTTTTAAAGAATTATGTACCCCTTTTAAAACACAATAACCACTAACCAAAATTTATTACGATTCTTGGTTCCAATGAATTCCCACTCGAATAAATATAAAGTGAAAGAACAAAACTTTATATCGTTCATTGTTCCTTCAAAAATAATAATTTTTTTTTATTGAAAATCAAATTCTGGTCTATTCATAATTGAGATGGATGAGCAGTATATGCATGATTTAATGGAACAGTTCTTTGGATCAATATCAAAAGATGACAGTGGAGATTTAAATGACAACACTACTCTTCATGATGAAACATGTCACTTGAAGATGGTAGATTGCCACGTGAATATGATACTTAAGTAGATAGTAATAATATGATCTAATAGACAAAATGACATACCGACTCTTAAGAGTTTGGTTGATGCATGGAAAGAACTCACTAGGTTGAAAAGTTTTTCTGTTGCAAAGGCATCAGGCAGCAGAGGACCAAAATAAGGCAATGTTTACTTTGTATAAAATATTATGGTGTGATAAAGGAAGGAAGAGAACAAATCATAAAAAGTTTAAGAGGGTAGGCTGCGAAGCTAAAATGAATACAACATTTAAAGATGGCCGTTGTACAATTATTAAACGAATTTGCAATCATAACTTCTGTTTTCATCCAGAATTGGCAAGAATGATGCCGAGTGAAAGGAATTTGACTCTCTTTGCGAAGAGGCAATTGGAAGCCAATGAAATAGCATGGATAAGGCCTAGTAAGAGCATTAAAATGCTTCAAGTTCATAATGGTGGACTAGAAAACTTAAGTTGCTTACCAAGACATTATAAGACTTTCATTGAAAGAAGGAGGAGGCTAAGGCTTAGTGAGGGTGATGCTAAGGCAATATGCAATTTGTTCTTGAGTATCTAAACCAAGGATAGAGAACTTTTCCTTTTTATTCACATAGATGGTGAACAAAGATTGAAGAATATTTTGTGTACTCATTCATGTTCAAAAGAAGCTTTTCAAGAATTTAATGGCGTGGTGAGCTTTAACGCATCATATCTTGTTAATAAATGTAAAATTCCATTTATAACATTTTTCTGAGTGAATCCTCATGTAATTATATAATATCTTTTTCATTTGTAATTTTATCAGTTATTATGGATGATTGGTGTTATTTTGTTCGTTTATTTCAAAGCTTAACTAGTAAATTGTTTGAATGCAACAAAGCCAAGTGGATATACAAAATGACATTGTAGACCTCACAATATGTTATGATAGTATAGGAGATAATGGTTGTGGCTTTTTAAACCTCTCCTTAGGTTAATTGAGTTGATTAGAGATGATGAATTATTTAAATTTATTGAACTGAATATTGTACATGAATGGTTGTAGTATGTGTTTGTACATTATATACATGTACTCTTTGTCCCATATATTGATAAAAAAAATTCCTCGTATAAAATTACAAATGATGTTAGTTTATACACCACATGCTTGTGAAATTTAATTCCCTTCAGCCCGTTAAATAGAGTGGTAATGGTTTATAATGCATGCACGGTTTAATATAAAGATAAGAAATACCCAAAAAAACTTCATATAAATGGAAATATAAATATAACCAAAATGTTTCATATTGATACAAAGTAGAAGAACAACTCTAGAATGTAATTGCAATTGAAGGAGAAAAAGTCAGAAATGCCCCTATTTTAGTATGTGCTTGTTACTATATTCAAATCCCTGTTTTAACTCTAAACTCTCCTCTTATATCTATCTTTTTTCAAAATCCCCAATTCTTTGAACCTTAACTTTGAATCCACAATCTGCACTTATTTCACGTTTTTTCCCTTAATATTCGATTAGCCCAAAATTAAAATAGCAAATAAGGACGAGAGGCCCAACAACATGAGGAGGGAAGGGTATCCAACGAAATCAAGAGTTTCAAAAACAAAAGGAGTTCATACTTTAGTTAAACTTGATGTAAAGCATATAAAGTTCCTACAAGTGAAATTTCAACAGATAAAGTTCTTAGATGTGAAATTCTAGCCCCGAAAGTGAAGGGAGATGAACAAAATGATATGAAGTTTTTTACTATCATGAAATCGAAGAAGAAGAATATTATGATGGTCAAGAAAACGGAGAAGGCGATCATACCTAAGAGAACAGAGATGATAAAGCATATCAAGAAATTGAGATGAGGCAGATTCTGATTCTAAAGAAAGCAGAAATGATGAAGGGTGATGTTAAAGAAATCAGGGATGAGGAATTTTCTGTGGCTAAAATTCAATAAGGTGAGGATCTTCCACCATATAAACTCCCTAAAAATCCAAGCAAAGTCATCCTCTACAACAAAACTCACAATGAAAGGGTATTCCATTCTAAAGTGTAGAACTTTTACTCCAAGTAGATTGTGTTTTAGGGTTACCTTTGAAATGTTGGGCATACTGAAGGAAGTGAAAGTAAATTTTATTCGGTTGGGTGGCATAAAATTGCATATCTACCAAACATTAGTTACAAGGATATTACCCTAAAATTTCTTAGCTCTGTGTATGTAGAATTCAGAGAAAATGACTAGTTCTGTAACAGTCTGGTCCAATACCATATAGATATTGTCCGCTCTGGCCCAATTCCAACACCTTGGGCCTCACGGCTTTAAAACAAGTCTGCATGTATTGGATTTACATCTTACTAATAAGCCCCCAATCACTCCCTCTCCATTTCTGATGTGAGATTCAGTTCATTCATGCCCCCATCGCCATCCCTTAGGGCCGCTCCTTGCTCAGGCCTTTTTACCCCGGCGCCACCCACTCCGAACCGGGTCGTTACAAGTTCCCCGAGTATTCATTGAGTTTTTAGCTGTTGAATAGGAATTTTGTTGTTAGTTACGAAAATTTTGCAGTATGGTTTCAATATAATGCCTTTTGTGTTTGATAACCCTAGATTCTGGAAGTAGTTGGTAGGAAAAGGGATGTTTATGTTTGTTCGTTCAAAGGTTTCCCTGATTAAAAATAAAGCATTAAGATACATTCTTAGGTTTATGACCTATTCTATAGAATGTAGGGGGAAAAGCAACAAGGTCATTAACAAGAATGGGTTATTCTTTCTGTGGTGCATGGTAGAAGGGGTTCAAGTTCAGACGAGGAAGTTCTTCTTAAGGCATACCCAAGATATTATTGATAAAGAACTTGGTGATATGATGGTTGGTAAATTTGTAACCCACTTTGTCATTGAGACGAAGTTGTTTAACCCAAAGACATATTAAAAATTGTTTAGGCTCCATCTTGGAGTCCCTAAAGTGGCACTTTGGTGCAAACATGATACGGATCGATCTCGGAACGTATTAGTTTTAATCTTAAACTAATAAAGAGGTTCTTCTCAAGCTAAACTTGAAGGAGTTAATCTCGGGTTTTACAGACTAAAACCGTAGGAAACAAGAATTCCCCATTGTTGAAGGTGAAAACCTTAACAAAAGCTTCATGAAGAACACAATGAAAATTATATTAATTGAAAGTTGTTCCTTACAAAGAAACGAAAAGCTTAAATACCCCTCCCAATGGGAAATGAAATTACATCAATAACCTTATTAGGGTTTTCTCAAATTAAAGCAAGCTAAGGGTAAGATAGTAAAGCATAAATGATAGGGGATATGTTGGTCAATAAATTATGGGACAAAACAGTAAAAGCAGGGACTAAAGCATAATTGACCAACCAAGAACTAATTTCAGTGTTTTGCTGAAAATAGCAGTTGAAACCGCGTGTCAAAAGTTGACACGACATGTCAACTGAATTATTTTGAGCAGAAACTTTGCTCAAAGGTGACACGCGTTTCTTTGGGCTGTGCCGCTAGCTTCGGTGAAATTGGTGATTTCCTTTGGCCCCGTGTTAGAGATGTCCTCATCAAAACATATGTGTCAATTATCGGAAGGTTCCTCACGAGAATGAGAACTTGGCGTCTCCTGTGGTGAAGGGGGCAAGAGAGTACCCCAACCAAGATTGATTGCACCGGAAATAGTTTCAACATTACCACTATATAAAGAATCAAAATGATTAAGATATTAGGTGATATGTATGTACTTGTTGAAGATGAAGATCATGATGATGCATAGCTATATGCTAGAAAGAACGAGTGCCATAATTGCTGATGATAATGTCGATGAAAATGATTCTTCAAGTGTTATTGAAAATGTGAATACCTACCTGAAAATATCTTGAAACAAGTTTATAGAAATTGGAGGTATTGATGACAGAACGTTTGGACATATTGGATAGAGTCGTTGCAGCTTTCCGTGCAGATGTTACCAATGTTTACAGTTGTTTGTCAATATGGATAAAAAATGATAAAATACAAAGATGAACAACGAACAATATTATTTTACCTTGTTTTCTTATTTTGTTGTATTGTGGAGATTTGTATTCTCCTTATGTGAATACTTGAATTTTTAATGCATATAATATTTTGTTACTCCAATGGTAGGATTTGCAAATGTGGATGTATATTCCATAAAAAGTACGGAAAAATGGGAAGAACGTGAAAACATCAAAGAGGAGAAAAAACAACAATTGAAAAGATGAGAAAAAACATAAAAAAAACATAAAAGACGAGAAAAAATAGAAGAAAAATAAGAAAAATGGTAAAAACAAAAAAAAGCAAGCAAAATAACAAAACAAAAAACAGGTAAAAACGTGAAAGATGAGAAAAATAAAAAGACAAAAACCATCATTGGGCTCTTGATCTTTCATTTTTTAGTTCATTAAGCTCTTGATTGTTTACTTAAATTTATTAAGCCCCTAATCTTTTATTTTCGGTCATATTAAGCCATTGATGACTAAATAAATCAATTTTGAACATAAAACTCGGTTAACAAAGTGTTATTCATTGCACATGCATGCGAAATTTGTATCTTTTTCAATGTTTGAAAGCAGTTTTGGATGTGTAATATGGTTATATAAAAACTGTAAAAACCTTAATTAAAATTGTAAAAAATATATATTTTTTATAATTTCAAATACAGATGAAATTAATAACGTCTTTTTAACAGAATAGGTATTCACAACTTACTAATTTGTATTTTTTCATTGTTTGAAAGCAGTTTTGGATGTGTAATATTGTGACTATATGAAAACTCTAAAAACCTTAATTCAAATTGTAAATTTTTTTATAATTTCAAATACAGATGAAATTATTAACGTATTTTTAGCAGAACTAGATGCTCACAACTTACTAATTTGGTAAGTAAGGGCTTAATAGGACCAAAAATAAATGATCAATGACTTAATGTATCCAAATAAAAGATCAATGGCTTAATAAACCAAAAAATGAAAGATCGAGGACCTAATGATGCTTTGCCAAATAAAAACAAAGGGAAAGACAAGAAAAACCGTGAAACACAAGAAAAATGAGAAAAAACGTGAAATGAGAAACATATGAAAAAATGAAAAATGGGAAAGAAAGAAAAACAACTTATTCAAATAAGAAAAAAAAACGAGAAAAACATGAAAAATTGAGAAAACTAGAAAAAACAGAAAATTGAGAAAATTGGAAAACACGAAAAAATGAAAAACAGAAAGAGTGGAAATATAGGGAAAACATAAAAAAGGCGTCATTTTTTCATGTTTTTCACTTTTTTTTCCATGTTTTTTGTTTCCACATTTTTTTTCATTTTTCTTATTTTTCACGGTTTTACCTTTAGTCAAGTTTTTCTGATATTTTTCGTTTTTCTCATTTTTTTTTGTTTTTCTTATTACTGCACGTCTTTCTCGTTTCCTCTTTTTTACACTTATTGCGTTTTTCATGTTTTTTTCGTTTTTTCGTGTATTTCATATTTTCTCGTTTTTCTTTTTCTCTATTTTTTACATTTTCCTCGGTATATTTCTTTTTGGTTATAGTTTAATGAGCATTGTGGATAATAATTAATAATAATAAAAATATAAGGACGACTTGTAACAAGGATTCGAGTCTATTTTTTTCATAAATGTTCATCATATAAACTTGTAAAGAAATATTAAGTAATTTATTTATAAGTACATTACGATAAAAATAATATGATTAACCAAACATGATAAAAGACATACATATGTTGATAGTAGTGCGCCACCTGGTGATGAATCATTTACAGTGGCTATGTTGCGATCTGATAGGAATGGTGGGTGGGATCATTCGATTTTACAGAGTCTATTCTCGGTAAGGGATAGAATACTTATTTCTAAAATCACTCTGAGTCAGAGAGAGACACGAGATCGTTGGTGGTGGAGGTTAGAACGAAATGGGGCCTATTCGGTTAAAAGTGGCTATAGTTTCCTGCAAAATAATAGTGTTAATGCTCAAGAGGTTGAGTTGGGTAGGGTTCTGAACAGCATTTGGAGGATTAAAATCCCTCCTAAAGTTCGACATCTGATGTGGAGAGCTAGCACTCTGTGTCTGCCAACAAGATCCGAGCTAGTAAAGAAACGAATCAATATTCCAACACTTTATCCTCGATGTAATATTCATGATGAAACTATCCTACATGCGCTAGTCACCTGTCCGGAAGCAAGACAAGTTTGGATGATGTCTAAGGTAGGAGATCTGAGCTTTCGGGTTAGTAGCTTCTGTGATTTCTGGGCTTTTATTATAAATCACCATGATAATATGTCTGTTGAGATTGCTGCTACGTTATGCTGGGTAATTTGGAATGATAGAAATAGGCTGGTGTGGGAAGAAAATCGTCAACCTCCTGTTGTTTCTTATAACAATGCAACAATGTTTCTGAACAGTTGGCAGCAGGCCCAGACTGTGATTGCAGCGCCTGGTGGAGAAGCAGTTAGTTTGAAGTGGTCATGCCCGGCACAAGATAATTTGAAGCTCAATGTTGACGCTGCTCTATTCCAAGATACAGGTCATGCTGGTTTTGGTTTTGTATTAAGGAATCATGAGGGGTGTTTCATAGCTGCTGGCAATGGTGTGATCAATAACTGTCAGGACCCGCTATTGGCTGAAGGAATGAGTTGCCGTGAAGCTCTTAGTTGGTTGAAGAAGGAAGGTTATCCGAATGTTCATCTGGAAATGGATTCTCAGCTCTTGGTTCTTGCAATTTCTGGAACTACAGAACTAGTTTCCCCTTTTGGCATTATTGTTGATGATTGTAAAGCTCTGATTAGCGAGCTTAATATTTTATCTGTTTCTTTCATTAGGAGGTCAGCGAATAAGATTGCTCATATACTTGCAAGAGCGTCTGGTTCTGTGTCTGATTATGGGATATGGAAACATAATCCCCCCAGTTCATTTGTAATGACTTAAGTGCTGATATTGAATAATAATGTTTCTTTTGTTTTCAAAAAAAAAAAAAACGAGCATTCTCTCGCAACGGACATTTCATTACAATACCCATCCCAACATCCCAAATGGGCCTAAATATATAAAATTTGACTGGATTAAAAAGGTATCTACTTTTGTAAATCATAATCTTATTCTACAAATTAATTGCAGGCCATATTCATATTCATTCTTGAAATCAAACCCCCTTTTTAAGTAGAGAGAAAGGGCAAAGTAAAGGTCCCACCTTTCGCAACTTCTCTCTCTATCTCTCTAATTTGTCATGTTCTTTTGTGGGGTGGGTGGGTCTCTCTCTTTCTCTCTGTAAAACTCCTTTCTTCTTCAAATGTGGCAAAGAGATGCAAATTCTCTCTCTTTCTCTCTCTCTCTCATGATATGATCATTGATGTAATAATTTTTTGTATTTTCTCCAAAGTGGGTATACAAAAGTAATGCTTTTGTCTCCTAAAAATCTTCTCTTTATTGCATTTCTAAAGGGGAAAAAGAAGAAGAAGAAGCTCAATTTTCCAATTAAACTAGGGATTTTTTTGTTTATCTCTGTAGAATGAATGGTCTCTCAACTCTCCACGAAGAGCTCTCTGAATTTGTTGAAGTTGATCCAACTGGAAGATATGGCAGAGTATAAAATTCCCCCTCTCTCTTTCTCTCTCCCTCTTTTGTCTCCCCTTTTTAAGCTGAAATTTAGTATATCATTTCCCTCTTTTTGTGCAGTATAATGAAGTTCTTGGTAAAGGAGCTTCAAAGACAGTGTATGTATCCTAATTTTGAATTTTACATTTGGGGGTTCTTTTTTTGTGTGTAAAGTTTGGATCTTTCAATTTGGGGATTTAGGGTATTGATTGTGAATTGTTGAGGCAGGTATAGAGCATTTGATGAGTATGAAGGGATTGAAGTTGCTTGGAATCAGGTCAAGCTCTATGATTTCTTACAAAGCCCTGAAGATCTTGAAAGACTTTACTGTGAGATTCATCTACTTAAGACATTGAAGCATAAGAACATAATGAAATTTTTTACTTCTTGGGTTGATACAGCCAATAGGAACATCAACTTTGTCACTGAAATGTTCACTTCTGGTACTTTAAGACAGTAAGAACTTCCCCAAATTCTAATGGAATCATTAGATCCAACTTTCCTAATTCTAATTTCTTACTTAATTTGATGTAATTCCTTCTGAAATGTTACCTTTTCGCCTTAATTAGATACCGGTTGAAGCATAAGAGAGTTAACATTAGAGCTGTGAAGCATTGGTGTAGGCAGATCTTGAGAGGGCTTCTTTATCTCCATAGCCATGATCCTCCTGTGATCCATAGAGATCTGAAATGTGATAACATTTTTGTTAATGGAAACCAAGGTGAGGTTAAGATTGGAGATCTTGGCCTCGCTGCAATTCTTCGAAAATCGCACGCTGCTCACTGTGTCGGTATGCTTGATTAACTCTATTGTCTTGTGAAATCTTTTTATATTGGTACATTACTGAGCTTATCCTTTCTTCAGGGACCCCAGAGTTTATGGCACCGGAAGTTTATGAGGAATCATATAACGAATTAGTCGATATTTATTCATTCGGAATGTGCATTTTGGAAATGGTTACTTTCGAATATCCTTATAGTGAATGCAGTCATCCTGCTCAAATCTACAAGAAAGTCATATCTGTAAGACCTTTCTCTTGCTGTTTATGTATATGTTTTCGGTCTAGAAGTATAATTTAATTACCTACTTAATCTATTTAGGGGAAAAAACCGGATTCTTTGTACAAAGTGAAAGATCCCGAAGTGAGGCAATTTGTAGAGAAATGTTTGGCTACTGTGTCGCTTAGGCTTTCGGCTAGGGAGTTGTTGAATGATCCGTTTCTCCAATTTGATGATTGTGAAACGGAGTTTAAATGTACGGATTATGGCGTAGAAATGAATGGCGCGGATCTCATAAGGCAACCTCACTTTGAACTTCATGACCATGGTTATCCTTATAGGAATGGATACTCGAATGACTATAATCACGAAGCACAAAATGAATTTGAATATTCTACACTTGATCTTGAACAAAGTGGAATCGAACTTTTCGAGTATCATGATGATGAACATTCCGCGAGTCTTGATATTAGTATAAAAGGGAAGAGGGGAGATGATGGTGGAATCTTTTTAAGGCTCCGAATTGCAGATAAAGATGGTCAGCGAACTTCATTTCGTGTTTATTTTCTTCGTAAATTCTTGGCTTGGTGAATGCTTAGTTAGTCTCAAACTTTATTATGTTTTTGCAGCTCGAATTCGAAACATATATTTTCCCTTTGACATCGAAACCGATACAGCATTGAGCGTGGCCACGGAAATGGTTGCTGAACTTGACATTACTGATCAAGATGTAACGAAAATCGCAGACATGATTGACGGCGAAATTGCTTCATTAGTACCAGAATGGAGGTCAGGGCCAGGCATAGAGGAAACTCCCCGTTTTGCGAATCAAACACTCTGTGAAAATTGTGCTTCCACTCGTACATCTAATGGTTCACTGATGGATTTTCTAACGAATAACCCGTGTTGCAGAAATGGATGTGCTTCCCTGCACGGTCGATTCGAAGAGATAACATTTCAGGCTGATGAACCCAAGCATCACTTGACAGAAGGAGCTCCTAATATATTGCATTATCCGGGAATCTGGGATGAACATGAAAGCCGCGAACTTACTCCAGTAGGCTCCGGAAGAAGCCATTCCGATGAAGAATACGAAAGATTCGATCAATCAATAAAAGAAGAGAGCGATGCAAAGATCGAAAATGAGATTGAACCGGATTCAAGGACGTCATTAACCGGACTTCCTTCATTGTACAGTGACCTCTCGGACAGTAATGAGAATAATACACAGCAAGAACTAAGATGGCTTAAAGCGAAGTACCAAATCGAGCTACAGAAGTATAGAGATCAACAGTTAGAACACGTATGGAATTGCGAACCGAATGAAGAGGATTTATCATCTCATGAAGATCTGTTGAGCTGCCCCAGTTCGGATACTCGAAGAGGCCGAAATTGCGAGACAGCGACAAGAGCGGGAGAAATGAACAGTAGCAAGAGTTTCTGCTTTAGGTCTCTACTTCCAAGATCACTTCAAAGAACTACATCTCTTCCAGTTGATGCTGTTGATGTGTAATAATGTAAGACAATTTTTAATTTATTCTTTTAAAACTTGTTTATACTCATAAAATTGAGGAGGAGAAATCACAAGTCTTGAGGCTTGTAGAATCTATGCTGATCAATGTGTTAAAAAATGACTTATGATCTCATTATGCATTGAATTAGTCTCGGGTTCATGCCCCGGACCTTAACTGGAGAGTATCTGGTGAATCTCGAACTGATTAAGGGGATGTTTTGTAGCTCATTTTAATGTTCCTGATTTAGGTGTTTGGTTAGTGAGCTCATGTTTAGCTTTTACCTTTGAAAAGTAGTCTTTTACAAAAGTAGAGAATCACTGTATTTTGGAAAAGCAGATTTTTCCAACAGCAAACCGTAGCAGTAAGCTAACAGTAGGTAAAACAAAACAAACAAGTTCTACATGTCTTAATCGGAGAATGTCTAATCAATCTCGAACCGAAATCGAAAGGATAGAAATTCATGTGCATCTGCCGAGTCCCATCCACCTCAAAATGTCTTTTTGTATTAATGAAAAGAAGGGGTGGATTGGATTATTGTGCAGCTGGCCAATAATGGGGAATTTTGCCAAGCTATACTTTGGTGGTAGACCCCTCAAATTATCGCCAGCCGTATATAGGTTTTTTTTCTTTTCTTCTCTTTTGTTATTATATTGACAAAAATATCTGGATTGAGTTTTTATTTATTTTTTATTTCAAAATTTTTAATTTTATTTTTGGTGACATTAAGTTAGTGATAATTAGAACTTTGAGCACAAGTTTGATTAAAAGAGTGTTTTTTTAATTGAAAGTGGGGGATAAAGGAAGAAGACCCAGACATCCCAATAAGGTTGACATCACTTAAGCTTCCAAACTCAAACCCGAATATATTAAAAGATAGAAAAAGTCACAAAAAGTCAGTAGAGAGAAAGAAACAATCCACAAACTAAGCAAACCGATACAAAGTTTTGCTGTTAAAATTGTCCTAGAGAAAGCTAGAACAAAAAATCGGAAAAGAGTCCCACCACATAGCATCAGAGCAAGTCCTACCAAAGTTTGCCAGGGTGTTAGTAACCTGATTTTCTTCGCGGTAGACGTGCGAAACCGCAAAATGCATTCCAGAAATCATACGTCGACACTCAATCCAATCCCGACGTAATTTCCAAAGAATTGTGATACCCGTGTCACGAAGAAGAGCAACAACGTACGTGGAATCAATCTCCAATTAGAAGCGCCGCCAACCTAGGTTGAAAGCTGTGCGGATCGCGAATAGGGCAACATAAACTTTCGCAACGTGTACCAAATGTCAAAACGAAGAGAAAGCAAAAAAACTAATCGCGTGGCCAGAATGATTTCTGAAAAACATAAAGGATAAGAATTAGATTTTAATAATTAATTAATTTGACAGAAATATAGCTTAATATGAAAAAAAAAAATTAAGAATATGATATCTTGAAGCAAAGGATAAGAAAGTTTCTTTCTACCATTCAAAATGATCATAATCTCACAATTTTTGCCTATTTTATTTTAGCTTAATACATCATACTACTTAGACTTTGTTCAACACACCAACATGTCTTTATGAATTTATAGATCATTAGCTTTCTGAACTTATTTAAGCAAATTTATTAGCTATTTAAATTTATTTAAATTGATTTATTACTTTCTTAAACTTGTTTATATTGGTATATTAATCCTTTGAACTAATTCAAAGTGATATATATTTTAATTGAATTAACAGTCAATTTGGTTGGTAGACATGATTAATATAGTCCAAGTCGAAGTTTAGGTATCAATTCAGTTCTAAAATTGCAATATTGACAAAACTAACCCTTCAAGTATTAAAACTGATTTTATTTGGGTTAATTTGTCAAAAATTGCTAAATTATAGTTGAATTGATATCAAAATTTCGATTTGGACTAAACCGATCTTGTTTGCCAATTTCAGGGGCTACTTTGACCATTAATTCCACTTTCATTTGCACAAATTATCTATTCTTAACGTGAATTTAGAGAGTTAATAATATCATTTCACGCAAAAATTATGGAGCTAACGAGTTAACAAGACACTCTGAAATTTTACAGGGTCAATCGGTTTTTATGTGCTAAATTTAGAACTGACGATGTATTAAACCTTTTATTTTTTTATCTAATACATCACCATGGACTCTCTGAACTTTGTTAGTGTCTCACCAGCTCTCTAAACTTGCTTATAAAAGTAGATTAGCTCCCTGAACTTTGCAAGTGTCTCACCAACTCCCTGAACTTGCTTATTCCGTAACAACTAAATATAAAAACCATAATACTAATTCTCGATCTCTATCCATTCGACCTCTCAAACCTGCAACACTAACTCTTATAATAGGTTGAAAGGTAGGATAAGAGAAAAATTACCTCTCGAATAGATAGGCTAGAATTTAGCTTTAATAAGTTTTTGTATTTAGTTGTTACGGAATAAGTAAGTTCGGGAAGTTTGTGAGACACTTGCAAAATTCAAGGAACTAATATATTTTTATGGACAAATTTAAAAAGTTTGTAATACGAAATAAATAAGTTTAAAAAGTTGATAAGATACTAATAAAGTTCAGGAAGGCAATATAATTTTAGGACGGATTTTTTTTTTTTTTTTTTGAAAAGAAGTAAATGAATATGTTAGAATGACCGACATAAGCAATTATATTGATGCATGGTGATGTAGTGACAGCATGGTTACCCACTTGGCCAGTATGCTTTCATTTATTATTTAATTTAATAAACGGTCCACAAACTTTAATCCATTATTCAATTTCATGCATCAATAAATAAATAAATAAAATAATCCCTTTCCTTACCCTTTTATTTTTTCGCTCGTACGGCATTTGTACTCTTCAGGACAGTTGTTTACTATAATATGGTCAAACTTCCAACTCATTTTGTATTCTAAAAGAGCAATTAAAGAAGAATCATATGGACTAAAACGTCATTTTGTTTTTTTTAATTTGACAATTTCAAAACCCTTTAATTAATGTTTGCCAACTATGTATCATGCCATTATCACATGGAAAATAATACATTAATTATTCAATGCATAAATTTGGTACTAGTAATTATTTTATTGGATTTTGTTGAATTTTATTTTAATTTAAACAAGTTGAATACTCTTCTTTACTACTTTAAGGTTTAATTACTTACTATTGGTTAGAAATTATTTGACAAAATCTTTAGCTTTAATACATTATTTTTCTATTCAACTTGTTTAAAAAGTTTAATTGACCCCTGAATTTTTAAAGTGTCTCAATAGCCTCCTCAACTTGTATAAAATATTCAGTTAGCCCTTTAAACTTGCACAAAATATAATCAATTAATCACTCGGTTGCAAAAAAAGTAAATTAAATGCGAAATATATATTACACGAGTCTTAAAAAAAAAAGTAAAACGATCAAAATCGGGTATACGGTTCTAATAGAGCAGACAAATTTTATAGTTGAGCAAGTAATAACTTCATTTTTAATCTATTTTTTAATCATGTAATAATATTCTAAGACGCATGGAATACATCTTCCGCATTTAATTTATTTTTTTACGACCGAGTAATCAATTGATTATATTTTACGCAAATTTAGGGGGCTAACTTAACATTTTATATAAATTGAGGGGGCTGCTTGGATACTTTAAAAGTTTAGGGGGTCATTCAAGTTTTTTGGATAAATTCAGAGGGCAAATAATGTATTAAGCCAAATATTTATAATTTGGCCTCTGGATACATCCATGATTTTTAGATTGAGGTTATTTTGATATTTTTGAGTGTTAAATTGAAATTTTTAATATCCTTTAGAAGTTTTATAATTTCAATTTTGCCCAAAACGATATCTTTTAGCAGAAGAAAAAAAATTGTTCAGTCCCTGAAAAAATGAATAAAAATAAAATAGAAGGGTCAAAATGTTAGAGTGTATCATGTACAGGGATCAAGTGTGTTCAAATTGAAGTGCAGGGGGGAATTTGAAAAATTCAACCACGTTGATGGTCAAGTATTTTTCTTTTCTAATTATTTAATGGGGAAAATGATAATAATGCAAGAATTAATGAAATATTCACGAGAATTTTGGACAGCGATCGATATATGAGGACTTGATAGAATAATAAATAAAGTTTAGACTTGATTGAATACACTCAAAAGTTTAGGATTTGAAAACAATATTTTCCACAGGGAGCTCTATGCATAATAGTTTCGAAATCGGGAGGAATATTATTGGGCTTTCTCTACCCAAAAACGTAGGATCTTTATTTACAGTAAAACCTTCATAAATTAATACTTAATAAATTAATAACTTTTAGAATAATAATTTCTTCTGATCCAGAATCATATTATTAATTAATAAAAAATTTATATTAAATTAATTTTTATATCAAATTATAGGAAAACTTCATAAATTTATACTCGATAAATTAATAATCTCAATAAATTAATAAAATTTTATGATCTCAATATTATTAATTTATAGAGGTTTTATTGTACTTCGTTTCTTTTTTATGTTTATATTTTTATATTAAAAACAATAGTTTTAGATACTGACACCTCAATGCATTGGATTACTCTCGAATATGAAAGACTTCGGGACTTATGCTCCATGTGCCATTCCATTGGTCATTCTGCTGGAGCTTGTAGGAGAAACCTTCGCCGTGAAGAGCATGTTGAACTTAAGCAAAGAAATGGGAAGCAAAAGATGGGATCTCCTGAGCCCCGAGGTAGGTCTGTTACTCGGATTTGGAAACAGAAGCCAGGAGTTGATATTGGTGAATCCTCTAAAAAGGCGACTACCAATGGAGAGTCTGACAAACCTAATAACTGTGATTTGCAGATGGTACTTCATAGTTCTGTCATGATTAGTGAGTCAGTTCTTGACTCTGATTCTGGCACGGCCCCTGCCTCTCCTACTCTTGGTTTTCCATCTTCTCAACTTGATAAAAAACTGGGAGTCTTGGGTTGGCATCATCCCAATTCTCAGGTTTCTGAAATTCCTAATTTACAAATCATTGAGCATTCAGGAAACGGGGACAGTTTGCAGGTGGTTAATGATTCAGAGGAAAATACTTGGTCCAAAGTTCAAAAAAGGAAGAAGCAAAAAGAAAATAGCATTCCCCTTGAGATCAGTGGTAAACGGCATAGCAAGCCGCCTGTGCGGTTTCAATGATTGTGTTATATTGGAATTGTAGGGGCATCAGTAATGATAGCACTCAACGAGCCCTGAAACTTCTGTGCCTATAACATCGTCCTGATTTTTTGTGTCTTGCAGAACCTCTTGTTTGTTTTAGTGACATTGATGATAGGTTTTGGAGATCTCTGGGTCTTTCTCTCTTTGCTTGGAATGATAAGGATTCGCCGACTCTTTGGCTTCTTACTAGGGATGCTTCTTCTCTTTCTCTTCATTCTTCTCATGCACAACATGTTACTGTTCAACACCAGCTGGGTGATAAATCTTTTCTGCTCTCTTTTGTCTATGGTAGTAACCTGGCTTCAGATAGAAGGGAGTTGTGGTCTTCTCTTTATAGTTGCGCATTTCCAAATAATAATTGGTTGGTGTTTGGGGATTTCAATGCTATTACTGGCTCTCATGAGAAGCTTGGTTCCCCTCCTGCTACTGGATCCTGCAGGGAATTCAGGAATTTTATTGATGATTGTGATCTTATTGATGTTGATACTTTGGGTCAGAGGTTTACTTGGTCCAATGGTCGACATGGGACGGCTCATGTTGAATGTCGTCTGGATAGAGCTTTAGTGTCCGAGGGCTTTTTAGATTCTTGGGACTCTATCTCTTGCACGGCTTTGGCAACGTATTGTTCTGATCATTGCCCGATGCTCCTTCATTGCAGAATTGGGGAAACAAGGATTGCTAGATTCAGATTCCATGCAATGTGGACCACTAATGATTCTTTAAAGGGTGTAATTGTTAATCATTGGACTGCTTCCCACATCTCTCTTCCTCCTGCTCAACTTTTATGTCATAAACTTCGCACTCTTAGACCTATTCTCAGGGATTGGAATAAGAATGTGTTTGGCAGAGTTGATTCTAATATCCTTCTGGCTGAAGCTCATCTTGCAGATATTCAAAAGCAAATTTCTGAGCAAGGTGATACTCCGGAGTTGAGTAGTGTTGTTTCTGCCGCCTGCTCCAACCTTGATTTACAACTTCTTCCGCAGGAGATGATGTACAAAGAGCAAAGCCGTGTTAGATGGCTTAAAGAGGGGGATAGGAACACTAGTTTTTTCCAAAGGTCTGCTAAAGTTAGAAAGACTTGGGCCGGCATTAATCATTTAAGGATCGGTGATGAGGGTCCTACTTCTGATACAAAAGATTATCTGATCATGTTATTGAGTATTTCTCTAATCTCTTTCGTAGTTCTAGGGAGCATATTGGTCTTTCTCCTATTACTGAGGTAATTCCCAACTTAGTAACTTCTTTGGAAAATGAGGATTTAATTTCTAAACCCTCTTTTGAAACTATTAAAGACACGGTCTTTTCCATGGATCCCGACAGTGGCCCTGGTCCTGATGGTTTTGGGGGAATTTTTTACCGTTCCTTTTGGGATATTATTGGGCAGGATGTTTGCAATATGGTTCAGACTTTCTTTGATCATGGTTGCATCCTGCCTAGTTTAAATTCTAGTATTATGGCTCTAATTCCTAAAGTTGCTGAAGCTGACAGAATTGAGAACTTTCGTCCAATTGTAATGAGTAACTTTGGTTTCAAAATCATCTAAAAAATTCTTGCTGATCGTCTTGCAATTATTGCTGCAAGGATTGTTTCTCCCAACCAATATGGTTTCCTTAAAGGTAGAAGCATTCATCAGTGCATTGCCTTAACTTCTGAGGGAGTTAATATGCTTGACAAAAAACGTTTTGGTGGACACATGGCTTTAAAAATTGATATTCGTAAGGCTTTTGATACTTTATATTGGAACTTCCTCTTGGCTGTGCTAGATTCTTTTGGTTTTTCTCTCACTTTCAGGGATTGGATCCTTAACATTCTGGCATATGCTCGTATTTCTGTGATGATTAATGGTTCTCCAAAGGGTTACTTTTCTTGTTCTAGAGGGGTTAGACAAGGGGATCCCCTTGTTGGGGTTTAGTGTCCTATAGACAATTGTTCTAGGATACAAACTTAATGTAAATGAAGTGTTCTTTATATCATTTGTTTTAATGAGATATGGTTTCATAACTATATAAAGGCAATCCCTTTTAAAAACTAAATAAAGTCTAATAAAAGGAAATCCATAAGTTTGTTTAAAGTGATTATAAAGTGTTCATACAAGCATGAAGTGAGACGAAACTTTATAATAAACTAATAAACTTAAAACCACCCCAAGTCAAGTAATATGTTTAGGATTGACATATCACTGCTGAGACTTGCATGTAACAATGTCTTCTGTCGAGACAGAAAGCTGATCTCACAAGCTTCATATATACAGATATCTGGACAGTTACGTGGATCCAATGAAAAGGAGTTCATTAGGATTGGGGACCCGACTTAAGATAACAGGATGGGTAGATTCATCCTTTTCACCTGTTCATCTCATTGGTATTAATAGGTATAAGTAATCCTCAGACTCAAAGGAATGTTAATTAGTGATTCTGGATTACGGAATGTGATGCTTTGATCCTGTTGTAACACGATCCATAGCAGAGATGACTCTGGGGTGTGAACGGCAGACGTTGGGTATCACATGAAGTAATTGTAGGATAATTATACATTGGATTGAGCATTTGTCACTCCCGATAAATGGGAGATACGTCCAAGGATCGCTTGTGGAAGACTCGACTCTAAATCCTTGCAAGGTGATAGCTTAAGACTTGAAATACAGATTTCACTTAACCTATCTAATTAGAGTTGACTCGGCCTGTACAAGTAAAACGAACGTCTCGCTATATGTGACTTGACATTATCCATAGTGATAAGATTCAGTTCAAGGATGTAGTTGATAAAGGATCGAATTATACTGTAACTAATACGGAAAGGTCAACGACAGAATCAACCTGTCTTCTTATAGCTCTGGGGGAATGTTTCGGATTTGCTAATCATATTTCGCGTACTCATTCCGTTATGCAAAGATTAAATATAATTCTGTGAAAATTAATTTAATAGTTGCATACGGCTAGAAACAATAAGAACCTAATGGGTCACACATAAGACTTGGAGCCCAAAAGAAAAACAGATGTTAATTAATTGATGGAAGCCCAACTGAGTCCACTAAGGCCCAGTAGAGAGAGGGGGGCGATTTTATGTATGAAAATACATAAATAATTTAATTTGATTTTAATAATTCTAATTAGATTATGATTGTGAATTAAATTAATAAAAGGATAAATAAGTTAGGAGGTTTAATGAGATTAAAATTACTCCTATTATTATCCTATAATGTTATTATTATTATCTTTATATTTAGATATATTAATAGATAATAAATAAGAATTATATTCCGAATTAAATTTTTATTCAGTAACCTAATTCTATCTAACTAGGGTTTAGATACAAGATAGTATTTATACCCCCCTCCTATGTAAATTTCGGCCAACCCTAGCCAGAGAGAGAGAGAGAATTTCGACCCACAAGTTTGAAGACGAGATTGTCTACAGCTTCCTTCCGTTCAATTGATTTTCATCTCTTTCTTTTATTCCTTGATCTTGTGTTGATTGATTAGAGGCAATCTATTCTTGATTGCTTTTTATACGGTTGATATCTAACTTGATTTTGGGTTGTGTTTGTTTTGTGCTCGTGAACTCGGAGTAAGAGTTGAGGGCACTTCGCTTGCAACGGTAGATAGTTCATCAAAAGGTATTTCCTTCTATCCCTCTTTATATGAAATAACGATTAACGGATCTTGGGTTAATGGAAAAAGGTTAAAATTTTTATATTTCCGCTGCCATACGTTAGCCTTAAATCCCATCACCCCTCTCTCCTCTTCTGTTTGACATTGCTGAGGATTTTTTCTCTCGTTGGCTTGCTAAAATGGTGCGGGAGGGTAGTTATTCTCCTATGTATTATTCTGGTGGAAACTCTTTTCCCTCTCATCTTCTCTTTGCTGATGACATGCTCATTTTTGGAGTGGCTTCATTGAACAACTTGTATGCACTCAAGGATTTCTTCCATCTCTATGGAAAGATCTCCGGTCAGCAGGTTAGTTGGGATAAATCTGCTGTCTTTTTTGGTTCTCAAGTGAGTCTTGCGAGGAGGGCTCGTCTGGCTCACTGTCTTGGCATCCGTTTGGAGTCCCTCCCTTTCAGTTACTTAGGAGTCCCTCTATTTATTGGAGCTCCTAGGGCTCGTCATCTCAGCAGCCTTACAGATAAATTTCTATCTCAATTTAGCAAGTGGAAAGGAAGCTCTCTCTCCTTTGCAGGGCGTTTAACTCTAATTAAGTCTGCTATTACTGGATCTCTAGTTCACTCATTCTTGATCTATAAGTGGCCAGTGGGATTGTTGAAAAAGCTCAATAGAAGTTTAGGAACTTCCTTTGGACGGGTTGTATTGATCAGAGGAAGCTAATCACGGTTCCCTGGCAAACTTGTTGTAAAAGTTTGGAGGGTGGAGGTTTGGGCATTAAGGACTTTAGGATCTTTAACTAGGCTCTCTTGGGTAAGATGTGTTGGGATTTAATTCAAGGAACCAGTCTTGCTATTTCTCTGATGAAATCTAGATTTCTGGCGGTCTCTGGTTTGCCTAAAGTTACCATTGCTCCTTCCTCGATTTGGTCTTCTTGTAAGTTGGTTTATTCATCCATTTGGGATCAGACCTTTTGGTGGATTGGCCGGTCTTCAAAGCTCAACTTCTGGACTGATAGGTGGATAATTCCTTCGGTAGCGGACAGATTGGGTCTTGATCATCAGGAAAAGCGTTCGCGCTATAATTCTGTTGATGACTTTTTGGTAAATTCGGAGTGGCTTGATTTAGGTAATCTTCCTTCGGTTGTTCAAGTCAGTATTCGATCTATTCACAGGGGTAGAGATGTTATTGATTTCTGCGCTTCGCAATCCTCTACAAAGGGTATTTTTTCGGCCAAAGAATACTATTCGGTTATCAGTCCTAGTTCCTCTTCGGTGGACTGGCATAAATTTGTTTGGAATGCTCACACTCCCCCTTCTCGCTCCTTTACTTTCTGGAGAGTTTTGCATGGTCGGGTTCCGACTCACGATCTCCTGCAGCGCCTTGGTTTCTCCATGGCCTCTTGCTGTGTTCTTTGTGGCAGGGATGCTGAGTCCATTAATCATTTATTCATTAGCTGTTCTTTTGCAGATTCTCTTTGGAGGACCCTTGAGATTCATTTTTCCTGCTCTTTACCTCGACATTTCCAATTCATCCACTTCTTCAACAATCTCTATAGCATTCATTTTGGCTCCCAGGTGTCGACAATCTGGCGTGTTGCCGCTATCACTTGCATCTGGTTAATTTGGCATTGTCGGAATGAAGCAATCTTTAAAGATGTTTCTCCTTCTATTCAGCACTCGAAGGTCAAGCTATTTCGATTGATTCGCTAGCCCTTGGTCTTTTCTAAAGGTTTTTGCTCTTGGCGGAGAGATGTTGTTATCTTATCCAATCTTCTAGCTTCTCCTAGGCTGCCTCCTGCTCCCAATATTATTCCGGTCCACTGGCTTAAACCTCCTCCGGGTTGGGTTAAAGTCAATATAGACGGCTCTGCTTTTGGCATTCCTGGCGAGGCTGGAGCGGGTGGTATTTTTCGCAACTATCGAGGTTTTCCCAAAGGTTGTTTTGCATTTTCTACCCCTCCTTCTTTTGCTTACATGGCTGAATTAAGAGCCGCTATTTTCGCAATCGAACTCGCTTGGGAGAAAAATTGGCATCAGCTTTGGGTTGAGTCCGACTCAATGTACGTTATTAATCTGCTTAGACATCGTTCATTGGATGTTCCTTGGGGTATTCGACAAGAATGATTGCACTGTCTCAGTATTTGCTCTAGGATGAACATTCTCTTTTCTCACATCTTCAGGGAAGGAAATAGAGTTGCTGGCGCTTTGGCAAAATTTGGAGTCTCTTCTTCAATGATCAATTGGTGGCCTCCCGCTCCTTATTTTTGCCACAGGTTTATCAATGATGACATTTGTAGTATTTCACATTTGCGTTTCTCTTAATTTTTTCTAAATTTTCTCCTCCCCTCTTCTTGTTGTTTGTTCTCCTCCTCTCCTTTTATTCAAACATTCACTTTTTCCTTTTTTAATATATTGCGGGTTTGACAGTTCTTGGACCATGGGTGCTCACCCCGCCCTAGTTCTGTCTCGTCCCAATTTCTATAAAAAAAAAATTACACAGCAATTAAAACAAACTGCTATTTAATAAACACAATTTTACACTTTCTAATGTTATTGATACACACTTTAATTAACACCTCAAAATGATTGTTGACGATTTCAAAATAGAAACTTATAAACCTTATGGACTTAAACCATACGAACCTTCCTAAAGTTATCCATTTTGTTCACTTTATCTTCCGAACTTAAGGGACAACTCATTCGCCACTCCAACTCTCTGAAACACGTCCATTATTTTTCCTAAATCAGAGAAGATTTAACTACTCGCTTTTCTGTTGACTTTCCACATGTAATGTGACTTTTTCCTTCAAAAAAATTACCAATTCTTAGAGTATATTTTACAATAGCATCTCTAAATGCATACACATTTTGAATATCAGGTCACGTCGTAAATTTCTATAAAAAAAATATCACATTGCATATGAGAATTCAATCGAAATGCGAGTTGTCCTCACGAGTCAATATCTTCTTCTATTGAGAAAAATAAGAAGCACGTCATGTTACTTTTAAAAAGTTAAAGTGATTAATAGATTGTTCCTTAAGTTTAAAGGGTAAAATAATCAAAATGGACAATTTTAAAAACTTCTTATAATTTAAACCAAACATACGAAAGAATTTACATATTACTCCGTCTATTAGATATATGGATTTCATCACCACAACGACAACCTAAATCAAATTCAGATAAAAATGTCACAAAAAAATTGGAGTCCACTCTCATGTCACTTATAAATATTTAATCCAATTAAATTAAGATAAGTAACCAAAAACATTAAATTAAGATAATTATGACTACATTCTTGAAAATTTAGGCTAACACGAAACATGATGTAAATCTTCACCTACACTTTTTTGGTGAATTGAATTTTTTTTGGATAAGCATTAAAAAAACAAAAAAAGCTAGAAAAGATTCAGCATGAAGCATGAAAATATGAAAAATATGAAAAGCATGCTTCATGGCAACTGTTGAGTCACACAAGATAAGCATTAATATTAAATTAATAGCTTCTATTCGACAACTTTATATTTTTCGCCTCTATGTTTTGCTAATTTTCAAATTTTGACCTTTCAGTTTTAATTTGGTGAACTTTAACCTTCAACTTCCATTTTAGTTCAAATTTAATCTTCGCTAATGAAACATATTAAAGTTGTTTTGATGTGAACTAGAAAACTCAAGATTTAAAGCGTAAATAATAAAATTTAATTGAAAAATAATCTACTTAAAATATATCTCGTAAGTTTCAAATGAAACCATTAGATAAATTATATATATACCATATCAAGTAATGAATTCATAATTGGTAAAAAATACTTACTTTATGACACGCCTCTAGAAAAGTTTATTCATAACAAAAATAAATAAATAAATTAAGGCATATTTCAGTTTTGCAAAGCTTACTATAAGGTTTAATACGTTATTTGTCTCTTGCACTTGTTTAAAAAGCTTAATTGGCTCTTTAAACATCTTTAAAAAGTTTGACTCTTGAATTTTCAAAGTATTCTGAAAGCCCTTTCAATTTACATAAAATGTTTAGTTAGTCCTCTGAACTTGCGTAAAATGTAATCAATTGATCACTCGATTGCAAAAAAAAAAAAAAAAAAAACAAGTTAAATATTGAAGATGTATTGCGCATGTTTTAGAATGTTATTACATAATTCACAAAATATATTAAAAATAAAGTTCTTACTTGCTCAACTATAAAACTTGTCTTCTCTAATATTAGAACTGTATACCCCGACCTTGGTTGTTTTACTTTTTTTGAGACGCATGCAATACATCTTCCGTATTTAATTTACTTTTTTACATCTGAGTGATTAATTGATTATATTTTACGCAAATTCAGGGGGCTAACTGGATATTTTATGTAAGTTGAAGGGGTTATTGAGACATTGTTTAAGTTCAGGTGGCTAATTAAGTTTTTTGGGGAAGATTTTAGGGTACTCCTGGAATAATACTCCCGACCAATGAATTCATGACACATGTATATATTTTTTCTTTCCACCAATCATATCCATGCAGTGGTATTTAAAACGATTTTCATTGGTCGGGAGTATTACTCCCAGAGTACTCTAAAATTTCTCAATCTGTTGGGGAGGAGGTCACATTTAGCAAGACCCTTCTTGGTCCATCGCATCAAAGAGGCCAACTTTCCCAAAAATTGGAAAACTCTGCGGCTACCAACTTACACAAGGATCTGAACGAGTACTGAGCTTCCTTCATGAGCATAATCAACCTCTATTACAAAGAGGATCATGTCATATGTAAGTATTTCCCGTAACCCTCGTAGGCGTAGCCTAATGGCTCGCTAAATTGCCCTTCACAACCGCCCTTAGACACAACTGAGGCTCCGCATTCTAAGGTAAACTAAGGGCAATAAAGCCTTTTCTCATCCTCAGTCCGGATCTATAAATATGCATACATTCCTTCACAGTAAGGGACCTTCTTTTTCTCTCTACACTATAGACATATTCTCTTTCTATTTTAAGCATACTCCCACTTGATTACTAACTTGACCATTGAAACTTCCGGTGCAGGTGTCTAACACGCAAAGGCAGAAAAGTGGTAGACTCCAACATCTCATAACTATGTAAATCGTCTAATATATGTGTATATTTTAAATTCTAAGTATAGATTAACTTTGGTTTATTCGGTAATAGTATTATAGAGATCAGAATAATTAAAAAAGGGAAATATAAAGGATAATTTAGTCAAAATCACATAAATACAAAAAAAAAAACCCAAAAAGATTTATTTTATGAAAAATTGTAAAGTTTTTTTTGGATTAATACATCATTTGCCCTTTTATCCAAAAAAATGAGAAATTTTATTGTATTCTGGGAGTAATACTTCTGACCAATGAAAATCGTTTTAAATACCACTATATGGATATGATTGGTGGAAAGAAAAAATATATACATGTGTGATGAATTCATTGGTCGAGAGTATTACTCCGGGAGTATTACTCCAGGAGTACCCAAAAATCTTTTCCAAAAAACTTAATTAGCCCCTAAACTTTCAAAGTATTCCGATAGCTCTCTGAACTTGCATAAAATATCCAGTTAGTCTCTTGAACTTGCATAAAATCCAATTAATCACTCATTGTAAAAAAAAAAAGTAAGTTAAATGTGGAAGATGTATTGCATGTATTTTAAAAAAGTAAAATGATCAATGTCGTGGGTGTGATTCTAATATTAGAGAAGATAAGTTTTACAGTTGAGCAAATAAAAATATCATTTTTAATATATTATATGAATTATGTAATAACATTTTAAGGCGCGTGTAACACATCGTACACATGCATTTTATCTTTTTGCAACCGAGTGATTGATTGATTACATTTTATTTAAGTTCAAGGGAACTGAACATTTTATACAAGTTGGAGGTTATTGCGACACTTTGAAATTTCAAAGGCGAATCAAACTTTTTAGACAAATTTATGTATTAATTTTTTTCTTTTCTTTTCCAAAATTCGAGTGAATTATATGTTTTTGGATTTGGCAATTGGTTTTTATTCATTTGGAATAAAAGATAGAGTATAACTTGAAATGATTGAATAGCTTTTCATGTATATCAATAATGTGATAATAATCATTTTAATGACCACAACCAAATAAAGATTAAAATAAGTGGAAACATAGGGATCTTTGAAAGCTGATTTCCATTTCCTTTTTTCTTATAAAAGTAATTACAAGTGATTTCATAAACATATAAGAATATTCCCTCCAACTGCTTTTTTGAAAAAACGATTTGGAAAGCTAAAATTTCCATGGAAAATTGCCGTTTTGATATGACTATTCTTTGAATCCATATCATCATTTCCCTTTCAGTTTTTTGTGATTTTTGCTCTTCATGGAAAAGTAGATAGATACAACCATTTGCTACTTGGAAGCTTGATAGTGATTGATAATATATTTATTTATTTTATCTATCTCTAATTCTATTGCGTCGATAAACCAGACTAATTCAGATTCAAATCGGGTAGGTTTTTTTGAAAACCAACACTTTTCCACCAAATATTTTAATCACAGTTGTATTTCCATTTTTAGGATTTGATCCCTGATTAGATGGTTAAACGCATTGAGTGGTCGATGATATATTGCAAGTAGAAGATATTAATTCCTCTCATAGTGAGTTAGGTATCACAAAATAGTTGAAGTTATTATAAAAAAAATACCAAAAACCAAATTGTGTTATTAATGGGTTTGGACCGCGTCTAACCCGACTTGACATTTATCTATTTTATTTAAGTCCAATTCAGTATTTACTATATTTATATTTGACTCGGACTGGCCAGTTTATGGAAACTAATTACCAAGCTCATCGAGCTTGTCCAACTAATATATTTATATTAAAATAATTAAAAATGTTGATAGGCTATTTGAGTGATTCCGATCATCAGTCTGTCTGTGGGGATGACTCTCTGTGTGCACTCTAATGAAAAAATTAGTAATGACATATAATGTAGAGTGATAAAATAGAGAAATGAGAGAAAAAAAAAATGAGAGTCTCGTCTTATCAGACCCCTGAAAATGGTATATATAAAAAAAGACTACGATGAAAAGTTCTTATTCTTGGTAGGCTATGGTCTCATAGTGTATGAAATGTGCCTCTATTCGACATTCCTGATCAAATATTATTATTATTTGTTTTTTTTTTTAAACAAAGAAACTTTATATTAATTTAAATCTGAATGCAGAACATCAACCAAAAAAGTAGGAGGACTGTCTCACTCACTACGTACAGACTTAGACCTGACCGCCCTAGCTAGTGCATGAGCTGCCTAATTCGCTGAACGTTTAACAAAAGAAATAGCTATAAAATCTAAATCTTGCATAATAAAAAGACAATCTTGAATGATATCAGATAAATAAGAAAACTGCACCGACGGTTGTGTGATTGTCGTTACTACTAATAAACAATCCGTTTGAATTGTAACTCGTCGTTGTGGAATGGATTTCAACCAGGATAACGCTTCACGTACTGCCATAGCCTCGGCTATAATTGGTTCAAAATGCCCCTCAATTGCACGATGCATTGCAAATTCACACTGACCCTGATGATTTCTGATTAAGAAGTCAACAGAACAATATCCATCCTCTTTAAACGTACCTGCATCGACATTGCAGTACCAGTGATTCTCAGGTGGCCTCTGCCAGGAAGCGTTTGCTGTTGTTGGATATCTCATAGGAATTACTCGTGTTGTTTGTGCCGTCCGCCAGCTTTGTAGTTCCTGTTGTGCTTCACATACAATCCGGTTTGGATCAATACGTTTCCGCTCCCAAACATATAAGTTTCGTGCCTTCCATAATGACCAGATTATCATTACCACTGCTGTAGCTGTCATTTTATTCGATCGGTTCAATTCCGTTGCCAGCCACATTCGAATTGATCCCATTCTTCGCATCCGATTATCACCAAAAAACACTGCCCATGTACGAGAGGCAACCAGACATTCTCCTCGTCTTCACCAACGGAGTGACAGCGATTAAAGATATTATCAATTACAACATGTCTGCGAATTAGATTGGATGCCGTAGGAAGTGTATTAGCGAAAAAACGCCAAATGCAATTTCTGACCCGAGGTGGTACTTTCAACGCCCAACATACATTCCAATCCACTGGCTGAGGGGTAGTAGTGAGCAAGGGATTATCGATCCGATATCCACTACTAACAGTATACATCCCGTTCTGATTAAACATCCAATACCATCCATTTGTTCGACTCATATCTCTTCGCAGAATGGCAGTAATCAATTGTTTATCCCGATTATTAAAGTGTTGATTAAGGATCTGTTGGTTCCAATTTCCAGAGTCAAGTAGCAGACTGCGTACCGTTTCTGGCGAATGAGAAATAGGAATCGAGCTTATTGGAGTCGGATACACTGAATCTGGTAGCCAAGGATCCATCCATATATTTATCGATCTTCCATCACCAACCTTGCATCGGATTCCTTTACACAGCAGCTCGAGGCCTGCAATAATACTTCACCAAATAAACGACGGGTTATGACCATAATCTGCTGATAAGAACGGAGTATTATGATGATATCTAGGTAAATAATAATAATAATATAAGAATGGGTCGAATTGTGCCAAGTTCGAGTTTTTTTTAGACAAATCTCAACTCCAACTCATTTTATGTGTTGGCTTGCAGGAATCAGGTTGGATCGAATCAAATGTCAAATATGAAAATCTAAATTCAACTCATACACAGGTCTACAAATTAATTAAAGGCATTTATAAATATAAGAAAATTCTCAGTTAAAAGTATTTCAGAAGTGCATCTCGCTCCCAAATTCTCAATATAGTATAGTCTAACTAATCCAATATCAGATCCATTGCGGACCAACCTCATATGTTTAGTCCTATAAATTTTGCATTCAAAATGTCTCGTGTATTAAATATCTCATATTAACTAATGATAGTGAGAAAAAAATGGTTTTGTATATATGATTGAACTAGTTTTTGGTCCGTGCGGCGCACGGATTCACATTGGCATATAAATATTACAGGAATAAAAACATTTGTACTTTAATAATTAAAATTAATGACATAAAGATGTTAGTTTAATTAGATTTTATTATTTTAATTTTATATTTACTTTAAATAATATTATATTTTTTATCAGTAAAAAATAAGGAAGTCACACCTCAGCTCCATCATTATTGTTTTATATTATGTATAGATTTTAGTCGTTGAAGATAAATTTACAAAATGAATTAAATGCCCATTATTTATATAAATAGTTGGAGCTAGACTAATCCCAAAGAATAACAATCCAATAAGAGTCTTGGGATGGAATGTATAACAATTAAATTGAGAAGGCCAAACATATTCTAATTAAACAATAGCATCGAAATCATTCAAAACTCCATGAAAATCATCATTTATGCCTCTAAAATTCAAAAAGCAATTGTTAAAGTTGACCAAAACACATAAAAAAAATAAAAGTGAAGAAATGAAGAAGATTGGTTAACTATCCTATCATACAAGTTTATGCTATCATCATCCCAATAAAGTGGCAAATGTTAGGCCTAATTAGAGGACATTTTCAACTCATAGCAAAGTCAGTCAACCCCTTATTATATCACTTTCATAGGGTATAATCCCCTACCTAGATGGATAAACCATTTGGCAACACAAGTAGGATGATGGACATTGCATAAATAACACTCAAATTACAATTATCTATTATAAATAGCTTGATTTGAAAAATATTACAAAATTATATTTTATATATTTAATATTACAAAATTATATTTTATATATTTAATATTAAAAACTTGACACTTTTTATTCAAGGAAGAGATTATAGATAATCATTTATTTAGGATCGCAACATGTTAGGTACTCGCGGATAATGTTAATTTGTGGATTTTTTCCCGTATATTTTGTGAATTATCTGTCCATTCCATATACACTAACGAGTATACTTCCTAACGGCTCTAATAGTCGTTGTGGATTTTATCTCTAACCTCAAATGGACGGATAATAAATCTGGATCTTTCAATTAGTATGCAACAAATTTAAAGTTACCTCTTGTAGCATAGATCAGTTGAATAGCAGCGGAAGAAACGAACATTGACTCTGTGTCACTGGTGTAAATGAAGGCTGCATCAGATAAGTAATCATTATTGTTCCATGAACGAAGAGCGCATACCAAGACAGAGAGGGCAGCGGCAAGCAGAGAGAGGAGTAGAGCTTTTGCAGTATTGTATTCTCTGTATAATATTCTTTGAGTATTACGTTTAGTCTCCATAGCTATCTATTTATAGCTAGGCTAAACTTAAATCCTAACCCTAACTAATAAGGTTACATGCATGTCTTAAATGGATCGGTAAATGGGCATGAACCCGTTTAAGACATTTAATCCTACGCTTCTTGGGTCTCATACTCGTCCTAATCTAATTCGCGGATACCCCATACTGTTAAGAATCAATAAAAAAAACTATAAATTTAATAATAAATTCACAAATTTAATAAACAATCCACAAATTTAACAAACATTCTAAATTCAAATATTCTAAATCACTAAAGTTATCAGGCAATTAAATAGTTCATTTGGATACAATTATAATCTTCATATTTTCCAAATATATGACGAGTACCGGGTACCCGTGATAATCTCATACAGGTTCCATACCCACCATAAGTAATTTTCTAATCTCATACAAGGTTGTAAAAAGCACTAGACACTAGTCGCTATAGACAGGACCTCCAGAGATTAGTCGGGGATTAATCAGATTTATATTTTTATATTTTTATAATTTTTAATAAATAACTTATTATATAAGTACAATTAAAATATAAATTATACTATGTAAAATAATAATATAAAATATTTAAGATAGAAAATATATATATATTAATATGCAAAAAAAACATTAATATCCTTAAAAATAACATTCGATACTCTTAATTACTTTCTTTTAATTTTTGGCTATTTAATAATTTATTTAAAATTGAAAAATTAACATAATAAATGGCCAATTTTTAAAAAAGGACCACTTAATGCTGCTTTGATCCACCCCGTGAGCCGTCTATGATTGGCTGGAGATGCCTAGGACCGCCTGGACGGTCAAAAATCGATAAACCGACTTATACCAACTGACTTGAAGAAATCGAGATGGTATTCTGAAAATTCCCGCCTAAACGGTCGCCTGGGTCGATTTTTAGAACACCAATCTCACATCATTTTACACAGTGTTCGAATAATTTCATTAAGGTCGAGTAGTATCTGATGCCCCTAAAACTTGTACCCATCATCATCCCTAGCCTATATGCCCAAGGCATCCACTCTTTGGCCTTTTATACTGAGAAGAGAGGGATACTACCAATAAGAATAAAGAATAAATATTTTTATTGGCTTGAAAGTAAATAGGTATTTTTTTTTGAAAATAAACTTATAGGGTCCTCGTTGAACCATTTATTCATTTTCCCCCTTCCGGTTATATGAGGGTTTTATTATCCTTGTAGCCATTCAACAATACTCAAACTTTTCTTTTTAATAAGGTCTTTATAACATATCACATCTATTTTCATCCTTTTAGATCTTATCAAGTTGTAGTAGTTCATTTCCAACACATCACTGATCCCATTGATATCATATATCAATGTCCTTTGATCTGGAATGGAAAGGTAATTTTTTTAAGGTGAATAGCAAATTGACTGTCACAAAAATAGCTCATCCTTTTCTCATTGAAAACCAAGTTCATTGAAGAACTTTTTCATCCATAGTAATTCTTTACACGCTTTTGTTGCTATTGTAGTACAATGACACCATTGTTAACCTTAGCTTCAAGCATCGCGGCCACTTGTTTCCTTTTTTTCTTCCGCAGCAAATCTGTCTTTTTATTTGACAAAAGTAACCTTAGCTTCAAGCATAGCCCTCAGACTTCTAGTGTTTCTTTCCTTTGTTAGTGTTTTCATTTCAATTGAAATATATACATCTCATTGGATTTTTTCCGTCTGATTTGCATTTATCAGCTATAACTTTTTCATTTACATTTTTTTGGGTTTAGCAATAGTGAAATTTATACATAAATCCATGGATCTATAGGGCTGCACTAGAAGAAATGACTCAGATCTGATTGGCCGAAAGAAATTAAATGATGACAATGGATTGTAGATGTTTTCATGTGGATTTGAATTTATGAGAAATATGAAATTTTTCGCTTTTTTATTTTAGTTATAGTTTTATAGATTATTTTGCTTGTTGTAGGTTTTTTTTATTTATTTTTATGAATTTTGTATTAAATTTTAGTCTGTATTTATATGAGTTTTTATTGTTTATTATTTTCATATTATAGTTAGACTTTGTTAAAAGAAAAATGGCAACATTGTTGGAGTATGTTGCCGTTTAGATAGACTACATCTACATAGTCAAATGGTCTTTTGGACAATCCATGCAAGTGAACAAGTTGAGAATTGTTATAATCAAAAGCATTAAACATTCACAATTTATAATCTCAAAGATAAATAAAAGAAGAGTTTGGAATTGAATTAAATGATACAAAATTCACATATAATTAAACTAAAATACACTAACTACCTATTTGTTTCAGCTGTTCCTATTTACTGTTTGTTTGTTGTTGTCATTAGCTGTTAGATGTTTGATGTTTACGGTTGATTATAGGCAATAGATATTAGTTGTTTTTTCTAAAAAAAAAATCAGTTACTTTTAATGTTTACCAACACTTTCTATCTCCTACTTAGTATTGAAAGACAACAAGCAGTTCCGAAATGGGTTTTTGTGTAACCAGCAAATGCTTAGGAAGACACAAAGAAATTAGATTCAAAGGCATGTTTCAAAAAAAAAAATATTGCAGATATGTGGACCTGAATGGGCCTAATTTGTGCATTCTTTGATTTGAGGAGGTCCTAATTGGGCTGGATTGATCTTAGAAAAATAATATGAGCCCAATTTTTAAATATAGACCCTATTTCCCAAATAGTTATTAGTTGATACTTTTTGATTAGCTGATTTGATTAGTTTATTGTGTAAACTTATTTGATAAAACTTGACTGATTGTTAGTAACTGTTTGTGTAAAATGATAAATAAGGATATGATAAAACTTTTATTTGGGGTTAAATGATAGTAATTAGAGATAAATTGAGCAATAAGCTATTTGAAAAATCTCGTAAAACCGGTTTTTTCAAAATTAGTTTTTTGGACCCAATAAGTTCTTTCAAATATCTCTTCACCAAATACCACTATTAAAAATTTAAGGGTTAAGGTGCAAAAATACCCCTAAAGTTTTGGGTCAGGAGCAGTTTTACCCCTAACGTCTAAAATGGTGCAATTTTGCCCCTTAACGTTTGTATCCAAGAGCAATTTTACCCCTAACATTGTCAATTTCAGACACTATTATAAAACACAGATATTTTTGTTCATTATTTTGTACCAATTGCATATCAATTCATTCTAAAAAAAGGATTTCATGTTTTTTATAATTTAATAATAGAATTGGAGATTAATATTTATAAATTCGGTGAATGTTTGATTTTTTTTTTTGTCTAATTCGTACAAAAGATAATATATTTTTTTATTTTTTTTATTTTTTTCCACATCCCAACATATGTTTATGATTTGTTACTGATAAAATGACACACGTGTGAAGTGTAGATGATAAGATTCATGACCGAGAAGACAGTTTGATGAATTATTTCTGAAATTGACCCAATTTATCAACGTTAGGGGTAAAATTGTTCTTGGCTACAAACGTTAGGGGTAAAATTGCACCATTTTAGACGTTAGGAGTAAAATTGCTCTTGACCTAAAACGTTAGGGGTATTTTTGCACCTTAACCCAAAATTTAACTAGTCAAAACCTCTAAAATGATTCAAACTTTTAATTTTACCTCAAAAAACTCTTTACCAAACATGGTCATAATCTCAATACGGTTAAAATGCATATCGAACTAATTAGGCTAGAGATCCTCTAGAGTTGAAATCCTCTAGAGTTGGTGGAGTTGTAATCATCTCAACCATTAATTACAAAATGAATGGATGAGATTTGATTGATCAATAAATGATTAATTAAATATTAAAATTTATCCATTAAATCTCATCCATTAATGTTAAAATTAATGGTTGAGATTACAACTGCACCAACTCTGGAGGATTTTCAACTTTAAAGGATCCTTATCCAACTAATTATCATTCCAAAGCGAAGGCTTTAACTTTACCTTTTGGTCAACAGTCTACTAGAGATAATACCATTATTATCTCTAAATATTCCTAATTATCTCCTTGTTAATTTTTTAATTAGGTAGATGATGTGCTTACTTTATTTTGAATAAAATAAGCATTTTTTTGTGTAATTATCTTTTAAAGTTTCGGTCTTAGTTTACAACTAAGCTTTTTTTTTTAGGGAAAATTACAAAATTAGGTCAAATGGGAAGGCCATTTACATATTTAACTCATTTACTCAACCTATTACATATTTAGACTCATTTTGTGTGACTTTCCAAAAATACCCCCAACCTTCCCACTTCCCCCCTATCTCCGCGAATCACCGCTCCCCCCTATCTCCTTGGTTATGTGAAAAGTTGCTCCTGCATTAATGATTTCAAGACTTTTGATCTTCCTTTCTTCCTTTAAATTGCACGAAATTTGCACCATTTCGTCAAAATCACAATGAATTTCTCATTTTCCTCTTTTCATCTCTTGATTCTACAACTTCCGAACCCTAGAAAACGAAGCCATGGTTTTTCATCTTCATGTTCGTTGCTTGGTTTCTTTCTTCTTGTTACCATCAAAGAAATGGTTTTTCTACGTTATTTCCTTCGTTCTTCCCATGTTATCATATTGTTATTGTCGCTTTTGAGGGTGAAAGGGGCGAAAAATGTAAGTATCTGTTTTTTTTCTGCGTTTTATCATGAATTCACTTCGCAATCGATGGTTTCGCTAAGCTTTGCGAAGAGAACGAGCCTGGAAAGTGATGATCTACTTCGTGTATTGATGATTTCACGACGTTCTACGAAGAGAAAGAGTCTGAAACGTATGGATCTACCTCGCGAATCTATTAGTTCGCAAAGTCTGCGAATAGATCCTTACGTTTCAGACCTCGCAGACTTCGCGAAAAAATCGTTATGCGACGTAGATAGTCACATTTCAGACCTCGCAGACTTCACGAAAAAATCGTTATGCGAAATAAAATCACCTCTTCCCCTGCACATTTACATTCGCATGCTTCGCTAATTTTCATTTCGCGAATCCAAAATCGTCCTTTTTCATAACTAACACGGTTAATTTTTTCTGTAGATGGTTGAATACGTAACATCCCTTTCTGGAAGGCGGCGTACTGAGCTGCAGGGAAGATGATTTTCCTTATTGTATAGGGATGAACTTCCCCAAGATTGACACATTCACTCCTGAAATGATTCGTTAGGAGAGGTTGTGTCAATCTCGGGGTGCACCATGGGACACGTCCATCCCATGGTGCCAATCTTGTTAGTAGATTTTGATAATGTTATGATTTGAATGTCGTTATTGTGGCAATCTTGTTGTAAATTTTGATAATGTTAGTAGAGTTCATTGTGGCAATCTTGTTGTAAATTTTGATAATGTTATGATTTGAATGTCGTTATTGTGGCAATCTTGTTGTAAATTTTGATAATGTTATGATTTTAATGTTAGAATCCGTTGTTGTTTGCCCTTTTTTGTTATATACCACTTCGCGAATTAGCTTCAAAACACATCCAGGCTTCGCATATGCGAACTAAATTCATCAAGCAAACCCAAACATTTACTTCACATAGTATGGAATATGCGAAGTCAGACGGGATGGGGCGAGCCGCGCGTAAATATTGGAGGTATTTTTGGAAAGTCACACAAAATGAGTCTAGATATGTAATAGGTTGAGTAAATGGGTTAAATATGTAAATGGGCCTCCCATTTGACCTAGTTTTGTAATTTTCCCCTTTTTTTATATATTTATACCTAATCAACTGCACTTCCTAATTAAGAGAATTTAATTCAATCAATATCTCCAATCTTCTAAACTTACACGGTCACCGATCTTAGAAGTTTTTAGTTTTAAGCAAAATATTATCAGAATCGGACCGGATATCAAATCGGATTTATAATTGGGTCACGAATCACTTAGTCGGATCGAATGGTTCAGATTGGTCGAACTGGATGACATAATAAATAGATAAATATTATTTATATATATTAAATATATAATTAATTTAAAATTATTTTTATAAATGATATATATCGAAAACAAATTATAAATAACTTTTGGTTTGTTATTTTTTTTATCAACTTGAGCCTTAAATATATAATAGATATATTGAGTTTAGAATAACTTGAAATATATCAACGTATTTTATGACATGAGATCTTTTTAACGATATATTATAAACTCAAAATAGACAAGTGATAAATAAGAAATTGATACTCAAAGTGAACAACTTGAAATGGTTTGGAAGAATATAAAAGGAAATTAAGAATTCTCATCACACATAGGAAAGAAACGAGAATCTTAACTAGTTTATAAGTAAATAACATTTATAAGCTTTTAACCAATTAGTAGGAGAAATGCTCTCTCACGTGTAGAGGGGTTCAGTCGAAACACCATTGGGTTAGGGGCGCACTCCCACAACGTGAATACCATATCAAAATAAAATCCCTTAGACCGGCAACTTTTGCTATTATTTTTTTTTTAGCTCTTATTAACGTTTTTTAAAAAATTATTATATTTCAAAATTGGGGTAATTAATTTATTAGTCCCTATATTTTCAAAAACACATGATAAGGTCCTTAACCTTTTCTTCAGTAAACTGTTTAGTCCTTCCGTCTGTTTGTTAGATTTTTTACCGTTTATGACTGCGGAAATGACTAAATTACTCTTTACTCTTTATATTTACTTCAAACTTCAGAAGAGGAAATCCAATTTAGAAAAAAAGCTATTTGTATGGAGAGCAAGAAAAAGAACGGACACAATGCTTACGAATTTGAACGATTAAGAAGAAAATCAAGAAGGAAAACACTCAAAGTTGATTTCAGATGCATTAGAGTTTAAAGGAAAGGAAAATAAAAGAAAAGAAGAACGCAAATCAAAATTGACTAACAGAATCTTCATGAGAATCTAATGACAGGGACTAAACAGTTCACCGAGAAAAACGTTAGGGACTAAACAGTTCACCGAAAAAAACGTTAAGAACTTTACCGTGTGTTTTTTAAAATACAGAGACTAAACAGTGTGTTTTGTCAAAATATAGGAACTAATAAATTAATTACCCTATTATTTTTCTAACAGATTAGCATGTGATAAACCCCGTTTATAGGGGAAAGGCTAAATCCCATGATGCATGCTCTCAAAATTTAGATTGATAGCTTTATTAGCAAGCATATGTGTGTTTAATTTAAAATCTGTGAGTGTGATGCATGAATAGCTTGATAAGTCTCAAAATTTTGATCTACTAAATTAGCAACATCATTCTGCCCTCAGAGTTTTTGGAAAAGTATCAATTTAATCCAACATTCTGGCCTCAGGGTTTTTGGAAAAGTATCAATTTAATCCAACGTATAAACTAATGATATTTTAGCTTCAAAAGCTATGAAATCGTGCAATTATAGTTCTGAATAACGAAACTTGACGCTTCAACACACGGAAATGGAAAAAAAATATTGAATAGAAGGGCCCAACCGGGTTCAAACCGATGACCTCTTGATCTGCAGTCAAATGCTCTACCACTGAGCTATGGACCCCTTTTTGGTAAATCACACGAGAAGATAACTCAGAGAAGAAAATAAAAAGGAGTAAGTGAGAATATACCACTCAAGTAAGACCTCTGAAGATATCGAGTGAAGCAACACGGGGAGATTTGAGTGGCTTTCGGTTAAAAGCGAAAACACCGGCGACAGAAACTACGAGATGATGTTCGGCCTTAATTTAGGACATCTTCTAGAGATGTGAGAAGAAGAAAGTAGGTTTACTTCCAATGCTCAGAATGCCTAATTTATTATTCCATGTATAACAAAATCTCGATAAATGAATATTCGATAAATTAATAACCTCAATTAAATAATAATTTTCTCTGATCCCGACTTGGGCAAAAGGGATAAAAAAAAAAACCTCGCTAAATTTTGACCATTAGGCAACTTAACAATGACATTAGATATTGGTTCTACAGACTCATAGTATTCGAGTGTATTGACTACATGATTTGTAATTTGTAGCTCCACCGTCTAAAATCCAACCATTACCAAAGCTAAAATTATCATGTAAAACAAACGCAGAATTACCAATGTATCACGAGTACTCATAACACTTCCTATCATTAGAAGAACAACAACTGGATTGTCATCAAGAATATTCATAAGCTTGTTGTAGTCAGGGGTGGAGACAACCTGGAGCTCGGAGGGCTGGAACCCCCTAGTCTTCGGCACCACCCCTGAGGAACAATGCTTCAGTTCCGAGTAGCCCCCCAAGAAAATTAAATTAGTACTTATAATATAGGACGTGAATATGTAACACAAAATTAAGATGGCACAGATGGTCTAAGTAGTAGTTAAAGCTCTTCCACTTTCAAAGGGGTTTCAGGTATCTTTGCTTTCTTAAGCAACATAGCACACTTGCATTTAGGTACACATCGACAAACATCAAGAGGCCTAAAATTAGATAATTCCTCCCACAAGGTCATTTGCTTCGTGTAATAATCAGTAAAAGTCAAAAAACCTTGTATAAAAGAAAACAATTCCTCTTGTAACTCGAAAATTTTCAAAAAATCCCCTAGAGCAAAACGTTTGCATAAATTCTCCCAAACTTCATAAGAAGTATTAAACCAATGGACACTTTGAGCAATAAAAAATATAATTTACCTTGTTATCCATGAGAAAATCATCATGGTGTTACATCTTTCCCACATTGCACGATTAAGATCATGTGATAGTGGAATAGGTAAAGAATCATCAATAAACACCAATTTATTCTTAGCTCACAACGCTCGTTGAAATTCTTTGCTCCAGGAGTGGTAATACGATCCATTAAACAGTTGTCCAACAAGAACCAATCATGGGTTTTCTCCTAGGTTGTGTTTTCATTTTTGCGCGGCAGTGGAGGTGTGATCTGATGGCTAAAGAATCGAAAAGACGAGATATGATGAACATAAGATTTTATTATCGGTTGAATGATGTGAAATTTCTCCTTCAGAATTCGAAGATTAACTCATTATCAATTGAAAATAGGAAAACAAGACTGGAACGGAGAAAAAAATATATATCTAGAAATCGCAAAAACGGTCTAGAAATCGCGAAGAAAAACGAAGAATTTCCTTAGAAATCTTTAACGAACAAGTGAACTTCAGATAAAAGAGATTGGAGAATTAAGAATCACACAAAACGTGCTCTGATACCATAATAGAAATAATGAAATTGTATTGAATCTTCCACAAATTATGAAGAAAACTCAGATTGATACAAAGAATGTTTTCCGGAATAAAAAAAGCAACATAACCCTTCATACTTAAACTAATATATACCCGAATCTAACCCTAATTACAATTAACTATCTAAACGTTCCGTTTTGGTGTGACTTTTCAATTGAGCAAAACTCACTGTTTTGCTTATTAAGTTTATTAGAGTTTCTTGGTCTTGAACAGGGGCAGAGACAGCCTGGAGCTCGGGAGGGCTGGAGCCCCCCTAGTCTCCGGCACCACCCGTGAGGAACCATGCTTCAGTCCCGAGTAGCCCCCAAGAAAATTAAATTAGTACTTATAATATATGACGTGAATATATATAACATAATTTTATGATGGCACAATGGTCTAATTAGTAGTTAAGGCTTTTCTACTTTTAAGGAGGTCTCAGGTTCGCCCAATCCTCATTTTATTTTGGCATTTTGATTTTTTATCTTAAATCTCCAAAATATGTGTCAATTCTCTTTTTTTCCCCATTACGATTTTTTCTCTTAAATCCTCATAATGTGTATCTATCCGATTATAATTTTATTCTATTATAATTTTTTCCCTTAAATAAAATTTGTTTTTATCTGATTATAATTGTTTCCCTTAAACCCCTTTTAAATCAAAATGTGAATATTAAACTTTATTACTTTTTTTTCATCATTATTTTTATCTAATTATTTTTTTTCTTTAAATTAAAATGTCAATGTTATTACCTAATTTAGTTATCTTTTTTTCATCATCATTATTATTTAATTTTTAATTTTTTCCAATGATCAAAATATCAATGTAAATATTCAATTAATAAAGAACAATATACTTGTTTAGGGGTTTTTATTTAGGAAACTAGCGTTAAACTTATATAAAATTAAATATGTATACGCGTTTTACGTTAGACACTTTTAATTTTTAAGTCAATACACCAAAATAAAATAGTTTTATCATGTTGGAGGTTAAAAAAAATTTACCCAGCCCTAACGTGCTGGACTCTACAAAACTAACCCGGCCCTGTAGAACTAAAATTAGCCCTCCAGATATGAAATCCTGGCTCCGTCACTGGTCTTGAAAATTTGTGTAACAAGATATTGGAAATTACAGCTTATGTGGTAGCAAATGTAAATTTTATGCAGCTAGTGTATAATATATATAGGTGTCGTTTGGTTCGCGAAATAAGAATAGCTATTCCAAAGGAATAGAAGAGCAAAGAATGGACTAGAAATTCCGTAGGAATAACTATTCTTATGTTTGGTTGGTGGAATAAGATAGAGTGGAATTGATAAATTTTTTATTCAAAAGACAATATTACCCTCAAATGTAATTTCTTATTTCTTTTAAAATTTTAATTATTACTATAAATTGTTCAAATATTGAATATATATTATTTTAAAAAATAAATAAAAAAAACGGAAAATTGGGAAACATGAAAGACGGAAAAAACACGAAAAATAGAAAAAACATTAAAAACAAAAAAAATATGAAAAACGGAAAAATTGTAAAAATACGAAAAATGAGAGGTGGAAAAGAGTAAAAATACAACATGTAAAAGCACAAAAAAAAAATTAAAAACACAAAAATGAAAGAAAAGAACGAAAGAAAAGTGAAAAATGGTGAAAACGAGAAAAACATATAAATGGGTTAACACAAAAAAAAACACGCAAAACATGAAAAAAAACACAAAATATACAAACGGTAAAACACAAAAAAAATGTAGAGACGTGGAAAGCTATGAAAACGCAAAAATAGAAAAAAAAATATATAGAAAAAATCCATGAAAACAAGAAAATGCAAACAAACATAAAAAAACGTGAAAAGATGTGAAAAACACGAAAATGTAAAAAACGTTAAAAATACGAAAACCTGAAAAATATGGAAAACTTAAAAACGTGAAAAAATGCAAAAAAAAACGTGAAAATTTGTTTAACACAAGAAAACGTGAAAGCACAAAAAGTCGAAAAATTCGAAAATCACGAAAAGTAAAAAAATATTAAAAATAGAAAAACGTAAAAAATGAGAAAAAACACGAAAATGTGAAAAAAAGCGAAAAACACGAAAACGTAAAAATTTTATTAAAACACGAAAATGTGAAAAATGCGTTTATAACGTTTTTTCATATTTTCATATTGTTTGTATTTTTTTTACGTTTTTACGTTTTTTCGTGTTTTTTAAGTTTTCTTATTTTTCGCATATTTTTCGTATTTTTCGCGTTTTTATGTGATTCACGTTATTGTATTTTTTGCATTTTTTCGCGTCTTCACGTTTTAGTTTTTCAGTTTTTTCTTTTTTCGCATTTTTGTATTTTTCGTATTTTGTTACTTTTCGTGTTATTCATGTTTTTTCATATTTTTTCACGTTTTCACGTTTTGTTTGTGTTTTTTGCATTTTCATGTTTATCGTGTTTTCACGTATTGTCACGGTTTTGTGTTTTAGCATTTTTTTGCGCTTTCGTGTTTTTCGTATTTTTCACGCTTTTGTATATTTCTTGTTTTGTCACTTTTTCGCGTTATTCTTGTTTTGTGTTTTTTTGTGTGTTTGCTTCTTCTTTTTTTTGCGTTTTCTTGTTCTTCGCATTTGTTCATGTTTTCATGTTTTTCGCGTTATTTTTGCATATTCTCGTGTTTGTAATGTTTTCACGTTTCATATTTTTCGTATTTTTATATTTTTTAACGTTTTCGTCGTTTTTTCATTTTTCACGTTTTTTTATGATATAAATTATGGATTGGCCAAAATTTATAGGATTTGAGAAAGTGACTAGGGAGAAGATTGAGGATTTAATGGAGGATAATTTTGTAGATTACAAAAAATACAATATTAGGAATAAGGTATTCCTAAACTAAATTGAAGAATAGTTATTCCATGAAATCAAGGAATAGAGATTCCATGGAATAGCTATTCCATTAAAAAAAAAAAAACTGGGAATAGATATTCTTTAGGAATAGCTATTCTATTCCCTCTCTATTCTGCGAACCAAACGAGAGCCCATAGTGTAGTCCAAAAGCTGCTAGAACTAATTTGGATGTAATGAAATATCAAATTCTCCAACTTATATCTTTGTGTTGATTGAGTTAGTTATCTAATATCAGAATTTCAGGTTTCTTCTTAGTCCTGCATATGCTAGTTTGAATGGTTCTTAGTATAATAATTTTTTGTTTAACAATGTCCTGAGTAAGAATTAAAGTTTAGGGTAAATAATTTATTAGTCCTCATCTTTTTACGTAACATAACAATACTCTGTTATTCTGTCTGGTTAAAAATCTAAAAAAATAGATAGAATGATTAAAATGTTAACAATGACAAAGGATATAGATCTTACAATGTGTTTTTCAAAATATAGAAACTAAACAGTATGTTGGATAAAAATGAGGGAATAATAAATTATTTATCCTATGACGATGGATTCATATTGTTCTTGAAGCATACATGGTAAAAGTAATCCTCACTCGGTCAGGGCATAGATCAACAATTTCTCTCCTCACTTAGCCAGAGCACAGAAACTTCTAATTTAACATTGCTGCATAAATTCATATACCATTTGAATAATATATGTACATGTATTTCAAGATGTAAGAAAAAAAAAATACTTGAGATGACAAAGGAACAATATTTATATAGTATTACTAACGAGTACTACAATATATAAATTTAGATTCAAAATGACAACATGGTTTATTTCCTACAATTATGCTACTCATTTATTAATAATATGGACCGTCAAAGGATTTAAAGATAATGTATAAATTTAGTTTTATGGTTATTAAAGGACACCAAAATGCATTTTTTAAGTCAAAGTATTTTAATCTCTCCGACTTTCAATATTCTAATTAACAAATAAGGTTTGAAATTGTACGGTAAATAAAAAAAAAAAGTTTATTTTTCGCGTTATATAGCGAAAAGAAAAAAACAAAAGGGTCCAACCGGGTTCGAACTGGTGACCTCTTGATCTGCAGTCAAATGCTCTACCACTGAGCTATGGACCCATTTGTGATAAATAATACAAGAACACATGTGACACAAGAAAAACAAAAGGAGGAAGTCAGAATATACAGCGACAGTAATTTCCTTCTCTGAAGATATCGAGTGAAGTAACACTGCGAGATTTGAGTGGCTTTTGGTCGGAAGCGGAAACACCGGAGATGGAAACTAAGAGATGAGGTAGAGACATTTTTTGGAGATATAAGAAGAAGAAAGTAGGTTTACTTCTAATACTCATAAGACTGCATTATTCCATATATATTGAACGTGATGAGATAAGCTTACAATATTCAAATTTATTTTTTATTTTATTTTTTTAAGATAGAATATTGAAAAATTGGATATTGGTTATAACAAAATTGAAATTTAGTCCATTTTAGATAAATTTAGGAGATTAATAGATCTTTTTAAGTAAATTTAATATGTCGTTTTATATAAATTTAATTGATGAATATCACTTCAAATTCAAGACAATTTTTATTGTATTAATCCATCATATTTGACATATGAGGTACCATACAGAACGAACTAATACGCTTTTCTTTTTTTTATAGCAAGCATAACGACCTCGTCTGTCAAAGATGATAGATTAACGATTTTGTGTGCATGAAGTCCGAATGAACCAATTTTAGGTGTGTTATAGGTTTTTAATATCAACTATAGGTGTGTGATGGGTTTTTTAAGCCAACTATAAGTGTGTGATATGTTATTTAAAAAGTCCAGGGTATCAGTAGCCAAAATTTACAAGTTTAAGGGTATAAATATGCATTAAGCCAAAAACAATTAATTGTTTCAAAAAAACAATTAATTAACTTTAGATTTAGAATAAAATATAGTCAGAACACCTCCAGTATTTTAGAGATCCTGCATAGTCTTATGATCCATTTTTTTATAAATCTAAATTTACCTAACCATATATAATTTAATCAATTCCAAACTCGACAAACACAAATTAAATAAAGATCAAATTTTGGGAGAAGAGAACGAAACAGTTAACAATTATATTATTATGGTATAAAATACAAATTTAGTCCTATAATTATTTGAAAAGAATAGATTTAGCCCTCACGTACAAAATAGTCAATCTTAAACCTACCGTTTAAAAGACAGTACATGTTTAATGAGAATACAAATATGGAAAATGCTCTTTCTATTGATATAGAATGTGCACATATCTTCAAGCTATATAGAGACAGACACATTACAGCACTAGTGCTGGGAAACTAATCACAATATTTTCAGTAACTTTTAGCTACAACTAAAATATACATAACAATATATTCTTCTATACAAATAGCCCCTAATTTTTAAAATGTGGAGATCAAAATTAGAACTGAAATGTGTTTTACAGAGGCCTCAGAAGTGGATAATCTTCAAGTAGTTCCCGTTCTGATAGTGTATCATTTTCATTTTGAGGAGTCCATAACACCTCTACTGCCTGCATCATAGTACACAAAATACAAGTAATTAGTCGTGTTGTGCACCTCGAATAAAGGGTTACTCTCGCCCTCCGCGAAATGAACTTTAGGTATCAATTTAGCTGACAACTTATCGAGTTGTGTCAACAAGTAACACAGCGTATGATTCATGTAAGCGATTGATTTGACAAGGCTAAATTGGTCTCGAAATTCATTTTGGGGAAAATTGCTCGACGTGCCAAGTTGAAAGGTCAAGTTAACCATTTATCTTATGAACCTTATACTTACAAGTATTTTGCTGGTGGGAATGGAGCCGAGTTTTTGCAATGCTTCCTTTAAGTCTCCGCTACCATTAATGGCGGGTAGTTTATGTACTCCTTCTGCAGCTACTAAGATCGTTATCTGAAAATACAAATCAAGTCAGTGTGGAAATCCGAAATCCATGTAAAAAAAAAAATCCTGACACCAGCCTTTTCAGCAAACTCCTGAATATAACTTCACATTGAATATAAATTCTACTATAATATCCAATAAACTTCCACATTCAATGCAGCAGATATCCAAGAACTACCTTTTCTTTCACGGGAAGATCTAATTTATAGCGACAAATTTCATCGCAAAAGCAAAATCTTAACATGAAGATACAAATCCTACTTAGCCTGACGAGTAACCTTAATCCTAATAACAGTTGTAATGTTGAACCTCATGCTGATAGATCTAATTAAACGGCCAGAAAGTTTTGTATTCGATCTGTTCATACAGCAAGATGCAGTCAACAAAAATTTATGTGATTCAAACAATTTCCCCTTAAATATTGTAAGTTGGAAGTTCAGGATCTTATACTATTTAAGAATTCTATACCGATCCTGATTCTCTATTGCATTTAGTATTTTGCTAGAGTTCTCGTTTGTATGCAGTGTTGTTATCTTCTAAGGTCGGTATTCTGATGATTAGAAGTGCTTAGAAGTGCTTATTTTCTTGTTTAACCACGGGGCTCTCCTTTCTTACGGAACTACAACAATCTACATGACATCAAAACCAGAACATGTAACTTCAATATGAAACCTTACCACAATATATTCATTGTTAAATCCACTAGCTCTTTTGCTCGATGTACTTTGCTTTTTTATGCTATTCACATTAACCAGTGTTTCTTCATCAAATTTCCCCCTTTCTTCAATAGAAAGTTGATTGAAACGTTTCTCGCCGTCTTCCATGCCTCGCTTTACATCCACCTGAATTACACATTTATATATTGAGTATAAAGAGGGTGTGCTAAATCCAATAATGAACTGAAAAACTGTGACAGGATGATTAGATGCTTGCAAGCTTACATATGAATATCCAGAGATGCAATAATCAGGATGGCGGAGCAAAGCTAACGATGTCTCTGCAACCAAAATAAATATAGAATCAATATTGATGAGACCATACAAGAGTGTCTTTGTTAGCAACATGACTGAAGACAATGTCACAATCATTGATCGGCTCACTCATTTGCTCTATTTCTCTTAGCTATAATATTTGCTTCCGAACATGTTTTTTCCTTTAGCAAGTCTACTAAAGAATTTGCTCTCCGATACATAGTGTAAGCCACTCTCTCGCAGGGAAATTGTTCAGAAGAATACCACAAGGTTGACAACTATGCCAAAATCAGGCAAAACATCAAAGTACAAATTTACTTTCTCTCTTCCTCAAAATATTTCTTACAGGCAAGCTAGCGTACCTAAACCAAGTTGTCAAATTTCAGACTAAAATCATGTTACGTGGACATGCTCCTGAGAAATTGAACAGACTAAGGCAGTCTGAGCACTTGAGGTTACATCGAGATTAACTTGAAGACACAAATGCAAAGCTACTCGACTTAACCAGGAAAGTGTAGGAAAATAGTAGCACAAAGATTTGAACTTCATTTCTAATTTGAGACCTCAAGGAACTAAAAAAACTATGTAATGCTTATATAGTCTTCTTGCAACATCAAAGAATTGATGAAAGTTAAAAGAAACCAGTAAGTAGAACAATATTCGCGGACATTTCTAATGCATTATCATACTGTTCCTGTCCCCTAGTCACACTCAAATGTATGATACTATAATTCTTTTACAATATAACAACTATACGTTAAGGAGTATAAGATTTATGACTTATCAGTACGTATATCTTATAATTTACATGCAGTCCAAGAGGTGCCATGCCAACTATATAACCTATAGTAAAGCAAAAGGAAAGCTCGGGAGAAAATGGATCAGAAGAACAAGAACAAATTGAAATTGAATGAGGCAATACGAAGGCGACAAAAGTATCATAAAGCTATACCTGTCAGTACAAAGCCCAAACCCTGCGACGAGGATGTATCTGCAACTTCTGCAATACGATTGAGGTCCTGTTGAAGGGTCCTGCCCATGCCCAACAATCCAACCTTAGAACAGAAAACAGTAAACAAAGTTGTTATTGTAGAAAAGGCTTCTCATGCAAAATGCACAAGAATTGCATCAACAGCGAGTGAAACATCAAAAGCATATAATTCAACTAATAGTAATAATAATAGCAAAGGAAAATAAATACGAAACAGGCTTGCCACAATAATGATAAATTGGTAATACTGTTTGTAACAACATTGACAGTAATTCACAAAAAGACGGATTTTGTTTCTTCACCTCATCAGTCACAAGGCCTATCTTTTTCTCTTAACTTCAAACTAAGAACTTGAAAATCAGGCTTAGGTTTGCAATAAGAGAAAAGAACTGTCCATTAATTCAACCATTTTCTGTTTGTCAATCCTTCACAAACTCCTCATCTGAGGCAACCTCAGATCCCCCTAACAATTTTTGGTAGCTTATATATGTAACTATAATCACTCATTCTTGTACATGACAAGCAAGCCTGCATTTTCTAACCGCTTCTCCATAGATCCTCGAAAATAGTACTCTATCTCATCTCGACTGTATCCATCCCAATTTCTTAATCCAAACAAAAATTATTCTTTTCGCTCACATGACCCTAATTCCCAATACCATACCTAGTCCATGATCAGAACAATTGTGTCCACTCACTCAAATAAAACCCATGTATGGCACTTCATACAGTAAAACCACCAAAACTTGATAACTGCTCAACCTAGTAATAAACAATCTTGCAAAACTTCCAATCAGATAAAATGAAACTACATATTTTTCCACAAACAAAACAGACTGCAAAATTTATATCCAACACTTATTTTGATCAAGTTCCTCAATCACATAACTAGGCATATAACAGCAATTGTATCCACAATTGAAATTGTGTCACTTCATTAAACTAAACTAATAATCACTAATCACTAAGTCATGTAATGTAACAGCCATTACCTGAAGCTTAAGGACACTAGTTTTCTCAGTAGCAGTGAGCACTCCACCCTCACTCCTATCAGAAAGGAACCCGGAAACCAACACAAACGCAGCAAACCCCGCCAATATAAAAAACAAGCTAGACCCAGCACCAACACCGAATCCCACTGCCGGACCCATGTAACCACCACCTGCAAACGGCGACGGAGCATAGTAGGGGACAGAATATGAAAACCCCGGACTGGACGTCCGAGGCACGGAATAGCTTCTAGACGACGAAGAAGATGAACGGGAAAAAGATCTCCCACCCATTCTCCCACCGGAGGCAGCAATTGCAGAATTAGGATCATACATCAACAAAGCCCCAACTAAAACCGCTGCTATTGCAGGTTTTTGAAGCGCTTTTAGGGCTTTTGTAATGGTATTATAGATAATCTCAAAGGGGTTAACCGGAGGTGAACTAGAACTGGGGATGACGTTATTCGAGTCTGTTAAATGTTTATCCATAAATGAGGACTTGACGCTGAATTTAGAAAAGCTCTGAGGTTTCATTGTCAAAGTGTCGCCACATTTACCAGGTCTGAAAGGGATGAGGTAGGGATTACCAGGAAGTGGACGAGGCGGGGATAATTGGAGAGGGAAGGTCTGCTTCCATTTGAATGAATTCGATTCGAGCAACGAAGCAGTTGCCATAGAATTTGAAGATTGAAGATTTGAATAATCGTTGGAGATGAAATTGCTTCGAGATTGTGAATCAATTGAGAGATATTTTAGCGGGGCCGGGCGGGTTTATGGTGTGGAGGCAAAGGGGTCGAAGAAATCTGAGTGATTGAGAAATGAGCCAACGAGATATCGCCTTGATTTTTTGAACCTCATCTCCAATTTGATTGGACGTTTGTTTACTCGTTTTCATGGAACCGGATGATCGGGTAAATTACACACATGGCCACTGAACTTTCTTTCATGCATAGTCACTGAATTTTACACTTTTTAACACATGGCCACGAAATCACATTTTTTATTTTCCAAAATAACTAAATGACCTCAAAACCAGAAATTCTTTCCATTTCCAAAGGCGAGGATCGAACCCTGGACCTTTAATTAAGGGAGGAGAAGCCTTTACCACTCTACCACAACCCGTGGTTCATGAGAGGCAAATTTGATCATAATATATTTCAATTAAGCCTCCAATCCTAAATATATTTCTATTAATATCTTCTATCTAAATTTAACCGTAATAATATATAGAAAACAAGAATATAGTAAGCTAAAATAGAATTGAAATTCTACAATAATGGAACACATTATCCATATTTTTAATCATCGCTTCTCAACAAGAATAGCAGAATATGAGCCCTCCAAAATTTGGTTCAAACTTCTCCATTAACACTAAGGATAAAGTACAAAAAAAAAAAAAAAAACTTACAGTTTGTCCGATTTACAAACATGGACTCGCGATTAAAAACTTACAAACATTGATTTGTGGTTTGTGCAGATTGCAGTAACGTTTGCGAGTCAATTTTTAGTCAAAAAATACTTGTGATTTATTTAATGGAAAAAATACAAAAATAAACATTGTGGTTGCACCTATTTTTGATTGCAGCCTTGCGGTTTAAAAATTTATAAAATGGTACCTTGAGGTTCATTCCGTTAGCAAACGCATACCAAATTGACTAACGGTGTTAAAAGTCAAAGGAAAAAGAGTTAATTTGGTCATTATATTTATGTATTTTATAAATTAACCCTCCTTATTATCTAATTATCACAAACAAACCCCAAAATTAAAAATAAAAATCAAATACACATTCTTCTCCATCTCTCTCTAATTTCTTATTTTTCTTATTTTACACTCGTCAACATCTAAACATCCATCAACAGTCATGGGGTACAATTGTTCTGTTTGAATCTTTCATTGTTTAGCTGCCTTTTTCCTGTTTGTTTCGATGTAATTATATCGTCGGATCTCATTGTTACCCCCATAGTAATTTTTTCAGAAGAAAATAGAATTACTGATCATTTACATTAGATGTATAGGCTAGCATTAACTCGCTACCAACATTTATTTGAGTCGAGATTCTCATAGCGATCTTTGTCTGGATACAAAATGACCAAAGTGTTTTTCTTGTATCCTAGGGTATAGTCTAAGTTGCACATAAACTTTGATCTTAATGCAATGTTTCTGTTTGTCTTCTAATATATGATTGTATTTGATTTTGTATTTTTAAAGAGAGAAATTAACAAAGAGGAGAGAGAGAAGAGAGAGAAAGAAGAAGAAAAATAAGAAATTAGAGAGAGATGCAGAAGAATGTGTATTTGATTTTTATTTTTAATTTTGGGGTTTGTTTATGATAATTAGATAATAAGGAGGGTTAATTTATAAAATAAATAAATATAAGGATCAAATTAACTCTTTTCTCTTTGACTTTTACCAACGTTAGTCAATTTAGTATGTGTTTTGCTAACGGAATGAACCTCAGGGTACCATTTTATAAATTTTTAAACCACAATGCTGCAAAATGCTGCAAAACAGGTGTAACCACAATGTTTATTTTTGTACTTTTTTCTTATTTAATTTGTGAAATTGAGCTTTACATATGAGGTAATTTACAAAAGTGAATTGCTATACCTAGCCACATTTTCCTACCTCTAGCCTCGGGAATTGACCAAAATACCCTTTGCACAAAAATTCAAAAAACCCAAAACCTCTCAAGAACCCTAAACACTCTTTGATCAAATCCGGACTAATTCTTGAACCAAATCATGGATGGAGATAGAGGGCGTAAAGGGAAAGCGAAATTGGTAAGATTTACCGTTTTATTTCGTTAAATTTGGCTGTGTTTTGGATCTGTGGTTGATTTTTAGGAATCGCCGGAATCGCATGTCGGGCGTGTGGCGAACACGCCCGACCTGCGGTTCCGGCGTATGAATGTTACGCCCAACCAATGGTTCGGGCGTAGCAGCCACACGTTCTAACCATTGGTCGGGCGTAATCTTCATACGCCCGACCAATGGTTAGGACGTTAATTGCATACGCCCGAACCATTGGTCGGGCGTAAAATTCATACGCCTGACCAATGGTCCGGACGTGTTCGCCACACGCCCAGGCGTATTTTTGGTTAAAAATTAAATTTCAAATTAAACAATATATTTTAGATTAATTATTTAGAATTTAAAATAAATATTTTAGATTAATTCTTATAAATTTATATGTTATGATTTTATATTAAATTAGTGTAATTTTTTTTTTTTTTTTTTTGTAGACGGAGCGGCCTATTAGGGGTGGGAAATCCATCCCGTCATCTGCTCGTCGTCTAGATATGAACGGCGAGGATGATACACCACGCCATACGAGATTGCGTGGTATTGATATATCCGATCGTAGGCGGAGAGGGGCTGCGACGGACCAGTTGAGGAGCAGCCTGATATTGATGTATCGGAGGGGGCGACGGATTTTGACCACAGAGAGCCTGATAGCGATTCTTTTCAGGACAACCTGGATGTGGCAGCCCGGCCAGTGCGACAGTCTGCAGTTGCACACGATCGCGAGGTTGAGGAGAGCGGTGAGGAGCCGAGCCCGGGGAGACAGCCGACCCAGCGCGTAGGAGGGCGTTTTGCGAGTACATGTATTTTTTATAATTTATTATATTATAGTATAATTCAATATATTTTATTATAATTTAGTATATTTTATTATATTTAAATATAATTTAGTATATTTTAGTATAATTTAGTATAATTTAGAATATTTTAGTATAATTTAGTAAATTTTAGTATATTTTATTATAATTTGGTATATTTTAGTATAATTTAGTATAATTTAGTATATTTTAGTATAATTTAGTATAATTTAGTAAATTTTAGTAAATTTAAATATAATTTAGTATAATTTAGTATAATTTAGTAAATTTTAGTATATTTAAATATAATTTAGTATATTTTAGTATAATTTAGTAAATTTTATTATATTTAAATATAATTTAGCATATTTTAGTATAATTTAGTAAATTTTATTATATTTAAATATAATTTAGTATATTTTAGTATAATTTAGTATAATTTAGAATATTTTAATATAATTTAGTATAATTTAGTAAATTTTAGTATATTTTAGTATAATTTGGTATATTTTAGTATAATTTAGTAAATTTTAGTATATTTTAGTATAATTTAGTATAATTTTAGTATAATTTAGTATAATTTAGTAAATTTTATTATATTTAAATATAATTTAGTATATTTTAGTATAATTTAGTATAATTTAGAATATTTTAGTATAATTTAGTAAATTTTAGTAAATTTTAGTATAATTTGGTATATTTTAGTATAATTTGGTATATTTTAGTATAATTTAGTATAATTTATTATATTTTAGTATAATTTAGTATAATTTAGTAAATTTTAGTATATTTTAGTATAATTTGGTATATTTTAGGATATTTTAGTATAATTTAGTATAATTTAGTATATTTTAGTATATTTTAGTATAATTTAGTATAATTTAGTATATTTTAGTATAATTTAGTAAATTTTAGTAAATTTTAGTATAATTTGGTATATTTTAGGATATTTTAGTATAATTTAGTATAATTTATTATAATTTAGTATAATTTAGTAAATTTTAGTATAATTTGGTATATTTTAGGATATTTTAGTATAATTTAGTATAATTTATTATATTTTAGTATAATTTAGTATAATTTAGTACATTTTATCAATTTTAGGGACAAGCAAACGTTCCAAAGTTAGTGAGGACGAGAGCTGGATAGTTCGTGCACCGGTGGATGGTGGCCCCGTTGATGGTTCCGTGATTCCTAGTTTTTTAGGACACGTTGCCTCACGGATGCTGGGAGGAGAGGTCCGATCGTTTCTGACATGCTACAACAGATCATCAGCATGTCAGAATTTGTGGGTATGGCTTTCTGGTGCGTCACCCGAGGTAAGAGTAATTTAGTATATCAATATTTATTGTAATTTGTATTTGTAACTGTTTGGCTCTTTCGTGGGAAATTGCGGGCGTGCCAGATAATTATAGTATTATCAAACTATGGAATAAAATTGAGTGCGCTTTCTAACTTCTAAATATCAAACGATTGTAAGAATTAAAGAGACCAAAAATTCCTAAAGATTCGATTATCAAAACGATACCGACCTTACAGAAAATGATTGAACAACAAATAAAAATAAAAATTGTACTGGGAAATGAATGAACTTTGGATCTGAAATGAAAATTGAATCTAAGGGAATAACTAAGAATTGTAAAATGCTGAAGTCTAAGGGTAATTTGCTAGAGTTTTTGCTTGTGTCTGTTGAGTTTTTGAGTTGTTGAATTGGGGCTGTTTCATCGTGATTTCTTCCTTTAATAGACGTTGGAGGTAACTTCCTGCTTGTTTCCACAAGTCACGTTCTCCACATTCAAACCACGTCTTGAATAACTGCTCCACTTGACTTTCACGATGGATTCCTTATGACGCTTTCTAATTTTCCTGCATTCTAATTGGCTTACAAAATACACGTTAAAATATTAAATGACCTTATGATTTCCCTTTTGATTTTCCTTAAGTTTCCTCTGAGATTCACTTTAGGAAATTGGTTTTCTCCGATATTCACTACTGAAAAATCTACTTAGGCATAAGTTAGGCCAATTAATATATTAAAAGTATATAAAAGCCAAAAAATTAAATTATGGTGCAAACAATTGCCCCCCACAAGCATGAATTTGAGAGACGAAAATTTATGCTTGGTCCCTAAAAAAAATCTTTTAGATTCCGTAAAATCTGAAATGCATAAAGTTAAAAATGCAACAACAAAAAATACAAAAAAATAAATAAATAAAGAAAGGTACAAAACTATAATTCAAAAATAAGATCAAAGTAATTATCATATAAAACAAATACCAATTTAAAAAAAAAAAAAAAAAAAAAAAAAAAACAAAATAGACAGAATCTGATAAAACTTTCAAAAGAATTTGGATATACTTAAATAAAATAATAATGAAAATAAAAAAAACAAGTCTTTCAATTTGATAAAACTTACAAATCCACAGAACTTGAAATACTGCAGGTTATATTAATATAATAGTACATAAAATAGAAGTTTAAATGGAATAGAAAACGAGGATGTTAAACCCTAACAAAGACAAACCACTATTTACGCACAATTAACAACAAAATAAAAAAAATGAAGTTCTTTGCAGCAAGACAGAAGGCGGTGCACAAGGGGTTGGGATACTTTACCTTGACTTGAAAGAAAAGGTTGTTTTCATTGAAGAACACTTGCATATCAGCTCGTCTGCAACTGTAGAAAATTGAACAAACTCCATAACTGGTGAAGCAAATTGGAATATTCACCTAACTGATGCCACTGAAGTGTTTCATCTGAACATCAACATCATCATCGTGCTCGTGGAGTGATATGGGTGTGAAGTGGCTAGTTCTCATCCACAATAGGAATCAACATAGCAATTCTGAGAAGCAAGTTCCTGGCGAAGGAAACACCCAAGCAAACCATCAGGTAACTTTTTCGTAAAATCATTTGGATTTCCAAATACGTCTCCAACTAATCCATGAGGACCGAGAACTTTTGTACTCCAGATTTTCATGTGCAGAGCTTCTTTGTTTGTGCTAATCACCCTCTCAAATTTTCACACAGAGTTGCATAGTGTTGTGCTTATTTCTTTTTTCACGTTCTTCCTGAGTGAAGTCAGAAAAGCTTGTTGATCGAGTCTTATTGAATCATCAGCGGAAAGTAAAAAGTTCCATCAACAGACGTTCACCCCTTGTTGTGTTTTGTAGCATTTTGTGCTTGAAGTGGAAGAAGATGCCGTTGATGAAGCTAATCGTTCTTGAGATCTTCAATTGAAGTTTGATCTGCCTGCTATCCACGCCGACGTCAAGTGATTTTTTGAACAACAAAGAAATCTTCAAAGAATTGCGATGGAGGTAAGGACCAGATCCCGGAAACTTGTAGAAGCAACTGAAGTTGTAGACCGTTTTATCGAGCTGGAGCAGAGACACTGTTGATGAACCATTTGAGAAAAACCCCTCTGTTGCTGTAGATGGTTTTGGTGATCAAACTCAACAACAGATTGATCTCAGTTTGTCCTGGCGTTTGAACATTCGATCTTTTTTTTTTTTTTAATTGCAGGTACTCTCCTCTCAATCACTGACTGCATTGACGAGGCAATGAAACTTTGTGGATGTTAGGCAGCAACCTCCATTAGCAATTGTCATAGTTCCAAGAAGCTTGCTAAGTTGGTCATCATTCATAATCGCCAATTGGATGTGCCTTGTAACGATTCGAATTTTCTTGTGTTCTGTTGTGAGATAGACAAGAGATTCCCAATCGAGCAATACGATAGGCAGGAAACTGCAGACTTGCTTTGGAGTTCCTTGTTGTGCCCTTCGTCACCGCTGTAAATACTGATGATCTTCCTCTTCTGGCCATTTTCTCTCGACGGATTCTTGTTGTTTTTTGTTGTGCAGAGAATCATTGAAGCAGAGAGAACAAGGTTGCATGATTGATGATTTAAAATTTCATATTTGACAGAGGATCAGTTGCAACTCCAAAGATATAAAGCAGTAGCAGATGTTCTTGACAATAATATTTACTTTTCCTTTTTTAAAATTGCAGGTTGTTCCCTCTTAGTGCAGCAGATTTCTGATTTTTGATAAAGTCGTCCCTGGGGCTACTGTGTATTATTACATGTACAGTCCCTATTGTGACGGGAAAGCTTACTAGTATCCAAAATTAGAGGACGGATCAATCATTGATCGGGTTCCTTTAATTACGGTTCTACCAAGTTGGACGTGCATCACCAACTCTTGTTGATAAAGTTTCCATCATGCGGCTTGCTTGTACGTGGGATTAGAGCCCTTGATCAGAAGTCCATAATCGATCCCTGTTCTGACGAAGGGTTTGCCGGTGCCAAGAAGTAGAGACCAGATCCATCATTGAAGTAGAGACCTCTGAACATAAATGCACAACCAGTACCTATTCTGATAAAAAATTTCCTAGTGAGAAGGATTAAAGGCCGGATCAATCATTGATCGGTTTCCTTTAATAAAGGTGCCAACGAGTTATTATTATTATTTAGTTTTAGTTTATATGTGTTTAATTTTTAATATTTTTTTTACAGTGGGTTAGCCGGTTGTGGTGTGTCACCCAACTAGCGGCTACCCACCGATCTGACGAGGATGTTCCACGCGTTAAGAGGGAGATGGATGACTTTATTGAGGCGTGGCGTCGGGCGAACTAAATTATTTTTGTAGAACTTCATACATTTTAACACTTTTGATATTATATGTACATTTGTATATTTATTAGTTTGTATGCTTATTTTTATTTTTATTTTCATGTTGTTCAATTTTATTTGTTAAAGGGTATTCCGAGTTAAAAAACCGTAAATTGGCGATCAAAACGGATAATACGTGTAACATCACAATCAATATTTATTTTTTTCAGAATTCGGCAAGCGGGCGTGAGGCAATCACGCCTCACCACAGGGTGAGGCGTGTGGCTATCACGCCTCACCGTGTGGTGAGACGTGATAGCCACACGCCCGCTTGCCGAGAGAGGTTTTTTTTGGTGAATTTTCCTACCTCAAACTCTAAAAGGGTACTTTCGTCCTTTTACGGGGCTAGAGGTAGGAAATTGAGGCTGGGTTTAACACCACCCTTTACAAAATCAGACTATTCAATTTCTCCAAATAGCCACGATAATAAAAAAAAGTTACGATATGTTTGAGTTTTCAAATTAAATAAGGGAAAAGTATATAGTCATTTATTTCTCGAGAGCCGTCCCTCGACGTGTATATATTCATTTATTTCTCGAAGGCTGACTCTAGACACGTATATTTATTTATTTGTCGAAGCCCGTCTCCGGACGTGTATATATTCTTTTATTTCTCGAAGGCTGTCGTTCGACGTGTATATAGTCATTTATTTCTCGAGAGCTGCCCCTCGACATGTATTTATCTATTTCTCGAAGGCCGTCACCGGACGTGTATATTTATTTATTTGTCGAAGGCCATCTCTGGACGTGTACATATTCATTTATTTCTCAAAGGCCGTCGTTCGACGTGTATATAGCCATTACCATTCATAAGCCGTCCCAACCGACGTAATTATTCATAAGTCGTCCCAAGTGACACCATTATTATAAATTATAATATATAGAAAATAATGATATATTAAGAATTAAGTCTGATGATATGACTTACTTGTAATTTTGTATTTAATTATTATAATATTTATGTCTTTGACCTCTAATTTATTGAGAAAATTACGCGATAAATCACATTTAAGCATTATTTTACAATTACAGTAGAACCTCGATAAATGAATACCTTTGGGACCAAAAAAAATATTCATTTGGCGAGATTATTTATTTATCGATTAAATTTTATTTTTTTGGTAAGCAAAGAAGGCTCAAGGCCCAGGGAACAGGAAAACAGAGAAAAGGAACACGGGATTACAACCGAACAGAGCGGCTAATAAACAGACCTCTAGCATCAGCTGAGATGATATCTTGGAGGCCTACAGGAGGCTCATCAAACTCTTGATGACCTAAGGGATAAGATCCTGCGAAATTCGCCAACCAATCTGCAGCTCGGTTACCTTCTCTATAGGTGTGAACAAAGATTAGAGACCAGTTCTCTCTCCGAATAGCTTGGCAACGTGAAATTAGCCAAGCGTAGGGGTGGTGAGGCTCTAAGTCGCTATTAATCAGGTTCAGAGCAGTTTGAGAGTCTAGCTCGACAATTATCCGTTTAAAACCTTTCTTCCAGGCAATGCACAAACTGTAATAGAGACCCCACAACTCTGCAAGGGTAACAGTGCAAACCCCAATATTCACTCCGAAGCCACCGCACCAGCCGCCTCTATGGTCACGGATTAACCCTCCTGCTGAAGCCGCACCCGGATTGCCCCTACACGCCCCATCTGAGTTCACTTTCACCCAGTCTTCGTCTGGAGGCCTCCAACGGATCCAGATAATGCTCGGGACCCTCGGTTTTACTGCAGCACTCGCCTTCTTTGCTTGAATAAACTCACGGCATAGTCGGAGGACCACACCCTGTCTGTTAATCGGAGTCTGCAGGCCGTCGAAGGTGAGGCCGTTGTGCCAACGCCAGAGCCACCATAGGCTGAAGGCAAATATCGTAGCCCACGGAAGGCCTTGGTACTGATTACCATCTGTGAGGTTATTCCACAGCCAACTACCACAATCAGCGTTAAAGAAAGAAGGGCTCATCTGCGGCGAACAAAACACATGCCAATAGCTTCGAGCCATAAAGCAATCCCGCAAGAGGTGCAACTCTGACTCATCCGCTCCGCAGCTTCCACAGCACATCGAGTCCGATAGGTGACGATGAACCCGGTTTTTGTTACAGAGGATGCCACCCTTTAACAGGAGCCAGAGAAAGCATTTAATCTTTTCCGGCACTAGGAGCTTCCATATTTTCTCCCAATTGTTTACATCCGTCCTTCCCCCCGTGGCGCCAGCTACCATCTCATAACCCGAGGCCACCGAGTACTTCCCATTTTCCATCGCCTGCCAGTACCAATTATCTGCAACATCAGCAGAAGGCCAGACAGCAACTGCAGCAAGGATCTGAACCTTCTCAGGTTGAACGAAAGGGGTAATCAGGTCCCATTTCCAACTATTTGTGGCTTCATCCCATATCTGATCCACCTTGATCTCATTCCAGCCTGCATTCAAATTGATACCATTTTCCACAGCTAACGCCTCTTTACCGCACCATCTATCAGCCAAGAAAAGCGTTGTCCGCCCATTATGCACAGCCCGTGCTATACCCTGGCTTAACACCTTACTTCCTGCAATAATCCCTCTCCAAATACAAGATTGAGAGCCTCGGGGTTGGAAAATCTCCATTCCCTCGCGTTGACCCCCATACTTGGCCCTTATGGCCCTAACCCAAAGTGTTTCCGCATTCGTTAAAACGAGCCAGCTTAGCCTGGTAAGCATGGCATGGTTGACCTCTTTCGTTGTTCGGATTCCCAGGCCGCCGAGCCTCTTCTTCTTACAGACAGTTGTCTAATTCACTAGGTGAAGCTTACGGGTCCCGTCACTCGATCCCCAGAGAAAACCTCTGTTGAGCTTATCCAGCCGGTTACAAAGACTTACTGGTAATAAGGCCGTTTGCATGGCGTAGCTTGGAATAGAAGACATAACAGACTTTACTAGTGTCAGTCTTCCTGCAATATTCAGACACTTGGCCTTCCAACCTGCCAGCCTGCTCATTACCCTGTCCACAACATAGCCATATACCTGTTTAGAGGGTCTGGTATGGATTATAGGCACTCCAAGGTACCTCCCAAGGTCCGACGTCATTGAGATCCCCAAAGCTTGGCAAATATCTTGCTTTTCAGTGTTTCCAACATTGGCGGAGTAAAAAATTCTCGACTTCAAGAGGCTCACCTTTTGCCCAGAGCTTTCCGCAAAGTCCCCTAGGATCTCTCTGATAATCCACGCTTGCTCCACTGTAGCTTCTGACAGCAGGATGATGTCATCGGCAAAGAAAATATGGGAGAGGTCAGGGGCCCCTCTAGATAGCCTGATTGGCCTCCAAGCACCACTACCAACTGCATCTTGAATCATATGACCCAGTCTTTCCAGGCAAAGGACAAATAAATAGGGGGAAAGGGGATCACCTTGCCTCAGGCCTCGAGAGGGGGAGAAGGGGCTTAGGGGTTCTCCATTCCAAAGGACCTGCATATTGGCACCGGTAACACATGTCATGATTAGCTTAACCAGATTATCATGTAGACCAAGGAGCCGGAGGGTGTCCAGTAAAAAGGCCCAGGAGATTCTGTCGTAGGCTTTCTCAAGGTCTAGTTTCAAAATCATAGCACCACATCTTCCTTTCTTCTTCTTCAAAGTGTGAATAGTTTCCTATAACAGGATGATATTGTCCGCAATTTGTCTTCCAGGAATGAAACTACTTTGAGTCGGACTTACAACTGATCTGAGGAGGGGCTTGATAAGATTCACAATGCATTTGGTCACAATTTTATACGTCACATTACAGAGGCTGATTAGGCGGAACTGGGAGATTGACTCCAGATTGTCGACTTTGGGGATAATTGTGAGGAAAGTACTGTTCCAGTCTGGCGGCAGGGTTCCTGAATCAAAAATCTGTTGAATAGCGGTGACCACCTGGTGCCCGACAGTTGGCCAGAGGCGTTGGTAGAAGTGGGCTTGGAAGCCATCCGGGCCCGGCGCCTTGAACTGTCCCATGTCAAACAAGGCTGTCCGGATTTCTTTCTCAGTGATACTTCTTTCCCCCAAGACCCTCCTCCCATCCGGATGAGATGGAAAGCAAACATTAGTGTGGAGGAGAGGGCGGTGCTGATTATCTTCAGTGTACAGAGCTGAAAAATACAATTCCACATGCCTTTTAACCAAGTCCATATCCCAAATCCAAGCCCCTTCATTGTTCCTGAGGCCTTCAATTTTATTTATTCTTCTCCTGATGACTGTGGTTGTGTGGAAGAAAGTAGTGTTCAAGTCACCTGCACAGAGCCATTTTATCCTTGATTTTTGAAACCACAACGTTTCCTCTTGCAGAAGGATACCAGAGAGCTCCTTTAGGAGCTTCCTTTCAAGCCGTAGAAGGCCTCTAGTCGGACGAGTTGCGACGCACCGTTGGACCCCAGATAAGCGACTGTAGATGCACTGCTTCCTATAGTTAATATTACCAAACACAGCTTTGTTCCAGCGGTTCAGGTCCGGGACGATACCTTTCAGGCTGCTCATAAGATCTGAATCAGTATTCCAGTTAGCATGGAAGAAGACGTTGAAAGTGGCGTGGAGCATCCAGGCAGCTTCAAATCTAAAAGGTTTCGCAGCAGGGCCAGCAGCCATGAGCTTAAGATCAAGGAGGATAGGAGCATGATCCGATTTGTTCCTTGGCAGATGGCGGAGGGTAGCTTCACTGAACAGGTTGCGGAATTGCGTGTTGCACAGGGCCCGGTCAAGCCTACAAGAAATTCTAGTGCGGACAGTACTCCCCCTGAACCAGGTATACGGAGGGCCAACAAACCCCAAATCCACAAGTTCCATGTCATTTATCCACTTTGCAAACAAATTGCATCTATCCACCACCCCCGGAACGCCACCAAACTTCTCCGTAGGGCTTCTGATACAGTTAAAGTCCCCGATAAGGACCCATGGTGTGTTAATCGTGGTCTTCATGTTAAGAAGGTGAGCCATAAAATCCCTTTTAAAGGAAAGTTGGGGCCGGACATAAACGAAAGAGACAAGGCAGGATACCCTGCTTGGGGAGCCATTATTCAGGGTAACTTCCGTATGCAAAAATCGCTTATCCCTGGAAATAACAGAAACCGTCACCAAATCAGAGTTCCAGAAGAGCCATATACCCCCTCGGAAACCATCAGTGTCGATGACATCCACATTTGTGAAGTTAATTTTTCGCCTAAGCTCCTCTGCACGGGTTGCAGGCAGCCTTATTTCAAGGAGAGCAAACATACTGGGTTTAAACACAGAGACAAGATGACGGAGAGCCCGGTGAAACTCATTACCATCGGCTCCAAAGCAGTTCCAAGACATACTCATCATAAAAAGCAAAACACAGTGGCAGAAAAAGGCTAACAAGAACTTACTGAGCGAAGGACTTAACACCTCCGTTAGTTGCCTGAATCACGTTGATGTCTTGAGGGGCTAAAGGGGATCTCGATTGGGTCCCCGGGCGGCTCCGTTTCTTCTTGTTGGGGGGCCCTCCGTGTATATAAAGTTTTCATTCCCAAACTGAGCATTAAGGAAATCTGTTGAGGCATCTGCGATATCGGTGAGAAGGCTATCAAAAGCATTAGCACTCTGCATCCCTTTACCCAAGCTTTTATCTGGACTTTTGCTTGAATTGTTGGCAGTACTGGCCACAGGATGTGCTTTGAAGGCGAAGCCCGGGGGGTTAGGGCCATTCGAGCCCTCGGGGATCTGAGCTTTCCCTTTATTACGCAATTGCGCTGGGGGCGGATTTCGTGGGACTGAGTTTAGCTGCTGTTTGGGTGCTTCTGGCGTGTTTGTAACTGTACTGTTGCTCTCTGTTCTCTTAGCTCTTGGCGTATATTTCCGGCGGGGGACACAAATCCATTCCCCATAATGTGTAGAGCTAGCATGCTCAGCCAGTGAGCCCTTCCCGTCATCTCTTGAGGTATTTGGGATAGGTTCGTGGGACATAACACTACCCTCCACCCCTTGATTAGCTTGCTGAACCAAAACAGTTCCTGTGGGAATCTGTGCTGCAACTTTGAAGGGGCATGTCTCCCTTACATGCCCGTACCTACCACAGCTCATACAGGCAACATAGAGTCCTTCATACTCCACATGGAAAACATTACCATTCAGGCGGAATTGCACAACTAGCGGTCTATCAAGCTCAATTTCAACACAAACACGGGCAAACTTACCCCTAGCTCTCACTGCCGTGTTCTTATCCACTCTAATTGCCTTGCCTACAGAGTTTCCAATCAGCATTAAGGCATCCTCTTGATAGTATTGCAGCGGGAGTTCCGGAAAGCGCGCCCAAACCAGTGTGGAATCAACGGAAGCAGTAGATGGGACAAAGGCAGGAGACCAAGTTCTCACGGTTAAGTAGTGCCCTTGCACCATCCAGGGCCCGTCTTGGACAACATGGTCCCTATCTGAGAGTTTATCAAAAGTTACCAGGTGAAATCCATGTCCAAGATCCATCATCTCAAAGGTACCTTCAGTCTTCCAAATTTCGGTCACCCGATTTCGAATAGCTATATATTCGACGTTCCGTCCCAGGATTTTTACAATCAATGCGTCCGCCCAAGATGCCGACCACTCATTCACAAGTTCCTCTTTAATCGTGATATCCGGGAATAGGGGATTCCCATCAACACAGTCAATTTTCCCTAGGCCAGAAACGCGGAGGTCGACCGGATTACGACGGGATTCTACCATGACTTCATCAGCGACAGTATCTCGGTAAGATCGTGGTGGGTTAGGCTGCTCAGGGACAGAACCAGGCTGTCGGTCAGGCGGAATCGGGGGTGGGGGCGGCGGCGCGGCATGGGTTTCAGTACAGGGTTTCATTATTTTATCTGTTTATTTATCGATTAATGAATATAGTGTAGTTTGTTTTTGGTTTTTTTTTTTTTATCAACAGAACAATTTTTTTTTAATATTAATATCAGATAACCATTTTTTATATTGTTTTTATCAAATAAACGGTTAAGACTAAATAAATAATTATATTTTTTATATTTATCTTCTCTTTTTTTTTTTGTCACCAACTTCTTATCTTTTACAGTTATATTTCTCCCCCTTTTCTGCTATTTTTTGTTTTCTTTCTGTACATATTACTTTCATTTTATAATCTGTCGTTTATTTTTCAAATTAAAATTTAAGTTTATAAATTAGTGTATAGGATTTATATTTTAAGGTATTGCATTTGTAAATTAGGATTTAGGATGTATTTTAGGATATAAAAATTTATTAATTAGAGTCTAGTGTTCAATAACATATATTTTAGGTCTAAGGTATATATTTTAGAGTCTAATTAGGATTTATTTTAGGATAAAGTTCAAATAAAACCTTATGATTTCACTAATTTTCAGATAAAGGACTATGATTTACTTTTTTATCAAAACGAGGATTGAGGTTTCACACTTTTAATAATGCTATTAAAACTATCTTTAACGACCTGAAAATGAAAATTTTCAAGAATTAAAGTTGTTCAATGCCATATTTTCTATGGAACTACATTTTTTATTTTAGAAAATCATCTTTTTTGGAACTTTCTCTCTCTAAACATTAACTTTCTCTCTCTTTACCAAATATCATCTAAATAATCTTGAAATAAAAAAGTTGAAGAATTAAAGTTGCTTAGAATATTAGTAGTTTTTAAAATATGTCATTTTTGAAGTCGTCAAGGGTGATTTTAATAGTATTAATCGAAAAAGTCCTTATTTTGCTAAATTTGAAAACCTCAGTCCTCGTTCTGATAAAAAGTAAACCATAGTCCTTTATCTGAAAATTAGTGAAACCATATGGGTTTTATTTGAAATTTACCCTTTATTTTATACTCTATCTCAACATTTCACTGTTTAGACTCAAAAACTAAATTAGAAATTTTTGAAAAACTAAAATGATAACTTATATTTTAAAAAAGATATCATTTTCTAAAACGACTAATATAATGGAAAGGATGGAGTAGAATTTAGAAATTACTTTTTCAGAGTTTAAAGTATATAGGGTTAAGGTGCAAAAGTACCCCTAACGTTGATAATTTGGGTCAATTTTACCTGTATTATAAAGTACAAATATTTTTGTTTCGTATTATGCACCAATTACATATCAATTTGTTCTAAAAAAAGGATTTCATGTTTTTTATAATTTAATAATAGAATTGGAGATTAATATTTATAAATTCGGTGATTTTTTTTTAATTTTTTTATCCAATTTGTACAAAATACAATATTTTTGAATTATTTCTCAAATTGATCCAATTTATCAACGTTAGGGATAAAATTGCTCTTGGCTTCCAACGTTAGGGGTAAAATTATACCATTTCAGACATTAGGGATAAAATTGCTCCTGACCCAAAACGTTAGGGGTATTTTTGCACCTTAACCCAAGTATAATTTTTAAAGTTTTCTAAAAAAAATAATAATTTAGAGTATGCTTTATAAATTAAAGGGTTAAGGTGTAAAAATACCCCTAACGTTTTGGATCAGGAGCAATTTTACCCTTAACGTCTAAAATGGTGCAATTTTACCCCTAACGTTGTAAGCCAAAAGCAATTTTACCCCTAACGTTGATAAATTGGATCAATTTCAGACACTATTATAAAACACAAATATTTTTGTTCATTATTCTGCGCCAATTGCATAATAATTCGTTCTAAAAAAGGATTTCATGTTTTTTATAATTTAATAATAGAATTTGAGATTAATATTTATAAATTCGGTGGATTTTTTGATTTTTTTTCTAATCCGTACAAAAAGACAGTATATTTTTTTATTTTTTTTTATTTTTTTCACATTCCAACGAATGTTTGTGATTTGTTACTAATAAAATGACACACATATGAAGTGTAGATAACAAGATTCATGACCGAGAAGTCATTTTGATGAATTATATCTCAAATTGACCCAATTTATTAACGTTAGGGGTAAAATTGCTCTTAGCTTCCAACGTTAGGGGTGAAATTGCACCATTTTAGACGTTAGGGGTAAAATTGCTCATGGCCCAAAACGTTAAGGGTATTTTTGCACTTTAACCCTAAATTAAAAAAGACAAAAATTCCAAACGAAACATTATTATAAAGGAATTTGATACTTTGTTTGTTTTCCTTTCCTTTCCTGTTTCTACCAAAAAAAAAATAAAATAAAATAAAGGAATTTGATACAATAAGAATCAGTTTTAAAGAATTTGACATAAGAAGAAATAATTTTACAAATTGTATACACTTGTATTTATTTGTTGCAAACAGCTATCCATAATTTATTGCCAGTAAATTGAGGCCCGAAAATGAAGATGGAGGCCCAAAAGCAGTAGGGTTTTTTCTTTTAAAAACCCTAATGTCATGCTATATCATTCTCCTCGAGCTGCTGCAACTGGATTTGTCCTTCTGAAACTCATTCTACTTTGTCCTTCTGATAACTCATATTTAGGGTTTTCTTATCTTTGGTGAAACCATGGCGGACAAGGCAGTCACAATTCGAACCAGGAAGTTCATGACCAACCGCCTCCTGTCCAGGAAGCAATTCGTAAGCTTTCTTAATTAATGTTGCTTGTTATTACTTTGCTCTGTAGAATGGTTATTCAGATCGATTTACGATCTTAAATTAGTTGCAGATCTTTAGTTTATTCAGCTGTCGGTTATCTGATGATAAATGCATGAGATGTTCTCTTATTTTATTTTTTATATAAATCGATTTTATGATTCTCATGATATCGGAGGTGGAGGGTAAGATATGGTCATATTTAGAGCCTTAAACTTTCTTCTGTAAACAATTTTGTGTTTGTGTTAGATTTAAGATACCGAGCCTTAAACTGCTAGGCATTGAATTATGAGAACTGACATCATGTTGGTTATAAGACATGGATTCTGATGATAATGGTATTCCTGTTTTGTTTATGCAGATCATTGATGTTCTTCACCCTGGTAGAGCCAATGTTTCCAAGGTATGGTTTGACTCAGCATTTTTTTTATCATTGTAATCAGGTTGCTGTTGATAGTCTATCACTTTACAATCTAAAATTTATTTGGTACGATTGCAAGTGTCAGTGTCCAATGAAGTTATATATCTAATTGATTGTGAACAAAAAAAAATCCGCTACATTGAAAGTATGGCCATTTTTTCATTATAAGTGTGGTTACTCATCCAGAAGTATATCTTTTGGGGACACTAAATTTTTAAAGTTGATTTGTTATCATTATAGTGCCAATTAATGAAAATGTTAGAAATTATGTTTGTTTAAAAAATTTCAGCTAATCAATTTATCTGAGCTGATTGTTATTATTGATCAATAGGTTCTGTTTTTGATTTTTTTCTTCTCGTGCCAATTTTCTGTTACGTAGGCAGAACTGAAGGAAAAGCTAGCTACCTTGTACGAGGTGAAGGATACCAATGCAATTTTTGTATTTAAGTTCAGGACTCATTTTGGAGGTGGAAAATCCTCTGGTTTTGGTCTGATATATGATTCCGTGGACAATGCAAAGAAGTTCGAGCCAAAATACAGACTCATCAGGGTAAGTTCAACAGTCTTCAGATTGAAAAATAAAAATGTTTTCATTTCCTTTTCCATTGCTCTTGATATATTGACCTGCATAGCTGTGCAATAAGACTGCTTTGGTTTGAACTCCAAGAGATTAATTTAGACATAACATCCACTTGGCCCCTTAAACTATTGAGCCAAATTCAATTAACCCCTCCTCCTAAAATCAACAAACAAGTCCCTGAACTATTCAATACTCATCAATCAAGCACAAAATGACAGAGGAATGGCAAAAATAGATTTTTGCTTTCTGATTCTCTCATATCTTCCTCTGTAGAATGAAAAGTTGCTTATTTCACGTCAACGGTGACGTTGAGTGATTTTTTTTCTTTTCTGTATTCGTTTTTAAAGGTGAATTAAGGTGTGAGTTTATTGAATTTTCTGTTTCCATCGTTTTTTAGATTAGGGAATTCAATTGAGTTAGGAATTTGCAATCCTTAAGAGCACAAATTGCAAATGCAGTTAAAGCCAAAAACAGTTATTGGGTTTTGGTGCATACCTTTTCATATGCTTTTCTTGTTATAGTATTTTATATTATCAGTTGAATCACCATTGCTTACTGTTCTATGCTTCAATTGAATCTACAACTGCTTATTTTATTTCCTCCGCCTATTCTATGATAATTGGTGGAAATATTTCCTTTCTATGTTTAAAAATCTGTATCAATATCATCATTTATTGTTTGGGATGATTGCTTAATTGTTTTTGGAACAAATAATTCTTGTGAGAAAATGATTGGTTTCTTTCCAGTCTTAACAGGTACTGCAAATATTATCCTGAAGCATGCACAAGACACACATATGTAATATAAGAAGCATTTGGAGCTATTTTATGTTTATAGATTAACAACAAACAACCTGTATAATTTAGGCATTTTCATATAACTTTAGAAAATGTTAAGAGGAATCTTTCTTTCCTTCCTCTCTTAGTTTTGTGCTTGATTGGTGAGTATTGAATAGTTCAGGGATCTGTTTGCTGATTTTAGAAGAATGAGGGGTTGATTGAATTTTGCTCAATAGTTCAAGGGGCCAAATGGGTGGTATGCCGATTAATTTAACACTTAATGCCTGCTAAAAAGAGTTTTTTCTTAATGTTTTGGTGCCATTCCTTATTATATTGTGGAGTTACAAATGCTTTGAAGGACAGTAGGATATAACTCATGAAAATATCGTTCATTTGGTTTCATTGCCTTGCAAAAATTTGCTTTCTTAAAGTTATTTAACCTCTTGGTCGAGTTTATTACGCTTTTCACAATTCAACATTTATAATTGTGCATTCTTATCTGTCTGTGTGGCTCTCTATTTCTGTTAGTTGGTTTTGACTAACTGCTTCTAGTATCCATATTTGAGTATTAAACACATGATTATATTGGTATCTGGTTTTGGTTGTTTTCTAAATTTACATGGGCTTGCTAATTTGTTTCTCTGCTTGTGTGCAGAACGGTCTTGATACTAAGGTTGAGAAGTCTAGGAAACAGATGAAGGAGCGAAAGAACAGGGCAAAGAAGATCCGAGGAGTAAAGAAGGTAAGATTGTTGTTTGTGATTATAGTGGCTTCTTCACATATACATGAGTTGATCTCTTCTCATCCTCTTGTCCAAGTTATTTAATTTGCATATTCACTTGCTGATTTTTTTTTTCTTGGGCAGACAAAGGCTGGGGATGCTGCCAAAGCAGGAAAGAAGAAATGATTTTTCCAAGTATTTTATGATGTTTGTGTACCCATTTTATCTAGCAACTAGGTAGTTTTGAATGATACCTTTTGTTTTGTGGATGTTAATCTCCGAGATTTTCAATTATATGATTTACTTTAAGGAAGGCAAATTTTGAAAGTTTAGTGATACATTGGTGGCTATTTTATTCTAATGGAGCTGTGTTGTTTGTTTTCGAATCTTATTTGTTTAATTAGGGGTTTTGCTTCATTTGCAGCTATTTTATATTAATAGGGATTAAGAATATCCAAATTTTAGAGTTTATTTTATTCTACCTCTTCTCCAATTTCAATAGGAGCTAACACCAGAATTAAGTTGGTACGTTAAAACTTAGTTTTATTATTTTGTTTTCATTGGTTAAATATTATAAATGCTTGTAAGTTTTTTAACTTACATCAGTATAAAGCTTGAAGTATACTGATTTAAGTAACAGCTGATGAACTTGAACTTAAACTGACTTTCAAATTGAATTATTTCTTTCATACTTGTATTCAAATGTTTTCAAATAAGAAATGTTATATTTTATTTTAATTATGAAACGTTGTATAATAGGGTTGTAATTGAGTCGAGCTGAGCTGTAGGCTTGTTAGAAACTTGATGAACCTGAGCTTGAGTTGAACATTCTGTTCAAGAGGTTTTTACGAGCTGTTTGCGAGTTTGTTGACGAGCTTTGGTCGCATGTAGCTTATTAATTCAGTTCATGAACTTTGTTTGTGAACAATTTATTAATTATATTGATTAATTATATTGATTTGGAATTGTTTTAATGGTGCTTACCATCCTTACTATGTTTCAAAACCAATTATACACACTTTGTTTTTAAAACCAATTATACAGGAACACATCAGTTCTATTTCTTTTAGAATTCTACACGTTTTACCAGCTACTTTGTCTTCCAGTCACTTTTAATTTTTCTTTCTCTTCTCTCTAATCGCGGCGGTATCTTCTTCTCTGCTTCCAAATACCTCTTCTTGTGTCTCCTCATCGACTTCTCTTCAACCGATCTTCTATTTCTTCTTCACCAAGGTGTAAAGCCAGGCTTCAGCCAAAAAATGCACCTCGGTGAGCAATCTGAGCAGTTGAAATCATTGTGTTCAAACTCTTCAATTATGTTGATGTGCTTAGGTAACTCTGGAATAGTTTCTTTCTGCATTCTAGAACTGACAGATTGGTTTGCAGTTAGTTTCAGCTGCTTGGGTTCCGTTCTGGTTAGGTTCTAAATCAATTTACTCCTTGCTTCTAAATTAAAATATAGTTGGAACCGTGGAAGGAGAAGAAGAAGCAGCAGCAACATGAATTCCAACTAATACTGGTTTGATTTACAAATCTTGGATCCCATCAATGGTAGAATTGTAACTTGTTGGCAATTCACCTAAAGACTAAAGTTCATCAACATATACATTTAGTTTATGCATCAAAGCCTTGAATGTTCATATGTTAGTCACATTTGCAAGGATTGTGGATTTAAATGCTTATAAAGAAAGAATTGTAGTATTTTTCATAGTTCATTTATTGGTTTCATTTCAACTCATCTACTTAGACATTCAATATAGTTGATATTAAGAGTCATCAAAATTGGTTAATAGTGGCGGAGCAAGAACAAATTACGCATTTACGCAGGTGATGATGAAAATGTGTTAAAAAATCATAAACTTTTTATTGGACTAACCATCCTTGCAGATATTTTTGTCAGATTCTGTCACTGATGCTTAATCACTTACAAAAATTGTACATTTAGTCATGAAAAAGCGGAGTGATAATTCTAACAGTATTAACAGACCCTCCGTGACCCCTTCTTTTTTGTTAGAATAAGCATCATATTGAATCATAAATACACAATTTGCAATTAGAATGACACTCCTTTAACTTTCCATAGTTTCCAAAAAGTATACAAACATAACACCTTCATCCTTGACTTAACTATTTTAGGCCAATGGATAACAAGAGGGATTGATTCCAAGATAAATGATAGATTCAACTAATGGAAAATTGCAACAGAGACAACCGAACAAAATGGAAAAGCCCTAGCAACGAAAGGTCACGAAGTTTAAAGAGAACAAGCTGCGGTTGTGCAGTTTCACGTCCAACATTGCTCCCATCTGTGATCAAATTCTGAACAAAGATCAAAAAGCTTCAATAATGATAATACGAAGACAACTTGATGACCTGTTGCTTTGATGGTTAGTAGCCAAAGGCAACTCCCATTGCTAATTGAGAACTTGATTCCTAGAACCGAAAGCGACTTTCATTAGACTTAGAAGCAGAAGCATATCTAACAAGATAGCTAACACTTCAAAGTGATACCAAACATAAGAAAATTATAGGATGGTACTCGAGCAAATTGTTTATGGTTGTCAATCGAATTGCCTCGAGCAGCTCTGGATCTGTAACTGTAAGTACTCGAGCAATTTGTTTATGATTGTCAATCGAATTACCTCGAGGAGCTCTGGATCTGTAACTGTAACTTTTTGACGTGCGTCACTGAAAAGAGGCTCCACCTTAGAGAAATAAACCTCAACGAATGTAGAAAAACTAGTTCACAAAACTAATCATTACGATGGGTGAAATTACAATATTGGTTTAGATAAAAAAGACGAAATACCAACTCACGCTTATTTGCTATAAATGTGAGCAAAACAGGAGTATGAACACCAAGTAAATGCTATATTTTTTTTGCTGGTGCGTGTAATTAGTTCATAATCAGCACTCTGGTTACAAATTAAAATCCATTTTGGATACTAGAAGTTTGAATGCAAGTAGAAATTCTAAGCTAAGTAACATTAAGTCAATAGATGTACGAAATTTCTGCATACTTGTCTTGACCCTAATCCAATCCATCATTCATAATTCTTTTACTTAATTTTGAATTAAAAAGTGGAGTATTTGCATAATGGAATCACAAGTTTGAATCATAATTACAATGAACAATAATGTAAAATCAGACCAGTCACCTGCACAATTCAGAATCTGCGACTTGCCTCAGTGACGGTGAGTAGCAGCGGCAGCGGTGGAAGCTGGGTCGTAGAAGCTGCGATGAATGACGGTTTAGCTATGATGCACGGAGACTTCAACATGCCTGCGTGTCGCGTTTCCGATCGGATACGGAAACTCTCGGAAACTGTTGGGATATGTTTCGGGGCCGTTTCTGTAATATTCAAAAGTTGGATACCCGTGTCTGTCTGGGAAACCCGTTTTCCAGACAAAAAAAAAACAATTGGATTTCATTTCAGAAAAAAGGTAAATAGAGCAATTACGGTCAATAGTTATTTGAAGGGAAAACGACCAGGAATATCCAAAAGAGTATGTCGATCTGCATGTGCAATAAAAGTTAAATATGAGATAAACCAAAAGACATAGACGAAAGCTTTCATTGTTTTATCTTTTTTTCTCAAAACGTTTTTTTGACATTATGTATTTAATAATATCTTTGAGATAAGAGTTCTATAATTTCTTTTATATGTAGTTATTTAGTTATATTATAAAAATTCAAATATAAAAATATATTTTTAATATTTATAAACGTGTCTCAATACTTTTAATATTTACACGTTTTTTCCATGTTTCCGTGTCCTATGTTTTATAGAAAAGACGTTTCCCGTGTCCGTATCCGTATCCGTGTCCGGGCAACATAGCGGTTTAGGTTTAGGATTTGAGATTTCTGAAACAGTGCAATCGAGAGGAGATAAGATTGGGACGAAAATCAATTACTTTTTTTTTTTTTTTAAAGTGATTGCTAAATACTGTCCCCATTTCGACTTTTTTGCCATTTTCATAAGTTTGATCAAAAATTGAAAATTCTCTCTCCAACATCACAAATCCGAATAAAAATAATTGATATATGACAATCCGAGAATCCCGGAAATGGATGATTATGAGTCGGAAACATTAAAGTTTACGTTTTTTTTTATCAAAGAAATCATGAAAATAATGTATCTTTTTTTGTGACAATTCTATATTTTTCGTAAAAAATTGACGATTTTGAATGGAGTAAAATTATGTCCAGGCGGATGCCGAAATCCGCATGGCCAATGGTCAGGTGGATGTAGAAATCTGCCCAGCCAATGGCTAGGTGGATGCTGCATCCACCTGGCCATTGGCTGGGTGGATCCGGCATCCATCTAGGCCAAAATTTGGCCAGTTCTTCCAAAAATGTAAATTTTAAGTTTTCAAATTTTTTTTTATAAACATGGTAAAATTGTCCATATAGGGGGCGATAAATAACAATACCTTTTTTAAGGTCAAATATATATTTAAGCCCTGATTAATTTACTTTTTATTGGTTAAGCCCTTAAATGGATATATTATGTCTCTCATCAGTTTCTTTTTAACATATTAAGCTCCTAATCTTTTTAAATGGAGAAATTAACCCTTTCATCAATTATTTTTGAACACATTCAACCATTCTTGGACAATTCAGTTATGTATATGATTCAAACTACATTTAGCGTAAACAATATTTTTAGTGTCACTATTTTTAAACGTACGAAATGGTTCAAATTTAACCTTAAATTTTTTAGTGAAATGCAGTTTTAACACTAACGTACGAAATAGTTTAAATTTAACCCTAATAATTTTAGTAAACTGCGGTTTTAACACAAACATACGAAATCGTTCAAATTTAACCCTAACAATTTTAGTGAAGTGCAGTTTTAACATTAACATACGAAATGATTCAAATTTAACCCTAACAATTTTAGTGAAGTGCAGTTTTAATACTAACATAGGAAATGGTTCAAATTTAACCCTAACAATTTTAGTGAAGTGCAGTTTTAACACAAATGCACGAAATGGTTGAAATTTAACCCTAAGAATTTTAGTGAAGTGCAGTTTTAACATAACGTACGAAATTGTTCAAATTTAACCCTAATGTTTCCAAGCAAGATCAATTATAGCCTTATGTTACCTAAATTTTGGAAAATTTTAGTTCGAATGTTATTTAACTATACCATCGAACTTTTTAAATATCAACTACGTCTAAGATATTTAATGTGTTATTAAGACAGTTACAAAAAAAAAACTGTTAAAATTCTAACAATTAAGTCCACCATACAAGTTAATCATAATTTTTTTTATCAATATTTGGAAAACCTTCTATGTTTAGATATAATTTAAGTAAAGTTGAACGCAATTTAATAAGTTGAACGCAATTTAAGTAAAGTTGTTATTTTACACAAAATAATATTACTAAATTCCTCGAAATTCAAGTTTTACATAAATTTTTTGCCTTTTATGAAAATCATATAGTATATACTAGATTTATAAATAAAATATAAATTAATTAACAAATAAATTTATTTTTCTATTAATATTTAACGAAAAATAAGTAGTTTACATAAAAGTATACAAATGTCACGGAAATTTGTAAAGATTCTATGCATTTTACGTAAAGTAATGTCAATTTACGTAAAGTGAGATTTAATATATATAAAGTTTTTATTTTACAAACAAAAAATCTCCAATTTCACAAAAAATATGAGGTTTACGTAATATGTTTCAACTTTACGTCAATCATATACTGATAGACATAGTTTATGTAAAGTAAGACTGCAATCAAGTAAAGTTGTTACTTTTTGTAAGATATTACTGAATTCCCCAAAAATCGAGTTTCACGTAAAATATTTGTCTTTTACGAAAATCATTTACTATTATTTGCTAAATTTATAAATAAAATATCAATTAATTAACAAATAAAATTATTTTTTATTAATATTGTAACGAAAATTAATTACTTTACGTAAAAGAGTACTAATATTACGAAAATGGTTTATACATTTTACCTAAAGTAGTGTCGTTTTTCATAAAGTGAGATCTAATATACGCAAAGTTGTTATTTTACAAAAAAAAAAACTTTATTTTCACGAAAGATATGATGTTTAAGTAATATGTGCAAACTTTACGCCAGTCTTATACTGATAGACATAACATATGTAAAGTAAGACTAAATTTACATAAAGTTATTATTTTTCGTTAAAATATTACTAAGTTTCCAAAATTGAGTTTCACGTAAAATATTTGTCTTTACTAAAATCATTTAGTGTTGCTTACTAAATTTATAAATTAATTAACAAAAATTAATTACTTTATATAAAATTGTACAAATGTTATACAAATTTATAAAGGTTTTATATATTTTACGTAAAGTAGTTTCAATTTACTTAAAGTAGTTTGGTAGATAGAATAAAAATTATTTTTTATTAATATTTTACTGAAAAATAATTACTTTACGTAATGAATTTTAAGTAAAGTAATGTATTCTATAAAAAAAAGTAAAGTAGTGTCAATTTACATAAAGTGGTTTGGTGGATAGAATTCAAATTATTTTTTATTACTAATTTAACAAAAAATAATTACGTTACATAAAATTGTACAAATGTTACGAAAATTTGTAAAATTTTTATGGATTTTACGTAAAGTAGTGTTAATTTATGTAAGTTGATTTGGTGGATAGAATTAAAATTATTTTTCATTCATATAATTTAACAAAAAACAATTACTTTACGTAAAAATTGTACAAATGTTATGGAAATTTGTAAAGGATTTATAGATTTTACGTAAAATAGTGTCAATTTACTTAAAGTGGTTTGGTGGATAAAATTAAAATTATTTTTTATTAATATTTTACTGAAAAACAATAACTTTACGTAAAATTATACAAATGTTATGAAAATTTGTAAAGGTTTTATGGATTTTATGAAAAGTAGTGTCAATTTATGTAAAGTGGTTTTGTGGACAGAATTAAAATTATTCTTTTATTAATAATTTAACAAAAAATAATTACTTTACGTAAAATTGTACAAATGTTACGAAAATTTATGAAGGTGTTATGTATTTTACGTAAAGTAGTGTCAATTTACTTAACGTAGTTTGGTGGATAGAATTAAAATTATTTTTTATTAATATTTTACTGAAAAATAATTACTTTGCGTAAAATTGTACAAATATTACGAAAAATTGTAAAGATTTTATGGATTTTATGTAAAGTAGTGTCAATTTACGTAAAGTGGTTTTGTGGACAGAATTAAAATTTTTTGTATTAATAATTTAACAAAAAATAATTATTTTACTTAAAATTGTACAAATGTTACGGAAATTTGTAAAGGTTTTATGGATTTTACGTAAAATAGTGTCAATTTACTTAAACTAGTTTGGTGGATAGAATTGAAATTATTTTTTATTAATATTTTACTGAAAAATAATTACTTTACAAAAAATTGTACAAATGTTATAAAAATTTGTAAAGGTTTTATGAATTTTACGTAAAGTAGTGTCAATTTATGTAAACTAGTTTTGTAGACAGAATTAAAATTATTTTTTTATTAATAATTTAACAAAAAATAATTACTTTATGTAAAAATTATACAAATGTTACGAATTTTTTTAATGGTTTTATGAATTTTACGTAAAGTATTGTCAATTTACTTAAATTAGTTTGGTGGATAGAATTAAAATTATTTTTTATTAAAAATTTACTAAAAAATAATTACTTTACATAAAATTGTACACATGTTACGAATTTGTAAAGGTTTTATGGATTTTACGTAAAGTAGTGTCAATTTACGTAAAGTGGTTTTGTGGACAGAATCAAATGTTAAGAAAAATCTTGTGTCTGATGATATTGGTCCCTCTACTTCTGTGTCTGCTAGTGATTCTCTTGCTTCTAGTTCTTTGGACAAACATGATGAATCTGAATATGAACCAAGAAGAAGTAAAAGAAGAAAAATAGCTAATAGTTTTGGACCCGACTTTGTATCCTCTTTTCTGTTAGAAAATTCAGATAAAATAGATGGTGTTTTTATGTCTGCCTATCTAATAGAAGAAGATCCTAAGACCTATAAGGAGGCCATGACCTTTATAGATGCTAACTTTTGGAAAGAGGCAATTAAAAATGAATTAGACTCTATTATGGTAAATCACACTTGGGATCTAGTTTATCTGCCTAAAGGGTCCAAAACTATAAAACTTAAATGGATCTTCAAAAGGAAAAGAAGACTTGATGGATCCATTGAAAAGTTCAAAGCTAGATTAGTTGTTGTGGGCTATAGTTAAAAGAAAGGAATTGACTATTTTGATACTTACTCTCCTGTTACTAAAATTTCTACTATTAGAATTTTAATTGCAATTGCAGCAATTCATAAGTTGGTGGTACATCAGATGGATGTAAAAACAGCTTTTCTAAATGGTGATTTAGAAGAAGAAATCTATGTGCAACAGTCTGAGGAAAACATTGTACCTGGTCAGGAAGATAAGATATGCAAACTAAGGAATTCACTGTATTGCCTGAAACAGGCACCCAAACAATGGTACGAAAAGTTTAACTTTACTTTACTTTCTGATGGGTACGTTGTTAATGGATCAGATACATGTGTTTACTCTAAATTGTTTGGATCAAATTATGTGATTATATGTCTTTATGTGGATGATATGCTTATCTTGGGAACTAATTTAGAAGTAGTGAATAACACTAAAGCATTTCTAGGGTAAATTTCACCTATTGTGTACAATCTTTGCTCTATTTCACACTTTGGTGTACAACCTTCAATTTGTCTCACTAATATGTACGAACTTAGGGGTGACCTCCCACTATGGTGTATAACCGGTGAAAATGACCGGTCAACACGCCACGTCAGCTATTTGACCGGTCAAGAGTCAACTTTCGACCACTTTAACATAAAATTACATATATACCCGTTCTTCCTCTTTTCCATCTCCATTGCTCTCTCTACCTCCCTTTCTTCCCTCTTTTCCATTTCCAGTTGCAGTGCTCTCTCTCTAACTCCCTTTCTTCCCTCTTTTCCATTTCAATTTTCATTGCTCTCTCTAACTCCCTTTCTTCCCTCTTTTCCATTTCCATTTCTCTCTCTCTAATCCAATCGATCATGTAAGAACGCTACTTTTCTTATTGGCAATATTGGACGACGGCTTTAGCGGCCAAACCCAAGTGCAGATCCATCAAATGCGTGCTTTTTCTTTTGTCTAAGGAAAGGTTAAAAGAGGACGTGGCAAGGAAATATTTTCAGCAATTGATTTCTGCAGTTGGGTTTTGTCACGCTAGAGGAGTGTTTCATCGAGATCTGAAGCCGGAAAATCTCCTCCTCGATGAGAATGGTGATTTGAAGGTCTCGGATTTGAAGGTAAAGCATCGGTGGTAGAAAATCCACAGTGCACACTATTGAATGTTGATGTGGCAGCTGTTGAACTAACAGAAAAGGCATGGTTTGATATTATTTATAGAAGCAGTCAAACTCATCCATCACAAACAAAGAGAAATAACAAATATCTGTCTGATTATTCCTGTGGGTTGATTTTATTTGTTTTGATGGCCGGTTACCTACTGTTTCATGACCAGAATGTCATGCTTATGTACAAGAAATCTACAGGGGTGAAGAGTTAGAGAGAAAAAAAAATTAGAGAGAGAAATGAGTTAGAAAGGGAGAAGAGTTAGAGAGAGAAAGAAGCCATGGGAAAGAGAGAGTTGAAGGAAGGAGAGTGTATTTTTGTTTTTTTTATTATTTTTTTAGGGATAAAGGGTATTTTGGTAATTGTATAAGGAGAGTGTTTGATTAAAGTTGAAAAATGGTGAGGTGGCGCGTTGACTGGCGTTGACTCCCCTCAAGGTATTGAACTCTCGAAATGCTATCATTATAGACATAGCATTGCCCTAACTTTTGATACAGTGGACTGGTCACTCAGCATTGGATGCCACTTGGGAGGACCACTCCTTACTGCTGCAACAATTTCCTGATTTTATGCATTCTTGGGGTCAAGAATGTTCTCAAAGGGGAGGTTTTGTTACGTATCAACGCAGGAAGTTGAAGGACTAGGCTTGAAATTAGCCTTTCAAATTAGTTATGTTGGTTAATTGCTTTATTAATTGTTATCCCTTTATTCTGTTTGCATTTTGATTGGCTGTTAGGTTGTTATTTGCAATGATGAGGAATTTGTTAGTTGTTAGTTTGTTATGCCAGGTGTGGATAGTACAGATGTGGAATAGTCTTGTCTGTGATGTCAGCAGTACTATCTTTTTCTATATTAGCTATTGCTTTTGTAATTATTGGGTAGGTACCATTGATGAATTAAGAAATTTCCTACCTATTTCCTCTTCTCTCTCTCTCTTATTCTATTTCTGTATTCTCTCCTTTCACATTCTTCTATTCCTATCCTACAAATTCTTTCTGTCAGCTCATACCTGACATAATTTCCCTTCATTTTCTTCCACTCTCTTCAATAAGCCATTGTGCTCTTCCCTTAACGCCCCAAACTCCTTCTGAAACCTCTGCAATTCTTCTAGCAACAATTTATTATCTCTAATCTTCCAATCGATTTCGGTTTTCAAATTTTTTCTCCAGATACTAAAATCTCTTCCACTTGAGTAAAATAGGAAATTACCAACTCCGAGACCGTCATGCTTTCCAAATCCTCCTTAACTGCTCCAAATTGAGTTCGTCCAACCATTTTCGAAAGAGGATGAATGACACAAACTGTGAACCTCCCCAATGATCTGTTCTCTTCTCCGATTCGTATATCATTGGCATGTGCTCCCACCGCCTACAGAGGGATAAGATGATATCATTGGCTCATGTAATATTATATATTATTTTAAATTAAAGTTACTATATATATATAGGTAAATAATTATAAAGTCCTCATGTTTTGATATAACAAACTAGTAAGTCCATTATATTATTATAAGGTCCTTAAATTTTGTTTTAATCAACTCTTGAGTCCTTCCATTTATTTTTTTAATGAAAGTATAAAATTTCCCGTAGTTATATACATAAAAAAAACTTATTTTTTAGTTCAAATTTAATCTAAATAGTTTTAATGATGTTTTTGAAATATACACACCAAAATTTATATATACTTGTGTATACTAATCATAAAAAAATATATAGTATTTATTCTTTTAAATTTTTATTTTTTAATGTAATATTTTAATACTAAACTTAATATTATTATGAATTTTCGATAACTTAAAAAAATCAAATTCTATTTGTTGATTCATAAAATTGGTTAGAGATAGATAAAGATTACTTTTTATAATTTTGTATAGTTTTACTTCTATTTTAATAATTTTAGAAATATTTTTTATTTATTTTTTTAGTCAATAAATTTTACGTTACTAAACTAAAGTTCTATAATTATATGAAACTTAATAAATTAATTACTTAATATAGTAGAGATTATGATTATGTAGAAAAAAAAGAGAAAAAACATAAAATAGGAAAAATATAATATGTTTATTATTAAAACATAGACTAAAGGTTAATTTTGGTATTTTAAATTTATTTTAATATAATTTGACCATTCACTCAAAACATAAGGACTAAGGAGTTGACGAAAACAAAAACTGAGGGACTATATAATTATTTATAAAAACAGATGGACTAACTAGTGTATTAAGTAAAAACAGAAGGACCCTATAATTATTTACCCTATATTTCTCTTATAAATTAAAGTTACTATATTAATGCCAATTAAATTAACAATTTAAGTTATTTAAAAAAAAAAATCAACTTCAGAATTTTTTATATATAAATTTTACCAAATTTTTCAGATTTGAATCAACGCATCTATCCCAAATTTATCATTGATAACTATGGAAAATATTACATACATAATTGAAAAAAGTATCTTTATGTCGGATTTTAATAGATAGAGTTCCTTATATATTCCACCCCCTTCAAGTGTATTGCTATTTACCGCTCTCAAATTGCTAGTTATCGCCTGCCTAATGGACAATTTTTCCCTTTTCATTTTTTTTTTTTCAAAAATTCAAATTTTTGTTATCTTCCGATAAAAAACTGGAATTCTGAAAATAATTGATGAGTTACAACTCGAGAATCCAGAAATGGATGATTACAAGTTGGAAAAATTGGGCGAGATACATTTTTTGTGAAAATATACCTTATTGAATGGTTTATCTCTTCCGATGAAAAGGGAAATTCTGAAAATAATTGATGAGTTACAACCCGAGAACCTCATAAATGTAGGATTACGAGTCGAAAAAATTGGACGATGTAAACTTTTCACAAAATAATTTTTTTACGCTATGCGGTCACAATTTCCACCTGACAATGGCCAGACGGTCACCGTGACTACCTAGGGTAAAAAAAAGCCATCTCGCTCTTCAATAAGCCATCTCGCTCGTCCCTTAACTCCCCACACTCATTCTGAAACCTTTGCAATTCTTCTAGCAATAGCTTATTATCTCTATTCTTCCCCTCGATTTCAGTTTTCATTTTTTCTTCTCTAGATACTAAAATCTCTTCCAGTTGAGTAAAAAAGGAAGCTACCACCTCCGACACCGTCATACGTTCCAAACCCTCCCCAATTTGAGTTCATCCAACCATTTTCGAAAGAGAAAATGAATGACACAAACTGTGAACCTCTCTGATAATCCCAAAGTTACCTCCTTTAAGTGGGTATTGATCTGTTCCCTTCTCCAATTCGATGAATCAGTTCCTTTTGCGACGATACTGAAGCTGATACGAACCCACGAGGAACAGTGCCTCGAAAACCCAACAACTAGATTTGATCCCTAGGAAAGCTAACGAATCAGGGTCGGACAGAAAAGAACCCTTACAAAACTAGGTTGTAAAGACCCAATCCTAGTCTCCAACAATTAAGGATTTAATCCCGAACTGTTCAAAGTAGTGCCCTAAAGAACACAAGAGAAACCACTCACAAACTCTTAAGAGTAATACTTTTATTAATATCAAACTTGTATCTTACATATGAAAAAGCTCACCCTTAAATAGGTAAAGCAAATACAAACAATGTCTTGAATTGCCCTTACCTATCTTTGATAACAACAATAATACAAGGGCATTTAAGTACTTTATTTAGTCAACCATTAAGACTAAGAAAATCAACACATACTTGACAATTGTAAATGAGAAAACAAAAATCAATTCTTATGGAATTAATTAGGTTCACATGGTTTGTGGAAGTTGCCATTTTGACTATTGAAAAGTTAAATCAATTCTAATTGAATTGATTTTATTTTCCCATAAATCCAAATGGCTAAAACTCATACCGTAATTTTTTTAACCAATTTTATTGCCCGTTTCGTTTAGCCCGTGTTCGGTTTGTTTGATGTGTTCACTTTCCGAGCAACTCGAGATGTATGAAAAAGTTGTAGCTTCTTGAATTCCACATGTGTCAATTTGGTCCGACATGTCTAACATTTTCACCACATATGTTTGGAGCTCCTCTTCAAACTTCTTAGCACGTGCTCGAGTAACAAGTCCATCTGGTAGACGTATTCGCTCCATATGAGAATCCGGATTTTCAACCCGGGTTATATCAGAAGCAAAATAGGCAATTGGCGACTGAGCCTGCTTTACATGGAAATGAATTTTTAATTGAAGGTAAGTGTAGATGAAGCCTACCTCGACAGGATTTCACCCGCGGGAGGTTCGCCATGACTACTACAGTGTTGTTTGGACTCGAGGTCTACTAGAGAAAACGACAAGCTCGGCAGGGCCGGTGTTGGAGAAAGAGTCGCCTCCCAGATTTTAGGTCCGAGAATGTTACTGAGATTCCTTGCGGGAAGCAAATGGGTTCGGAAACTTAGGTACGCTTGGGGAAGGTTAATATCTCATCGAAAGGAAATATTAAGCACCCCCAAAATCGCCCGGTGAACCCACCGGCCTCCTACTTAGCATTTCTAAATACAATCAGCCTATTAATAACTCTTTTAAGCTTTTTAAATTCGTTTTGAATATGATTTGTTTGGAAAAATCATTTTTTTTATGTCATATTGCACGATTGTATACAAAAGAAAATAAACAACAAAATATTACAATCTCAAAAGCAATGAAATAGGTACAAAATTAAATACAATTATATCCGGGGATTCCCGGGTCTTCAATCCGCACAAAATAATATCCTCACACACTCATCAACCAAAATAAAAGGTTAGAAGCAAATAACATAGCTATACAATTAGTTATGGTGTAAAAATAGACAAAGGATTAAACATAATAAACTTAAAAAGTTTATTCAGGGACCTAATTGAAAGAAAAAGGAAAACTTTAAATTAAGAACCAAAGTGAATAAAATACAAAGTTTCAAAATAGGGATTAGAATGAATAAAATGAAAAGTTATAAATTAGGGACTAGAATGAATCAAATAAAAAGTTATTAGGAATCAGATTGAATAAAAATAAGGTTATTAGATTATGAATTAAAAGAGAATAGAAATAAAGTTATTAGGTTAGAAATAAAAATAAAAGAAAGTTTTCTTATAACTATTGGTACCTAAACGGTCGTGAGATAAAAATCAACAATAAAAAAAAATAGAATAAGAAAAATGGATAAACAATTAATATTTTACAGTACCAAATATTAAATAATAGATATGATTTATCCCTTAGAAACCTTTACCTAGGTTGTGGGATGATTTGAAAAATCACAAATATTGGAACACGAGTGATGAACGCAAAAAAACTAGAATTTATTCGGAGTGGTTTGGTCCAATACCAGTGTATTTTCATCCTATTTTCCGTCCTCTATTTTCTCTCCTCACAAAGCTGTGTCAAGAGCTGCTATTTATAGATGAAATTAGAGTTTCAGGGTTAATTTTGGAAATTTAAAAATATGCAGGGACCTAAAGGGTTTTTACTCAAGTTTTGCGGATACCTAAATAAGAAAAAGGGGGGCGCATGATGCTGACACAAACGTCAGCGCTTGACGCGCTGCCACATGTTCGGAGCGTGCCAATCACGCACCGACACGTGGCTCCATTTTCCTCCCTTTTCCAGATGTATTTTAGCTCAAACTTTCCCTTAACGACCTCCGATTTCGACGAATTTTGTTCTGTTGGAGTCATTTCGACGAGACGGATATTTTTTTATCTAATAGTCTAAGGCTGAAAATGACCCGAACTAAGGTTATTACCCATTTTACCCCAAGTTTCACCCGAAAATATCAACTAGTCACAGATTCTTCGTTAGATCTCCGAATGGAGCCCGGTTTGGTGCTCTGAAAACTTTGGTTTTGGATGGAAAAAGGTTGATTTTGACTTTCTAACGATAGATTTTTCCGTGATCCATTTTCGATCATATTTCCAATCATCTTTAAAAGGTTTTCATCATAGGGTCCCGACACCAGTGTCTACAGTAAGGTAATTAGTAGGATTTTGATGGGCAAATGAATTATTTTATTTCAATAAAATCATTGAACGTTCATTTTTATTTCAACAAAGTCATCCTAGTCATTTCAGACAAAGGAAGTTACTGAAATGGATAAAAGTCACAACCACGTTAAAAATGACTTACTCTTATGTATGACATGACAACAAAAAATTAAAATTTATATTTTTTTATTTCCTTAATTCAAGTTCTTAAAACTGTCACATGAAAACAAAAAATTATCTTTTATATGTCACGTAGCATACATATAGCTGTTATATAGTTGTCATGTTATACATAAAAATAAGTTTTTTTGTAATATAATTGTCACTATTCCGATGATTTTTTTTTTACTTGGATTGATTGGAATTATTTTATTGAAATAAAAAAAAAATTCAATGATGCTATTAAAACAAAATGAATTTTAATTACATTTTTAAAATTGATACCAAATTTATCATCCATTGGAATTTATCCCTTATATCATGATAACTATGTCATGAATTTTAAAAGTATCTTTAAAATATGTCATGTGTGTGGAATTTGTATCTTTAAAACACTTTTTAAAAGTATTAAAAATGTGGATATTGAATGCAAAATGAAATGAATTTTATGTTTAAGATTTACTTTTGAGGACGTGTGATTCAAACTTCAACTTTAGAAACGGGATCAGAATGTTAAAAATCGCTGATATTGGGTTGTTTTAATAACTGAGCAAATTCTTTGTAGGAAATTCCGACACAATTACAGATTGTTTTGCATAGAAATTGACACAATTATAGAGTGTGTTTCGAGAGAGAAATATTAAGAATAAATTAGTCATTTAAACGACTCATATCCTGAGAGAGTATTTTCATATTAATATAGAACTCATCAAGCAACATGTAATGAAAGATCTTAACAGCATAACCAACCTTCTCTTAATTCAGGGCATCAATAAGCAACTGATATAGAATAGAGATAGAGAGAAAATCTAGCAATGTATTATGATAATCTAATTGAATTTTTACAAAATGATTCCTTGATCTAAAATATGCATTTTGGACCAGAACTAGTAACAAAAACAACAAATCTCAAAAACAGCTGTGATAAATTCAACTTCTAATTCATTCATGGATCTCCATCAACGACAAAAAGAATCCGCCTAAGCTCGAGACCTGGAGATAAAAAAAAAATATTTGACATTTTTCGTGTAAGTGGCAATTCATGTAAATATGTTTGTGTCCTTATCAATTATAGAGTTCGTGTTTTCAGATCATGTACACAATTGACACTTTAGCAAGTCCTTAAAAGCAAATCTGTTAAGACTAGTTCATGGAATCCCACTTCAGGAATTTAAAGTGCAGCCTTGCAATGGCATCTTCAACCAATGGATTTAGATAAACATAGCAAAGAGAAATGGTTTTACATTACGACAGATAAAAATAGACTCTCATGAACAAAGAAAAGTATAACAGTCTCGCCTAATACCATATAGATATTATCATGTTTGGTCCAAGTCCCATTTCATGGACCTCACAACTTTCGAAACACAATCGATAATATATGGCAGTCCTATCCTCCTATTGGAGATTCAGTTCACTCCTATCCTATTGTCATCCCCTAACATAGCATGACTAAAACACGATCACCCGAACCTCTAAAAAAACGTAATACAATTGACACTTTAGCAAGTCCTTAAAAGCAAATCTGTTAAGACTAGTTCATTGAATCCCACTTCAGGAATTTAAAGTGCAACCTTGCAATGGCATCTTCAACCAATGGATTTAGATAAAAATATTGGTCCCTTGTAAGGTTGCAAGTATAGTTCCAAGTGGGGGTTAGGAACTATTTAAACTTTTTTCGCAATTAGGGCAGACTTCTTCTTTTTTTCTAAGGAAAAAGGTTTTAACAGCGGCGCTGAGTAAACAGCAAGATACTGGCTTAGTCAACTAGTGACTAGGTCAGTTTCTTAGCTTGAGTCAGGAGATAGCACTTAGAGTCTATTCCTGAGCTCAGACGTTTAACGCGCACAACTCAACTTGACCTCTTTACTTGGTCAGTTTTTGGTTATTTTAAGCAAGCAATATAAATAAGGAGTTAAAGGTAAGAAATACTTTACTCAGCAGATTTATCCAGGTTCGGCTTCTTCTAAGCCTACGTCCTGTCCCCGGAACACGTTCCGAGATTTTGAATCCTCTACTGAGCTCTTTAAAGGTAGAGCCTCAAACCTTTTACAATCTTAGCAACTGAGTATAACAAGAGTACCTTCCTCTATACCTCTACTCAGTCCTAATCTCTCGCTGAGTACTATAACCAAGTACTCAGCCTCTCCTTTCTAATCTCTAGAAATGATAAGTGTTTTGTCCTATACAAAGATTTGCTAAGACACTTTAGACGATTGAAATAATCACTCTAGACTTTTACACAAATGTATGAATTGTAGTGTAAGATTTGCTTTGCTTCTTTGCTTGCAGAACTTGTGTAGAAATTTGGTTAGCGTAATGGCTTGATCAAGTTCTGTATCGAGTGAAGCTTCTGATGGCACTATTTATAGAGACGTCTGGGCATCGGTCATTTCGAATTTCGAAATAACCGTTGGAGGGAAACGGCTACCTGTCGTTGTCATCCTTACTTGCTCAGAGCTCTCGGCCAATCAGAATTGTGTATCTTCTGTCCTCGATCAGCTCAACAGACTGTCTCTCCTTTTATGGTAAAGTCAACTGGACAGCATACTGTGTCGTCTGAACTTTACCCAAAGTAGAAATACTTTGTCTGGAAGTTTTCATTTGCCAGCTGCTGTCTTGTACGCTTTGTCGAGACTACTCAGCAGCTTCATCTTGAAGTTGTTCCCGAAGGTCTTCTAGATCCTTCTCTTGCTGAGTTGCGTTTTGTCCAAAGCGACAACGTTTTAACAAATGCGGGCCGAGTTGTACTGAGTTGTTTGACTTGGGCTTTAAGACTTGTATTGGGCTTGGGCCTTTTAATTCTTGTGTCTTATAAACAATTTAACTCAACATTGAACAAACACATTAGTGTAATAAATCAAAGCATTTAAACTTAGTGTGTTTAGAATATGTATTTCAATTATACTTAAACAATTTTGTCAAATCAAAATTATGTGGAAAGGTGTTTCAACAAACTCCCCCATTTTGATGTTGGCAAAACTATTCAGCGAAGAACTCAGTATTGAGCTCCCCCATGACAGTTGACCTATTTCAACTTTAGCAAACTCCCCCGTAAGGGTTGAGCTACTGACTTAGTTTTACTCTAAACATTTAAAGGTTTAATTCGAGTAAGTCTAAGGTCAGTGTTTCAGATATAGGTCAGCTTATTAAACATATTCTATTTACTCAGTATTAAGCGGAAGGTATAATCATATAGAGTGCGCTGAGTAATTTGTTGTTCAATGAGTTCTTAACAGACAATGTTTTATAAGCACATAAGTCAATGTCAAACATGTTATCAGCATTTGATTCAGTCAATAAGATTTATAAGTATAAAACATAGCTGATTTAATTGAAGATACGTAAAGACTCAGTACACAGTAACATATATCATAACTCAGGAGTAGGAATAAAAGATGTAGATATGATATATTGATAGTGATCAGTGTTTACACAACAAAACTTATAGATAAGGCATATAGATTAAATCTGACTTAGTCTATACTGAGCTAGCCTATCTATTTCTTTTTCTTGTATTGAGACTGACTTCGCTCATGCTGAGCTCTAGCTACTTTATCTTTCTCCCCCGTTTTGTCAGCATCAGGAGGAGGAAGTTTGAAAGCATCAGTTAAGACAGCTCGAGTCAGTTCTTTAGACAGCTCTTTAAGTTTGTTAGAGCTTTCATTGACGCTGTCAAAGATTGCAACTCCATCAGTTGATACCTCTGCGGGTATGTTGAGGTCAGCAGCACTGAGCATATTGACGCTAAACGCTTGAGCTTTGCCTTGCCAGATGAGAGCTTTAGTAAGACCAGCAAAGATTTGGTGAAAGGTCTTCAAAAGAGCTGTGTCGTAATACTGACGTTGAATATTGTTATGACGAATGTGGTTGAAAGTTTGATGTATGATAGACTGCATCTCATTCTGTTTCAATGCGTCAGTATCCATCTCTTGCTTATTCAGATTAAGCAAGCGAATAGCCTCACCTATTTGCTCTATTGAGCACTGATTGTAAGAGACCATTTGCTCATTTGTCTTAAGTTGCTCGGTGTGGAGCTGAGCAAAAAGCATATTTACTTCAGATGAGGTGGCATAGTCGGTGTTTACAGCTGACAATTTCTGAACTTGTTGTTGTAAAGAGTTCAAGTGTTGCACGGTTGTCAGCTGGATCTCAGCCAGCTTGGCTACTGAATCCTGCTTAGCTTGCTGTGCTTGAAAAGATATGATGACGTTCAGCAAGTCCTTGAGTCCCTTAACTTCGTTGAGAAGTTGAGTGACCTGGGAGAGCTGAGTAGTCTCAATAGATGAAGACCCAGCAGCAGGAGGAGTGGAATGTTGAAGGTCTCTGATCAACGCTTGAACTGAGTCAATGAGCTTTTTGCCGGACTCAGTAGCATTCATATAGCTTTGAGAGCCTTCAGGGACATCAGTGTGACCGGAAGGAAGAGGAGTGAAAGGAGTTACATGGTCAGTGACTGGAATAGCATTCTCAATCTGCACTTGAGTTTTAGGTATAGTTGATTGATCGGCAGAGAGTTGAGTTGGAGAAGTGGTAATCCGAATACTGTCTGTGCTGACGGCAGAAGTGTGTGGAGTCAGCACCATGCTTGAAGAAATGGCATGAACAGTAATCGGCTCAACCTGACTGGTTGAGGTGGCGGAAGCATTTTGGTCGGCATGTTCCTGTTGAGAAGAAACAGAGGCTTGCTTTTCTAATGGCGCCGATGTAGTGGAAGTTTGTTGGCGTTTGAAGAATTTTAGCTTTACTGAGGAGGGGTCCTTGGTTGTCTTTGAGATGACAAAGTCAGGAAGAGTTGGTGGTGGAACAAAATCTTCACTGACAGGCTTCTCACTGGCCTTAACCAACTTTCTTCTTCTACGAGGTGGAGTGACAGTTTGAGTAGGGTCTCCTGAGTGAGAAGGAGAAGATTCGTGTTGCTCATCATGAGGCTGGTCAGCTTGTTCTTGGACTGGATCAACATTGTGTTGATCATGTACTTGCTCATCTCCAGCAGCAAACCCAGCATTGGCCTGCTCAGTCTCATGTTCACTTGTTGTCTCCTCAGAGTCCTCAGCGTCATCCTGACCGCTGGCCTCTTCTTCTTCGTTTTCTGTACTGTCACCATCAAGTTCTTCCTCAACTTGTGAGATGAAATGATCATCCAGTTGTACCTCGTGTTCTTCGGACTCAGCTACACTGCCTTGACATTGGGTGAAGTGAGAGTCACCCGGTACTACAAAGTCAGTAGGTATGGCATTGAGGGGAGTCAGTGTAGAAGGTTTCTGCTTCTTCTGAGGATGCTCAGCAGTTTCCTCAGTTCCAGGCTCACCTTGCCTGCTTCGTTTCTCAGCTGACTTACCAACTGACTTCTGCCTTTTTGCTGGAGACTCAACATTTTTGGAAGGAGTCTCTTCAGTTTTCCTTTTGCGGGAAGCTGGGGCCTTAGTCCTTCGCCCTTTCTTTGGATCAGTAGTTCCCTCAGCTTGTCCAGCAGCAGCAGCAGTTTTACCTTTCTTCAAAGGCTGTCCAAACTTTAGTGCTCTCAGCGAGGCCACTGTGATCTCAGTTCCTCGAGTCTTGTCCTCACCTTCGAGGTCAACTTTATGGTCGATGAGGATTCTTGTGATGATTGATCCTAGCCTCAGCGTGCCAATACTTCGAAGGAAACCAGCAACAAGAAAGACTGGCATATTGATGGGAGTGTACGTCAGCATATGCCATATAAAGCATTGCTCGAAGTTAGTTGCTGATGTAGTGCAGTTGATCTTTGGGTAGATGAAGTAGGTCAGCAAGTAATGAGCCATCTTCTGGTGCTGACCCATAGATGAAGCTGAGACTTCTCCTGAGTGGCCCTCAGGTTTGCAGAAGTTTTGTTCATACCCAGTGCCATCCTGATCTCCAGATCTTCTCAGCCTTGCTCCCTCAGTTTTTAATTTGAGAAGATTTCCTAAGTAGAGAGGGTTGATGAAGATGGTTTTCTCTTTAACCACTGTGCACAGATAGTCAGTGTTGTCATTTGCAACGCGGAGGTTGTGGTAAAACTCCCTTACCAGGTCAGGATAGGTTTCATCCCTAACCGAAAACAGCTCTGTCCAGCCGTTTTGTGAAATCCACTCGCAGAAGGGTTGTTCGTTTTGTATGAAGTTTTCTGATACCCATCTTGAGGGTTCAACTTTCCATTCATGGACATTTTCAAAAACCTTTGAGTAGGTCCTGACCTTTACAGGCTTTTCCTGACCAGCTCTTCATTTGCTGGGTGTTGGAGGATTCCCTGTAGGTTCATCGGAGTTGGACTTTTGGTGGCCGGCACCGGAGATGTTGTAGGAAACCTTAGTCATAGTTTTAGGATGGGAAAGCTTCAATGGATTTTTAGAGAGAAGGAATTTCTTTGCTTGAGAGTTCGATAAGCGTAAAGAATAAAAATGGGGAAATACCCATTATTTATAGAGGTGATGTGTGGTGTGGATCTAATCGAATCCATGTGTCAGTTTTGCCTTGGGATTTTGAATCGACAAAGATCCTGGCATTTATGACACATACGGCGTATACGTCATCCTAGGGCTATACGCGTGCTATTGCATTTATTCTAACGGATCTAACACTCAGCGTTTAGAATACTAATCGTTTGATATTCTGAGTGGTCAGTACTGCATAAAGGGATGATTTCTAAGTTTAAGTTTAAACTAACTTACTCAGTGTGCAAGTTTACTCAGTATTTGATGTTCAATCAATTTCTATGAGTTACTCAGCAAAACCAATCATTCAGCATAGTAATTCACTCAGCATGCATATTCATTTAGTACAAGAATTTACTGAAGAGGATTAAACATACCGATAGCTTCTCTCAGTATGCTGAACTGCTCACGAGCCAGTGGCTTCGTGAAGATATCCACAAGCTGTTCGTCCGTTGGGACAAAGGTCAGCTTGATCTCACCTTTGAGTACATGGTCTCTAATGAAGTGACGTCTGATGCTGACATGCTTCATTCTGCTGTGTTGAATTGGGTTCTTTGAAAGATCAATTGCACTTTTGTTGTCACATTTGACTTCAATTGTCTTCGTTTGAACACCATAGTCTTCAAGCTGTTGCTTAATCCATAGGACTTGAGCAACACAATGACCAGCAGCAATGTACTCAGCTTCAGTGGTAGACAAGGCTACTGACGCCTGCTTTTTGCTGAACCAGGATACAAGACAGCTTCCCAAGAAGTGACATCCTCCAGAGGTGCTTTTACGTTCCAGCTTATCCCGTCCATAGTCAGCGTCAGTGTATCCGATGAGTGTAAAGTCATGAGGATTTGGATACCATAAACCTGCGTTCACTGAGCTTTGCAAATATCTAAGGATTCTTTTTACAGCAATGTAATGAGATTCCTTAGGGTTAGATTGATATCTAGCACAGTAGCATACTGAAAACTGAATGTCCGGTCTACTGGCTGTTAAGTAAAGTAGAGAGCCTATCATACCTCGATATAATTTGCTGTCTACTGACTTACCATTCTCGTCAGCGCAGAGGACAGTGTCAGTGCCCATAGGAGTGGATATTGGCTTGCAATTCTCCAAGTCATATTTCTTTAATATCTCCTTGGCATATTTGGCTTGACTGATGAATATGCCATTCTTTCCTTGTTTAATTTGAAGACCGAGGAAGAAGTTGAGTTCTCCCATCATGGACATTTCAAACTCAGTCTGCATTTGTTTGCTAAACTCCTTGCACATTGATTCGTTAGTTGCACCAAATATTATATCATCAACATAAATTTGGGCCAGCAGGGTATCTTTACCCTTTCTCTTAATGAATAAGGTTGTATCAGCTTTGCCCCTGACATAATTTCTAGTCAGCAGGAAACTGGTCAGCTTCTCATACCAAGCACGTGGTGCTTGCTTGAGGCCGTACATAGCCTTTTTGAGTTTGTAAACATGGTTTGGGAACTTAGGGTCCTCAAAACCTGGAGGTTGATTAACATAAACCTCCTCGTTTATAACTCCATTAAGAAATGCACTTTTGACATCCATTTGGAATAATTTAAAGTTCATGTAAGATGCATATGCACATAGAATTCTAATTGCCTCTAGCCTTGCCACTGGGGCGAAGGTCTCACTGTAGTCTATACCTTCTTGCTGACTGTAGCCCTGAGCTACAAGCCTTGCTTTGTTCCTGACTACATTTCCTTGTTCATCCATCTTGTTCCTGAAGACCCATCTTGTTCCAATGGTCTTTTGACTCTTTGGATGAGGCACTAGCTCCCATACATCGTTTCTTCTGAATTGATCGAGCTCCTCTTGCATTGCGTTCATCCAGAATTCATCGTACTCAGCTTCAGCGAAATTCTTCGGTTCTTGAACTGAGACGAAAGCAACATTGCTGAGGTACTTCCTGAGTTGATTCCTCGTCATTAGGGTATTCCCAGCAGAATCAAGGATCGCACTCTTTGAGTGCCCTCTTGGGATCCTTATCTCTTTAGGTAGATTCATGTCTTGTGATGTCTGTGTTTCAACAATCTCTGCAGAAGTAGATGGGTCAGTAAAAGTAATCTTAGGTTCACTCTTACTCTTGGTCAGCCTTTTCGTGAATGACTCAGTAGCTGGTTCTTGGTCAGCAGTGGTTACTGAGTGTGGATCATCTTCGGTCAGCGGCTGGTATCTACCTGCAGGGTTAGTTTCATCAAACTCTACTTGTACTGACTCTTCTAAAACTTGAGTTCGCTTATTAAAAACTCTGTATGCTTTGCTGTTTGTTGAGTAGCCCAAAAAGATAGCCTCATCAGCTTTTGAATCAAACTTTGCTAAGCTATCTTTGGTATTTAAAATAAAACATCTACAGCCAAAGGCACGAAAGTATCCAATATTGGGCTTTCGTCCTTTCCAAAGTTCATAGGGGGTTTTCTTGAGTATAGGTCTAACTAGAGCCCTATTAAGAATATAGCACGCTGTGTTAACAGCCTCTCCCCAAAAATACTTTGGAAGCCTATGCTCATCCAGCATTGTCCTGGCTATTTCAACCAGAGTTCTGTTCTTCCTTTCTACAACCCCATTTTGCTGAGGTGTTCTAGGAGCAGAAAAATTATGGTCAATGCCGCTGGCTTCACAGAATTCAACAAACTTTTGGTTTTTGAATTCTCCACCATTATCACTACGGATGTGAGATAATTTTAGGTCTTTTTCATTTTCAATTTTTCTAACCAAATTTGAAAATGTCTCAAAGGTTTCATCCTTGCTGGTCAGCAAGATGACCCACGTATACCGAGAGAAGTCATCTACAATGACCAAGGAAAATCTTCTTCCACCCAGACTCAGCGGCTGGACTGGACCAAAGAGATCCAAGTGTAGTAACTCTAACGGACGCTTAGTTGAGACAATATTTTTGCTGTGAAAAGATTGTTTGGTTTGTTTTCCAGCTTGGCAAGCGTGGCATAATTGATCTTTTTCAAATTTAAGTTCGGGCAGTCCCTCAACCAATTGCTTTCTTGCTAATTTGGCCAGGAGGTCCATGCTTACATGACCAAGTCTCCTGTGCCATAGCCAGGAATTCTCTTCCTTTGATACTAAGCACACAGTTTTTGAAAACTTTTTCTCTAAGTCTAGCATAAAGACATTATCTACTCGAGGGGCAGTTAATATTAACTCATTTATTTTACCCTCGTATATTTTACATCCAGTAGCATCAAATATAACTTTTCTCCCATTGTCACATAGCTGAGCTACGCTGAGTAAGTTATATTTGAGTCCGCTGACTAGGGAGACAAATTCAATAGTAGGATTACCTCCGATGGTTCCTGACCCTACTATCTTACCCTTCTTGTTGTCTCCAAAACTTACGCTCCCTCCTCGTATTTCATTTTATGGCGACATACATGAACAGTATGGCCATTCTTTCCACAGAAGTCACAGCTGACCTTCTGTTTAGGATGTTTCACTGACTTGTCAGCACCCCAGTGCTGAGCGTGCTAGCACACCTTAGTGGTGTGTCCTAACTTCCCACAAAAGTCACACTGGACTTTTCGCTGGGGATTCCATCTCTGCTGAGTACCTTGGTACTGAGTTCTCAGAGGACTATTTATTTTATTTGGAACCTTTAGTTGGTTCTGGATAGTTGTGACGTCCTTTCTCAGTTTCTTTGAAACTGACTGGACTTCAGAGATAGACTCATGTATGATCTTCATGTTATCATGCAGAGTTGTATTGTCCTGAAGAAGGAATCTGAGGTCACTCAGTTTGACCTCTTCCACTTCGTCACAACGCCTGCTGAGTGCTCTAACTTTTTTATTACACTTCTTAACAAGTGTGTAGAGATCACTCAGGGCATTAACCATATCGTTTCTGAGCTGGGGAAGAGAAATTACCTCATTTGATTGCTCCTCGTCATCTGATGCGACGGATAGGTCAGCATGCTCAGAGACGCATGGCTCAGCAAGTTCGTCAGCCATGAAGCATATCTTCGCTGACTCGGTGGCCTCAGTTTCTGTGGATGAAGACTCATCACTGTCACTCCATGTAGCCACCATTGCCTTTTTGCCACTCTTCTTGTCTTTCCTCAGTGTGGGGCAGCTTGACTTAATATGGCTGGTTTGATGGCACTCAAAGCATGTAATGGGCTTTGAGCTATCCTTTTTGTATTTGTTGTCGCTTGAGTCAGCTTTATACTTATCAAACTTTCTGTAAGGCTTCTTAGAGTATTTGTCATTTTTCCTGAATAGACTTTTCATCTTCCTTGTGAACATAGCCATCTCCTCATCATCAGTTGAGCTCCCGTCAGTGGAGTCAGCTTTCATGACAAGGGATTTCTGCTTCTTGTCTTCAGATTTTTCCTTCACCTCGAAGTTCTTCATAGATATCTCATGGGTCAGCAATGAACCGATGAGTTCGTCATATTTGTAGGTGGTTAAATCCTGAGCTTCCTCAACTGCTGTCTTCTTTGCTTGCCAATCTTTAGGAAGACTCATGAGTATCTTTTTAACTTGTTCTTCCTCAGTGAAGATTTTTCCAAGTCTCTTGAGCTCATTAATGATGTTGGTGAACCTTGCATTCATATCTGAAATGCCCTCACCATTGTTCATCTCGAACAGCTCGTACAGTCTCATCTGCTGATTTACCTTGGACTCCTTTACTTTATTTGTTCCCTCGTAGGTGACTTCCAGCTTTTTCCAGATCTCTTGTGCCGACTCACAACCTGAGATTTTGTTATATTCTGCAGCATCGAGCGCACAGTGAAGCATATTGATAGCCGAAGCATGGTTTTGGAGCTTCTTAAGATCATCCTCTGTCCATTTGGCCTCAGCTTTTACAACTGTTTGGCCAGCCACAACTTCGACAGGTACAAATGGGCCTTGGACTATAGATAGCCAGGCACTCATGTTTGTAGCCTGAATGAAGTTTTTCATCCTATTCTTCCAGAAGGTATAGTTTGACCCAAAGAATAGGAGAGGCCTAGTAATGGACAGCCCCTCAGGCAGTATTTGAGTTGTTTGGTTTCCAGGGAGAAACCGAGTGCTGTTTTCGCCCATGGTAGGGATCAGCTCAAGGTTGTTAGACCTTTTACAGTGAGCTTTTAAGCTTTGATACCACTTGTTGGTCCCTTGTAAGGTTGCAAGTATAGTTCCAAGGGGGGGTTAGGAACTATTTAAACTTTTTTCGCAATTAGGGCAGACTTCTTCTTTTTTTCTAAGGAAAAAGGTTTTAACAGCGGCGCTGAGTAAACAGCAAGATACTGGCTTAGTCAACTAGTGACTAGGTCAGTTTCTTAGCTTGAGTCAGGAGATAACACTTAGAGTCTATTCCTGAGCTCAGACGTTTAACGCGCACAACTCAACTTGACCTCTTTACTTGGTCAGTTTTAAGCAAGCAATATAAATAAGGAGTTAAAGGTAAGAAATACTTTACTCAACAAATTTATCCAGGTTCGGCTTCTTCTAAGCCTACGTCCTGTCCCCGGAACACGTTTCGAGATTTCGAATCCTCTACTGAGCTCTTTAAAGGTAGAGCCTCAAACCTTTTACAATCTTAGCAACTGAGTATAACAAGAGTACCTTCCTCTATACATCTACTCAGTCCTAATCTCTCACTGAGTACTATAACCAAGTACTCAGCCTCTCCTTTCTAATCTCTAGAAATGATAAGTGTTTTGTCCTATACAAAGATTTGCTAAGACACTTTAGACGATTGAAATAATCACTCTAGACTTTTACACAAATGTATGAATTGTAGTGTAAGATTTGCTTTGCTTCTTTGCTTGCAGAACTTGTGTAGAAATTTGGTCAGCGTAATGGCTTGATCAAGTTCTGTATCGAGTGAAGCTTCTGATGGCACTATTTATAGAGACGTCTGGGCATCGGTCATTTCGAATTTTGAAATAACCGTTGGAGGGAAACGGCTATCTGTCGTTGTCATCCTTACTTGCTCAGAGCTCTCGGCCAATCAGAATTGTGTATCTTCTGTCCTCGGTCAGCTCAGCAGACTGTCTCTCCTTTTATGGTAAAGTCAACTGGACAGCATACTGTGTCGTCTGAACTTTACCCAAAGTAGAAATACTTTGTCTGGAAGTTTTCATTTGCCAGCTGCTGTCTTGTACGCTTTGTCGAGACTACTCAGCAGCTTCATCTTGAAGTTGTTCCCGAAGGTCTTCTAGATCCTTCTCTTGCTGAGTTGCGTTTTGTCCAAAGCGACAACGTTTTAACAAACGCGGGCCGAGTTGTACTGAGTTGTTTGACTTGGGCTTTAACACTTGTATTGGGCTTGGGCCTTTTAATTCTTGTGTCTTATAAACAATTTAACTCAACATTGAACAAACACATTAGTGTAATAAATCAAAGCATTTAAACTTAGTGTGTTTAGAATATGTATTTCAATTATACTTAAACAATTTTGTCAAATCAAAATTATGTGGAAAGGTGTTTCAACAAAAAATAGCAAAGAGAAATGGTTTTACATTACGACAGACAAAAATAGACTCTCATGAACAAAGAAAAGTATAACAGTCTCGCCTAATACCATATAGATATTATCATGTTTGGTCCAAGTCCCATTTGATGGACCTCACAACTTTCGAAACACAATCCACAATATATGGCAGTCCTATCCTCCTATTGGAAATTCAGTTCACTCCTATCCTATAGTCATCCCCTAACATAGCATGACTAAAACACGATCACCCGAACCTCTAAAAAAACGTAATACAATTGACACTTTAGCAAGTCCTTAAAAGAAAATCTGTTAAGACTAGTTCATTGAATCCCACTTCAGGAATTTAAAGTGCAGCCTTGCAATGGCATCTTCAACCAATGGATTTAGATAAAAATAGCACAGAGAAATGGTTTTACATTACGACAGACAAAAATAGACTCTCATGAACAAAGAAAAGTATAACAGTCTCGCCTAATACCATATAGATATTATCATGTTTGGTCCAAGTCCCATTTCATGGACCTCACAACTTTCGAAACACAATCCACAATATATGGCAGTTTGATGCGCGTTTTACGTATACGTGCATGTGAGGGCAAGTGTACCTTAGTCGTGTATCAAGTAATAAAGTGAAAGTAGAGTATCGTTCCCACGAGGATGGTGATTATAAGTACTAATCTCTTTGCTTACTATCTATTATTTAAACAACCGAAATGTAGAGTTTGTTGGACAACCAAACTAAGACTTAAGCAAGAAATGAAATAAAAATTACACAAATTAAGTGAGAGATTACTTATAATAAAAGAAACTAAGGCTTCTAGCTTCACTTAACCTCTTTGCTTGGTAATAACACTTAACCTCTTTTAAGTTATTTTATCCTTTTTAAGATGGCGATTTTTCTTATTAACTAATAGTTCTCGAGATCGGTTCTAAACTCTCGACTAATTACTTTCCCTTGGTCCGGCTCAAGTAATTAATCAAGAGAAGCATTAAGTTTTCTTATTTCCAAACCTTCGATTTATTACTTTCCCTTGGTCCGGCTCAAGTAATAAATCTAAGATTTGTAACAAGATTAAATCTAAACCTTTTTAACTTACTTTACCTTGGTCCGGCTAAAGTGATTACTTAAGATTCAAGAAAAACCGCTCGAGTAATTAGTTCTAAACTTTCGATTAATTACTTTCCCTTGGCCTGGCTCAAGTAATTAATCCAAAGAAGCATTAAGTTTTCTTATTTCCAAACCTTCGATTTATTACTTTCCCTTGGTCCGGCTCAAGCAATAAATTAAAGATTTGTAATAAGATTCATGAAAAACCTTGGAAAACCAATAAGCCATACTAAATGGTCATTAGGTCCAACTTATGAATTTCGATTAATCAATCTAATTGCGGTCAATATAAACGATTAATTATATTCAAGTAGAGAGTTGGCCCATCTCCTACAAGCATTAAGAATCATAAGTTAGTTCTTAAAAGGGATAAAGATAACTTAAATAGGTTAAACATAATTACCACATAATTAAGGTTAAGATCCGCTTTTAGCCTTAGTTAAGGAGGTTTTAGCCCATGATTAGATTAAAACACACCTTAGAAATATAGATAATAGAGTTCATATTAATAAAAGAGATTAAAGTTTAGAAGAAACCGTAGTGACGATTACCGAACGAACTTCTTCGGTAACTTGAAACTTACTTTTATTAGATGAACTTTTGCACAAACAACACTCTAACAACAATAAGAACACCACAAACAACTGATTCTTAAGGATAAGAATCAACAAAATAACATTATAGAGGGAAGAATTAAGCCTAAGCTTGGTGTGTCTTCAAATGGCACACAAGGCCTCCTTTTATAGTAAAATGGCACACAAAATTCCAAAGACCAAGTCATCCTTATGGCCTCCCACTCCTTATCATCTGAATTTAGCATTTAAGAGAGCATGGGGGAAGATTTTAATAATTTAGGAGTTGAATTGTCAAAGGAATCTTAGGCTTCAACATATTCATCAACTTTGGATAATTTTCTGGGCCTGATGCACTTCGAATTTGGAGATGATTATTGTTAGACATTTTTTCATCTTTCTCTTAGCTTTCAAACTCATTTTGAATCGCCTCAATCCGAGTCCGTATGAGGGAGATAAGTTGAAAATACGAAAATGTGTCAAATCTGTCATAGTGTGAACAATTGGACTTTATTTTACAGCACCTATCCGCGACGAAGTGCACGCTGGGTGTCACTAAAACTCCTTTTTCTGGTCCCTTTTACTCCCGAGTTGCCGCCTTAAGCCCCGACTTGGTTATTTGTGCCGAAAACCTTGCGAAAGTGCCTAGAAAATACACAAATTGGCTTAGATACATAAAATGAAGAAAATATACAAAAACCATTATTAAAATTTATTAAAATGGTACAAAATAACTAGTAATTAAATACTAAAATGCTATAAATTACGACGATAACACAGTCATATCCTCCTATTGGAGATTCAGTTCACTGCTATCCTATTGTCATCCCCTAACCTAGCATGACTAAAACACGATCACCCGAACCTCTAAAAAAACGTAATACAATTGACATTTTAGCAAGTCCTTAAAAGCAAATCTGTTAAGACTAGTTCATTGAATCCCACTTCAGGAATTTAAAGTGCAGCCTTGCAATGGCATCTTCAACCAATGGATTTAGATAAAAATAGCAAAGAGAAATGGTTTTACATTACGACAGACAAAAATAGACTCTCATGAACAAAGAAAAGTATAACAGTCTCGCCTAATACCATATAGATATTATCATGTTTGGTCCAAGTCCCATTTCATGGACCTCACAACTTTCGAAACACAATCCACAATATATGGCAGTCCTATTCTCCTATTGGAGATTCAGTTCACTCCTATCCTATTGTCATCCTCTAACCTAGCATGACTAAAACACGATCACCCGAACCTCTAAAAAAACGTAATACAATTGACACTTTAGCAAGTCCTTAAAAGCAAATCTGTTAAGACTAGTTCATTGAATCCCACTTCAGGAATTTAAAGTGCAGCCTTGCAATGGCATCTTCAACCAATGGATTTAGATAAAAATAGCAAAGGGAAATGGTTTTACATTACGACAGACAAAAATAGACTCTCATGAACAAAGAAAAGTATAACAGTCTCGCCTAATACCATATAGATATTATCATGTTTGGTCCAAGTCCCATTTCATGGACCTCACAACTTTCGAAACACAATCCACAATATATGGCAGTCCTATCCTCCTATTGGAGATTCAGTTCACTCCTATCCTATTGTCATCTCATAACATAGCATGAATAAAACATGATCACCCGAACCTCTAAAAAAACGTAATACAATTGACACTTTAGCAAGTCCTTAAAAGCAAATCTGTTAAGACTAGTTCATTGAATCCCACTTCAGGAATTTAAAGTGCAGCCTTGCAATGGCATCTTCAACCAATGGATTTAGATAAAAATAGCAAAGAGAAATGGTTTTACATTACGACAGACAAAAATAGACTCTCATGAACAAAGAAAAGTATAACAGTCTCGCCTAATACCATATAGATATTATCCTGTTTGGTCCAAGTCCCATTTCATGGACTTCACAACTTTCGAAACACAATCGATAATATATGGCAGTCCTATCCTCCTATTGGAGATTCAGTTCACTCCTATCCTATTGTCATCCCCTAACATAGCATGACTAAAACACGATCACCCGAACCTCTAAAAAAACGTAATACAATTAACGATGAATATCAAGTGTAGACAAAGCCAACAAAATCATACCTGTGTGGCGAACTTCTCAAAACCTCTCAATCCATAGTTCTAATCAAGTGAAAGATCCCCAAGCTCACTAATAAGTATCTTCAATAGTTCACCTTTTCCAGCATCAAGCGAACGATGCTCCACAGGAGCAGGCTCCTCAATTTTTACTCGCTTAGTAGGACGGCCATCCTCCACATCCACAGAAGAACCCAATTTGCGTTTGCGCACTGCTGGCACCTCCGACACCGTCATGCGTTCCAAACCCTCAGTTCGCCCAACCATTTTCGAAAGAGAATCCCTGATAATCCCAAAGTTAATTACCTACTTTAAGTGGGTAGTGATCTGATCTGTTCTCTTCTCTTCTCCAATTCGATCGATGAATCGGTTCCTTTTGCGCCCTTGGGGTTTTCTATTTGATTGTATCGAAAGGCCCAATGAATTGGGATTTCCCTATTGGGCCAGGTCATTTCGGGGATACTGAGCCTGCTCTACATGGAAATGAATTTTTAATTGAAGGTAAGGTAATTAGTAGGATGACCAAATTGATGGGCAAATGAATTTGGTCTTTACATGGAAATGAATTTTTAATTGAAGGTAAGGTAATTAGTAGGATGACCAAATTGATGGGCAAATGAATTTGGTCATTCACCGTGAATGACCAAATTCATTTAGTCGTTACGTTCATATCACCACTTTAAAATGCCTAATTGAGCCCTTGATCAGAGTATAAATATGTCCATTTATGAATGAGCAAGCACTCAATGTATAACCATAAAAATTTACAGCTCAATGTCTATAAAAACTACAAATTTTAGGGGTTTCAAGATGCTTTAATCCACAATTTATAGCAGATATAAAATTGCTACTCATAAATTATAACAATGAGAGAACAGTTACCGGGTAACAATGAGACTTGGCTATCTCCTTTGCCCCTTTAAGATAATCCTTAGCTGTCTTCATCCCGTAACCATCATCCCACCACACTTCCAACCAAATCTTCTGGAACTTCATCTTTCACCCATTTCCCCTCTACTCTTGACTTTAATTTCCCATTTCCTCCATCAATCAGAACATTACTCTCCTCTTCCTTTGTAGGGCTGCCATCAACTAGAGCTCCAGTCTTCTCTATCTGTCCACTGATTGAATTAGATGAAAGCACTGAATCACTACCGCGAAAACCCTAACTGTAGCTTAATTTCTAAATGCTTCGACACTGACGCCATTCGAAGCATTGAACCTAATACTGGTTTCAAGTATTAATTTAGAAAATTGGGAAGAATTACATGACAGAACCTGAAACCTTTTATGTATAAGCTTTAATCACATTCCAAGAGTCGCCATTGAAACGCATTGAGGACCCTTTAGTTGAAATTCGGCAATTAGAATTCCTTTCAAGAAGGGAAAAAAGCAAACCCAGTTAGAATGTCCCCGAAATCACTCCAACTGAAATACTCGCACTCTTTTTTTATTTTTGGAGCAAACCATGACGCAAAATTAGACGCACATCTTCTACAATACTACTATTTTAGGATGGAGACAATGAATATTTGGTTAACCCAAACTTTCAAAATGTCTCCATAGTCTTCTAAATTTATATAAAAAAGTAAGATGCATAGTAAAGATATGTTGAATGCACCTTAAAAAAAAAAAAAATCACCAAAATTAAAATTGAGAGGTACGTGGTTCTAGACAAGTTTTAAAGTTGAGCAAGTAAGAATTTTACTTTTAATCTATTCTTTGAATTGTGTAATAATATTTTAAGGCACGTGCAACGCTTCTTCTGCGTGTAGCTTACTTCTTCTTTTTTTTCAACCCACTGATTAGTTGATTACATTTTACGTAAGCTTAGGAGGCTAATATAATATTTTATACAAGTTCACACGCTATCAAAACACTTTAAAACTTTAAAGGGTCAATCTAACTTTTTGAACAAGTTCAAGGGGTAAATGATATATTAACACTTTTTTAATTTATTTTTGCTAAAAGCAATTGTATTAATATTTTTAAACTAAATAATTTTAAAAAAAAAAATGAAATAATCAATTAATAATCAGACTCTAAGGCAGTACAAGCAAAAGGACCGATGTGTACCCACTCTCCGCGATCAGACACCGACCCAGCTGTCCGAGCTAAAACATGGGCAGTTTGCTTCGCTAATCCTCTAAGGCCCTGTTCTTATTAACTTAATTTCAGCAAAAGTAAGTTCAGTTAAGTTAAGTTAAGTTCAGTTCAGTTCAGCCGCATTCAGTTCAGTTCAGTTCATTTAATTTCAATAATTATTATTATTACTTATAATTATAATTATTTATATATATAATTTATAATTTAATATTATTTACATGTAATTCAACTTTATTTATTATAATTATAATTATTTACATATAATTTATTATAATTTATTATAATTTATAATTTAGTATTATTTATATATAATTTATTGTAATTTAGTATTATTTATATTCATCATGATTTGTTATAATGAATTGAGCAGTTATCAATGCTCTGTGTTAAAGAATCGCTATCACCTAAAATTAGCTCTAGCGATGAACTATTGGATAAGGGGCCGCAGTAATGCGTTGACCAAGACTTGGCAGTCAGATTCAGCGATAATGTTCCTTCAATTGTTCCTCTGAATCTAGAGCATGGTTTCTCGGCAAGTTAGTGCTTCTACCATGAATGGGTCTGAGCCGATTCTGCTGCATCCATTTCCTGCTGCTACGAAGCCCTAAACGCTCCGCGCTACATAGCTGTATCCCATCAGTCTTGTCTCCGGGAATATAAACGCATCAAAATTAACCTTTGTTAAGCCAGCTGCTGGCCGTGTCCAACAAACAGATGTTGTGGTAGACGAAGTTGATGCTCTACGGGTTTGTGCCGCCTGTCAATTGGAGTGCAAAGAATGCGTCGATGAGTAAAGCAATAAAGCCGTCGACCCGTGTTGATTCCATACCATGTCATTTCTGTTAGCCCAAAGGACCCAATAAATAGTAGATGCTAGCCTTTGTAGCTCGATCGATTTTGCTACCAAGACATAAATCCAGAAATCTGATATACTGCTAAATTGGTTACTCATATCACCATTTTGCCCAAACTTGTCGATATTGCAGCGCAGCCAAGGATTAGTCTATTACATTTTACATAAGCTTAGGAGGCTAATATAATATTTTATACAAGTTCACACGCTATCAAGGGATAAATGATATATTAACACTTTTTTAATTTATTTTTGCTAAAAGCAATTGTATTAATATTTTTAAACTAAATAATTTAATAAAAAAATGAAATAATCAATTAATAATCAGACTCTAAGGCAGTACAAGCAAAAGGACCGATGTGTACCCACTCTCCGCGATTAGACACCGACCCAGCTGTCCGAGCTAAAACATGGGCAGTTTGCTTCGCTAATCCTCTAAGGCCATGTTCTTATTAACTTAATTTCAGCAAAAGTAAGTTCAGTTAAGTTAAGTTCAGTTCAGTTCAGTTCATTTTATTTCAATAATTATTATTATTACTTATAATTATAATTATTTATATATATATTTATAATTTAATGGGTCTGAGTCGATTCCGCTGCAACCATTTCCTGCTGATACGAAGCCCTCAACGCTCCGCGCTACGTAGCCGTATCCCATCAGTCCTATCTCCGAGAATATAGACGCATCAAAATTAACCTTTATTAAGCGAGTCGTTGGCTATGTCCAAGAAACAGATGTTGTGTTAAACGAAGTTGATGCTCTATGGGTTTGTGCCGCCTGCCAATTAGAGTGCAAAGAATGTGCCGATGAGTAAAGCAATAAAGCCATCGTGATGAGGACATCTTGTCCCTGGACACGGGGCGTGAGAGAGGACACGCGGAGCGTGAATCCGGGGCCGAGAGAGAGGAAGAAACCACGCGAGAAGGGGGTCACGTGGGCAATCCACGCGGGACGTGTTGTCTAGTACGCGGGGCGTGGATCAAGCCTTCGGAGAGAACCAGTTCCAGGAGCTCATGTACGCGGGGCGTGCCTCCTAATACGCGGGGCGTTCCTCCTCATACGCGGGGCGTGTCTCCTCAGGCGCGGGGCGTGCAAGACCACTTTCGGAGCATTCAAACTCAGAGACGCTTTCACGCGGGGCGTAGTACGTGACACGCGGGGCGTGTTTCAGCTGAAGAATACTTCCTCCCCAAGTTCTCCATACTTGGGACCACTCCCTATTTACAACTCTACCACTCCTTATTTACAAGCATGCCACCCCTTTACCATTAACCCTATTTTACCTTTTATCTTTGTATGTCAATTAGTTAGATAGTTTACCCTTTTTGTAATTTGCCAATTAGGTTTTTGAGATGCTATAAATTCATCTCTTTCTTTTTGTAATAGGTTAACTTTTATGAAATACAATTTATCATCTTCTTCCTTGTGAAGTTTGTTAAGGTTTTATCCTTCAACAATGGGGATTTCACTATTCCTATGGATTTAGTCCATGAATTAGGATCCACTCCTTCTAGTTTAGCTAGATAAGTTGTTAGCCTTTGTGAGTTTACGGTTTAAAACTCTCAGTGGATTCCGCGCTGCATCACATCGAATCGTGTTGATTCCATACCATGTCATTTCTGTTATCCCAAAGGACCCAACAAATAGTAGATGCTAGCCCCTGTAGCTCGATCGATTTTGCTGCCAAGACATAAATCCAGAAATCTGACATACTGCTAAATTGGTTACTCATATCACCAATTGGTGATTTTGCCCAAACTTGTCGTGCCACCCCGCAACCAACAAGCACCTGATAGTTATCCTCACCAACTGAATTGCAGATAGAACAAAGCGTGGGGACCTGAATGTGACGATATAGTAGCACAGCCAGGGATGGAAAACAACCCAACACCGCCCTCTAAACCAGATGACGTGCTTTTGGGATTGCCTTTAAAAGCCACAAACTCTGCCAGCTAACCGAACCAGGAGGAACGACGTTATTCATGTTATCACACTTCCTCCACGTTTGTGCACAAGTGTGATGAATTGAGTTTCATCACCTGATACTTATATACGTAAAAAAACTTATTTTTTAGTTCAAATTTAATCTAAATAGTTTTAATAATGTTTTTGAAATATATACACCAAAATTTATATATACTTGTGTATACTAATCATAAAAAATATATAGTATTTATTCTTTTAAATTTTTATTTTTTATTTTTTTATTTTTTAATGTAATATTTTAATACTAAAATTAATATTATTATGAATTTTCGATAACTCAAAAAAATCAAATTCTATTTGTTGATTCATAAAATTGATTAGAGATAGATAAAGATTACTTTTTATAATTTTGTATAGTTTTACTTCTATTTTAATAATTTTAGAAATATTTTTTTATTTATTTTTTAGTCAATAAATTTTACGTTACTAAACTAAAGTTCTATAATTATATAAAACTTAATAAATTAATTACTTAATATAGTAGAAATTATGATTATGTAGAAAAAAAAGAGAAAAAAACATAAAATAGGAAAAATATAATATGTTTATTATTAAAACATAGACTAAAGGGTAATTTTGGTATTTTAAATTTATTTTAATATAGTTTGACCATTCAATCAAACATAAGGACTAAGGAGTTGACGAAAACAAAAACTGAGGGACTATATAATTATTTATAAAAACAGATGGACTAACTAATGTATTAAGTAAAAACAGAAGTACCCTATAATTATTTACCCTATATTTCTCTTATAAATTAAAGTTACTATATTAATGCCAATTAAATTAACAATTTAAGTTATTTAAAAAAAATAATCAACTTCAGAATTTTTTATATATAAATTTTACCAAATTTTTCAGATTTGAATCAACGCATCTATCCCAAATTTATCATTGATAATTATGGAAAATATTACATACATAATCGAAAAAAGTATCTTTGTGTCGGATTTTAATAGATAGAGTTCCTTATATATTCCACCCCCTTCAAGTATATTGCTATTTACCACCCCCATATTGCTAGTTAACGCCTGCCTAATGGACAATTTTGCCCTTTTCATTTTTTTTCAAAAAATCAAATTTTTGTTATCTTCCGATAAAAAACTGGAATTCTGAAAATAATTGATGAGTTACAACTCGAGAATCCAGAAATGGATTATTACAAGTTGGAAAAATTGGGCGAGATACATTTTTTGTGAAAATATACCTTATTGAATGGTTTATCTCTTCCGATGAAAAGTGAAATTCTGAAAATAATTGATGAGTTACAACCCGAGAACCTCATAAATGTAGGATTACGAGTCGGAAAAATTGGACGATGTACACTTTTCACAAAATAAATTTTTTACGTTATGCGGTCACAATTTCCACCTGACAATGGCCAGACGGTCACCGTGACCACCTAGGGTAAAAAAAGCCATCTCGCTCTTCAATAAGCCATCTCGCTCGTCCTTTAACTCCCCACACTCCTTCTGAAACCTCTGCAATTCTTCTAGCAACAGCTTATTATCTCTATTCTTCCCCTCGATTTCGGTTTTCATTTTTTCTTCTCTAGATACTAAAATCTCTTCCAGTTGAGTTAAAAAGGAAGCTACCACCCCCGACATCGTCATACGTTCCAAACCCTCCCCAAGTTCGTCCAACCATTTTTGAAAGACAAAATGAATGACACAAACTGTGAACCTCTCTGATAATCCCAAAGTTACATCCTTTAAGTGGGTATTGATCTGTTCTCTTCTCCAATTCGATGAATCAGTTCCTTTTGCGACGATACTGAAACAAAATAGGCAATTGGCGACTGAGCCTGCTTTACATGGAAATGAATTTTTAATTGAAGGTAAGTGTAGACGAAGCCTACCTCGACAGGCTTTCACTCGCGGGAGGTTCGCCATGACTACTACGATGTTTTTTGGACTCGAGGTCTACTAGAAAAAACGACTAGCTCGGCAGGGCCGGTGTCGGAGAAAGAGTCGCCTCCCGGATTTTAGGTCCGAGAATGTTACTGAGATTCCTTACGGGAAGCAAATGGGTTCGGGAAGTTAGGTACGCTTGGGGAAGGTTTCTCGGCAAGCTAGTGCTTCTGCCATAAATGGGTCTGAGTCGATTCCGCTGCAACCATTTCCTGCTGCTACGAAGCCTTCAACGCTCCGCGCTACGTAGCCGTATCCCATCAGTCCTGTCTCCGAGAATATAGACGCATCAAAATTAACCTTTATTAAGCGAGTCGTTGGCTATGTCCAAGAAACAGATGTTGTGTTAGACGAAGTTGATGCTCTATGGGTTTGTGCCGCCTGCCAATTAGAGTGCAAAGAATGCGCCGATGAGTAAAGCAATAAAGCCATCGACTCGTGTTGATTCCATACCATGTCATTTCTGTTAACCCAAAGGACCCAACAAATAGTAGATGCTAGCCCATGTAGCTCGATCGATTTTGCTGCCAAGACATAAATCCAGAAATCTGACATACTGCTAAATTGGTTACTCATATCACCAATTGGTGATTTTGCCCAAACTTATCGTGCCACCCCGCAACCAACAAGCACCTGATAGTTATCCTCACCAACTGAATTGCAGATAGAACAAAGCGTGGGGACCTGAATGTGACGATATAGTAGCACAGCCAGGGATGGAAAACAACCCAACACCGCCCTCTAAACCAGATGACGTACTTTTGGGATTGCCTTTAAAAGCCACAAACTCTGCCAGCTAATCGAACCAGGAGGAACGACGTTATTCATGTTATCACACTTCCTCCACGTTTGTGCACAAGTGTGATGAATTGAGTTTCATCACCTGATACTTATATACGTAAAAAAACTTATTTTTTAGTTCAAATTTAATCTAAATAGTTTTAATGATGTTTTTGAAATATATACACCAAAATTTATATATACTTGTGTATACTAATCATAAAAAATATATAGTATTTATTCTTTTAAATTTTTATTTTTTATTTTTTTATTTTTTAATGTAATATTTTAATACTAAAATTAATATTATTATGAATTTTCGATAACTCAAAAAAATCAAATTCTATTTGTTGATTCATAAAATTGATTAGAGATAGATAAAGATTACTTTTTATAATTTTGTATAGTTTTACTTCTATTTTAATAATTAGAAATATTTTTTTATTTATTTTTTTAGTCAATAAATTTTACGTTACTAAACTAAAGTTCTATAATTATATAAAAATTAATAAATTAATTACTCAATATAGTAGAGATTATGATTATGTAGAAAAAAAAGAGAAAAAACATAAAATAGGAAAAATATAATATGTTTATTATTAAAACATAGACTAAAGGGTAATTTTGGTATTTTAAATTTATTTTAATATAGTTTGACCATTCACTCAAACATAAGGACTAAGGAGTTGACGAAAACAAAAACTGAGGGACTATATAATTATTTATAAAAACAGATGGACTAACTAATGTATTAAGTAAAAACAGAAGGACCCTATAATTATTTACCCTATATTTCTCTTATAAATTAAAGTTACTATATTAATGCCAATTAAATTAACAATTTAAGTTATTTAAAAAAAATAATCAACTTCAGAATTTTTTATATATAAATTTTACCAAATTTTTCAGATTTGAATCAACGCATCTATCCCAAATTTATCATTGATAACTATGGAAAATATTACATACATAATCGAAAAAAGTATCTTTGTGTCGGATTTTAATAGATAGAGTTCCTTATATATTCCACCCCCTTCAAGTATATTGCTATTTACCACCCCCATATTGCTAGTTATCGCCTGCCTAATGGACAATTTTGCCCTTTTCATTTTTTTTCAAAAATTCAAATTTTTGTTATCTTCCGATAAAAAACTGGAATTCTGAAAATAATTGATGAGTTACAACTCGAGAATCCAGAAATGGATTATTACAAGTTGGAAAAATTGGGCGAGATACATTTTTTGTGAAAATATACCTTATTGAATGGTTTATCTCTTCCAATGAAAAGTGAAATTCTGAAAATAATTGATGAGTTACAACCCGAGAACCTCATAAATGTAGGATTACGAGTCGGAAAAATTGGACGATGTACACTTTTCACAAAATAAATTTTTTACGCTATGCGGTCACAATTTCCACCTGACAATGGCCAAACGGTCATCGTGACCACCTAGGGTAAAAAAAAGCCATCTCGCTCTTCAATAAGCCATCTCGCTCGTCCCTTAACTCCCCACACTCCTTCTGAAACCTCTGCAATTCTTCTAGCAACAGCTTATTATCTCTATTCTTCCCCTCGATTTCGGTTTTCATTTTTTCTTCTCTAGATACTAAAATCTCTTCCAGTTGAGTAAAAAAGGAAGCTACCACCTCCGACATCGTCATACGTTCCAAACCATCCCCAAGTTCGTCCAACCATTTTTGAAAGACAAAATGAATGACACAAACTGTGAACCTCTCTGATAATCCCAAAGTTACCTCCTTTAAGTGTGTATTGATCTGTTCTCTTCTCCAATTCGATGAATCAGTTCCTTTTGTGACGATACTGAAGCAAAATAGGCAATTGGCGACTGAGCCTGCTTTACATGGAAATGAATTTTTAATTGAAGGTAAGTGTAGACGAAGCCTACCTCGACAGGCTTTCACCCGCGGGAGGTTCGCCATGACTACTACGGTGTTGTTTGGACTCGAGGTCTACTAGAGAAAACGACTAGCTCGGCAGGGCCGGTGTCGGAGAAAGAGTCGCCTCCCGGATTTTAGGTCCGAGATGTTACTGAGATTCCTTGCGGGAAGCAAATGGGTTCGGGAAGTTAGGTACGCTTGGGGAAGGTTAATATCTCCTCGAAAGGAAATATTAAGCACCCCCAAAATCGCCCGGTGAACCCACCGGCCTCCTACTTAACATTTCTAAATACAATCAGCCTATTAATAACTCTTTTAAGCTTTTTAAATTCGTTTTGAATATGATTTGTTTGGAAAAATTATTTTTTTATGTCATATTGCACAATTGTATACAAAAGAAAATAAACAACAAAATATTACAATCTCAAAAGCAATGACATAGGTACAAAATTAAATACAATTATATCCGGGCATTTCCGGGTATTCAATCCGCACAAAATAATATCCTCACACACTCATCAACCAAAATAAAAGGTTAGAAGCAAATAACATAGCTATACAATTAGTTATGGCGTAAAAATGGACAAAGGATTAAACTGAATAAACTTAAAAAGTTTATTCAGGGACCTAATTGAAAGAAAAAGGAAAACTTTAAATTAAGAACCAAAGTGAAAAAAATACAAAGTTTCAAAATAGAGATTAGAATGAATAAAATGTAAAGTTATAAATTAGGGACTAGAATGAATCAAACAAAAAGTTATTAGGAACCAGATTGAATAAAAATAAGGTTATTAGATTATGAATTAAAAGAGAATAGAAATAAAGTTATTAGGTTAGAAATAAAAATAAATAGAAAAGAAAGTTTTCTTATAACTATTGATACCTAAACGGCCGTGAGATAAAAATCAACAATAAAAAAAATAGAATAAGAAAAAGGGATAAACAATTAATATTTTACAATACCAAATATTAAATAATAGACATGATTTATCCCTCAGAAACCTTTACCTAGGTTGTGGGATGATAGAAAAAATCGCAAATATTGGAACACGAGTGATGAACGCAAAAAAAACTAGAATTTATTCGGAGTGGTTTGGTCCAATACTAGTGTATTTTCGTCCTATTTTTCGTCCTCTATTTTCTCTCCTCACAAAGCTGTGTCAAGAGCTGCTATTTATAGATGAAATTAGAGTTTCAGGGTTAATTTTGGAAATTTAAAAATATGCAGGGGCCTAAAGGGTTTTTACTCAAGTTTTGCGGATACCTAAATAAGAAAAAGGGGGGCGCATGCAGCTGACGCTGACCTAAATAAGAAAAGAGTTGATTTTGACTTTCTAACGATAGATTTTTCCGTGATCCATTTTCGATCATATTTCCAATCATCTATAAAAGGTTTTCATCATAGGGTCCCGACACCAGTGTCTACATTAAGGTAATTAGTAGGATTCTGATGGGCAAATGAATTATTTTATTTCAATAAAATCATTGAACGTTCATTTTTATTTCAACAAAGTCATCCTAGTCATTTCAGACAAAAGAAGTTACTGAAATGGATAAAAGTCACAACCACGTTAAAAATGACTTACTCTTATGTATGACATGACAACAAAAAATTAAAAATTGTATTTTTTTATTTCCTTAATTCAAGTTCTTAAAACTGTCACATGAAAACAAAAAATTATCTTTTATATGTCACGTAGCATACATATAGCTGTTATATAATTGTCATGTTATACATAAAAATAAGTTTTTTTTTTAATATAATTGTCACTATTTCGATGATTTTTTTTACTTGGATTGATTGGAATTATTTTATTGAAATAAAAAAAAATTCAATGATGCTATTAAAACAAAATGAATTTTAATTACATTTTTAAAATTGATACCAAAATGTATAACCACTTTAAAATGCCTAATTGAGCCCTTGATCAGAGTATAAATATGTCCATTTATGAATGAGCAAGCACTCAATGTATAACCATAAAAATTTACAGCTCAATGTCTATAAAAACTACAAATTTTAGGGGTTTCAAGATGCTTTAATCCACAGTTTATAGCAGATATAAAATTGCTACTCATAAATTATAACAATGAGAGAACAGTTACCGGGTAACAATGAGACTTGGCTATCTCCTTTGCCCCTTTAAGATAATCCTTAGCTGTCTTCATCCCGTAACCATCATCCCACCACACTTCCAACCAAATCTTCTGGAACTTCATCTTTCACCCATTTCCCCTCTACTCTTGACTTCAATTTCCCATTTCCTCCATCAATCAGAACATTACTCTCCTCTTCCTTTGTAGGGCTGCCATCAACTAGAGCTCCAGTCTTCTCTATCTGTCCACTGATTGAATTAGATGAAAGCACTGAATCACTACCGCGAAAACCCTAACTGTAGCTTAATTTCTAAATGCTTCGACACTGACGCCATTCGAAGCATTGAACCTAATACTGGTTTCAAGTATTAATTTAGAAAATTGTGAAGAATTACATGACAGAACCTGAAACCTTTTATGTATAAGCTTTAATCACATTCCAAGAGTCGCCATTGAAACGCATTGAGTTAACAAGTATTGCATTCGTGAGGAGGGGATGTTGAAGTATATTCACGAATGTATTTGTAAAGAGTAATTAGTTTTGTAATTGACTAGTCAACAACTAGTTAAAAGTTAGTCTGTTAGTTTGTTACACAGCTGTCAACAGCTGTAATTGATCTTTCCCATTTTTACCCTTGTAACAGCTCTATATAAACATGCTGGTATCTTCTTTAATAAAGGAGCGAATATACTTTTTCTCAATCTGTCGGTTATCATGGTATCAGAGCAGGCATAATTGCCTGGGATAATTCTTGGATCGATTGCTAGAAGGAATGCGTCCAGGAAAAACTAAATCAAAGAGTTTTGCAGAAATTGTAAGTGCTTCAATACCACACTCTGAATCAGAAGATTCGAGTGATAATTCCGACGATTTTTCCGATCAGAATCCAGATCGGAGACTGGAGATACTTCATGACACTCGCCGGAATCAAAACACCAACTTAGAGCGAAGAAATCAGAATATGACTACAAATCAACAGGTAATCAGTTCTAACGATAATCCAAGCATGATTTTAGTCAGTAATTTGCTGAATGGAAGTAATTATATAGCTTGGAAAAGATCTATGGTTTTAGCTTTAAGTGCAAAACGCAAACTGAAGTTTATTCAGGAAAATACTGAGCCTAGTGATAAGAGATCTGAAGAGTACATCAAGTGGAAATGGGACGATGATTTTGTTTTTTCATGGATTCGTAGTTCTCTCACTAAAGAACTTGCTGATGTCTTCTTATTTGCAAAATCTTCTTTTTCTCTATGGAAAGAAATTGAGCAGAGGTATGGTGAGAGTAATGGTCCTCTGATTTTTCAAATAAGAAGAGAGATTAGCAGTATGAATCAGGGGAATCTAAGTCTGGTGGATTTTTTTAACAAGATTAAGAGGAAATGGGATGAGTTGGCTGAGATTAAGCCTTTACTCAGTTGTACTTGTGGAGAAGCCAGGAAACAGGCTCAAGATCAACTAGAAGAAGAACAATTAATGCAATTCTTATCTGGTTTACATAATGATTTTGATCACATAAGAGAACAGATTCTCTTGATGGAGCCACTTCCAGCGGTAAACAAAGCGTATTCTATGTTGATGAGGATTGAGAGACAGAGAAATGTAGGCAACGAGGCCAGAGATGATTTTGTAAATATCACTGTGTCAAAATCTCAAAGCAATAAGTCAGGGAATAAGTATGGAAACAAGAAGAATCAGAAGAGTGATAAAGATGATAAGTTCTGCAAGCATTGCAGAAAATCTGGACATGAGAAAGAAGATTGCTTCCAAATTGTGGGTTATCCAGAATGGTATAAAGGGAAAAAGGAGAAGGGAAACAACTACAAATAGCAGGCTCACATGACTAAAGAAGAGTCAACTCCTTTGATTGAGTCTGATTCAGATAGTGATGAGGAAAATTCAATATAGAACATAGTCAGAGAAGTTCAGAAAGCATTGAAGAACAAAGGGAAAAGTCATTCTGATGGCAAAAGTCATGAATTCTCTGCATTTGCTGGCATGAGTTCTGCAGGTAAAAGCCTTAAACTCAAATCTTCCTTAGAAAATGAAAATGTTGTGTGGATTATAGATTCTGGTGCAACAACTCACATGTCATACAATATAGAATTTATGCATAATGTGTCTAAGTTGCCAACACAACACAGAAAAGTTTTCCTGCCAACAGGTGCTTCTCAAATGGTAACCAGAAAAGGAGATGTTGAAATAGGGAAAAATTTTGCGTTAAGAAATGTGTTGTATATACCAGAATTCAATTACAACTTACTTTCTGTGGGTAGGCTATTACAAGACCAGGATATTAGCATCAAATTCTTTGCTAAATACTGTGTTTTGTAGGACCAAGCAAGTAAAAAGGTGTTGGCTGTGGGTTTTATGGAGCAAGGATTATACTTACTCACTAGAAGATCTTTTAATATAGCTATAATAAATGCTTATTGTAGTCAAACTAAAGATATAGATTGTAGTTTGATTGCTAAGGAGCACGACTTGGATGTAAATGTTTGGCATCAAAGGCTAGGACATTTGTCAAGTAGTAGTATGAAGCATGTGAGTTCTATACAGGATAATATGTTGAGTAAATCTTTAGATTTTGAGCATTGTGATGTATGCTTGAGAAGCAAAACAGTGAGACAATCATTTTGTAAAAGCTCTACTAAATCAATAAAGTTGTTTGAATTGGTTCACATGGATGTTTGGTGGCCTTACAAGAAAGTCTCTTTAACAGGTGATAGATTCATATTAACCATTGTGGATGATTTTTCTAGAGCTTTGTGGATTGTTTTGTTCAAATCTAAGGATGAAGTACCAACTTTGATTGACAGTTTTACAAAACTAGTGAAAATCAGTTTGAAACGTCCATCAAGGTTATAAGAACTGATAATGGAACTGAATTCACTGGTCAAAGAACTCAGTTGATTTTCAGAAATTTGGGGATTATACACCAAAGATCTTGTGTGCATACTCCACAGCAGAATGACACAGTTGAGAGGAGGCACAGGAGCCTGACAACTGTAGCAAGAGCTTTGATAAAGCAAAGCAATCTACCACAGAAATTTTGGGGAGAAGCGATGCTTCATACAGCCACCTTGATTAACCTATATCCATCTAAAGTATTAGATTGGAAAACCCCCTATGAGATTCTGTATCAGAAGAAACCCAAATACAACAGATTGAATGTATTTGGTTGTACTGCATATGCATTGAATACAGATGATAAGAAAGGGAAGTTTGATGATAGAGCATTTTGATGCATTTACCTGGGAGAATCACCAGGTTAGAAAGGGTGGAAATTGTACAACTTGAAAACACATAAAATTTGTGTATCAAGAGATGTACACTTCATTGAAACAGACTTTATTTTCTCTAATAAATCTTCTGTTTTGACAGCTCCTCAAGATAATGGAGGATATACAGCAGGAACTGAATGCACATTTGATGATGCATCTCCAGTTTCTGAGTTCACAGTCATTTCAAATGCAGAGAATGCAATTCTTAATAATGATCTTAGTGCAGGTGACTTGGAGGATATCAGCAACACAGAAGATAGTTTAGTTCCTGAACCTATCAATACAAATTCTACAACTCCTGAGAATTCAGCAGCAGACATTGCAGAAGAGGAGATACCTGAAGTCACATCAAATGAGCCAGTTTTAAGAAGATCGAGCAGAAGTACCAAACCTCCAGTTTGGACTTCAGATTTTGTTACTAATGTAACATATGCAGAAAAAATGAAAATGCCCCCTTCCACAAGTGATCATGCTGCTTTCATGCTTAGTATATCCAAGATACCTGAACCAAAATCATATACTGTGGCTAGCAAAGATCCCAATTGGATGCAGGCAATGAAGGCGGAATTAGATGCACTGGAAAAGAATGAAACTTGGACAATGTGTCAATTGCCAAAGGGAAAAAAGGCTATTTCTTCTATGTGGGTGTTGAAGGTGAAGTATAAAGCTGATGGATCATTAGACAAGTATAAAGCAAGGCTGGTAGCCAAGGGATACAACCAGAAGTGGGGAATTGATTATCATGACAGCTTTGCACCAGTGGCAAAAGTTGTGACAGTAAGAATGATCATAGCTTTAGCTGCTCATTTCCAATGGGAAATCTATCAAATTGATGTTAACAATGCATATTTACATGGTTACATTGAAGAAGAATTGTATATGGAGCCACCTGAAGGGTACAATGTCAAACCAGGAGAAGTTTGCAAGCTCAACAAATCCATCTATGGTCTGAAGCAAGCTAGAAGGCAGTGGAACAAAATGCTCACTAATACATTAATGAACATGGGATTCAATAGGTCTGTGCATGATTATTGTATGTTCACCAAAAGAGTGGAGAACGACTTGATAGTCCTTGTGGTCTATGTAGATGATATCTTACTCACAGGAACCTCTCTTAAGCAAATAGAAGAAGTGAAGAAGGCACTGGATGAGGCTTTCACAATCAAAGACTTAGGAGTGGCAAGATACTTCTTGGGTGTAGAGTTAAGCAGATCAGAAAAAGGTTTTGTGATATCACAACACAAATATATCACTGACATGTTAAATGATGCAGGTTTACAAGATGCAGAAGAAGCATCCGGTCCTCTACCTGCTGGAATAGAGTTAACAGCTGAAAGCCCTTTGATCACTAATTGTGATCAATATAGAAGAATAATTGGGAAATTGCTTTATCTAGGATTTACAAGACCAGATATAAGCTACACTACCCAACAGCTGAGTCAGTTCTTACAAAATCCTACCAAAGTGCATTTTGATGCGGCTATTCATGTGTTGAGGTATCTAAAAGGGACCTCAGGGATGGGATTGTTATATCCTAAGCAATCCAGTTTGGATTTAAGAGTTTTTTTGCAAAAACGATTTTGATGATCAACTCAAAAGAGATGAGATGAGGTTATCAGCTTTTAGTGATGCTGATTGGGCCAGATGCAAGGAAACCAGGAGATCTGTTGGTGGGTTTTGTGTTTTCCTGGGAAATTCATTGATTTCCTGGAAGGCAAAAAAACAGCCTACTGTAAGCAAGTCCTCTGCAGAAGCAGAATATAGAGCCATGGCAACAGCATCCTGTGAAGTAAAATGGATTACTTTCCTAATGAAAGAGTTACAATTGGATGTGCTAAAACCCATACCATTGTATTGTGACAATAAAGCTGCAATCCATATTGCTGAGAACCCGGTGTTCCATGAGAGAACTAAACACCTGGATATAGATTGTCACATTGTAAGAGAACATTTACGGAGTGGTTTACTAAGCACCCCTTTTATGAGTTCAGAGAATCAGTTAGCTGATATACTTACTAAACCACTCACATACAAACAAATGCTGCCTGCAATTGAAAAAATGGGAATGGTGGTATTTCACAAACTCAAGACAGAGGTAAAAGAAGAGAAGAACACACAGTCATAACAAGTATTGCATTCGTGAGGAGGGGATGTTGAAGTATATTCATGAATGTATTTGTAAAGAGTAATTAGTTTTGTAATTGACTAGTCAACAACTAGTTAAAAGTTAGTCTGTTAGTTTGTTACACAGCTGTCAACAACTGTAATTGATCTTTCCCATTTTTACCCTTGTAACAGCTCTATATAAACATGCTGGTATCTTCTTTAATAAAGGAGCGAATATACTTTTTCTCAATCTGTCGATTATCAGACCCTTTAGTTGAAATTCGGCAATTAGAATTCCTTTCAAGAAGGGAAAAAAGCAAACCCAGTTAGAATGTCCCCGAAATCACTCCAACTGAAATACTCGCACTCTTTTTTTATTTTTGGAGCAAACCATGACGCAAAATTAGACGCACATCTTCTACAATACTACTATTTTAGGATGGAGACAATGAATATTTGGTTAACCCAAACTTTCAAAATGTCTCCATAGTCTTCTAAATTTATATAAAAAAGTAAGATGCATAGTAAAGATATGTTGAATGCACCTTAAAAAAAATAAAATCACCAAAATTAAAATTGAGAGGTACGTGGTTCTAGACAAGTTTTAAAGTTGAGCAAGTAAGAATTTTACTTTTAATCTATTCTTTGAATTGTGTAATAATATTTTAAGGCACGTGCAACGCTTCTTCTGCGTGTAGCTTACTTCTTCTTCTTTTTTTCAACCCACTGATTAGTTGATTACATTTTACGTAAGCTTAGGAGGCTAATATAATATTTTATACAAGTTCACACGCTATCAAAACACTTTAAAACTTTAAAGGGTCAATCTAACTTTTTGAACAAGTTCAAGGGATAAATGATATATTAACACTTTTTTAATTTATTTTTGCTAAAAGCAATAGTATTAATATTTTTAAACTAAATAATTTTTTAAAAAAAATGAAATAATCAATTAATAATCAGATTCTAAGGCAGTACAAGCAAAAGGACCGATGTGTACCCACTCTCCGCGATCAGACACCGACCCAGCTGTCCGAGCTAAAACATGGGCAGTTTGCTTCGCTAATCCTCTAAGGCCCTGTTCTTATTAACTTACATTCAGCAAAAGTAAGTTCAGTTAAGTTAAGTTAAGTTCAGTTCAGTTCAGCCGCATTCAGTTCAGTTCATTTAATTTCAATAATTATCATTATTACTTATAATTATAATTATAATTATTTATATATATAATTTATAATTTAATATTATTTACATGTAATTCAACTTTATTTATTATAATTATAATTATTTACATATAATTTATTATAATTTATAATTTAGTATTATTTATATATAATTTATTGTAATTTAGTATTATTTATATTCATCATTATTTGTTATAATGAATTGAGCAGTTATCAATGCTCTGTGTTAAAGAATCGCTATCACCTAAAATTAGCTCTAGCGATGAACTATTGGATCAGGGGCCGCTGTAATGCGTTGACCAAGACTTGGCAGTCAGATTCAGCGATAATGTTCCTTCAATTGTTCCTCTGAATCCAGAGCATGGTTTCTCGGCAAATTAGTGCTTCTACCATGAATGGGTCTGAGCCGATTCAGCTGCATCCATTTCCTACTGCTACAAAGCCCTAAACGCTCCGCGCTACGTAGCCGTATCCCATCAGTCTTGTCTCCGGGAATATAGACGCATCAAAATTAACCTTTGTTAAGCCAGCTGCTGGCCGTGTCCAACAAACAGATGTTGTGGTAGACGAAGTTGATGCTCTACGGGTTTGTGCCGCCTGCCAATTGGAGTGCAAAGAATGCGTCGATAAGTAAAGAAATAAAGCCGTCGACCCATGTTGATTCCATACCATGTCATTTCTGTTAGCCCAAAGGACCCAATAAATAGTAGATGCTAGCCTTTGTAGCTCGATCGATTTTGCTACCAAGACATAAATCCAGAAATCTGATATACTGCTAAATTGGTTACTCATATCACCATTTTGCCCAAACTTGTCGATATTGCAGCGCAGCCAAGGATTAGTCTATTACATTTTACATAAGCTTAGGAGGCTAATATAATATTTTATACAAGTTCACACGCTATCAAAACACTTTAAAACTTTAAAGGGTCAATCTAACTTTTTGAACAAGTTCAAGAGGTAAATGATATATTAACACTTTTTTAATTTATTTTTGCTAAAAGCAATTGTATTAATATTTTTAAACTAAATAATTTTTTTTAAAAAATGAAATAATCAATTAATAATCAGACTCTAAGGCAGTACAAGCAAAAGGACCGATGTGTACCCACTCTCCGCGATCAGACACCGACCCAGCTGTCCGAGCTAAAACATGGGCAGTTTGCTTCGCTAATCCTCTAAGGCCATGTTCTTATTAACTTAATTTCAGCAAAAGTAAGTTCAGTTAAGTTAAGTTAAGTTCAGTTCAGTTCAGCCGCATTCAGTTCAGTTCATTTAATTTCAATAATTATCATTATTACTTATAATTATAATTATTTATATATATAATTTATAATTTAATATTATTTACATGTAATTCAACTTTATTTATTATAATTATAATTATTTACATATAATTTATTATTATTTATAATTTAGTATTATTTATATATAATTTATTGTAATTTAGTATTATTTATATTCATCATGATTTGTTATAATGAATTGAGCAGTTATCAATGCTCTGTGTTAAAGAATCGCTATCACTTAAAATTAGCTCTAGCGATGAACTATTGGATGATGGGCCGCTGTAATGCGTTGACCAAGAGTTGGCAGTCAGATTCAACGATAATGTTCGTTCAATTGTTCCTCTGAATCCAGAGCAATGTTTCTCGGCAAGCTAGTGCTTCTGCCATGAATGGGTCTGAGCTGATTCCGCTGCATCCATTTCCTGCTGCTATGAAGCCCTAAACGCTCCGCGCTACGTAGCCGTATCCCATTAGTCCTGTCTCCGGGAATATAGACGCATCAAAATTAACCTTTGTTAAGCCAGCTGGTGGCCGTGTCCAACAAACAGATGTTGTGGTAGACGAAGTTGATGCTCTACGGGTTTGTGCCGCCTGCCAATTGGAGTGCAAAGAATGCGCCGATGAGTGAAGTAATAAAGCCGTCGATCCGTGTTGATTCCTTACCATGTCATTTCTGTTAGCCCAAAGGACCCAATAAATAGTAGATGCTAGCCTTTGTAGCTCGATCGATTTTGCTACCAAGACATAAATCCAGAATTCTGATATACTGCTAAATTGGTTACTCATATCACCATTTTGTCCAAACTTGTCGATATTGCAGCGCAGCCAGGGATGGCAAAAAACCCGACACTGCCCTCCAAACCAGATGACGTGCTTTTGGGATTGCCTTTAAAAGCCACAAACTCTGCGAGCTAAACGAACCAGGAGGCACGACGTTATTCATATTGTCACTAAGGTGTCGATATCCTGTTTTGACACGGTAGGTTCCTTTCGGTTCTAGGCACCATCTCCATCCGTCTTTGATCACACGTGTGCTGAAAGGAATCGAGAGGATTTCGTGACTGTCTCTTTTTGTAAATAGGCTATTCACCAATCCTATATCCCATTCCATCCCATTCTCAGTTTTTAGGTCCTGAACAGTCTGAACCTCTGAGTCAATCAGGCAATCACTCTCCACATAGGGGTTGTCCCTATCCCTTAGCCAAGGATTATGCTAGATGTCGATTTGGTCACCTCTCCCAACAATACGGCGAGCTCCAGATACAACAAGCGCCTTAGCCACCATAATGCTTCTACATAGGGTTGTCCCTATCCCTTAGCTTACTTTTTTTTTGCAACCCATTGATTAGGATATTACATTTTACGTAAGCTTAGGAGGCTAATATAATATTTTATATAAGTTCAAACGCTATCAAAACACTTTAAAACTTTAAAGGGTCAATCAAACTTTTTGAACAAGTTGAAGGGGTAAATGATATATTAACCCTTTTTTAATTTATTTTTGCTAAAAGCAATTGTATTAATATTTTTAAACTAAATAATTTAAAAAAATGGAATAATCAATTAATAATCAGCCTCTAAGGCAGTACAAGCAAAAGGAGTGACGTGTACCCACTCTCCGCGATCAGACACCGACCAAGTTGTCCGAGCTAAAACATGGGCAGTTTGCTTCGCTAATCGTCTAACAAAATGAATTGAGTTGTTATCAATGCTCCGTGTTAAACAATCACTATCACTTAAAATGAGGTCTAGCAATGAACTATTGGATGAGGGGCCGCTGTAATGCGTTGACCAAGAGTTGGCCGTCAGATTCAATGATAATATTCCTTCAATTGTTCCTCTGAATCTAGAGCAAGGTTTCTCGGCAAGCTAGTGCTTCTGCCATAAATGGGTCTGAGTCGATTCCGCTGCAACCATTTCCTGCTGCTACGAAGCCCTCAACGCTCCGCGCTACGTAGCCGTATCCCATCAGTCCTGTCTCCGAGAATATAGACGAATCAAAATTAACCTTTATTAAGCGAGTCGTTGGCTGTGTCCAACAAACAAATGTTGTGTTAGACGAAGTTGATGCTCTATGGGTTTGTGCCGCCTGCCAATTAGAGTGCAAAGAATGCGCCGATGAGTAAAGCAATAAAGCCATCGACCCGTGTTGATTCCATACCATGTCATTTCTGTTAGCCCAAAGGACCCAACAAATAGTAGATGCTAGCCCCTGTAGCTCGATCGATTTTGCTGCCAAGACATAAATCCAGAAATCTGACATACTGCTAAATTGGTTACTCATATCACCAATTGGTGATTTTGCCCAAACTTGTCGTGCCACCCCGCAACCAACAAGCACCTGATAGGTATTCTCACCAACTGAATTGCAGATAGAACAAAGCGTGGGGACCTGCATGTGACGATATAGTAGCACAGCCAGGGATGGAAAACAACCCAACACCGCCCTGTAAACCAGATGACGTGCTTTTGGGATTGCCTTTAAAAGCCACAAACTCTGCCAGCTAACCGAACCAGGAGGAACGACGTTATTCATGTTATCACACTTCCTCCACGTTTGTGCACAAGTGTGATGAATTGAGTTTCATCACCTGATACTTATATACGTAAAAAAACTTATTTTTTAGTTCAAATTTAATCTAAATAGTTTTAATGATCTTTTTGAAATATATACACCAAAATTTATATATACTTGTGTATACTAATCATAAAAAATATATAGTATTTATTCTTTTAAATTTTTATTTTTTATTTTTTTATTTTTTAATGTAATATTTTAATACTAAAATTAATATTATTATGAATTTTCGATAACTCAAAAAAATCAAATTCTATTTGTTGATTCATAAAATTGATTAGAGATAGATAAAGATTACTTTTTATAATTTTGTATAGTTTTGCTTCTATTTTAATAATTTTAGAAATATTTTTTTATTTATTTTTTTAGTCAATAAATTTTACGTTACTAAACTAAAGTTCTATAATTATATAAAACTTAATAAATTAATTACTTAATATAGTAGAGATTATGATTATGTAGAAAAAAAAGAGAAAAAAACATAAAATCGGAAAAATATAATATGTTTATTATTAAAACATAGACTAAAGGGTAATTTTGGTATTTTAAATTTATTTTAATATAGTTTGACCATTCACTCAAACATAAGGACTAAGGAGTTGACGAAAACAAAAACTGAGGGACTATATAATTATTTATAAAAACAGATGGACTAACTAATGTATTAAGTAAAAACAGAAGAACCCTATAATTATTTACCCTATATTTCTCTTATAAATTAAAGTTACTATATTAATGCCAATTAAATTAACAATTTAAGTTATTTAAAAAAAATAATCAACTTCAGAATTTTTTATATATAAATTTTACCAAATTTTTCAGATTTGAATCAACGCATCTATCCCAAATTTATCATTGATAACTATGAAAAATATTACATACATAATCGAAAAAAATATCTTTATGTCGGATTTTAATAGATAGAGTTCCTTATATATTCCACCCCCTTCAAGTATATTGCTATTTACCACCCCCATATTGCTAGTTATCGCCTGCCTAATGGACAATTTTGCCCTTTTCATTTTTTTTCAAAAATTCAAATGTTTGTTATCTTCCGATAAAATCTGAAATTCTGAAAATAATTGATGAGTTACAACTCGAGAATCCAGAAATGGATTATTACAAGTTGGAAAAATTGGGCGAGATACATTTTTTGTGAAAATATACCTTATTGAATGGTTTATCTCTTCCGATGAAAAGTGAAATTCTGAAAATAATTGATGAGTTACAACCCGAGAACCTCATAAATGTAGGATTACGAGTCGGAAAAATTGGACGATGTACACTTTTCACAAAATAAATTTTTTACGCTATGCGGTCACAATTTCCACCTGACAATGGCCAGACGGTCACCGTGACCACCTAGGGTAAAAAAAGCCATCTCGCTCGTCCCTTAACTCCCCACACTCCTTCTGAAACCTCTGCAATTCTTCTAGCAACAGCTTATTATCTCTATTCTTCCCCTCGATTTCGGTTTTCATTTTTTCTTCTCTAGATACTAAAATCTCTTCTAGTTGAGTAAAAAAGGAAGCTACCACCCCCGACATCGTCATACGTTCCAAACCCTCATCGAGTTCGTCCAACCATTTTCGAAAGACAAAATGAATGACACAAACTGTGAACCTCTCTGATAATCCCAAAGTTACCTCCTTTAAGTGGGTATTGATCTGTTCTCTTCTCCAATTCGATGAATCAGTTCCTTTTGCGACGATACTGAAGCAAAATAGGCAATTGGCGACTGAGCCTGCTTTACATGGAAATGAATTTTTAATTGAAGGTAAGTGTAGACGAAGCCTACCTCGACAGGCTTTCACCCGCGGGAGGTTCGCCATGACTACTACGGTGTTGTTTGGACTCGAGGTCTACTAGAGAAAACGACTAGCTCGGTAGGGCCGGTGTCGGAGAAAGAGTCGCCTCCCGGATTTTAGGTCCGAGAATGTTACTGAGATTCCTTACGGGAAGCAAATGGGTTCGGGAAGTTAGGTACGCTTGGGGAAGGTTAATATCTCCTCGAAAGGAAATATTAAGCACCCCCAAAATCGCCCGGTGAACCCACCGGCCTCCTACTTAGCATTTCTAAATACAATCAGCCTATTAATAACTCTTTTAAGCTTTTTAAATTCGTTTTGAATATGATTTGTTTGGAAAAATCATTTTTTTATGTCATATTGCACAATTGTATACAAAAGAAAATAAACAACAAAATATTACAATCTCAAAAGCAATGACATAGGTACAAAATTAAATACAATTATATCCGGGCATTCCCGGGTATTCAATCCACACAAAATAATATCCTCACACACTCATCAACCAAAATAAAAGGTTAGAAGCAACTAACATAGCTATACAATTAGTTATGGCGTAAAAATGGACAAAGGATTAAACTGAATAAACTTAAAAAGTTTATTCAGGGACCTAATTGAAAGAAAAAGGAAAACTTTAAATTAAGAACCAAAGTGAAAAAAATACAAAGTTTCAAAATAGAGATTAGAATGAATAAAATGTAAAGTTATAAATTAGGGACTAGAATGAATCAAACAAAAAGTTATTAGGAATCGGATTGAATAAAAATAAGGTTATTAGATTATGAATTAAAAGAGAATAGAAATAAAGTTATTAGGTTAGAAATAAAAATAAATAGAAAAGAAAGTTTTCTTATAACTATTGGTACCTAAACGGCCGTGAGATAAAAATCAACAATAAAAAAAAATAGAATAAGAAAAAGGGATAAACAATTAATATTTTACAGTACCAAATATTAAATAATAGACATGATTTATCCCTCAGAAACCTTTACCTAGGTTGTGGGATGATAGGAAAAATCGCAAATATTGGAACACGAGTGATGAACGGAAAAAAAAAACTAGAATTTATTCGGAGTGGTTTGGTCCAATACTAGTGTATTTTCGTCCTATTTTTCGTCCTCTATTTTCTCTCCTCACAAAGCTGTGTCAAGAGCTGCTATTTATAGATGAAATTAGAGTTTCAGGGTTAATTTTGAAAATTTAAAAATATGCAGGGGCCTAAAGGGTTTTTACTCAAGTTTTGCGGATACCTAAATAAGAAAAAGGGGGGCGCATGCAGCTGACGCTGACCTAAATAAGAAAATGGTTGATTTTGACTTTCTAACGATAGATTTTTCCGTGATCCATTTTCGATCATATTTCCAATCATCTTTAAAATGTTTTCATCATAGGGTCCCGACACCAGTGTCTACATTAAGGTAATTAGTAGGATTCTGATGGGCAAATGAATTATTTTATTTCAATAAAATCATTGAACGTTCATTTTTATTTCAACAAAGTCATCCTAGTCATTTCAGACAAAGGAAGTTACTGAAATAGATAAAAGTCACAACCACGTTAAAAATGACTTACTCTTATGTATGACATGACAACAAAAAATTAAAAATTGTATTTTTTTATTTCCTTAATTCAAGTTCTTAAAACTGTCACATGAAAACAAAAAATTATCTTTTATATGTCACGTAGCATACATATAGCTGTTATATAATTGTCATGTTATACATAAAAATAAGTTTTTTTTTTAATATAATTGTCACTATTTCGATGATTTTTTTACTTGGATTGATTGGAATTATTTTATTGAAATAAAAAAAAATTCAATGATGCTATTAAAACAAAATGAATTTTAATTACATTTTTAAAATTGATACCAAATTTATAATTGATTGGAATTTATCCCTTATATTATTGATAACTATGGAAAATATTACATACATATAGAGTTCCTTATATAGTCCACACCCTTCAAGTGGATTGCTATTTACCGCCCTGACAATGGTAATGTACACTTTTCACAAAATAAATTTTTTACGCTAGGCGGTCACAATGCTCTGTGTTAAAGAATCGCTATCACCTAAAATTAGCTCTAGCGATGAACTATTGGATAAGGGGCCGCTGTAATGCGTTGACCAAGACTTGGCAGTCAGATTCAGCGATAATGTTCCTTCAATTGTTCCTCTGAATCCAGAGCATGGTTTCTCGGCAAGTTAGTGCTTCTACCATGAATGGGTCTGAGCTGATTCCGCTGCATCCATTTCCTGCTGCTACGAAGCCCTAAACGCTCCGCGCTACGTAGCCGTATCCCATCAGTCTTGTCTCCGGGAATATAGACGCATCAAAATTAACCTTTGTTAAGCCAGCTGCTGGCCGTGTCCAACAAACAGATGTTGTGGTAGACGAAGTTGATGCTCTACGGGTTTGTGCCGCCTGCCAATAAGAGTGCAAAGAATGCGTCGATGAGTAAAGCAATAAAGCCGTCGACCCGTGTTGATTCCATACCATGTCATTTCTGTTAGCCCAAAGGACCCAATAAATAGTAGATGCTAGCCTTTGTAGCTCGATCGATTTTGCTACCAAGACATAAATCCAGAAATCTGATATACTGCTAAATTGGTTACTCATATCACCATTTTGCCCAAACTTGTCGATATTGCAGCGCAGCCAAGGATTAGTCTATTACATTTTACATAAGCTTAGGAGGCTAATATAATATTTTATACAAGTTCACACGCTATCAAAACACTTTAAAACTTTAAAGGGTCAATCTAACTTTTTGAACAAGTTCAAGGGGTAAATGATATATTAACACTTTTTTAATTTATTTTTGCTAAAAGCAATTGTATTAATATTTTTAAACTAAATAATTTTAAAAAAAAAATGAAATAATCAATTAATAATCAGACTCTAAGGCAGTACAAGCAAAAGGACCGATGTGTACCCACTCTCCGCGATCAGACACCGACCCAGCTGTCCGAGCTAAAAGATGGGCAGTTTGCTTCGCTAATCCTCTAAGGCCATGTTCTTATTAACTTAATTTCAGCAAAAGTAAGTTCAGTTAAGTTAAGTTAAGTTCAGTTCAGTTCAGCCGCATTCAGTTCAGTTCATTTAATTTCAATAATTATCATTATTACTTATAATTATAATTATTTATATATATAATTTATAATTTAATATTATTTACATGTAATTCAACTTTATTTATTATAATTATAATTATTTACATATAATTTATTATTATTTATTATAATTTATAATTTAGTATTATTTATATATAATTTATTGTAATTTAGTATTATTTATATTCATCATGATTTGTTATAATGAATTGAGCAGTTATCAATGCTCTGTGTTAAAGAATCGCTATCACTTAAAATTAGCTCTAGCGATGAACTATTGGATGATGGGCCGCTGTAATGCGTTGACCAAGAGTTGGCATTCAGATTCAATGATAATGTTCCTTCAATTGTTCCTCTGAATCCAGAGCAATGTTTCTCGGCAAGCTAGTGCTTCTGCCATGAATGGGTCTGAGCTGATTCCGCTGCATCCATTTCATGCTGCTACGAAGCCCTAAATGCTCCGCGCTACGTAGCCGTATCCCATCAGTCCTGTCTCCGGGAATATAGACGCATCAAAATTAACCTTTGTTAAGCCAGCTGGTGGTCGTGTCCAACAAACAGATGTTGTGGTAGACGAAGTTGATGCTCTACGGGTTTGTGCCGCCTGCCAATTGGAGTGCAAAGAATGCGCCGATGAGTAAAGTAATAAAGCTGTCGACCCGTGTTGATTCCTTACCATGTCATTTCTGTTAGTCCAAAGGACCCAATAAATAGTAGATGCTAGCCTTTGTAGCTCGATCGATTTTGCTACCAAGACATAAATCTAGAATTCTGATATACTGCTAAATTGGTTACTCATATCACCATTTTGTCCAAACTTGTCGATATTGCAGCGCAGCCAGGGATGGCAAAAAACCCGACACTGCCCTCCAAACCAGATGACGTGCTTTTGGGATTGCCTTTAAAAGCCACAAACTCTGCCAGCTAAACGAACCAGGAGGCATGACGTTATTCATGTTGTCACTAAGGTGTCGATATCCTGTTTTGACACGGTAGGTTCCTTTCGGTTTTAGGCACCATCTCCATCCGTCTTTGATCACACGTGTGCTGAAAGGAATCGAGAGGATTTCGTGACTGTCTCTTTTTGTAAATAGGCTATTCACCAATCCTATATCCCATTCCATCCCATTCTCAGTTTTTAGGTCCTAAACAGTCTGAACCTCTGAGTCAATCAGGCAGTCACTCTCCACATAAGGGTTGTCCCTATCCCTTAGCCAAGGATTATGCTAGATGTCGATTTGGTCACCTATCCCAACAATACGGCGAGCTCCAGATACAACAAGCGCCTTAGCCACCATAATGCTTCTACATAGGGTTGTCCCTATCCCTTAGCTTACTTTTTTTTTTGCAACCCAGTGATTAGTATATTACATTTTACGTAAGCTTAGGAGGCTAATATAATATTTTATATAAGTTCACACGCTATCAAAACACTTTAAAACTTTAAAGGGTCAATCAAACTTTTTGAACAAGTTGAAGGGGTAAATGATATATTAGCCCTTTTTTAATTTATTTTTGCTAAAAGCAATTGTATTAATATTTTTAAACTAAATAATTTAAAAAAATGGAATAATCAATTAATAATCAGCCTCTAAGGCAGTATAAGCAAAAGGAGTGATGTGTACCCACTCTCCGCGATCAGACACCGACCAAGTTGTCCGAGCTAAAACATGGGCAGTTTGCTTCGCTAATCGTCTAACAAAATGAATTGAGTTGTTATCAATGCTCCGTGTTAAACAATCGCTATCACCTAAAATTAGGTCTAGCAATGAACTATTGGATGAGGGGCCGCTGTAATGCGTTGACCAAGAGTTGGCCATCAGATTCAATGATAATATTCCTTCAATTGTTCCTCTGAATCCAGAGCAAGGTTTCTCGGCAAGCTAGTGCTTCTGCCATAAATGGATCTGAGTCGATTCTGCTGCAACCATTTCCTGCTGCTACGAAGCCCTCAACGCTCCGCGCTACGTAGCCGTATCCCATCAGTCCTGTCTCCGAGAATATAGACGCATCAAAATTAACCTTTATTAAGCGAGTCGTTGGCTGTGTCCAACAAACAGATGTTGTGTTAGACGAAGTTGATGCTTTATGGGTTTGTGCCGCCTGCCAATTAGAGTGCAAAGAATGCGCCGATGAGTAAAGCAATAAAGCCATCGACCCGTGTTGATTCCATACCATGTCATTTCTGTTAGCCCAAAGGACCTAACAAATAGTAGATGCTAGCCCCTGTAGCTCGATCGATTTTGCTGCCAAGACATAAATCCAGAAATCTGACATACTGCTAAATTGGTTACTCATATCACCAATTGGTGATTTTGCCCAAACTTGTCGTGCCACCCCGCAACCAACAAGCACCTGATAGTTATCCTCACCAACTGAATTGTAGATAGAACAAAGCGTGGGGACCTGAATGTGACGATATAGTAGCACAGCCAGGGATGGAAAACAACCCAACACCGCCCTGTAAACCAGATGACGTGCTTTTGGGATTGCCTTTAAAAGCCACAAACTCTGCCAGCTAACCGAACCAGGAGGAACGACGTTATTCATGTTATCACACTTCCTCCACGTTTGTGCACAAGTGTGATGAATTGAGTTTCATCACCTGATACTTATATACGTAAAAAAACTTATTTTTTAGTTCAAATTTAATCTAAATAGTTTTAATGATCTTTTTGAAATATATACACCAAAATTTATATATACTTGTGTATACTAATCATAAAAAATATATAGTATTTATTCTTTTAAATTTTTATTTTTTATTTTTTTATTTTTTAATGTAATATTTTAATACTAAAATTAATATTATTATGAATTTTCGATAACTCAAAAAAATCAAATTCTATTTGTTGATTCATAAAATTGATTAGAGATAGATAAAGATTACTTTTTATAATTTTGTATAGTTTTACTTCTATTTTAATAATTTTAGAAATATTTTTTTATTTATTTTTTTAGTCAATAAATTTTACGTTACTAAACTAAAGTTCTATAATTATATAAAACTTAATAAATTAATTACTTAATATAGTAGAGATTATGATTATGTAGAAAAAAAAGAGAAAAAAACATAAAATAGGAAAAATATAATATGTTTATTATTAAAACATAGACTAAAGGGTAATTTTGGTATTTTAAATTTATTTTAATATAGTTTGACCATTCACTCAAACATAAGGACTAAGGAGTTGACGAAAACAAAAACTGAGGGACTATATAATTATTTATAAAAATAGATGATGGACTAACTAATGTATTAAGTAAAAACAGAAGGACCCTATAATTATTTACCCTATATTTCTCTTATAAATTAAAGTTACTATATTAATGCCAATTAAATTAACAATTTAAGTTATTTAAAAAAAATAATCAACTTCAGAATTTTTTATATATAAATTTTACCAAATTTTTCAGATTTGAATCAACGCATCTATCCCAAATTTATCATTGATAACTATGGAAAATATTACATACATAATCGAAAAAAGTATTTTTATGTCGGATTTTAATAGATAGAGTTCCTTATATATTCCACCCCCTTCAAGTATATTGCTATTTACCACCCCCATATTGCTAGTTATCGCCTGCCTAATGGACAATTTTGCCCTTTTCATTTTTTTTCAAAAATTCAAATGTTTGTTATCTTCCGATAAAAAACTGGAATTCTGAAAATAATTGATGAGTTACAACTCGAGAATCCAGAAATGGATTATTACAAGTTGGAAAAATTGGGCGAGATACATTTTTTGTGAAAATATACCTTATTGAATGGTTTATCTCTTCCGATGAAAAGTGAAATTCTGAAAATAATTGATGAGTTACAACCCGAGAACCTCATAAATGTAGGATTACGAGTCGGAAAAATTGGACGATGTACACTTTTCACAAAACAAATTTTTTACGCTATGCGGTCACAATTTCCACCTGACAATGGCCAGACGGTCACCGTGACCACCTAGGGTAAAAAAATCCATCTCGCTCGTCCCTTAACTCCCCACACTCCTTCTAAAACCTCTGCAATTCTTCTAGCAACAGCTTATTATCTCTATTCTTCCCCTCGATTTCGGTTTTCATTTTTTCTTCTCTAGATACTAAAATCTCTTCCAGTTGAGTAAAAAAGGAAGCTACCACCTCCGACATCGTCATACGTTCCAAACCCTCCCCAAGTTCGTCCAACCATTTTCGAAAGACAAAATGAATGACACAAACTGTGAACCTCTCTGATAATCCCAAAGTTACCTCCTTTAAGTGGGTATTGATCTGTTCTCTTCTCCAATTCGATGAATCAGTTCCTTTTGCGACGATACTGCGACTGAGCCTGCTTTACATGGAAATGAATTTTTAATTGAAGGTAAGTGTAGACGAAGCCTACCTCGACAGGCTTTCACCCGCGGGAGGTTCGCCATGACTACTACGGTGTTGTTTGGACTCGAGGTCTACTAGAGAAAACGACTAGCTCGGCATGGCCGGTGTCGGAGAAAGAGTCGCCTCCCGGATTTTAGGTCCGAGATGTTACTGAGATTCCTTGCGGGAAGCAAATGGGTTCGGGAAGTTAGGTACGCGTGGGGAAGGTTAATATCTCCTCGAAAGGAAATATTAAGCACCCCCAAAATCGCCCGGTGAACCCACCGGCCTCCTACTTAGCATTTCTAAATACAATCAGCCTATTAATAACTCTTTTAAGCTTTTTAAATTCGTTTTGAATATGATTTGTTTGGAAAAATCATTTTTTTATGTCATATTGCACAATTGTATACAAAAGAAAATAAACAACAAAATATTACAATATCAAAAGCAATGACATAGGTACAAAATTAAATACAATTATATCCGGGCATTCCCGGGTATTCAATCCGCACAAAATTATATCCTCACACACTCATCAACCAAAATAAAAGGTTAGAAGCAAATAACATAGCTATACAATTAGTTATGGCGTAAAAATGGACAAAGGATTAAACTGAATAAACTTAAAAAGTTTATTCAGGGACCTAATTGAAAGAAAAAGGAAAACTTTAAATTAAGAACCAAAGTGAAAAAAATACAAAGTTTCAAAATAGAGATTAGAATGAATAAAATGTAAAGTTATAAATTAGGGACTAGAATGAATCAAACAAAAAGTTATTAGGAATCAGATTGAATAAAAATAAGGTTATTAGATTATGAATTAAAAGAGAATAGAAATAAAGTTATTAGGTTAGAAATAAAAATAAATAGAAAAGAAAGTTTTCTTATAACTATTGGTACCTAAACGGCCGTGAGATAAAAATCAACAATAAAAAAAATAGAATAAGAAAAAGGGATAAACAATTAATATTTTACAGTACCAAATATTAAATAATAGACATGATTTATCCCTCAGAAACCTTTACCTAGTCATCCTAGTCATTTCAGACAAAGGAAGTTACTGAAATGGATAAAAGTCATAACTGTTGAAACACATTTCCACAAGATTTTGATTTGACAAAATTAATTAAGTGAAAGTAAATATTCTACAACACACTAAGTTTAAATGCTTTGATTTAGTGTTACTAATGTGTTTGTTCAATGTTGAGTTTATAATTTATCATAAGACATAAAGATCATAAGGCTCAAGCCCTATATGGAAATCAAGGCCCAAGTCAAACAAGCCAAAGACCACTCAGCCCGTGTATCTCCAAAACGTCACCGTTGAAGTGATGAAACGCATGCTGAGTAAAGAAGGATCGAGAAGATCCACGTAGACAACTTCGGTATGAAGCTGCTGAGTTGTCTCGACAAAACGTACAAGACAGCTGCTGACCATAAGACAGCTTCCAGACAAAGTATTTCCCCATTTAGTAAAGATCAGAAGACACAACAAGCTGTCTGGTTGACGTTACCCAAAATGGTGGAACATACTGACACACTGACCGAAGAACAGAAGACGCTGGAATCTGATTGGCTAAAGAGAACTGCTGGCAGACTCAGTGAAAGCGACTTGTAGCCGTTTCCCTCCAACGGTTATTTCGAAATTCGAAATAACCAGAAGCTCTCATAGCACTCTATAAATAGAGCATTCAGAATCCACATTCTTTAGAGAACTTTGAGCAAAAGCCGTTACGCTGACCAAACGTATATAAAAGTTCTCCATCAAAAGCAAAGCAAAAGTCTTACACTACAAAGTCTATTCATTTGTGTAAAAGTCTAGAGTGATTGTTTCTCAATCATCTAAGGTGTTCTAGCAATTGTTGTTTAGGACAAAATCTTTATCATTTCTAGAAGTAGAAAGGAGAGGCTGAGTACTCGGTTTTAAGTACTCAGCGGAGAGATTAGGATTGAGTAGAAGTATAGAGGAAGGTACTCTTGTCATACTCAATTGCTGATATTGTAAAAGGTTTGAGGCTCTACCTTTAAAGAGCTCAGTAGAGGATTTGAAATCTCGGAAGTGTTCCGGGGACAGGACGTAGGCTTAGAAGAAGCCGAACCTGGATAAATCTGCTGAGTGAATTTTTCTTAAACCTTAACTCCTTATTTATATTGCTTGCTTAAAACAAACTAAAACTGACCAAGTAAAAGAGGTCAAGCTGAGTTGTGCGCTACCAACGAGCAGGTTCAGGAATAGACTCTAAGTGCTATTTCCTGACCTAAGCAACGAAGCTGTCCTAGTCACCAGTTGACTAAGCCAGTGTCTTGCTGAGTGTTAAGTGCCGTTGTTTTATAAACTTTTCTTAAAGAAAAGAAATCTGCCCAAATTATTTTAAAAAGGTAAAATAGTTCCTAACCCCCCCCCTTGGAACTATATTTGCAACCTTACAAGGGACCAACAAGTGGTATCAGAGCCTAAAAGCTCATTACTAAAGGTCTAACAACCTTGAGTTGATCCATACCATGGGCGAAAATAGCACTCGGTTTCTCCCTGGAAACCAGACAACTCAGATATTACCTGAGGGGCTGTCCATTACCAGGCCTCCCCTATTCTTTGGGTCAAACTATACCTTTTGGAAGAATAGGATGAAAAACTTCATTCAAGCTACAAACATGAGTGCCTGGCTATCTATAGTCCAAGGCCCGTTAGTACCTGTGAAAGTTGTTGCTGGCCAGTCAGTTGTTAAAGCTGAGGTTGAATGGACAGAGGATGATCTTAAGAAGCTTCAAAACCATGCTTCGGCTATCAATATGCTTCACTGTGCGCTCGATGCTGCAGAATATAACAAAATCTCAGGTTGTGAGTCGGCACAAGAGATCTGGAAAAAGCTGGAAGTCACCTACGAGGGAACAAACAAAGTAAAAGAATCCAAGGTGAATCAGCAGATGAGACTGTACGAGCTGTTCGAGATGAACAATGATGAGGGCATTTCAGACATGAACGCAAGGTTCACCAACATCATTAATGAGCTCAAGAGACTTGGGAAAATCTTCACTGAGGAAGAACAAGTCAAAAAGATACTCAGGAGTCTTCCAAAAGACTGGCAAGCAAAGAAGACAGCAGTTGAGGAAGCTCAGGATTTAACCACCTACAAATATGACGAACTCATCGGTTCATTGCTGACCCATGAGATATCAATGAAGAACTTTGAGGTGAAGGAAAAATCTGATGACAAGAAGCAGAAGTCACTTGTCATGAAGGCTGACTCCACTGACGGGAGTTCAACTGATGATGAGGAGATGGCTATGTTCACAAGAAAGATGAAGAGGCTGTTCAGGAAGAACGACAAATATTCCAAAAAGCCTTACAAAAAGTTTGATAAGTATAAGGCTGACTCAAGCGACAACAAATACAGAAAGGACAGCTCAAAGCCCATTACATGCTTTGAGTGCCACCAAGATGGCCATATTAAGTCAAACTGCCCCACGCTGAGGAAAGACAAGAAAAGTGGGAAGAAGTCAATGGTGGCTACTTGGAGTGACAGTGATGAATCTTCATCAACAGAAACTGAGGCCACCGAGTCAGCGAAGATATGCTTTATGGCTGACGAACTTGCTGAGTCATGCATTTCTGAGCAGGCTGACCAATCTGATGAGTCAGATAATGAAGAGCAATCCAATGAGGTAATCTCACTCTCTCATCTCAGAAATGAAATGGGTAACGCCCTGAGTGATCTCTATACACTTGTTAAAAAGTGTAATAGGAAGATTAAAGCACTCAGCCGGCACTGTGATGAAGTAGAAGAGGTCAAACTGAGTGACCTCAGATACCTTCTTCAAGACAACTCAGTTTTGCATGAAAATATGAAAATCATTCATGAGTCTGTCTCTGAAGTCCAGTCAGTTTCAAAGAAACTGAGGAAGGATGTCACAACCATTCAGAACCAATTAAAGGTTCCAAACAAAAACAATTTTCCGCTGAGAACTCAGTATCAAGGTACACAGTACCAAGGTACTCAGCAGAGAAGAAATCCCCAGCGAAAAGTCCAATGTGATTTTTGTGGGAAGTTAGGACACACTACTAAAGTGTGCTGGCACGCTCAGCACTGGGGTGCTGACAAGTCAGTAAAAAATCCTAAACAGAAGGTCAGTTGTGACTTCTGTGGAAAGAATGGCCATACTGTCCATGTATGCCGCCATAAAATAAAATATGATGCTATACATGTTGCACCTAACAAGTCAGGACCCAAAAAGAATTGGGTACCTAAAGGAAACTGATTACAATGCAGGTAAGCCTGAGATGTGCCGAGAAGTCAAAAATGTGGTATATTGACAGCGCATGCTCAAGGCATATGACGGGTGATGAAACTCAATTCATCACGTTCGAACGTAAACGAGGAGGAAGCGTAAGTTTTGGAGACAACAAAAAGGGTAAAATAGTAGGATCAGGCACCGTTGGAGGTAATCCCACTATTGAATCTGTCTCCCTAGTCAGCGGACTCAAATATAACTTACTCAGCGTAGCTCAGCTATGTGATAATGGAAGAAAAGTTATATTTGACGAAACTGGATGTAAAATATATGAGGGAAAATCAAATGAGTTAATTTTAACTGCCCCTCGGATAGACAATGTCTTTATGCTAAACCTCGAAAAGAAGTTTTCAAAAACTGTATGCTTAGTCACAAAGGAAGAAAATTCCTGGCTATGGCACAGGAGACTTGGTCACGTAAGCATGGACCTCCTGGCCAAATTAGCAAGAAAGCAATTGGTTGAGGGACTGCCTGAACTTAAATTTCAAAAAGATCAATTATGCCATGCCTGCCAAGCTGGAAAACAAACCAAGCAATCTTTTCAAAGTAAAAACATTGTCTCAACTAAGCGTCCGTTAGAAATGCTACACTTGGATCTCTTTGGTCCAGTCCAGCCGCTGAGTCTGGGTGGAAGAAGGTTTTCCTTGGTTATTGTAGATGATTTCTCTCGGTACACATGGGTTATCCTGCTGACCAGTAAGGATGAGACCTTTGAGACATTTTCAAACTTGGTTAGAAAAATTGAAAATGAGAAAGACCTAAAATTAGCTCATATCCGTAGTGATAATGGTGGAGAATTCAAGAACCAGAAGTTTGTTGAATTCTGTGAAGCCAGCGGCATTGACCACAATTTCTCTGCTCCTAGAACGCCTCAGCAAAATGGGGTTGTTGAAAGGAAGAACAGAACTCTGGTTGAGATTGCTAGGACAATGCTGGATGAGCATAGGCTTCCAAAGTATTTTTGGGGAGAAGCTGTCAACACAGCATGCTATATTCTGAACAGGGCTTTAGTTAGACCTATACTTAAGAAAACCCCATATGAACTTTGGAAAGGACGAAAGCCCAACATTGGATACTTTCGTGCCTTTGGCTGTAGGTGTTTTATTTTAAATACCAAAGATAGCTTAGCCAAATTTGATTCAAAAGCTGATGAGGCTATCTTTCTAGGCTACTCAACAAACAGCAAAGCATACAGAGTTTTTAATAAGAGAACTCAAGTATTAGAAGAATCTATACATGTGCAATTCGATGAAACTAACCCTGCAGGAAGATACCAGCCACTGACAGAAGATGAACCAAACTCAGCACCTGCTGATCAAGAACCAGCCACTGAGTCCTTCATAAAACGGCTGACCAAAAGTAAGAGTGAACCTAAAATTACTTTCACTGACCCATCTACTTCTGCAGAGAATGTTGAAACACAGATAGATCAAGACACAAGTCTACCAAAGGAGATAAGAGTCCCAAGAGGGCATTCAGAAAATGCAATTCTTGACTCAGCTGGAAATACGCTGATGACAAGAAATCAACTAAGGAAATATCTCGGCAATGTAGCTTTTGTCTCAGTACTTGAGCCGAAGAACTTTGACGAAACTGAGGATGACGAATTCTGGATGAATGCCATGCAAGAGGAACTCAATCAGTTCAGGAGGAATAATGTATGGGAGTTAGTGCCACATCCTAGGAGCCAAAAGACCATTGGAACAAGATGGGTCTTCAGGAACAAGCTAGATGAGCAAGGAAACGTAGTCAGAAACAAGGCAAGACTTGTAGCTCAGGGCTACAGTCAGCAAGAAGGTATAGACTACGGTGAGACCTTTGCCCCAGTGGCAAGGCTAGAAGCTATTAGGATTTTATGTGCATATGCATCTCACATGAACTTTAAACTGTTTCAAATGGATGTCAAAAGTGCCTTTCTTAATGGAGTAATAGACGACGAGGTCTATGTAAATCAGCCTCCAGGGTTTGAGGACCCTAAGTTCCCAAATCATGTTTACAAACTCAAAAAGGCTCTGTATGGACTCAAGCAAGCACCACGTGCTTGGTATGAGAGGCTGACCAACTTTTTACTGACTAGAGGTTACGTCAGGGGTCAAGCTGATACAACCTTATTCATTAAGAGAAAGGGTAAAGATACCCTGCTGGCACAAATATATGTAGATGATATTATATTCGGTGCTACTAATGAATCTATGTGCAAGGAATTTAGCAAACAAATGCAGACTGAATTCGAAATGTCAATGATGGGAGAACTCAACTTCTTCCTCGGACTTCAAATTAAGCAAGGAAAGAATGGCATATTCATAAGTCAAGCTAAATATGCCAAGGAGATATTGAAGAAATATGAACTAGAAAATTGCAAGCCAATATCCACTCCTATGGGCACTGACACTGTCCTTTGTGCTGATGAGAATGGTAAGTCAGTAGACAGCAAGTTATACCGAGGTATGATTGGCTCTTTACTTTACTTAACAGCAAGTAGACCGGACATTCAGTTCTCAGTATGTTATTGTGCTAGATATCAAGCTAACCCTAAGGAATCCCATTACATAGCTGTAAAAAGGATCCTTAGATATTTGCAAAGCTCAGTAAATGCAAGTCTGTGGTATCCAAATACTCATGACTTTACACTCATCGGATACACTGACGCTGACTATGGACGAGACAATCTGGAAAGAAAAAGCACCTCTGGAGGATGCCAATTCCTAGGAAGCTGTCTTGTATCTTGGTTCAGCAAGAAGCAAGTGTCAGTAGCCCTGTCCACAACTGAAGCTGAGTACATTGCTGCTGGAAGCTGTGTTGCTCAAGTCCTTTGGATTAAGCAGCAGCTTGAAGATTATGGTGTTCAAACAAAGACAATTGAAGTCAAATGCGACAACAAGAGTGCAATTGACCTCTCAAAGAACCCAGTTCAACACAGCAGGATGAAACATGTCAGCATAAGACATCACTTCATCAGAGATCATGTACTCAAGAAAGAAATCAAGCTGACTTATGTGTCAACAGACGAGCAGCTTGCTGATATCTTTACAAAGCCTCTAGCACGAGAGCAATTTAGCATACTGAGAGAAGCAATTGGTATGTTTAATCCTCTTCAGTAAATTCCTGTGCTAAATGAATATTGAATGCTGAGTGAATTACATGCTGAATGATTTATTGTTTGCTGAGTATCTCTTGAAACTGACTGAATATACAATATTGAGTAAACTTGCACACTGAGTAAATTAGTTTAGAACTTGAACTTAAAATCATCCTTAAAGAATGCACTGACTACTTAGAATATGAAACGTTTATATCAACAAACGCTAAGTAAAAGCACTTATTAGCATTTAATGTCACTACACGCGAAGTGACACCTGTACTGCGCATGCGCCGAATAACGTCTTAATAGTGTCATAAGTGTCAGGGTTTCTGCCGATTGGACAACCCAGAGCAAAACTGGATAAAATTCAAACGGAACCCTAAACCATAAAATCTATAAATAGTAAATACTAACCCACTACCCTCGTCACATATACATTGAACCCTAAGAAAGCTTCTAAATTTTCCAAAGAGCTTCAAAACTTCAAAAATGTCTTATAACGAAAGTTATTTCTCTCCAACTCTCAAATCCTCTGACCAGGCTGGTCCTTCAACTAGCCTAATGAGAAAAATGATCAAAGTACACTCTTGGGCCAAGAATCAAGAGGTACTAAGGAGTCGATTCTTCCATCCTGATTTCATCTCTTCAGAGACTCCATTCTGTGAATGGATCAAAAACAACAAATGGACAGGTCCCTTCTCTCTTTCCGGTCAAACCTATCCCACAATGGTGAGAGAGTTCTACTCCAACCTGCATGTTGATGCAGATGACTCTGACTACCTAGAGACCACAGTCAAGGGTCAAAAGATAGTGATAACCCCTGAATATCTAGCCACATTGCTAGAGATACCAAATACAGGGATCCAGTTCAGAACAACAAAGGAGCCGATACCGAAAGCCACCGCAGAGAAGATGAAGGGGTTTTGTAAACCCAGAAACTACAAGGGAGAAGTACCCAGCACCTGCATGGGCAAAAATCAGAAGATGGCCCACTTCTTGCTGACCAACTTTATCTTCCCTAAACTCAGCTCTCCCTCATCTGCCTCTAACTTTGAACAGTGTTTCATCTGGCATATGCTGACCAGCACTCCATTCAACCTACCTGTATTTCTGGTAGGAGCCTTTCAACGAAGTGGAAGGAAGCTCCGTTTAGGTTCTCTCATCACCAGGATAATACAAGACCAGAACATAGAAACTGCTGATGAAATAAGTTCAACAGGAACTGCTATCACAGCACGTCTGCTGAATGGACTATCACACAGCCAACCCCTGAAAGGGTATGATGAGAATAAAACCTCTGAGGAGGAGGATCCTATGGCTGGGGGTGAGCAACCCATTGGAGAAATGGAAAATCTGACAAACCTGGATGCCATTATAGATGATGTTATGGCTGAAGCTGAGAAGAAGAAGAAAAAGGGAGCATGCTCGAAGGATATTCATACTGTCCCGAGAAAGATAAGGCTGATGGAAAGAAACAAGAGGAAAGCTGATCAGGACCTAGCTGAGTCAGCTGAGAAGAAACTGAGAACAGATGAAGAACCTGTTCTTGAAGGCCATGCTGCTCTAGAAGGGTCTCCACAAAATCAAGCCTCTGTTCCTCCAAGGGAGAAACACGCCAAGACCCCTGCAAGTCCAAAAGAAGCTCCACTTCCACCTCAAGCTCAAAGCGACTCAGCACCTGCGGTCAACACGCCTTGTAGTCTTGTCACTACACAAGGCACTCAGTGTGAGCCCACTCTTGCCAAATATGCACATCTAGGTGCCACTGAGTCAGGATGGCGTGTCATCGCCTCAGCTAACACTCTGCTTCAAGAACAAGCCCATCCTCCACCAACTCATGCTCAGTCCTCTCATCCACCTGTCACTCACCATATTCTGCGTGAAATCCATGATTTGATCAATCACTTCTCCTCTGTCCAGCCGCAGCCACCAACACATGCTCAACTGACCAAAATGACCGAACTCATGCTGACTATGGTCAGTCACATTCCTTGGAGGGTCAAATACGTGTGCTGCAGGATCAGGCCAATTCTCCTGCCCCTACCGTTGATTTGCCTACTGCTGATGCTGGCAAAATGGGGGAGAAAAGTGGCAACTAAGGAGAAGGAACTCTAAGTGAAAGAAACTAGAGACTCTAAGTGAAAGAAACTAGAGTGTTAGAAGTTAGGAAGAAGAAGTTTATTTTGTTATTTCGTTATCTTGTTTGTTGTTTTGTTTTAAACAATATGCCTAACTTCTGAAATACTTGCATTCGTATTTAAATTATTCGTATTTAAATTATTGATTATTCTTCCATCAAATGCCAAGTATTATATAAATGCATGCTGCATATAAATGTTTGAACTTGTCAAATATAAACCATTGAACAAATGATTTACTCAGCGCTCCGTCACTATACATCACTTCCGCTGAATACTGAGTAAAATAGAATATGACCCATAAGCTAACCTATAACTGAAAACTGATCTTAGGCTTATTCAGCTAAACCTTAGAATGTTTAGAATAAAACTAAGTCAGTAGTTCTGTCCTCACGGGGGAGTTCACTTAATTGAAAAGGTCAACTATCATGGGGGAGCACATACTGAGTTCCTTGCTGATTAGTTTTGCCAACATCAAAATGGGGGAGTTTGTTGAAACACCTTTCCACAAGATTTTGATTTGACAAAATTAATTAAGTGAAAGTAAATATTCTACAACACACTAAGTTTAAATGCTTTGATTTAGTGTTACTAATGTGTTTGTTCAATGTTGAGTTTATAATTTATCATAAGACATAAAGATCATAAGGCTCAAGCCCTATATGGAAATCAAGGCCCAAGTCAAACAAGCCAAAGACCACTCAGCCCGCGTATCTCCAAAACGTCGCCGTTGAAGTGATGAAACGCATGCTGAGTAAAGAAGGATCGAGAAGATCCACGTAGACAACTTCGGTATGAAGCTGCTGAGCTGTCTCGACAAAACGTACAAGACAGCTGCTGACCATAAGACAGCTTCCAGACAAAGTATTTCCCCATTTAGTAAAGATCAGAAGACACAACAAGCTGTCTGGTTGACGTTACCCAAAATGGTGGAACATACTGACACACTGACCGAAGAACAGAAGACGCTGGAATCTGATTGGCTAAAGAGAACTGCTGGCAGACTCAGTGAAAGCGACTTGTAGCCGTTTCCCTCCAACGGTTATTTCGAAATTCGAAATAACCAGAAGCTCTCATAGCTCTCTATAAATAGAGCATTCAGAATCCACATTCTTTAGAGAACTTTGAGCAAAAGCCGTTACGCTGACCAAACATATATAAAAGTTCTCCATCAAAAGCAAAGCAAAAGTCTTACACTACAAAGTCTATTCATTTGTGTAAAAGTCTAGAGTGATTGTTTCTCAATCATCTAAGGTGTTCTAGCAATTGTTGTTTAGGACAAAAGCTTTATCATTTCTAGAAGTAGAAAGGAGAGGCTGAGTACTCGGTTTTAAGTACTCAGCGGAGAGATTAGGATTGAGTAGAAGTATAGAGGAAGGTACTCTTGTCATACTCAATTGCTGATATTGTAAAAGGTTTGAGGCTCTACCTTTAAAGAGCTCAGTAGAGGATTTGAAATCTCGGAAGTGTTCCGGGGACAGGACGTAGGCTTAGAAGAAGCCGAACCTGGATAAATCTGCTGAGTGAAGTTTTTTTAAACCTTAACTCCTTATTTATATTGCTTGCTTAAAACAAACTAAAACTGACCAAGTAAAAGAGGTCAAGCTGAGTTGTGCGCTACCAACGAGCAGGTTCAGGAATAGACTCTAAGTGCTATTTCCTGACCTAAGCAATGAAGCTGTCCTAGTCACCAGTTGACTAAGCCAGTGTCTTGCTGAGTGTTAAGTGCCGCTGTTTTATAAACTTTTCTTAAAGAAAAGAAATCTGCCCAAATTATTTTAAAAAGGTAAAATAGTTCCTAACCCCCCCTTGGAACTATATTTGCAACCTTACAAGGGACCAACAACAACCACGTTAAAAATGACTTACTCTTATGTATGACATGACAACAAAAAAATTAAAAATTGTATTTTTTTATTTCCTTAATTCAAGTTCTTAAAACTGTCACATAGCATGACTAAAACACGATCACCCGAACCTCTAAAAAAACGTAATACAATTAACGATGAATATCAAGTGTAGACAAAGCCAACAAAATCATACCTGTGTGGCGAACTTCTCAAAACCTCTCAATCCATAGTTCTAATCAAGTGAAAGATCCCCAAGCTCACTAATAAGTATCTTCAACAGTTCACCTTTTCCAGCATCAGGCGAACGATGCTCCACAGGAGCAGGCTCCTCAATTTTTACTCGCTTAGTAGGACGGCCATCCTCCACATCCACAGAAGAACCTAATTTGCGTTTGCGCACTGCTGGCACCTCCGACACCGTCATACGTTCCAAACCCTCAGTTCGCCCAGCCATTTTCGAAAGAGAATCCCTGATAATCCCAAAGTTAATTACCTACTTTAAGTGGGTAGTGATCTGATCTGTTCTATTCTCTTCTCCAATTCGATCGATGAATCGGTTCCTTTTGCGCCCTTGGGGTTTTCTATTTGATTGTAACGAAAGGCCCAATGAATTGGGATTTCCCTATTGGGCCAGGTCATTTCGGGGATACTGAGCCTGCTTTACATGTAAGTGAATTTTTAATTGAAGGTAAGGTAATTAGTAGGATGACCAAATTGATGGGCAAATGAATTTGGTCTTTACATGGAAATGAATTTTTAATTGAAGGTAAGGTAATTAGTAGGAGGACCAAATTGATGGGCAAATGAATTTGGTCATTCACCGTGAATGACCAAATTCATTTAGTCGTTACGTTCATATCACCACTTTAAAATGCCTAATTGAGCCCTTGATCAGAGTATAAATATGTCCATTTATGAATGAGCAAGCACTCAATGTATAACCATAAAAATTTACAGCTCAATGTCTATAAAAACTACAAATTTTAGGGGTTTCAAGATGCTTTAATCCACAATTTATAGCAGATATAAAATTGCTACTCATAAATTATAACAATGAGAGAACAGTTACCGGGTAACAATGAGACTTGGCTATCTCCTTCGCCCCTTTAAGATAATCCTTAGCTGTCTTCATCCCGTAACCATCATCCCACCACACTTCCAACCAAATCTTCTGGAACTTCATCTTTCACCCATTTCCCCTCTACTCTTGACTTCAATTTCCCATTTCCTCCATCAATCAGAACATTACTCTCCTCTTCCTTTGTAGAAATCCTTAAAATGCCTAATTGAGCCCTTGTTCAGAGTATAAATATGTCCATTTATGAATGAGCAAGCACTCAATGTATAACCATAAAAATTTACAGCTCAATGTCTATAAAAACTACAAATTTTAGGGGTTTCAAGATGCTTTAATCCACAATTTATAGCAGATATAAAATTGCTACTAAAAAATTATAACAATGAGAGAACAGTTACCGGGTAACAATGTGACTTGGCTATCTCCTTTGCCCCTTTAAGATAATCCTTAGCTGTCTTCATCCCGTAACCATCATCCCACCACACTTCCAACCAAATCTTCTGGAACTTCATCTTTCACCCATTTCCCCTCTACTCTTGACTTCAATTTCCCATTTCCTCCATCAATCAGAACATTACTCTCCTCTTCCTTTGTAGGGCTGCCATCAACTAGAGCTCCAGTCTTCTCTATCTGTCCACTGATTGAATTAGATGAAAGCACTGAATCACTACCGCGAAAACCCTAACTGTAGCTTAATTTCTAAATGCTTCGACACTGACGCCATTCGAAGCATTGAACCTAATACTGGTTTCAAGTATTAATTTAGAAAATTGGGAAGAATTACATGACAGAACCTGAAACCTTTTATGTATAAGCTTTAATCACATTCCAAGAGTCGCCATTGAAACGCATTGAGGACCCTTTAGTTGAAATTTGGCAATTAGAATTCCTTTCAAGAAGGGAAAAAAGCAAACCCAGTTAGAATGTCCCCGAAATCACTCCAACTGAAATACTCGCACTCTTTTTTTATTTTTGGAGCAAACCATGACGCAAAATTAGACGCACATCTTCTACAATACTACTATTTTAGGATGGAGACAATGAATATTTGGTTAACCCAAACTTTCAAAATGTCTCCATAGTCTTCTCAATTTATATAGTAAAGATATGTTGAATGCACCTTAAAAAAAATAAAATCACCAAAATTAAAATTGAGAGGTACGTGGTTCTAGACAAGTTTTAAAGTTGAGCAAGTAAGAATTTTACTTTTAATCTATTCTTTGAATTGTGTAATAATATTTTAAGGCACGTGCAACGCTTCTTCTGCGTGTAGCTTACTTCTTCTTTTTTTTTCAACTCACTGATTAGTTGATTATATTTTACGTAAGCTTAGGAGGCTAATATAATATTTTATACAAGTTCACACGCTATCAAAACACTTTAAAACTTTAAAGGGTCAATCTAACTTTTTGAACAAGTTCAAAGGGTAAATGATATATTAACACTTTTTAAATTTATTTTTGCTAAAAGCAATTGTATTAATATTTTTAAACTAAATAATTTAAAAAAAAATGAAATAATCAATTAATAATCAGACTCTAAGGCAGTACAAGCAAAAGGACCGATGTGTACCCACTCTCTGCGATCAGACACCGACCCAGCTGTCCGAGCTAAAACATTGGCAGTTTGCTTCGCTAATCCTCTAAGGCCCTGTTCTTATTAACTTAATTTCAGCAAAAGTAAGTTCAGTTTAGTTCATTTAATTTCAATAATTATCATTATTACTTATAATTATAATTATTTATATATATAATTTATAATTTAATATTATTTACATGTAATTCAACTTTATTTATTATAATTATAATTATTTATATATAATTTATTATTATTTATTATAATTTATAATTTAGTATTATTTATATATAATTTATTGTAATTTAGTATTATTTATATTCATCATGATTTGTTATAATGAATTGAGCAGTTATCAATGCTCTGTGTTAAAGAATCGCTATCACCTAAAATTAGCTCTAGTGATGAACTATTGGATAAGGGGCCGCTGTAATGCGTTGACCAAGACTTGGCAGTCAGATTCAGCGATAATGTTCCTTCAATTGTTCCTCTGAATCCAGAGCATGGTTTCTCGGCAAGTTAGTGCTTCTACCATGAATGGGTCTGAGCCGATTCCGCTGCATCCATTTCCTGCTGCTACGAAGCCCTAAACGCTCCGCGCTACGTAGCCGTATCCCATCAGTCTTGTCTCCGGGAATATAGACGCATCAAAATTAACCTTTGTTAAGCCAGCTGCTGGCCGTGTCCAACAAACAGATGTTGTGGTAGACGAAGTTGATGCTCTACGGGTTTGTGCCGCCTGCCAATTGGAGTGCAAAGAATGCGTCGATGAGTAAAGCAATAAAGCCGTCGACCCGTGTTGATTCCATACCATGTCATTTCTGTTAGCCCAAAGGACCCAATAAATAGTAGATGCTAGCCTTTGTAGCTCGATCGATTTTGCTACCAAGATATAAATCCAGAAATCTGATATACTGCTAAAATTGGTTACTCATATCACCATTTTTCCCAAACTTGTCGATATTGCAGCGCAGCCAGGGATGGCAAAAAACCCGACACTGCCCTCCAAACCAGATGACGTGCTTTTGGGATTGCCTTTAAAAGCCACAAACTCTGCCAACTAAACGAACCAGGAGGCACAACGTTATTCATATTGTCACTAAGGTGTCGATATCCTGTTTTGACACAGTAGGTTCCTTTCGGTTCTAGGCACCATCCCCATCCGTCTTTGATCACACGTTTGCTGAAAGGAATCGAGAGGATCTCGTGACTGTCTCTTTTTGTAAATAGGCGATTCACCAATCCTATATCCCATTTCATCCCATTCTCAGTTTTTAGGTCCTGAACAGTCTGAACCTCTGAGTCAATCAGGCGGTCACTCTCCACATAGGGGTTGTCCCTATCCCTTAGCCAAGGATTATGCCAGATGTCGATTTGGTCACCTCTCCCAACAATAAGGTGAGCTCCAGATACAACAAGCGCCTTAGCCACCATAATGCTTCTACATAGGGGTTGTCCCTATCCCTTAGCTTGCTTTTTTTTTTGCAACCCAGTGATTAGTCTATTACATTTTACATAAGCTTAGGAGGCTAATATAATATTTTATACAAGTTCACACGCTATCAAAACACTTTAAAACTTTAAAGCGTCAATCAAACTTTTTGAACAAGTTCAAGGGGTAAATGATATATTAACCCGTTTTTAATTTATTTTTGCTAAAAGCAATTGTATTAATATTTTTAAACTAAATAATTTTTTTTTAAAAATGAAATAATCAATTAATAATCAGCCTCTAAGGCAGTACAAGCAAAAGGACCGATGTGTACCCACTCTTCGCGATCAGACACCGACCCAGCTGTCCGAGCTAAAACATGGACAGTTTGCTTCGCTAATCATCTAACACAATGAATTGAGTTGTTATCAATGCTCCGTGTTAAAGAATCGCTATCACCTAAAATTAGGTCTAGCGATGAACTATTGGATGAAGGGCCGTTGTAATGCGTTGACCAAGACTTGGCAGTCAGATTCAACGATAATGTTCCTTCAATTGTTTCTCTTAATCCAGAGCAAGGTTTCTCGGCAAACTAGTGCTTCTGCCATGAATGGGTCTGAGTCGATTCCGCTGTAGCCATTTCCTGCTGCTACGAAGCCCTCAACGCTCCGTGCTACGTAGTCGTATCCCATCAGTCCTGTCTCCGGAAATATAGACGCATCAAAATTAACCTTTGTTAAGCGATCCGTTGGCTGTGTCCAATAAACAGATGTTGTGGTAGACGAAGTTGATGCTCTATGGGTTTGTGCCGCCTGTCAGTTGGAGTGCAAAGAATGCGTCGATGAGTAAAGCAATAAAGCCATCGACCCGTGTTGATTCCATACCATGTCATTTCTGTTAGCCCAAAGGACCTAACAAATAGTAGATACTAGCCCTTGTAGCTCGACCAGTTTTGCTGCCAAGACATAAATCCAGAAATCTGATATACTGCTAAATTGGTTACTCATATCACTAATTGGTGATTTTACCCAAACTTGTCGTGCCACCCCGCAACCAACAAGCGCCTGATAGTTATCCTCACCAACTGAATTGCAGATAGAACAAAGCGTGGGTACAGCTAGGGATGGAAAACAACCCGACACCGCCCTCCAAACCAAATAACGTGCTTTTAGGATTGCCTTTAAAAGCCACAAACTCTGCCAGCTAACCGAACCAGGAGGCACGACGTTATTCATATTGTCACTAAGATGTCGATATCCTGTTTTGACACGGTAGGTTCCATTCGGTTCTAGGCACCATCCCCATCCATCTTTGATTACATGTTGCTGATAGGAATCGAGAGGATCTCGTGACTGTCTCTTTTTGTAAATAGGCCATTCACCAATCCTATATCCCATTCCATCCCATTCTCAGTTTTTAGGTCCTGAACAGTCTGAACCTCCGAATCAATCAGGCGGTCACTTTCCATATTAGGGTTGTCCCTATCCCTTAGCCAAGGATTATACCAGATGTCGATTTGGTCACCTCTCCCAACAATACGGCGAGCTTCAGATACAACAAGCGCCTTAGCCGCCATAATGCTTCTCCATATGAAGCTTGGATTAGCAGTCAATTCATCGTCTAAAAATGGTGAATGTGGGTAATAACGGGCTTTGAACACCCTAGCTACCAGAGATTCCTCGTGTTTCAACAGACGCCAATCTTGTTTTGCCAGGAGAGCGAGGTTAAACTGACATAGTGTTTTGAAACCCATACCATTACTTTCCCATTTTATCCAATGTAGCCCATGACCACCATAACCAGACGAACCCCACCAAAATAAGTTCATCATTTTCTCCAGGTCCGAACAGAGCAGCTGAGGGAGCAAGAAAAGCCTCATGACATAAGCAGGGAGAGATTTAAGAACTGATTTTATGAGGATTTCCTTTCCTGCTCTGGATAGTGGTTTAACCTGCCATGTTTGGATTTTGGATCGAACCATATCCTCAACGTAGCCGAAAACTTTCCTCTTGTTTCTACTAATGACACTAGGGAGACATAGGTATTTACCAGGAGCAGCCATCATTATCACATTGAGACTCAAACTGACTGGGTTTTTTACTAGGGTAGAGCAATTCATGCTAAAGGAGATTGAGGATTTAGAAAAGTTTACCTATTGTCCCGACTGTTGAAACACATTTCCACAGTAATTTTGATTTGACAAATCTATTTTAATTAGAATTAAAACCCTAAGATAAATTTCCAACACATTAAAATTAAATGCTTTGATTTATTTGTTACTAATGTTTTTATTGAGTATTGTTGGAGTATTTAATTTATAAGTACAAAAGACATTATGTTAAAGCCCAAAGCCAATAAGCAAGGTCAAGGCCCAAGCTAAGTCAAACAAATTAAAAGGCTTGTGATCCAACTCAGCCCAACAAGTAGAAGGATCCAGAAGCTTACTAACTCATTCACAACGAAGCCGTTGAGTTTAACATACAAGAAGACAAAGCATAAGTTGACTTGATAAACTTGGGGACAAAGCTAAACCAAATGAGGAAAGGTTCAGACGCAACAGAGAAGCTGTCTAGGAATCTTTGCCTAAAATGGAGAGACAACTTGACGCTTACTGACCTAAAACAATTGAAACACTGATCAAGATAGAAAAGACTACGTTCTTATTGGCCAACACACTGAGCACTGAGGAACGAAAGGGACAGTAGAGCGGTTTCCCTCCAACGGTGAAATGACCAATGGCTCAAGTGTCACTATAAATAGGCCTCTCATTTGCTTCAATTGATGCAGTTCTTCAACAAGTCGAAACGCGGATCAAATTCTTCCTTGAAGTTCTGTGAAAAAGCAAAGCAAAGAAATCTTACACCAACTCTTATTTTTGTGTAAAAGATTAGTTTTCAGATCATTCAAAGCGTTCTTTGTTATTAGAACAAAAACCTTATCAATTCTAAAATTGTTAGGAGACTCTGAGTTGCTCGGTATTCAGCACTCAGAGGTCGATAGTGTTGAGTATATGATATAGAGGACGGTACTCTGTATACTCACTAACTATTGTAAGGGGTTTGCGCTCTACCCAAAAGAGTTCAGTAGTGGATTAAATTTGGGAAGAATTCTGGGGACCGGATGTAGGCAGGAGACCGAACCAGGATAAAACTGCTGAGTAACTTTTTCTATCCCTTAACTCCTTTATATGCTTGCTTTTTATATTGTCTAGTAAAAGCTTAACTGAATGAATACTGAGTTGAGTGACTTTGGTGCTGAGCTCAGGAATAGACTTAAGTGCTACTTCCTGACTCAATGTTAGAAGCAGCTTTAGTCTTTGATCAATTAAAGCTGCCTCTGACCTTACTCAACATCACTGTGCTAAGAATCAAGAGAAAAATCTTAAGTCATAATTAAGACAAGTCAGCCTCTTGAAGCAAAATTTTTAAATAGTTCCTTGACCGCCCCCCTTAGAAACTAATTCTAGTAACATAAGGGACCAACAAGTCGTATCAGAGCTTATACCTCAACTTACAAGATAACACTATCTTGAGCTGATCCCTAATATGGCTCTCAATAGCACTCGTTTCCTCCCAGGAGATGAAATAACTCAGATCTTACCTGAGGGATTGTCCATCACTAGGCCACCTCTATTCTTCGGGTCTAAGAATACCTTCTGGAAGAACATAATGAAAAATTTCATTTAGGCAACAAACATGAGTGCATGGCTAGCAATAATTCAAGGCCCGTTTGTTCCCTATGAAACTGTTGATGATGTAAAGGTCATCAAAGATGAGGCTAAGTGGATTGAGGATGGCCTCAAGAAATTACAAAATAATGCCTCGACTATCAATATGCTTCACTGTGCATAGATGCTGCAGAGTACAATAAGATTTCAGGATGCGAGTCAGTACAAGAAATCTGGAAGAAGCTCGAGATCACCTATGAAGGAACCAGCAAGGTGAAAGAGTCCAAGGTGAACCAACACATGAGACTTTATGAGCTGTTTGAGATGAATGACGGTGAAGGCATCTCTAAGATGAATGCAAGATACATCAACATCATAAATGAGCTCAAGAGGCTTGGGAAGAACTTCTTAGAAGAGGAGCAAGTCAAGAAGATACTCAGGAGCCTTCCAAAGAGCTTTGAGGTCAAGGAAAAGTCAGAGGACAAGAAGCAAAAGTCATTGGTCATGAAGGCAGACTCCACTGACAACAGCTCCTCAGATGATGAGGAAATGACCATGTTTACTCGAAAGACGAAGAGGCTGTTCCGTAAGAATGAAAAATATGGAAATAAGCCATACCGAAATTATGACATGTCCAAAGCTGAGTACAGTGACAACAAAGTCAAAAAAGATAACTCAAAGCCATCACTTGCTTTGAATGTCATCAACCTGGCCATATTAAGTCAAGCTGCCCCACCTTGAAGAAAGACAAAAGGAACGAGAAGGAAGCCATGGTGGCAAAATGGAGTGACAGTGATGAATCATCCTCCTCAAAAGTCGGTGCTACTAAGATAGCAAATATTTGTTTTATGGCTGATGAGTTTGATGAGTCATGTGCCTCTGAGCAACCTGAACCTTCGTATGCCTTTGAGAATGATTTCTGCTCCTAGAACTCCTCAACAAAATGGGGTAGTTGAAAGGAAGAATAGAACCTTAGTCGAAATAGCTAGGACAATGCTGAGTGAGAATAGGCTTCCAAAGTATTTCTAGGGTGAAGTTGTCAACACAGCTTGCTACATACTCAATAGGGCTCTAGTTAGACCTATACTTAAGCAAACCCCCTATGAACTTTGGAAAGGACGAAAACCCAATATTGGATATTTTCATGCCTTCGGTTGCAAATGTTTTATTTTAAATACTAAAGACAACCTTGCTAAGTTTGATTCTAAAGCTGATGAAGCTATCTTTTTTGGGTACTCAACAAACAGCAAAGCATATAGGGTGTTTAATAAACGAACTCAGGTTTTAGAAGATTCTGTGATGATAAATGCACTGAGTGATTTATACTCCCTTGTTAAAAAAATGTAATAAGAAAGTAAGAGCACTCAGTAGAAGGTGTGATGAGATTAAGGAAGTCAAACTCAGTTACCTCCGACATCTCCTCCAAGACAATACTAGACAAGATGAAAATCTTAAAATCATGCATAGGGTTGTCTCGGAAGTCCAAGAGGATTCTAAGAAACTCAAGAAGGACCTCACATCAATTCAGAACCAACTTAAGGTTCCGAATAAAAAGAATTACCATCGGAATGCTCAGTACCAAGGTACTAGTAAGAGCAGATGGTATCCTCAGCAAATGTCAACTGTGACTTTTGTGGGAAGAAAGGTCATACAACTAAAGTGTGTCGCCACCAAGTAAAATATAATGTATTGCCTGCTGAGCCTAACAAGAAAGGGCCCAAAAAGATTTGGGTACCTAAAAGCAACTAGTTCCATTGCAGGTAGGCCTGAGGTGTGCTGAGAAGTCAAAACTTTGGTATATTGACAGCGCATGCTTAAGGCATATAATGGGTGATGAAACTCAATTCATCACACTTGTGCACAAACGTGGAGGAAGTGTAAGTTTTGGAGACAACAAGAAAGGTAAAATAGTAGGGTCAGGAACCATAGGAGGAAACCCAACTATTGAAAATGTCTCCTTAGTCAGAGGGCTTGAATATAACCTACTGAGCATAGCTCAGCTGTGTGACAGCGGTAGAAAGGTCATACTCGATGCCTCTAGATGTCAAATTATGGAGAGCAAAACTAATGACTTAATCCTGATTGCTCCACGAATTGATAATGTCTTTATGCTGAACTTAGAAAAGAATATTTCAAAAGAAATATGCTTAGTCTCTAAGGAAGAAAATTCCTGGCTATGACACAGGAGACTTGGTCATGTAAGCAGGGACCTCCTGGCCAAATTAGCAAGAAAGCAACTAGCTGAGGGATTGCCAAAACTCAAGTTTGCAAAGGATCAGTTGTGCAATGCTTGTCAGTAGACCTGTTCAAAAGCCCACTGGCCCGTCCAGCCCGTCCAAGTCCGCTCTTCAAAGGCTGGGCTTGGACATATATGTTTCTTAATAGGCCCGGCCCGGTCCAAGCCCACTTAGGCTTGCACATAGAGTAGGTTGGGCTTGGGATTTGTCACAAAACCCAGGCCCAACCCAGTCCGGTCCGAAATTTTAATAATAATTTTAATTTAATAACTTTTATAGTTTAATAAACTTTATATTCCAAGAATAAAAAATTTAAATTTCTTCAACATAAAAATTTTCAAACATATATTTTTTAGAATTGGTGAACATGTAGATAATTTTGTTACTGTTTTATTTATTACTATTAAAAAAGTATTTTTTATTTAGGATTGCATTAATTGATTTTTATTAAAAATAATCCTCTAAAATTTAGTTTTATTGTATTTTATTATTTATATTTATAGTATAATTTTTTAGTTGAATTTTAATTTTTAAAAAATACAAAAATATTAGTTGGGTCGGGCCGGCTTGGGCTTGGTAGAAGATTTTCCTTAATCATTGTAGATGATTTCTCTCGCTATACATGGATCATCTTGCTCAGTAGCAAGGATGAAACATTTGAGATGTTTTCAACCCTTTGTAGGAGAATTGAAAATGACAAGTACTTAAAAATCCAAGGAAGAACACAAGAGTCCAACTACTGAACAACAAACTCAACACACTCACTCATCTTCCTCCGATCCTAAATCATCAGTAGATCCTAAGCAACAACGTCAACAGCATCTGTTAGACGAGGTGCCGCGGCCTAATCTCCCGGGCGGACCGGGGGGTGGACAACCTCATGGCGACGTAAGCGGTGATTGGCGCCGAAAGCAACCAATCGCGGAATCAAGCTGCTCGGCAGGACCGGAGCTCGGAGATATGGAAGAGTCGCCACCCACGAATGGGAAAATGAACACAGATCCCTTGCGGGAGACCGGTGTGGGTTCGGGAAACTTAGGTACGAGCCGAGAAGGCTAGCTCCTTTCCGGAGAAAGGCTACTAGGCACCCCGACATCGCCCGGTTATGAACCACCGGCCTCCTACTCAGCATGTTAGGCGATAACGGACTAATCGTATACTTCTTTAAGTTTAAAATTCATTTGAAACCCTTTTCTTTCTCTTTTTGGAAACCATTTTGAGCATATGATATTGAAAAGCCACATCAGTAAAGAATCACCCATTTATGTTTATACATACACAGAAAGGGGAAGAAAGAAGTGATTTATTTACAACCGTATTTAAATGTTATGTTGTGTGTCTATTCTACATTAACTTATTTCCCCAAAACGATGTTTGTTACATGGTTCGCACCTTAATCGCCGTTGGAACGATTTAGGTGCGTTTTAAAACCCCGTTTGATGAAGCTTACCCGAATCGCCGTTGGAACGACTCGAGTAATTGAAAACGTTAAAGTAAAAGCCTTTTAATAAGAAAACGTGGTTAAGCATACAAGTCAATTTTATTTTGTACAAATTCATTAAGAAAGCGATTCAAAATCTCCATTATTATCAAAGAAAACGATTTTGATTACAATGTTCGCTTAATCCGTCGTTGGAACGGACTAAGGTTTTAAAACGTGGTGTTTTGAAGACGATTTGAAATATCAACCAAAATGACTCTATTTATCTACATTAGAGATTTAAGAAAGCTCATTAGCTTAAATAATTTAATTGAAAACTCTCTTTTTTGTGACTTATTTTCCCCACTTATTTAATAGACTCTCTAACTATTATAATTACATCAATAAACACATTTAGGCCCAAAAATTAATTTTTCCAAGTGAGGCCCATTTGAAACATGGACTTATAAATGACCAAAAGAAATAAAGAAGATAATATAGATATATATTTATACATTTTAGCCCAAAAGACATAAAATAAGAGTAAAAGAAAATATACTACCTAATACATATATAAGGAAGAATAATGAAAATAATATATTTATACTTTGAACATAAGAAAATAGTGAATGAAATTCATAAATAAGAAAATAGCATTTATCACTCAAAATAATTTTATTTAACCATAATTAAGATAACCCAAATATACCCCAAAACTATATATATACATGACTAATATAATCCTAATGTCAAAAAGACTATATGTTCATCCCCCAATATCTACTAATTATCTCCCAAAATGCCCAAGTAAATAACATTTAAAATAGAAGTTAATGTAATTTAAATGAATAATAAAAAAGAAAGTAATATGTACATATACAAAAAAATTAGAATAAAAATGGAATACCAATCTCCTAAAATAATTATGTATGTTAAAGTTTTAAAACAATTTCAAAAGAATATACTACATAATTATATATGTATATACTAAGGATTAAAAGTCTAAAAGTTAAGAAAAAGGGACCGAAATGGCATTTTTTACATCTTGGCAGATTTACCGACGGAAAGTCCGTCGGTAAACAGCATTTAGTGACAGAATTGGCAAATTACAGCAGCACTCCAATATTTTCCAGATTTATTCAAAACCTTTAAATTAAATCTAATTCAATCGTTTTGGATTTCCGAACTACCAAAGATGGATCATAGTCGAAAACGGAAGTTCCTAAAACGATGTTTTTATTTTAAAACGTTATTTGGAAACCTCTTTTAAATCAAAAACTTATAATTACAACATTTTCGATACCCGAACTACCTTTTTATCGGATCACGGTTCGTATTGGGATATCCAAAACGAGGTTTTTTATTTTAAAACAAAACCGAATTTTATTTAATACGAAGTGAAAATTAAATAAATACGCTAACTAAATAAAACGTGACAAAATAAATAAATGACTAAAGGAATAAAAACTATCGCATAAAAAAAATAAATAGAAGGAGAGAAATAAATTAAATAAAATAAAGAGTCTAGTCCTCGGATAATACCTTTGATTCGGTATCTGACAGTCGAAGCCGATTGATTCCACGAACCGCGAGCTCCCGATTTTAATAAAAATTTAGTAAAAATTGAACTTAGGAAATTCGGAATTTTTTGAGAAAAAAAATATTTTTCTCAAAAAAAATCCACTCTCTCTCTCTAAAAATGTTTAGAGTGAGAAAGTTTTTCCTCCCCAAAAAAGGCCTCCCCTTCACCTTGGGATCCGTGCCCTTATATAGGGAAACGGATCCCGGAACAATGGGCGACGCCCAAAAAAAATTGGAGGTCGCCCATTGTGGTTGGTCGTTCGCCCAACGGCGTTGGGCGAGCGCCCAACGCGAGGTTGGGCGCCCGCGCCCAACCCTCGTCGGGCGTCCGCCCGACTTGGTTGGGTGCCCGCCCGGCGACCCTCGGGGCGTGTCCCGCGCCGTCGAACGCGTGCACTCCGTGGCCGCCGAGCGCGCGTTCCGCGCAACTAGACGCTCGCACGTCGCGACCGTCGAACGCGCGCCCCGCGTCGCCAGGCACGTGTGCTCAACGGCCCATGAGGGCGCGCACCGCCAGCGGTCCTAGGCATTGCTCGGGCGTCGAGAGCGTGCCACTCGCGGTGCGTCCGACGGACGCCGCACGCACGTCTCGAGTCGTCAAGCGGGCGTTCGACCATCGTCGTCCGTGTGCGGGATGCCGTTGCGTGCCCGCGCCGTGCCGTTAATTTTCCTCAGCTTATTATTCTTTATATATTTTTCAAAACTTCCGGAATCAATCGCTTCGACCGTCTTATTTCAGGTTTTCGTCACAGGTCCTCCGACTCGGTGTCTACAGTTGCCCCTACTTTTCTATTTTGACAGTGATGTGTGTGATTCGAAAACGTTTTTGCTAACGTAACACATGCAATGTAAAACATATAAAAGTAAAAGACACGTAACGAGTAGGAGGAAACATACCTGACCTTTGCGCTGCGCGCTCCGGCGTTGCTCTCTGACTGCATCAGACTCTGCTTCGGGCTGCACCCTAGTTCACGACTGCGGGGATAATGGCTAAATAGCTACCCTAGTTTATGACCGCGGGGATAATGGCTAAACAGCTACCCTATTTCAAGATTGCGGGGATAATGGCTAAATAGCTACCCTGATTTACGACTGCGGGGATAATGGCTAAATAGCTACCCCATTTTAAGATTGCGGGGATGATGGCTAAACAGCTACCCCATTTCCAGATTGCGGGGATAATGGCTAAACAGCTACCCTATTTTAAGATCACGGGGATAATGGCTAAACAGCTACCCTATTTCAAGATCGTCGGGATAATGGCTAAACAGCTACCCCATTTCAAGATTGCGGGGATAATGGCTAAACAGCTACCCTATTTCAAGATCGCGGGGATAATGGCTAAACAGCTACCCCATTTCAAGATTGCGGGGATAATGGCTAAACAAACAGCTACCCTATTTCAAGATCGCGGGGATAATGGCTAAACAGCTACCCCATTTCAAGATTGCGGGGATGATGGCTAAACAGCTACCCTATTTCAAGATCACGGGGATAATGGCTAAACAGCTACCCTATTTCAAGATCGCGGGGATAATGGCTAAACAGCTACCCCATTTCAAGATTGCCGGGATAATGGCTAAACAGCTACCCTATTTCAAGATCGCGGGGATAATGGCTAAACAGCTACCCCATTTCAAGATTGCGGGGATGATGGCTAAACAGCTACCCTATTTCAAGATCACGGGGATAATGGCTAAACAGCTACCCCATTTCAAGATTGCGGGGATAATGGCTAAACAGCTACCCTATTTCAAGATCGCGGGGATAATGGCTAAACAGCTACCCCATTTCAAGATTGCGGGGATAACGGCTAAACAGCTACCCTATTTCAAGATCACGGGGATAATGGCTAAATAGCTACCCTATTTCAAGATCGCGGGGATAATGGCTAAACAGCTACCCTATTTCAAGATTGCGGGGATGATGGCTAAACAGCTACCCTATTTCAAGATCACGGGGATAATGGCTAAATAGCTACCCTGATTTGCGACTGTGGTGAAGATGGCTAAAAAGCAACTCCGGTCTGCGACCAAGAGTCAAATGGCTCAAAAGCAACTTCGGTCTGCGACCGAGAGTCAAATGGCTAAAAAGCAACTCCGGTCTGCGACCGAGAGTCAAATGGCTCAAAAGCAACTTCGGTCCGCGACCGAGAGTCAAATGGCTCAAAAGCAACTTCGGTCTGCGACCGAGAGTCAAATGGCTCAAAAGCAACTTCGGTCTGCGACCGAGAGTCAAATGGCTCAACAGCAACTTCGGTCTGCGACCGAGAGTCAGATGGCTAAAAAGCAACTTCGGTCTGCGACCGAGAGTCAAATGGCTCAAAAGAAACTCCGGTCTGCGACCGTGAGTCAAATGGCTAAAAAGCGGGTTCTGTTTCTGGATTTTCTTACCACACTGTTGTCTGTATTTTCTCACTGGAGCTATCATCTCGAAGATTCGATGGGCACACGTCTTAGTCCGAAATGACATAGACTGCTGATTGTTTTTCTGTCGACTGTCGTCTGTATTTTGACTGGTGTCACTGTTCTATAAAAATTAGCTGTTGTCTGGAATTGATGTTTTGACAATGTTAGTCACTGTCTGGGAGAAATGCAGGCTGAAACGGACTGCAAATCGGAGGTCTGTGCACCTGGAAATTAATTATTTACTTTTTACCTTTATGTCAAATCGTACTTTTTTCACTATTTACGGGAATGCCATTCCCTTTTCCTATATAAGGTGGTGGGGTTTCATTTTAACCCCACACCTTCTCTCTCCTCTTTCTCTCACTAGACTTCAATTCGGATTATTCTCGGGATGGATTTAGACGAATGGGATGGCACCAGAGGCATGGACGAGGTTTACGTAAACCTGGATAGAGTGGATACCTTCCACGACCCTACAACACACTTGAGCAGGACACGCTGCAACGAGGTAAGTGGTTTCTCACTTTTATTTGATTTGAACTCTAGGATTTAGCACTCCTATACGAACATGATTTGCATGCTAACTCTTAGACTACCTTAGAGGACCTTAGCTAGAAAACGTGAATTCCTTTATTTACACGTAACACCTGTTTGTTTTTGTAAGAATGCGCGCTATATGCATGTGAATAGTACACTACGAATTTATGCATGTTAACAGTAAAAACGATGTGAATAGTAAAAACATGAATAGTGCACGTGAATAGTAAAAATATGGATAGTGACAACGTGATTAGTAAAAATTTAGCTAATGCACGTGAATAGTAGAACGTGAATAGTGCACGTGAATAGTGACACGTGAATAGTAAAAACTTAGCTAATGCACGTGAATGGTAAAAACTTACCTAATACCCGTTAACGTACGTGAATAGTAAAACCTAATCTACGCTCCTCGTCACCGCAGACGAGAGTGGATCAAAGAATTGACTCAACCTTACGTGAAGGACCCTACATGAGAGATTTTTTACAGAAAATTGGTCCTAGCTGACCGGATGTCTCTAGGTTAGATAATGAAAGAATACCTGTTCTTGACGCGTTCTTATCAAATGCATGCTTTAGGAGCCGTATTTAAATTTTCTCGTCTTGTTCTTTTTAGTTCATTGAGGTTTCGGGGACCACCACCGAGATTCACTCATGGTACGATAGGCTAGGCGCCGCGGCGAGAGCCCGCGTGCGCGAGTTGGGCTTCGAGCCCTTTATTACAGCGCTGCCCCGCACCAACGGGGTATGCGATCTTTTTGGCCTACGGGCCTTATGCGAGCGGTGGGTTGACTCGACCCACACCTTCCACCTTTCCTTTGGGGAGATGACCATCTCGCCTCGAGATTTTTCGCTGTTGACAGGATTGCGAGGGAGCAACACTCCCGTCCCTTTCCACTTTGGTATGATGCGACCACGGGTCGACCCTGCTAGGCTTGCTACCTTGATTGGACCGGGAGTTCGTCTATGCGCCAAGTCTACTCCGGCGAAGTTTGTCTCTACCGCGAGCCTCTTGAGTAGACGTGATTTCTGCGAGACTGACGCTACCGACCTGGCGGTTCGTAGTTTCTTAGTATATGCTCTGAGTGAGACGATTTTCCGCACGAAGGGCGGGAAGGTACACGCAGGTCTCATTCAGGCACTTAGCGATCTGGATGCAGCGGCTTCTTATGATTGGGCAGGGGCAGGCTTAGCCTTTCTTTACAAGTTCTTGGATCTGACTTGCCGGAAGCGCAAGGACTTCGGCGGTTATACCTTTGCCCTGCTGGTACGTGACGCCTTCTTGACTTATCCGTCTTGTCTTTTTCACATTTTTCACACTCCTAGTCCTCATTTTTACCGCAGGTGTGGGCGTACGAGAGACACATCCTTCCCAGCCGGTCTCGATCTCGACCGAGAGTACCGAGGCCGCCCTTCATGACCCGATGGAGGGATTTTGACTTGAGCGCCGAGAGGAGTCGGACAGTGTCGCGGCTTCTGGATTGGATCGACTCGCTGACCCTGGGACAGGTAGATTTTGCCTAATCATGCTAGATTTTTGTTTGAGTCCCTCTGACTTTCTCTTTGTGCATTTTTCTTTAGATTAAGTTCAGGTGGGATGATCTTGACTTCGGCCCTGATTATGCATACGCATCGATGATCCAGGAGCAGCAGTGCGTGCTCACCGGCCCTTGTGTGCGGGCATGGTATTTGGGAGATCGAGGCATCACCGGAGTGAGTGATGTTCACTGGACGCCGGGGGAGATTCTCGTTTCCATGTTTGCTGTGCGGACTCTGCCCCTATCGACCATTCGTCGAGATCTGACCCGTCGTTTTGTCGGTAGAGTAGTCTGGGTTCATGCCGGGGGCCGCGAGCCTTATTTGTCTACTTTACTGAGCGCGAGGGATGCCCCGGCGGCAGCGATGGAGGTAGATCCGGTAGCGGACGTGTTTTCGAGAGAGGCGGTCGAGGCCGTCTTTGGTCAGGCGGAGGTTCCGGTAAGTGATTCCGCCCTCTTTTCATTTTATTTATGATATGTTCGGAGGTTTTATTGTGTGTTTTTTTTTTTTTTGCAGGAGGGATCCTGGCGGAGTGCCCACCTATCAGATTTTTTCGATGGCACTCGGGCTCAAACACCGGTGTGCGAGCAACCCTATTTTGTCGGCGAGTCATCCAGTGCAACTCGACCGGAGAGGTCGTCCATAGGCGTGCCTATACCAGACTATGGGAGAGATTATGCTACGATCTGCTATGACGAGTCCGGGGCACCTTACGCGGGATTTGAGGCGGTCCCTCCTATCTTCTCCTCGAGGGTCCCGTTTGATCCCTCGGACGCTTCACTGACCACTAGGGAGACCTGTACAGACTACGTGGATCTATCCGGCTTCCTACGAGATTGCCTCAGCTTGCGCTGCACCGACCACCTGGTATGTATCATTACTGAATTTTAGTGTAGTGAAATGTATGCATGTATGTATGATTTATGTTTTTGCCTATGCTACCTTTTATCTTTTTTTTTTTTGTAGAGTGATCTGAATGCCCACGAGCGGAGACAAAGCGAGCTAGTGCGGGAAGCTGATGCCCGAGTTGGTCATGTGTATCAAGAGAGGAACGACCACTGGTCGGGGATGATGTGACGGGAGACTGAGGGTCGCCTTGCCGTCGAGGAGAGGGCGCGTGATGAGTCGATCAGCCGCCTTGCTGTAGAGGAGAGAGCCCGAGCTGCTGATGAGAGAGCACGGGTTTCTGATGAGAGAGCACGAGTTTCTGATGAGAGAGCGCGTGCTGCCGAGGAGACACTATCTGCGGAGCGGGCATCTCACTTGAGAGATTTTGAGAACTATTGGGACTTCCCTCCGTATTAGGCTCGTAGCTTTCATTGTTCCTTTGTAGCTTTTGTTAGGGTTTCTCTGATGTATAGCTGATGTATAGGGAGTGGGGTGGATAGTAGGTAGGCTTTTTGTGAAAAGTAGGATAGGAAATGTATAACTCGTGATTCCTATTACCATGCATTCAGTAGATTATGATGATTCCAATCATTCTCGTCAAATATATTCATGCCTTTATTTATTTACAAACAACAGAAATACTTAGTCTCTTATACATTGTTTTTGTAATTGCTCAAGTTATAACTATTGTTACCAGGACCCGCCTTTCGATTTTCGGATCCCGGCGATTTTTCTCCTCTCCTTTTACTATCCCGGAATTTTTAAATGAGTGCCCTTTCGGGTTTTCACCCATTGGGATTTCCCTTATTGTTGCATAGGTCGCCCTTTGCGGGTTTTCAACCTATCGGGAATTTTCTTTATTTTTTTTTTATTTTTTTTTTTTACGAAAAGTATTTCTTAAGCCTATCCAGATTGGTAGGTTCGGAGAATTCCATGCCGTCCATTGTGGTTAACTTCACCGCTCCTTTGCTTAGTATCTTCTTCACGACGAATGGTCCTTCCCAGTTAGGCCTGAACTTCCCCCTCGGGTCGGTGTGCGTCACACGGATCTGTTTCAGCACCAAATCTCCTTCTTTGATAGGGCTGGTCTTAACTTTTTTATTGAAAGCCCGAGCCATCCTTCTTTGATACAACTGTACATGGTAAAGGGCTTCCATCCTTTTCTCATCAACTAAAGCCAACTGCTCACATCGCCTCTTCACCCATTCCGTCTCGGGGATTTCTGCTTCCACTGCGATTCTCAACGATCGCTTTTCAATCTCAATCGGCAAAACTGCTTCTGTGCCATACACCAAAGAGAATGGTGTTGCCCCAGTCGAGGTTCTGACTGTCGTGCGATAAGCCCACAACGCGAGTGGGAGGTGCTCATGCCAGTTCTGATGTGATTCCACCGTCTTTACGAGGATCCTCTTAAGGTTCTTATTAGCTGCTTCTACTGCCCCATTAGCCTGTGGACGGTACGGAGAAGACCTGTGATGTTCAATGCCATATTCTCGGAAAAGATTCCTTACTTCCCCCTGAAACTGGACTCCGTTATCCGTGATCATGTGATGAGGCACTCCGAACCTGGTGATCAAGTGTTTTTCAATGAACTTTCTCATCTGCTTGGATCCCAGTTTGCTAAACGACTCAGCTTCTACCCATTTGGTGAAATAATCGATGGCGACTGCAATAAACTTATGTCCATTTGAAGCATTAGGCCTTACTTCGCCGATGATGTCAATGCCCCAAGCAGCGAATGGCCAAATAGGTGCTAGCACATGTAATTCCATGGCCGGAAGATGACTGCAATCGCCGTGGATTTGACAATCGTGACATTTCTTCGCATACTCGTTACAATCTCTTTCCATAGTGAGCCAATAAAAGCCTTGTCTGATAATTTTCTTAGCTAGTACTGCTCCTCCCATATGGGCTCCACAAATTCCCGAATGTACTGATTCCATCGCTTCGCGGGCTTCACCCGCATCCAAGCATCTTAGTTGTAATCCGTCAATGTGCCTTTTGTAAAGCAAGTCGTTATGGATGACGAACTGACGAGCTAGCCTTCTAATCACAGCTTGATCCCTAGGTTCTGACTCTGCCTGATATGTTCCATTTTTCATGAAGTTCATGATATCGAAATACCACGGTTTTTCACCTGCCCCTAACAGCATTACGTCTTCGTAGCACGGTTTGTGAGATCTTCTCAATACCAATGGTTTTGAAGCAAGGTTCCGGGGGTTGTCCCAAACTGACACCAAAGTGGCCAAGGCATCCGCGGCCTGATTCTGAGCTCGAGGAATGTGATAGAAGCGACATTCTTGGAATCTTAATGCCAACCCTTCTAGCTGATCTAGATACGGACGTAGCCTTTCTTCTCTCACTTCCCAGTTTCCTTGTGCCTGTTCGATGATCAACTTGGAGTCACCCCAAATTTCGACATATGACGCTCCCAGTGCTGCTAATGACTCCAAACCATAAATGCATGCTTCGTATTCAGCCATATTGTTGGTAAGGGGGAAGGATAACTTCTTCGCCATCGGGATTCTTTCTCCTTCCGGGGAGATAAGTAGTACTCCTACTCCGGCTCCATTCAAATTAACTGCTCCGTCGAAGAACATTTTCCACGGTATAACTTCGATTGCATTCAAATGTTCATCGGGGAAATCATAGCTTATCTCTTCTTCTTCTGTATTCAGGGGTTGATTAGCCAAAAATTCTGCCACGGCTCTTCCTTTGATAACCTTCTTTGTCACATATTCAATGTCAAACTCGGATAAGAGCAACAACCATCTGGCTAACTTCCCCGTCAAGGATGGAGTTCGGTACAGATACTTCACGGGGTCCATCCGAGAAATAATGATCACTTTATATGATTGGAAATAGTGCCGCAGTTTCTTCGTCAACCACACCACTGCCACACATGTCTTTTCGATCATGTTGTATTTGAGCTCATACTCTAGGAACTTCTTACTCAAATAATACACCGCGTGTTCCACACCGGTGTCTCCCTCTTGAGCTAACATTGCTCCGATAGATCGCTCTTCAATCGCTACATAGAGGAGAAGTGGCTTTCCCAGTTTAGGCAGTCTCAACACTGGAGGATTAGACAAGTAACTTCGGACACTCTCCAACGCTTGTTGACACTTATCATTCCAAACGACGGGTTGGTCTTTCCTTAACAACTTAAAGATTGGCTCGCAGATTGTGGTGAGTCTTGCTATGAACCGACTGATATACTGAACTTGCCCTAGAAACCCCCTCACTTCCTTCTCATTTCTCGGCGCTGGCATTTCCTTTATAGCCTTCACTTTATCGGGATCCACCTCAATTCCCTTATTTCCGATTACATAGCCTAAGATTTTCCCCGACGAAACGTCGAAAAAGCACTTCTTCGGGTTTAACCTTAGCTTGAATTCCGCAATTCGGGCCAAAAACTTCTCGAGTGCGGCAAAATGCCCTTCTCTTGTCTCTGATTTGACCATCATGTCATCCACGTAGACTTCTACCTCCTTGTGTATCATGTCATGGAACAGGGCTGTGGCCATTCGCTGGTAGGTTGCCCCGGCATTTTTCAAACCAAATGGCATCACTCTGTAACAGTATGTTCCCCACTCTGTTGTGAACGAGGTTTTCGCTTTGTGCTTTTCGGCCATCTGAACTTGCATGTAGCCCATGAAACCATCCACATTTGTGTGTAAGACGCTTGATGCTGCACTGTCGATCAATACATCGATATGAGGCAAGGCGAACTCATCTTTGGGGCATGCCTTGTTAAGATCTCTGTAATCCACGCACATCCTCACTTTGCCATCCTTTTTCGCAATGGGCACTACATTTGCGACCCAAGGGGGATAGTCGATCACTTCGATAAATCCTGCTTCTAACTGCTTCTTCACCTCCTCTCTGATCTTATCTGCCCATTCGGGTCTCATACGTCGGAGCTTCTGCTTTACGGGCCTCGCCTCGGGATATGTTGGAATACGGTGAGTTACAATTGATTGATCGATTCCAGGCATGTCTTCGTATGTCCACGCGAATACAATTTCGTATTTTTTAATTATTCTCTCAAATTCTTTTCTCTCTTCAATAGTTAATTCTTGAGCAATTTGTATAAGTTTAGGATTTTCATCCGTACCAAGATTGAAAGTTGACATTTCTATTGTATTGATTTCAAATGTAGGCATGTTATATGAATGAGAATGCATGGAATGATCATGATCCACATCAAGCAAGTAAGCAAAATCGGAATTCATTTCATTGATAGCGTGGGTGATTACATCATCAGACTCAAACAAAGCAGTAATACAATTTTCATCCTCAATATCTTCGGACTTCTCATATACTCTCGAGGTACTAGGCTCAATTTCAGCTCCTGTAGTCGCTTCAATGGTAATGACCTGCTCCTCGGCATTTGAATCCAGCATCATGATCTCCTCGACAAAGCGGCTTGCCTTTCCTTTACCCTAGTCGGCGACATCATTGAAGATTTCAAACCCTGGCAGAATCTTTCCTTCCGTGCTAGTCCACGACTCGGAGGTTCCCGAGTATGGCTTTCCATGCCCCTCGCTTACAAAATGCTTCCTCAAGCCTATTTTTCCTTCTGCACTCATGTTGGATGGACTCCCCTGCTCATATCCCAAACCCCTCCGGGTTTTCTGACTTTTAAAATCCGGAAACTCCGACAACCCTTGATGGTGTGCTCCTAATCCCATTCCCGGGATGAAACCTCCTTTCATCATCTTCACCACATCAGTGGTCATGCTCGATTCGTAAATTCCGAAGACTTGGAATCCGGAGAAGAGTTGGGGCTCAATTCCCAATGCTGCCACCGAGCTCAATTTCTCAGCTCTAATTGTTACTATCTCCTCCCCGAAAGGGAACTTGATCATTTGGTGGAGCGTGGAGGGCACACCTCCCAGCTTGTGGAACCAAGGGCGTCCCAACAACACAGCAAAAGTTACCGGGATGTCCAACACTGTGAACTCAGTCTCTTCCTCATGTGGCCCTACTTTCAATTTGGCCTTGAAAACTCCTTCAATGTGCCTACGGCTGTCGTTATATGCTCTAATCACTGTTTCAGAAGCTGTCAAATCTCCTCTCTCCACTCCCAACTTGGACAAGAGCTTCAAAGGACAAACATTAATGGCCGATCCATCATCGACCATCACACAGCTAGTCTTCTTCCCGTTAATTTCCGCTCGGATATACAATGGCTTGTTGTGAGCCTTCCCCTCTTCTGGGAGATCCTCGTCGGTAAATGTGATCTCAGTCCTCTTTCGAGCCATAATTGCCCCTACTAGCGCTGTCGGCTCGATATCGGTGGAAATAACCAAATTCTGCAACTCTTTCATCAGATTCTCACGATGGTACTTAGAATGGCATAAAACTTCCCAGACCGTAGACTTAGCTTGCGTCTTCTTCAACTGTTTAAGAACTTGGTCATCGGGCTTAGGAGCCGACCCTTCTCCAATCTCAGTCTCTACCATTGGTGCCTTTCCTTCGGCCACACGACCTGATCTCGTCATTATCGCAATTTCCGGCTCATCATCTGACTCGTCCCAAATGTTAATAGGAACCCTTCGATTGGCATCCTCCTCGTCCGAGGAACTCGTCCAAATGTCTACGACCATCAAATCCATGACGTGAGGAACACTCGGATTTAGGAAAAAGGGATCCGCCGATCCATACAAGGCCCAACCTATCAACTCATCATAGTCAAGGAGGGACACCCGGCTCATCCTCCTTGCGGCCAACGGAATAGCACCTCGTTGTATGCACATAAGCTGCACCTTATCGCTCATTGTCTCATTACACTGCTCATAACGGTGCCTCCACCTTCTAGCATAATCTACAAAATGTTCCTCGGGGAATTGCCTAATCCTGTCCAGATCATCCAGGGATCCCGTCCATGGAATGTACATTTCATATCTCGCCACAAAGGCATTTCGGAGCGGTATCCAATGGCACATCTCTTCCTCTGACAGACCCTGATGCCACAATAAGGCTTCTCCCATCAAGGTTTCCGAAAAATGTTCATGCAACTCACACTGTGGGAATCCAGCGTTATACATATGATCGCGGAATATCCTCGCATGCTCCACAGGATCCCGGTATCCACCATACATAGGCATTGCTAACACCGCATCAGGTGTTTGGTAAGACGGGGAATCAGGAGTTTGCTCTGCTAGCATCCATACCGTATATTCCTTGATAAATTTCTTCGTCATAGCTGCCCAATCGGTCTTAACATACATCGGCAGCGACATGTACCACATCAGCGGTTCACCCATCAATGAATTACAAAACAAGCTAGTGATCTCTTCCTCTTTGAAACCCAAGGCTGTCATAGCCGACAAATAGAAGTGAAGGTGCTCCATAGGGTCCTTATTGCCGTTATACTTGCTCACCCTTGGCAATGGATGCTTGATGGGTCCAATCTGCATTGCAAAGTGCTCCGCGGTTCTATCCTCAGCTCTCTGATACTTTTCAAGAAACAAATCCGACAACCGATCCCAATCGTGCTTGCAAGAGTCGGGCAATGAATGGAACCATTGCAAAGGCTCGCCTACCAGCGAATGGTGGAACCACTGAGCAATTTCATCTACCCCGAAGGATTCAATAAACATGTCGTGCATATACTCACGCAAGTGCACTTCGGGATCCCTTCCTCCACTGAACAAACCCAAATTTGGCACGATAGTCCGAGACGCCCCTTCACAGGTCTCTTCGGCACTATCCTCGTCATATGGTGCTCCATCATCTGATCCCTCCTCCATTGGTTCATCCTCTTGTTCCTCACCCAAGAAGGACACATACAGACCATCTCTTACATTGCTTCTTTCGACGGAGTCCAACAACTCCTCTACATCTTCCTCAAAAGATTCCATCACCACAGTTTCCGTCAAACCAACTCCGATCACGCTCACCCTATGATTAGGCAATGGATTGCGCCTAACGGAAGGGTTTGCTGACGAAGGATCAGCTATCTTCTTCTCCTCAATCAAATCTTGGATTTCGTGTTTCAGCCTCTCGCAATTCTCAATCGTATGTCCATAACTGCTGTGGAATTCACAATACCCTCTAGCCTGAATCTGCGGAGTAGGTTGAGCTTTGTTATACGGGGTAAGAGCTTTCAACAACCCCTTCTTCTGCAGACGTTCAAAAACTTTCGCATAGGTCTGATCGAACTTGGCGAACCGCCTCTTTTCGATGGCATTAAGATCAACCACTTTCACTGCCGCAGATTCTGTACTCGCGCTAGGCCCTCCGGAACTATATCCAGACTTCGTCCACTTAGTATAAGCTTTCTTCGGCTCCCCATCGCCTTCGACAGTCAAGGCACAACTATACATTTGATTGAAATCTGTGAACGGCATATATCTCAACTCATTCTTAATATACGGCAACGTATTGCCAATCACCATTCGGATCTGATCTTGCTCAAGCGGCTTTTGTTTCATCACTGCGGCCTTAGCCCTCCATCTTTTCACGAAATCTGAAAGGGATTCCCCAGCCTGCTGCTTAGTGCTCTCTAACTCTTTCAAAGTGACTTCCAGCATGGTGTTAAAGCTATACTGAGCGATGAATGACTTCGCTAACTCCTTCCAATCCTTCTTTGTCACCATTGGCAGCGCATGGAACTATGTGAGGGCAGCCCCCTCCAGGTAAGTGTTAAACAGCCCCAAGACTTGATCCTCAGTCAGGATCGTGTGCTTCATTACTGCAACGTACTGATTCATGTGAGCGGTGGGATCTCTAGTTCCATCGAACTTTTTCATGTCAGGGAGCCGGAATTTCAGAGGCAAAGCTGTTGCTGTCAAGCAATTCTTCAAGTTATAGAAATCCTGACTTCCGGAGCTTCCTCCGCGCAAGTCCTGCACTTCCTGTGTGATGTGTTGCCTCCACTCCTCTTCCTTAGCTTTCTCCTTCTCTAACTGTTTTCGGACATAATCCTGATAATCCTCCTCATTCCCAAAGCGAGGGCCATCGTTCACCTCATTCTCAGCATGCTTACTACCACTCTTGTTGTCCTTCAGTGCTAACTCAGCTAGCTGGGCCAAGATTGCGGCCAGCTGGTCGTTGATATTGTTCACAGAATTCTCCAATTCAGCCACCTTCTCGTCGGTTGCAGACATACTGACGGAAGACTGAGTATACTCGGATGAATATGATTCAGAAGCCACAACTACTGATTCGGGACTGTCTACTCGCGACTGATCAAACTGTCTGACAAGCCGATTACTCTCGCGAAACCACAACCGCTTAATGATGACGTCTGCGCGAACGGTATCCATTAGTATGTATGCATGATTTCATATGCATGATTCGTGGTGTGTGCGTTTATTTATTTACGATTATAAGATAAGAAGAACAAACGTTAGTTCTATTTACATGTATCACAACATCTCTCTTCCACCCTTATTCCTCCACACACTCGTTGGTCCAGGTCTCTTTCCTAGGATTTTGGTTTTTTGGCTCACATTGCGGTCCAGGGGACGCATGATGCCGTCGATTATTGCGGAAAAATAAATCATTCATCAGACAATACAGTTCGTTTTGACGTATCAACGTTCAGTGACTAAGAAATCGACCAAGTTGGATTGTCCTTTCGGAATAACTCGTCTTTCGTCCTTTCGTGAGACGCATTAATTCGGGTTTTGACTCCCTTTGAGCGCATCTCAGTTTTTAGACGTGGTTCGAGTTATTCTTCTAGTCCAATCGTTCGTTATTGTCAATGACTTGTTCCCTTTTGTTCGCGTGGGTTCGTGTCTCGATTTTTGGATTACAACGGGACCTTTTGGATCTATCGAGAGACGTAACCACGTGTTTATTTAGTGATGGAATCACTTTTGGATTTTATTTTAGGGAACGGACTCATTGCGTAACGCGTTTGTTCTTAGCGTCGAGGATCCGTTTGCTCATTTTGCTACGTGAAAAGACGGCGAGTCTTATTTTGAGCGCACGATAATCTTTCGGCTAATTACAACTCTTTGTTCCTCCCAATCCACGGGATATATCATCTCAGTGTGGTTATAGAAAATCAACGTTTCGTTGAATCGCATGTTTATTCGAAGCGAGGATATCACCGTTTTCCTTCCTTTAGGCGCGAATTTAAGCAAACACGTATATCGGGCCATATTTCTTGCAGTTTTGGTAACGGTCGAAATGATCGAGTCGTTAGTCAAAACCCGCAGTCTCGTCCATATGGCGCAATTATATGGTTTGGCCTAATTCGGCTTCGAGATTTTAAACGGGGTATACTCTCGTCCGAGACACGTATTCAACGATATTGGTTTATTTTCTTTAACTACTCTTGGTATTGATATATATCGTAGATTCGAAATGATTTTGGTCGTTTAGTTCATTTTTCTTTTCTTTATTTTCTTAGTCACCTTTTGCGGACACGTCCATTTCTCTTAAGAATGACACAAGGCATAACGTAAAAGCTCGTCTTTTATTCGGAAGGGACGGGCTACTTGTGCGAAACTTTTCACGTTACAACAAGGTCGTTCGAAACAGAAATATTCTTCGTTTTCGTTTCGTCGTGATCTCGTTTTATCCCAATTTATCTAAAGGATGTGAATAACGGCTACCGTTAATATAGTCTTTTGTATTGAAATATAACTATCCTTAACACCGAACTGATTCATACTAATACGTGCTTACGTCATAACGTATTTCCTGAACACGTGCCTTCGTCGGGACACCGAAAGGGACAAGGCAGGTCGCACATGTTCATTCATATGAGATGACTAAGTCGTCTTTAGTTCAAATCGTTTCGATGTTTTAGGGTAATTAGTATGTCGATTCATGAGTATATATTAATGCATCGTCTCATTTTCTTTACATAATTTAGGATTAGACACGTATCATGGCGGTTTGAAAACACGAACTGATTCATTTATCACACCAAAAATAGTAACGGGTAATCCTATGGAAACTTCTAAGGCTACTATATGCTGACACGGCTGACCGCGGGACCTCACAGGACCGCACAGATTCGCCCCTAAAGAATGGATGGGGACCCTTTGGCGCCTTACTGTAAGGGGGAACTTACGCTAGCCTCTTTCGAGCGACGAATGGACTCTCGCTAGAGGTTTCGCGGAAATTACCCAAAGGGTTTGCAATAATGCTCGTGAATGCATACGAAAAGAAGTAAAATGATCCGTCCCCGTTAAGGGCTTAGTGCATGCCTTCCGGAATCAAATTTCTCGCATCCCCAGCAGAGTCGCCACTTGTTAGACGAGGTGCCGCGGCCTAATCTCCTGGGCGGACCGGGGGGTGGACAACCTCATGGCGACGTAAGCGGTGATTAGCGCCGAAAGCAACCAATCGCGGAATCAAGCTGCTCGGTAGGACCGGAGCTCGGAGATATGGAAGAGTCGCCACCCACGAATGGGAAAATGAACACCGATCCCTTGCGGGAGACCGGTGTGGGTTCGGGAAACTTAGGTACGAGCCGAGAAGGCTAGCTCCTTTCCGGAGAAAGGCTACTAGGCACCCCGACATCGCCCGGTTATGAACCACCGGCCTCCTACTCAGCATGTTAGGCGATAACGGACTAATCGTATACTTCTTTAAGTTTAAAATTCATTTGAAACCCTTTTCTTTCTCTTTTTGGAAACCATTTTGAGCATATGATATTGAAAAGCCACATCAGTAAAGAATCACCCATTTATGTTTATACATACACAGAAAGGGGAAGAAAGAAGTGATTTATTTACAACCGTATTTAAATGTTATGTTGTGTGTCTATTCTACATTAACTTATTTCCCCAAAACGATGTTTGTTACATGGTTCGCACCTTAATCGCCGTTGGAACGATTTAGGTGCGTTTTAAAACCCCGTTTGATGAAGCTTACCCGAATCGCCGTTGGAACGACTCGAGTAATTGAAAACGTTAAAGTAAAAGCCTTTTAATAAGAAAACGTGGTTAAGCATACAAGTCAATTTTATTTTGTACAAATTCATTAAGAAAGCGATTCAAAATCTCCATTATTATCAAAGAAAACGATTTTGATTACAATGTTCGCTTAATCCGTCGTTGGAACGGACTAAGGTTTTAAAACGTGGTGTTTTGAAGACGATTTGAAATATCAACCAAAATGACTCTATTTATCTACATTAGAGATTTAAGAAAGCTCATTAGCTTAAATAATTTAATTGAAAACTCTCCTTTTTGTGACTTATTTTCCCCACTTATTTAATAGACTCTCTAACTATTATAATTACATCAATAAACACATTTAGGCCCAAAAATTAATTTTTCCAAGTGAGGCCCATTTGAAACATGGACTTATAAATGACCAAAAGAAATAAAGAAGATAATATAGATATATATTTATACATTTTAGCCCAAAAGACATAAAATAAGAGTAAAAGAAAATATACTACCTAATACATATATAAGGAAGAATAATGAAAATAATATATTTATACTTTGAACATAAGAAAATAGTGAATGAAATTCATAAATAAGAAAATAGCATTTATCACTCAAAATAATTTTATTTAACCATAATTAAGATAACCCAAATATACCCCAAAACTATATATATATATACATGACTAATATAATCCTAATGTCAAAAAGACTATATGTTCATCCCCCAATATCTACTAATTATCTCCCAAAATGCCCAAGTAAATAACATTTAAAATAGAAGTTAATGTAGTTTAAATGAATAATAAAAAAGAAAGTAATATGTACATGTACAAAAAAATTAGAATAAAAATGGAATACCAATCTCCTAAAATAATTATGTATGTTAAAGTTTTAAAACAATTTCAAAAGAATATACTACATAATTATATATGTATATACTAAGGATTAAAAGTCTAAAAGTTAAGAAAAAGGGACCGAAATGGCATTTTTTACATCTTGGCAGATTTACCGACGGAAAGTCCGTCGGTAAACAGCATTTAGTGACAGAATTGGCAAATTACAGCAGCACTCCAATATTTTCCAGATTTATTCAAAACCTTTAAATTAAATCTAATTCAATCGTTTTGGATTTCCGAACTACCAAAGATGGATCATAGTCGAAAACGGAAGTTCCTAAAACGATGTTTTTATTTTAAAACGTTATTTGGAAACCTCTTTTAAATCAAAAACTTATAATTACAACATTTTCGATACCCGAACTACCTTTTTATCGGATCACGGTTCGTATTGGGATATCCAAAATGAGGTTTTTTATTTTAAAACAAAACCGAATTTTATTTAATACGAAGTGAAAATTAAATAAATACGCTAACTAAATAAAACGTGACAAAATAAATAAATGACTAAAGGAATAAAAACTATCGCATAAAAAAAATAAATAGAAGGAGAGAAATAAATTAAATAAAATAAAGAGTCTAGTCCTCGGATAATACCTTTGATTCGGTATCTGACAGTCGAAGCCGATTGATTCCACGAACCGCGAGCTCCCGATTTTAATAAAAATTTAGTAAAAATTGAACTTAGGAAATTCGGAATTTTTTGAGAAAAAAAATATTTTTCTCAAAAAAAATCCACTCTCTCTCTCTAAAAATGTTTAGAGTGAGAAAGTTTTTCCTCCCCAAAAAAGGCCTCCCCTTCACCTTGGGATCCGTGCCCTTATATAGGGAAACGGATCCCGGAACAATGGGCGACGCCCAAAAAAAATTGGGCGTCGCCCATTGTGGTTGGGCGATCGCCCAACGGCGTTGGGCGCCCGCGCCCAACCCTCGTCGGGCGTCCGCCCGATGCGTTGGGCGTTCGCCCGACGTGGTTGGGTGCCCGCCCGGCGACCTCGGGGCGTGCCCCGCGCCGTCGGACGCGTGCACTCCGTGTCTGCCGAGCGCGCGTTCCGCGTAGCTAGACGCTCGCACGTCGCGGCCGTCGAACGCGCGCCCCGCGCCGCCAGGCACGTGTGCTCAACGGCCCACGAGGGCGCGCACCGCCAGCGGTCCCAGACATTGCTCGGGCGTCGAGAGTGTGCCACTCGCGGTGCGTCCGACGGACGCCGCGCGCATGTCTCGAGCCGTCAAGCGGGCGTTCGACCATCGTCGTCCGCGTGCGGGATGCCGTTGCGTGCCCGTGCCGTGCCGTTAATTTTCCTCAGCTTATTATTCTTTATATATTTTTCAAAACTTCCGGAATCAATCGCTTCGACCGTCTTGTTTCAGGTTTTCGTCACAGGTCCTCCGACTCGGTGTCTACAGCAGCAGCAAAAGAAATCCAAAACCATTCAATACAATATTAAGAAATATATAGTACTCTTAGATAGGACTTCTAGATCTTTTTTTGTTTTGTCTAACTCAATGTCTGCTGACTATGGTTGACTATGATCTACTGAGTTATTATTGCACGTATTTTCTATCTTTATACTGTGTTGATTATGCTTCTATCTGATTGCCTTTACCTAAATATATTGACTTGCTTATAATGTCTAACACTTAAAAGATATTGAACAAATAACTCAACCTAAGAACATAATAAAATTCATTCAAGTATAAACCACTGAGCACCTTAACTCAGTGACCTTGATAACTCAATATCACTCTCAACTCTGATACCTGAAAACTCTTGACTTATAAGATAATTTTTTTTAACAAGTATCAGGTCTGTGTAAAATGAATATGTTCTTAATGACCAATGGTGTTCAAGTGTCACTATAAATAGGCCTCTCATTTGCTTCAATCGATGTAGTTCTTCAACAAGTCGAAACGCGGACCAAATTCTTCCTTGAAGTTCTTTGAAAAAGCAAAGCAACGCAATCTTACACCAACTCTTATTTTTGTGTGTAAAAGATTAGTTTTCAGATCATTCAAAATGTTCTTTGTTATTAGAACAAAAACCTTATCAATTCTAAAATTGTTAGGAGACTCTGAGTTGCTCGGTATTCAGCACTCAGAGGTCCATAGTGTTGAGTATAGGATATAGAGGACGGTACTCTGTATATTCACTAACTATTGTAAGGGGTTTGCGCTCTACCCAAAAGAGTTTAGTAGAGGATTAATGCGGGGAAGAATTATAGGGACCAGATGTAGGCAGGAGACCGAACCAGGATAAAACTGCTGAGTAACTCTTTCTATCCCTTAACTCCTTTATATGCTTGCTTTTTATATTGTCTAGTAAAAGCTTAACTGAACGAATACTGAGTTGAGTGACTTTGGTGCTGAGCTTAGGAATAGACTTAAGTGCTACTTCCTGACTCAACATTAGAAGCAGTTTTAGTCTTTGATCAATTAAAGCTGTCTCTGACCTTACTCAACATCATTGTGCTAAGAATCAAGAGAAAAATCTTAAGTCATAACTAAGACAAGTCAGCCTCTTAAAGCGAAAATTTTAAATAGTTCCTTGACCGCCCCCCTTAGGAACTAATTCTAGTAACACAAGGGACCAATAAGTGGTATCAGAGCTTATAGCTCAACTTACAAGATAACACTATCTTGAGCTGATCCCTAATATGGCTGTCAATAGCACTCGTTTCCTCCCAGGAAATGAAACAACTCAGATCTTACCTGAGGGATTATCCATCACTAGGCCACCTCTATTCTTCGGGGCTAACTATACCTTTTGAAAGAAGAGAATGAAAAATTTCATTTAGGCAACAAACATGAGTGCATGGCTAGTAATAGTTCAAGGCCCGTTTGTTCCCTATGAAACTTTTGATGATGTAAAGGTCATCAAAGATGAGGCTAAGTGGACTAAGGATGACCTCAAAAAATTAGAAAATAACGCCTCGTCTGTCAATATGCTTCACTGTGCGTTAGATGATGTAGAGTACAAAATAACGCCTCATTATTTCCAAGTCTTTCTCCAAACAAAAAGCCTTCTCCACCTTGAATTTGTTACTATCAATACAGGAAGTTGAAGGACTAGGCTTGAAATTAGCCTTTCAAGTTAGCTATGTTGGTTAATTGCTTTATTAATTGTTATCCTTTTATTCTGTTTGCATTTTGATTAGCTGCTAGGTTGTTATTTGCAATGATAAGGAATTTGTTAGTTGTTAGCTTATTATGCCAGCTGTGGATAGTACAGCTGTGGAATAGTACTGCCTGTGATGTCAGCAGTACTATCCTTTTCTATATTAGCTATTGCTTCTGTAATGGGTAGATACCATTGATGAATTAAGAAATTTCCTACCTATTTCCTCTTCTCTCTCTCTCTTATTCTATTTCTGTATTCTCTCCTTTCACATTCTTCTATTCCTATCCTACAAATTCTTTCTGTCAGCTCATACCTGACATTGGTATCAGAGATCTGCTCCTCCGGCCATTCCATGAATGGTAAATTTGTCTGCTAAACGAACTCGTGCTGCTACAAGAAAATCGAAAATCTCCATAGAAGCTATCGAAGCTCAACTCAAAGCTGGCTGCCCAGTTTCATGATCGAGCTGAAGCAACTGCAGAACAACTGGATAGTATGCAAGAAGTGCAGAAACAATAAAAAAGGCGAATGGATGAGTTTTATTTGGAGCAGGCCAAACTTCGTAAGGATCAGATCGATTCTCAACAGTCTATGGAGGGTATGTTTCAGAAAACTCTCTCTAATCTTTCTAAATGTATCCAGCCAAACACTCAAAACCCAGAAACTATCACTACCCAAACACCAACCCAAAGCCATGAATCCATTCATACACCTTTAAAGGCTCCTTACAACAGAGGTATACTGGGAATTGCACCCAGTGGATCTCGACCCATTGAAGCACCTCAACCCATCCTGCTTAATGCAGATCAGGGAGCAGCAAGGAATAATGCAATTCATAAGATGCTACCTAAGTGTGAGTTACCATCTTTTGATGGATCTGAGGTAGAAATTTGGGTGAGTAAATGCTCAAAATATTTTCAATGTTTTGATTGCAATGGAGAAGAAAATAGAGCTAGTAGGTCTCTATATGTAAGGAAGAGCTGAGAAGTGGTTCAAAAAATGGATGCCTATCCATCCAAGGATTTCATGGGAAGAATTCACTGAAGAGGTTTGCAAACGTTTTCAAGACACCATTATTACTAATGTGGTTGAGCAACTCACGAAATTAAGGCATAAGTCTTCAATAGGAGAGTATCAGGACAATATTGAGGAGCTCAAACTCAGAATGGAGAAGACTCACCCAGAGATTAAGGACTCCTTCTACGTTGATAGTTTCATTACAGGATTGAAACCCGAGATAAAATCTTCAGTTAAGAAACGCGAGCCTAGCAACATCTATGAGGCCATCAAGCAAGCTAAATATTAGGACATCTATGAAACTGTTAATGATGTAAAGGTCATCAAAGATGAGGCTAAGTGAACTGAGGATGACCTCAAGAAATTACAAAATAACGCTTTGGCTGTCAATATGCTTCACTGTGCGTTAGATGCTGCAGAGTACAAAATAACGCCTCATTATTTCCAAGTCTTTCTCCAAACAAAAAGCCTTCTCCACCTTGAATTTCCCTTCGTTTTCTTCCACTCTCTTCAACAAACCATCTTGCTCTTACCTTAACGCCCCAAACTCCTTCTGAAACCTCTGCAATTCTTCTAGCAACAATTTATTATCTATATTCTTCCATTCGATTTCGTTTTTCAAATTTTCTTCTTTAGATACTAAAATCTATTCCACTTGAGTAAAATAGGAAATTACCTGCTCCGACGCCGTCATGCTTTCCAAATCCTCCTTAACCACTCCAAATTGAGTTCGTCCAACCATTTTCTGAAGAGAAGATGAATGACACAAACTGTGAACCTCCCCAATGATCTGTTCTCTTCTCCGATTCATATATCATTAGCATTTGCTCCCGCCGCCTACAAAGGGCGTAAGATGATATCATTGGCTCATGTAATATTATATATTATTTTAAATTAAAGTTACTATATATATATATGGGTAAATAATTATAAAGTCCTCATGTTTTTATATAACAAACTAGTAAGTCTATCATATTATTATAAGGTCCTTAAGTTTTGTTTTAATCAACTCTTGAGTCCTTCCATTTATTTTTATTTTTTATGAAAGTATAAAATTGTCCCTAGTTATATACATAAAAAAAAAAGCTTATTTTTTAGTTCAAATTTAATCTAAATAGTTTTAATGATGTTTTTGAAATATATACACCAAAATTGATATATACTTGTGTATACTAATCATAAAAAATATATATTATTTATTCTTTTAAATTTTTATTATTTTTTAATATAATATTTTAATACTAAAATTAATATTATTATGAATTTTCGATAACTTAAAAAAATCAAATTCTATTTGTTGATTCATAAAATTGATTAGAGATAAATAAAGATTACTTTTTATAATTTTGTATAGGTTTACTTCTATTTTAATAATTTTTGAAATATTTTTTATTTATTTTTTTAGCCAATAAAATTTATGTTGCTAAACTAAAGTTGTATAATTATATAAAACTTAATAAATTAATTATTAAGAGAGATTATGATTATGTAGAAAAAAAAGAGAAAAAAAACATAAAATAGAAAAAATATAATATGTTTATTATTAAAACATAGATTAAAGGGTAATTTTGGTATTTTAAATTATTTTAATGTAGTTTGACCATTCACTCAAACATAAGGACTAAGGAGTTGACGAAAACAAAAACTGAGGGACTATATAATTTTTTATAAAAACATATGAATAAACTAGTGTATTAAGTAAAAACAAAAGGACCCTATAATTATTTACCCTATATTTCTATTATAAATTAAAGTTACTATATTAATACCAATTAAATTAACAATTTAAGTTATTTAAAAAAATAATCAACTTGAGAATTTTTTATATATAAATTTTACCAAATTTTTCAGATTTGAATCAACGCATCTATCCCAAATTTATCATTGATAACTATGGAAAATATTACATACATAATCGAAAAAAGTATCTTTATGTCGAATTTTAATAGATAGAGTTCCTTATATATTCCATCCCCTTCAAGTGCATTGCTATTTACTGCTCCCAAATTGCTAGTTATCGCCCTCCTAATGGACAATTTTGCCCTTTTCATTTTTTCTCAAAAATTCAAATTTTTGTTCTCTTCCGATAAAAAAACTGGAATTCTGAAAATAATTGATGAGTTATAACCCGAAAATCCAGAAATGGATGGTTACAAGTTGGAAAAATTGGACGAGATACAAAAGGTCATTGAGTTTCATTTTATTTCAATAAAATCATTGAACGTTCATTTTTATTTCAACAAAGTCATCCTAGTTATTTCAGATAAAGGAAGTTACTGAAATGGATAAAGTCACAACCACGTTAAAAATGACTTACTCTTATGTATGACATGACAACAAAAAATTGAAAATTATATTTTTTTACTTCCTTAATTCAAGTTCTTAAAACTGTCACATGACAACAAAAAAAATTATCTTTTACATGTCACGTAGCATATATATAGTTGTTATATAGCTGTCATGTTATACATAAAAATAAGTTTACATGGCCACTCAGGTCACTAAATGGGTCACAGAGTGTGACACATGCCAGCATTGCAAGCCTGACAAACTCTTAATGGTCTCTTATAGAGATCACCTACATGTGTGTGAAGGCGGGACACCTTCTATGAAAGACTTTGTGTAACACTCTGGTCCAATACCATGTAGATATGGTCCGCTCTGGTCCAATTCCAACATATTGGGCCTCACGGCTTTAAAACGCGTCTGCATGTATTGGATTATTATCTTACTAATAAACCCCAATCACTCCCTCTCCATTTCCGATGTGGGATTCAGTTCATTCTTGCCCCCATCGCCATCCCTTAGGGCCGCTCCTTGCTCAGGCCTTCTACCCCGGCGCCACCCACTCCGGACCGGGTCGTTACAGGCCCACCAGCTTCCGCCTGGTTCATCCCCGAACCACACATCGTACGTGGAGAGTCGGCTCTGATACCAATTGTAACACTCTGGTCCAATACCATGTAGATATTGTCCGCTCTGGTCCAATTCCAACACATTGGGCCTCACGGCTTTAAAACGCGTCTGCATGTATCGGATTATTATCTTACTAATAAGCCCCAATCACTCCCTCTCCATTTCCGATGTGGGATTAAGTTCATTCCTGCCCCCATCGCCATCCCTTAAGGCCGTTCCTTGCTCAGGCCTTCTACCCCGGCGCCACCCACTCCAGACCGGGTCGTTACACTTTGAGTTGTCTTTCTAAAGCACTAATGAGATCCAAGGTGTGCATATGGCCATTAAAGGTGCTATTTTTTATCGCAGAACAACAAAATTTTGTTTAAAGGTTTTCTTTACGTGTTGTGAGGGTCTCAGTTAGAGTTGTAGAAGTTCAAGAGCAATTCACTTCTAAAACTATAACATGTTGCCTCACATCACTATGTATCAATTCAATCGGAAGATATTGATACTTAAATTTTGAAATCTGTAACTTATTGCCCAGAAAAGATTTATTATTTTTCTTAAAACTGTTTTGCTATAAAGCCATTTATGGGGGATTGTTGGAGATTTTAGGTGAAATGGCTTTTTAGCCATTTGCCTTTGCTTTTGTAACTTTATGTATCCCATATGGGAAACTTATGAGATAGTTGAAGGGTTTATATTGGGTTGGGCCTTATGAGATATTAAATTGTGTTTAGTGGGTTTTATAAAATATACCACACGCGCGCGCTCGCTCGTTCGCGCGATGCCCGCCCGTCCCGACTGGACCCGATTTTTATTTGGCTATTAAATATTTTAAACCTTTTGACAAATTCTTAAGTTGTTGAAGTCTTATTTCTCTCATAAACGTTGTGCACTACAACGTTCGTTTTCCAAACTAAAATAAAAGGGTTTTCAGAACAGTTCTAAAATACATAGCTTTCTCTCGATTCTATACTTTTGCTCTCAAATAGTGTTTCTTCTCTGGGCATTAAATTCTTGTTATTCCAAAGCTTCGCCCTAGAGTGCACTAGGTCGGTGCTTGCTGTGGAAACCTTGGTTGACGATCAGACTTCTAGATTGCACCAGAGTCTGCCATGAATCCATTCATACACCTTTAAAGGCTCCTTACAACAGAGGTATACTGGGAAGTGCACCCAGTGGATCTCGACCCATTGAAGCACCTCAACCCATCCTGCTTAATGCAGATCAGGGAGCAGCAAGGAATAATGCAATTCATAAGATGCTACCTAAGTGTGAGTTACCATCTTTTGATGGATCTGAGGTAGAAATTTGGGTGAGTAAATGCTCAAAATACTTTCAATGTTTTGATGCAATGGAGAAGAAAATAGAGCTAGTAGGTCTCTATATGTAAGGAAGAGCTGAGAAGTGGTTCAAAAAATGGATGCCTATCCATCCAAGGATTTCATGGGAAGAATTCACTGAAGAGGTTTGCAAACGTTTTCAAGACACCACTATTACTAATGTGGTTGAGCAGCTCACGAAATTAAGGCATAAGCCTTCAGTAGGAGAGTATCAGGACAATATTGAGGAGCTCAAACTCAGAATGGAGAAGACTCACCCAGAGATTAAGGACTCCTTCTACGTTGATAGTTTCATTACAAGATTGAAACCCGAGATAAAATCTTCAGTTAAGAAACGCGAGCCTAGCAACATCTATGAGGCCATCAAGCAAGCTAAATATTAGGACATCTATGAAACTGTTAATGATGTAAAGGTCATCAAAGATGAGGCTAAGTGGACTGAGGATGACCTCAAGAAATTACAAAATAACGCTTTGGCTGTCAATATGCTTCACTGTGCGTTAGATGCTGCAGAGTACAAAATAACGCCTCATTATTTCCAAGTCTTTCTCCAAACAAAAAGCCTTCTCCACCTTGAATTTCCCTTCGTTTTCTTCCACTCTCTTCAACAAACCATCTTGCTCTTCCCTTAACGCCCCAAACTCCTTCTGAAACCTCTGCAATTCTTCTAGCAACAATTTATTATCTATATTCTTCCACTCGATTTCGTTTTTCAAATTTTCTTCTTTAGATACTAAAATCTATTCCACTTGAGTAAAATAGGAAATTACCTGCTCCGACACCGTCATGCTTTCCAAATCCTCCTTAACCACTCCAAATTGAGTTCGTCCAACCATTTTCTGAAGAGAAGATGAATGACACAAACTGTGAACCTCCCCAATGATCTGTTCTCTTCTCCGATTCATATATCATTAGCATTTGCTCCCGCCGCCTACAAAGGGCGTAAGATGATATCATTAGCTCATGTAATATTATATATTATTTTAAATTAAAGTTAATGATTGGATCCATTCTTCACAGCTTGTTTTAATATTATATGAAAATAAATAAATATAATATTCCTAAAATGTTATGTGAAAAATAATAATATAAACAAAGTGTATTGTTCTTTGGTAGAAAATGTAATAATTGATTAGAAAAATAAAAATTGAAGATGCAAATTGATTTTGTGGGGTAGGATATAATATGCCCTTATTCTAAATCAGTAATGGTAGGTATAAATTATTTTTGGGACAACGAAACTTCTCTGTTCATTGCCATATATAAATAGATAAATGCATTTTCAATTATCACAAAATAATACTATCATTTTTAAAAATAATTGAGACATATTTAGAATAATAATTATATAAAACCATATATAATTCTATTAAAGGAAAGTATATCAAAAAAGAGAAATAAAATTCCATATAAATCCGCAAAGCGAAGAAAACAATCCACAAAAAATAAATTCAAAACAAGAAAATAAATCACGAATTGAATAAAATAGCAATATTTATTAAAGTTACAAAGATAAGAGTTAGTTAGTAAAGTTATTAAGTTAACTAGATTATATTTAGGATTTTGGTCCTGTTTGGTAAATAATTTTTTGGGACAAAATTAAAAGTTTGAGACATTTTAGAAGTTTTGACTAATCAAACTTCTAATAATTGTGTTTAGTGGAGAGAGGTTTGAAATAATTTATTGGATCCAACCAAACAATATCTTATGAAATAACTTATTACGAAACAAACCAAACAATATCTTATGAATACAAGTTGAAATAGATAAAGAGATGGCTCGATTTGTAAACGAGTCGCTCGTAAGTACGATTTACTAGTTCGGTTCGTAAACACGCCGAGCTTTGAGCAGGCCAAAGCTCGGCTCGAAAGCTCGCGAGCAGCTCGATTAGAACATTTATGAACAAATTTTAGTTTTGTAGAAAACTATATAGTTTTATGTTAGTTCACAATATCTAAACTTAATATTATTTTATTTGCTATTAGATGAGTTCGTTCATAGATATAATAAATGAGTAATAAAAGTAATATTTGTAAGCATCTTCTTTATTTATTCATGAACTTTGTTTGTGATCTTGTTTATGTATACAATTAAAGAGTTATTTGCGAGCAAACTTCATAAATATAATTAATGATTTACTCGCAACCAATTCATGGTTAGATAATTTTTTTAATGGACCAAATTTAAATAGGATTTTGGGCTCGAAACAAGCTCGAAGCTTGGCTCGAGCTCGTTTATTTTATAATGAGTTGAGCCGAGCTTGAACAAGCCAAAACTCGGTTCGGGCTTGAGCTCGTTAATTTTATAGTGAGTAGAGCTTGAGCAGACTAAAGCCTGACTCGACTCGGCTCGTTTACAGACCTAAAAAAGAGAACATGTCCAAACAACTGGATTATGCGTAAGGGTATTCGCTTCACGTCTCCTCTCCAGGGACGGATGTAGGGGGGTCAAAGGGGGAATTTGCCCCCCTTCCTCCAGAATAAATTTTTTTTTACTCCAAAACGACGTCGTTTTGATTCCCCTTAAAACGACGTCGTTTTGTCTTGTGGATCTCGAATTTGAGTCCTAACATACACAGAAATCTTTAGTAGGAAAAAACGTGTCTGACAAATTCAAACCGAAAAAATCGGACAAACTATAAAAATAAAAAAATAACAATAAACAATCAAATAATAGATATGAACAGTTCGGTTTATTTATTTTACTTCTTATAATTCAGATTTATTAAGTGGATTGCTAAATACCGCATCGTTTTTACTAGTTATGCCCTCATTTAGACTTTTTTGCCATTCTCATAATTTTGATTCAAAACTAAAAATTCTCTCTCCAAAATCACAAATCCGAACAACAATAATTGAAATTATAAAAATAATTGATGCGTAACAACACAAGAATCCCGGAAATTGATGATTACGAGTCGGAAACATTAAAATTTACGTTTTTTATAAAAAAAATCATGAAAATAATGCATAACAATTGAACTATTTTGCATTTTTCGTCACAAAAAATTGAACAATTTTGCATTTTTTTTTGTCATAAAAAATTGAAAATTTTATATTTTTCCAGTGCTCAATTTCAAATGACAAAAAAAAAAAAAAAAAGCATGGGCTACCTCAAACATATCACCAAGATTCAGAGAGGTCCCAACCTGTCTTTGATTATTCCTTTTTGGCCAGCTAATACGTGCCATTCAAGACGTCTGAAGTCAGTCATGCGTGCCCAATAATAGCAATACCGGAAGATCCTTCTTCACTACTGGTTGACTCTTTGCAGCCATTAGAGTTGCTCCTGCAAACTTTAAATACTCAGAGATTCGCTTTTCTTTTGCCACACACCACATTCCGTTTTCTATCGTTTTCTTGATTGACTTCTTCCATCATGGAGGACGCTAATGGTACTTTCTTCTCCTTGTAGATTTTTTTGTTTGTTTTTGTATTACTCTGATTGATTTTTCCTATTCATCCATGGCTTCTCGTGATTTTGATTTTCTGCTGTTAGATACACCTTGTTCTTGATTAGTTGTCGCTGTATCTCAATCATGACCTCTTGTTCTTCGTTCGTTGATCTTCTAATTACGTGCTGTGTTTGAGATCCGATCCGTGTCTCATTGTTCTGCTTAGTTTTTTCTTTTTTCTTCAACTTCCAAATTTGTTGGTGTATATCTGCAATTTGGCTTGGATTGGATCTCTCTCTAGATGATACTTCAAAACATAAAGTAATACATTCTGAATCCTTTGAAGTTCCTTCTATTTGTGTGAAATTTGTATTCCGAGGCTTGCCTTTGCGAGTTTAATTTTGTGAATCGTAGTTTATGGATCTCGATTTTGAATTTTGATCCATCATTGAATAACATTTATTCTTGTCATGTTAGTGAATGTGCATGAAGTTCACCAGATTTTAAAGGAACTCCGTAGCTGGTAAAAAATCATAAGCTACTTCATGATTAAGCTTTTTCCTGCAAAAATCAGTTTCCTAATAGTTTGATTGGTAACAATGAAGCAATTGTAGGATTACTCGATAGGAACTGCACCAATTCTGGTCTGTTGTAATCTCTTGATGGTTATTTTTAGTAAGAGTTTTTGTGATTGTTGATTCAAGCAGCTGTGGAGGATAGAGACCTCAAATTCTTAACATTAGCGGTTGAAGAAGCATACAAAGGTGTTGAATGCGGGTATGGCTTTCCATTTGGTGCAGTTATTGTTCGTAATGATGAAATTGTGGTGCGCTGTCACAACTTGGTTCGGAAAAACACAGACCCTACCGCTCATGCTGAAGTTACGGCTGTTAGAGAGGTTGGATTGGAAATTGGAATTGCACAGACAAATGATCTGTAAATTGAACTTCTTTCTCCCATTAATGTAATGTAATGATACTTTATGTGTATCTTTAGGCCTGCAAGAAGCTCAACAGAATTAACCTCTCAGATTGTGAAATATATGCTTCATGTGAGCCTTGTCCAATGTGCTTTGGTGCCATCTATCTATCAAAACTTAAGGTCTGCTCTGCTGCCCCAAAACTTTCGCCGAATCTCTAATGCTTTTGTCCCTCATGATGGGTGGTTTTTGGTATTTTGAAACAGAGGCTGGTATATGGAGCCAAGGCTGAAGTAGCTGTAGTAGCTTTTGGGTTTGATAGCTTCATCGGTGATGCGTTAAGAGATATAGAACACTGTCAGAAAGATCATTTGGAGATTAAAAGAGCAGACGGTCATGGTGCTTTGATTGCAGAACAAGTATTCCAGGATACCAAGTCCAAGTTTAACATGTACTCATCTCTCTAACTCCTATTCTTAAGTATTTCAGGATGCTTTGGTAAGTTGCGGAGTCAGCATTCCACACCTGAATTTCTACCGTTGTCCGTAATTTAACTTCAATTTGTCTCAATAAAATCATTTATTTAGAATTTTGTTTTAATAAAACAATTTTGACAATTTTAGTGATTAAAATAGATCAGAATGATGACATGAGTGATATATCGGACTGAAACGACATATGACATCCACATATATATCACCTGACAACTATATGTCGGTTAATTTATGGAAAAAAAACAAATTTAGTTTTTTTTTGCATAAAAATAATCGACATGTAGCTGACACATGTCGTTTCGATCAGAAATTTGAATTAACTCAGGCTCACATGTCAGCCATGATATTATTTTAATGTATTTTAACCACTAAAATCGTGGAAGTAACCTAATTGAGACAAAACTTAAAATTGAATGATTTTATTATGATAAATTAAAGTTGAATGAACTATCATATAAATTCAGTAACCAATAATGCCCTAAACTCAAAGCTAGGGGATGATTTTCCACCCCTACAGCTACTCATAGTTTTTTTTGGCTCATGTCATTTTGATGCGTGGGGTCTGAAATATTAAAATTACCACTTTAAAAACAATATATATTTTTAGTTTTTTAATTTCATTTTTTAAAAAGTCCAATGCAAACTTTTTAAAAGTTAAAAAGAAAATATCTTTTCAATTATGAAAAATCTAATTTTGAAAAAAATTGAGTTAAAAAAGATAAAAAAAAAAAAATCGATTGAAAGTAAAAGCATCTACAATGAGGTTAAACCATTGGGAGAGTTTAATAAACTCTCCCATGATCATACCGCTTGGTCTGTACCAAGCGGTATGATCAACTCAAAAGTTGCCAAAGGTAGTTGCCTTGGCAGCTTTTGAGTTTTATATTATTTTTTTATTTTTTATTAAAATTTTATAATATATTATTAAATTAATTTGTCGGTCGTATATTATTGAATGGTTGTAGTATTATCCATTGGAAAAAATATTTTAATGGTATGCGAGTTTATTAAATTGGTTCCACATTGATGACGTGTTCTAACTATTGAGTGATTAGTAATATTATCCATTGAAGATGCTGTAAGTAATAATAGTGTGAAAATTATTTAACAACCAATATTAGAAAGATGGTGAGAGGCGGTACTGTCAAGGTGTGGAACCGGCGGATTGGGGCCTTGGCTAGGCTATACCCTGCCTTTGGTTTTAGTTTGTTAAGGTAACAAGTATGTTTTTGGCATCTTGAAGAAATAGGAAGAAGCAATTTGATAAAAAAAAATACTGGAAAAATTAGTAGACTTCGTATTAAGACTTGACAAATGGGATTTCTCTTATTTGAAGGGAATAAATTATTTTTATTTATTTTTGCTAAATATTTATTTACTGCATTCATTTGTTAAAAGGAAGAGAGATTTTTAGGACTCGTTACTGATTTACTTCTTTTGTTTTTGTCAGATGATGCATTCTTTGAATTACCAATGAAAGCCAAGATGGTATACGGTTATACTTTGTTGGGTGACAATTCGGGTTATGGTGTGAAAACAGTGTTATCCGTGTTTTTTTATATGATTAATCGAATTTATATATTTGTATTTTTTTAATTATTAATAAAAGATTATTATAGAAATACAATTAAATAGGTATTATACTATTTAAAGATAATAATATAAAATGATTTAATATATAAAAAATATGGTAAAGGCTATGCCTATTTTGTTTTTTACAAAGTAAGCCTTACTTTATGTGTTTTCACCATTGGATTAATTTTATGCTCCATCATCCAATGATGAAAACACACCAAGTAATGGTACTTTGTCAAAAATAAAGTAACCATAGAAGGCACCATAAAAATATGTATATTTATAATATATATTGTTAAAAAAGTGTCAATAATAATACTACTGAAACAATTTAAAAAAATAAAAACATGTTTTAATTTACCAAAATATAAAATAATATGATGAGGATATCTCTACCACCAACGTGATGAGGGGAGCCGAAACAACGAATGAGGTAGAACCAGCGTGACACACTGTGTCATTTCCCGCACGTCGTGCACTTGGCGTGCCATACAGCTTGTCGTGCGAAGAAATGGCAAACAACTGCAAGAAACCAGAATTGGACTCACACGTCGTGTGAGTTATATGGCACGGCGTACGTGTGGAGGAGTCCATTGAGATGCCTTTTTCCGCCAAGCTGATCTAGGGGGGAGGGTCAAGAGCTGTCATCATTTTATTTATTGTTCTGCCATTAACTCTATTTCCCTTATTGCCATTTACATCAATTACCCCATTCTACCCCTATTCTCTCTTCTTTAATTGTAACCTTAGTGTGGTGTTTTAGTATCTTCACCTAACCTAAGAGGGAGGTATATAAGCTTCTTATTTTGTAATGAACACAACTTTGATGAATATGAAATTATAACCTCCATTGTTGAGAGCTTTTATCTAGCTTTTGAGATTAACTCTTTCAAACTTTGGTTTGAGAAGGAATATCTTTGTGGATTTAAGATTAAAATCTTCAACTCGAGACGGATCCATATCATAATATTCTTAAACTCTTAAACCATATTATGAAAATACATAATAAAACATAATAAAAATACCAAAAATAATAAACACAATTTATCACAATTATGTGATAGTGTTCAAAGGTGAACTAATTAAAAGAAGTATTCATATTTTAAGTGTTGTTAGCATAAACTAAATGCGTAAACCTTTCAAAATAAGAAAACACTTCTTCATATATTCAACAAAAAAAAAGATCTAATAAACTAAATCATTCAACAAAACAAATATATATCCTCACGATTCATGGATATTAAACCCCGCTCCTACCCATATTTAGGTTTCGGAGACAAAATATCCTCTAACTTACTGCCAAATATTTCGTGATTTCACATTCCATCGATTCGGATCTCCGAGGGCTTTAAGAAATTTGTCCGGTGCCACCCCTTAATCGGTTTATTCTTTGTCTAAACGATAGCCAGAGCTAAAATAAAATAAATAAAAGAATGAATGAAAAGAAAATCCTTTTAATAGGTGAGATGCTTTTGAAAAGCTTTTCTTATCGGAAAAGAGGAGATTTCCAAAGTCAAAGTTATGGATGAAACTTGTATTAGTCAAACTAAATCCTTAAACAGAGAAGGTAACAAAAGAAGTGTAGTGACTGAATTAGCATTTAAACAACCAAATTTATTTCTAACCAATGGAGCTAGTTAAAAAAAAGGACATTATTATATCATATTTCTTAATAAACAAATTGATTCTTTATTACTGAAAAAATATAATAACTATACGCAGCGAATACATGATTGTTCAGTTGGGGGCCGATTTTATATATGGTGTATAATTTTTTTTTTTTCTGAATTGAACTTGTTCAAATATTTTTTAGTATATATACGTGATATAATCGGAGTGGTCAAGAATCAATTTTTAAGTATCAATGTAAAGCTCTTCAAAATTAAGCTATATTGTGTTTAAGATTCTTAACATGTAAAAAAAATCGTGTCTAATAGAAAAAATCGGATTTAGAGACGACCTAATAGGCCAAAAAAAATTAGAAATTTGGATTTAAGCCTAACAGGCAAAAAAAAATAGAATTTTGATTTAGAGAGGGCCTAATAGACCAAAAAAATTAAAATTTTGGATTTAGCCTCTACCAGGAAAAAAATTTGGAATTTTGGATTTAGAGAGGGCTTAACCGGACCTAGGCCAATTTTGAGGTGTTAATTCCGCACCCGATCATTATTTCTTGGAAACAGGGGACCAGAACCACAACCTCAAATTTCATGGAGATAGATGGACCGAAACTACTCGTGATCATGGTAGTTCTGGCGGCGGGCCCCTCCCTGTCTCCGCCCCTGACCATGAGTGATTAACATTTTTCTATGTGCAAGATAAAGAGATAGTGACTCTTCGACTCTTAGATCCCATTTGGTACGATGTAATTAACGTTGTAATGAAATGCCAATTATAATGGATGTCCATTACCATGTTTGGATTAGTCATATTGTTTTTGTTGTAATGGAATCGCGAATTCATCACTCAATTTTTCTTTACAAATTTATATAATGAGGATTACATAAAAAATTAGGGATGAATTCCCATTACAATTAGTCCATATATATATTTTTATTATTTATACTTATTATCCATAATTCTTATTAAACGGTAAAACATAAAACGGGAAAAATATGAAAAATGCGAAGAACGGGGAAAATGTGAAAACAGAAAAACATGAAAACACGAAAAATGGAAAAATGAGAAAAAACGCGAAACATGGGAAAATGAGAAAAAATGAAACGGAGATATGAAAAACATGAAAAAATGCAAAACACAGAAAAACGTGAAAACACAAAAACGGAAAAACGAACAAAAACTAATAAGTTTTTTACCATCATATATGGACAATGTTTCAATGCATATGGAAATTTGAGAATAATTGAAGTTTCTAACTACATTTGATGAAACAAACATATGTATTGTAATAATAATTACATGGAAAAAGTACAAAAATCAACCATATGGTTTAAGGCATTTTCAAACATAAACAATGTGGTTTAAAAGTTGGCAAATAGGTACCTTGATGTTGATTCCATTAGCAAACACAGTCCAAATTAACCAACGGTGTTAAAAAAGTCAAAAGTCAAAGATAAAAGAGTCAATTTTTTCTTTATATTTATTTATTTTATAAATTAATCCACTTATTATCTAATTATCACAAATAAACTCAAAACAAAAATAAAAATTTAAACTCACCATCTCTCCTTTTAAGTCTCTCTAAGAACATTGTAATGGAACGCTGAAAAATGTTGCTGCTTGGGGAGGTCGAACCCTGGCCTCCTCCCTTACACTCCACACTCTTTACCATTGAGCCATTTGCTTTTCTTGTGTATTATGTTGTGCACTGCTTAATAAACCAATGCCCTTTTAGCTTCTATTATTTAATATTTGATGCATTCACTTATTAATATTGATTAAATGTGCATAATAATAAATTATTAATAGAAAAAAAAAGAAATTTGGATAATAATGAATTATTAATAGAAAGAAAATGTCCATAATAATGAATTATTAATAGAAAAAAAATTCAAAAACATGCTCCAATTTCTTATTTATTTAATTCCTTTATATTTTTGTAATTTATGTTATATAAGAAAATATATTTTTTAAAACATACGTTAGAACATATATTTTAAACTTTTAAAACACGAACTATAAAGTTTAGAACGTACAACATATTTTTTAGAACATACGTTATGTTTTTTAGAACATGTATTATGTTTTTTCGAACATGAGTTATAAATTATATTATAGAACAAATGAAAAAATGATCCAGATATCTACTGATTTTTTAGAACATTATACTTAATTTTTACAACACAAACTATATATTTTTTTAAACATACGTTATAACATATATTTTAACTTTTAAAACACGAACTATGAAGTTAGAACGTACGACATATTTTTTAGAACATACGTTATGTTTTTTTAGAACACGTGTTATGTTTTTTCGAACATGAGTTATGATAACAACCCAAATTATTCTTGAATAAGGAATAAGGGAAAATTAATAGAGATAATGACAAACCATTATTTCTTCTAAAAGAGATATTTATGCATGATTAATGTGGAATTAATGATAATTAATGCAGGGGTGAATATGCAAATAATGAGGAAAAGGAAGGAGTTTCTAGCATTATGCCACACCACGTGGACCATGGCGAGATACGCCATAACGAGATACGCCCGATGAGAGCGAGTAATGGAGACCCGCCATTGTTCTCAAGGAGAGCGTACATACGCCTTGACGGATCCAAGAATACCAAAAGGCGCCTTTATTACCATCCATGAATGGGAATAAATACAATTAAATGGCAATTAATAGCCATTAAAGGGGAATAAAGACTTGACTGTTCGAATACCTCAACTCTGAGGGTTTTAATGATAAATGCTGGGATTAATGGAGAATTGATAGCAATCAAAGATGAGTAATGGCACAACTCTTCACTTGCTTCCCCATTAATGCTGAAGGTTACAGAAACCTATATAAATACCCCAGCTTCCTAGGATCAAAGGTACACTTACTGATTCTCTACTTTTGTGCTTATAGTTTATTCTCAGAAATATTACTGACTTTGGCATCGGAGTGTCCCCGGTCGATCCCAACGGCGCCTCACAGGGAAGTGCTCCGATCAAGGATTTTTCCCCAAGTTATCAATTGGTGCGGTGATCGTGGACCTCTAACAAACAGAAGATCACAAAATCTTGATTGTATAGAGTTTCACAAAGAACAAAATAATGGAGTCAATGGAATAGAAATCTCAATCTCAAACTTTGGCTCAATCAATACATCAAACCTATCCAAAGATAGGCTTCTCTATAGATTGGTGGGAAAGAGTTTTCTACATTAAATCTGGAGTTTTATGATAAATAAGATAAGTTTCCTACCCTTTCTTATTCCATTTTTAATTAAAGAAAATTGAAATTTCTTACCTTTATCAAGTGCTATGAATATCGTTACATGTTATTATGATAAATCTAATAAACTATGAAAGATGAAGTCATGGACACAAATCTTTCATTAAATCTTGCATGCTTACTATGCCCTCATATTTTTATGCATGACAAGTGTAATATGATATTATCATTGAATTAGTACAAAACACATGTATAAGACCCGTAATCTTGGGATTTACAAAAAAAAATTCATCCATTCAATGTGATTTTGTCATTTGATATTAAAATATCATAAAAGGGCTAATGTAATTACATATGATTTAGATCTGGTCGGTCTTTTGGATGAACATGCATATAACTATTAGAAGAAATTACAAAAAGATCATATTTGGTTTTTCCTTGTACAATTCACCATTTATATATGGCTTTTCTCCTATATAGTACTTTTAATATCAAAAATTCATATTTTTGAATATTGTTTTGTCAAACAGTTATTTCATTCCCTTTTTTACAAGGATGTGTCTATTCATATAAAAACTGTTTATTTGACATTGTTAGAATTTCTGTTACCAACACAAGAGACTTGAAAATATTGAGTCTATTTGTAATTATCTTGTAATTGTCCCTAACTATTAAGGCCATTATGGGCCGATGAATTACCAAATTGGATAAACAAAACTTTCATGTCCTGAGCTAACTACAAAATAGTGCAAGTGTCGGTTTCGGATCAGAACATTAATTTATGCAAAATTCTTAGGATATACATGAGAATTCCTTAAAGATTGGAGGATTGTATGTGAAGGTAGGTGAGAGTGGATTTTGAGTAATTTTCCTTACACTCCAAATTGGAGGAGAATCATGGTACATGTATTTTTCTTCCAAAATTACCCTTTCTCTTTTATTTTATTCGTACAAATGAAATGATATAAGAGTAATTTTATATATAACTATATTATTAAATCATCACTTACCTTTCTTTAATTACACCTCATTCAAATCAGGCTTTAATGATCTCTGAATGCCATTAATGTATGGATGCACAATATTAATTGCAAGTAAATAGCAACTATGTAAGATATCTTACCCAATATAGAATGTCATAACTTTTATGACGTTTAAAATAAATATGCTATCTTGGATATTAATGTGCATTGAAATACAAAAGGACATTATTCTTAAACCATTCTCATTATGGTTATTTATTAAGAATTCATTATGATATTCATGTGCAGTAGCAATCTTTATGGTTATGACCGTTATACGTGATATTATTATTAAAACAAGCACGATTAAAATTCTATTATGAATTTGTTTGACATATAATATTTACTCGGTTTTATCCTTTGACTAAGTTCATTCTAGAGTCAGGGACCAACGCGAAGGAATTATTAAGTTGATTCCAAGATGAATTAAAAATTCCATAAAGAGAATTGCATCATACATGATATTTGCCAACAAGGCAAATGCAAACATTCTTTTGCTATGAAGTATGTTCCATGGATCAAGCCATTGATCCCCAAGGTAAGTGAATATAGCTTTTATGACTTACCACAATCTTTTAATAATGGACAGAGTATGCCCCACTTCTGGAGTTCTTTCAGTGCTAACCCACAGGTACAAGGGAGTTGCTAATACTACAACCAGTGCAAACACTGATATGAAAAATAAAGCTCACTCCAAAGAAGTGTATATGCAGAGTCACTTCAGAAAAATTCCTTGACTATGTCATTAGCAAAAAAGGTGAAAAGAGCGCCTAAATAAAAGTCATGCGAGGAAAAAGGTGAAAAGAGCGCCTAAATGAAAGCCTCACTATGGGTGAGAAAGATCCAGAGGTTGAACGGGCGGATCATCATACTAGAAAGATTGTCAACAAGCATATCAAGGTATAAAACAATTCCTAGCAGAACCACCCTTGATGAGCAGACCAATCTGAAGGGGAGACCTGCATTTGTATCAATCTGTCATGGATAAAGCTATGTGCACCGTGGTTATTCAAGAAGAAGAAGGTCAGCAGTTCTCCATCTATTATGTTAGCAAAATGTTGAAGGATGCGGAGACAAGATATTCGAAGCTAGATAAAATGGCTCCCACGGTTGTGACAACATCCATCCGCGTTAAACCATAGCTCCAAGCATAACCTCAACATGATCGAGATCAAGATCAAGAGTCGGCTTCACCATCATGATTCAACATTGAACACATAGATGATGAGATTGAAAGGCGAGTACATGCCGCTCTAGATAGACAAGAGAACAATTCAGAAAGATACGCCATCCAGTTAATAGGAATTCGCCATTCACAGCGGGGATCATGGGGTACGAGGCGGAAAAAATGATTAAAGCTTCCAACTTGCCACAATATAAAAGAAAAGAATCAATATAAGCGGGACATTACATATCCCGAACCCAAAGGAGGGGAGCATGTAACCGTTGGAAGAAACGCCAAAGCGTACAACAGGTTGGCCACCACACTGAAGCTTGCTGGGAGCTGGCAAACTAGATAGCTTTGTCTAGAATAACAAATAACAAGATGACAAGCAGAAGACAGATCCCAAAAATAAATTCAAAAGTGTCATTAATGTCATAGCAGATGGACCAGTGTATCAGCCACCCGTGGAAAAAGCAAAAATATCCGCTCTGGATAAAACATCCCTCCATTGCTCCTTTTGTAGAAACAGGTCCAGTAATCTCTCCACATGCAGATGCATTGGTAGTAACAATGGAGATTCAAGGATGGGAGATAAAATAAAGTGAGTAAAGACACGGGCAGTTCTCGCAATGTCATCACCAAAGGTGCATTCGCCAAACTAAAGGTTGATCCGATCCAAATAGAAACAACCATTGTTGACATCATTGGAGTGACGGGTCACACTATCCAGACCAAGGGCCAGAGGTTGCAGCCCTAATTTCCATCCGTCGTCTGACAATGTACATTCCCACCAGCAAAGGAAGAGTAATGATTAGCGGGAACCAAAAGGTGGCTAAAGAGACTTATACTCGGCGTCACTATCAATCCGCCCACAATCCAAAGAGGACGAAGGTGAGAAATATTAACTTGTCACTACAGCTTTGGGCGACACAGAAACGCTCCTTATTGCTGATGGAAAGCGGGTGCGGATCGCCAAAGGATTAAAACTTGAGATCAAAGAGGATGTTAAAAAAGTTCTCATTGAGTCTGAAAGCGTATTTACATAGGAGAATGAGATCCCCACAGGAGTAAGCCCAGATGTGATTACTTATAAGTTAAACATCATTGAGGATGCGGTTCTAGTTGCTCAGAAAAGACGGAACCATGGGCCTAAAAATCAGTATTTTTACATATTCTTATATGTGCATTAAACTGTTATAGTATCCTATATTTTATAATTTATTCTTTCTCGCCATACTTCTTATATTCATTTGCCTAGCTTTTAGTGCTGATATACGCCCAGTGGCTGGCGAATGAAAAGTTCCACAGGTGGATCAATTACCTCAAAGATAGGACAATTGATCCCATCACGGGCGGATCCCCTTTCCATAAAGATAAGAAGCACAGACCCTCAGGAGCTTTCAAATGAGCTCAACTCTCTCCTCAAAGACAGGAAAAGGATTGACCACCATCAAAAGCGGGTTAAAATCGTCTCAAACATGAGATCATTACACCCTCAACTTTCTCCTCAAAGATAGGAGAACACTCTCATGGGCGGATCCATCTTTAGATGATCACCATTCGAGAAAGAGTTAAAACATTCCTTGGACGCAAGGACTTTACACTCTCTCACTCCCTTCCCAAAGAAGGGTTCACAAGTCCTACGGGCGGATCACTTCACCTCAAAGATAGGTAGCAAGTTGATCCCCTAGGCAGCTTTACTTCCTCTAGAAGGAATAGAACAGCTTCAAACCTTCACAAAGGTTCGCACAATGGAGTATGGCTGGCCACCTACTCCATATTAAATCCTACAAACTTATATATTTACTTACGCAAACGTAAAAGTAAATGGCGACCATAAGGATTAAAACAATTGTACTTAAGTTTTACAAACAATCGGACAATAATCTCAGCGGCGGATCGATCTACCTCAAAGATAGGAAACAATTGATTGACGTCAGAGACAGAGTTAAAACATTTCTCAGACGTGAGAACTTTACACTCTCAAATACTCTTCCCAAAGAAGAGTCTCAAGACCTGGCGGCGGATCGATTCACCTCAAAGATAGGAAGCAAATCGATCGCCTAAGGCAGCTTAACTTCCTCACCAGGAATAAAAGCTTCTAAACCTTCACAAAGGTTCACACATTGGGGTACGGCTGGCCACCTACCCTAAACAATCAGAGAAATCCTAAACCAGATTCTAGAAAATTACTTGCTAAAAGATATAATGCATTAGTAAAAATAGTTCTGGAAAGCAAAGGGTTCATCCAACTAATGAAGCCCCGTCTTCATCTCCAAATAATGAAGCCTCGTCTTCATCATCAAAATAATGAAGCCTCGTCTTCATCTCCAAGTAATGAAGCCTCGTCTTCATCTCCAAATAATGAAGCCTCGTCTTCATCTCCAAACAATGAAGCCTCGTCTTCATCTCCAAACAATGAAGCCTCGTCTTCATCAAATTCATGAAGCATCGTCTTCATCCAATTCATGAAGCCTCGTCTTCATCCAATTCATGAAGCCTCGTCTTCATCCAATCAATGAAGCCTCGTCTTCATCCAATTAATGAAGTCTCGTCTTTATCCAAACAATGAAGTCTCGTTTTTATCAAAGTAATGAATCCTCATCTTCATCATAGAAATAACAAAGTCTCGCCTCCACAAAATGCACAAAAGTCCCTAAATGGCTGATCATTCTTACTGATCCCTAAGTGCGGGTCATTCTCCTCAATATGGCAGAACTGAACAAAAGAAGTCCCTAAGGCGAATCATAATCCTATGTCATAGGAACAAATGGTCCCATAAAGGGCGGGTTATTCCCTTCCTAAAGGAAATATAACTCTCAAGAAGCCCCTAGAGGATAACAATGGATACGGTTGGCCACCTATCCACAAGGAAGCAAAAGCCCCTAAAAGTGCATCATATCCATATATGATCCCACATAGGGCGGATCTTGTTCATAAGATCCCGCATAAGGAAGCCCCAAAAGGCGCATCATTTCCATATATGATTCCCCATCTAGGGCGGGTCCACTTTCCTCCAAGATAGAAAAATAAAACACCATTTAGACAGCCCTAAAGAGCTTTTTATACCATTAGGGGGGGCTTCTGATAACAACCCAAATTATTCTTGAATAAGGAATAAGGGAAAATTAATAGAGATAATGACAAACCATTATTTCTTCTAAAAGAGATATTTATGCATGATTAATGTGGAATTAATGATAATTAATGCAGGGGTGAATATGCAAATAATGAGGAAAAGGAAGGAGTTTCTAGCATTATGCCACACCACGTGGACCATGGCGAGATACGCCATAACGAGATACGCCCGATGAGAGCGAGTAATGGAGACCCGCCATTGTTCTCAAGGAGAGCGTACATACGCCTTGATGGATCCAAGAATACCAAAAGGCGCCTTTATTACCATCCATGAATGAGAATAAATACAATTAAATGGCAATTAATAGCCATTAGAGGGGAATAAAGACTTGACTGTTCGAATACCTCAACTCTGAGGGTTTTAATGATAAATGCTGGGATTAATGGAGAATTGATAGCAATCAAAGATGAGTAATGGCACAACTCTTCACCTGCTTCCCCATTAATGCTGAAGGTTACAGAAACCTATATAAATACCCCAGCTTCCTAGGATCAAAGGTACACTTACTGATTCTCTACTTTTGTGCTTACAGTTTATTCTCAGAAATATTACTGACTTTGGCATCGGAGTGTCCCCGGCCGATCCCAACGGCGCCTCACAAGGAAGTGCTCCGATCAAGGATTAAACAATTTTTTGGGACTATACCGTAAGCAATCCCGCTTCGACTCAAGAATTAAAGTTTCTTAGAATAATGTTTTACATTTTCTGGAATTTTTTGAGAATTTTCTAGGCAATTTGTTTCTCGCTAGAAAACGCTCACCCAGATCCCGTTCACCGGAATTTTTTTTACTTGAGCTTCAGGGATCTTAAAATGACCGTCTAATTTAGACGAATCTAATAGTATAAATTTTTTTGAAAAGCAAGGTTAGAAATGTCGGGAAAATATATTTTAAAGAAAAGAAATAAAACATTTTTCTGTTGGAACAATACAAGTATTATGTTGGAACAAATGGTACACTAATTTGGAACAATGTAAGTAGGATAAAAAACGTGTCTAGAAAATTATCAAAAAATTCAAAAACATGTAAAACATCATTTTAAGAAACTTTAATTTTTGGCTCAAAGCGAAATTTCTTACAGTTTTGACCCAATAAATTGTTGAAGCATGTAAAATGGATAAAATTAAGGAACAAGTTTTATTGAGACTAAACCGTAAGAAATCCCGCTTCGACCCAAGAATTAAAGTTTCTTAGAATAATGTTTTACATTTTTTGAAATTTTTTAAGAATTTTCTGGCATTTTTTTTCTTCACAGAAAACGCCCATCCGGATTCCGTTCACCGGAATTTTTTTTACTTGAGCTTCAAGAATCTTAAAATGACTGTCTAATTTAGACGAGTCTAATAGAAAAAATTTCAAAAAACGAGGTTAGAAATGTCAGAAAAATGTATTTTAAAGAAAAGAAATAAAACAATTTTCTATTGGAACAATATAAGTATTATGTTGGAACAAATGGTACACTGATTTGGAACAACGTAAGTAGGAAAAAAAACGTGTCCAGAAAATTATCAAAAAATTCTAAACATGTAAAACATTATTTTAAGAAACTTTAATTCTTGACTTAAAGCGAGATTTCTTACATTTTTTACCCAACAAATTATTGAAGCGTGTAAAATGGATAAAATTAAGGAAAACGTTTTATTGGGACTAAACCGTAAGAAATCTCGCTTCGACCCAAGAATTAAAGTTTCTTAGAATAATGTTTTACATTTTTTGAAATTTTTTGAGAATTTTCTGGACACGTTTTTGCTCGCCGAAAAAAGCCCATCCGGATTCCGTTCACCAGAATTTTTTTTACTTGAGCTTCATGGATCTTAAAATAACCGTTTAATTAAGACGAGTCCAACGGTATAAAAATTTTTGAAAAACGAGGTTGGAAAAGTTGGAAAAATTCATTTTAAAGAAAAAAAATAAAACAATTTTCTCTTTCTTTTTATTTACAAATTTGCCACCTCCTTTTGGTTAATTACAAAATTAGTCCTCATCACACAATAAGGCTTGTCACACCATAAGAGATGTGTCACACTTGATCTCTCCTATATATATATATATATATATATATATATATATATATATATATAACTTGCTAAATCACAAAACAAATCGAAGAAGGAAGAGAAAGAAGCCTAAACATTTATAATCGCGATACACAGGTGAGAATTAGATGTAGTTTAGGTTTTTTTTTTATCAAATGTTGTAATTGAACCATAGGTTTTAAAACATTTTATTTAAAACCCTAAACTTTTACATATTTTCACCATTAGCCGAGTCCTCGCTATGTCCCAGCGAGTCCCCGGCGAGTCCGACACGGCCACGGAACCGCGGGGAAGAGTCTGTGCTTCATAGTAAAAAAACTCATTCATTGTACATTTGTATGGAACCTTTTCTTGTTCTTTAGTGTGGAGGCGAGCTACCTAGCTATGGATATTTGCCCACCTAAGATCAACTTCAATATAGGGGGATGAATGTTAGTTCATTAACTTTTGCTGCATATTCAACTTCCTAAGGTGCTAGCTGTTCTTGAGGTGTTTAGGTGTCCTCCGGACTCATGGTTGGATGAAAGTTAACACGAATGACTCAACTTTGGAGTCCTCATGTACGACAAGTAGGAGGGTAATCTTCAAACTAGTAGAGCTTTCACACATGGTGCCTTTGCGTTCCCTATCTTTTCCTTGTTTGCTTTCACAGCTGGATTAAAAGCTGCAATTTTTATAGTTAAGAGTGCTTGGAATCTTGGTTGGCACAAGCGGTTAATCTAATACTACTTATGTAGGTTAGAAAATAGTGGATGCAATGCTGGGCATTATGTTTAGGGATGTAAACGGGGTGGGATGAAGTGAAGAATGTATTTTCCATTCCTGTTTCCCAAATGGTTGTGAATGAAATTCCAAATCCTATGAGTCGAAGTAATTGCTTCATTACTATATAAATCAGCCATTTCTGCAAATGCTAAAGCAAGATCTTCAGGTTCCTTAAACCGAAATGTTATAAATCATGTCATGAATCTGTATAGTCGAGTTTCTCCTTCTGTCTCAGAAAGAAATAAAGGGAATATGTATGAGGTCTTTCCAATATAGGAAAGAGAGGAAAAGGGAGTAGAATTAGGATTTTTGGTAAAGGAATTCAGGGAAGCAAAAATTCAGTTTTCCATATGTATGGGGTCTTTCTAACTGTTATGGGATGAGGCAAGAAGCTTTCTTCAGCCTACTGGAGGATTCCACAACCTGTGTCAAATATATAGCGGATTTGGGCGCAGGAAGAAGATGAACCTAGGGGTGATGAAGAAGCTAAGCCAAATTCTAATTTTCTAAGCCCAGTCAGCCACCAACTTGGTGCAGGTCCGTAGATCTGATTAGAAAGCTAATACCTTGGAAATAGCCGTCTTCTAAGCTCCTGGTGTTGATTATATAATATGGCTGCTGGTGGTTTTGCACAGAAGATTAGAGATTGGAACTAAAAAGTTTTGGTAACATTCACTGCCACGTGGAAATATTAGTGGTTGAAGAGGATTCTAACTTTTTCAACCGAGTTAACTACTAATAATATCATTAGAGACTAACTGTAGTCACTAATTTAACGACCCATTATATATATTTGTTCATTAAAATCAGTCCTTAACTGCGTTTTTTTTTTGTAGTGAAAAGAGAATGAGCTCCGCCCATATCATTTCCATTAAATCATATGAAATGCACATTTGTGTGACAAATTTCATTCTATCATTTAATAAAGTCTCCTCACTCTGCAACATCATAGGAAGACATCAAAAAGTTTGGGTAACTGCAAATATCCGCGAGTTAGATGGGGACAACTTTGTTCTCATCCCCATCATGCGGGATCCCACGAAGTGGGGATATCTTTTCCCATCCCCGTCACATCCCACCACGGGGAAAAAAACTATCCCCATTCTCGTTCTATGGAGATTCTTATCAGAAATTTCCCGTTCCCATCAAGGTGGGTCACCAACGGGAACGAGGAATCTCAACCTCATTTACATCCCTAATTATGTTCGAGGATGCAGTTTATTGACTCCGAGTTTTTTTTGAGAAGGCAACAGGCTTGCTCGATGCCTACTTCGACATGGTATGGTCTCCGCTTTCACTCTAAAGGGCGGTCTTCTACTCTAGATTTTTGTATTTTTTTTTTATTTTAGATGATATTTCTAGTGTTCTGCGTATAGATTTCATTAATTTGCCTGATTTCAGGTTGTAAAATTACTTTTTTATTTTTAATAATATTCGGGGCTTGGTTATGTATTTTTTAGAGTGCCAATCTATTTAGGTTGTTCAGGGCTCGTTTCCTTGTCGACTTTTATCCTTTACTTAAAAAAAATAAAAATAATGTTTATAAGTAGTATAATTCACCGAAATTGTGAAATAATGTCCTTAAACTTTTAAATAATATCATGAAAACAAATAGATAACACAATAAAAAAAATCGAAATTAATAAACACAGTTCACTAGCAAACATATGTGGATAATATCCAAAAGTGAATTATAATAAAATAAAAAGAAGATCTTTTGTACCCGCTAAAAAACACCCAAAAACAAATTATAATATAATTTCAAACATAATGAAATGAGTAATATATATTTTTTAACTGAATTACATGTTTATAAAATAACCAAATTAGCATACAAACAAAAACTTAATTGCATTGCGCCAGTAATTATATGGACATTTTCACTCAATTGCTGATAAAATTAGTATGGGAGCGGTGTTGCGGAGTTCAGATGGCACTTTTATGGCTTGCTACAGTGCTTGGAATGATGGTTGTATAGCTGCTGCTGCTACAGCTGAGGCTATTGCATTGCGCCAAGCGATTATATGGACATTTTCACTCAATTGCAGCAATGTTATCTTTGAATGTGATGCCAAGCGAGTTGTGGACGCTGTCAATACTCATAAAGATGATCTATCAGATTTTGGAACCATTATAAAAGATTGTCAATTTCTTCTTTTTAATAGAACCGATTGTTCGGTGTCGCTCTCTCATCGTTCAGCGAATGGGGTTGCACATGTCATTGCACGGCATGCCCTTTCCTATGCTAACGAGTTTTCCTGCTTTACTATTCCTATTTGGCTATCAGCCGCTATTTGTAAAGATCGTTTCATGTCTTCTTTAATATAATCCGGGTACTTATTTCAAAAAAACAAAAACTTAATTTCAATAAAAGTACACGATTACAAGCTAAATATATCAATAAACAATCAAGACTTAATGCAAAAATAAAATAAAATAAAAGAAGAGATCAAGTAATGCTTTTTGCCTTACAAATATGATTGATCATATATTCACTTTAGGAAATTTACCTATTATGTCATATTTTAATTGAATCCGGTGCATAAATTTCTAAAAAAAAAAAACTATGCACAAGGAGGATTTTCTTTGTTACTTAATTTTATTATTAATAATTTCTGTTCAATCCTATTCAATTTAGTTTACTTTATTTCAGTAAAAAATAACATGATTTAACTACCCTATTTTTCACTGTAACTGTTTTCTAAATTTGTAAATACAGATTATCTTTTTGCTTTTTTTTTATAAGTTGTAAAAATACCTCATATCATTTATATTTTTTTTGGTAGGAACAAGAAAATAAAAACAAAACAACAAAAAATTAATCCGGGATCAGCCTTGGGAAGCTAACCCCCACCACATCATCCAGGAGGATCGAGGAAAGAAAGGTCGGAGGAGAAGAATAAGTAGTGACTCCCCAACTCCCTTCATGACCAGCTGCCGCCAAACGATCCGCCACCCTGTTTTGCATATGGCAGAAAGAGATAGACACAAAGGCATGGCAAAGCCTCTTAATCCCATTAATCAGATTCTTGCTATTCAAACCAATAGCTATATTGTTTGAGATTAACCTGATAGCTTCCTGATTGTTAGATTCAACAATCAGATTAACTACCCCCAAACCCTTGGCCAGAGTAAGACCGGAATAAATACCCCACAATTCAGCCAAAAAGGAAGAACCTTTTCCAAGATTATGCGAGAATCCAGAAATCTAAGCACTCCCATCATCTCTCAAGACTCCACCTGCAGCAATATTACCATTGGCAAGACAAGAGCCATCCGTATTAAGCTTCAACATACCCTCCCGAGGTCTTCTCCAGCAAAGAAGGTGAATATCATTTCTTTGAATACATCTATCAAGCGAGTCTTCCTTAAAACTATTAATAACATGATAAATCTTTTTAGCAAAAAAGTCAACCAAGTTGGGGATATTAATAGAATTAGTTTCAAAAATCTCCTTATTTCTCCAATCCTAGATTTGGTGACAGACAATAGCAAAGAAGATTTCACCATGCTCCAGATTAGTAAGCAAATTCCCATTCACTCCATCCTTAAACCACTCCAGATTGGAATGAGAGAAGAACATATCAATCATATGACTAGGGAGAATTTTCCTCCAAATAGCTTTACTTCTCTCACAATCCCTAAGAGCATGACAAATGGTTTCTTCATGCCCTCTACATCTGCTACAATCTCCAGAATCCACCAGATGGCGCCTTTTTCTATCTGAATTAGTAAGCAGTCTGTTTTTTACTCCAAGCCACAAGAAACTTCTTACTCTATAGGGCACTTTCATTGACCATAACAATTTTCAAATATCTGAACGAGGCTCTTCATCACTGTTGCTAAAAGCCTCAAAGGCAGACTTACAAGTATAAGCACCATCATTGGTAGAAGCCCAACAATAATTATCCTTATCCTCTTCCATACAACTAATCTTTACTTCTCTAATTCTGAGGAGAGTATCCAATCTAAAGAAAGCCTCAAATTTAGCCCAAATCCAATCACCATTAGCATTCACCACATCAGCAATCTTCCAGTTACGACAACTATCAGGAGGAAGGGAGCTACAAACTTCTAACAGAGACTTATCACCAATCCACTTATCATACCAGAAGCTGATAGTCTTACCATTATCCACATTCCAACCAATCCCAGAACAAAATTCTGAAAAAATAGAACTAAGGCCTTTCCAGAAAAAGGAACAATTAACAACTCTCTCTTTCGGCCCTCCAAAAATCTTATCTTTTCTATATTTTCCACAAAGTAAGCGAACCCAAAGCGCCGAAGGATTCTGCCACATTCTCCAAAGAAGCTTCATCAATAAAACTTTATTACTATCTTTAGCTTGTCTAATTCCCAGACCTCCTCTATCTCTAGGCTTACAAACCTCCTTCCAAGGAACAAGATGAATCTTCTTACTGTCTCCTGAATTCCCCCCACAGAAACCGGCGATTAATTTTATCCAGATCATTGAGGACCGGCTCCGACAATCTACAGGCTTGCATAATATGGTTAGGAACTGCACAATTGACTGACTTAATAAGAGTAAGACGCCCCGCAAGAGACAAAGTCTTAGCTTTCCAATTAGCACATTTACTAGAAGTTTTATCCAGAATCTCTTTAAAATAAGCTTTAAAGACTCTATCGCTATGGAGAGGAACCCCAAGATAATTACCAAAAGAATTGGTTAAAGGAATACCCGAAATATCACTCAACTTCTTGCACATTCATGTACTCATATTTTTAGAACAAAGCATTCTAGACTTCTGAATATTAAGTTTTTGACGAGAGGCTTCACAAAAACAATTAATGATTTTCATAATCTCCCCCATTTGATCCTCATTCCCTTCCACAAAAATCATAACATCATCAGCAAAAAATAAGTGAGTAATAGCAGGACAGAATCTATTAATAGACACTGGATTAAAAGTCCTATTATCAATAGCCTCCTGGATAAGGTGAGTTAATCTTTCCATAGCTATAACAAAAAGAAAGGGGCTCATAGGATCGCCTTGCCTAACACCCCTGGATGAGGAGAATTCCTCAGACATGTCCCCATTAATCAAAACCTGAAAAGTAGGAGAAGAAATGCAAACCTCAATTAACCTCCTCCAACTCTCCGGGATACCAGCTCTATCAAGACTCTGAAGTAAAAAACTCCAGTTAAGACGATCATAAGCTTTCTCCAGATCCAGTTTCAGAGCCACAATACCTTTTCTACCCTTCTTGATCTTCATAGAATGAACCATTTCCTGGGCAATAATAACATTATCCATCATTTGTCTACCAGGAACAAAACTACCTTGGTTTTGACTAATAATATCTGGAAGAATACCACGGAGTCTATTAGCCACAATTTTGGTGATAGTTTTATAGATAACATTACAAAGGCTAATAGGTCTCATTTGTACCTAGGAGCAATTTTACTTTTAACTAAAGTAATACAATTTTACTCTTAAAGTTGGCAGCCAAGAGCAATTTTACCCCTAACGTTAACAAGTGGGGTCAATTGGAGAAATTATTTATTAATTTGTTTTTTTGCTTATGAATCTTGTCATCTACACTTCACGTGTGAGTCATTTTACCACTAATTAGTAATAGATCACAAACATATTATTAAAAGTGAAATTAAAAAATATATATTGTATTTTATATGAGTTGGACAAAAAAATCAAATATGTCGCCGAATTTAAAAATACTAATCTTCAATTTTGTTATTAAATCATAAAAAATTGTGAAATCTTTTTTTTTTTAGAATCAACTTACATGCAACTGGTGCAGAATAAGGAATAAAATATGTGTTTTATAATAATGTTTGAAATTGACACCACTTGCCAACATTGGGAGTAAAATTGCTCTTGGTTGCCAATCTATTTCAAATGCATATCCCATTTTTGCACAGTAGGGTTATAAAAATCCACGTGAAGCAACTGGCCGTATTGTATGTGCCAATTGTCATTTAACCAATAAACCGATAGGAATAAAATTGCACCATAAAAGTAAAATTGTTTCTGTAAGATATTTTTGCATCATATATATATTTACCATTTTTCACTTTATGTACTATTCACCCTTAATTCCTCTTTTTTCTTTTTCTTTCTAATCCGGTTTCCTCCCTCCCCAATGCCAATGCACCAATTGTAGAAATATGCTAGGTTGGGACGGTCGGAGTATTCTTCATCCATAAATGGTAGTCGGAGCCAGGGCCGGCCTTGAACCTAGACCGGGAGTGTGCCAGTGCCGGCCTAAGGTCTAGGGCTGGAGGGTCCAACAAAAATTCTAAGTACATATATGGTTCATTTTTTTACTCATATATTAATGTCATTTAAATTTTAAAGGGCCCAAATAATTGATATTTTGGACATAAAAGTATCCAATTGTAAAACATTTTTTCGATTTTACGTAAACAAACATATTTGATGACCGTAATAATATGTACCGTATAATCATTAATGACATATTTTTTCACTTATTATTTATAGGAATATATTTTAAAATTCCCCGTACAATTGTTTTTGTTAAAGGGGTTTTTATTTTTTATTTCACCTAAAACCCATAAATTGTGAGAACCACTCTAGCCGGATCTAAAGCAAAATGAATGAAAAAAATTCCTTTTATTCGGAAAATCAATTTGACTTAATTAGAAATTGATGCACATTTTCAGTTAGTAAGAAACTTCTATTAGTCAAATTAATTCCTTAATCAGAAAAGGAAACAAAAGAAGTGGACTGACTAAATAAGCATTTAAACAACCAAATCTATTTCTATTTGTAGTTTTTTTTTTAGAAATATTTCTATTTCTAGTTGCTCTATCTTTTTCATTCCAATTAAGAAAAAAAGGCCATTATCGTATCATATATCTTAATAAATAAATTCACTCTTTATTACTAATATAACAGCCATTGGTGATTATAGATAGTGACTAATATACCACCCCACAAACATCACAAAAAAAAAAAAAAAAACCCCAACACTACATATATAACCCCTTCAGATGACAGTTCAAAACCCTCACTCCAACAAATACAAAACTGTCACGGAGTTTGCTACCTTCTTTTATTCTTTCAGATGGCGATTGTTTTCTGTCATCTGAAATAACCTCACATAACATAAGTCTATTAGTATACTGTCATTTTATGCGTATTCTGATGACAGCTTATTTATTGTACCAGACATCTATATAATCATTGAATGACGTGATTGTAAATTACATTTATGGTCCTTTAATTTTGATTTTTTTATGGAAAAGTTTAGATTGATTTGAGATGAAAGAGTTTCTAATTCACTTTAAATTAAGAGGGTATTTGATAGCTCATTTCCATGTTCTCTTTGCCTTTCACTTCAAAAAGGAGAGTTTTATGTGTTTGGTTAGTGACATCCTGTTTGCATTTTACATCTGAAAAGTAATCTTTTACAAAAAGAGAGTATCCTTGCTTTTTAGAAAAACAGCTTTTTCTCACAGCAAACAGTAGATAAAACAAACGGACACTAAATCTGGAATTTAATTTTTACTGTATAAAAGAAAACTTCAAAAGATCAATTGATATACTCAAAGTAATTAACAAAAATGGATTATCTAGATTCATTTTCTCTATACTATTTCATTTTATATTAATATTAATACTATAAAACATTATCTCATAGTTTATCCTTTTAAATTTCAACAAATTTTATCAAGATTTAAATTTTGGTAACACTAAAATAGAAATTTTTATAAAAAAAAACACTAAAATAGAAATTTAGAATGCAAAATGATCTTGCTAAATACAGGTTTAGTCTTCCCAAATCCTCAGATTCTTATTCCTTCTTTTCTATCATCTTTTGTATTTCTGTTCAATCTTTTTTTTTTAATCCAACTTTAAAAGAAAAAAATATAGTATACAAAATGGATAAAATTTATTGTATATTTACAGTATTATATTATTTATATGTTAAACCAATAATTTTATATTTATGTAGGTAATAATTTACAATATTAAAAATATATTATTTAGTTATATAGTGTAATATTTTATTGATTAAAATATAACATGATATTAGTGATTATTGGGATAAAGTCACAATCTGACCTTCTTAACAATATGAACCAGTAAAGAAGGAAACGAATATGTATTATATCTGAAGAAGAATAGAAAATGAATTACATTCTTAGTAAGGTATTATTCTATTTATACTAATCCCCTCGACTTATTTATGTATAGGCTTTATTCCTACTTGACCCAATTGTATACTAAGTTTCATCTTGTAATTCTTCTATTCTAAGACTCCTCCCACAAGATGAAACTTGGTGTACAATTTTTACAACTCCCATTTTAACCAAAGCCGGAAGCATTGAATGATGACTTAGAGGCTTTGTAAACAGGTCAGCTAACTGATTATGTGTGTATACATGCGGTGTAATTAGAAAACCAGAAATTATATAATCTCTAACTATGTGACAATCGATTTCCACGTGCTTGATTTTTTCATGAAAAACCGGGTTCCTTGCGATAGCAATTGCAGCTTCATTGTCACAATATAATGGAATAGGCTTCATGCTCTTCACAGCCATCTCTTCAAGCAAATAGTCTATCCACTTCACCTCGCAACTCGCTTGTGACATACTCCTGTATTCCGCTTCAGCGGACGATTTACTAACCACATTTTGCTTCTTAGCCTTCTAAGAAACCAATGAACCACCAACAAATACACAAAACCCAGTTAATGATCTCCTTGTTAATTTGCAAGTACCCCAATCAGCATCACAAAAGGCTGTGATATTGAACTGGTCTTCTGTTTGAACGGGATAAAAAATACCATAATTCGCAGTTCCTTTAAGGTACCGCAATACATGTAATGCAGCTTGTAAGTGATGTTTAGAGGGTTCTTGCATAAACTGGCTAAGTTGTTGGCTAGCAAAGGAAATATCAGACCTGGTGAATCCTAAGTAAAGAAGCTTACCTACAAGTCTTTTGTAAACTTGAGGATCTTGTAGCAATTCTCCTTTTTCTATCAACTGTAATCCGTGAGACATAGGACTGCTTACAGGTGTAGATTCTTCCATTTTTGCATCTTGCAGGAGATCTAACACATATTTCGTTTGAGACAACAGTGTACCTGCATCTGTCTTTGCAACCTCAACACCCAAAAAATATCTGACAAGTCCCATATCTTTAATTGTAAACAATGAGTGTAAGTATGTTTTCACATCCACAATGTGAGTCTCTTGTGAACTGGTGATTAGGATATCATCAACGTAGATTGTGAGAAAAGTTGATGTGCCATCCACGTTCATCTTAGTAAATAAACAATGATCATGGCAAGATCTATGAAATCCAAAATCAACCAATTTTGTTGATATTTCTTTATGCCACTGTCTGCCGGGCTGTTTAAGGCCATATAATGATTTTACTAATTTGCATACCTTGCATGAAGGGCATTTCGTGTAACCATCTGATGGAGTTAAGTATAGGTCTTCATCCAAGAACCCATGAAGATATGTGTTGTTAACGTCCACTTGGTGTATCGGCCAATTACGAGCAGAAGCTACTGCAATCAATACTCTGACTGTAACCACTTTGGCAACAGGGCTAAAAGACTCGTGATAATGCACCCCCTGAGTCTGATTATATCCCTTAGCCACAAGCCGAGCTTTAAACCGATCGATTTTTCCATCAGGCAGATGTTTGATCTTGAAAATCCATCTTGCATCAATACTCTTTTTATCTGGAGGTAAGTCAGTGAATTCCCATGTATTATTGTTTTCAAGAACCTCAAGTTCTGCATCCATGGCCTGGATCCATCTAGCATCTTTACAAGCTTCTTTGTAATTTTTCGGTTCTCTTTCTCCTGTAACATTTAACACAAAAATAAGAGAATCCTAGGAATTAAGTGAAACTGCAGGAATTTTCGAATTTGGATTTGGAAATGGGTTTGTGGCTTGGGATAAACAAATGAAATCTGCCATCCATTTTGGTTTATGAGTTTTTCTTTTATCAGGTAAAGGTTGAGTTAAAGTGGGAATGGTTTGGGGTGTATTTGTCTTATGAATTGTGGTAGTGTGTACAGATGGCGAATTGATAATTGAGGAATGGACAAGTGGGGTTGGACTTGGTGATAAAGAGGTATTTTGGTTCAGGAAGGCTTCAAAAGGGGGGCTGTCATTGTCGAAAACATGAGATAATGGGTCCTCCAAGTCCACTTGAAGTGGATGATTATCAATATGCTTCATTTGAGAGAAAGGAAAAATTATATCCTTGAAAACCACATCCCTTGAAACTTGTATTTTCTTGGTAGCTATATCCATCAATTTGTATCCCTTTTGACCTTCGGAAAAACCAAGGAAAATGGCTTTGTAGGCTCTTGGTTCAAACTTCTTTTTATGTGGATGATTGTTTGTGTAATAAGCCAAACATCCAAAAGGATGGAACTTTAGGTAATTGGGAAGTTTGTTGTGAAACAGCTCAAAAGGAGTCTTCCATTGCAAGATTTTAGTTGGTAAAATATTTACCACAGCAGCAGCAAGCAAAATGACTTCTCCCCAGAATTCATTTGGCAAACCAGATTGAAACAGGAAAGCTCTGGCAATGTTTAGTAGCTGCTGATGTTTGCGTTCAACCACTCCATTTTGTTGTGGAGTGTATGCGCAAGAACGTTGATGATGCACACCCTTATTTTGAAAATAATTCTGACACCAAGAATTGACAAATTCTGTGCCATTATCACTTCGGACTATTTGAATTCTAGCTGCAAACTGCTTCTCAACCATGTTAAAGAAAACTTCAATAGCAGATGGAACTTGAGATTTATCTTGTAATAATACTACCCACGTCATGCGAGTAAAATCATCAACTAAGGTTAGAAAATAACGAGCTCCTGTTTTAGAAGGTATGTTGTATGGTCCCCAAAGATCCAAACGAATCAACTGTAATCTGTATGCAGTTGTAATAGAACTATGAGGAAAAGGAAATCGATGTTGTTTTGCACTTGGGCAAACATCACACATAATATCTTTATCAGTAAACACAATGTTTGGGATATGACTAATGACTTCATTTGAAACATGTCATAGTCTAAGATGCCAAACACTTGGCCCTTTATTTTCAGTCATGAAAGAACGATCAGAAAAAAATGCACTTCCTTTACTAAGTGTAATACCCTCCATTCCGGTAGTAGTAAATGAATCTGCACACAGCTTGTAAAGACCCTCAGACAATCTTCCAACCGCTATGATTTTAGATGTTGTCAAGTCCTGCAAGTAACAACAGTCATGATGGAATGTTACTGCAATTTTGGATTCTTTTAGTAAATGTCCTATAGATAACAAATTGTATCTAAAGGATGGGATATGCAAAGTTTCCCGTAGTGTTAACATAGGGGAAAGCTCTACATCGCCAATATGTTTGACTGCTTGACTGCTTCCATCAGGCATCTTTACCAACCTATTTCCTTTGACTAATCTATGATTTTTTAATAGAGTCAAGGATGAGCACATATGACTTGTTGCTCCACTATCCAGTATCCACTCAGTTTCAGTAATAAGAGGAAAGGAATTCACATTACCAGAAAATCCAGCGAAGGCAGAGAAATCAGTTGTAGGTTGTTGTGATATTTGATTTTTCCCTTTTAGCATTCTATAGACTTCCTGCAACATGTGTTCCCGCCTTATTTTCACGTTTTTCTTCCCCCTCCTCATCTGCACAGTCATCAATTGGTGTGGACTTGTTATCGGTTGCAACCGCTGCCATATGTGTTCTATTCGAGTTGTTCGATCCACCTCTATTGCCATTAGGTTTCCCTTTATTCTTCCTCTTGCTAGGATCCTTGAACCAGTCAGGATATCCGATAAGTTTGAAGCATTCTTCCTTGATATGTCCTGTTTTTCGACAGTAAACACAAAACTTGTCCTCCTTCTTCTCAAAATCTTGTTGTTTGTGTCTATTGTTATTAGAGGGATGACTATTAGAGAGTTGATGCATAGTGTAATTAGAAAATTCTAGGTTCTGATCAATATGAATTTCTTTCTACTTTTCGATCTTAAGGACCATAGAAAATGCTTTGTTCACAAGAGGCAAAGGATCAAGCAACAAGATCTGATTAATCACGTGTTCATATCCTTCATTCAAGCCAGTAAGAAATTGCATCAAACGATCTTCCTCATTCATATCTAAGATGCGTTTATAAGCATTGCAAACACATTCTCTACTAGCACCACACTGACATTCAGGCAAGGGTCTCAATAGACTAAGTTCATCCCATAGTTTCTTCAAAGCAGAGAAATAAGAACAAATAGACTGGTTAACTTGAATTGTTGTGCAAATCTGCCGTTTTAGTCTGAATAGCATGGGCGAATTATTATCACCGAATCATTGTTCCAATTCCTTCCATAAGGAGCGAGCAGAAGATGCGAAAATAAAAGATTCAGCAAAATCTTTGTGTATTGAGTTCAAGATCCATGCTATTACTAAACAATCATTTTCTTTCCATTCATCATACGCTGGAGTTTCCTTTTGTGGAGGAGGATCATCTGAATGGATGAATTTCAGCTTCTTCTTCACAGTTAGGGCTCGCACCATGGCATGTGACCAAGTGAAATAATTGTTGTTGGTGAGAAGATTACTAACCAAAATTGCTCCTGGATTGTCATGACTATAGCAGGATTGCGCTTGATTGAGAGGCGGAGGATTAGTTTGATTGTGATTATTTGGAGGATTAGGCTGATCGCGATTGCGATTATTGTTCTGCATCTGATCGGTATTGAAATCTTCCGCTTCAAAGAAAGAGTCGTCTTCAACCTCAACTTCTTCCGATTCTATCGAATCAATTTCTTGATCAACAACTGTGTGTTCTTCCACTGTTGATTTTGGATTTCGATTTTTTTTAGGCTTCCTTCCTACCATGGCTCTGATACCATCTTAACAATATGAACCAATAAAGAAGGAAACGGATATGTATTATATCTGAAGAAGAATAGAAAATGAATTACATTCTTAGTAAGGTATTATTCTATTTATACTAATCCCCTGGGCTTATTTATGTATGGGCTTTATTCCTACTTGACCCAATTGTATACTAAGTTTCATCTTGTAATTCTTCTATTCTAAGAGACCTTAATAAAATCTAAATTTACTCCTAAGTATAAAATAATAAATTTATCCATATGATTTTCAATCAAGATCAATTTTATCCTTATATGTTATTAAAAAAATTGAATGGATTGGTGTGACTGTTATCAGGGCCGTTCCTAACCTTTTAGAGGCTCGGGACAAGATGATAAACTTGTGCCCCTTCATATATACATTCTATTTTTTTATATGTTGATGAATTTTCTTTATTACAAGGAATAAGATACAAATTTAGATATATGGTTATTAGAGGAGAACAAATAGCATCCATACAAAAAAAAATGCAATCTTAATCCTAATATTTATTAATTGGTATAGTTTCAAGCTTAATTGGCGAAATTTGGATTTTTTGTGTGTGTAATTTCATGCTCTGGTCTCGCTCCAACCTCTACCGATCGGGTTACTTAATATGGTTTGAAATATCACATTTTATATCAATGAAAAAAAACTCATCTTTCATCAATTAGGCTTGAAATTATACCAATTCGTGAACGATATGTTTAAGAATGCAATCTTTTCTACATAGAAACTAAATTCACTCTCATCCAAAAATCATAATGCTAAATTTATACCATAAGGCTTAAAAAGTAAATAATTATTCTTGGTCTTTTACATAATATTAAAAATGTAAAATATTTGTAGATATATACCACCAAAAATTAAATATTCAATCTAAGTTCTTAATGTTTCTATAACTACAAAATCCACCAATTGATTTTAACACTGTCAAAGTATAGTAAAAAAAAAAGAGAGTAAAAAAGCAAAAGAGAAAAACTGAGAAAAATGAAAAGAGGAAAAGAGGAAAAATTTAGTGACTCCAGTGTGTGTGTATATACATACTACGTAAAAAATATGTTTTGGGCTCCTTATTAATATGGGTCATGTGCGGACACTCCTCAATTTATAGTCCAGGGCTGGCCTTAGCCGTTATTTGACGGTAACATCAGACATTCCAAATATCAATTATGTCTAAGATAGGTATAGTTTAAAGTATCAACAACTAAGTCTGTCATATATAAGTTAATCATAAAAAAAATGTCAAAATGGCTAAAATGTTTATTGTGGTACCAAGGTTGTAAAAAATGTTAGGCGCTAGTCGAGCGAATAGAGCACTCGAGAATTAATCGGGAATTAATCGAATGTGATTTTTTTTATTTGTCTGTTAATAAATAAATTATTATATAAATTGAATTAAAATATATATTATACTAATTAAAAATAATTAATAATATAAAATGAGTTAATATAAAAAAGCCTAATACATTACCAGCTCCCTGAACTTGTCCAAAATAGTAGATTGACTTCCTAAACTTTACAAGTGTCTCATCAGCTCCCTAAACTTGTTTATTTCGTATCACCATCTCCCTAAACTTGTCTATAAAAGTAGATTAGCTCCCTGCACTTTGCAAGTGTCTCACCAACTCCCTAAACTTGCTTATTCTGTAACAACTAAATACAAAAACTCATTAAACTTAAATTCTAAAAATACATCTTCATCTTTTCGAGAGGTAATTTTTTCGTTTCTCCTACCTTTCAACCTATTATAAGAGTTACTGTTGTAGGTTTGAGAGTTGAATATGGATGAGGATCGAGAGTTAGTATTATGGCTTTTGTATTTAGTTGTTACAGAATAAGCAAGTTTGGGGAGTTTGTGAGACACTTGCAAAGTTCAGGGAGCTAATATACTTTTATGGACAAGTTTAAGGAGCTGGTGATAAGAAATAAGCAAGTTTAAGGAGCTGGTGAGACACTTGCAAAGTTCAGGGAGCCAATCTACTATTTTGGACAAGTTCAGGGAGCTGGTAATGTATTAGGCCTATAAAAAAAACACGTATAACTATATATCATAAAAAATGTGCAAAAATAAACATTTCAAATGAAAATATCATTAAAATAACTCAAACAAATAAAATATAATTAATATCTGCAACTAATATAATTTGCCAAAAGCTACGAAATAATGTCTTTAAAGTTTTAAACCATGTCATAAAAACAAATAAAGATCACAACTAAGCCAAAATATCCAAAAACAATAAAAACAATTCACGAAAAACTATACGACAATGTTCAAAATTGAATTATAAAATACATTTTTGTTTATCGTTGCTTCAACGAAGTCTAGGTGGTCTCAGCGGCATCTATACGGCCTAGGAGGAGCCCTGACAGTTAAAAATCGCATAGGGATCAAAAAAGGCTCAATTGGAGAGTAATTAGAGAAAATCAGAACAAATTCTAGATTTCGAACACCTAGGCAGTTCTGTCGGCCTTGTTTTTTTAACATTGTATGGTACTAATATAATTACAAAAAATCAGTCCAAATGTACGGAACTGCTTCAATTTATCAACAAATTTATTTATTAATTGGTAGATTAAGGAAGGCTAAAGAGCCCAAAAAACACACAAAACACAATACTAAAATTTGACTGATCTACAAAGAACATATCCTCTACAATCATTGGTGAGGATTCCCTAGAGGCTTGCGACTATCGACTTGACCGAAGTGAATCTACCTACGAAATTCAAGCATCTCTCATGCAAGCTTGGTACGGACACGATCAATCACATGTTTATAAGTTTTTATGGTCACCTTCTTGTGTAAGGGAGGCATGCCCAGATACGTACCCAAATCTTATGTACATGAGAACCCTAGAATGTCGCTAATCCTACGACTGGATAAATTAGACACATTGGAGGAGAAGAACGCCCAAGACTTGGATAAGCTAACTTTTTTACTAGAGCATTCATAAAAATGATGGGGGACATCCTAGATTATTAAAGCTTGGTTTCCATTAGCTTTAGAGAGAAAAACAATGTCATCAACGAAGAAAATATGGGAGAGAGCTGGACCTCCTCGTGAAAGCCAGATCGGACTCCAGAGGCCATCCTAAATAGCATCCAAACTAAGGTGGTTCAACCTTTCTAGAAAAAGAACAAAGAGATAAGGGGAAAGCGGATCTCCCTACTGAAGCCCTCGGGACAGAGTAAAACCCTGCAGTTGCTCCCCATTTCATAAAACTTTCATCTGAACCCCTGACACACATTTCACGATCAGCTCAATCAAATGGGTATTCAACCCCACAACAACTAAAGTGTCCTTAAGGAAGCTTTAGAAGACCCTATCATAGGCTTTCTCAATATCTAACTTCATAACCATATGCCTCGTTCGCCCCATTTTCCTCTTACAACACTTTCTGCAAAAGGATGACATTATCAGCAATATGTTTACATGATACAAAGTTGCTCTACGTAGAGCTGACCATTGTGCGAAGGTACAGTTTGAGTCTATTCACCACACATTTTTTTCACATTTTTATACAAAACATTGCAGAGATTGATGGGTGTGAATTCAGAGATTTGGCAGGGATTGGGGATTTAGGGATAACCAACATCAAAATATCATTCCAACCTAGATGGAGTGCCCCTGAAGCAGGAGCCTTAACCACTGATTCACTAACTTGATTCCCAACATAAGGCCATAATTTTTGGAATAAACAAAACTAAAATCCATCTAGGCAGGGGGCCTTAAACGGGCTCATGTCAAACAAAGCCTGACAGACATCCTCTACCGTAAACACTGTAGCCAGAGTAGCCACAACATCACTAGGCAACAGAGGAAAGTTGAAACTTATGGTAAGCTTAACATCAATAACTCAGTCCTCATAGTAAAGGTGTTTAAAAGAAATATGTTATCATCGGTTTTATAGCTTCATTATCCTAAATCCACAACCCAGCTTCATTTTGTAGCCCTTCAATCTTATTCTTCCATCTTCTCATTAAAGTGGACATGTGAAAGAAAGAGGTATTATCATCACTAAAACACGACAGTTGAACATGAGATATATGGTACCAGTAAATTTCCTCTTGAATCAACATAGTATCAATTTCCTTCAGGATTTTAACTTCTAACTGAAGGAGCCCCATGTGACTCCCAACACCCAAATAATTCTGGACCCCTTCAATGCGTCGAAAGAGCTATTTCTTTCTAGAAATAATATTACCAAACACTTCAATATTCAATTTTCTTTACACAAGAATTAAATTATTCAAATCCATCTCAATAGGCCAAGAGATGTCCCTATACCGATTGGAAGAATAAGTGAAAGGTGTTGTGACTTAGCCAAGCTTCCTCAAATATGAAAGGTGTATGATTAGGCTCAGGATACATGAACCCAAGGCTTTACGAAACTAGAGTATGGTAAGATCTTTTCCTAGGTAAATGACGGACCAGGGCTTTCAGGAATTCATAGTTGAAGGAGGTGTTAGACAAGGCACGGACAAGACGGAAAACAACATGAGTTCTTGGGGGTGGATCCTCTGTACCAGGTAAAGCAAGGACCAAAAAAGCCTATATTGATGAAATTCATGTCATTGATCCAATTCGCAAAGAGAGCACAACAATTCAGGGTGTTAGAGGATCCTTCCTGCTTCTCATCCATCAATTTAATAAAATTAAAGTCGCTAATAGTGATCCAATAGCCTAGAACACTAGTCTCCAAAACAAAGCTTATTAACCATAAAATTGACGTTTGAAAACAAGTTGAGGCCGCACATAGACAAATGTAGTGAAAAAGGTGTAGTCATGTTGAGCTCCTTCAATATAGGTAAATGTAGTGTCAAGAAGCTGTCTATTACGGGAAAGGATAGTGATCTAGAATTTGTTCGCTTTCTAGAATAACAAAATGGTCCCACTGAAGCCCTTAACATCCACTACTTCCATATTAGAGAAGTTAAGCTTCTTTCAAAGATCCTCAACATGGTTGACGAGGTTTAAGTAGAACTAGAATGGCAGGCTTATAGATAGAGAGCAAATGACAGACAGCCCGGTGAAACTCATTACAACCTTGATAACAACCCAAATTATTCTTGAATAAGGAATAGGGGAAAATTAATAGAAATAATAGCAAACCATTATTCCTTCTAAACATTAAGATAGAAAAAAACATTGACATGGCGAAAGAGAAACCGGAAGAGAGAGAGCGGCGGAAGGCTAGGACGGCTTCAGCTATTGGCGGCACAGGCGGCCGTTCGGACCAGGAGTGGGGGGATCGGGCGGCAGCGAGGTCGCTGGGTGCGGATCCGGGACCGGTTGGGGAGGAAGCGGTGGGCGAAGGGAGATCGGCTGAGAAGGAGAGGCCGGCCCGCTTGGAGGTGGAGAGGTCGGATCCGGCGGCAAGGCGAGGGAGTGGGGAGAGGGAAAGGGATCGGAGCAGAGAAAGGGGGCGGCCGGCTTTTCCCGGTCCGACGTTGCCTAGCAATGGGGGCGGGGGTTCGATGGTGGATCCGATGAGAGTCGGGTTCGGAAGGGAGGTGGATAGGTCGGATCCGGCGGGTTCTCGGGTTATCGCAGGGGTTGGAGGTGGTGTTCTCGGGGACCTGGCCGTGGATCTGGATAGGGTGTCCGGGGATGCGTCGGGGATGCCGGGGGCTTCGGATGTAGTGTGTGGAGGGGGGGCCGCCCTTCCCTTGCTGGGAGGGCAGGCTGCGGATTTAGCGCAGGCCACTAGGGCCGCGCAGGACGCGCTGGCCGCGCAGGCCGCGCACGCCGTGCAGTCCGCAAATGTTTCTGATGTAGTTTTTGAGGAGGTTGGAAAAGGAGGAGGGAATCCGGTTGTTTCGATGGCCTCCGGGGTTAATCCTACTGATAGGGTTAGTCCTAGGAAGTCATCATGGAGAGACAAAGTTTTAGGTGTGATTGAGGAGGACCCTATGGTGGAAGACGTCAGTAGCGAGGATGTTTCTGAGGTTGAGTTTTATGAATCGGATACTGAGGAAGAAGGGGTGCAAGATGACCCTCTTTGTCCGATGATCTGTCTGTCTTCTGAAGACAAACGTGTCCTAAGAGCAAAATGGAAGTTGTCTCTAATTGTTACCGTTCTTGGTAAAAGAATAAGTTTTAAATATTTTGCTCAGAGGATTCAGGCCCAATGGGCAGGTAAAGGGAAGGTCACCATTACTGACCTGGAGAATGACTATTATGTCGTCAAATTCACAAATGCTGAGGATTATAATAAAATTGTCAATGGTGGTCCGTATATTATATCCAATCATGTGTTGGCCTTGAGACCTTGGGTCCCAAATTTTGACCCTCATGACTGTTCACTGAATAGGATCCTTACCTGGGTTAGATTCCCAGGTCTTCCCTTAGAATATTATAATGAAAGATTCCTAAACAAAATTGGTGGTCTTGTCGGGAAAGTCCACCATGTTGATAAAACCACTGTTGGGGCAGAGAGAGGCAAGTTTGCCAGGGTCTGCATTGATATTGATTTGGCTAAGCCTCTTCTATCCAAGTTCAACATCCGAAATAAAGTCTTTCATATTGAATATGAAGGGATTCACAATATTTGTTTTGAATGTGGCATGTTTGGTCATACCTTTGAGGGATGCCCTAGGAAATGGAAGGCGGTTGATGAGATGGTGGAACCTATCATAGGTAGAGCTGAGCCTCAGATGGATGAGAAGAATTTTGGTCCTTGGATGCTGGCCAAAAGGACGGTGAGACGTAAGCCTCAGGTTGCTTCTGTTCGTAACCAGAGCTCTGAAATTAGTAAGAAGTTGTATGCTTTGCAGATTAATCCTGAAATCAAGGTTAGACCCCCTGATTTAAGGACTGGTGCTGAGGTTGCTTCTACTTCCGGTTCTGGGTCGAGATTTGGGGTCCTGGCTCTTAATGTAAGTTAGGATAATGCTTTATCTAATGAGCATTTGGAGTTAAATTTTCCTAGCCTGGATTCTGCTGTGCAGGACTCCGCCCTGGGTGACTCTATCAATCCTATTTTTGATCCCAATGCTACTACTAAGGGAAACTCCCTAGTCATTGGCCCTAGAGGTGGAGTAACAACCAGTAAAGTCAATAATTCAAAATCCCCTGTGGATTGTCCTTCTTTGAAAGCTATGGGTGTTAACAAGTTGAAATTGAAGAAGCCTAAAGTTAACCCCAAAAAGAGCCAGAATTCTTTGGGATCTTGGGATAAGAGGGGACCTGCGGGTTCCTCCTCTAGGCTCTCAGAAACCCCTAATAAATACCTTGCTTAAGGTTGGGTCTTAATCAGTTTCCTCTTTTCTGATGGATTTTTGCGTTTGGAATGTTAGGGGTGCGGCTAGTAAGGCTACCCGCATTCATGTAAACGATCTTATCAAGCAGTTTAATCCCTCTTGTTTTGCCCTTCTCGAAACCAAGGTTAGTGGAGTCAAGGCTGATGAGGTGGTGAGTAAATTTAAGTCTTGGAGTTGTATCAGATCAGAGGCCACTGGTCGGGCTGGGGGGATTTGGCTTTTTTGGAAGCCAAATCGGATTAAAATTGATATTATTAATCTTGATAAACAGTGCATCCATAATAAGGTTTGTTATCCAGGTAATAACCCCTTCTATGTGACTTTTGTTTATGCTGATCCGGTTCTTTCTAACCGTAAACGCCTTTGGGAGCTTTTGTATACTATCAGCACTAGCATGGTGGATGCTTGGATTGTTGCTGGTGACTTTAATGATATTGCCCTCATGAGTGATCAAAAAGGGGGGGGGTAATCATTATGTTAACCGGTGCCTTAATCATAAGCAGAATATGGATCTTTGTGGGCTGTCTGATTTGGGTGCCGCGGGTCATAAATTCACTTGGAAAAGGAATAGTGTGTTTGTTAGACTGGATAAAGCTTATGTGAATGTGGCCGCTCTTTATAGATTTCCTGATTTGTATGTGCTGAATCTTCCTTTCCGGCACTCTGACCACTGTCCTATCCTGGTTAGAATGGTTAAGAGTAATAAGCTGAAAGGGAACAGGCCTTTTAGGTACCTCGTTGCTTGGGATGCCCATCCTGGGTTTGGTAACTTTGTTAAAGATAATTGGCAACCCCATTCTGATGCTCTTCTGGCAGCGGAGGAGTTCAAAAGGAAGGTGGAAAGATGGAATAAAAACATCTTTGGCCATATTATCCGAAGGAAGAATAAACTGTTGAGTAGGATGGAAGGGATTCAGCGTTGTTTGGAGGTTCGTTTCGACCACAGTCTGAGCTGTCAGCTTAGAGCTCTCCAGAATGAGTTAGAAGCGGTGCTCAGACAGGAGGAGCTCCTCTGGTTCCAGAAGTCTAGAAAATCTTGGATTAAGGATGGCGACCGGAATACTAGATTTTTCCATCTTTCTACTATTATCAGGAGGAAGAGGAATCGAATTGACGCTATTAAAGACTCCAATGGTGATTGGATTTATGAGGAGGAAATCATTCGCCGCCTTGCTCTCGATTTCTATAAAAACCTCTTTGAAGCTGATGAGGTGGATCTGAGTAGAGCTCATTCTGGGATTTCCTTTCCAAGATTAGAGGAGGATGTTAGGGAAGAAGCTTTTCGTCCTATTAGCATTAAAGAGATTGATCTCGCCTTTTCTAGTATTGGAGCTACTAAAGCTCCTGGGATCGATGGTATTCCTGCTAGTTTTTACCATAAACACTGGGATACGGTCAAGGATGGCGTTTACAACTTTATCCTAGGGGTGTTTGGGGGCTCCATTGACATCAGTCTGGTTAATAAAACCCTCCTCGTTCTGATTCCTAAAGTTGAGAAACCTTCTTCTTTTTTGCAACTGCCGCCTATCAGTCTTTGTAATGTTATTTATAAAGCTGTCACTAAGATTATAACCAATAGAATCCGGATTATCCTTCCTGGGGTTATTAGCCAGAACCAGGGTAGCTTTGTCCCTGGCAGGCAAATGATGGATAATGTGGTTATCGCCCAGGAGATGGTTCATTCTATGAAGGTGAGGAAAGGTAAGAAAGGGATTGTGGCTCTTAAGCTTGACTTGGAGAAAGCGTATGATCGCTTAAATTGGAGCTTTCTTATGGATAGCTTAAATAGAGTTGGCATTCCTGAGAGCTGGAGAAGGCTGATTGAAGATTGTATCTCTTCTCCTGTCTTCCAAGTCCTGATTAATGGGGATATGTCGAAGGAGTTCTCTCCTTCTAGGGGTATTCGGCAAGGTGATCCGATGAGCCCTTTTCTCTTTGTGATAGCTATGGAGAGGCTGGCCCTCCTTATTCAAGAAGCAGTGGATAATGGAACCCTCCATCCTATGTCTATTAATAAGTTTTGCCCTCTTATTTCCCATTTGTTTTTTGCAGACGATGTGATGCTTTTTGTGGAAGGGAATGAGGAGCAAATTGGTGTTATCATGAATATTCTTGATAGTTTCTGTGCTGCCTCGGGCCAAAAGATTAACATCCATAAGTCTTGAATTCTCTGTTCTAAAAATATGGACAGGAGTGTTTGCAAAAGGCTTAGTGATTTGTCTGGTATTCCCCTTACCCACTCCTTGGGGAAGTATTTGGGGGTTCCGCTCCACAGTGATAGAGTGTCCAAAGCTTCCTTTAAGGAGATTCTGGATAGGACTAATGGGTTATGTGCTAGTTGGAAAGCTAATTCTCTCTCCTTTGCTGGCCGCCTTACCTTAGTTCAATCTGTCAATTGTGCGGCTCCCAACCATATCATGCAAGCCTGTAAATTGCCCGAGCTGGTTCTTAGTGACCTGGACAAGATTAATCGTCGCTTCCTTTGGGGAGAGTCTGGAGAAGGTAGGAAGATCCACCTGGTTCCCTGGAAGGAGGTTTGCCAGCCTAAAACTATGGGTGGTCTCGGTATTAGACAGGCTAAGGATAATAATAAAGTCTTATTGATGAAGCTCCTTTGGCGTATGTGGCAGTCTCCCTCTTCTCTTTGGGTGCGATTACTCTGTGGTAAATACAGAAAGGATAAGATTTTTGGAGGTCCGAAAGATAGAGTTGCTAATTGCTCGTTTACTTGGAAAGGTCTTAGCGCTATTTTTGCCGAGTTCTGCTCAGGCGTTGGTCTGGATGTGGGGAATGGTAAATCCATTAGCTTTTGGTTTGACTCCTGGATTGGGGATAGACCTCTTATGGAAGTCTGTTGCTCCCCCCCGCCTTCCAATATCCATAATTAGAGGATTACTGACGTGGTTGACGCTGATGGGGACTGGAGGTGGCCTATGTTTGAGTCCTTCTTTAGCCTGGATATTCTCCTTAAAATCAGGGGAGTCAAGGTAAGTACTCAAGAGGAAGACATGGATAAGCATTGTTGGGCTCTTTCCAATAATAGTATTTATTCATGTAAGTCTGCTTTTGAAGCCTTCTCCTGTAATGGGTCTGTTCATCCCTCCATTTCTTGGAAATCCATTTGGGCCATGAAGATCCCTTACAGAATTAGGAGCTTCATTTGGCTGGGAGTGAAGGACAGATTGCTGACCAACGCGGATAGACACAGAAGGCATCTTGCGGTCTCAGGTGCTTGTAGTAGGTGTACTGGCCATGTTGAGTCCCTTTGCCATGCTCTTAGGGATTGTTCTAAAAGTATTGAGGTTTGGAAGAAAGTTCTCCCTCCTCACATTCTTCCGTCCTTCCTTGCCCATCCTGAGACTGATTGGTTCCACTCTGGGATGAGTGGGAAGCTTCTGGCCAATTTAGAGCATGGGGATGTTATCTTTGCTATTATTTGCCACCAAATCTGGAAGTGGAGGAATGAGGAAATCTTTGGTGGAAAGGAGATGTATGTTCATAACTTATCTGAGTTTTTCTCGAGAAGCTCTCTTCAGTTATTGAAAGTTTTAAAGGGGATTCCCTGGCCAGTGCTACTCAGAAAAAAGAGGTGCGTCTTGTCGGTTGGGTTAGGCCTAAGGAAGGGGTGGTTAAGCTTAATACAGATGGTTCCTGTCTTATAAGTGGGAGAATTGCGGCTGGAGGGGTTTTGAGGGATGGAGGGGGAGCCTGGCTGTCTGGTTTCTCTCATAACCTAGGGATGGGCTCGTCTTTTTCGGCGGAGCTGTGGGGTATCCTCTCTGGTATCAAGCTTGCCAAGAGTCTGGGTGTCAAGAGGCTCTCGGTGGAGTCTGATAATAAGGAGGCCATTGATATGATCTCCGATAATCATGCTATTTGTTTTAATAGCCAAAACCTCATTAAAGCCATTAGGAGGCTTGTCTCCGTCTTTGAGTCTGTTGATTTCAGACATATCTACAGAGAGCAAAATCGTATTGCTGACCGCCTGGCTGCTGCCGGTCATGAGAGGATGCTGGGAGTTTCCATTCTTGCTAGTCCTCCTTCTTTTCTTTATTCCCTTCTTCTTGAAGATAGGGTCGAGGTCAGCTTTCCTAGGCTGATCCCAGGTTAAGTTGTGCTTGTTTTGTCCTTTTTTCCTTTCTTTGTTTACCAAAAAAAATTATTCCTTCTAAAAGAGATATTTATGCATGATTAATGTGGAATTAATGATAATTATTGCAGGATTAATGCAGGGGTGAATATGTAAATAATGAAGAAAAGGAAGGAGTCTTTAGCATTATGCCACGCCACGTGGACCATGACGAGACCCGCTATTGTTCCCAAGGAGAGCATACATACGCCTTGACGGATCTAAGAATACCAAAATGTGCCTTTATTACCATCCATGAATGGGAATAAATACAATTAATAGCCATTAAAGGGGAATAAAGACTTGACTGTTCGAATACTCCAACTCTGAGGGTTTCAAGGATAAATTCTGGGATTAATGGAGAATTGATAGCAATTAAAGATAAGTAATGACATGACTGTTCATCTACATCTCCGTAACATCCAAATATCATACATGGGGAAAAAGGATAATTAGACAAAGAATGAAGGATCCGCCATCAATACTCTTATGGATAAGGATCCACTGACGAATCTCCAAATGGCGTATGAAGCAAGACTCATAGGTGGCGGATCTATGGATTCCTCAACACGCCTCAAAGGGTCAAACGCCTTGGGAGACCCGCCATCAAACATCGATACGCCCAAGGAACGATCAAGCCGATTCCCAATAAAGGCAACTAATAACCCATTAATGAGCTAACGGTCATACTTGAATAAGATCAGTAACCGCCATTAATGAGGCATTAATGGAGACTTTCTAGTTACCAAGAGTTACAACTACATGAGTATAAATAGCTTGCATCCCAAGCTATTGAGGTACACTTACTGATTCTCTACTTTTGTGCTTACAGTTTATTCTCAAAAATATTACTGACTTTGGCATCGGAGTGTCCCCGGCCGATCCCAACGGCACCTCACAGGGAAGTGCTCCGATCAAGGATTTTTTCCACAAGTTATCAATTGGTGCGGTGAACGTGGATCTCTAGCAAACAGAAGATCACAAAATCTTGATTGTATAGAGTTTTACAAAGAACAAAACAATGGAGTCAACAGAATAGAAATCGCAATCTCAAACCTTGGCTCAATCAGTACAAACAAATTTATCCAAAGATAGGCTTCTCTATAGATTGGTGGGAAAGAGTTTTCTACATTAAATCTGAAATTTTATGATAAACGAGATAAGTTTCCTCCCCTTTCTTGCTCCATTTTTAATTAAAGAGATTTGAGATTTCTCACCCTTATGAAGTGCTATGAATATCGATACATGTTGTTATGATAAATCTAATAAATTATGAAAGATAAAGTCATAAAGATAGATCTTGCATTAAATCTTGCATGCTTAATATGCCTTATATTTTTATGCATGACAAGTGTAATAGGCTATTATCATTGAATTAGTACAAAATGCATGTATAACATTCGTAATCTTGGAATTTTATAGAAAAAAATCCATCCATTCAAGGTGATTTTATCATTTGATATTAAAATGTCATAAAAAGGCTCGTGTAATTACAGATCACTTAGGTCTGATCAGTCTTTTGGATGAACATGCATATAATTATTAGAAGAAATTACAAAGAAAATCATATTTGGTTTTTTAGGGTACAATTCACCATCATCTATTCACCGCCATCTATGTATGGCTTTTCTCATATATAGTACTTTTAATATCAGAAATTCATATTTTTGAATATTGTTTTGTCAAACAGTTATTTCATCCCCTTTTTACATGGATGTGTTTATTCATATAAAAACTGTTTATCTGACATTGTTAGAATTTCTTTTACCAACGTAAGAGACTTGAACATATTGAATCTATTTATGATTATCCTGTAATTGTCCCTAACTATTAAGGCCATTATGGGCTGATGAATTACCAAATTGGATAAACAAAACTTTCATGTCCTGAGCTAACTATAAAATAGTGCAAGTGTCAGTTTTAGATCAGAACATTAATTTATCCAAAGTTCTTAGGATATACATGAGAATTCCTTAAAGATTGTTTGGATGATTGTATATGAAGGTAGGTGAGGGTGAATTTTGAGTAATTTTCCTTACACCCCGAATTGGAGGAGAATTATGGTACATGTATTTTTCTTCCAAAATTACCCTTTGTATTTTATTTTATTTATACAAATAAAATGATATAAGAGTTATTTTATATATAACTACATTATTAAATCATCACTTACCTTACTTTAATTACACCTCATTCAAATGAGGCCTTAATGATCTCTGAATGTTATTAATGCATGGATGCACAATATTAATTGCAAGTAAATAGCTACTATATAAGATATCTTACCCAATATAGAATGTCATAACTTTTATGATGTTTAAAATAAATATGCTATCTTGGATATTAATGTGCATTGAAATACAAAAGGACATTGTTCTTAAACCATTCTCATTATGGTTATTTATTAAGAATTTATTATGATATTTATGTGCAGTAGTAATCTTTATGGTTATGACCGTTATATGTGGTATTATTAACACAATCATGAATAAAATTCTATTATGAATTTGTTTGACATATAATATTTACTCGGTTTTATCCTTTGACTAAGTTCATTCTAGAGTCAGGGACCAACGTGAAGGAATTATTAAGTTGATTCCGAGATGAACTAAAAATTCCATAAAGAGACATTGCATCGTACATGATATTTGCCAACAAAGGCCAATGCAAACAGTCTTTCGCTATGAAGTCTGTTCCTTGGATCAAGCCATTGATCCCCAAGGTAAGTGAATATAACTCTTATGCCTTACCACAATCTTTTAATAATAGACATGGTATGCCCCACTTCTGGAGTTCTTTCAGTACTAACCCACAAGTACAAGGGAATCGCTAATACTGCAACCAGCGCCTAACACTGACATGAAAAATAAGGCTCAATCCAAAGAAGTGTACATTCAGAGCCACTTCAGAAAAATTCATTGACTACGTCATTAGCCAAAGAGGAGTTAGAGCAAATCCATATAAAGTAAAAGGCCTATGAGGCAAATGGCGAAAAGAGCGCCTAAATAAAAGCCCAACGAGGAGAAAGGTGAAAAGAGCGCCTAAATGAAAGCCCCACAATGGGTGAGAAAGATCCAAAGGTTGAACGGGTGGATCATCGTACTAGAAAGATTGTCAACAACCATATCAAGGTATAAAAAAATTCCTAGCAGAACCGCCCTCGATGAGCTGACCAATCTGAAGGGGAGACCTACATTTGTATCTATCTGTCATGGATAAAGCTATGTGCACCGTGGTTATTCAAGAAGAAGAAGGTCAACAGTTCCCCATCTATTATGTTAGCAAAATATTGAAAGGATGCGGAGACAAGATATTCGAAGCTAGATAAAATGGCTCCAGCGGTTGTGACAATATCCATCCGCGTCAAACCGTAGTTCCAAGCATAATCTCAACATGATCAAGATCAAGAGATGGCTTCACCACCACGATTCAAAATTGAACACACGGATGACGAGATTGAAAGGCGAGTGTATGCCGCTCTAGATACACAAGAGAACAATGCGGAAAGATACGCCATCCAGTTAACAAGAATTCGCCATTCACAGCACGGATCATGTGGTACGAGGTGGACAAAAGGTTTAAAGCTTCCAACTTGCCACAATATAAAGGAGAAGAGTACAATATAAACGGGACATTACATATCCCGAACCCAAAGGAGGGAGCATGTAACCGTTGGAAGAAACGGCAAAGCGTACTACAGGTTCCATAGAAGAAATGGCCACCACACTGAAGCTTGCTGGGAGCTAGCAAACTAGATAGATTCGTCTAGAATAACAAATAACAAGACGACAAGCAGAAGACAGAGCCTAGAAAGAAATTCAAAAGTGTCATTAATGTCATAGCAGATGGACCAGTGTATCAGCCACTCGTGAAAAAAGCAAAAATATCCGCCCTAGATAAAACATCCCTCAATTGCCCCTTTTGCAGAAACAGGTCCAGTAATCCCTCCACATGCAGATGCTCTAGTTATTACTATGGTGGTGGAAGGTTGGGAAATGAAGCGAGTAATGGTGGATATGTGCAGTTCTTGCAACGTCATCACCAGAGGTGCATTCGCCAAACTAAAGGTTGATCCGATCGAAATAGAAACAACCATTGTTGACATCATGGGAGTGATAGGTCACACTATCCAGACCAAGGGCCAGGTAACTTTGGAATGCAAGCTGGCGGATGATGATCAAGCGTGGATTGGTGATCTGGAGTTCTCTATTATAAATGGACAATTAGCTTATAACATCATTCTTGGGCGGTCGTTCATCTCAGAGGTTGCAGCCCTAATTTCCATCCGCCATCTGGCAACATACATTCCCACCAGCAAAGGAGGAATAATGATTAGCAGGAACTAAAAGGTGGTTCAAGAGACCTACTCGGCGTCGCTATCGATCCGCCCACAATTCAAAGATGACGAAGGTGAGGAAGATGAACTTGTCACTACAGCTTTGGGCGACACGGAAATGTTCCTTATTGCTGATGGAAAGCGGGTGCAGATCGCCAAAGGATTAAAACCTGAGATCAAGGAGTATGTTACGAAAGTTCTCATTGAGTCTGAAAGCGTGTTTGCATGGGAGAATGAGATCCTCACAAGAGTAAGCCCAGATGTGATTACTCATAAGTTAAACATCATTGAGGATGCGGTTCCAGTTGCTCAGAAAAGACGGAACCATGGGCCTAAAAATCAGTATTTTTACGTATTCTTATATGTGCATTAAACTGTTATAGTATCCTATACTTTATAATTTATTCTTTCTCGCCATATTTCTTATATTCATTTGCCTAGTTTTGTTCTATATCTTTCCAAATTCTATAGAAGAAGAAATAGCAAAGCTGAACAGGCGGATGTAATCAAAGAGGTGATATACGCCCAGTGGTTGGCGAATGAAAAGTTCCACATGCGGATCAGTTACCTCAAAGATAGGACAATTGATCCCCATCACGGGCGGATCCCCTTTCCACAAAGATAAGAAACACAGACCCTCAAGAGTTTTCAAATGAGCTCAACTCTCTCCTCAAAGATAGGAAACGATTGATCGCCGTCAGGGACGGGTTAAAATTTCTCAGACGTGAGATCTTTACACCCTCAAGTATTCTTCTCAAAAGGAGAGTATTAAGACCAGCTGGCGGATCGATTTACCTCAAAGATAGGAAACAATCGATCACCTAGGGCAGCTTAACTTCCTCACCAGGAATAAAAGCTTCTAACCTTCACAAAGGTTCACACATTGGGGTACGGCTGGCCACCTACCCTAAACAATTGGAGAAATCCTAAACCATATTCTAAAAAGTTACTTGCTAAAAGATATAATGCATTAGTAAAAATAGTTCTAGAAAGAAAAGGATTCATCCAAATAATGAAGCCTCGTCTTCATCCAAATAATGAAGCCTCGTCTTCATCCAAGTAATGAAGCCTCGTCTTCATCCAAGTAATGAAGCCTCGTCTTCATCCAAGTAGTGAAGCCTCGTCTTCATCCAAGTAATGAAGCCTCGTCTTCATCTCCAAACAATGAAGCCTCGTCTTCATCAAAGTAATGAATCCACGTCTTCATCATAGAAATAATGAAGTCTCGCCTTCACAAATGCAAAGTAAAAACACTTTGGAAAATGGGTAAAGGCTAAAAAGGCAAATGCCTAGAGTGTCAAAACCCCCCACAAAATGCACAAAAGTCCCTAAATGGCTGATCATTCTTACTGATCCCTACGGGCGGGTCATTCTCCTCAATATGGCAGAACTGAAGAAAAGAAGTCCCTAAGGCGAATCATAATCCTATGCGGTAGGAACAAATGGTCCCATAAAGGGCGGGTTATTCCTTTCTAAAGGAAATATAACTCTCAAGAAACCCCTAGAGGATAACAATGGATACAGCTGACCATCTATCCACGAAGAAGAAAAAACCCCTAAAAGCGCATCATATCCATATATGATCCCATCTAGGGCGGGTCCACTTTCCTCCAAGATAGAAAAATAAAACACCCTTTAGACAGCCCTGAAGAGCTTTTTATACCTTTAGGGGGGCTTCTGATAACAACCCAAATTATTCTTGAATAAGGAATAAGGGAAAATTAATAGAAATAATGGCAAACCATTATTCCTTCTAAAAGAGATATTTATGCATGATTAATATGGAATTAATGATAATTATTGCAGGATTAATGCAGGGGTGAATATGCAAATAATAAAGAAAAGGAAGGAGTCTTTAGCATTATGCCACGCCACATGGACCATGACGAGACCCGCTATTGTTCCCAAGGAGAGCGTACATACGCCTTGACGGATCTAAGAATACCAAAAGGCGCCTTTATTACCATCCATGAATGGGAATAAATACAATTAATAGCCATTAAAGGAGAATAAAGACTTGACTGTTCGAATACTCCAACTCTGAGGGTTTCAAGGATAAAATGCTGGGATTAATGGAGAATCGATAGCAATTAAAGATAAGTAATGACATGACTGTTCATCTACATCTCCGTAACATCCAAATATCATACATGGGGAAAAAGGATAATTAGACAAAGAATGAAGGATCCGCCATCAATACTCTTATGGATAAGGATCCACTGACGAATCTCCAAATGGCGTATGAAGCAAGACTCATAGGTGGCGGATCTATGGATTCCTCAACACGCCTCAAAGGGTTAAACGCCTTGGGAGACCCGCCATCAAACATCGATACGCCCAAGCCGATTCCCAATAAAGGCAACTAATAACCCATTAATGAGCTAACGGTCATACTTGAATAAGATTAGTAACCGCCATTAATGAGGCATTAATGGAGACTTTCTAATTACCAAGAGTTACAACTACATGAGTATAAATAGCTTGCATCCCAAGCTATTGAGGTACACTTACTGATTCTCTACTTTTGTGCTTACAGTTTATTCTCAGAAATATTACTGACTTTGGCATCGGAGTGTCCCCGGCCGATCCCAACGGCACCTCACAGGGAAGTGCTCCGATCAAGGATTTTTTTCCACAAGTTATCAAACCTGCTCCAAAGCAATTCCAAGAGACAATAATCAAAAGTGGAGACTGCAAGAGTGACAGAGGATAGCATGCTGATGCTATACTTAGGTAGAGAATCTCCCACCTTCACTAGTAAGCATATTAACATGACGAGCATATTTGCTCTGCTACGCTTATTACGGCTCGGGGAATTATCCAGAGAACAAACATTCTCCTTATCCTTCGAGGACTGAAACCTATCAATAGCAGAGTCTGCGACATCCGTGCATAAATCACTAAAGATGTTGTAAGAGCTCAAGTCTCTGAACCTCGGGGGTCCATTATATTTCGGCCTTGGGGATGCCTCCCCACCTGACTTAGACGCACCAAATAAGAATATACATTGTTATTATTCTGAGTGATGGCAGGGTATTCACCCTTTGATTCCTAAGAACTATTTTTGTACTGAAACTGTCATGTCTGACTCGTTTTCTCTGCTATCATCCGCTCTCCATAACACTCACCATCACCTTCCTTATTAATTCTGACCGAGGCTGAAGGAGATTCAGTCCCTGCCATAGCAGCTTATGCATTCACTGGTTCCGATCAAGCAGTTCTGATTTCGGGTGCATCTTTTGACTGGGTGGGCTATAGGGTGTCGTGCGTTGGTTTGTAAGATTCATGGATAGGTGCAGGCCTCTCGACTGTGACCATACCGTCCGCATTTGGTGCATGCGATGTACAGACCTTCGTATTCGATACGATTAAAAAATTTCCATTCAATTGAAACTGAGCTACAAAGGGCTTGGAAAAATCAATTTCAACCCGACTCTAGCAAACTTTTTATGGGCTTTCGGAGTCGTGTTTTTATCCACTCTGATACCCTTCACAAACGAGTTTTCGATTAACACAAGACAACCCTCCTTGTAAAATTGCAGTGGTAGTTCAGGGAATCTGGCCCAAACTATCGTCAACTTACCTCTTTACATCAGATGGTATGGAGGTGGGAGACCAAGTACGAACCATAAGGTAATGTCCCTGGACCATCCAAGATCCGTCATGAGTCACATGGTCCTTATCTCCAAGGTTTTGAAAATCTACCAGGTAAAAACCATAGCCGAGGTCTATCATGTCAATCTTTCCTTTCGGTTTCAGGGCTCGGTTCCTCAATGCGTTAAAGCTAACATTCCGTCCCAATATTTTCACAATCAAAACATTACCCCATGCCTGAGACAATTCTTCCACTAGTTTTGGTGCAATTGTAATACTCCGGTAAAAGAGATATCCATCGATGTAGTCGATTTTTCCTTATCTAGAGTGCTTGAGATCAATCAGAACCCGACGAACTTCCTGCATCGGCTCATCAACAACAGTATCTCTAAATGATCGAGGAGGGAAAGGGTGAGGGAGCGATTGGGTGCCACCACTGTCCGAAGGGATCAGCAACTGCAACAATAGAATTGAGTTTTGATGAGGAGTTGAGATTGGTGCTGACATTAAGTTTGAGTGTATTTTTACCTAAAAATATGATCAATAAATTTATTTTAAAAATCCGATATATGACAGTTAAGGTAATTATCAATTAGTCCATTCAAATTTTTAATATTAATGTAAAATAAAATTGATATTAATGAAAATGGTAAGTAGAGTCAATTTTATTTTGTATAACACGTAGAGTCAAATTTAAATCATATCCTTTTATTATATGATATTAAACTTTTGAGAAATTTCTCTGGATTATTCTGTAATCGTGAATTAATTGGTTTTCACACGGCACGATCTAAGTGGGAATAGAAAAGTGACAAAAAGGCCAAAGGACTGAATCAGCTTAGAACCTTTAAATACTCACAGATTCGCCTTTGTTTTGTGACACGCCACAACGCTCGAGCTTCACATGCTCTTTCTTTTTTTCTCTCTCTCTATCTTTTCTTTTCCTTTCCTTTCCTTGAAAACATCGTTTCTTAATTGATTTGACTTCTTTCATCATGGAGGACGCTAATAATGGTATCATTTCTTCTTTTGCTGTTTCTATATTTTCATTTTGCGATTTATCCATGGCTTCTCATGATTTTGATTTCTGGTTCTTCATACACCTCGTTTCCGATTAATTCTTGCTGAATTTTGAACATGACCGTCTCATCTTCTTTGGTTGATCTTGTAATTATGTGCTGTATTTCAGATTCGTGTCTCATTGTTGTTTGAGGTCTTTTTTTTTTTTAATCTGTTTTTCCTAATTTGTCTGTGTGTATCTGCAATTTGTGGCTTGGATCTCTACACGATACTTTAAAAGATAAACTAGTACATCCTGAATGCTTTGAAGTCTCTTCTATTTCAGAGAATTGTGGTTTAAGGATCTTGCTTTTTTTTATCAATCATTAGATGACATTTATTATTGTGAATGCGCTTATTGTCATGGAATTCACCAGATTTTAGATCTATAAGCTGGTGAAAAATCATAAGCTACTTCATCATTACGGTTTTACCTGCAATGCAAATATCATTTTCTTAATATTTTGATTGATAAGAATAAAGCAATTGTAGGATTACTGTGTTATAGCTAGATAATTCCTTGAATGTTTCGTTAGTAAGTGGCACCAATTCTGGGCTTTTGTAGAAGTGAATTAATTTGATTTCTGATTGTTTTTTTTTTTTTTTTCTTCAAGTAATCCTAGTTATTGATATGTGCTTTGTTTCATTTACTTGAATCAAAGGTCGGAATTAAGGCGATTACTTATTTTTGCTCTTTCTTTTCAATAGTGGCAGATGGAACTATTTCTGTAACATCAGAATTTGCTGGACATCAAGAAGGTAATTCAAGACACATACACACACATGTATATACATATACATTTTTTCAAATCTGTATCTCTTTCATATCATGGTTCTTAGTGCCTGTTTGGTTCTCTTTCTTTTGTAGGCACTTTTTGATTTTTCAAACAATAGAATAAAATTGTAGTGTTTGGTTAATAACAGCTTATAGCTATTTTGAAAGAAAAATAAATGAAAACAGTATCTGAACCAAACAAGCCCTTAATGTATAGTTGGTGTCCATGATTATAGCTTGTAGTTATTTTGGATACTTACCTGATTAGCAGTCAATGATAATTTTGGGTTCTACTTCTACCATCAATCTTCCACTGATGAGGGTTGTAGTCTCCAAAATTATCATTATTGTGTCTTTTGATGGTTATTTTATTAAGTTTCTGTGATTGTTCAACCAGCTGTCCAGGATAGAGACCACAAATTCTTAACATTAGCAGTTGAAGAGGCATACAAAGGTGTTGAGTGCGGGCATGGTGGCCCATTTGGTGCAGTTATTGTTTGTAACGATGAAATTGTTGTTCAATGTCACAACTTGGTTTTGCAAACCACAGACCCTACTGCCCATGCTGAAGTTACTGCTGTTAGAGAGGTTGGAATTAGAATCATTACATTCGCTTGATTTCTCTCCGCCCAGTTGTTGATATGATATGATAAGATATGATAATGAATTAACCATGGAATGCACAAATGATATGTAAATTGTTTTCTCCCATTAACGCTACATTTTTATCTTAAAATTGCATAGGCCTGCAAGAAACTCAACCGAATTAACCTCTCAGATTGTGAAATATATGCTTCATGTGAGCCTTGTCCAATGTGCTTTGGTGCCATCTATCTATCAAGAATTAAGGTCTAGTGCCCGAAAACTTTCTTTTCTCACTCAGAATCTTATGTTTTGTTGCCGCCTAATACTTACAATATGATGGTTTGTTTTGCTGTTTTGAAACAGAGGCTGGTATATGGAGCCAAGGCTGAAGCAGCTATAGCTATTGGGTTCGACAACTTCATCGCTGATGCGATAAGAGGAACAGGATACTATCAGAAAGCTCATTTGGAGATCAAAAGAGCAGACGGTAACGGTGCTTTGATTGCGGAACAAGTATTCGAGGATATGAAGTCCAAGTTCAAAATGTACTGATTGCTGATTGTTATGCAAACTTCACATTGTATTTAATGTTAAATCTCTTATTCTCAAAGTATTTCAGGATGCCTTTGGTTTTAGTCATGCTTGCAAAGGTAGCTAAGAAATAGGATGAATCAATTTGGTAAAATTAATGGAAAAATCAATGGACTATGCATTAAGAGATTTATTGACAAAAGGGATTTCTATTATTGGAGGAAGGGGATGACATTATTTTCATTTATGGTGAATGGAGAAAGTTCTTTGCTGATCATCATACTGCTAAATTTTTATTGGCAGCATTCATGAGTTGAAAAGAACAGAGCTTTTCACGACTTTAAGCTGATTTACTTCTGGCTTTTTGTCAGGCCTTCCTTGGCCATAAGTATAAATTTCTTAACCGAGGTGGATTTACTTGGTTGGGGTGAGCAAAACCGAATAAAACAACAGAGAAAAACAGAACAGGACCATGTTCTCCTAATTTACATTAGCCAAAGTGTGATTTTGGTCCTCCTGGTTTAAATTAAAATATAGTTGGAACCAATAAAGTTCGGTAATGGACCCCATAACGAAACTTTTTGAAAAACGTGCACAGAAAAGGGTAAGGTTAATAATCTACAAATTTGTTTCTCCATAAAATGAGATGTCTTTTTGTTTATCCTTTGCTATGTCTGAGCATTCCTGAGGATGCCGAGGTCGCTCTGGAACCAGAGGTGGAGAGTGTGGAGGCTGCGTTAAATGACCTCTGTCTCGTGGGGCGCTTCTCAACGGATTGAGTTATAAAATTCCCAATTTTGAAACACCAGGAGTGTGGACAGTGGTGAATCTATTACCAAAAGTTCGGGAGCTCCATTATGAGTAGAAGAAAAATGACGATTTAAGGCTTTAATTTTTAGTCTCACACAAATTCTCCTCACTATTAGTCTTATTAAGAGAAATATAAGATAAGAAAAGAAAAGAAAAAAAAAAACATGTTCTATTTTCAACTATAACATTACTAGAAGGGATAAGGCGTTGCTTGGAACTCCGTGGTTTGGGCAACGCGCTTTTCTTTTCTCAATGGGGACTTTAGTTAGTGTATTAATTTAACTTGTGTTAGCCGTAGTGGCGGCCTTGCGTTATTTTGCTTGAATAAAGTGGATGTTACTGTCTTGTTCTAATTTAGCTCGCACATTGATTTTTCTATTATTGATGATAGTTCTTTTTCCTGGAGGTGTACAAGCTACTCTGCCAACTTGATCATTCTAATAGACACTTATTGTGGGATTGGTTGCGTGGTTTGAAATCGTGGTATATTATCAGAAATTGTAATGGTCTTATTTTTGTGTCGGATAAACGGATAGGAAAGTGGTTATTTAGAGGTTTCTAGGATGTTATTGCTGATTGTGTCTTAGATTGATTTGCCTCTGATAGTGTATGGTTTTACATGGGAACGTGGTAGAGGCACGCCACATTTCATGGAGGAAAGACTTGATAGCTATCTTACTAATCCGAAGTGGTTGCAAATTTTTCCTCAAACGAAATTAACTTGTCTGGTTTCTGTTCAAGATAAAAAGTTTGAGTTTGCTTAAGACTGATGAACTTCTTCCATGCTTAACAAATAATTTGGAGTCAAGTTCTTTTCAAGAGAAAGTATATAACGAGCATATCGAGTTGATAAAAAATAATAAAATGGATGGATGGAAGAAATTGAGTCTAGGATAACTGACCTTGAGGGGCTCTACTGAAATTATAGCCCATCCCTTTCCCCGTGGCTTATTTGAATGGTGGCCCATTCCTTTACATATTTTCTTTTTTTTTTTGGGTAATTAATTTATAAGTCTCTATATTTTGACAAAACACGCTGTTTAGTTCCTGTATTTTCAAAAACACATGGTAAGGTCCTTAATCTTTTTCTCAGTAAACTGTTTAGTCCTTCCGTCTGTTTGTTAGATTTTTTACCGTTTATAACTTCGGAAATGACTAAATTACCCTTTACTATTTACTTTCAAACTTCAGAAGAGGAAATTCAATTTAGAAGAATAAGCTATTTGTATGGAGAACAAGAAAAAGAACATGCTCAATGCTTACGAATTTGAACGTTTAAGAAGAAAATCAAGAAGAAGAACACTCAAAGTTAATTTCATATGCATTAGAATTTAAAGGAAAGGAAAATAAAGGAAAAGAAGAACACAAATCCAAATTGACTAACAGAATCTTCATGAAAGTCTAGCGGCACGGACTAAACAGTTCAACGAGAAAAACGTTAGGGACTAAACAGTTCACCGAGAAAAACGTTAGGGACTTTACCATGTGTTTTTTAAATACAGAGACTAAACAGTGTGTTTTGTCAAAATATGGGGACTAATAAATTAATTTTTTTTTTGAACTATCTTATTTATTATTTTAGTTATCGGTTTTTTAGTTTAATTACAAATTAGCCATTAGATTTAATTAGTTTTGGAATTTTATATTTTTAACCATATTCTTTGTATTTTTTTTTTATATGTATTTTGATTTTGAGATTCTCAAGTTTTACTAGATTTTATAGTGTATAAATTCATTTCTTTTATTGTAATAGGAACATTTTTATCAATAAAAAAATCAGAATTCCTCTTTAAAGGGAAAGTTGGGTTCATATCCTATTTTATTTGAGGTTTTTTTAATCCATACAATACAAGCAAAACAGCTCTAATATTTTAAAGATCCCAAGCAGTTTTCGTATTTCGAAATTTTTTACAAATCTAAATTTTATTTAATTAATTCTTAACGTATTATAAAGAAAAACCAAATAAATATCAATTTTTTTTAAAGGAATTTGAAGAGAACGAAACAATTAACAATGGCCTAATGTATACCCAGCCCTCTAAATTTGTCCGTTTTATTCATTTAACCCCCTCACTTTACGGGACAACCCTTTAACCCTCTAAACTCCATAAAAATGGTATTTCTCACCCCCTTAACTTATCCATTTATCCCCCCTCCAACTCATAGAATGTTCAATTTACCCCATTAACTCCATAAAAGTGGTATTTTTCACCCCTTACAATCCGTTATCGAAGCCTAAATTGATAACTTTTTTTAAACGTTAAACCTATATTTATGTTTTCCATAAAAGTGGAACCTAAATTGATACTTCCCCAAAAATCATAGTTCCATTTCGGCACATTATCCCTACATATAATGTATTTAACTTGTTTATATTAATATTCTTGTTATTTGTATTTTTTATTCGTTCTTTCTCCATTCAACTTTTTTTACTACTATAAAGGGATAAGAAATACCATTTTTATAAAATTAAGAGGGTAAATAGGATCATAAGTGGTGAGAAATACCACTTTTATGGAGTTAAGGGGGTAAATAGGATATTCGATGAGTTGAGAAGGGGTAAAATGATAAATTTGGACAAGTTAAGGGGGTGAGAAATACCATTTTTATGGAGTTTAGGGGGTTGAAGGGTTGTCCCGTAAGGTGAGGGGGTTAAATAAACAAAACGGACAACTTTAGGGGGCTGGGTATGCATTAGGCCATTAACAATTATATTATTATGAGATAAAGTATATATTTAGTCCTATGGTTATTTGGGAAGAACAAATTTAGTCTCTACGTATAAAATATTGCAATCTTAATTTGGTTTGTAGTTATTTGATATTGATAAAATTATTTTTATTTCCACAAAACATGTTTCTTGTTTGACATTAATTTAAAGCATGTCCATATTAGACATTTTACATATTAACAACAATATTTTAACATAATTTTACTAAACGCTAATAATTAAACAATTAATAACAAATAGTCAACAACAACAATAAAGAGTTTACTACAACAACTATTAAAACAGACGCTTAATATTCAAGCTGATTATAAATTGTAATTTTCTGTAATACAATCTAATAACAATTGTTTCAATTTTAATTTAAAATTCTATCAGTCTCTAAATAACTATATGTTTCAAATTGAAAGATCACCAAGTTAATTAAGAAAATTGAAAAAATTGAGAGGCTTTAGGATTGTTTTGTTCAAGAGCAGATGAAGAAGAATGGAATGACTAAGCATAAACAAAATATTTAAATAGATAACTTGCTTAATTAGTTTAATTTGTAGCACTAAGATATGCACTAACCAAAGTGATAAACACTAATTAGTAATTAGATACAGCCAAGGCGTGGGCGGCTCTCAAAGTAGCCTTTAAAAGCTGCTGCTGCCAATAAACCATGTGACTGAGTTTTTTTTCTATTATTTATTGTAAACTTGTTCTATTGGGAGTTTAATTAAATAGGACAAAAAATTATATAAAGTTGGTATAGATAACCCCAACTTACTTTCGTTAATTAAGATCATATGCTGACTTCTTTTTATCTTAAATTAAGATAATATTGTGACCCATACATCATGTGATACGAAAAGGTTAGTGTTACTTTCTTTACACTATTTAAACCGAAAAAACAAGGTCTGCTGATCCAAAATCTATGTCCTTTTTCAGTTTGTGACTGATTAAAATAATATATTATATGGATTAGCACGATTCATATAAGAAAAAAGAAGTTTTCTTTATGAAGTTTGGGATAACAAATTTTCTTCCCAAATTAACCGTTAATGTCAGTTTAGTGTAAATTTAGATATACATTTAGACCTTTTAATAATTTAAATTAGAATGTTAAGCATTTATTTAATTTATTTAATTTAAGTTTGTTTGATAACGGTTACTTCTTCACCACTTAAATTAGTCAATTAAGATGTGCGGAAGAAAAAAATATCAGAGCTACCATCTTGATGGGTAAATTACACCCATGGCCACTGAACTTTACCCATTTTCACATTATGGCCACTGAACTTCATTTCTTCCCGGTATGGCCATTCGGACTTTACACTTTTTAACACCGGTGGCCACTTAACGTCTCAAAACGACCCATGACGACTAAAAATAAAAAATTCAAAGCGTTAATGATTTTCTAAGGAACTTTAATTCTTGAAATTTTTCGTTTTGAGGTCATTTGGGTGTTGTTTGGTTAGGAGAGAGAAAGTGAATTTTTAGAGAGAGAAAGCTCCAAAAAATGTGATTTTCGAAAATAAAAAATGTGGTTTCATGGTAAATGTCGTTCTGAACAACTTTAATTCTTGAATATTTTCATTTTGAGGTCGTTAACGATCGTTAACGATCATTTTAAGAAGTTAGTTAAAATTGAGTGGTCACCGGTGTTAAAAAGTGTAAAGTTCAGTGGCCACACCGAGAAGAAATGAAGTTCAGTGGCCATGGATATAATTTACCCCCATCTTGATAATAAAGAAGTAGAGAAAAAGAAGTCTTTATTAATGAAGAAAAGAATGAAGAAAAAATCAATTTACAGGAAAAGAAATGAAAAGTACCTAAAACCTACAGTTACCTTTCCTATTTATAGACAATAAGAAAATAATTAGCTGTCAATTAGTTGTATGGTAAAGTACACAAATAACACCTATATTTTAACTTACTTAACATGGATAATGTATAAAAATATTCCTAATGTTTATAGTCATAAGTAATTTTATTTCAAACATCTAAAATTGTGTAATTTTACCCTTAACAATGATAGCCAAGAACAATTTTACCTCCGACAGTAACAAGTTGAATTAATGTTAGATATTACTAGTATGAAACCCCATGCAATGCACAAAATCTCTTATAATTTTTTAGTTTTTTTTATTAGTATAAAATTTTTAAATGCAAATATTATTCAATTCATTAGTTATATACTATTTGCAAACTAAACTAATGAAATATATATATATATTTAATTATATAATGATTTTATTTTTTAAAAATAACTTTACTTTCAATAAAAAAAATTCAATCTCGTCTTACTCTTAATTTTAGAGACTGCTAAATGCAATTGACTATAATATAAAAGTGGACGTGAAAATATATAAATAATTAGTTTTTTTTTACCGAAAAGTTAGAAATCATTAGTTGTAATGCTGATAAACATTTAAATTGGAAAAACTATAAAAATTACCTTTGCTTAAATGTGGAAATTTCATCAATATCACCAATGTGTAAAAGTCTTGTCTCATAAAGGGTACTATATATTTTTACACCATTTAGGAATAAACCTATTTAATCAGGTTTCTAAATGCGTATAAAAACATATTTAATAAAAATAAAGTAAAAATATATATAAAAAATAAAGTCATTGGTAATAAAAGATGCAACAGATCATAAAACATTTTCTAGAGAAAAGGTTACATACATATTTACAACTCAAGGGGTATCCAAATTGCTAGGTTTGAACTATACCATATAGTACAAAAAAGGAGTAGAAAACAAAGTAGTCGATCCCTTATCTAAACAACAAGAGGAGGACTAGCTCTTAGCCATCTCATGGTGATTCCTACATGGCTTTATTATGCAAACATCTTACAAGGATGACTCTGAAGCAACTTAACTTCTACAATAGCTAATTGTGCAATCATAGAAAATCCTAAGTTTACACTAGAAAATACTCTAATTAGATAGAGACATGGAATTTATATTGGGAGATTTTGTGTTCTTAAACATACAACCTTACAAACAATCTACAGTTCTCTCAAGTTATGTGCAAGGTATTATAGACCTTTTCCTATTCTTGAACGTACTGGCAAAGTGGCTTATAAGCTGTAGTTGTCTCTAACTTACCGCATTCATTATGTTTTCCATGTCTCGGTGCTCAAAAAGGAATTAAGTTCTTCTACTCTAGTAAGGACTACTTTTCCTCTTATGCGTGATGATGAATGTGTTATTTCTCCCTAAGTGGTCCTGAATACCAGCATAATTTGGCTGGATGACACATATGTTAAACAATTATCCATTATCTAGTCTGACATGACTACAGTTGATGCCACTTGGGAATATGATACTATTATCACCAATAATTCCATGATTGTTACCATTCTTGGAGACACGAGTGTGCATAAGAGGATATATTGTCACGTACTCCACAAAGTAGAAAGACTAAATTGGTTATTATGATAGTTAGTTTTAGTTATTTTGTCAGTAGTTTTAATTGTTATTCTGTTATTGCCTAATCGATTATCTTTTAGACGTCTTTTTTTTCGTTAAAATCTTTATTATTAGCCTAATTTGGACTGCAGCTAAGTTGTTATGCCAGTTGTAGAATCTATAGTTGTAATTATAACTGGTTGTCGGCCTCAGCATAGCACAACTGCTATTTAGTAAGATAAGGCAACTACGTATACTTATGACCTATTATAATCGGTTAATCATGCCCACATAACCGGTTAAGGTCCTTCTCTCTATCTTTTCTTCCTTTTCTCAGCTCCTTATCTTTTCTTCTTCTTCTCAATTCGACGTGTCACCACCGTCGTCTTACTGTCTGTTCTAGTCTTCTAATCGGGTTCAGTTAGAGGGAGAAGGAGGAAACTTGTCTTCCTTCTTCCTCCTCCATCAATGTTTTAGATTTAGTTAGCTTCAGATTTACTTTTCTTGTTGGTTTTGAAGTATATATCATTGAACTTCTTTTTTAGTCAAATCTACCTCCGTTAGCTATACTTCTTTCATTTATTTATTTTTCGGTCTTAGCAAGAACGGAAAAGTTTCATTTTATACATAGATCTATAGATCTACGTGATTGGAAAAATGGGAAGGACTCAGATCCGAATGTCCAGAAGAGGTTAAATGAAGAAGGTTGGACTACAATGGTTTTTCAACGAGATTCGACTTGCGAGAATGATATGATTTATATCTTTATTGTGTTTGTACCTTTTATGGTTTTTATTGCTCTTTGTAGTTATTTTTCTTCCATTTGTGAATCTTGCACTGACTTTAGTTTGTATGGGTGTGGAGTTTTATTCCTCTTAGTTTTCGTGTGTATTTGTATTCTTTAATCTAATGGAATGATACGTGACACTTTTATAATAATAAAAAAAAAAACTTCATTTAATGTAAAAATACTATTTTATCCTTAAAAAAAATTCTCACCTCTATCCTCATTCCCTTTCTCCCATGAGATACATCTCTCACCTCTTTATCTCTTTCATTAATTTATAATTTAATAAGAATATTATTTTATTGAATTCTTGCACGTAGGTTTTATATATTGGCATGTGACACCGCACTAGCTATATAACACAAAGTTTATTTAAATAAACACAGCTATATTTTAATATCATTAAAGAGATTCTGATTCATCAAAAACTATAGTATATCATTACAGAGAAAGTATATATTAAACATATTCAGAACTTGTCAATCTCTATGAAATATTTCCTTCTCAATTTCTCATTTTCCTCCTTGCAGTTATATTGCTATATTATATGGTACTCAAACCCCGCACAAAATAACAATTTATTAATACCATTAGCAAAAATAAAAACTAATATAGTTATCTTCTTTAATATTAATAATACAGGCTTGACTTTACTAATATGACATATTAACTTTGTTGGTGTTGAGATCATGCATGTCAAGTCAGCCGTGATATTGATGTGGCATGATCTCAATGGTTCCAGGACTACTGTAGAAAGTCTCGGTACATGGTTTCTTTTTTAAGCGAGAAACTAATACATTTTTCTATTTGTGAAAGTATGAAACCAGACGAGAAAAGAAAGGACTTACTGAATAAATTCGATGTTGATTTTGGCAGAGGAGGAATGAGAAACGGCGGAAAAGGCGTCATTAGAGAAGAGAAAAGTAGAAGGACATGGTGATTTTGGACATAAATCAACAACTTTAACATCAATTACAACCCCAACTTTACATGGTTTATTATTACCACTTAAGCATTTCAATCTGTATCTTCTTCCACAAGCTGCTCCATTATCCCATAATCCTTCACTTACTGCTACAAACATGTTTCCTGCTGGAAATTGGTCTTCTCTGTTCCCATTGCACCTTGTTGCTGTCAATTGCAAATAATTCATCATATATATTTTTCCCAATTTTTTCGGTAAGAGAAGTTTGGAGGTAAGAGAGATATCTTTGGCTCAAGTGACAGATCCAGAATTCGGGGTGTTCATCATGATTTATGGATATTAAATTGTTGTTTTTTTAGGTTCTTATATAAAAAAAAATTAAAATTTATTTACAGTAGTGACGATCAGTGGGTGCTCAAACCCCCTGAATCTGTCCATGTTTGTCCCCAGAATCAGAGAAAGTCGACAGACGGAGAAGACTTACATATAGTAGTTGAGCCAGTAAAGAGGGTCTGGGGGTGTAATTACAGCACCCCATGAACCTCTTAGGAGCAGGAGGGTCATATATGGGACCATCTCTATCAAGGTGGATTCTATGAATAAAATGGTCAAAATTATCCTTAAATTGGTGGACAAAGTCAGTTTAGATCAAAACTAAATTTAGCTATCAATTTAGCTTTGATGTTGACAAAATTAATAAATTAGTCCAAAATGCAATCAGTTTTAATGTTTAAAAGTTTGTTAAATTTGAACTAATTTATCAAATTTTGACAATTTCGAAACCGAATTCATAACTAAACTTACCTTGCCTCTGCCATTTTGAATGAGCATTTTGACCTTTAATTTAGAGACAGAGGTCAAACGGACCTTGTACACCCCCTTCCATCAACACTGGTTATATATTGCTCATCTATGGACAATTTTGGAGTCGGAAGAAAATACTTGAGAATTAATTGACGTAAATATATTAAAAATCACTTTATTTAAGACTTAAAAGTCAAAAGATCACTAATGCATCTCCCAAATTAAAAAGGTTAATAAATCACGATAAGCAAGTTTATAGAATCGTATTATTAGGTCAGGGAATCAACGGACCCACCGTGATTCTCTGTCGCTCTGCCGGATTCTGTGGGAACCCCAACAGTAACAACAAAAAAAAAAAAAAACATAATTAATTAAGTTGTAATGAAATGAATGAAATACTTACGGAGATAAGGAGGATTATAAGAAGTTGCAGTACCAATATCAGCATGAACAAAGTATGCTTCCATGGTTATGGTTATTAAGCATAATAATATTGCTAAACTAATGAGCCCCATCACCTTCATTTTATATATTTATATGTTTATAGAGCAAAAATGCACTAATTCTCTGGTTGATGTGCCTTGTATTTATACTTGGAATTGCTTCTAACTCTCGTCAGCTTTTTCATTTTTATGATATACATTAAAGCCAAAAAGCATCTTTAACCTTCCTAATTTAATTTATAAGTTTTTGTATTAAAGAAAACGGTTCAAAAGTTATTACACAACTTTTAGATGTCTTTTTTTCCGATTAAATTTTTTTTACGTATAATAAAAATTGGGGTTAGTTACAAATAGATGTCATGAGGTTTCACGGATTAGTAGACGGGTACCTTTGGTATTTTTCGTTACAAACGCAACTATATGGTTTGCAAAATTTTCATTTGCTGTTGACTTTGCCAAATTTGATCGATAGCGACCTTAAAATGAAAATTTTCAAGAGTTAAATGATATTTTAAACAACGTTAATTTTTCAACTTTTTAGGTTTGAGGTCATTTAGGTGTTTTTTTATGAGATAGAAAGTTAATATTTAGAGAGAGAAAAATCCAAAAATGATGATTTTGAAAAATTAAAAATATGGTTACATAGTAAATATGATACTGAAGAACTTTAATTCTTGAAAAATTTCATTTTAAGGTCGTTATGGACCAAATTTGGCAGGATCAATAAAAAATGAAAATTTTGCAAACTAACCGTTTATATTTGTAACGAAAAATACCATAGATATCCATCTGCAGATCCGTAAAATCACATAACATCTATTTATAATTAACCTTAAAAATTAAAAAAATCTACAAAGTTAAAGGCTCTTATCACACGAGCTACCACTCAAATCAACATTAGTTGCTTCTAAAATAGTATTTAAAATGATATTTTTAACAATTTGAACAATAATTTTTTATGTGTATTGAATTAATATATCTATAATCTAAAATCAAATGTCCTCTTGTAAATTGAAAACCTCGGATTACCCTCTAATTTTATTTAAAACAACATATTAACTCTGAACGTTCTAAAATTGACATATTGACCCCTTAAATGTCCTAAGCTTGCTTAAATTAATAAGCACTTCAACTTCTCCAAACATTTCCTTAATTTGTCGTGTGAATTTAAGAAAGTCAATATGTTATATTAAGCAAGTTCAGATAGTAAATATAATATTTTCAAAATATATGAGAAGTAATTAACTTTTTTGGACAAATACGAGAGAACATATTAGGGTTTTTCTATACGTAAATGTATGTTTTAGGGAAAATTTTAGAATACTCATGGAGTAATACTTCATACTAATGAAAGTCGTTATATAACTCGGTGGATTAATGAATCAATACTTTTTTCAGAAAAAAGTAATTAGTAGAATATTGTGTAGTGTAGGGATGTAGGGCAAGAATAAGAATCATGTGTCCATATCCATTCTTGAATGTTGATTATGTAACGTAGGGATGTAGATCAATTAGTTTTTCAAAAAAAAAAAATCAAGATCATGTAATCACGGGTTGCCCTCCTTATCTCTTATCTTTACATGGACAAATCATAGACTTATCTGCCATTTGGGAGAGCTTCGTGGTAGTGGCGAATAAAGATTGTTTCGTTAAAAGTTTTTATCTTTACAAGTAAGAACTTCTGTTTTAATATGTTTTAAACTATTTTATGAATTATGTAATTATATTCTAAGTCACGTGTCATATATTTTCGTATTTAATTTATTTTTTTTACGATCGAGTGATTAATGATTACATTTTATGCAAGTTCAAATAGCTGACTGAATATTTTATACAAATTTAGGGGGCTGTCAAATCACTTTGAAAGTTCAGGGGGTCAATCAAGCTTTTTTAATGTAAATAATTAAACCTATGTTCAATTTAGTTTTGATTTATTTAGATATCGGATTGACCTTTCATTTAGCATTTACAATCAAATTAGTTGAAAATAAAACATGTCATTATAAAAATTACAAAAAAAAAAAAAAGTGATGTGTAAAAAAAACTACCAATCATATTGACATGTGATGTTTTTTTTTAGTGATTTGATACTAAATATCACGTTGAAAGATAAATTAATACTCAAACTTTTTATTTGGACTAAATACATTCTAGTAACTAAAATGTCATATCTTTTATGCCATTTTTGTCAATTGGGACCAGTAATTGGATCATTTAAAGACTTGTATCTTCAATAACAACTTCCTATAAGAAATTCCATCGAAGGTTATTTATCAAAAAGTCTGCTTTAATTTGAAGCTATTAGTCCTAAAAATATGAATTATTCCAAAGAAAAATCCCACAAACATCATAAAGAAATAATTGACAGTATCGTCAATTAAAATCGTTTTATATATTACTATATACGAAATTATTGGTGTAAAGAAAAAAAATGTATATATGTAATATTAATTAATTTGTTGGTTGTATTAATCCACCAGTATCCTAAAATTTCTAGTCATTATGTTATATATTTGTTAGAAAAAAACCGAGTGAAGTGGATTATCCAGCCAAAAGATAGTTGTTTTCATTTAGTAATTATCCAGCCAAGAGATCAATGAAAATAAAAAAAGGTTTTAGAAGTGGATTAGTGGAAGAAGAAGATAAGATAAGGCTAAGTACGAATTCCTTCACAAATACTGTTTCTAATTGGTAAAAGTACAAAGCTTTTATATGTTTAATTAGCCAACATCATCATCTCTAATTATCCTAGTCAACATTGAGTGTGTTCTCGCCGATAAATGGTATTCGATTATCACTGAAATTTGGGGTAAGTTTTATAAATATCATTAAATTTCATCTTATTTCAATAAAATCATTAAAAAAAATTTTATTTTAATAAAGTTATTCCGACCAATTTTGATAGAAAAGTTTCTCAAAAAAGACATGACAATTATATTAGAAAGAACCTATTTTTAAGTATAACATGGCAACCACGTGACGTGACAGCCATATGTGTGACACATAATAACAGTTAAAAAAATAAAATACATTTTTTTAAAATAAAAAATATAATTTTTATATTGTTGCTACCATGTGGCTTTAATGTCACACATAAAAGTCGATCATTGTTGTCATATCATTATTCTGGTGGTTTTTTCTCTGTAAAATAATGATAATTATTGAAATAAAAAGAAAATTCAATGATTTTATTAAAACAAAATCAGTTCAATGATCTTTATGAAACATACTCTAAACTTTTGTGACCATAGTTGCAATATACTCGTATTTTGGATAAATTACATCTATGACCATTGAACTTTATCCATACTAATATAATGATCACTAAACTTCAAAACGTCACATAAAAGTTACTCAAATTTATACTTTCTAACATTATAACCACTAAATGTCAATTAACGCTTCAAAATGGAAAAGTTCAAGAATTAAAGTTGTTTAAAACCACATTTACTATGGAACCATGTTTTTTATTTTTCAAAACTACTATGTTCGGAGAATTCTCTCTTTAAACATTCTATTTTCTCTCTTCTAACTAAACAACGCCTAAATCATCTCAAAATGAAAAGATTGAAAAATTAAAGTTGTTTAGAATATCATTTCCATCAGTTTTTCAAATAAAAGTTACCTACTACTTAAATGGTTAAGATTGAATGACTTTTATATTAAAAATTGTAAAATTGAGTGATTTTATGTTCGGTTTGAATTATAACGGTAATAATGTTAATTTGAGTAAAGTTCAATGGTCATGGATGTAATTTACCTCTCATATTTTTGCACATTTTCTATATTACTCCTTCTGTTGATGTACGTGTTATTTAATTGGGTTATAACACAAACCAAAAAATTATAATCGAGTCAAGTAAGTAAATATTTTGTTGTCGTGTCAAAATTGATATGGATCTAAATTGGGATTGTAACACTTTTTTTTTATTAGAAGGAGGCAGTAAGCCCTACAAATGAACTCAAGTCATTCTAGGAAGACACGAACCACACAAATCAGAAAATAAAATATCTTAGATGCATGCATGAGGTGCATCACACTCGTGAAGACCCAAGGACAATCGTCCTACGTAGTTTGCCCCAGTCAGCAGCCTTGTTCCCCTCACGAAAAACATGGACCAACCTAACCTCTCAGTCTTGCTTTAGTAACACCCGACACTTCTCAATGAGACAATAAAACCTGTGCCGACTAAAACCCTCCTCTTGAAGCAAGTGAATGACGCTTAAGGAATCCAGCTCAAAGATAACTCGTCTATAGTCTCTCTTCCATGCAGTCATCAATCCGAAATACACGCCCCATAACTCAGCAAGGAAAGTGGTGCAAATGCCGAGATTAATCGCATAACCTCCCACCCAACCGCCATCTTCATTCCGCAGAACTCCCCCAACAGCCGCCGGGTCAGGATTGCCCTTGCTAGCCCCATCGCTATTTAACTTAACCCACCCGGAGGTTTCCAGCCAACCATCACCTTGGCCCTGCTAACTGCGCCCATAGCTTGTTCAGTCCGTACTGCCGCTCGAAAACCCTCCACTTGGAATCGGATGAACCTAGGTTTCGCTGTACAATGATCCCTAATGTGCGCCATCGCCATAACCACCATAAGGTTGATGTAAAGTACATCTGCCACTCTGGATCCCTCTCCGCATTAACAGAGAGACAATTCCCCCACAACCATTGATCCAAACTGCAATCAAAGAAATCTATGCGATCAGTCCCTAGGAGCAAAGAACCCCAAACATCCCGAGCCCAAACACAATCCCTTAGGATATGCAGTGCTATCTCCGGAAAGTTACAGGCCGAGCAGACGTCATCCTCACAAAGGCCTCGTCTTTTTCGCTCAACATTAGAAAGTATTCCATTATTCAACACAAGCCAAACAAAGTATATATACTTCTCCGACACTGGCAAAGACCACACAAGACTCCAGTCAACCGGTTCACATCCAAGTTCTTCACTTGACCGTGCTAAGCTATACGCAGTACTAACTGTAAAAATGCCCTGACATAAAGGACTTCCATCTCCAAGAATCATCCGCCTCCTGATCAGGGAACACCATTGCTGATGCAAGACGGGCCCATTCAGTAGCAGGTAAAAATTGACTAATTGCATCCCAATCCCAGCACCCCTCAACTTTCTAGTAATTAGCTACAGACAAGGCACGAATGGGCTTAGGTAATGGTGCAGAACAAGCCTCTGCCAGGGGAACCCCGTCAACCCAGGAATCCGTCCAGAACCGTGACTCTACACCATTAGAAATCAATCTCTCTATTCCTTGCTCAAGCAACTTGGAACCCTTCACAATGCACCTCCAAATATAGCTAGGGGATGAGCCATAACAAAAAACCTCCATGTCTGTATGTCTCCCACCATAGCGTTTTAACATAACCTGAACCCATAAGGACTTATCTGCCACAAGGACCCACCAACTTAACTTCGCAACTAAGGCTAAGTTCACCTCCCTCGAGCTACGAATACCCAGCCCGCCATGCCTTCGAGGTCTACAGACACTACTCCACCTAACCCTGGATAACTTACGTTGAGTATCCGAGCCCCCCCACCCCGTATAAAAAGCGTTTATTCAACTTATCCAGTGTATGACACATACTGTTAGGTAACAATGCAGTTTCCATGGAGTAGGAGGGCAGGGAAGAGGTCACGCATCGAATCAAAGTCGTGCGGCCAGCTAATGTCAGGCACCGCAATTTCCACCCACTCAGTCGTGCCTATACCCTATCCACCACGTGCTGAAAGGTTGCCTTATTTACACGGTTATGAAAGAGTTGGACACCTAGATATTTCCCCAGGTTAGTAGTACTAGGCATATTCAGCTCAGTACTGATGATTTTCCAAGGCTCCCTGGCATGTTATTGGGGAATAAAATCCGAGATTTTTGGAGGTTGGCCTTCTGACCCGACGCTTCACAAAAAACATTCAGGATACGTTTGATGGGATTGTAATACTAATTCACTTATTAGGTGTGCTAATGGGATGGGTCGAGAACAGGGAAGCATTTTCACCACTCTATCTCCAATGTTTACAGGGACAGTTTTAGAAAATCCCAATTAAATATTTCGGAAAAAAATTCATCCCCATCCCTTCCTTGTACAGATCCCCATGGTTAACGAGGAATCCCATAGCCAAAAAAAATTACATTTAAAACCATTAAAATGGTTATATAACTAACCACTCTACTGGTTATTTTAATAAAAAATTATAAATGTTATTTTATTAAAAAAAAGTTCACGAGAACAATCGAGATTTTTTATTAAAATGGTTATATAACTAGCCTATATCTTTATTTCAATATGTACATGATTACAAAATTAACCTGATATTTCAACCTTCTTATTGAATTAAAATTTATATATAATCTTTGATTTATTTAGGACTTCAAATTTTGAAGATTATATATTACCACTGATTGCTTTAATTTTTATATTACATAGAAAAAAGAGTATAATTTCATTATTATTAATTATTATATGAAATAATAATATAGTTCTCAAATAAAAGGTTTAATAAACATGTAATGGATATTATTAAATATAGTAAAAAATATATAAATATTAAGATTATTCGCAGGATAGAAAAGGGATCCCTACCGGGCAGATATAGTAATCCCTGTTCCCATTCCCATTTCCGCTTCAGGAATAAAATATCTCCAAACCCCAACCCCAACTTTTTCTGGGATTCCACATCCCCGTCGATTCATATACCCACAGTTTTCGGATAATCCTTGATCTATCGCCACCTTATTCACTATTGGTATCCGCTACTACAGAAGAATATCATCTCCCAATTTGCAAAAAGAAAAAGAAAGTAGAAAATAGCAAAAAGCAAAGTTTGTGCTCATATAAACCATCTTCATTGGAATGATCATAGTAAGGTATACAATTCACCAAATGTTTAAAAATTACAGCAAATGTTGTCTTACCTTTATTCCATCCCGTCCATATACTGATTCTAACTGTTTTCAAACCCAAAACCCTTCTTTTGTATACTTTGATGATCCTGCAGTATACAACGTAGCTAGAGAAGAAAAATATAAGCAACTTTGGGAAATCGGCAGAAAAGAAAACGAAAGGACAGGCTAAAACTAAAAATATAGAAGGCAAAATTATATAATGCTCTTCAAATGCTATATAAAGTATAAGAAACACACTAACAAAACTCTCATTGCAAAATTCGTCCCAGCTAAGCTTGCTTTCTACAAATGAACAATTTGAGCATCATTGCCTCCAGAGACCATGTTCAATAATAGAACGGATGTGAGATTTTACTTGTAAGCCACTTCTGCCATTGCCAGGAACCAAGAACTTACGAAGACATTTTCAGTTGGATCTGTCGATGGATGTGCACCAGAAACTCAACATAGGATAGACCTCCAGTTGGAACTTTGTCTTCAATCAAGTATGAGAAGAATCCTGACACAAAAAACGAAAACCCTCAGAACAGGGTATACACTTAGTCCTCCGAATATCACACTTAAAAGAGTGGAAGTTATGTGAAAGAGGCCAAAAAGGATTATTTTAATTATAGCAGATGATGTAGTTTGTTTCGCTTTATCCAGGGTGGTTCTGAATATATCACACTTAAGAGTAGTTTTATAATTATTATTATTCACACACTTGAGAGTAGTTGAAAACATACCCAGATCTCCTTTCTTGCACAGCTTCAAGCTGCAAGAAGACATTAGGAATCAATCAGGCTAGTTACCATATTACAACCTCCCATAATGAAATAGCTAACTGAAACATCACTTATACCGTAGGTAAGAACATCTGCGACGCCGTATATCATTCACAACATCATTTAACTTCTTTGATAATGGATTGTCGTATAGCTGCAGGACAAACTGAGAACACGAAAAGAAAAAGAAAGTTCAGTTGCAAAAAATGGCCATATACATATAGGAGCAGGATGCAAAACCTTTTCTACTAATGAACAACTTGAAGTTGTGTACTTTAAAAAGTTACCGAACACGTTAACTTATGAACCATCACAGATAATTGCTTCACATGCGCATGAGTAGAGGGAACAATTCTAGTACCCCAAAAGATGGTCAAGCCAAACGAGCATGTGCCAAATTTAACTATCATGGAGGCCCATAAATTTTCATACCTTCACATCTCAACACAATTGAGAACCTCATACAAGTTGTCTTGAATAAAAGAGCTGCCAAGGCTCCCTAAATAATGAAATATATTTCACATCCCTTGATACATTCTACAGGGGGTAGTGACCTATTTTGTCGCACATGCACATACTAGAAGTATATTAGGCTTCCCAACAACACCAGTCTCGAGGCTCCGATATAACTTGTTCCCAAAGAAGCAATAACAATGAGCAACTGTGAATTTTTCATAAGGTTGAAGATAGATCACCTGTGCTGGGATTTCATCAACAGATGAAATGCCAAACAGTTGTTGCAACATAGTTGAACCAACTGAGTTCCCAATGTATATCAATCCTTCTTGACCATTCTCAAGGAGATAAATTCCTTCATCACTCACATGTTCACTAGAAAGTGGAAGTGCATGTGGAATAACAGATTCATTTCCTTCCTGTCAACCATCAGAAAACACCATTGGATTGGATATAAGACCAATTATAGTATAAAATCACTTGAAAAAAACGTGTTCGATCATGCCTGGGTATCAAGGTCATGTACAGAGATCATCCTTGGGTGCACCAGCGGTATTGCTAAAGGAATGGAAACTGAGGAAACATACGTAATCCAATAAGACCGTTCATCTATTTTTCCATCAATTCGCAATCCTATGCTTTTAATCAATGCTGAAAGGAAAAAGAAAGGGCCATGTTTTAATAAGAACAGGTAAAAGCAGTACACATCAACATGAGAAAATACAAATCAGCTTTAGTTAAATTTGAACCCTGAAAAGCCAAAGGAAAATAAGAAGCATAGCAGTGATTTCAATTAAACATAATGTATCTTAAAAATCAGTATAAAATAGAACGAATGCATTTACCAAGGGTGTACAGAGGCAGAAGTTTGAGCGCCTCGGGAAGAATAAGTTGTCCTGATGATGATACTGTAGCACAAAATTTACGATATGCGAGCAGAATGTTTATACAGAAGTTTGTAACTTGTTCTCGGACGAGCAATGGTGGAGTTGAAGGAATATCATTCGCCGCTAAGGAGAAGCAAATCACAAAAAAGTCATTCGTCTTACAGATGAAATTAATATTGAGTCATTGACACTCTGAGCTGACGTATTAGATGTCAATGAGGTTAATGGCTGATGGAACATGGAGCAAAATGCTGCTTAACAGAACCAAATTGGCAGTAAGACAACGCATACCTTGCTTCAAGAAGCATACAAATTGCGTGTCCAAGTCCGCCATGCGGAACAAATTACTTAAATTGGTGGTGCATGGCAATGATAAAGTTGTAACGCGGATTCTTCTTTGGCCATACACTGTAGTGTAAAGTAGAGCACACTGCAAACAGTACAAGGCAATTAATTATTTTATTGTAAAAAAAACACCACATGAATTGTAATACAATGCTAGGTTACTGTCAATTGCTGCAATCAGAGAATCATGTTCTAAATTTTAAAATAGGGGTTCATTAACAAATCAACAACACATGAATTAAAAACTACAGCAGACTGCTAACTACATAATCAACCTGAAAGGCACACTCTGAACCATCCGGTAATTTGTCATCATGTTTCAGGGTCACCATTATAGTTTTGTCACAATCAATCTGCAAAACAAGAAACGATTATTACAGATGGAAAGAATTGGGAAGTAATTAAGTAACAAAAGCTGCACAATGGCGAATAGAGTATCAGCAGCAACAAAAGAGGAAAAGAGAGGGATTAAAGTAGCATTATAAATTATCAATCAGCATCAAATAATAAATATTTCTTTCACAACAAAAGAAAACGATTCCAGATTTAGTTTGATGGAAGAGCTTGACATCAAAAACGGTGTCGGATGGTGTATTACAGAGTTTTACAGTCTGCAAGAGTCAGTTATTGATATAAGGTGTGACCATAAAGTTAAGTAGTAATAGAACCATATTCATTAAAGGCACAAGGTGCACCACAGCGCCAGGGGTCCTGGAGCCTAGGCACAAAGCGCAGGCACGCGGCTGATCAACACAAGACAGCACTAAAAAATATGTATATAAAAAATCACAAATAACAACAATTAATATTTCTAAAATGCAACAAATAGTCAAATACTAAAGCATATCCAATTATCCATAATCTTAATCCTAAAATCTAGCACGAAGTAAAGTCCAAATTAACTATTGACTCTTCCATAATCATAATTCATCATAATAAATTCTAAATCTAAAACACAACCAAATCCTAAGTTAATTAACTAATAAATTGAAGTACTAAACTATTTTTCATCAAGACTAAAGTCTCCATAGTCCATATTCATCATTCTTCAAAGTCGTCACCACTATCATCTCCAACATCCTTCAAGGTTCTCAATCCCATTATCTTCATCTTTAAAGTACTCATCTACAAAATCAGACTCTTCTTCCTCCTCATCTCTATGGTTCATAGGAGTTTGTTTCTCAAACACCAGAAGATGGTGTTTTAGCCTTCTCAGGCTTAGCACTTACAGTAGAGGTATACTATTGTCTATTAGTGATATTTTTCCTACTCTAGAAGGATAAGCACTTTCTTCAACTGTAGATGATAATAGATAGGGAAGGATTGAGATTGAAACAACCACTTTTTAACTTGGAACACTAAAAAAACTGCTGTCTTATAAAATTGCACCTAGGGTGCTAGGCTTAGAAAGGCGCGCCTCTTGAACAAAGCCCACCTTTTGGCTTCCCAGGCAACATGCTGGAGACTAGGGCCTTTTGGGCCTAAGGCACGTTTTTTATAACTATGACCAGAACAAAAATCAAGTTTGCACATCAGCTAGTAACAATACAAAACAACATATGTTAATGAAAGAATTACAAACCCCAGGTAGATCAACATCTGTTGGTATGCGCTTACAAAAGTTTCCATGGTATTGTTGAACTTGAATACCCTACAAAGAAACAAAGCCTAATCAACTTACAAGTATTCTGCAGGTAGATGAAACCATTACTGCATTCAATCAATAACACCTTTGAGGAAGCGATTACAAAATATTTGATACCCCACAACTATTACCTGGCTGCATCTCACACGCATTACTGCCTCAAAACCTTGAGGCCTTGTGACATTCCATCTAAGATCATTGTAGAGCTTTGCAGGATCAGAAACAGAAGAGAAGGGAAAATAATAGTAAACCTGTACAAGAGTGTAAAACAATTGACGATGACACGTGAAATAAGCCAAATGCCTAAAGAATAAACTCAGAATCCATACAGTACATGTACACTATAGTCGGAAAAAGGATTTTGTACAATTTCATTCCGATTCGTAACAGGTAATATTAGGAGAAAATTCAAGTATGTGCCACAGATATAAAACATATTTTGAAGAGTGTATACATTATTGATAATAATAAAGCAGTGAATGAAAATGTCCTTAATAAATGCACAACCTGGAATTATGAAAAACAAGCAGGACATGCAACATAGAAAATTCTCATTGTTATTTTTTATGGATATATATTCATAGTCCTCTCAACAAACAAATAAAACAAATTAAAACAATATATAAAAAAATGAAGAAAAAGAATATCTCATTTAAACAAACTTCTCTACTCTCATTAAGAAATATGAACCAAGCACCAAAACCATGAAATGAAACCAAGGATCTAGCATTGCTTGCTAGGAATACTGAATCCAAAATCCTAAATATATTATGGACAACAAATGTTGGACATCCACAGAAAATTCAGAAACAAAAAGTAGATTGAAAGACATGCAGAGGCCTTGTAAGCAATAAAAGGGGAGTATATGTAGAATAGATTGATAATAAATACATATAGACAAGACAAGAATGATACATCAGCATACCAGACCATCAATAATTGGTTATTAATCCTCAGTTACTACTAGTGTGGGAAAAAACAGCGAACAGAAAGGATTTGCACATATGTAGATCTATGAATAATGCTGCACATTTATACTGGTTCCATTCGACCTCCTACATGCTACACGGGTAAATGCTCATTTAATACCTGTCCTCCAGTAGTTTTGGGGATAACAGCGATAGATGCAATGTCCACGTACCCCTGGGTAGTGATGAATACATCGACACAGACCTGGAAGGTGAGAAGTAGAAAATAAGGCTCATTAAAATCAAGCAAAATATGCAACAAACCCATACACATTTCTACCACTATTTCATTTACTACAATTCAAAACAGGGGGAATATAGAAGTCACCTGATATTCAGCAAATTCTATAGCCAGTTCCTTCAATGTTTTGTCTGCTGGCTGAAGTAATTTATGGGCTTCCTAGAAAAGAACATTTTAAATAAAACCATAAGGCTGTAATGCTGCTTTAGGTCACTATTGATTGAATAAATATACTATCTACTGAAACAACAAACAAAACTAAGAGAAAACATAACTAGAGGAAAAATGAACTTGGGTATTTGACAAAACAGTGCAGAAAATATGCATATGCTAGCTAAATTTAACGCGCAATTTCAAATGATACTTATTTAAACCTTCCAGTTTTAGTCCTTTTTGTTTATCTACATATTTTTCAAAAACTGGTGCATGACAGGGTTGATTCAAAGATTCCAAAACTGGCATGACAAACATATGAATGCATTCTAAGAAGAAACGTCAAGTTGTCGGGAAGCTGCACCTATTGAAAAGGAGATGGGAAATTATTATTCATCAGCTAAATATCAGATGATAGGAAACGGGCACAAAGATCAGAACATCGATCTCTATTTAACAATTGTAAGTTGCCTTACAATAATGAAAGATATAACTTATCCAAATTGACCCAAATGTCTAATCCATTTTCCACTTTATTAATTTTCAAACCATATTGAAGGCAAAAGAATTAAATACCAGAAGCACATAGTCTAAAAAATTCCATAATCATATCGGATAGGTTATTTAAATTTAGTATGGCATGTGTGTGGCAAAATTGATGTCTCTCTCTCCCAATATGCACAATAAGAGACAATGTACATTAGTTGTTCTGGTAAATACATGCTAATCTCGATTTGAAATATTAGTAACATAACTATAATCTCAAATAGCAGAATGTAGAATACATATATTGTCCACACCTTCTCCCCAGCAGAAATATTACTCCTTCCTTCGGCTTCCCTAGCAGAAAGAGCTCCAATGCCAATTGATGGAAGCACTGAGGAAACATTGAGGAACAGAAAAGAATGAAAAACGAAAAGCTTGTTAGATAAACTCCATTTCAAGAACTTATAATGAAAAGAACATACAACAACAACAACAACAAAGCCTTAGTCCCGAAATGATTCGGGGTCGGCTAACATGAACCATCATATAAAACCGTGAAAATCAAGTCGTGTCAGCGACACAGATTCGCTCCCTCCACTCCGTCCTATCCACTACCATATTTTCCTCAATTCCCAATAAACTCATATCACTCTCGATCACCCTCCTCCAAGTTTGCTTAGGTCTTCCCCTACCCCTCACCACTACATCCCTTTGCCACTCTTCGGTTCTCCTAACCGGCGCATCAAGCGCTCTACGTCTCACATGGCCAAACCACCTTAGTCGGTTTTCTCTCATTTTATTCTCAATAGATGTGACCCCTACTTTTGTCCTAATTATTTCATTACGCACCCGGTCCTTTCTCGTGTGACCACACATCCATCTCAACATACGCATCTCCGCCACCGACATCTTATGGATGTGGCAGTGTTTCACTGCCCAACACTCCGTACCATATAACAATGCTGGTCTATGAGCAACATCTCCATCTACTTCTCCATCCGTTTGGATAATAGATCCTAAATACCGGAAGCAATCCGAGGCCTGAACAACTCTCCCAAACAAAAAGTAGGAATAGTAAGAATAGCTAATACATATTACAAACAAAAATCAATACCCAGAAAAACATATCACACCTGACAGTTACATAGACTGGATAGTTTAAATTTCAAGATCTAGAACTGGCTAAGGAAGCCAAAGATCAGAGAACCAGCGCAAGTTAATTCCAGTTTGTTGTCTCCAACCCTAGGATCTAGTCCTACACTAAAACTCACATATATAACCTTTTTAATTTTATGGACGTCTATCATCCTGTCATCATTGACATAAACCTCAGCACAGTATATGGGCTGCTAGGAGAATTACATTGGCTATTGGGAACACCAGCTAAGCTTATGGCTATTATAATAGGGTATCATAATCACTTCCTTACATAACCCTATGATTAGAAGACCAAAACCTCAGAGATGAAGGGCAGAAGTCAAAAGAATAGCATTGCGCTTCAATTTGTCGCACCAAATAAAATTTACATAGTAAACAAGAAAAGGAGAACTTATTGGCATAGAATTTCGTTGCATATTCAAACATTAAGAAGCCTCTATCATTTATGACATGTTAAATAGGCTAAGAACAACAAATGAATCGAGGTACTGCTTTTACCTGATTGGAATACCAAAAGCTTCCCTCCAGTACTCTTCATTGCCAAAAAGGCTGCCTGAACAGGGGAGAGAATAAGTTCCCAATAAATGATTAAACCCACATGCATCTAGGAACTACAGTATAATGTGTTTACAAAGCATATACTACTGGAGTTCCCCTGGTTTACATGTATACGTGGAACAACAGTGAAAAAGGATATCTTTCTATTTCCAAAGGAAACAACAGTATAAATAGCCTCAAGCACCATATAGAGCTGCTACTTCAAACTGACTAGTTTGCTCCAGCAATGGATGCTTAACATGAACTGTTTGGTACAGCATTTTACCTCAACCATTAACTAATTTATCATTTCACTGGTCAGGGAATATATGCATCACCCCATACATTACGTAAATATGGACAAAAAAAATTATGGCATGAAAATCTTGTGACCAAACAATATTAGGAAAATGCAATATCCTTTTCAGACTGCTCCAAGAACCATACACCTGGCCGAACCTCTTCTATGAAAACCATGACAATCATTTAAATAACATCTTCTCTTAAAATATACTTTTTCAGATTATTAACATGTACACCACTAGTTCCACACTATGCGGTGTATTTAATCTATTGAAGTTGAATTGAATTCATCCAAATGCAAAGCAATTCCTCGAAAACTTTTCTTGTTTTTCAATGAAATTAAGTTCTTACTATTTTATCAATAACATTTAATAGCAATTTAGCAAACAAAAATAATATACATACAGCAGTCCTACTTAGTTACATCACTAGACAAAATATATTTGTAAAAGTAATAAGCACACAAATATTTTTCTTTATTTCTCACTTGGTATAACATTTACAAAATAACTAGCATTTTTTAATAATTCAATATACTTCAGATCAGTTGAAATATGAGAAGTAATAGTATAATATATGTTAAATAATAGTTTATGAACTACTAATTCCATCTAAGACAATAAATACTAATACATGTTTTTCTTGATAACTTAATATACCATACAATAAATACAATAGCAATTACATATCAAATTTTATTATATAATGTTATTTTTTCAGATAATCAACTACGCTAATTTGAGTTTTGGGAGCGAAGATGCAATACAGAAACTGGTCCTTAAGAGTCTAAGAATAAGTGAACAACAATATTAAACTACAATTCACTTGATTTCAATCCTACCGACATTTAAATCTCTGGACTTATTTATTATGAATGGGTCCATTAACTTTATCTAATTCAAATTTAATAAACAAAATGAAAAAAAAAAATCATGTCATTTAAATTTTATTATAATTTTTATTAAATTGGAATATAATTCTTAAATACTGGAATGCAACTAATTTGGTTGATAGGTGATAATGCATATGTGTGATTTACCTAAAAGTTTAGCTTAACAAAATTGGCAAGTAAATGATTGAAGGAATTTAAAAAATATTATTTGCTATTTATTTAGGTAATTCTGTAAGTTCTGCACATATATTTAAGCTATTACTAAAGAAAGATGTAAACTTGTAAACAGATGTTATAGTTCAAGATAAGCATTGATAAAACTGAAAGAATAGGATATATTTGGAAAGGAGACAGAGAGAAGAGATGAGATCTTTTTTTCTTTTTTTGTTACGCCTTCTTAAAATAACTTGTATACTAAATTTTCAAGTTACTAGAACCATTTTTGAAAATTTAAGAGGTCAAGGGAAGCTAGCATACCATAATTGGTGCAGTAAGAAAATCACCTTGTGACTGCATACAACAAAACATCTACGTGCATGCATGCATGGTTTGTATTGTAGCACATGGGATACAGTTTCATTTGGTTAAGCATATGAGAGGCATGTTTCATTGCTTTCGAAAACAAATTTGTGATTCACCATACTAATACCCCAATATGCTTATTGACACATCTTCCGATTCTGACAACAATTAGATGGTTCATACACTGTAGATAGACTAGTAGTCATTATAGAACATCATACCTTAATTGCAGCCCCAAAAGCAGATTCAGCTGTCTTACTATTGTCAAACATGCTTGGAATGCTTTCCAGTAACAGCTCTAAATGTTGACGGCACTAAAAATTCACATGATCAACATAATAATTAAAAAAAATTCTGAACTCTGCAAATAACATGACCTGTAAGGCTATAACTTGCATAGATATATTGAAATACTGGCTTAATAAAATCAAAAAATGTACTGCAACAGTGAAGAAACATAAGTTAGAAAACTAACTTCAGACACCGGAACAATAACATCAGTTTGCAGAGGTGTATAGACATCTTGCACATCAGGAACAATAAGCATCAATGGCTGCAAGCATGCATCAAAATTCAAATTAGTTGCAATGCTTGTTAATGATAATCCACCAAACATGTATACACACTCAAAGCATCAAAACTTGCTGAGATTATGAAATGATGGACGATGAACAAAGAGAACAAAATGAACAAATCTCCTAGCTTCAATCTCCAGAACTGGAACACTGAATATCGACACAAGTACCAGTACTCCACCCTCCCCCACAGCCTCAAACCAGATCAGATAAGCATTCTCTAAGCAAACCCAACCTCCAAAAGAAATCAGTAACTTGAATTAAACGTGTAGGATTAATGGTTACAAAATTATGAAAATCAACCTGAAACTTGACATTTGTACTAGTGCAAATTACGTATTGTATTTCATATATCAGATGCAGTGTACCCTTGATGGTGCTTCAAATATTGCTCATTTAGGATAAGGGCATACATATCAAAGTATAGACTTGCAAACACAGTAACAAAACAATAAAGCTCTAACTACTTTCTAGCATACACATACATGCAATTAAAAGAAAAATGATAGTTAATGACCAAGTGGCATTCCATTATGTAAAATCGGACTACCTGCTGTAATGCACGTTTCAAATTGTAAAAATGGATGGTAGAATCAAAAGTTGCAATTCCCACCATCGTTCTTGGTCCTTCCTGCAACAAGGAAGTCATTGATAATCAATATGTATAAAAGCTCTTTACTTCCTGTTCACTGTGGATAATGAGTTGCAAACAACATATTTTCAGATTTCTTCAATTAGAGAAACATAAAAAATGCATGAATGATAGGAGGACGAAGATAAGTCAGCTGGAAGAGGATTTTGAGTGTATAGATGGAAGCAAGCAATGTGTGAACATGATAATTGTGCCAGTGAGTCCATTAAGGTTCCATGAAAGGCTGAAGTTCAGCAAATAGACATAAAACTCACAGGAAGATCAGCAATAACTTGATTGATTGAACTGCATGCTGCAGCAGTAGCACCTGTTTTCACGGCATGCATGGACACATCAATAAGGAAGAAGTAGACAGCTGGCATGGGTTCACGCACCTGGACCAAGATAAATACAGCAACTAGTTACATATAAAAACAAAGCATACAAGCAGAAACATGAGAAATATGTAGCATAACTGGGACTTTCTAGATGAATCCCTGTTGAGCAAGACAGAGAAACAAAGACCATATGAAAAATGAAATTTGTCCAAAAATACAGCAAATATTTATGAGGTAACAAACCATATATTCTTTTGTGGCGACAAATTCAACAGTTCCTCTGCATAGCTCAGGCCTTTCATCAGCATCCCTGCGCCTACCATCCGGTCCCAGGTTGCAATGGTAATCTCGTGGAGTCTCATCCGTAAATCCTACAAAGATATGGGTCAAAAGAAATGTAAGGCATTTTCCAGCCAACTTGTTCAAGGAACATAATAAATGAATCTAAAAACTAAAAAAGAAAAAAGCCCAATTAAATATGTTCTAAGAAACAATGCCAACAAAAATATAACCTTCAAGATAAATATTAGTGCGCCCTGAACCATAAAATCTTAATCGCAGACAACACAGTCAAACATTAGAAAAATAATTTTATAAATATAGTATGCAGCAGTAAGCAGAAGAAAGTTCAGATAGCTATGAAACCTACATTACATGTGATGCATAAAAAATTTACAAGTATTTTGAGGTAATCAGGCAAAGGCGATGAATAGTGATGACTATACTATGTTCAATCACAGTAGAATACAGTATCAAATTCCCACAAAAACCACAAGAATAGTTCAATTTAACAATAATGAAAACTACTGTACACTAACCACACAAGTTACAGATGAAGCGCCTTCCTTGATCAATAAACTTCATGAATGGATTGATATAGCCTTTGCAACGAGAACAGCGAACAGGACCGCTTTCTCCAAAATCCACAAGCTATAACCACAAAATAATTTTATATTATATACAACCGGAGAAGGTCTTTATTGAACAAGCAATCTAAACATGCAACAACTTTCTTCAGTAAAGGTCAAAAAAATCTCTGGTTGACAGTAAAGGACGACAAGTGATTCAAACATTTCTTCATTCAGAGAATGAAATAAGAGGGCAAAAGACAAAATTAAAGAACGTCCAACAGATCACCTGGACAGGCTCTTCAGACGGATGAGGAAGAGCCAATGGTTGGACCAGCAAGGACAGCTGCATACCAGATGTATTAACCAGATCAACCGTGCACGGAATCTGAGAGTTAAAAGAGAAACTAATCAATAGCTGCCCCTCTGAACAACGGGGAAAATTTAAAAAATTGCAACCAAAAAGAAACTGTCATCTAGGCATGTTAAGGTCTTTCTTCAACCTGATTGATTGTGCACCTCATGTAGCGTGGACTGCAGTTCCCAGTGTCACTAACGATGTAATCACTTGTAGCAGGCTTTGCAACAACAGACAAATTATAAGAAAAGAACAACATATAACAATTAAAATAATGAACTCTAAAGAAATGCATAAATCTCTGGTTGGATTTGAGGAAGATCAGATACCGGAGGTGGATTAGCTTGATTTCCTTGACGAGTATCATGAAGGACAACAGAAGAACTAGGAATGGGCCGTGGAATTTGGTTAGGATCGATCTTTGATGGTGCTACCATAGGGCCTCCAGCTTGCCCAACAAGAGGAGATATGGCAGTCATTTGATTTGGTAGTGGTGGTGGTGGAGGCATTCCATACATTCCAGGAGGTTGTGCAGCCCCCATAATTGGTGGTGGACCCACCTAAATAATCCTTAAAATTTAGAATCCAGAATCTTCAATACATGAGAGAAGAAATGCATATAACTTGTCATGCAATATTTATCACAAAATTAGTACAAGATTAACAAATTCTTGTAATTGCTGAAGCAACCTCAACTGAAATTGTAAAGGATGCAAAGAGTACCATTATTTCCTAAAGCAAAGAGTACTTACTAACACAACTTCAACTGAAAACTTCAAGCAGATTGAAAACTGTGAAGTGGTGAAATAACCCAAAAAAAAAGCCCATATTCAGATACTTTAAGACTTACTGGCAGATTTTGAGTCTGTTGCCCAAAAGGAAAAGCAACCGGTGGTGACATCCCTTGAGGTGGTGCAGAAAATGGTGGCATCCCTTGAGGTGGTGCTAAAGATAACGGTGCCCCCTGAGGTGATGCTGAAAATGGAGGTCGTTGTTGAGCACTCATCCCCATATTCCCAACCAAAGGGCGTGTGCTTGTTGATGCCTGAGGAGGTGCCCTAGTTGGCCCCATGGTAGGTGGACCCATAGCTGGTGGTTGTGGTGCACCAGAAGGAGGGAAACGTGCCCCACCTTGGAAAGGTGCTGTAGGTGGCCCATTACTGACTAAACCACCAGATAAACTAGAAGGGGGTGCAGGTGATAGATTAGCAGAAGATGCAATAGGACTTGGGCGAGCACCTGTTGGTCGTGCATATTGTCCTTGAGTTTGTGCCATATAGGCAGGACCTGTAACAGCACTGCTGCCTGTAGACGAGGGAAATGATGCAGGAGGTGGTCTGGACCCAAATGGTGAGGGCTGCTGGCTAAAAGGTGGGCCAGTGGGTCTACCTGGAGCCACATTGGGCAATGTAGGTGGTGGAGACCCTGAAGGAGGAACTGAAGGTCTTGGGACTGCACCAGGAGGTGGTGGGCCTGGCCGTGACAATGGTTGTGAAGGGGCCGAGGAAGGAAATGGAGGTGGCTGACCAAATGGTGATGGCCTAGGAGCTGAACTTGGTGCAAATGTGGGCCGATTAAGGTTCAAATTTTGCATAGTATCCGATAATGAATTGGGATTCGGCTGATAATTAGGATTATAGTTAGGTGGAGGTGGTTGTTGCCTAGGTGCCCCTGGAGGCACAGGAGCTGCCATTCTCAATTAATAGAACCAATCCAAAATCTCAACTCGCTTATTATCTGGAACAATTATGCAGAATATCAAATTATTAAAAGGATCCTGAATAAACATCATCAACTCGAAATCTAAAAACGAACAAATAAAACGGAAACGTAAATTGCAAACCATTTAAACTTACAACCAAAATCAGATAACCACAAAATGAATATGCTTATACGAATTTACAATAGAGCTGATCTAATAATCAAAAAACTACAGAACAGAAAAAATAGAAGAGACAGTACCAGAGATCAGAGAAAATGAATCTACGAGTGATTGGATCTGACAGAATTCTGATTAGGGTTTTGGAGAGTGTAAAGAGATTAATCAGATTAGGGTTTTCGGGATCGGAGGAGGATCCGAGGTGAGTCTCTCAGCGAGAAAGAGCTGAAGAAGGCAGGAGAAAGAGAGTCAGATCAATTTGTGCATGAATCCTACAAATCCATAGATTTGGCATCAAATTTTCAGTTTTGGAAGTTTGAAGGAAATATTGTATACGCTGTCAATCGGATGGTGGCAAACGGCACCGTTTTGGAAATTGTGCTGTCTGTTCCATTTATATTATGCCAGCTCAGCATGTTCAATCCACCTCAGCTTGGGTTTTCACTTTCTAGTTACCCTTTCAAATAAAAAATATTAAAGACCATAATAGATTTCTTTGAAATAACATATTCAATCTTAATTTTTTCCGATTAGGAAATTTTTTTTTCTTTCGTGGAGGAAGTATCCTCATAAGATGATCTGAGTTCATTCACGATTAAGTTTTTCATCATCTAAGGTCTTGTTTGATAAAGCACTTAATTGCTTAAATTAAAACGTTAAGCACTTATTTAATTTAAGTGCGTTTGATAACGGTTGTTTTTTCACTACTTAAATTAGTTAATTAAGTTAAAAACCACTTATTTTGATAAGTCAAAATATTTAACTTATCATTTTAAGTTAAACATTATCAACTCATACTTTTTAAAAATTAAATCATTCAATATTTTCAGCACTTATAATAGTTTTATCAAACAGTACCTAAAACTCTGATCTTTTTTACTTAATTTCAATATAAATAAATTCAATTGAATTAAATTCAATTCAGTTCAATAACATTTAGTTCAGTTAATTTAATTTCAGTTCAGTAATTTATAATTATTTATTATAATTATAATTATTTATATATAATTTGTTATAATTTATAATTTAGTATTATTTATATATAATTCATCATTATTTACTATAATTTATTATTATTTAGTATTACTTATATATAATTATTTATTATAATTATAACTATTTATATACAATTTTTATTTTTTTTGAAACAATATACAATTTTTATTATTATTATATAATTTATAATTTAGTATTATTTATATATAATTCATCATTATTTTATTATTATTATATAATTTATTTAATTTATAATTTAGTATTATTTATATAGCCTAACTCAATTCATTATTATTTATTATAATTATAATTATTTGTATATAATTTATCATGATTTTTTTATATATAATTTATAATTTAGTATTATTTATAGGGCTAATTACAAATCTAACCCAATTAAGAGGGACTTTTTACATATCTAATTCACTTTACTTCCATCTTACCAAATTAGACACTTTCAACCATTTTGGACAAAATTACCCTTAGTTCTATTCAATCATTTCTTCTTCAGTTCATCTTCTTCAATTTTCGATACCAATCATTATCGATTTTTGAGATTATTGACGTATTATGTTCAATTTCCCGTAGAAATGGTATGTTTTTAGCTTATACGCTTGCTTTTCTCGTTGGTCTTGCCTCTTTCTTCATCTGTAATGGTATCGTTTTAATTTCCTCTATTTTCCACAATTTTTCTCAATTTTCCTCCATTGATGTCGTATTTGTGACGAAATTTGTCGTATTTCGTCACAAATGCGACGAGTTATCGCATTTTGTCACAAATGCGACAAGAGCTATCGCATTTGCGACGAATGCGACATTGGCGACGAATGCGACAACTCTTGTCGCATTTGTGACAAAATGCAACAACTCTTGTCGCATTTGTGACGAAATTCGACAAATTCCGTCACAAATGCGACATCAATGAAGGAAAATTGAGAAAAATTGTGGAAAATAGAGGAAATTGAAACGATACCATTACGGATGAAGAAAGAGGCAAGACCAACGAGAAAAGCAAACGTATAAGCTAATAATATACCATTTCTACAGGAAATTGAACATAATACGTCAATAATCTCAAAAATCGATAATGATTGGTATCAGAAATTGAAGAAGATGAACCGAAGAAGCCGAAGAAGAAGAAGAAGAAGAAGAAGAAGAAGAAGAAGATCGATGATTGAATAGAACTAAGAGTAATTTTGTCCAAAATGATTGAAAGTGTCTAATTTGGTAAGATGGAAGTAAAGTGGGTTAGATATGTAAAAGGACCCTCTTAACTGGGCTAGATTTGTAATTAGCCCTTATTGATATATAATGAATCATTATTTATTATAATTATAGTTATTTATATATAATTTATAAATAATATATATATTGAATTTATCATTTTTTATTATGATTGTAATTATTTATATATAAAATTTATTATTATATATATAATTTATTATAAGTTCAATAGCATTCAGTTAAGTTAAGTTAAGTTCAGCAGCATTCAGTTCAGTTCAGTTCAATTAATTTAATTTAATTTCAGTTCAATTAATTTAATTTAATTTCAGTTAAAAAGAACAAAGACTAAGTAGATGCATTTAATGAGAATCGAATTTCAAATCTCTTCTTATAAATTCAACATGTGTTGTTAACTAAGCTACAATCCGTAAATATGGGTTAGAATTCATTACTTTATATTCATTATATATTTATTTATTTATCAAATTTTAAACTTTCCACTAAATTTATATTTTTATTTTATATTAATAGTTAAAAGATTTGGGCAAATTTGGGCAAATTTTTTCTTTTTCTGTTAAGTACATCTCTTCTACTATTGAAGATCAAATTCTTGTAAAAAATTATAAAATATTAGAATTATTAAAAGAATTATTTGAATGTATCCGCGTTATATAATTCATAATTTTTTATATTTAATAGTTGGGTTGTTGGTCTAGTTTGATTTTTTCCATTCGGATTCAAGATTTTAGGGATTTGAAGAAAAAAAAGATGGATGGGTTTAGAATTTATAGAAAGATCATGGATTTGAATGTTGTAATAGGCTGTAATGTTATCAACATCATAGACCAGTTTAATTTTAATTGTATTCGGTTTATATTTCAATATAAGGTTAATTACAAAACTAGCCCTATTTAAAAACTCATTTACATATCTAATCTAGTTCTCTAACTTCTTACAAATCTAGGCAGTTTCACTACATTTGGACAAAAATACCATTGTCTTTTCCCATCCCTCACCCCTGTCCAGAAACATATCGAAGAGACCTTCTTCTCCAGCGATATCCGCGATTTCGGAACTCCTTCTCTAGCAACCTTCTTCTCCGGCGATTTAAGGTCGAAGCAACTCCTTCTCCAGCGACCTTCTTCTTCGGCGACTGCAAACGTGATTTTAGGGCGACAACCACCTCCTTCTCCGGAGATTTTCTAGGCGAAGGAACTCCTTCTCCAGCAACCTTCTTCTCCGACGATTTGAGGTCGAAGCAACTCCTTCTCCGGCAACTTTCTTCTTCGGAGATTGCAAACGGCGAAGCATCCGCGATTTTAGGGCGACAAACTCCTTCTCCGGTAAGTTTAGGGCGAATTCCTAGGCGAAGCAAACGAGAGAAAATGGAAGAAAGAGGGCAATTTTAGGGCAAAGCAAATGACAACCTCATTCCGGCAAAGAACCTCTTTTCGGCAATCGCGTTCCACCATGGGTAAGGGTAAAAAGGAAGACCGAAGCAAGCGAAAGGTAAATATTCTTTAACTTTTCATTTCTGTTCATCGTTCGTATGGTAAATTGTTGGATATTTGTATGATTTTGCTGCAAACGTTGAACTTTGTCGTACTTTTGGTAAATTGTTGGTATATTTGTATGATTTTGGTATATTAGGTTATCAGTTACGTTCTGTCATATTTTGCTACAAATTGTTGGTAAATTTGCATGATTTTGGTACATTAGGTTATCAGTTGCGTTTTTTATCGTATTTTGCTGCAAATTGTTGGTAAATTGTTGGTATGTTTGTATGATTTTGGTATATTAGGTTATCAGTTGCATTTTCTGTCGTGTTTTGCTGCAAATTATTGGTAAATTGTTGGTATATTTGAATGATTTTGGTATATTAGGTTATCAGTTGCGTTTTCTGAAAATGTTCTTAGAATCTACGAATTTCTTGTTTCGAAAATGTATGTAGGGATATTTGGTATATTTGTATGATTCGAAAATGTTCGCAGGATCTGTGATTTTCTTGTTTCTGTGTTGTTGAATTATATACAGTAAGAAAGAATGAATAGCAGAAATGAAAGTTCTGAAAGACAAGGTTGGGAGAAAATGTATTTTGATGCAAATTGTTGGCAAATTTTGGTATATTAGGCATTGGTGGTAAATTGTTGGTATATTGTTGTATTGTTGGTAAATGATATTTATATTTGTATGATTTGTATTGCTACAAACTGTTTGTGTCACACAAAAAAAAAAAGAGAAAAGAACGGTACTTTGGGCTGGAAATTTTAGCAGCAAGTCCAATTGCACAAAGTGTTTCGGCTGCATTAGCATGCACTTCTGGGCAATCCTGCAAAATCCAAGTCCAACATTTGTGAGATGTCAAACTCACCATTAAGATCATAACTTACAACATACTTATTAAGCATCAAATCATCCACCAAATGCCCCAAAATTTCATAAATAACCATATTGAACAAGCTAGTCAAACAGGTGCGTTTGTTAGGGATACAACAGTTGAACTAGACCTCATCCTAAGCCCTCCATTATTTATTAGGTTTATCAGTTGCGTTTTCTGAAAATACGACAGGTGCAACATAGTATAGTGTATGTAATTTGTCGCGTTTTTTGAAAATACGACATATGCGACAGACTATATTTTCTACTTACAAGAAAATTGCTCTTTGGCAACGGATCAAGTTGTTGCGAAAAATATTTTTAGCAACGAAAATGCATTTTTTGCAACAACATTTGCTAGTTATTACACATTCCGTTACTAAAGGTTTCCGCAACAACTTTTTCATCGTTGCAAAAAATATACGTTTGGCAACAACACTCTTGTTCCAAAAAGTTAGTTGTTGCCAAATTTAAAATGTGTGTGGAAGAATGAAATTTGTCTTTTACAACAATGAGGTCGTTACTATATATTGTAATGGTAAATTTCATCAATGGTGTACAACATCTGCCTCATTTCATAATTTGGTGTACAACCTTCATTTTGTCTCATTAATATGTACGATCTTATAGGTGACCTCCCACTATGGTGTACAGCAGGTAAAAATGACCGGTCAATGCATAGTCAATGCGCCACATCAGTCGTTGACCAGTCAAAAAGTAAAAAATTTGACCCACCATATGTCCAATTACTAAAATACCCTTATTTGGGTTTTCTTCCTAAAATTCTCTCTCTCTTAAACCTTTCTCTCTCTCAATTCTGATAAAAATGGAGTTTACTCCAATCCAAACACTTATACCCTGACTTTTTTTTCTCAAAACATGCTCAACTCTAATGGCTGTGAAGAAGGCCTGCACATTGCACAACTTTTCTATTACATAGATACTTCACTTTCATTTTACAAAATCTTAACAATTCTGGAGTAGTATGATCCAAGAGCATAGTAAAGGTTTTCCTCCACTTTTCTCTTTGATAGTTATTCTCTCTCTTTTTTCTGCGCCCCAAACCGTAGTACATAAATTTCTAAGAAGACAAAATCGTAGATGCCATGACTAAAGCGTGGCAATGTGCATGTCCTAGTAATTGATAGTTTTATTAACATTGTATCAAATGAGGTGTAAAAGGATTCGTATTTTCCAATTGTATTACAATGTGTGAAGTAAATGGGTAAATGGGTTCAAGCTAAAGTATATTAAATATTGATTTGTTAGAAAACGAAAATGAAGTAATAATATTAATTAAAGAGGAAATGCGGCGGGCTTAAGAAGAAAATCATTTTAATATAGTTGATTAAAGAGGAAAGTGCTGGAGTGCAATGATAAGTGGTTATTGGAGGTGGGAATGGTGAATGAGGCTTTGAGTATGTTTACGGAAATGCAAGAGGACGATATTGAACCTGACAAGGTTTTGGAGAACTGGATATATGTACCTAGATTCGTAGCTTTATAAACAAAAAAGAAACATTAATATCGAATTAGTGAAAGAGGAAAATAAGGGAGATCATTTGCGGTGAATTGAAGTATTGATTTTGTATGGATTAAGTTTTGATCCTAAGCTATTTAGAGAGAGAAAGAAATTTGAAGAGAGAGAGAACTAGATTTAAAAAAAGGGAATAGGATGAAGAGATGGATGAATAAGAGAGAGAAAGGGAAAGAGAGGGTTCCAAGGAAGGGGATGGGGGTATAATGGTAATTGAACATAAGGTGGGTCCTACATTTTGTAAGGAATGAGTAAAAAAAAGTGAAATGGCAGGTTTGACCGGTTTGACCGGTCATTTCTACTTGTTGTACACTATGTTGAGAGGTCACCCATAAGATCGTATATATTAGTGTGACAAAATGAAGGTTGTACACCAAAGTGTGAAATAGAGCAAAGGTTGTACACCATTGATGAAATTTACCCTATATTGTAACCTTTCACAACAAGCTTTAACGTTGCTATATATTTTTACTTTTAGCAACAACATGTAGTTGGTATATATTTTGATGTTCCGCAACAACACTTATCATTGCTATAAATTTTGATGTTTTGCAACAACATTTGTCGTTGTTAATATTATATTAATGGTAACAACTATTATGTTGCTAAAGTAATTTTCTGAAATAAATCGTAAATTTTTTATTTTAATTCCCAAAAAAAATTAAAATTTGATTTTTTATTAATTTATTTGGATTGAAGAGAACTCTTTTATATATATAAATATTGCAAGAATATAATAAAGAATTTACAATATATGAACAAGTAAACTGCACACAAGAATACCACTCAATCAATATGTACTATCAACTGACAAATATATAAATAATGGATAATTGAGGGATAATTTTAAATAATGTCCAGTAGTTGCCATTGTTAGATATAGTTTAAGCATTATGTTCATCTTGAGTGTCCATAATTTAATGAACTCTCGCCGCTCAACATTAGAAATAGAACTTAAATATTCCACTTTGTGGCATGAGAAGCAACCTCGTGCAAAAGCCGATATATTGTTTTTTTATTTCTATTGCTTCTCTTCCACATCAATATCAATGTAATGGTGTTGCGCTCCAACTATGATCAATTTGCCAATTCACCTATGCTATGGAAAAATCAAGTTGGCCAAGCAATAAAGATGAGCTTCAAGAGCTTCAAGGATATGCATGGAAAGTAGACAAGTCTGGAAGAAAATTATTTATTGCTAGTAAAACAAAGAGATGATACACTAACATCAGGCTTCCTATGAATGTTCCTTTAGAATTTTATAGATCTTAGATCAACATAGTCACCTATCTAATCAAATGACAAAAAAATATATTGTTCAAAGACCTATATAAGCAGTGTATCTATCTCATAGCAATTCTTAAATCAATGATAATTTTATCAAAAAATAATAAACGGAGTTAAACTGTCAAATAGCTCTAGTGTCTAAAAAAGTTATAATTACCTGATATATGATATGTAAGTTAACCCATATCCTAATATTTATTTTCACAAGCAACTTAAGTATTGCACTAAATAAGCTAAAGTTCCATAAGCAAGATCATAATATATTAATTATGGCATGATTGCGGGTTACATATGATGTTTTAACTCATAAAATACCAAACTTTGCACTCCAAAAATAGTATAGATGAGTAAAAAAACATGCAAATTTGTTATCTGTAAATTATTAGATTGATTAGAATTAAATCTCTGAGCTATATGAAAAAAAACTAGCATAATATGATTAAGAAAGAAATGATTAACCAGACAAGACATCATAAATTGAGAAAGAAAATGAAAAATTAAAAGTAAGGACTTACATCTGGAAATATAGTGCGGGCCACCTGAAGGATTTGAAGCGGAAGCATGTTGGTATTTAGGAACGAATTTCAAAAAATTTCCCTAAACAAACAATCAGTGTGATCCAATCACTCTGATAAACAGTCAAACATCCGATGTCTGACATCAAATCCTTAACCACGATCATTAAGTTCTTCAATAATCAAATTGATATTTATACTACGTGATTGAAAAATACCTCTTGTAGATTCCAATCGGGTATTAAAGCTTCTCTACTGGTGAAGCCTCTAGTCAGTCCACTAAGTCGATTAGATCAAGCCTTGCAGAAATTGATTAATCTTGCTCAAAATCGAAAACTGATTCCGGATCCGATTTTCTGAACCGTAAAAATCGTCCCTCTCTTATTGTATATATCCGTATACATATATATCCTTTGATATATATGTATACTTTTGTTTCAATCTTGAAAGATTGAAACAAAAGCATGCACTAGGACACATGTCCCAGTGCATGTTATATATATATATATAATAATATTAATTAACAACTTAATTAATTACTATTATATCCTTTATTCTAACAGTCAACACTTGACTATTGTATTTGGAAAAAGCCATCAATTTAAATTGAGCAAGAATAATTATTTATAATTTCCTCATTTCAATTGAATATCAAACAGTGTTAGAATGTTTTGTCAATCCCATTGACATATTCAATTGTGTCAATTAATTAATTAAAACACTTTTAATTAATCAATTTAACTAAAGCTTGATACAAACAACTTATATGTGTGTGACTTTCTAGGTTCATCTTTAACTGGCATTAGAGGCATAATAATAACACTTATTAATTATGTTAGGAATCCAATTCCTTGTACTACAAGTGTATCCTATATAAGCTTAGCTTATATATACTTATAGTCCTCTAAAGGTCATGATCTCCAGCTAACACACTACGCCATGACGTCCCAATTAAGGAATGAAGTTACTTGAAGTAAATTCATAATTAAACTAATTATGAACCATCGATCATAATTTCCATGCACTAAAGTCCTTTCATTAAAAATCCCAATCTTGACTAGAGTCACAAAGTGTCAAGCTCTAACTGTCAAGATACTAAGAAATATTGATTAAGTCTTCGATAAAATAAGACTCTCATCAAAGAACCATTCTTTGATACTTGTCTCATAAAGTGAGTCTTATTGTCCTGGCCAGGAACTCATTCCATCAAAAAACTAATCAATAACTATCTTAGGATTTATCTCTATTTACTTAGAGTAATGAATCCTCTATTAGCAAACTCTTGTTACACTACACAACTAACTATAGCGATTCACTGCCGGATTACCAGAATTAAGATCCCAGTACAAAGCAGGAACAAACTATAATTACCTGCGCAAGAACAACTAAGTTTCCTCAAGTCAAAGGACTATATAATAATTATGTTGACTAGGAGTAAACCTTTGTGCAATTATTATCTAACGTCACAGTTCGAACCATTCACCTCTTTGAATGTCCACATATTTATTCTGATATCAACATATCAAACAGAATGAGATTTTCTGTTTCTGATTAATATCTCATACTAATCAAGAAAATAAACAGAGGTGATAATCTAAGGATAGATGAGTGTCCAATTCATTATCCACCGATTATGATCATTTAAGATTATTATTTTACCAAAGAAATATATCTCATTATTATTAACTCTTAATAATATTATCTCTTTGTAAATAATCTTTGGACTAATATGTATATTTATTAAGTAATTAAACAATACAAATAATTACACATGAATACATATTTTATTAACTGCCGTTTGGAACAAAATTCACACTGTAAAATATACAAAAGGAACGGCCTAGAGCATACAACACTTACACCACCGACATACGAGCTAAGAGTGCTCTTTTCTAAATCTGGTCTCTAGGCATGAATAAAACATTTTCCTTCTCAATTGGAGATAGAATTTCCATATATCAACTTAAAAGTGATCCACTGTTGATTTCATCAGGCACAACATACCAAAAAGGAGTTTCCCTACCAAAAAATAAAATCAATAAAAAAAGCACCAGATTTCAATTTCAATGAAGCATTAGCAGTTTAAGTCTTGAAAAAGTGTATTTGAGCATCAAAATAAACGAATTATAACTCTAGTAAAACTGACTAAATCATTTTATAAGCTACATAATGGTAGATACAGAACATCGGAAGAAGACATGTCACATAATTGGAGATGGAAGCTGGAGGGGACCTAAAGGAAGCAAAGAAGCACAGAAATTCCTTAGGAAATGGTTGCGCATTTTCATCAGGTAATCTTCTCTAACCAGAATCAAGAACTTGTAACCTGAGGAAGTAGTTATTCATATATAATCATTTGCTCTAAGTATCACATCTAAGTATCACAATATAATAGAAGTTCGTATTTGATATTCACTTTCAAAAAAAATATGCAGCCAAACACAGAACAAAATTCTTTGACAGATTGAGAGACTAAAATCAGATAAGTTGATTAAAGAAAAAAAATTCAAAAGCCTAAATACAGGACACGATATATTCCATTCATGGCACAGAAGAAAGAAGAAAAGTGGTTTGGTTTCCTTTTGACAGTGAAAACAATAACAGAGCCAAAGATTCTAACACTGAATCATTTGTTCTAAATATACCGAAAAACAAAATTTATTCATCAAACGGAACACATACTTAAGAGTCAAGCATATCAAGCTTTCAATAAGCACACATACCTTAAGAGTCAAGAAGACCATCACAATATGCGAAGTCAAACTTAATCTGCATCCATAATAAAAAAAACACATGAGGAATTGTTTGTTCATCTAACATCAAACTAAATCATATAATCAAAAAAGTATGTTGTACTGATAGATTAATTGTATAATTCGTACAAAACTAATGCAAAAGGTAGTGTTCCTGCAAAAATGAATTTCTTTGTTTCTCTTTGTGAATTAAACTTCTAACTTTTGGCAACTTATGGAATCTTAAGATGCAATGCTATGGGATTAAGCCTTGGCGTTGTTGAGTTGTACTAAGAATACAGAGGAATAAAATCCACAACTGTTAAGGGATCCCAAATCTAAGGAAGTCAAATATGCATATAATCAGATATGGAAATACAAAACCAACTGCCAGTTTTAACATAAAAAACATACTATATCCCTAATTTACAATTCAATAAATCAGGCGGCCAAATCAGAACGAGAGATTTCAAACCCAAATTGGTTTAAGCCCCAAATTGTACTTCTCATTTTCCCTACTCCAAATCCGAGAATAAAAGCTAAAAACTGTAAACGCGGTACTGATGAAATATAATAAAACAAATCATCGAAAAAATAGCCTAACCATGTGACTCTTAAGCATCAGAATTCAATGAGGCAACTAAGAAATATGTTGATTGAAGCAATTTTTACCAGGTGCCTCTTAACGATGCGACTCTACGCTCAGCATTGATGATCGAAATATCTTGAGAATAGGATCCGGAAAGCAGTGATAAAAATACGAAGCTGAAGAGAAGTAGGGTTAGTCGATATCTAAGTAGAGCTGCCATCTCTTGGTTCCCTCTATTGTGCAATGGCGGGGGAGATTTGATGAACACGGAAGGAGGCGGGAGAAGTAGATGAATGGGCGGTGGGGAGTTGTTATTTTCATTCTTTTTACACTTTTGGCTTTTTAGGGTTTTAATCAAAACCGAATCAACGGCTTGGATTCCACCTAAGAGAAATTAAGAGGTGATAATGAATACCTTCAGCAAAGTCAAATTTTCTCCGCACCACTTTGATAATTATGTGTATGAATATCTTTTTTATATCAATATATAAAATTTTAATAATTAAATTATTAAATATAAAATGATTAATTTTTTACATAATTTATATAATATATATATATATATATATATATATATATAAGTTTTAACTAAATAAATATTATTATTATTTATAGGGTTAAGGTGTAAAAATACGTCTAACGTTTTGGGTCAGGAGCAATTTTACCCGTAACGTCTTAAATTGTGCAATTTTACCCGTAACGTCTTAAATTGTGCAATATATTGTATTATTTTCAATATTTCTTTTATTTTATGCTATAAAAAGTATGTATTTATTCTATTTAATAATTGGTTTAATAATTTTCTTTTGCAACGACGTTTCTGTTGCGGAAATATACAATTTTTACGCAACAACTTACTACTGTTGTTGTAATGAAAGTGTTTACAGCAACGACTACCTATCGTTGCTGTAAATAGTTTCCTTTATAGCAACGATACATAGTCGTTGCTATAAATGTTTTATTTACATCAACGACACACAGTCGTTGTTGGAAATGATATTATTTACATTAACGACATACGGTCGTTGCTGTAAACACTTTCATTTACAGCAACGATACGATGTCGTTGTTGTAAATACTTTCATTAATAGCGACAACATGTATTCGTTGCTGTAAATGCTTTCATTTACGGCAACAATATGCAATTGTTGCTAAAGTGGTTTTCATTTACAGCAACGAAAGTATTGTTGCCAAAGTTTTTATATTTCGAATTTTTTAAGAGCAATGGTAAATTTTTTATAGCAACAATTTTTAGTAACGATACAAAATTTATTGTTGCTAAAGTTTGCTTTTGGCAACAAATTTTTCTGTTGTTGCCAAAACTTGTTACCAAAAAGCAATTTTCTTGTAGTATTAATGCGACAAGTACGACATACTATATACTCTGTCGCTTGTCGTATTTTTTTGAAAATACGACAGGTGCGACAGACTATATTTTCTGCTATCTGTCGTATTTTTTGAAAATACGACAGGTACGACAGATAATATATTCTGTTATTTGTCATATTTTTAAAAAATACGACAGGTGCGACAGAGTACAGTGTATGTTGTTTGCCATATTTTTTGAAAGTGCGACAAGTATGACAAAGTATATTTTCTATTATGTCCTCTGTATTTGTCTGATTGTTTGTCTTATTTGCAGCATCATCAAAGGGTATCACAACAGAACAAAAGGAGAAAGATTGAGATAAAGTTCAAATACCCATTTGCCCTAAATTCATCCGCTCAAGTATCTAACAGGTTTAACACGTCCGTGCGTGCAGTTATAAAAAAAAATTGACTCCTAAACAATTAGACTTATTTAGGGCATGCTGTTTCGGAGCTTATCTCATACGAGACTTTCCCTCTCTGTCCGGGTTGTTTATCCACACGTTGTTAACTAGACAGATTACTCTAGTTGAAACATCTGATAAGGAGATATGTTTCAATGTGAGGGGATTGGAGTTGAGATACACTGCAAAGGAGTTTGGGATAATTATAGGACTGCCCTTTGGAAGCACAAAAGCAATAACGAAAGGGATGAAGGAGATGAAGACTAAGGGAGGATTTAAGAAGAAGTTTTTTGGTAGGCAACCTAATGTAAAACACGAAGACATATATGGGAAGTTCACAGGAACAGATTGGGCCAAGCAAGACGATGGTGATGCAGTTTTGATGGCAATGCTATATTTCATACATGGCAACATTTTTTAATACAAGCACACACGAAAGGTTCGTCCTTACATTATGACCCTTGCTGAGTTCCCAGAGCTGTTCCACAAGTATCCGTGGGGTGTGGTGGCTTTTAATGAGAACTTGAAGACTTTGAAGTCGGCTCTAGATAAGAGAAGTTTTCAGGATATGGTTGAGGGGGAAAAGGAGAAAGGCCAGATTCCATATGAACTGTATGGTTTTACTCATGCAATCCAGGTATGAAATTTTTGTATACTTGTCTGCTTTATGTGTACTTGTTATAGTGTATAGAATATTTATGTATACTTGTTGCTTGATGATAGGTTTGGATTTGTGAGATATGGAAAGCTACCAATATCTTTTATACAAGACTCGAATGTGAATCTACCATTCCCCGTGTGCTTCGGTGGACACAGTTAAAGACCGCGCAATTGTCTGAAATACATACATTGTTTGAGGTAAGCGAACAAGTTGTACAAGTTGCTATATTTGGAAAGCTTTTTCACTTAAAACATAAAGAAATGTAAATAATATTTTGTCAAAGTGCTTATTACAACATTAATCCATCAAGTTTACATTCAAGTATAATCTATGTTATATATTTATATTAATATAGGTTATAATCTATGTTAAAGACTTTTTTTAATCTTATAATCTATGTTATATAATTATATATTAATTTTTTTTTAAAAAAATTGGTTATATTTATTAAATGGTTCGGTTAACCATTAACCGCGGTTTTTGAAACTCTAACCCAAAGCCGAAACCGAAACCGGTACCTATATATTTTTTTAACCATTAAGAAAACCACCGGTTTGGTTAACTGCTTTTTTCGGTTCGGATTACCAGTTTTCGGTTCGGTTACTGGTTTGATCGGTTTTTTTGCCCACCCCTATGTGAAGGGCTACAAGGAGGAAGGCTGGGATGGATCATTATTTTTTGACCGAGTGAATGGGATGCCAACGCAATTCATTCGGACGTGGAGTGAAGTTCAGATGGTACTCATTCCGATAAACTATAAAAACGAGCACTGGTTCCTAGTGGTTCTTATGCTGCAGGAAATGCATTTATACATATATGACAGTCTGGTGTCAAATTGCAGTGAGGAATCATTAGAAATTTTTTTAAGTTTACATCTGGATATCATTAGAAGACTCATGGATAAGAATGGTCATTGGTCGGAGGCACAAGTGAAATGAGACATAACCTGGAGCAGAGTTCCTAGTTATCCACAACAACTAAGTGGTTCAAATGACTGTGGCGTATTCACTTGTGCTTTTGCCCAAGTTATAACTGAAAGGTGTGAAACCCGACATGATCAGTTTGTGTGCAACTTTGACGGATCATATGGTGTCCATTTTAGATTGCGTTTTGCAGCCGAGTTGTATCATCAGAAGTTACTAGTAGATAATCTAGAAGCAAGTTTGCTTTTGTTTGATAGTTAGACATTGTAATTTAGTACATTAATGTTTAAACTAGTATTGGTACATTGATGTTTAAAATACGACAGGTGCGACATGGGTATTAGATTTAGTGCATTGATGTTGGTATATTCATTTATGTTCCGCCTTTTGTGTTAAATAATTAGGAATTATTTCCAGAATATTTATGAAAATACCACAACCAATATGCTTTGTCTATCGCTTGTCGTATTTATCCTCAGTATATTTCGGGACATGATCAACTTGCGGCTCTATTTTGACACCGATAGCTTCACTCTACCAAATAGGTACTTCATAATCATCATCGGGATACGCATCATAATCATCATAACCATCATTGGGGTCATAACCAGCCTAACCATCATCATCATCATTCCAAATTCGATCCTCCATTATATCATCTAATCCACGGGCATCAAATTCGTGTGTAGAAGCATGGTTTGATTGTACAAGCACAACTTTTGTCCGGGTCTCTTCTTCTCGGGGCTTCCTCATCTCCTTACCTTGTATGTCTTTTTGTTCATCATTTCTTCGTGGTATAAAGGTAGCATATAGAGGAATCAAATCAGTCGGATTCATACGACAATAGTCTATAAAAACCATAATATCCTCATCATCTTGAATTGGTGCTACTATTCCAAGAACTTTGTTTGGACCGTATGTCGACTGCATGGAGATATGTAGTTCAAAATCGGTTGCATCAATACTTACTGAAGTGTACACTTTCACTTTTAACATTTGCAAATCGATGTTAGTTGCAAAACGGAACAACTTCGATTGACCGCCAACGTATGTCATATCTTCTCGAACGTTTTCCAATGGTCGTGCCACAATAACATATAGGGAACAGTTCCAAATGACATACTCCTGTATTTGAGAAAAAAACACATATTAACAAACAAAAGCGACAAACTTATACATAGTCTATCGCACCCTAAAAAAATGCGACAAAATCGACAAGCTCATACTAAGAGAGTCTCGCGCACCCTTAAAAAATGCGACAAAAGCGACAAGCTTATACTAAGAGAGTTTGTCGCACCCTAAAAAATACGACAGGTACGACAGGCTCATACTTCTGGATTTTGTCGCACCGTGAAAAATACGACAAATGCGACAACATTAAAACACCAGGCCATTGTCGCACTATTTTGTGGTGCGACAGATACGACAAAGTTGAAAATCCCAGAAAAACGTTCACGACAAATCTGAAAAAACACAGAGTTTCAATGGGTTGAATGGGTCCAAAATGCATAGCCCTAGACTATTTTCGTTTCAATTTGACATATACATCTTATATACATCATATTAAACACATATGATATTGTATTAAGATTAAAATTGAAATCTAGGTCAAACCCAACACCATACTTACATGAATGAACAAAGCTTTAGCTCTTGGATTATTCACTTGATTATTGTTCACTTGATTGTTGTATGAAGTGTTGTAAAAAATGGAAAGAAAAAAAGAAGAGAAGAAGGAAAGTGTGGAGCAAGTGTGATAAATGAGTAATGGTGAATGTGTTTGATGGGGAAGAAGGGGGAATAAGGAACACAAGGGTATTTTTGTCCAAATACAATGAAACTGCCTAAATTTGTAAAAAGTTGGAGAACTAGGCTAAAAATGTAAATGGGTTTTAAAATAGGGCTAGTTTTGTAATTGTCCCTTTCAAACATATATAATGGGTACAAATAAAACTGTGTTACAAAAGAGAAATATAAGTAACGAGCACAAACACAATATCGTTGCAAAATAATCGTTAACTGGTTTAATTTCAAATATATCCAGTTTAATATTTCAATATATGTATCGGGTGAAAACAAAAAGGCGCATTACAAAATATTGGATACTTATTTTTGTATCGCGTTATCATACAAGATACAAATATACCTGTTACTTAGTTTTGAAGCAATTTCAAATTCAATAGATAGGAAATTTGATGATGAATTTGAAAAGAGAAATTTACAAGATATAAAAGAAATGTTTTATCTTATGCCAAACAGAGCTCACGGATGTTAGAGAGATGTTGGACAATATCCAGTAGGTTTTTTAAATTATTTCGAGTTTGTAATTTTATACTTCTTTAATCATATTTTATTTCATCAAAATTGTTTGCTTCAAATCATTTTTACATGGAACAACGAAATGATGACAATAAATTCTCTAAATAACATATTGAATAATTGAATTGTGAAAATAAATTCATATTACAGGATTAGGTTACATGTATTTTATCTGTAAAAATTATCAAAGAGAACATGTATTATGTACAAATAATATAATGGATAGTTAAATTGTGAAAGTAAATTATGTTACATGCATATTATCAGTAAAAATGATCAACAAACACATGTATTCTGTATAAACACATGTCTTTGCGTTAAATATTGCATACTTCAATCATTCACCAAGTAAACAATTTATCAACTCTTATCACCTCAATCAACTATAAGGTGAGGTCAAAAATTCCATAAAAGTTATTTCTCATAATTCTAGAACCTAATGTGAGATCCGAATTGTATGAATTTATATCACTTGGCTTTCATAAGTATGAACCATTAGCTGGATACCATATGACATAAAGAAATAAAATAACATCAAGCATCACATTTAACTGATATGCTTACAAACTGAAAGTGAATTAACCTATCCACACCCGATGTTTTCATTTTGTGCCATTTGCATTCGTGTGTTACACGTTTCTTCACATCTCCCTCCACGATTCACCTCATATTTACTCTTTTTTTTTACTAATACCCTCTCTATAGTGGGGATTCTATTTGAATTTGTCATACCATGGAGTTGAGTCACTACGGGATCACCAATAGGTACTCATTGATTACCACTGTTGTTTGCATGAACATATATTATCGTTGTATCGTTTCAAGCTAACAAATCTGTTTTAATATATTGTAGCCTTCAGTTATCCGATCCATCTTCGTGATAGAATTCATACACAAATCTATGTAATCATGCAATTCACGTTCTAGTTCTTTATACTTTCTATATTCTTCTGTCATGTGCGGATAACCTCCGAGGAAGAATATCTTTGTGTAGCACCAAAATACATCCTTTTTCCACCGAGATCTAATAGAATTGTCATCAATTCTCCTTATGTTTTTATCAGTCATAACTCTGAAATATGCACACAATGATATCTCCAGAACTCAAATTACTTATAACTGCATTTAAATGGTTGCCCAACTTGTCCATACTCAATTGTAAATTCGATTTCTCTATGATATGAATGTGCTACACACATGTCCAAAATTGTAATCTTCTCCACTCCAAGTTGTGATTCAATCATGCTCAATCTAGTGTAAAAACAATTAGCAGTACATCTATTGTATCTCATCTTGCACTTATAGAAACATTACGTTGGTGAACACTTGTTGAAACTGTTTCTCCATTCATATCCAATAATGCATTTTAAAGACTTTGTGTTTACTTTCATAATTAGCTTTAAACTGTTTCTCCATCTTGACACTCATAGTAATCTCGTATTGCTCAACGAATTGCTTGATTATGTTATTCGAATGTATATAACCGTCAAAACACGCATGCATACCTCCCTTCTCTGTGTAGAACCCATTCCAACCTAAAATATATCTCTAAGATACACTAGGGCCAAGCTCTCCCAATTTCTTTAGCCATTGATTGTGCTCAAAACCACACCTATACACAAACTTTTCTCATTCTGTTTCAAAGACTTTTATGGAATAAAGTTATATACTGTCGCCTTAAACTCATTGCACGCTCTATCAAATTCAGCAACATTCTTGAACTTTACAAACAACTTACACATAATGTGCCATATATAGAATCAATGAGTTGTGTTAGGAATTGCATTTTTAATAGTTACTTTTATACTCTCACACTAATTTATAAGTATTACATGAGGTTCTCGTCCCATTATTATGATCCAAGTGGAGAAACTCCACTTGAAAGTATCAATATCTTTATTACACAAGCCAATATAATCGATTTTTTTGTGATGATTGATGCTCACACATGTGGCAAATGGAATTTATATTTGTTCACAAGGTATGTTTTCTCAAAACTCACAACATTATTGAATTATTCAAAAGCTTCTCTTGAACGAGGATGAATCCATAAACCATTCTTCAAATTTCTTTCATCATCATTCTGAATCAGATGGAAAATTCCATATCTTTTTGCTCCACAGTGAAGAACATTCTATTTATTTCCTCAGCATCACCCATATTCAGCCTTAACCTCCTGCTACTTTCAACAAAATTTCAACAATCTCATTGTGAGAAACATGTGTTTTATGGTCCACCATGTTGAACTTCCAACAATTTATAACTCATGTTTATGTTTAACCATGCTATATCAAACGCTTCCAATTGCCTCTTATGTTAAGTACTCAGATTCCTTTAACTAGGCATCATTCTATTCATGTTTTGGAATTAACAAGAGGTTGTACTCACCTACTACTTGAGTAACTATCCTAACAACCATTTTTTCTGATGCTCTTACCCTTGATAGGCAGTAGACTTGTTTAACGACATGTTGGCCCGCCCAAGCCCGCTCTTAATGGGCTGGGTTTGGACATACATATTTAGTAGTTGGCTTGGTCCAGTCCAACCCCTTCTAAGCCCAAACATAAGATGGGTTGGGCCTAGGATTTTTCTGAAAACCCTAGTACAACCCGATATGATCCGAAATTTAAATATTAATATATATATGGTGTGTCTGTGCGTGCGCTAGGGTTCACAACTTTTCATTTCCATCGAATGTATAGCAACCTCCAAAATTAAACCTTATCATTTCATCTCCCTCCCTCCCTTCATATATTTGTCGATTCAGTTTATCCTTTAAAGTTTAAATCTTCCATTGATGCTACTATTCAGCCCTCAGATATGCATCATTGTCGTTGCTCTTTCGGCCCTCATCGATTATTTTTTCATCGTTGTTCATCATTTTGATTCATCATTAGCTGTAAGTTTTCTATCTTTTTTCTTTGTTGCTACTTTTTTGTATTCTAGTCTCCAAGTGCTTATTTGTACAACCTTTTGAGACTTTATTTTGTATTGTTTAACTTATGTTTTAAAATTTGGAATGTCATTTTCGATTCATGGTTTTGTTTATAGTTAATGACTCAATATATTTAATGAGTTTAACTCCTTGTAAATGTTCAAATAGTCTCGGTCCTTAACTAACGATGGCAATATGGTAATTTTTATGTTATTTGAATATTTATGGGTCCCAAATTTTAACTAAAATTGGTCAACCTTTGCATTGACCGTCAATGACCGGTAAAACGTATTAAATTGTCCAGTCATCATTAGTTGAGGTATATTTTTATAAAAAAATGTAATTCATGTACCAAAGTGTGAATTAGGGTATAACTCAGGTACTATTGGTGTAATTTACTCTGATATGCATTTGTTGTCATTTTAGTAGAAACAAATAGTGAAAGAGATAATATTAAACAAATGATTTTGAATTCTCATGGACGTGTTTGCTTAACAACTGATAATTGGAGATATGAATACACTAGGGAAGAGTACATTTGCATCACAACACAATTTATTGATGGTGAGTAGAAATTGCAGAAAAGGATATTGAGGTTTGGAGCATTGACACCTCCATATCATGGCATGTGTATTGTTGATGACTGTTTTCTTGTTTGTCCCAATGGAATATTGAGGAGAAAATTTTAACAATCACCACAAATAATGCTAGCTATAACGATTCTATTGATTGGCAATATAAAACGTCGTCTTTGGCAAAAAAGCATTTTGTTCATAATGGAATGTTTTTTTCAAATTCGTTATTGTGCTCATATTTTCAATCTAATTGTGCAATCTAGTTTGGATGTAATTAAGGATCCTCTTGAAAAAAATACGTGAGATGATAAAACGTGTGTATAGGTCAAAGAGATCAAATATTTTTTTGAAATTGCTCAAAAACCTTTCAAATGAAAACCACTAAGAACTTCAGGCTTGATATGCATATGAGATGGAATTGTACTTATGATGCTTGACAATATGATTTATTATAAGGATGTTTTGATTTATTTGGGTGGTATAGAACATGTTATGGGCTGTTATAGACTTACATGTGCTGACTAGAAAAATTTGAGTGTGGTTCATAAGTTTTTGAAGGTTTTTTTTATGATGTAACTTGCATGTTTTCGGCTGTTAAAACTCCAACTTCAAATCTGTATTTTAAAGGTGTGTGGATGATTAAAAAAGCATTGTTAGAACTTGCTAATGGTGAAGTTAATGTTTTAAGCACCATTGTTATTTCTATGCAAGCCAAGTTTGATAATTATTGGAGTGAGTATAATTAATTTTTTAGTTGTAATACATTGTTAGATCCTCGTTATAAGGTTCAGTTTTTGCATTGTTGTTATGACAAGATTTATGAAAGGGATAAAAGTGTTATTTATGTTTAGAAAATTATTGCTAGATTGCATATGTTATTTGAGGAATACAAGAATTTAGGCATTTCTAGTGTCAAAGCAGCATTTTATAGTGCTTCTGTTGGGAATATATACTAAAAGAAGAAGAAACTGCCAGGACGAATGAGAGACAGATTTCATCATTTGCAAAAAGAAAAAGAGAGAAAAAGAAAGATTTTCAAGTGAAAAGCGTTTGAAATTAAGTGAAAGTGAGTGAAAGTGAGGATACTCTACACTATTTTACAAAAAACGAGTCATTTTGAGAGGTTCAAACACCCAAAAACACATTATTTAAAGGATTTTAGTTTGAAGAAACACGTTTATCACAATTGTTCTTCACTAATTGTCAATTCTGAAGTTATTACACTTCAAGAATTGACCTTTTGGGCCAAACCTACTTTAATTTGGAGGTTTTCGGTCTAAGTGCGTGGGATACCACATTCTGATCACTGCAATTGCTTGCTGCACGGGTCCGGGTTGCTGCTTAAAGTCTGAATCACGCGTTCGTCGGCCTACCTAACACAAATAAACTGGAAAAGCATTTCAGAGGTAACATCTAAAGGGTTTTAAAAGACCGTTCCCTACTGTTTGCTATTTGTTTATTTCAATTTTGTATTTCTCCCCTTGTTTTCTGGTTCTAACACCGAAACAGAGGTTCTGCCCAAAAGGTCTTTCTCGATCGAGGATACCTTCCTCGACTAGGGATCACCCCAGATCAGTGTCAGGGAACTTTTCGGGCAGAAATCTGTTTTCTTATCTGGGTAGTTTGGGTTTTCTGTTTTTCGGTAAATTTTATATATTCTATCCGCTTTGCAAATGAAGATAAAAGCAATCTCGGGATAAGGGTATTTTAGGCATTTCTATTAAAATCTATTTAGACATCTAAATTAGGCTTTGGAAAAATACATGCTACGTGTTAGATCTTAGGAATAAATGAGTCCTACTTGATCGAGTCCGACGTCGTAGTTAAATTTGAAAGCCGGGTCCCAAAGTACCCGCAGCTAATGTTTATTGTCTTGCAGGTTTAATAGATTTAATTCATATATGATGTATTAGGGCTAGATCTGATGTATTAGGGCTATTTGTACCATTCATTAAAATGATGTAATAATATATATTTCGGTATTTATTTATCGCTTTTGGACGATCAAACGATATATAACTGAATCTGGAATAGAAATATTTGATATTTTAATAAAAGACAAGTCTATGTGTTTATTAATCAGACCCTTGAACCGTTTAAGTCCTGAACCTAACTCTGAAGAGATAGCATATTGTGAACCCATGTGCTATCTAATATTTTAATATGTTCCCGAGCATTAAATTCAGGTGGCAACTCTGATATAAATACTTTGATCTAAAACCTGATAAGAGGTTAAAGTATAAAACATAAAAAGAATGCATATATTGGAATGGACACGCTAAGCATCGTCCTTAAAAACGGTAAGCGACGATATATGTAAAAACGGAATCCCATTTGCCGGAAATCCATCCTCCCTCGCGGGAGTAAAGGGTAATCGGGTTTCGCGGCCGCTCACATCTATTGAGAATAAAATGAGGGAAAACCGTCTAAGGCAGTTTGGCCATGTAAGACGAAGAACGTTTGATGTGCCGGTTAGGAGGACTGAATAGTGGCAAATGGATACAATGGTGAAGGGTAGGGGAGGGCCTAAGCAAACTTTGAAGATGGTGATTGAGAGTGATATGAGTTTATTGGAGATCGAGAAAAATATGGTAGTAGATAGGACATAGTGGAGGGAGAGAATTTGTCGCTGACACGACTTGATTTCACGGTTTCGTATGATGGTTCATATTAGCCGACCCTAAATCATTTCGAGACTAAGACTTTGTTGTTGTTATTGTATTATTGGCATTCATGTTTCGATGTTTTTTTGGACTAATATTTTCCTATAGAATTTTGTAGAGGTTTTTCATGGATGCAGTCGAAAGACGTTCGTTTTCCGAAAAGTTAATCATAATATAAACATACATATTTTCTGAGAATGATTACAATTTTCGAGAATAGAAGTATTTCATAGCAAACTAAAATAAAAAAAAAACTTGCAATTTTTACAATATGTAACGAGCATAAAAGAAGAATGATGCAAAATACTATTTTTTGTATCGCGTACTTTGCAACACCGTTACTAAAACAAGTTATTGTAACAAGTTTAATAACTTATATGTTTGTAACAGCCTCACCGTTACTTAAATCCCATTTTTTGTCGCATTATTCCCTTTTTTAGTTCCTTGTTAAGGAGATAAGGCTTCAAAGAGATAATAAAATTTTCAAGCATTATTCCCTTTTTTTAGTTCCTTGTTAAGGAGATAAGACTTCAAAGAGATAATAAAATTTCAAGCATTATTCCCTTTTTTTAGTTCCTTGTTAAGGAGATAAGGCTTCAAAGAGATAATAAAATTTCAAGGTTAATTCATTTTTGGCCAATTATTAGAGTTTCAAGAATAGAAAGCATTGATTGAAAAAAGGTTTTCAATGGTTATAAATTTCTACGGGAGAGAAAGCTATGCAAAACATTAAAGAGAACTGATAGAGTTTCCCGTCACAAAAAAACTCATTTTGAAGTCTCATCAAGTTAAAAGTATTATTGTACTTCTATCTAACCGAAGGACTTGCATCAAAATTAATTACCACAACTCAAATAGCAATTATCTTTTATTATAAATTGAGGTCTTTTCACTCAACTGCCAAGTCCCTTAAATAACTTTTTTTTGCAAATAAGACCTCTCAACCACATATATTCAAAAATAAAAAATAAAAGTTCCAAGTTTAGATATTTAATTAATAAATGTTTAATTATGTATTAATTATTAAGCATTTTCCTAAAAAAAAATTAGAGAAAATTACATGAAAAGACAAGTTTCAAATTTATTTTATAGTTAACTAAGTGAAGTTTCTTTAACAAATATGTTAGAAATTCATCTTTTTTATTTTAATTGGTGTATGGAACCCTTTCCTCCGATCACCGTGACCCAGCCCCAACCGCCGCCTGCGCCCCCGGATATCAGTGGTGGTCGCCCTAACAGCTTTTTACATCCAGATCGCTCTTATTGCGACACAACACGAGAAGATCCTATGGTTGAAGATGTGAGAATCCCTATAGATCTAAGAGAAACAGGAATGGGGAAAATCGAGTTTGTGGATGGAAATCCCCTATACCCAAGTATCACAATTGCTCCCACTCTAGTGGAGGAATGGTCCCAGTCGTGGTCAGATGCCCTCATCATCAAAATCCTTAGCCGAAATGTCGGATTCATTGCTCTTCGCAACCATGTCAAAGATCTCTGGAAACCAGAAGGTAAATTTGAGTTAATGGACTTAGGTCATGGATTTCATCTTGTTAAATTTGCTGAAGCCAAAGATAGAGAACATGTGATTAGGATGGGCCATGGATGGTTCAAGGGCACTATTTAACAGTGCGCACTTGGTCTCCCAATTTTATCCCCTCTGATGCCACAGTGGATACAACCCTGGTGTGGGCTAGGTTCCCAGAGCTCCCATTACAGTACTATGAAGAGGATTGCTTGATGCTAATTGGCAATTCTTTTGGGAAAGCAATAAGAGCAGATAAAAATACTGTCCAACGTTCTCGTGGGAAGTTCGCTAGAGTTTGTGTTGAGATAGACTTAACCAAACCGTTGGTTGCCCAGTTTCTCTTAAATGGTAAGGAGTATCACATTGAGTACGAAGGGCTTTACATTGCTTGTCATAATTGTGGGCACTATGGGCACAATTCTGAAGGATGCACCAAACCGAGTATTCTGGCAAGGGATACTACTCAAACAGATATACCTAATCAAGGTCAATAGATAAATAGTTTGATTGGAACTGATAAACAGGATAGCAGTGTTGACTCTTTGAAGGAAGCTATTTCTGCAGGGAGCAGTGCTACGGATGGTAGCTCTGAAAGATCATATGGTCGGAAGTATGGAGGATGGATGGTCGTCCCATGACAGACATATACTCCTAGAACTAAAAAAGGCCATGTTCAAGCAGAGAAGCAAGGTGGATTGAGTGTTGATAATAATGGGACTCATGGTCAATTTGTGTATAAAGACCGAGCTACTAGGGAACAAAAGGGGAAGAATGTGGCTTCGACTTCCAAAAACAATTCTACGGGGCATGTCTTCACGACTTCAAAGAAAGATGGAGCAAATGTTACCAAGTCTGGTGGAACTGCTGCTTCGAAGCAACGGGTAACAGGACCTCTTGGCTTTCGAGATCTTAGCTCACATAATATCTTTGGGAACTTGATAGACAATGCCACAGATGCTTCTATGGATGTTGATCAGGCCTACAAAGATAAGGAAAATTCAATGGGCGAGGCTGACTCCCTAAGTCGAAGTAAAAGAAGCCGTGCCGGGGTACGTATACTTGAACCCTTAGGTACTCATGATGCGAATATGGAGAATATAGAGAATGGGCAGGTTACTGTCGTGGGGATGTAGTAAGCATTTTTTATGATTTTGTTTGCTTGTCACGTTTGTTTTAATTTTTCAATGATAATTTCTTGGAATTGCTTTGGAGCCGGTGGAAATGAGTTTCACCGGGCTCTTCGACACTTGCTTTCAGCTTACAAACCTGATGTTTTGGCTCTTCTAGAGCCTCGTCTCCCTTCCTCTCGTTCTGAGGATTTGAGAAGAAAGCTTAATTTTGATAATGTTGATGTAGTTGATACAAATGGCTTTAGTGGTGGAATATGGCTTTTCTGGAATGCTAACAGGTTTCAGGTTACAGTTATCTCGAAGACCAGACAATCCCTCCATACAAAAATAACTTGTGTTGATGGAATGCTATAGGGGACATCATTTTACTGCACTTTTGTCTATGTCCGCCCCCAACTTGCCTTCAAGCGCATTTTCATGGCGGATATGCTTACTCTTAAAGATAATGTGTTAGGGCCGTGGTTGGTAGTCGATGACTTCAATTGTATCAGGTCTAGGGAGGAAAAACAAGGAGGCTCTAGGAGTGTTCTTGATCTTGATTGGTGCATCCTTTTTGCTCAATGGATCAATGAGATGAACTTTGTTGATATGGGGTTCTCTGGACCATGCTTTACCTGGTACAGGGGTATCACTCCTCGTACTCGTGTTGCCTGCAGGCTTGATAGAGCTCTCTGTGATGAGCAATTCAGGAGGCTTTTCCCCAAGGCGGTTGTGTGCCACCTTCCTCATAACCGCTCAGATCACACTCCCATTTTGGTGAATTTTCTTCTTCAAGCTTCGAGCCTAGTTAGAAAGCCTTTTCGCTTTGAGGCGGCTTGGTTCCAACATGAGTCCTTTCGGTCCTTTTTTCAGTCAGTTTGGAACCCAACTGAGACTATTTCTTCAGGCTTACAGAATCTTGCTCACCATCTGAAGGGTTGGAACCGAGATACTTTTGGTAACATTTTTTATAAAAAAAAGTGCTTATTGAGCAGATTGGAGGGGGTTTAGACTAGGCTCAGTTCTCGGGTTACTTCGGGGCTGCTACGCATTGAAAATAAAATCCTTGCTAATTTGAATTCAGTCCTTCTCCAAGAGGAGATTCACTGGTTCCAGAAGTCGAGGATCCAATGGCTTTGTTTTGGAGACAAGAACACTTCTTTTTTCCACACCTCCACTCTAATCAGAAGGCGTCGGAATAAAGTGGAGGGTCTCAGGAATGATAACAGAAACTGGGATCGTGAGGAGGTAAAGGACTTAGTTTACAACTATTTCGTTAACCTGTACACTGAGGACCAGGGTTCGAGACCTTCTCTTGTCACTTCATGTTCCTTTCCCCCTCTTCCAAGTACAGCATTGACTGCTCTCTCTCCACTGTTTTTACTTATGATGAAGTTCGTGCTGCTCTGTTTGATATGAGTCCCTTTAAAGCACCTGGTCCAGATGGCTTTCACGCAGGTTTCTTCCAAAAAATGTGGGCTGAAGTTGGTGCACAAGTTTGTGATTCGGTGATGCATACGCTGAGTTCAGAGAACTTGACTAATGGTTGGAATGATACTCTGATTACTGTCATCCCGAAAATTGCTAGCCTTGAGATGATTTCGCAGTTCAGACTCATCAGCCTCTGTAACGTATTATACAAAGTCGTGACAAAGTGTATTGTGAACCGTTTGAAACCACATCTTCGGGCAGTTGTTAGCCCTACCCAAATCAGCTTTGTCCCTATGAGACAAATTTATGACAATATCATTCTTTTGCAGGAAACGGTTCACTCTTTTGGCAAAAAAACTGGTCGGATGGGACACATGGTTATCAAATTGGACCTTGAAAAAGCTTATAACAGAATTTCTTGGGCCTTCCTCGAAGAAACCCTTGGGGAGCTGGGCCTAGATGCTAAAATGATTAATCTTATCATGAGTTGTGTTTCAGGTGCTCACATGCGTGTCTTGTGGAATGGGGAAGTTCTTCATGATTTTCAACCAACCAGGGGTCTTAGACAGGGAGACCCTCTGTCTCCCTATCTTTTTGTTCTGTGCTTAGAACGTCTCACCCATTTAATCATGGATGCAGTGCATAATGGCTCTTGGAAACCTGTTCGAGTTTCTCGGAGTGGTCCCTTTTTATCTCACATGTTCTTTGCTGATGACATCATCCTCATGTCTGAAGCTACTGTGGACCAGGCCCTGATTATCCGGGATGTGCTTCATCGTTTTTGTGAGAGCTCTGGCCAGAAGGTTAGCTTGCCTAAATCTCGTGTTTTTTTCTTGGCTAATGTCTCTGATGCTACTAGTCGGGGGATTTGTGATCTCTTGGGTTTCTCTAGGACCCGTGACCTAGGAATGTACCTTGGAGTTCCTATTATCCATCGGAGAGTAACAAAAGAGACATACAATTATATCGTGGATAAAGTGCTCGCAAAACTTGCTGGTTGGAAATCTAAAAGTTTAAACTTTGCTGGTAGGCTCACGTTGGTCAAATCAATAACCACTGCTGTCCCTAACTATGTTAGTTAGCAAACTACTGTGCTCCCGAAGGGCATTTGCTCTAAACTCGATGCTTGCAGCAGGGGTTTCCTTTGGGGTTCTTCTAGTGGTTCTTGGAAGATCCATTTGGTTAAGTGGGACACTGTCACCAAGCCAAAACTTGAAGGGGGCTTGGGCATTCGGACTGCCAGAAGCTTTAACTTAGCTATGATTGCAAAATTGGGGTGGCAACTGATTGTGAATCAGGATTCTTTGTGGATACAAGTCCTCAAGTCTAAATATGCTCGGCGTCGCGAAGGTATGGAGATCTTTAAAGCCTCTCTTGCGCACTCTTATACTTGGAGAGGTATAGTTGCTGGGAGTTGTGTTCTTCAAAGAAGGATAGGCAAACTGATTTTTAATGGGTTGAGTACTCGGTTTTGGACCGATGTTTGGTGTGGGACAGCCCCTCTTTCTAATCTCACCACGCATCCTATTCCTTCTGATGTTCTTGCTCTCTCGGTTGGTAGCTATTGGAATGAGGGGTCCAACTCTTGGAACTGGGATATGCTGAATGGTATTATTGATGACTCCACTATGCTTCGAATCTCTCCTTTTGCTGTGTACCCCCAAAGTCAGATTCGTGACAGTTGGTTTTGGTGCTGCAATTCGACAGGTGAGTATACGCATCAAATCTGGACATGAAGTTATTAGTTTGCCCTCTACTGGTTCTAACAATTGCATCTGGAAGCTCCTTTGGAACCTGATTGCGCCTGAAAAAATTAAATGTTTTGTTTGGAGGATTGTGCACAATAGAGTGCTTTGTAATGTTAATAGAAAGCGTCGACACCTCACAGAGGATGACACATGTCCCCGCTGCAACGCCCCCGAGTCTGTAAGCCATCTCCTCCGCGACTGCCACATCAGTCGTGCTATCTGGGATAGTCTTGTCCCTTTATGCCATCACCAAACTTTTTTTGCAGGAAATCTTAATGAATGGTTGTTGCTCAACCTAAATGTGCATAATGATTTCCACAATGTCCCTTGGAATCTTTTCTTTGTTAACTGCTTCTGGTGGATTTGGCGATGGAGAAATGATTTTGTTTTTGCAGGAAGAGCTCATCCTCCCAATTATACAGACTTCTTAATCCGTACTTGTTCTGAGTTTGTTGCAGCCCTTAGCCTTATGAATGCGCACAACCGACATCTTCCTCGTACTATTTGGATTGCTTGGCAGCCTCCTAACCCGGGTTAGGTAAAATTAAACACAGATGGAGCTTGCAAGGGGAACCCGGGTACGGCTTCTGCTGGAGGCCTCATTAGAGATGATAACGGTAATTGGTGTGGTGGTTTTGGTGCCAATATTGGTTACAGCACATCGTTCATTGCTGGGCTGTGGGGATTATATTTTGGGATGTGGTTGGCTTGGGATAAAGGCTTTCGAAGGGTAATTGTAAAGCTGGATTCCCAAGTTGTCTTGGGTTTCATGACGGGTAACACGGGAATGCATCATCCTTTTTCCTGGCTTATCCACCAATGCACTGTGCTGAAAGATAGAGATTGGAGCGTGCAGTTTATCCATACTTACAGAGAGGGAAATAAAGCTGCCGACTGGTTGGCGAACTACGCAGGTTCTTATCCTTTGGGTCACCATGAGTTTGGTGTGCCTCCTGCAGGCCTCCAGGAGATTATTTCGGCTGACTATCGGGGATCTTTGTCCAGTAGAATTGTTCGTGTTTAGTTTTCTGTTTCTTTTCCTTTCTGTTGTTTGTTGGGCGTTTCAGCCTTCTTCTCCTCACAAAAAAAAAATAGCAATTATCTTTTATTATAAATTGAGGTCTTTTCACTCAACTGCCAAGTCCCTTAAATATTTTTTTTTTGCAAACAAGACCTCTCAACCACATATATTCAAAAATAAAAAATAAAAATTCTAAATTTAGATATTTAATTAATAAATGTTTAATTATGTATTAATTATTAAGCCTTTTCCTTAAAAAAAATTAGAGAAAATTACATGAAAATACAAGTTTCAAATTTATTTTATAGTTAACTAAGTGAAGTTTCTTTAACAAATATGTCAGAAATTCATCTTTTTTATTTTAATTTTATCAAATTGGCAGTTACTAAGGGGGCGTTTGGTTCACAAGAGGTAAGGGAAAAGAAATCAAGAAAGGGAAACTAAAGGAAAGGAAAAGAATGAGCATTCATACCCCTATGTGTTTGGATATGTTTAGGAAAGAGAATGCAATTCCACCATATTCCCTTTGTGGATGTTTGGTTCAAATAGGGAATCAAAACTATTTTTTTAATTTCATATATAATAAAAAAAATTCAACTCTTTTACTATAGTTTCCATAAAACGTGAACTAACTTCATATATAATCCCAAACAATACAAAACGTCATTCACTTGCTACCCTTATTGATAATAATATAAAGTTCATAAAAGTTAAAATTAATCAAAGAAAATACATAAATATTATATTTAAAAAGAAAATAATTATTTTAAAATAATTAAAAATAAATATTAAAACTGAATAATATGATAAAAGAAAAAAATTTGGTCAAAATTATTTTTCAGGGTAAAAAGGTAAAAATAAATAATTATAAGGATCAAAAGTGAAATTAATCTAGTGATAAAAAATATAAATAAAAAATAGAAGGATTAAACAAAAATAAAAAAAAAGTAAAATTTAGTCAAAAAATATTTTTTGAGTAAAAAAATTAAAAATATATAAAAAAAATAAAATTAATCCAAGGATAAAGAAATGTAAAAATAAAAAAATATAGAGACCAAAATAAAATAGGGAGTAAAGTAGAATTTTATAAGGAGTGTATGTTAGAAAGAGAGGGGAAAGGGAATAGAAAACCTTAGGGGAAAGTGGGGAATGGGTTAGAGGAATTAGGAGTAAACACAAAACTAAAAAAGCGCAAAGGAAATCATTTAATTAGCAAAACAAACACCAACAAAGGGAATGAAACCTCCCCTTTCCCTTACCCTTTCCTGAAACCCCCAAACCAAACGCCCCTTAACTTTTATATAACTAACCCAAAAATTAACCCTTTTCAAAATCACGGTAAGGAAAAAAGGTTAGTAAATCAGATAATATATCATATCTTAAAGTTGAAGATTTTATTACCTATTTGATATTTTCTAGGGTAAATAATTTATTAGCCCCCATATTTTTACATAACACACTATTTAGTCACTTTATTTTGAAAAACATATTATAAGGTCTCTATATTTTGTAAATATTAACCCTTTGGTCCTTTTATCTATTTCTTTTAGGGTTTTAACCGAACATATCTTAGTTTTTAGGACAGTCATGGTTCAATACAAAATGTATGTTATCCTGTTATCTTTTGTCTGTCTATTTATGCAAAATATAACGGTTCTAAAAAACATAGATAGAAGGACCAAAGAATTAATAATGATAAATGATAGGGATCTCGTAATGTGTTTTTCAAAATAAGGGACCAAACAGTGTGTTAGGTAAAAAGTAATAAATTATTTACCCTATTTTCTATAATCCCAAAATCACAGACAAAAAATGCACCCATCATATCAAGCAGTTCACAGCTTGTGCAATCAATTGGAGACTTCACTCGCAACATACACAGATCATGCCAGCACTTGGATATCATGTCTGAATACGAGTGCTCAGGGGCGGATCTAGGGGGGGTAAGGGAGGGTCTCCCGACCCTCCGACTCTCCGGAACACCCTTGACGAATAATGGTTCAGTTCCGAGCAGGAACCAAAATAGTTAAAATTAGTACTTATAATGTAGAGTGTGATTATATAACATAAAACCAAGTTTGTATAGTTGGTTGGAGTAATAGTTAAAGGAAGCTTTACATCCATTTGGTCCTATGTTCGAATCTCCCCCTCCTCACTTTTTATCTCATTTTATTTTTTTCTCTTAAACCTCATTATCCTTTAAAAGTATCAATATTAAGTATCATTTTTAATCATTATTAACCTCATTCTCCTCTATTATTTCTAATTGTATTTTTTTTGTTACAAAATTCATGACCGAGAAGACAATTTGATGAATAATTTCTCCAATTGACCAAACTTGTCAACGTTAAGAATAAAATTGCTTTTGACTGCCAACGTTAAAGGTAAAATTGTACCATTTTAGACGTTATGGGTAAAATTGTTTTTAGGTGTAAACATTAGAGTATTTTTACACCTTATCTTTACTTTATATTGAATCTCAGTTGTTTTGTACCTTAATGTTTCTAATTATGATCAAATTTACCCTTATATTATCAAAAATTTGAAACTTTTGATTTAACTACTATGAATCAAAGACTTAAATCGTTATTAAGAAAAAAAAACTTCATGCAATGGAGCCCCTCCGGATTTTGAGCTCTGGCTCCGCCACTGCGAGTGCTGCAAATAACCATGTTGCACAATAACAGAAACATGTTGCACAATAACAGAAACAGATATTGGGAAACCTTATTTCTAAAAGGTAGCATGGAAACGAAAACTAAAATAGAAACGGACATAAAACGCGGAAACAATGCTGAAGAGGAGTTTCCGTGCAACATAGGCAAATAACTATCCCAACATCAGATAATAAAAAATGAACAGGATAGAAAACCCTGCACAAACTCAGTCCATTCGTCGTGCAGTGCATTACAGAAAACAGTACATACTTCTTTTAAAACCACAGGAACAACAATCAACAAGCATTAATAAATAGTAATATAGTTAAGTTAAACTCTTTTTCTGCAAGTTCTTTTCAGGAATAACATTTCTCACCAATGTAACAATATAATCACACATTGAATCAGATGTAGCAATTGGCAATTTCTAACACGATTTACAAAGATAATCCAACTGACATGACACAATTATTATTTTTCTAGCATTCATGTCACATATAGGACATAACACGGTTTTGAAACAAAACTCGAAATTGCCACCACCTAGTCAAGGAATGAGAACTGAGAACAGAAAAATCTCATCCACTGCTCAAGTTTCATATTACCTTTCAGGTAAAATGTTATGATCAATTCATCTACTTAATAAGTAAATTCGCCACCAAACATTCACCTTACTACTACCTTGAATGAAAAAGAAACGATCACCAATATCAAGAAAGCAATCCGAAAGAACTAAGTTATACAATGCCATTGAAAACACACAAGTGCTTGATGCATCAAAGCCATATCTACAAGTAGAGTAAGCAATGCGAAATAACTAAGTTACAGAATGAGATTGAAATCACACAAGTGCTTGATGCATCAAAGCCGTATCTACAAGTAGAGTAGGCAATTCGAAAGAACTAAGTTACAGAATGAGATTGAAATCACACAAGTGCTCCGATCGAAATAAGAACTTTAACTTTATTCTAAGAGTGATTTCAATCTCCGCATCAAAGCCATATCTACAAGTAGAGAAAACTATCCACCGCTAAATAAATTAGTAAAATCATTATTCAAACAACTGTTATATCAAACAGGAAGACCAAAGATAACAACTAAGTACCCCCTTTGGCCTAACTACAAAAGGAACAAAGAAAAAGGAAAAAAGATAAAAGAATTGCAGTTACCCCTAATGAACATCATCGACCAAGGAAGCTTTTTTCTTTTTCTTTTCTCTGTGAGTAGAAACTCTGTCTTTGTCATCATCTATGCACCCATGGATCGCAACTCCTCCAATTGTGCTCTAATCTGGTCTTGAACAAGCTCCAACCGCCTGGAATATACCTCCAGTTCCAATATCTGCTGCTTCCTCCATTTCTCATCTACCATCATTTCACCCCCTCCAAAGTTTAAAGGCATAGCATTCATGGCTAAGCCCCCAATTCCTCTGCTATTACAAGACCCAGAAGCCATTGCATTATTCAACAGCTCCTTCAACAATGGCGACAAGCAGCTCCTAATTGTCTCCTCAATCAAACCCGGGACATTGGGACTGTTATTATGAACAGCGTTAGTATTATTGTTAATCTCAGTAGTCGGCACAGGAGGCTGAGACTGAGGTTGAGGCAGAGGCTGAGGCTCATTTGGCAAGCGCTTATCCTCCAATTTAACACCGGAAGCAGCTGCAGTAGCTGATCGTGGACGCGCCCGTTTCCGGGACCTGGGTGTGGACTTCGGATCCTCAATTTTAACTTCAGCTTCAACGAAATTAGGTTGGTTAGGGTTAGGGTTTCCATCTTCATCATCCAAATTACCATCTTCCCCGCAGAGTTTACCAGTAGAGCTCCAGATCTTACGCGAAATTTCAAAAGTGGCCTGATCATGAACAGTTTTGAAAGAGAATTCCTTACCGGAGCTGATTTTGGCAAGGACATTTCTATACTTCTTCTTCAAACGGCGTAATTTCTCAACCAACTGATTCTTATTGAAATCAAGCTGGAGCTTAGATTTGATTTGATCATAAAACAAAGCAGTATCATGATGATTACTTCCACGCTGCGTAGTATAATCATGAAACCCTTGAAGAAGCTCGATTTCATCTTCATCGGTCCATAACCGTTGAAAAAGCCGTCTAGATTCATCAATTTGTTGCGGAGGAGGAGGTGGCGGTGGTAGAGGTTTTTTCTCTTCCGGTTGATGAATAACGAGCGTGGTTTCAAAGCGTTGACGCTTGGGGTCAGGGGTAGAGTCCATAGAAGCAGAAACAGGAGGATTAAGATTAACACCGTTAGGAACGGCGATGGTGACGACGGAGGCAGAAGGGACAGCAATTGGAACAGTAACCGGAGAAGAGGTAGATGGAGAAACGGAGTTGAGGTCTTCTTCGTCTTCCTCGTCGGCTAAAACGTCGTCGTTTTCGACCATGACATCGTCGTTGTCGAGATCGTCATCGTCGTCTTGGGACTGGGAGGATTCGTCGTCGTCGTCAAGGTCGTGGTCGAAAACGGTGTCGTGTTGCTCAGAGGCCATAACAGAGAAATGAAAAAAAAAAAGAAGGAAAGATGGTGTAGCCGAGGGCTAGAGAGAGAAAAAAAGAAGAGATGGTTAAAACTGAAGTGGGTGGGCTTGCAGAGGTGTGGGTTAGGGAGGGGTTCACGAGGTTTCGTTGGTTTGTTGCGTGTTAGACTTGGTGATAGGCTGGTTTGGTTCGGTTTGGTTGGATGCCGGAGCATTTCGTGGGACGAACCCCCTACTCTCTTTCTATGACGCGTGTCTGTTACTTTCAATGGCGTGCTTTTCTTTCTTCTTTTTCTTCATCTATAATCACAAATAAATTGGACTTCTGAGTTGTCATTAACTGCCTTTGTTTACATACCTACTGTGTTCATCAAAATTAAGGCTGTTTAGTCTGTTTAGATGCTCAACATCAAAAATCAGTCTCTATTTTTTTTAATAGTTCATTTTGACCGTTTTTATTCTTAGATGATTTTTAGCCGTTTAACGCCGTCTAAACAATAATGAACAAAATGATTTTTTATTATAATTCATTTTTTAATTTTGCCGCATGATTATTCGTGAATTGTGTTAATTAATTTTTAATATTTTAGTTTAATTGCATTTTCTACTTGTTTTCATAACATGGTTTAAGAGTTTAAGGACATTGTTTTAGTAAATATTTGTGAATTATATTACTTGTTAACATTATATTTATTTGTTTGAATTGTTTCAATGATATTCTTCTTGAAATTTTGATATTTACATATACCGATTAATTCTCAAGGGTCTTATCCGCCCGACTAGTCACTAGCGTTTTTACAATCTTGATTTTCACTTCTTTTTTCCTCTATTTTGTAAACGTCTTTGTTTACGTTTGTTAATTAATTGGAGTAGTTTTATGCATTTTGTAAGCGGTTTATAATTGTGTTAATAATGTAGTAAATATTATAGATATATTTTTGTGATTAACTTATATATTCATACTTAATTTTTGACATGTAACAAATTATTTTTTAAAACTGTGTTTGCAATAAAAGTGAACATTTTAAAACATATCTAAGAGACTATTTTGTTTGATTTTTAAGAGTATCTCCAAGAGACTCTTAGCTCACTCTTTAAAAATAATATTAATAATGAACTCTTAGCGATTTAAGAGTAACTAATATATTGCATCTCAAATAATACTCATTATATTCACTCCTTGTTTATTATTTTATCATTAAAGTTAGACTAAATAATTTATTAGTCCCCTAGTTTTTACCTGACACACTGTTTAGTCCTTCTATTTTGAAAAACACATTATAAGGTCTCATAGCTTTTAATAATATTAACCATTTGGTCCGTTTGTCTAGTTTTTTTAGACTTGTAACCGTTATATTTTAACATAAATAGACATATATAAAATAACGGAGTAACATGGTCAACTTGTATTGTACTGTGGTTGTTCTAAAAGCTAAGATATGTTCGGTTAAAAATATATATAAAAAAAAGATAAAAGGACCATAAGGTTAATATTGGTAAAAGATAAAGACCTTAAAATGTGTTTTCTAAAATAGGGGGATTAAACAGTGTGTTAGGTAAATACTAGGGGACTAATAACTTATTTACCCTTAAAGTTATTAATTATTGTTATATTTACCAATAGTGAGATGAGAGAGAGTGCTCAATAATAAACTATTAATAAAAATGAAATAATTAACTTAAAGAAAACCACTAAGAGGTTGTTAGAGCTGATTTTTTACTCTCCCTTTTCTAATTTTAATCTAAGAGTCAGCCTAAAAAGTTGTTGGAGATGCTATGATAAACTAAATTTTGAGGAGTGCATGTCAAAAACTCCAAAAAGCCTCATAGTTTCTTCTCAAATTACTTTTATTTTTTTATTTTTTTCAAATTTAACTCTAACGTTTTCAAATAAGATCAATTTTAGCCATGTGTTGCCGAAAAATTGAAAAGACTATTTTGACTGTTATTTAACTGTCACGTCGGACTTTTCAAACATCAATTGTGACTTATCACATATAGGGATGGCAACAGGTACTGTATCCACGGGTACCCGATACTACTCGTACCCTATATAAAAGAGTATAGAGCGAGTATGTGATCAAAAACATTACCCGTGACGGGTATAAATACCCCTAGGGTAGCCGGTATATTTTATTAAATAAATTTCTATACCCGTTACGGGTAATGGTTTTGATTAAGATCCAAATATTCGGAAGCGCCTAAATGATGAAGATTGGAATGAAGCTGCTTTTTGGATAATTCGGATTACGTTTGTATTGGTTTTATATGAGGTTTTACTCATTACCATTTTATGTATGTATTTCAACTAATGGAATGTATAAGCATTTTTATAAAATAATAATAATAATAATAATAATAGTAATAATAATAATTAGAGTTATTATTTTTTATATAAAAAAATTCACGATCCTTAAATTATAGTGTTACTAACATTATGGTTCCAAAATTTATTTCAATACAAAAAAAGTTTTGAAACTATATAGTATATTAATATTGAGGCTTAAATTAAAAAAATTCGTTAAAATTTCACGAAAATAATGACTTGGAAATATTGTATTAAACCATAAATTATGGTGCATAGATAAAAAAAAAAAAAAAAGCAATTAGGTAATCAAATTTATCCATGTTATTATTTTATTAATTTTTTAAATAGATTTTTAATAATTTGAACATGTAAAATTTTAGGAATTTTATGCCATGAAATAAAGTATAGAGTTAGTAATATTAGTAATAATTCCATAATACAAGGGCTATAGAGCTATTTTAGCTGTGAATTGATTGGTAACAACTGTAAAGCAGTGGTTATTTTCAAATTTCTAAGAATGGGTACATTATTGTTTCGTGTAGTAATTGTGTAGAATAGGTTACTATTTGTGTACAATTACTATATATGTACCTCTTCTATACCAACCCAAACTATTTAACATAATAATGATACAATAGTGTTTTAGTGGAAAATGAATCTAGTTAGTTAGAGCATCTTCAACAGTCTCTTAAGTTGGTTCTTAAGTTAAAATTTGAAGAGAGAAAATGAAAATTCATCTCCAACAGCCTCTTAGTGGCTCCTCAAATCACTAAGAACCTCTCCATCCTCTCTATTAATAGAGAGCCTCTCTCCACCTCTTAGAGCATCTCCAACAGCCTCTTAAATTGGTTCTTAAATTAAAATTTGAGGAGGGAGAATAAAAAATCAGCTCCAACAGCCTCTTAGTGGCTCCTCAAATCACTAAGAGCCTCCACATCCTCTCTATTAATAGAGAGCCTCTCTCCACCTCTTAGTGCCTCCTAACTTCATTTTTAATAATAATTTATTATTGATGAGTCTCTCTCCTCACACTATTGGTAATGTAATAATAAATAATAATTTTAATAATAAAATAATAAATAAGGAGTGAATATAATGAGCATTGTTGAAGATGATATATCTTAGCCACTCTTAAATCACTAAGAGTCAATTTTTTATATTATTTTTAGAGAGTTCACTAAGAGTCTGTTGGAGATGCTCTTAGTACCTCCTAACTTCATATTTTATTAATAATTTATTAATGATATGTCTCTCTCCTCACATTATTGGTAATGTAATAATAAAAAATAATCTTAATAATAAAATAATAAATAAGGAGTGAATATAAGGAGCATTGTTGGAGATGGTATATCTTAGCCACTCTTAAATCACTAAGAGTCAATTATTTATATTATTTTTAGAGAGCTCACTAAGAGTCTCTTGGAGATGCTCTTGTGGTTAAATTTGGACCAATTAAATCTAACTGGGTGTTTGTTATGAGGAATAAATGAAATGGAATAGGGATAAAAAAAATCCAAAGTTTATTTATCAAATGTTTGTTTTAGAGATACTGTGATAGGATAAAGAAGTGAGATAAACTCCTACAATTTTAATGAAATGGAAAAGTCTGTTTTATCTCTCAAATCAATATTCTGTAACTTAAGTAGGATTGATATAGTAAAATGTAATATTTTATCACTATTTCTATCCCACAAAACAAACATGGGATAATAATTCGCAACTATCATTTTTTTTATCTTATCTCAAACTTTTATCCTTATATTCGTCCCGATATATATCCTTATCCCTATCTCTATCCCCATCAAATACCAAACGCCTTGTAAGTTTTATAATTTTATCCTAAAATTTTAATAATCTTAAATTTAAGAGTTACCGATTAAATTTATCTGGTCATTCAAAATCTGTATAAACATTACTAAATAATGATAATAGTAACACAAAATTATAGATTTTGTTTAAATGAAATTATATGGTTCTTAAAAAAGAATAATAAATGGCCTTTATGATTATTAAGAAAATTACTTCTCTAAAGATTATCTTTGTAGTGTCTTAAGGAAGTTATTATTTTGTTTAGAGTCTCTAACAAATAAGAGAAAAGCTAATAACTAGTCAATAGTAGAAGATTAGTTCCACAACCATCAACATGGAAATATCTTGGATATCTATACGAGGAATATTATACTCGCGAAGATCCAAATATAATTATCTTGTATAGTTCATCATTAAGCCTGTTATCCTACGAACCAACTTCACCTTTCAAACTTTTTTCACAAGCTCCTAACGTTTTAGGATGAACCAATAAAACCTATATTGGCTTGGGGTACTCGTAGTGACAGCTAAATTACAACCTATGAGTCTAGCTCGAAAACAAACTTCATGTAACCTATGTCCCAAGCGAGCTCCATCCCCAAAACAAACCCTAAAGTTCCGCCTAGATCGTTGTGCAAATTTTTAAGTTAGTAGCGAAATTGACAATCCAATCACCATTAGCGTCACGTAAGAGACTCGAATAGAAGTAAAGCTCAGGTTCTCCTTACTAGCCCCATCACAATTTATCTTGACCCAACCCTCAACTATCGGTCGCCAACTAAGAAAGGTCTTCCTATTTTATTTTTTTTGTTTAGACCGATACCCCACCTTTTCTTTTCCTTCCAAGCCTATTCTTCTCCTATCTTTACATCAGACACTACCTTCAGAAGTTCTTCCAGATTCCGTCTTCTGTAAGTTGAACTTTGCATTTTTAACACATGCAAGTCGATGTTCGAAAGGCCGAGGATGAGAAACCTTAGAAGTTGTCATATATTAATATAAATTAGGCCTTTAACGATTAGGTTAACCTTTTAGTTTAATTGGTTTTGTGACATGGTATCAGAGCTTTTTGACTAAGTGATCAAGGGTTTGATTCCTGACAATCTCATTTCTTCATTTTATTTCAATACATGGTAAGATGGACCTATGTTGTTTACGATTAAATCCCAGTTGAAATTCGCGTGTAGGGTCTGTTAGATATATTGAATCGAGCTTTTAACTATTAGCTTAAGCTTTTAGTTCCATTGCTATCATGACAAAAGCCAAGTAAAGTCCAAATCTTCAATGCTAATAAAACTGCAGTTGCTCGGAGGAGATTCCTCATTTTGCAAAAAAAAAAAAAAAAACTTTATTACACCTCCAACTCCACAACCATCAGACCATAGTATAAAAAATAATAGACCCAAATGGCGAGTGACGGTTCATATTAGACATTATTTTATCATGCACAAGAAGCCACAGGAAATAATGTAGCCTCTCAGGAACTTGGATCTTCCAAATGAGAGCTCAAATCGGCGATGAATTACTCAGCCAGTTCGAACGATGTAGGAGAGAAAAGGTCGACGCAACAGTGAAGAAACTCGAGTTTTCAAGTGGCACCAAAAACCACATATCAGCATTATCAGCGGCAATAAAAAGCACCACAAAAGCAAGCTTTAACACCCACTAATGCAGAACGGGAGATGTGGTCCTACGAAACATGATAGCTTCCTAGTCACACATCGCCAAAGGCAAACTAGGACAAAACTGGGAAGACCCGTATATCATCGACAAAACTGTCCTCAATGGAGTAATACCGATTATCAACAATGGATTGAATCCCATTGGGGAACACATGGAATGTAAAAGAACCTAATAAAATATTATCAATAAAGAAGCGTTTTTCATAAATTATTTTCTACATATACAAAGCGCAAGCATTCCTATAAAAAGATACAGGCCTCAAGACGTCGTGGCCAAACCTATCAAACTCGGGACACCCAAAATAGTTGTATCTAAAAATAAAATAATTGGAGGGGAAACTTTAAGCCTCCTCCCTAAAAATCATGCATGCCCAAAGGCGCCATCTCCAAGTGGATGCATCTCCACGAGCGATCGCCATAAAACACAAAGCTTGCACGTCGAATGATGTCGGCAAAGAAATAATTCCATCAAACAAGTCCAAATGATAGCAAATACATTAAACATCGAACGAAGGATACAACCATAATAAAAATAGCAAAATCGAAAGGCACAACACGAGGCTCCACTAAACATCATTAGGTTTGGAATCTCATCATGATCGAGCATTAGCTGGTACATATCCCTCTAGTCACGGTACTCGTTTGTATTATGGCTAATCTGTAGATGATAAAGACAGGCACGCCCCATATAAGTCACATGGTGGGAAGGATCCAGAGAAATCATACATATCAAGCCCTTGAAAAGATAATCGTGAAAGATGAGGCTTCAAGGCTGCAGAGCATTATGGTACAAAGGGCCATTCCCCTCCACATCGAACAGAAAAGGGTCTCGACCCCTTCTCCTCACACGAATAAATTAATCTGTCAAAATACCATGAATATGGGCATCTTTAGCATTCAGAAGATGCTCCATCCCTAGAGGATGAGGCTCCTTAGCCAGCATTCCTCTTTCGCTTATACGAGTGGAATGTAGATTACAAGCAGAGACAGTTGCCCCACTCCCACGAAGAATCATTGGCATGCATCATCGAGACTGCATATGATAGGGTCCTAACATGATCACTCACAGTCTTAAATTATTCATGAATAGAAGCCCTAGAGCCACGATAGCTCACCACCACATCTCTAGCTACAAAAATATGGCACTCCTCATCGACAGTCTAAAGTAACACATATACCTCAAACAGAGGCTTCTATTCTGTAACCGAAGGGACATCTTTAGAAGGATCCTCGTTGGAATCCACAACCACTGGACACCTCGACCTCCCACCACTTGTGTTCCAAACAGACATTCGTCCATCTAAGCCAGTAAGGCATAATGAAGGATAAAAGAACACAAAATCAAAACAAATAAAGCAAAGAAGAGCAAACGTGAAATGCTGCTAACTCAATGCTGAACCCTCCCCCTTTTATAGCCATATGAAAAGCAAACAGTCAAGAAATAGGACTAAGAGCTTGTGACTTCGCTAAATCCCTCAATCACATCAAGCTAACTAACCATATTGGTGTGTTAAATACGGACGCTAGCAAGTGTACTAGGTCGTGTGCAATATTCGGTAAGACCAAATGTCGTATTCCACAGGAATTGAGATGGAAGTTATGTGAAATATTACCTTAAACAGCTGTTCGAATATGCGAAATATATTTGAGGTTGGTTTTGTGATATTTCTATACTAATAAAACAGTAAGTAAATGCATAAAATAAAAATAACAAGATTAGCACAAATTCAGAACAGTTAACTGCTCGAACAGCCGTTTCATTAATAGAAGCATACGTAAAGTTCCTGGTTTGGGTCTCTCCCTCATTTATCACTAAGGTCCGGTGTCCCATTTCCAAAGATTCTAAGTAAGTAAAACTAACCAAGTGTCCTTGCGTTAATCTCACAAACAAGCATTAAGTAACAGGAAGCATTCATAATAAAACCCCAATATGTGGTAGTTTTCGTATCCGTCCATACGACATATGCCGATTAGTTATTTCCGTTACGTCGGAGCACCGTCGTGTCATCTTCGGTAACTATAATATAGATTGGATCCTAATATATTCTTTAAGCATACTAATAACAACCATTCAGAGATAAACATGCTTCATTAATAAAAACAACATACTCACAATCACCATTAGAGGTTGGCCAAGCTTGCTAAGATGGTTGTTCCCTCATTTTCATGAGGGAACAGCCTCGACACCATAAAAGATGCTCCCAAAATGGAGGCTAGAAATATATTGATAAGATGGTATGGTGGCCCTTTACAAAGGAGAAATCTGAAACTATTTATACTAAATAAAGTTCATCTAGGTTAAAAGGGTAAAACTGTCAAACGGCTGTTTAAATCAGAAAAAGCAATTATTCCTAGCCATGAGATTACATACATGTGTTAGGATGGTGACAGGTGGTGGATTACAGCTGTATAGCACTTCTCATCTCTCTTATCCTTTGTAGATCCGTGTGTCAACCCGTTTACCCACTTTTTGACCCGAATCGGAACCGCGAACAACTGTTCGATACTTTTGCACAACTGTTCGATCCTTTCGCACAGCTGTTCTATCAGAATAGATACTTACAGACGATGGATCTGCGCATAAGTCCATTTACCCACTTTCTGACCCGAATTTGGATGGAAACAGGCTGTTCGATCTCCCTGCTCAACTGTTTGCTTGACTTTGGCTATTTTGTCAGAATATCTGTTTGCAGCTTAGATTTGGCTACAAACTTGGTCTTTTATGCTCTTCTTCATGAATATTTTAGCCAATAAATCTTGTCCAATATGCTCGTATCACATATCAAAACCATAAGGGTAAATAACTGAAGGTTTTTAAGGTAAAAAGTATCATTAGGTCCTTGATCTTTCATTTATTATTCATTAAGCCTTTAATCTTTTATTATACGTTAAGTCCCTGATATTTTATTTTGGTCACATTAAGCCCTTGCTGACCAAAAAAACCAATTTTGAAAATAAAACTCGATTAATAAAGTGTTATTCATTACACATGCATTCAAAAATTGTATTTTTTCACTGTTTCAAAGCAAATTTAGATGTGTATTGTGGCTATAGAAAAACTGTAAAAGCCTTAATTCAAAATGTAAAAAATGTTTTTTACAATTTCAAATACAGATGAAATTAATAAAGTCTTTTTAAACAAAATTAGATATTCACAACTTACTAATTTGGTAAATAAGGGCTTAATATGACCAAAATAAATGATAAGAGGCTTACCATTTTCAAATAAAAGATTAAGGACTTGATGAACTAAAAAATAAAAGATCAGGGTCTAATATTGTTTTGTGCCGATGATCATTTTGTATCGCATTTTGGCTGTCCTAAATGCTAAGATATGTTTGGTTAAAAATCTAAAAAATAGACAAAAGGTCCAAAGAGTTAACAGTGACAAAAGATGAAAACTATTTCCAAAATAAATGGACTAAACAGTGTATTACGTAAAAAAAAATGGAAACTAATAAATTATTTATCCTAAAATTTATGAATGAAGAGACCAAATAATTAATTTTATCAAAACTCAAAGACTCTATAGTGTGTTATTGAAAACATAAAAATTAGCTAATGTATTATGTAAAACTCATAAACTAATAAATTATTTATCCTATTTAATAATATTTATCTTCTTATTTGTTAAAATTGATGAAATCTCAACCAGTGTGATTAATATTTCATTCAACCGGTATGATTAAATATTTCATTCGGGAAGTAAATGATAGATAAAGGGACAAAAACAAGCATTATAGTGTTTTAGGCCGGAAAAAAAAGATTGATCTTTTACGAGGCGTTTGATATTCTATTGGGATAGGGATAGAGATAAAGGTTGGGATAGGGATAAGGATAAATGATTGGGATAAGGATAAAAATATGATAGTCGAGAATTATTATTCAATGTTGGGTATGTAAGATAGAGATGGGGATAAAATAATACATTTTACTATTTTAAATCAGGGTATAGAGCGCTTGGTGATGGATATGGTGATGTGAATCAGGATGATGGGTGGAGTAGAATTTGGAAGATGCATGTTCCCCCAAAAGTTAGAATGTTTATGTGGAAGTTGGCCTCGGGCTGTGTGGCCACTAGACATAGATTGGCAGGGAGGGGGTTGTCAATCCCAACGCAGTGCCCCTTCTGTCACTCTGATACTGAGCATGACCATCATCTCTTTGTGGATTGTGTATACGCCCAAGAATGTTGGAACCTATCCGGGATCAATACGGATGTATTCCAACCTGATTATCTAACGGGTTCTATTTTGCAGGTACTCTTGTCCAATGATCAAGAAACCATAACCAAGATGGCAATGACGCTTTGGGTCATTTGGAATCAAAGGAATCAGATAGTCTGGGAGAGCAAAATCCAACTACCAGAAACGGCTATCTCTCTTGCGGATAACTACCTTGCTGACTGGCGCCAGTCCCAGATGAAGAACCTCCCTGCTGCTGCCCGTCACAGGTCCGCGCCCTCAGTGGCCCAATCAGATGTCAGCATCGCACATAATCGCCCAAGTCTAGATCCTCAGGCGGGCCAACCAGTCACCGCCCGCCTTGCTGCGCAACGAAGGCTGCCCACTTCCATCATCATCGACGCCAACGCCAATGCTAACACTGTTGCCCATCAGCTTGAGCATACGGCGCGGACGATAATGCCACAGGTACGACATATTAGCTGGTCTCGTCCCCCTTTAGGCTTCGTCAAATGCAATTGTGACGCGGCTACCTTTAAAGCTGAATCTCGAAGTGGGGTGGGAGCTTTACTTAGGTGCTGTTTGATAAAACTTAAAATTAAGTGCTGAATTTTAAGTACTGAATATTATAATAGCTGAAAATATTAAATCCTGGAACTGTTTGGTTTATACTGAAAATTAAGTACTGAATATAATTAATCTGTTTGATAACTACAATACGAAAAATTATAAAACTATAAAAAGGACAATATTACCCTTTTGCATTATTTAATTAATTTAAAGCTAAAATATAATAAATTGGATCCATATATTATAAATTTAATAACTAGGTGTTCGCTACGGTTACTTTGTTTTTTACAAAGTACCGTTACTTGGTGTGGTTTTCACCACCTTAATAACTATTATAAATTATAAATTATAAAATAAAACTAAAATAATGGTAACAAAAATTCAGGCATAAGAAATTTGATCTCGTGGGTCGCTCATACACAGTTGATACGATTGTCTACATATTGCTCCTTCAATGTTTTGTGAAATATTATTGGGTTAAGGTGCAAAAATACCCCTAACGTTTTGGACCAGGAGCAATTTTACCCTTAACGTCTAAAATGGTGCAATTTTACCCCTAACGTTGGAAGCCAAGCGCAATTTTACCCCTAACGTTGATAAATTGGGTCAATTTCAGACGCTATTATAAAATACAGATATTTTTATTCATTATTCTGCACCAATTGTATAACAATTCGTTCTAAAAAAAAAGAATTTCATATTTTTTTATAATTTAATAATAGAATTTTAGATTAATATTTATAAATTTGGTGGATTTTTTTGTCTAATCCGTACAAAAAGACAGTATATTTATTTTTTTCACATCCCAACGAATGTTTGTGATTTGTTACTGATAAAATGACACACGTATGAAGTGTAGATAACAAGATTCATGACCGGAAAGACAGTTTGATAAATTATTTCTCAAATTGACCCAATTTATTAACGTTATGGGTAAAATTGTTCTTGGCTTCCAACGTTAGTGGTAAAATTGCACCATTTTAGACGTTAGGGGTAAAATTGCTCCTGATCCAAAACGTTAAGAGTATTTTTGCACCTTAACCCAATATTATTTGTGGATCTTTCAAAAAAATCAAGTCTTTTTCATTAAATCTATTTATAGGAGAATGAATTATTATAACCACTCGAAATACCAGGTTTTTTCATCTCTCTACGATCATTAGGAGACAGAGGAATAGGATTGATGCTATCAAGGACGCTAGTGGCGAGTGGATTTTTGAGGAGGAAGACATTCGTCGCTCAGCCCTTGATTTCTACAAGGACCTGTTTAGAGAGGAAGCTGTGGACTTGGAGAGTGCCCACTCTGGTATTTCCTTTCCTCGTTTGGGGGAGGAGGCTATTAAAGATGCTTTCCATCCTATTGACCTTAAAGAGATTGATCTGGCCTTCTCTAGCATAGGGTCCACTAAGGCTCCTGGGATTGATGGTATCCCCGCTAGTTTCTATCATAAACACTGGGATACTGTTAAGGAGGGCATATACAGTTTTGTGTTAGGTGTTTTTGGTGGCTCTAACGATATCAGGTCGGTTAATAAAACCCTCATTGTCTTGATTCCTAAGGTTGTTAAGCCTTCCTCCTTCCTCCAGATGAGACCCATCAGTCTTTGTAATGTTTTGTATAAAGCTATTACTAAGATTGTGGCTAATAGAATCCGGAAGATCCTTCCGGATATAATTAGCCAGAACCAAGGGAGCTTTGTTCCTGGTAGACAATTGATGGATAACGTTGTTATTGCCCAGGAGGTTGTCCATTCTATGAAGATTAAGAAAGGTAAGAAAGGGATTGTGGCCCTCAAACTGGATCTGGAGAAAGCCTATGATAGATTGAACTGGAGCTTTCTTCTGGATAGTTTAGCCAAAGCTGGCATCCCGGAGAACTGGAGGATTTTGATTGAGAAGTGTATCTCCTCTCCTGTTTTCTAGGTCATGATCAATGGGGACATGTCGGATGAGTTTTCTCCGAAGGGAGGAATTCGTCAAGGAGATCCTATGAGTCCCTTCCTCTTTGTTATTGCCATGGAAAGACTGTCTCACCTGATCCAAGAGGCGGTGTGCAAAGGGACTCTCCACCCTGTTTCTATCAACAGACATTGCCCCCCTATTACCCATTTACTCTTTGCTGATGACGTCATGCTTTTCGTTGAGGGTAATGAGGAGCAAATTAAAACAGTTATGGATATCCTTGATTGTTTTTGCGAGGCTTCTGGCCAGAAGGTTAACATCCAAAAGTCCCGTGTGCTTTGTTCCAAAAATATGGATAATAGCTTGTGCAGAAGACTGAGTGAGCTCTCTGGCATACCTCTGACGAACTCTTTGGGGAAGTATCTTGGGGTTCCTCTTCACAGTGACAGGGTTTCCAAAGCCTCTTTCAAAGATATTTTGGACAAAACTAATGGTTTGTGTGCTAGCTGGAAAGCTAATTCTCTTTCCCTTGCAGGTCGCCTTACCTTGATCCAGTCAGTTAACTGCGCTGCTCCGAACCACATCATGCAGGCCTGTAAGCTTCCTGAGCCTGTCCTTAGTGACCTGGATAAGATAAATCGGCGTTTCCTGTGGGGTGAGTCTGGAGATGGGAGAAAGGTTCACCTGGTCCCGTGGAAGGAAGCTTGCCAGCCTAAAAACAGGGGGGGTCTTGGTATTAGGCAGGCAAAGGACAATAATAAAGTCCTGTTAATGAAATTTCTTTGGAGAATGTGGCAATGCCCCTCCTCCCTTTGGGTCCGTCTCTTGTGCGGGAAGTATCGGAAAGATAGAATCTTTGGTGGCCCGAAGGAGAGGGTTGTTAGCTGTTCCTTCCTCTGGAAAGGGCTCAGTGCCGTGTTTGCTGAATTCTGTACGGGGATTGGCCTGGAGGTGGGTAATGGTAGATCTATTAGCTTCTGGTATGACACATGGATTGGTGATAAACCGCTGATTGATGTGTGTAATGCCCCTCCGTCGGCTGATCTCCTTTCCTGGAAAATTGCTGATGTGGTGAACTCGGAGGGAGACTGGATCTGGTCAAAGTTCGACTCTTTCTTTAGTCTGGAGACCCTTCTTAACATTAGAGGAGTGAAGATTAGCAATCAAGAGGAGGATAAGGATAGACATTGTTGGGCCTTGACGAATAATGGTACTTATTCTTGTAAATCGGCCTATGAAGCTTTTACCCCTAATAGGGCTGATCCTCCCTTGGAGATTTGGAAGTCCATATGGTCCCTCAAGATCCCTTACCGTATCAGGAGCTTCCTTTGGCTGGGTATCAAAGACAGGCTCCTTACGAATGCGGATAGGCACAGAAGGCACTTGACTGAGTCTAGTGCATGTAGTAGATGCAGAGGCAATGTGGAAACCTTGTGCCATGCCTTGAGGGATTGCCCAAATAGTAAGAAGATCTGGGAAGGGATCCTCCCTCATCACATCCTCCCTTCCTTCATGGCCTTTTCTGAAGGGGACTGGTTCTCTCAAGGAGCCAAGGGGAACTTGCTGGCCAACATGGAGCACGGTGCCATCCTCTTTGCTATTACTTGTCACCAAATCTAGAAGTGGAGGAATGAAGAATTATTTGCGGGTAAGGCTGACCTTATTCCTGATTTACTGTTTTTCTTCTCGAAGAAGCTCTTTGTTATTACTAAAAGCTTTAAAAGAGATTCCCTTGTTCGCCCCTCCCCGGATAAAGAGATCCTGCTAGTTGGCTGGAGTAAGCCTAGAGAAGGGTTTGCTAAGTTGAATACTGATGGCTCATGCCTTAGCAATGGCAGAATTGCTGCTGGAGGAGTTCTTCGGGATGCTGGTGGCAATTGGATGGCGGGGTTTACCCATAACTTGGGGATGGGCTCCTCCTTTTCTGCGGAGCTCTGGGGTATCTTGTCAGGTATTAAACTCGCCATTCGCATGGGTGTTAAAAAGCTCTCGGTGGAATCTGATAATCTGGAGGCTATTAACAGGATTTCAGATAGCCAGGCTGTTTGTCTGAAGAGCCAGAATCTCATCAAAGCTATTTTGAGGCTTCGTCCTGCCTTTGAGTATCTTAATTTCTCCCATATTTTTAGGGAGCAAAACCGCGTGGCGGATCGCTTAGCAGCTGCTGGGCATGGGAGAATGTTAGGTGTTTCTACCCTATCTGTTCCTCCTTCTTTTCTTTTGTCTTCTCTCCTAGAGGATAGGATTGGAGTCAGCATTCCTAGACTGATCTCGGTGTATGTTTTTTGTTGGTTTTGTTTTTTTCCTTTCCTTTCTTACCAAAAAAAAAAATTATTATAACCACTGAGCATGAGAAAGAAAGGCATAGGGAGTCAATCAAATTTATCATCAACGGTTAAATTATTTTCAAATTTCAAAATCTGAAAAAAATAAATAAGATGGACAGAATCTGAAAAAATAACGTCAAAAGGGAACCATATGTTGCACAGAGAAAAGAAAAGGAAGCAAGTAGATAGATTCTGGACAAAAAAAAAATCATGGGTATAACGGTAAAATAGCTTTAAACATGATCCAACAATGTATCTGAGCGTGTTAAGTGCTCAATTTAAGTTAAAAAAATTAACTTACCTATTTAAGTGGATAATAGCTTAATGGAATAATTTAAGTGCCTAATAAAAAGTTATTATCAAACATACTTAAATTAAATAAGTGCTTAATCTATTAATTTAAGTGCTTTTTTATTTTATCAAACAAGGCCTTAGATCTTCTGATGGATCCTTCATGGCTTGTCGTAGTCGCATAATCCCTATTGTTGATGATATTAGGGAAGCTGAAGCATTAGCTCTACGTGAGACATTGCATTGGTGTGTCTATCTTAATTGTATTAATGTCTTGTTTGAAAGTGACTCTTTGATTGTAGTTAATAGTGTCAATTCGGTTGATCCAGACTTGTCTGTTTATGGGTCAATTATTCAGGATTGTAAGGCTTTATTAAGTAGTCGACACGATTATAAAGTGTCTTTCTCTCCACGCCTAGCGAACAGGGGCGCTCATGTTGTTGCACGACATGCCATGTCCAATGCTAGCGAGTTTGTTTCTTTTTCTGCTCCGGCTTGGTTGCAGGAAACTATTGTTGCTGATTCGATTTAAGGAATGAATTTAATCTTGTTTCAAAAAAAAACCCTATTTAAACTACATAACATTAATTTGAGGGATAAGATGAAATTTTTCATCCTATTAAAATCGCAAGAGCTTATCGCACCTCCTTATACCACCCTCCTCCTGGGTATAGGAGTTGAGGGATAAGAGGTTTATCCCTCATCCGTCTCATTCTTCTATCTCCCAAACAAACACAGGATAACTTATCTCGTGTTTTTTTATCCCTATCCCACCTCTTATATCCCTTCTAACAAACACCATGTTACTTTACGGGTAAGTTACATGAAAGTCACAAATTATAATAATCTCTGGGGTTACCGGACCAGCATCAGATCACCTATTCGGGACACCCCGTTCTCATTAGTATATGGGATGGAAGTCGGCGGTAATCGGGACGGAGAGAAGACTAGCTATAAAACTCCGGAAGGCGCCTCTAAGGGACCTTGTAGCCAATAGGTCTCGCTGCAAATACAACCTATATAAAACTATAAAACTTTATTCTTAATACAACAAAACTAATAACTTAATTCTTAAAATATCAAATAAATAACTACAAAATCCATTCAGATTTTTTAATTTTTTTTTTTAACTGCTTCACTTTCATTTTTGAACCCAAAAAAAAACCACTTTCATTAATTGTAAAAAAATTACCAAACATGATTTAACATGTAAATTCCTCTTTACTAAATGCAAATTTGACCCAAAGGAAAATTGGATTTGGTAATTGTTGGGCTTGAAAAAGCCCAATAGTAGAAGCCCATATCATTCTAAGGCACTCCCCCACCTTATCCACCTCTCTTCCAGAACGAGCATATGCCTCTCCCTCCATCAATGGATCCTCTTCATTTCTCCTCCACCCAGAAATCCCTCCATTGACACAACTCTCAAACCAAAGTTCAAAAAAACGCCATTAAATACTAAATTCAAACTCCATTAATGGCTTGTGCAGCAGCAGCAACAGCAACAAGACCAACCTTCTCCTTCCACCTTCCTCAACTCTCCCACCATCTAAACCCCAGAATCCCTAATTCCTTCAAATCACCATTCATTTCCCTCCATAAAATCCCCAAATCCCATTTCATCCTCCACTCAATCGATGTCTCCAAAGAAGACAAATCACCCAATTCCAACCAACCCGAACCCGATTACCCTCCGATATTCCCCGAATCACCCCCTGAGGAAACAGAATCGCAAATTGAAAAACGGAAATTAGAGGAGAAATTCGCAGTACTCAATACTGGAATCTACGAGTGCAGATCTTGTGGGTACAAATACGATGAATCTGTGGGTGACCCGTCGTACCCGATTCCACCCGGATTGCAATTTGATAAATTGCCGGAAGATTGGAGGTGTCCTACTTGTGGGGCTTCTCAGAATTTCTTTGTGAGTAAGAGTGTGGAGATTGCTGGGTTTGCGGCGAATCAGCAATTCGGATTAGGAGGGAATTCGTTAACTTCTGGGCAAAAGACATTGTTGATATATGGAAGCTTGTTGTTATTCTTTGCTTTGTTCTTGTCTGGCTATTTTTTGCAATAGTGGATTGAGTATACAAGTGTAAGTGTTAAGGGGGTTTGTGTTTATGTGTTGTTTGTGTAGTTTTAAACAGAGCATTCAAATGGATTAATGGAATTATTATACCATAAATACCTTTTTTTTTTCCTGTTAATCATACTCTTACCTATTCCTGTAAACCCTCCTGTGCCAATTGAAACCTATTCCTTCTGTGCTCTGCAGCATTTGCACAGCTTCGTTTTATTTTGGGATGTTAGTTGTAGATATCGTGGATTTAACCCTCCACCTACAAAACAGCATGAGCACGATCAAGATCCACGTTTATTTTGATTTAATGTTCGTTAACAGATTTAAATTACACGTAAATTTAACGTTTATTACAATCTAATGTTTGGAATGGAAAGATTAATTGGATTTGTATTTTTTATTTATTAATCAATACTCCATTCATTTCCTTATGTCACTATCAGGGAATAAGCATTAGAATATTAAAAAACACGTATCAATATAAAAAAATTAATATTTGGATCAAAAAACGAAACTAAAAGTTCTTGGAATCTTAGAACGACTTACATTTGGAAAAAAATTAATTTGCTAGAATGGCCTATAAAAAAGAATGGATGGAGTAAATTGTTATATAAATTCAATTAAAACATTTATTATACTGTCTAAAAATAATAATATAAAACTATTTAATATAGAATAACACGTATTTGTAACATAGATTTTTAAAAACGTGCAAACATCAACATTTTAACAACGATATAATTGAAACAACTCAAAAGTTAATTATAATAAACTAAAAAATAAATTCACAATAAATCATCACTTAGATGACACCTAGACAACGTCGAGGAAGCCTAGGCGAAATCCATATGGCTAAAAATCACCTAGATGCCAACAAAACACCCCCGAGAGACTATTGAGAGAAAATCAAAACAGATTCTCAAATTCGAACACTTAGGCAGTCAATGCGACCTTATTTTTCAACATTGCTAACAGTAGATGAATGAGTTTACATGTAATTACAAATTACACAGATTTGATTAGATAGTCAAATGCTAAAAGGTGGAGAGTAGTTAAAAGCACGATTTTTGGTTAATGCAGTTTGAAATTACACCATAAACATTAAAATTAAAATTAAAAATTAAAATTGCATTATACACTATCACTTTTAACCTTTGAATTTTTATTATTTTATGCATGAGATATTGATCAATTCTTTTATCACTTTGAATCCTTGAACTCACTGATTCTTTTTCTAATAAGAATCTAATCACTTATTTCCATCGTTATTATTTTCTCTAATTAGTTGACGGGACATCAGTTAATATCGAAAAAATAATCTAATTAGTTGTTTTTATGAAATTTTATATTCTAACATGTCAAAAGTAACTATTGTCAACAATCCAAAATATTGTTCACTCGCATATGGAACATGGAAAACAATCCCTGCGTGTACCACTAAACTAAACTTCTTAACGATAAAATAATAAATCAGGAACTCATGTATAGGTCATGTTCTTAACCATAAAAGTTTGAAGGATTTAATGTGGTAAAATAATTAATTAAAGTACAAAATCCATGGGCACTCAACAAGGCATAATTACCTGTATGCACATCATAGTCAACTTGTAAAGCTGAAACAAAGGTCATGTTCTGTAATTGAGTGAAAAACAGAGACCACTTTCACAAAGTTTCTCATATCAAAAGAAACTATAGAAAAATCCTTCAAGTCCCATTAAACTACCTTCACATATGGGAAGATTAAGTATTCATATTTGTGATAACCTTAGTATACCCTGCTTACAGCATTCATATTATATAACTGAGAAAACAACAACACTGACATCAAGTATAACACCCTTTAGAAGGGAAAAGCGGATAGCGAGACAGACCTGACGAGTATTATACACCTTCAACCTACAACGCAGCTTATAAACAAGAAAACATTAAAAGACGACGCCCGTGGAGTCCTCGTATGACCTTCTATACCATTCTCCTTCCAAATGAAAAGATCTGCACAGCTGGACCAGCGCGCCTATTTTCATGCCAAACTAAAAAATATGACAATCACAGGCGCTGGTTAGTACAACAGGCATTGCAAAGTATAAGCGTTCCCAAACCTTGCTCTCAACTGGAAGGATCTTGTCTGATCTCTGGTGGAATCATCTCCCGTTTTAACTCGAATCCAGAAAAAAATCACTTCTGTTTTGGATCTGATGTGTCTGCACCAAAATGATTTGATGATTCCTGAGCTCCTCGAGTCTTAATCTGATAAACCTGCTTCACCTGTTTGTCATTAACACTCTTTAGTTCTGTTTCTTGTCTAAAGTACATATCAGTATCCCCAACTGGTGCTTTACCTATCCACTTGGTAGGTGGCGATGGAAGCGGACCCATATTCTGCTCAAACTGTTGGCGCAAGTTTGAGCCGTTTCCTGTATTCAGCATCGGCTGTGATATAATAGGGGTTCTGCTTCTGACATTTTCTTCTACCGTCAAAGTAGACATACCTGTCTTCAAATCATGATATTGTACTCTGTCATGAGTCCTGGGGTTGTGTCGATTGTCTTGCATGCCATTTGACAAGAAAGGAAATCGAGGATTATTCATTGGGCCGGGTTGGTTATGATAGCCTGGTTGATTATGATAATATCCGTAGTTATAGTTCCGCACATCACCATAACCCCTTTGATAAGGGGAGGGTCCAGCTGGCCTAGGTCTGTTGATCATAGGATTGCCAGGGTAATTTCGATATGCTGGTTGCTCAAAATATTTAGAAGATGAACCATTGGGTCTGATATTAAGTGAGTTCTTGACAAGACGGTGAGCTGCCTCACCCAACGAAGGACCACCCATAGCTCCAGGTACTTGTGGCCTGTGTAATGAATGAGCTTAAAGATGTTACATTAATGTTTAGTATTAAATATTAAAACGTCGCATAAGATACAAATGGAATCCTCAATAAGGAAAAGATAAAATCATGTGAGAATGAAATCAATCTTATTGTCTTCTCCCTCTTCAATGCACAAATATTACTACCAAATTTAATATTGTAAGCCAGATAAGGAAGTGCCAGGTCCGACAGCTCCCCCCATCCCCATTACCCATTACTCAAATTCTAAATAGCATTTTCTTTAGTGAAATTTAAAATTTTGTCATATAATACAATTAGGCAAATATAATCTATAGAACATGGAGAATCCCTGTGGAGATGGGGATAGAGGTATTCAGATGTGAAGTTCGTAGAATTTATGGAAGCACGTTCTTACCTTTCTCTTCCTTGCTGGCGCCGACCACTATTGTCTTCATGCCATAGAGTGGGCAATGGTTTAACATCAAAAGTTTTTACGATCTGCAATACAAAGAGGCAAAAAAAAAAAAAAAAAAAAGAACCTGTCATATGAAGTCAAAGAATAATTTTTATGCTAAGAAAGCACATGATGAAATCAATATATTACACTAACGAGCTGAGTCCAAGCTTCCTCAGGTTCGGCTCGAAAGCTCGCGCGCAGATTCGATTATTTTTAAATACTATATATATATTTCATTGGTTATTATTAGTTTTCTTCACAATTCACAACTCAAATAAGATTTAACCCATAAAAAACAACATAAAAAAACTTAGCTAGACAATTAGGTTGTGATAAGCAACAAAACACATTACAAACTTTAATATATATTTCAACGTTTGAAATTTTTCTCCAAGTTTGTGTTTTCTCCGACCACTACCATATACTATTCTGGAATGTCTGACAATAACATTTTGTTTTTCCTTTATAAATATTTTAAACATATATGGAGTATGTTAGGCTTTTTTGTTTTCTACACTACTTATTTTATGCATGTACGATGAATTTGGTTAGAAGCAAGATAAGTCAAAGCTCGTCAAAACTCGGTTCGAAATATTAATGAGCCAATACTCGTTTACACCCCAATGTCCAACATGCAAATTGCAAGTACAGCTTCCAATAACTTGGGCCGTATGCCAGAACAAATATTTAAATTAGACTCGTCATGTCAAGTTCCTTGCCAGCGCCACAATTAAATGCCAACGACACACCCAATCTATTGTGAACATATCTTTAAGCCACGGTATACCATTTTATCATTTTACAATCATTTAGGGATGAACACATGAAATTCCCTTATTTACTGCTTCATCAATTTTATGGTTCATGGGGTGCAGTAAATTGTATATAGTTTGTCATATGTAGGTAGAACCATTAGTCAAACAATCAGTAAGAACCTTTCTAGTTCTAGCTTGACTTCTCCGCTCAAAAATAACAAACAATCACCAGTTCTATGGACATCAAGCTCACATACCTTTTCAGGCATTATAACACCCTTTGGAGGTTCAGGTATGTGTCTATGGCTTTTAGGAGTAAGGTATCCGGTATTTCTGCAAAAGAAAGCGGTGAGTATGACATAAAGAATCTAATGAATTCCTAAAGCTACAATGGAAAAAGAGAACTTACAAAACTTGGTTATTATTTATGTTTGGCAATCCAGTGATAGGTGAATTGACTATACTTCTCCACACATTCCTCTCGCATAACCAAAGAAATCCATTCATCCCACCACTGTAACAGTCAGCAACTGATGAGATTATAGATCCAGCAAAAATAGCACGAACCTGAGTAGAACCATTTAACTCTTCTTAGTTACAATTAGGAATCCACCAACCTAACATTTGGATCTATAGGCCAGGGCAATCTTTGATATCGAGGTAATGCACACGAATACTGATAGTACGAGAATATTTGTCCACCCATAGGATGAGCAGGATGAACATACAGTATATCGAGCATCACACTATTTCTGATCTGCTCTTCCTCCTGCACATCATCATCAAAATGAAATTCAGCATCATCAAAAATAAATAAATAAATAAAAGCACACATCATTGGTTTGTTTGTTGGGGGAAAAGGGTATTCACAGATGCAAATCATGGGAAAACTGGTATACTGGTTCCTAGCATGTAGATTTTGCATTCTTGATTACACCCTAGTACATGTCAACAGCAATAATTCAGAAAGAGGCTTGCCATCTTGTCACATAATACAAAGTTTGCAAGTCAGAACTCATGACACTTATTTTAAATATCGGAATATTCCTTCATCCATTAAAATAGGGTGTTATGACTATGAAATCTAAGGTATTCTCATCCTAATTCTACCAAAAAAGTGTTTTTAACTGCATGCCTAAAATTCATTACAGACCAAAATCCAGTTAGGCATGCTATGGATCCTCGTCAATTTCCTCCATTCAGCTCCACCTGGATCTAGGTTTTAGCTCAACTAACTTGACCTCAACCAAATCTAGTTGGTGAATTGTTGACTACTCTCTGGCCCCTTCCCTCTAACAGCCTTACTGTGGAAAAACATGAAAAGCTAGAGAGAACAGACAAAAAAATTTGGAAATCTATATACAATATAAAACAGTAACGATGGAGCTGAGGTGTCACTTCCTCCTTTTTTACTGATAAAAAACATAATATAATATATAATATTTTAATTATATTATTATATTTATCTATAAAAAGATTATTTTATCCGTACTATATCTAAGAGTTCTACAGAATTTAAATTAATTCCTAAAATCTCTCTAATTCTCTGCATATCTCTATATCTAAAAGTTCTACAGAATCTAAATTAATCCCTAAAATCTCTCTAATTCTCTGCATATCTATATATAATCTATATATAATATAAAATAGTAACGATGGAGCTGAGGTGTCACTTCCTCATTTTTTACTGATAAAATATATAATATATTAATTTTAATTATATTATTATATTTATCTATAAAAAGATTATTTTATCCGTACTATATCTAAGAGTTCTACAGAATTTAAATTAATCCCTAAAATCTCTCTAATTCTCTGCATATCTATATATATAATATAAAACAGTAACGGTGGAGTTGGGGTGTCACTTCCTCCTTTTTTACTGATAAAAAATATAATATAATATATAATATATTAATTTTAATTATATTATTATATTTATCTATAAAAAGATTATTTAAATTAAATGTGAAAATAAAATAATAATATTTAATTGATATAGCACCTTTATATCATTAATTGTAATTATTAGATTATATTTTTGTTAATATTTATATATTAAGATGAATCCGTGCATCGCACGGGTCAAAAACTAGTTTATGAATGTAGAAACTATACTGGTACAAGAAGCAATTCTTAGTATGGTTGGCATGAGAAATCATGGATTACTCACCATACAACTCATTTTCCTAAAAGAATCCATAACAATTGAACACAAAAACAAAAACAGAAAAAAAAAACCTACAGAATCTGGGATAAAATCAATAAAAGTCAAACTAAGATGCTGGTATGGTGAAGAAACTTACACAAAATTAACCAAATAATGGACAAGAAAAATAAATAGAGCATCCTGAGAAAAAGAACAGCTAATAGCTGTCCCATTTCCTCAAGGCAGATTTAGCTCTACTCTTGGTGCTAGATTCAAGATAAATTCTAGAGTAGATCTGGTTGCCAGAAGATATATGTTAAAACTATTTTTACCCACAAATATGACAGATTAGTTTTTAACTAGAATCTAAAAATCAACAGAACTTGTTCTACATATTTTCTCTTAGGCTTTTCTTTACCACAAACGCTGGCCCTTAGACATCATTGTTTATGTTCAGCAAACCAAATTTCAAGAAGTAAAGTCACGTTTCATATTAAAGCTTCCACTTGAATGGTGTTATTAGAAGGGAATGAGAATATCATAGGTTAAAAATAATGCTGCAGCAGAAAAACTGTTCACTGAAATTGCTAATATATCCTTAAAAAATCAAATAAAACAAATACATAATTAATAGCATAACGGATTCAGACCGTTAATGTGCTCTCAAGTTTCCTTGTTTGTGCAAGCAATTTCCTTTGATCAATGAATGGTAATTTGGCAACTCCCTGGCTTCCAACAAACAAATGTCAGACAACTGGTTAGTTGATCACAAAGAAGAACGAAATTCGTAACAGCAACAGCTAAAGAAGAATACCTGCCAGGAGAAGCGTTTCCCATTCATGTCAATCTCAAAATCTGCCAAATAAAGATAGCTAAGATATCCAACAAAAGGTAATCAAACTTCCAACAAAATAATAGATCATATATAAAAAGACTTTACCAGCAGGGTAAAATTTAGATATTGGTGAAGATGGATTTGTCATCAATTTCCTGTATTCTTCTGGCAAAGCATTAGAACTGCAACATGCCCCATAGCCAGTCAGTGCATAAACAAAATGGATTTAGGCAAGGAAAAAAGAACAACATTAGAAGGATACGGGAAAGGACCTTGCAGCAGGTAGAGTTCCCATTAGCTGATCGAAAGGTTTAAATGGTTCTCCCAAAAAGAAAGTTATTTCCAATTCGGTAAGATCCTTGAGATCAGAAGCAAATGGGGCGTAATGGTATGGGTAAAACCTGAAAGGAATAAAAAAAAAACTTCAAGAAGTAGTAGTAGACATCTATTTGAGGACATTATACACCACACTTATGTTTCAAACAAAATTTGATAAATTGGGCATATTACACCATGAACCTCTCAACTTGTTGCTCAATGTAAAAAGGACCCAAAATCTATGTATGCATTCTTGTATCCTCAACAATGCAATATCTTGGACTTTATTAGCAATTTTATTTAAACAAGACTTTAAGACAATAAATTAAGTATGAGAGAGAAATACAATAGTTTATCAGGAAAAGAGGAAATCAAACTAACCACTGCCAAGAGCAAACGCCTTGGTAATAGTAGCGGCACACCCAACACAAACCTTCAACATAATTCAAAACCTGCACCAAACAATAAGCAACAGTTCCTCATCGCTGCACTATTACTAGAGTTTCATGCCATAAACCAATAGAATAGAAAAGGAAACATCAGAACATTTGAGATCCTCCAGAAATTGAAGAACATATATTCCACCTCATTCTTACTTTTTGAGGGATTCAAAATTGTGATCACATCAACGGAAGGAAATTCACAATTTAGGGGGCCAATCGGATTATTTGGCCAAGTACAAGGGACCCCTGATGTATTAAGCCAGAACTTTATATGAAAAACAACATCTAAGGTCCGGGAAACTAATGAGAAGAGACTACCCAAGTTATATTCTAAGTTGAGAAACCACTTTCCATAAGCAATCTTACTCCCTTAACTACTAAAATCATGACAATTGCAAGCTTCAAAATGAGTCATGCTTCAATAAATGTCCCAATACTTTCTGCATGGAGTGGAAAACAGCTGTATAGAAAGAGACTACAACAAAACAAGCATCATCATAGAAGTAGAGGTAAAACTGGTGGAAAAAGCAAAAGTGGCATTAAATGGTCATTCAGCCCTTAACTAATCTGCATTATTTCTGTTGGAATGATCTGCATCAAATAAAAAAAGACAGAGCAACTATGTTTTACCATCACATATCACTGGACATAAGGGATCCTCCACAATCATATATGACCGTGCTTGATACAATTACTATTAAAACCCCAAAAATAAGCACACATAATCAACCCAAAAATGCAACTATCATTAGAGCTTTGGAACTCAGGTTTCAGCAAAGCACTTTGCAGACAGCTGATAACAAATCCACCAGAAGCTGCAAATAACTGCTAGAGACAACCACTCATGTAGAGCAAGTGCTGTAACTTACCACGTCTTTTCTAATTTTTTCAATTTCATCTGGATCTGATACGCCAAATTTCTCAGCATAGTATCTTTCTTTGTGACCAGGCTTGCCTAATTTAACCTAGAAAAAGTGAACACTATATATCAACACAGTGAAAATGTAAAAGCCAAAAATATCCTCCTAACACAGACTGCGATTCTGATGGGCCAACCTTGTCCTTGGCTTGCCCACCAATCTCAAGATCATATATTAAAACAGGAAAAGAATCCCATAAATTTCTAAAGGCAACATTAAAGTGAGTTCATTCAGATTTATCATTTGGATGGAGATAAAAAAAAATAAAATAATAATAATTCAGTACTTTATGTTTCTTCTTGCCAACAACTCTTATCGTTCAAAAGTTCCAACATTCTTAATACTTAATACTTAAAATTACAGGCTCTGTTTTAGCTTTATCCAAATTTTAAGGGCGAGCCTTGGCGCAACGGTAAAAACGTTGTTGTCGTGTGACCGAAGGTCACGGGTTCGAGTCTTAGGAGCGGCCTCTTGCCAAAAAAATTGGCAAGGGAAGGCTTGCCCCCAGTACACCCTTGTGGTGGGACCCCTCCCCGGACCCTCGCTTAGCGGGGACGCGTAATGCACCGGGCCGCCCTTTATCCCTTTGACTCTTGTACTTCAATTTTGGCACATATGGTCCATGAACTTTAATTATTCATAATTTAGCCATTGACAAACAATTTTTTTTTTTTATAGTTTGTCCGATTTCTCAGTTCGAGGCTGGTCGGGCACCCTTTAGGCGGATCCTCTCCCAATTAAAGCTTTCCGCGTACGCTAGGACTCGAACTCGAGATCTACTTAGGTCCTTAACCACTCAAGTCAACCTTAATTGGTGACAAACAATTTTATTTGCAATGAATACAAGCATAGGTACCTAATTGAAGAAATAGTTTGACCACATGTTGGGGCATATAATAAACTTCTAAATACCAATAGAACCATAGTTGTCAAATCGAGATTCGACTCATGAGTCAGAATCCTCATTTTGTGAATCGTGAATCAAATCAAACTGTAAGATTCGGTTCAAATTCATAATATCATAAAACAATAAATTATTTACCATATTGAGCTTAAAATATAATTAATTATTAGCCTAGAGTGACTTTAGTAGTTTCTATTGTTGAAGTTTTTGATGAACGATGATGAAGATAATTTGGTTCTTATTAACTGTTGTTGCACCACGACGAAGTAAAGACTTTTTCTAAATGGGATGGGACTTGCATACTGAAATTGGAAAATCATGTTAATATGTTTTGATTTATTAATTAAATATAATTATCTTATTTCTTATTGGTTGTTTTCCACTAATTATCTCCTTCCCTAATTAGAGTTGTAGTTTCCTAAATAACAATCTGAAAAATGTGATAATTTAGATTCGCCATAAAGATCCGGCTCGAAATCGACTTGAATCGTAAGATTCTGTGATAATTTAGATTCGGCTCGAAATAGAGCTGAATAGAATCGTACGAATTGAATCGCGGATAGTAAGATTCTAATAACAGTGAATAGAACCCTTTGCCAAGCACCAAATTTTCTATCAAGGGTCACATGTTATGAAAATCTAAAATACAATGGTTAAATTGGCCAAAATTGAAGTACATCGACTAAAGTGACAAATTATACTAAGTACGGCTAAATTTTAACTTTAACCCTTAAAATTCAAAATTACTTTTTAAGCATTAAACTTCAGTTTTACCAAATAACTGTGCAGTATTGAACAACATTGCCCTTTATAGAAGAGCTTTGAAATGCTACTACAAGCTGCACATTTTTAAAAATGTTGCTCTCGTATATCATGTATAGAGAGGTTGCAAGAACACTCTATAACTTTCCACAATAACAATTATGTTCTTTTATTTATTTTCAATATTCACGAGAATAGTTTATTTTAGGAGTCATTTAAGAATGCATCATCTCATACAGAAATTATTAATATCACAAACCTTGTCTACAGCTGGGGCCTGCTTCTCCTCCAAAGGATTTCTTTTGGCTTTGTGTTTCATCTCTTCATTATTCTCATAAGCCTGAAAATTAATAATTAGCATATGGAAAATTTGAAAATTTTGAAAAACCTCAAGAGTTTATTAAAAGATTGAACAAAGAAAGAGTCTGCATGAATGGCTATATGTTGATCGTTGTCACATATACTAATATGTTTCCGCATAGTCACTTTGACTATACATAATGGGCTTACTAAGCAGATCAATGGCATCTGGGTTGCAAAGAGTTGCTAAAATAGTGCCCACGAAATCCAATACGCTATTTAAATGCATTATTGGTCCATTAATTTTTTGTTTTCATTGATAAAGCTTGGAAATAAAACTTTGCAAACATTCCATTGGTAACACGGAATTTCTCAATTCCTGCTAAACCAGAACATTTTACTGGCATCAGTAGGGGGGGAAATCTGACTTTTTCTTTGCCCTGTTATATTAATTGATCAAGAGAGACAGAAGAAATAAATTCCATCCTACAGAAATGCACTGATTCCATTGATCAACGGTAAGTACTGATATAGTTAAAATATTAAAAGCACAACTATTTTTCCAAGTTAAAAAAAAAAAGGGTGGCCCGGTCGCAATACGCGTCCCCGCTGAGCGAGGGTCCGGGGAGGGATCCCACCACAAGGGTGTATTGGGAGCAAGCCTTCCCTTGCCAATTTAATTGGCAAGAGGCCGCTCCTAAGACTCGAACCCGTGACCTCTGGTCACACGACAACAACATTTTACCGTTGCGCCAAGGCTCGCCCTCTTATAGATTACACAACTACAATTATATTTGGGTTTTTACATGTTCACAACCATCTCTAGAGCGAATGTTAAAATTTGACAAAATTATTAAAGCACACCTCTTAGAGCTGCATAATATATATTATATCATAGTCACTAAAATCAACAATAACCAGTAACCACCACCACCAAGCCTTATCCCCAACTAGTCGGGGTCGGCTATATAGATTACTCTTTTCCATTATAATCACTAAAATCAAAACATGAAAAGAAGAAACAACCTGTTGTAAGCGAGTCCTTTTCTGAAAGATTTGGTCTTCATTGACAGCAACAGACTGGATAAAATGTTCTACTCTATCTAAATTGACCTGTACATATAAAATTATGGACATCAAATATAATCATTTGAAGGTAGCAAATGGTTCCAATGTAAAATCATGCTCTTACACCATGAGTAAAGCAAAAATAAATTTAAAAATGAAGAAATATTCTATGAGAAAAAAAACTCATGGCTGCAATTAAAAAATTATACCTACTACTCAATGGAATTAAAAAAAAAAAAAAAAAAAAAAAATTGTTTCTAGGAAAAGTATATGCAGGATGCAGCATATAAGGTTCCAAACACAGCAGTAAAAAAGAAAAATTACCTCACCCGCATCAGTAAGATAACCACCCATTGCAGTGAACTCTTTTCTGTACATGTGCATCAATAAATTTATAGCACCCTGAGGTGGATGAGAAATAAAAAATTAGCATTTATATGAGAAGCAAGAAGTAATACATAAACCATGGAGAGATATTGTTGAATTAAATAGCAATTCTAAGCACAAGAAAGCAATATTATATTTATCATATTTCATAGAATTAACAAAAAAAAAAAAAAAAAAAAATCGAAATTCATTGGAGTAATAATTCCCACAGGCCACAACTATCTTACCTCCCTAATTTCCAATGTTGGCATATGTGGAAGAAAGTCATTGCCAACAAAGAAACAAAGAAAAACAAAATCATCCACTATTCTCTCAAAGTTGATCTCAAATGGAGAGTTCGGAATGTCCAGCTCATATTGCAAATATTCTCGCAAAATCCATATGTGGAGGAACTGTCAAACAGAAATTCTGAAAATATCAGAAAAAAAAGATGCAAAAGGATAAAAACCTTGGTGTTCATTCTCTAACCTGATATTTCTTCTTGTAAATTGGGGTATCATCTACCACATCATCTCCTGGCTTACCGCGGCACTCAGCTGCAAGATGGCCAACTTGACCACAGCTAAAGCACTTCTCTTGTTGTCCAGGAAACGTGACCATCTAAACATTCGGTAAGAGGAAATTTTTTATCAAATGAATAATGAGACAAAAGAACTATGAATATTATTGATCGATGCAGCTTGAAATTCATTATAATATGCGCCAATTAGTAGCAATTTAATCCATGCCATGAAAAATCAGCTCAAGGGGCATGTGGTATAAAGTTTCCACATAGGATGAAGGAGTTAAGAGAACAGAGAAAAGAAAGCTTTAGAAATTACCCATGGAAGGTTTATGAGGTCAAAAAGTAAGGGAAATAACTTGTACACTAAAGCTAATTTCATAGTATAAGAAAAAACTGTAACTAAACAAAATTGTGAAATAGATTGCAAACTGATCCCTTCTTTTTTTGACTATCGAACATAAATTAGTTGGGATCATGGGCAACTTTTTACAGGGGACGAGCCACTAACCTCTCTCAGTATTGAGAAGTGAATTTCATGTGTTGCCAAAGACAGCATAATCAAATCCGCATCCTGATTATGACAAACCAACCTTTAATTCAGGACAATTTAAGCAACATCCAAATTATTAAGAATGATTATAAAAGACCTATATTTTGAAAACATTTATTTAAAAAAATACTTACCAGACCATATAAACAATGCCGTGTGTTTGGATCAAAACCAGGGATGTTACGCTGTAATCTTATGTATGACATGATTTTGTGCTCTCCCTCACCAGGGACATTAGCATCAGAAAGTATAACCTTCAAATAATCACCCAATGCAGCCCCATAAATAAATTTAGAGACACAAAGTGTCCTGAATGCCAGACAAATATGAAAAAGAAAATACAGAGGGATTACTCCACATGCAAGGAATGATCCGGTTGTGGAACAGACAGACATAAAGGATAACACCATACAAACCTTCATGTACCGCCAGCCTGGATTGTGGTTCAATCTCATTTGTATGTAATACTGAAGTGCAATGGATAGCACAGCCATAAATTGTGTGCCAGGAGTGATGACATTTGAGTCAGATGTCTCGGGCTTTTCTTTGGGAGACAAGAGCTGCCCCTCATCTTCAAATTCTTTTCTCAATCTTTCTTCTTCGGCTTCCTATGACGTCAGCAATGAAACAGCAGCAGTGTCAGTTCACCACTTATGCAAAAGGAAGCCATTTATATTTTTTTATAAAAGAAACCTTACAGCTTCAGCAGCATCTTTTGCAGCTCTAAAACGCCGAATCCGTTGTTGATTCATTTTAGCTCTAGGTGCAACACCATCTACAAAATTCTAAGTGAATTCCAGTGTAAATAGAAAAGAGAAATGAAGAAGAATTCATTATGAACTGTACCAATTGCCATAAATAAAAGCTTCCGGGGGCGAACCAATGAAACGATATGGTCAATGTAATCAAATATTGTTTTGAATACATCATCATATGTAGGAGGAGCAGGCTGTAAGAACATAGAGAAAAACAACATCAACTGTGTTCATTGTTATATAATAAAATAAGCTCCAAAAATAATCATGTCAAACTAGTCTTCAAATACATAACCCCCATAGAGAGTGTAAAAGCACTTCTCCATGATGCAATGTTCAAACCAATCTGAAGCTTATTTACAACCATATCTAGAACAAAATCATGAATTCTACATACTCATTAAAAAAAAAAACTAACTCTCTCACAACCACAGCTGAAAGATGCTTGGATGATGGTAAAAGCAATATCATGCTCTCATTCACATTAAATTGAAAGTACAAAAAAGAAAATTACAATTCAAATGAAATGAAATTAGCTTCAGTCCATGAAAACTCTCCTTCATTAACACTAAATGATGGTATGACTTGGTTTGTAAACAAAATAGGCCTATGGTTTTTAGGAAAGTATCAATTTAGGCTCCACTTACAAAATAGCACCAATATAGGCTTAATGTTTAAAAAAGTACCAATTTAATATTACTCCGTTAAGTTATGATTTCTCTTTAATATAAATTGGTACTTTTTTAATACCTTATCCCTAGATCAAATAATAGTCAATCACAAATTTCAAAGCCAATGTGAACAAACCAAACCATGCACTAGTAACGAGTAACAATTCCTAGTAATTTACAACAGTATTCCAGTTCGACTAAAACCAGTCGAGGTTCAGGTAACGTAAAAAAAATGCAGCAACAGTGTACCAATTCAACGACCTAAATTGAGCAGAAACTCTACCACTGCTCCCCTTTTGAGTAATTAAGAACTACAAATTGAAATAAAATTCAACACTCCTAAAAACTGATAGAAATCAACAATCATTAAAAATAGTGTAACTTTTATATGCATACCTTCCCCTCTGGATGGAAACAAGGGTGAATTATACCATTCATATCCAAATACAAATTATCAAACTCCATGCCATTAGGGTTAGGTTTGGAGACGTCAGGAGGTAGGAGGACGCCATTGTTGCCCTCCTTAGGCTCCTCTTCAATGACGTCGACAATTGCTAGGGGATAGCGGTCAGCGAGCCACCTGTAAAACGCTGGGACGCCCATGACTGACCCTGGTTCGATGCAGGCCTGCCTGCTCCGGCGGAGGTAGAGAGAGAAATAGACAGTATTCGAGATCTGCGTGAAGCGGTGTTGGTTCGTTTGACGATTATACCCTCTCGTTGGCTGTTGTTTACATGTTCTTTTATTGCAACAAGTATGTTTTTGGTTTAATGTATATTTACCTCATTAAACTTGATAAAGTTTTGATTATTGGCACTTTCAACTTGTAAAATAATTTATCACATATTTAGAGAGTGTTTGTTAACTCTTTTTATGCTCCTGTTTATCTTTTCATTTCAAAAGAGAGAGTTTTAAGTGTTTGATTACTAACTTCTGTTTGTCTTTTAAATCTAAAAAGTAGCATTAGATGTTTGGTTAGTAACCTTCTATTTGCCTTTTACACCTGAAAAGCAGTCTTTTACAAAAGCAGACAATCTCTGCTTTTTGGAAAAACAGCTTTGTCCAACAGCAAACAGCAAACCGTAACAGCAAGCAGTAAACAGTAGGTAAAACAAACGGGCCCTTATAATTGGCTTTACAAACCTATCACATATCTATAGTCGGTTTTAAAAACCTATCATATATCTATAATTGGCTCATTCGGACCTCCTATACACAAAATCGTTGATTCGTCATCTTTAACAGATCAAGTGGCATATGCGTACTATAGAAGAAAAAAACGACGCATATGAAGAAAAAAACGAATTCGTTCTGTATGCCACTTGATCTGTCAAATATGACAGATCAATAATTTTGTGTGTAGGAGGTCTGAATGAGTCAACTATAAGTGTGCGATAGGTTTTTAAAGTCAACTATAAGTGTGTGATATGTTTTTTTTTTGCTTTTTGTGTGTGATAGGTTTTTAAAGACAACTATAAGTATGTGTGTGTGATGGGTTATTTTAAAAATTTAGGGTGCCAGTAGGCAAAACTTGTCAAGTTTAAAAGTGCAAATATGCATTAAGCCTATGTTTTTCTAAGAAACGGTAACGATCAAGTTTAGAATAAGTGTTTCAGAGGCTTTTTGGATGATTTGACATCTAAGAGCGAAATCGTCCATCATTATATACATTGGCTACCGAAAATCAAAGTCATCACCGACCTTTAATTTTGATTATGTATTAGTTTTACTCTTCATACTTTAATAATATAATTTTATAATTTTGTTCTTACTGCAAATAATATAGTCTTATAATTTTATTCTGACTTTATTAAGAGATTCAGATTTATTTATGAGCGGTTTTTATTGATAAACTATATTAATAGCATTTTTTTCAAAAATTTAGAGAATTTAGCAACGCGCGGGAACAATACTAATATACATACAAGTAGAGACAAAAGGTATTTCTATATTTTGACATATCACATTAGTTGTGATATGTCAAAAATTAAAGAAAAAAATCATAATTCTCTTTATAATAACTTTTTCTCTATTTTTCTATGCCGGAAATTGAAAAGTTTACACATAAACTCTATCAGTTGGAAACTGTAAAGGTTACACTCATTTAATAGTGTTTAGATTTTATTTTATTTTTAAAAGTGTTTAGACATTTATACGTGTATAATAGTAGAATATCAAAAGACATTTATGTGCATTGTATATTTTACTATAGAGCTACCACACTAATTCGTATATTGTGATGTGTCAAAAATTAAAGAAAAAAATCATAATTCTCTTTATAATAATTTTTTCTCTATTTTTCTATACCGGAAATTGAAAAGTTTACACATAAACTCTATCAGTTGGAAACTGTAAAGGTTACACTCATTTAATAGTGTTTAGATTTTTTTTTTAAGTGTTTAGACATTTATATGTGTACAATAGTAGAATATCAAAAGACATTTATGTGTATTGTATATTTTACTATAGAGCTACCACACCAATTCGTATATTGATAAAATTCTCTGGATATGAAAGATGCATATTATTCTCCCTCACCAATTCAAGTGTTGATAAGTTCGAACCCCAAACCGCTCAACAGACAAAAAATGATTGGAAAAAATTTGAACCCCAAACTACTACATTTAAATTCTTTATTAATTAATAATACTTAATTTCTAAATTTATTAACATTAATTAATGAATATTTAAGACAATTAAAATTCTAATTACAATCTTACAAAAAAAAATCTAATTACAATAAAAAGTGAAAAGTTGTAAAGTATAAGTGAAATAAAAATATTAGTTTAAAAAAAAAGTGAAATAAAAATATATATTTTTATTGAAATAAATAGTTAAGTAAAATAGTTAAATATTTTTTACATTTATTTTCTCAAATTTTATATTAAATTATTTTTTTTGAATCAAACAGAAAAAGCATTAATGTGCCAAATTTTGGCAAAATTGTAACAATGAAACAGAAACAGAACTCGGTAATAAATTAAAAAAAGAAGGGCAAGTGGATAAACGAGAAGACTGTACTAACACATGTGCCATCCCATTCGCTTGCCGCCGTATCCATTTGACTGAGTAAGAGTCATTTGATATTAGAATCATATTATATAAGATATATATTAAATAAAACATGCTAGAAAATATTGGAAGCATTTTTATTATCATACTACAATAGTATAAAAGATTATGTATTACTATTAAATAATATTACGATTTATTCAAAAAAACTAATCAATAATTTAAACATTATCGTAAAAAGAATTTATAAAATTAATATAATATTTAAATTATCAATCATAAAATTTATTAAATAATAGGGTTTATTTTAAATATAACCCATGCGGTTTCAAGTTTTGGCAAATAAACACCTGTAGTTTGATTTCGAGTAAATAAACACCTGTGGTATGCTCCGTTTTCCAAAAACGCGGAAACAGTGAAGACATTGTTAGTAGGCGAGGGTAGTTCAGTCATTTTAAAAAAATGACTATAAAAGCCTTTGCAAACTCAACTCTACCCACTTTTTCACCCTAAAATCCCACACACGATTACTGATGAGAGTCCGGTAGAGTGATAATAATATGGCGATAAGTGTGTGATAGGGTTATGGATATGATCTTTCTAAACGCTCTAACTCTACTAGACGCTACTACGTAGGGGCAAGTGTCCCCCGTCGTATCAAGTAATAATCCGGTTAAGACCGGGTATCGAATCCACGGGATTTATAACTACAAGTATTAAACTACTCGGTTTTATATGTTATCTAAGCGGTGAATACTTTAGATTGGGTTTTGGTGACAACTATAAACTACTCCTAAACTACGGGTGAGACAATTTCCGTGTATTTCAAGCCCTCTTAGAATGATACGGGTGGTGATAAGTTATAACCTATGATAAACAACACGAAATATATACGATTAATGATTTACTCTTGCAAAGACGACTATTTATAGACCGAACAACTCCGTGAGGTTCTAGAGTCATGATTTCCCCTCAAGGTGACTCTAATTCTTAGGATCAGAAACTAGGGCCCGTAAGTTCTGTGGCTCGTCAATTCCTACGGTTTTCGATTTGTCAACTCCGGTGAGGCAACACCTATGTGATTCCTAATAGATTTCGGAGCTCGTAAACGACCTACACAATAATCAATTATAAGTATCAAAGCAAGCAATAAACATTAACACGTATATTGAAAACGGAATCGTAAATCATGTATTATAAATATGGAATATGAAAATACGGGATACAACCAAGCCTAGTACATAGAAAGAGTACAAGCTAATTAACAAGTAGAAAGGGAAGAAGAATCGGCCCTTAAGACTAGCTAACCGGACTTAAAGTCATCTCTTCGGACTTGGAGGTGGAACTCTCGAGCTTGGTGAATGCAGATGGAGCGGAACTTCGGCGAAGTAACGGGAGGATTATACAAGCTCTCAAGGTGTGAGGAACTCTAATACATGGAAAATTGAATACTGAAATGAGTGTTAATCACTCTTACTTATACATCAAGCTCGGGGGTAGAATCGTAAATACACAAGTTGCATTATTTCTGCATTTTTCCCAGGACACGCCCCGCGTGGGCAGGCAGGCGCCCCATGTGTTTGCCCATTCCGTTGACAATTTCCTGCATGAGGATCAGATTCAGGCCTGATGTCATGAACACGCCCCGCGTGGACAGACAGACGCCCCGCGTGTTTGCCCATTCCGTTGATAATTGACTGTGTGTGGATTAGAATCAAACTGGTTGTCATAACCATGCCCCGCGTAGGTTGGAGTACGCCCCGCGTGATTGAGCCTCTGGGGTTTAATCGCTTGAATCATGTCTTCGGCGCCCCACGTGGCTTGGAACACGCCCCGCGTACTTGAGCTTCTGAAACTAAGTTTGAAGAATTGCTCCTGTACGCCCCGCGCATTAATAGAGACGCCTTGCGTGTGTCGGTGGGTTTTTACTCCTTTGCTTGTACCTGCGAAATACAATTCTCGACAGCCGAGTTAGCTTGACGCTTATTTTTTCGAAATTAATTGAAAACAAAGGAAATTGATCAAAAGCATAAAATTTATTTTGTTTTGTTATTTTATTAAAAACACATTATTTTTGTAATTAAACTCACTTATTTAGTCCATAATTAAACCGTAATTCACGCTAAAAGATAGGGACAAAATGCCCCTATCAACCTCCTCGGACTTTAAAGTTTTACTTGTCCTCAAGTAAAAGAAATCGAAAGATAAGGGATTGAGACAATTAAGAAACAAACTTCCGGTTGGTTTTACCAAGTGCGTGATTTCGAAGCTAAAGTTTTCGGCAAGTACTTACGCAAGCGAATGAGTGACCAAAACTTATTTGGAATCTCCATGATCAAACTTAATAGGCAATATTAACGGGGATCGATTATCTTTTGAGAACCCGATTGTACCTCACCAAGGGATTTCACTCTTACGCTCAAACTTTGGTGGGTCGGTGTTTTTGCGCTCTTCTTTGTACTTACTCGAAGTCACTTTGAGTTTGCATTTTCATCCGGGTTTTTCCTCCTATGTTATGGTTTAGGCAATATTAAAAATGAACCCGGAGGGGGGTTGTAATGTGGGTGGCTTTTTTAGTGGTTAATCTTTAGAAACTCGAGTCCAAATACCATTTTGATGATCGCATCGCTTTTTCATTTTGGCCTTAGCAAGCTTGTAAAATAAAACTTGAAATTGCTCGGGTGGAGCTTGAGAATGCTTTTTTTTGCTCTTTATTTCCGCTTCATTTGTTCTTTTTATTTGAGAGCGGCACAAAAACGATTTCGGAGATTTATTGTGCTTACTTGTTAAGGCCGTTTCGGGTGATTCCGATGCGATTGATTTTATTGGTATTTGAACAAGAGGAAAAAGGGTTAAATGTTAAAAGGGTTTTAGCAAAGAAGTCGGTTAATAGGCTCGAGGGGGCTTCCTAAAGGTTTATGAAAACGAGAAAAATAATTACAAAAGGAATTAGCCTAAGTGGGTTCGTTTTATCATCTATTACCCTTCTTACCAAAATAAGTGTACTTAACCCGGTATTAGATGCAAACTCTATGAGTCGAGTGAAGTCAAAGCTCTCGAAAAATTGTGAAAGAAATAGAGTTCTCGTATGAACTCTTTCAGGCTCAAAAATACCTCACAAGAATTTCGGGTTAAATTGTGTACTTTTAAGTTCTCGTAAAATTTCTAAAAATCCCGTTTTTATTGCCTTTTTAAATTTCATTATGGAGATAACTTGTGGGTTAGGACTCAATGCTTTTTGTTTAATACGAACCTTGGCTTTGCATAAATTCCATAACTTCGAAATCAAGACTTAAATTTCTTAATTAAACCGATCCTTTATGTTTCGATGTATTTACTTTTGACGACAAATAACGGAACTTTTGATTATTGTCTGTAGAAGGTAGTGTGTTGGGTAATTTATGAGCCAATAAATGAGTTCAATTATTTTTGTTTATTTTATTTTTATTTTTGTTTTTGTTAGTGCAAAACAAACTGTAAGTGCGGAGTTGCACGACCCTCCGCGTGATTAAAATGACGTGTAATCCAAAGACGTCGCAAAAGAAATGAAAACAAAAACAAAATGAAAAATAAAGATGGAATTGATGAAAAACAAGGACCTTAGAGGGCTGTTCTTACGCGAGGCGTACCCAAGGGGGCGCTCCGCGTAAAAGGTGGATGTTGTGTGCTTTCTGGGCAGAGACTCGAATACGCGGGGCGTAGAAGGGGGTACGCTCCGTGTAAACCGAGCGGGAAGCCGTTATTTAAAGGAAAAGATGGGTCACGCGGGGCGTAGATAGGGGTACGCTCCGCGTAAACCTTATTAATGCATGCAAGAACAGAAAAAATAAACACGTAAACAATGAGTTAAGGCAAAATAATTAAACAAAACACAACTAGAGACGGGAGGACAGAGAAAATTATATTAAGATAAACGAAACAAAATAAAATACAATAAAAACACGACAAGAAACGGAAGACATAAAAACGGAAATGTAAAAACACGAGGACAAAAAATAAAAAACCAAAAACAAAAACAGAAATAGAAATAGAAAGAAACTATTGCGGAGGCGGAGGAGGATGGCCATGGATGTTGAAGTGGTTGAAGAAGGTGTTGGTGAAGGCGTCGAAGTTGGCCCGGTCCTCCCGCCGTTGGGCCTCGAGTGCGTCGAAGCGAGTGGCGAGGGCGGCTTGGTCCATGAGGCGATGAGCCTCTAGGGTGTCGAAACGGGTGGCGACGTTGGCCTCAAGGGCGTCAAACCGGGAGTTGAAGTGGGCTCGATCTTGCCGTTGGTTCCCCTCCAAGATGTCCAACCGAGCATAGATCGATTGGAAGTCGAGGTTGGGAGGTGGGCTAAAGTTGAGGCCAAAGTCCGAGTCCCATTCCTCATCCGCTTGTTATTGGCCGGCCCCCGAACTCTCGCCCGGACCGAAGGGGCGGCGTTTGAGGGTTTGGAAGGCATTTTTGTCCAAGGGGCGGGGGTCATAGTGGGGAAGGCGATCAAGAGCGGAGGTGGCATAGATGGTGACTAAGTGCCCCAACCCGAGTTTGGCACGCTTCCGGGAAGGCATTTAGTGGATCATGGTGGCAACAAGGTAGGAGAGATCGAAAGTAAGGTCGTTCTCACTGTTGAAACACCTTTCTACATGATTTTGATTTGACAAAATTATTTAAGTTAATCCATGATTAAGGGACAATTAAATTTAAGTGCTTTGATTTAATTGTACTAATATGTTTGTTCAATGTTGAGTATAAATATAAATAAAAAGTAAGACAGGACGAAGTCAGCATAGCACAAGCTGAGTGGAGTGTAACTCAGCGTGATAGAAGATCTTCAGAATAGAAGCTTAATGATCAAGTTAATCAACGAAGCTGAGTGGAACGAAACTCAGTATCAAAAGTTGAAAAGTCTTCTTGAAGAACTGTGTCTTGCAGAACGAAGCTGACCGCGGAAGCTGAGTAAAAGAGAACTCAGTATTTGCATTAGCAAACAATCAAAGACAAGCTGAGTGATCTTTAGGACAGCATGAATGTTCCGTTTGCTAAAAGACAAGATCCGACATCTATCTGCACCAATAATAGAAACCTTGGAATTACGCAAAAGCCAATTTCGAGATGTATAGGTCAACGGTTCTGTTGCTAAAAGACAAACTGGCACAAGAAGACGAAATCTGTAAGAAGAGGACAAACCTGACGCCTGCGGAATTCAGACGACAGTATTGGCCTGCAAGTCTGAAGCTGACCAAAACCTTGTCTCAAAAAGGAGCCGTTAGGATCAACGAACAAATCCAAGATTCAAATCATTTCTGCTTCAGCCCTCAACTATAAAAGGACATAATCATTCTTGGATCAGCAGCCGATCACAACAAGAACAAAAAGAGTATACATACAAAGCACACAAAAGCCAAAAGAGATCTTACACCAAATTTCTATTCTTGTAAAAGCTAAATTGATTTTCTGTAACCATCTAAAGTGTTCTTCATTCGAAAAGAACAATTTGTATCAATTGTGAAATTGAGAGTGTTGTGCTGAGTACTCGGTGTTGAGTGCTTAGTGGTAGAGAAATCTAGGTGTTTGGTTATAGCACTTAGTAGGAGTTGAGTAGACGAATAGAGGACGGTACTCTTGCATATTCAACTGCCTTGTAAACGGTTTGTGCTCTACCTTCAAATAGCTCAGTATTGGATTTAAAAAGCCCGGAGGGACTCTGGGGACTGGACGTAGGCAGAGAGGCCGAACCAGGATAAGTCGTGCTTGTTATATATATCTGTATGTGTTGCTTGTTATATTTACTCGGCATATAAATTGTTTAAATTGACACTGAGTAAATAAGAGTGCTGAGTTGGAAGCTGACCACAAAAGTGTCAATTCCCAACTCATATGTAAAATAGTTCTAGTCAACATCTGACTAAAGCTATCTTACGCTACAATCGGCCGTGCTGACTAGAGCTGAGTTAACAAACTTAAGAAAATATATTAAGTCAGCTTAATTAAAATTAAGAAAAAGTTATATTAGTTCCTAACCCCCCTTGGAACTAATCACATGGGACCAACAAGTGGTATCAGAGCTATATAGCTCACTACTCAAAGATTTAACAATCTTGAGCTGATCCCGATAAATGGCTGAGAACAACACTCGTTTCCTTCCCGGGAACCAAACAACACAGATACTCCCCGAGGGATTATCAATTAGTCGGCCTCCCCTATTCTTTGGATCAAACTATACATTTTGGAAGAATAGGATGAAAAACTTTATTCAAGCCACAAACATGAGTGCATGGCTTGCAATAGTACAAGGCCCATACGTGCCTTATAAAACTGTTGACAATGAGAAAGTTGTCAAGAGTGAAACTGAGTGGTCAGAAGATGATCTTAAGAAATTACAAAATAACGCTTCGGCTATCAATATGCTTCACTATGCTCTAGATGCTGCAGAGTACAATAAAATATCAGGTTGCGAGTCAGCACAGGAGATATGGAAAAAGCTCGAAGTGACCTATGAAGGCATAAGCAAGGTCAAAGAGTCCAAAGTAAACCAACACATGAGACTGTACGAGCTGTTCGAGATGAATGAAAATGAAGACATCTCGGAGATGAACTCAAGATTCACCAACATTATAAATGAGCTAAAAAGACTCGGCAAGAACTTCACTGAAGAAGAACAGGTGAAGAAAATCTTGAGAAGCCTGCCCAAAAGCTGGCAAGCTAAGAAAACAGCTGTGGAGGAGGCACAAGACCTGACCACGTACAAATATGATGAGCTGATCGGATCTCTGCTGACTCACGAAATATCTATGAAGAATTTCGAAGCAAAAGAAAAGTCAGAAGACAAGAAACATAAATCATTTGTCATGAAGGCTGACTCAACCGAAGCTGACTCATCAGACGATGAGGAAATGGCCATGTTTACAAGGAAGATGAAGAAGCTGTTTAGAAAGAATGAAAAGAACAGCAAGAGGCCATTTAGAAGAAGTGATAGGTACAAAGCTGAGTCCAGTGACAAATACAAAAAGGACAGCTCCAAGCCTGTCACGTGCTTTGAGTGCCATCAAACTGGGCACATTAAGTTAAGCTGCCCTAATCTGAGAAAGGAAAAGAAGGGAAACAAAAAGGCAATGGTGGCCACATGGAGTGACAGTGATGAGTCAACCTCATCTGAAGCTGATACAAATGAAACAGCAAATATATGCTTCATGGCGGATGACGCTGCTGACCACACTCGATCTGAGCAAGCTGACCTCTCTGAAGAGTCTGAATAGGAGGAATACTCAAATGAGGTAACATCCTTACACTTGCTCAGAAATGAAATGATTAACGCCCTGAGTGATTTATATACACTGACTAAAAAGTGTAACAAGAAAATAAAGGCACTCAACAGGCGATGTGACGAGATCGAAGAGGTCAAACTTAGTGACCTTCGACATCTCCTCCAAGACAACTCAACTTTGCATAGCAACATAGAAATTATGCACAAGTATGTCTCAGAAGTCCAGTCAGATTCAAAGAAACTGAGAAAGGACGTCACATTCCTACAGAGCCAAATAAAAGGCTCAAACAAAAATAAACCCCATGCTGAGTACTCAGGTACTAGTCAGCATAGACAGTTCACTCAATGTGACTGTTGCGGAAAAGGGGGACACACAAGAGATGTGTGTTGGTATAACAAGCGGATTGTCCAATGTGACTTCTGCGGAAAGAAAGGACATACCACTAAGGTATGTTGGCATGCTCAGCACAATGGTGCTGACCAAAAATAAAGACACCCCAAAAGGGTAACATTTTGTGACTTCTGTGGTAAAGCTGGCCACACAATAAAAGTATGTCGTCACAAATTAAAACATGACTTTGCACCTACCTATGCTAACAAACAAGGACCCAAAAAGAATTGGGTACCTAAAGATGAATGATTTAAAATGCAGGTGAGCCTGAGATGCGTGGAAAAATCGAAACTATGGTATATTGATAGCGCATGCTCGAGGCACATGACTGGTGATGAAACTCAGTTCATCACACTTGAGCTTAAACGAGGTGGAAACGTAAGCTTTGGAGACAATAAGAAGGGTAAGATAGTATGATCAGGTACTATCGGAGGTAACCCTACCATTGAGTCAGTCTCCTTAGTTAAGGGTCTCAAATATAACCTATTGAGCATAGCTCAGCTTTGTGATAGCGGTAGACAAGTTATATTTGATGCTACTCAGTGTCGGATACTCGAGGGAAAAACAAACAAATTAATTTTAACTTCCCCTCGTGTTGACAATGTATATATGTTGAGTTTAGAAAAACAGTCTTCCAAAAATATATGCTTAGTATCTAAAGAGGATAACTCCTGGCTATGGCATAGGAGACTTGGTCATGTAAGCATGGACATCCTTGCCAAATTAGCTAGAAAGCAAATAGTTGAGGGATTGCCCAAATTGAAATATGAAAAAGATCAATTGTGTAATGCTTGTCAGCAAGGTAAACAAACGAAAAAGTCTTTTCAAAGTAAAAATATTGTCTCAACCAAGAGACCATTGGAATTACTACACTTGGATCTTTTCGGACCTATCCAGCCACTCAGCTTGGGAGGTAAGAAATTTTCCTTAGTCATTGTAGATGATTTCTCTTGGTATACTTGGATCATCTTGCTGAGTAGCAAGGATGAAACATTTGAGATGTTCACCACACTGATTAAAAAGCTTGAAAATGACAAAGACCTAAAAGTAGCTCATATTAGAAGCGACAATGGTGGAGAATTCAAAAACCAACAGTTTGACGAATTCTGTGAAACCAGTGGTATTGACCACAATTTCTCTGCTCCTAGAACTCCTCAACAAAATGGGGTTGTTGAAAGGAAGAACAGAACAATTGTCGAAATTGCTAGGACAATGCTGAGCGAAAATAGGTTTCCAAAGTATTTCTGGGGTGAAGCTGTCCACACAGCATGCTATATACTCAATAGGGCTTTAGTTAGACCTATACTCAAGAAAACCCCTTATGAACTTTGGAAAGGAAGGAAGCCCAACATTGGCTACTTTCGTGCCTTTGGGTGTAAATGTTTTATACTCAATACAAAAGATAACCTTGCAAAATTTGATGCTAAAGCTGACGAAGCGATCTTTTTAGGGTACTCAACTAACAGTAAAGCATATAGAGTGTATAATAAACGAACTCAAGTTGTTGAAGAGTCTGTCCATATAGAGTTCGATGAAACTAACCCTGCAGGAAAGACAACTCAGTCCGCCGAAGATGAACCGAGCTCAGCTTCCGCTGACCAAATAGGAGCCACTGAGTCATCAGTACAAGGGCTGACCAAAGGTAAACACGAACCCGAAATTACCTTTGCTGACCAATCTATTCCTGCAGATATTATAGAAACACCTATTCCAGACAACTCAACATTACCTAAAGAAATAAAAATTCCAAGAGGACATTCGGAGAAGTCCATCCTTGATGCTGCTGACAACAAGCTGATGACAAGAGATCAGCTTAGAAAGTATCTCAGGAATGTTGCATTCGTCTCAGTAAATGAGCCAAAAAACTTCGCCGATGCTGAGCACGATGAATATTGGATCAATGCAATGCAAGAAGAGCTTGATCAATTCACAAGAAATGAGGTATGGGATTTGGTACCAAAACCTAGGAATCAAAAGACCATAGGAACTAAGTGGGTCTTTAGAAATAAATTAGATGAGCAAGGCAATGTGGTCAGAAACAAAGCCCGACTTGTAGCCCAAGGCTATAGTCAGCAAGAGGGCATTGACTATGGTGAGACCTTTGCTCCTGTTGCTAGGTTAGAGGCTATACGTATATTGTGTGCATATGCTAGCTATATGAACTTTAAATTATATCAAATGGATGTTAAAAGTGCTTTTCTTAATGGCTTTATAAACGAAGAGGTATATGTTAGTCAGCCTCTAGGGTTTGAGGATCCAAAACTTCCAAACCACGTTTATAAACTCAAGAAGGCCTTATATGGCCTGAAGCAAGCTCCAAGAGCTTGGTATGAGAGGTTGACCAACTTCCTGCTGACCAGGAGTTATGTCAGAGGCAAAGCTGACACAACCTTATTCATTAAGAAAAAGGGTAAACATACCCTGCTGGCACAAATTTACGCAGACGATATAATCTTTGGTGCTACTGACGAATCCTTGTGCAAAGAGTTTAGTAAACAGATGCAAACTGAGTTCGAGATGTCTATGATGGGCGAACTCAACTTCTTCCTTGGACTTCAAATCAAGCAAGGTAAGAACGACATCTTCATTAGTCAGTCCAAGTACGCCAAAGAAATGCTAAAGAAATTCGATATGGAAGATTGTAAACCCATATCAACCCCAATGGGTACTGACACTGTCCTATGCAAAGATGAGAAAGGTAAATCTGTAGATAGCAAGCTATATCGAGGTATGATTGGCTCTCTACTTTACCTTACCGCTAGTAGACCTGATATTCAGTACTCAGTATGTTATTATGCAAGATATCAAACTGACCCCAGAGAATCTCACCTTATAGCTGTAAAAATAATTTTTAGATATTTGCAGAGCTCAGTTAATGCAAGTTTATGGTATCTAACCTCAAATGACTTCACACTCATTGGATACACTGATGCTGACTATGGACGAGATAAGCTAGAGCGTAAGAGCACTTCGAGAGGATGTCACTTCCTTGGAAGCTGTGTAGTATCTTGGTTCAGTAAGAAACAGTCATCAGTTGCCCTGTCTATAACTGAAGCTGAGTACGTAGCTGCTGAAAGCTGTGTTGCACAAGTCCTATGGATTAAGCAACAGCTTGAGGATTACGGAGTCAAAACAGAAACAATTGATGTCAAATGCCATAACAAGAGCGCTATTGACCTATCCAAAAATCCAATCCAACACAGCAGAATGAAGCATGTCAGCATAAGGCATCACTTCATTAGAGATCACGTATTAAAGGGTGAGATCAAGCTGACCTATGTACCAACAGATGAACAGCTTGCAGATATCTTCATGAAGCCTTTGGCACGTGAGCAATTCAATATACTAAGGGAAGCTGTCGGTATGTCTAATCCTCTTCAATAACAATATGTGCTTAATTGAATGTTGAGTGATTACCATGCTGAGTGACTCGTGCTAAATTAGTAACTTCTACATGCTGAGCTTAATATGTGTTATAGAAAATCACCCTATGCTGAGTAAGACATATATGCTGAGTGATTATCTTAGGCTAAGTTACTAAAGTAGTATGAAAACCCTCTATGTAAAACTGTGCACTCAGTACCACAAAACGTTTAAATATTCTACCAAACTGAGTAAAGCCCACTTGCACCATTTAATGCTAGCACGCGAATTAAATAGCCACCTAGGATGACGTAAGAAATAATTAAGAAAATACACGCGCCGAATGTGTCATAAATGCCAGGATCTTTGTCGATTGATCATCTCGAGGTAAAACGGCTAGTTCAACGTATTGGATCAATTCGAGCCTCTATAAACAGTGGATGAATCCCCACTTCTACCTCTTTACAGTTAGAATTTCTGGCAATCAAACTCTCTCTATCTTAAAATTCCAAACCTCTCAAAAATCTCAAAACCTCTAATCATGTCGGATTCCCAAAATCTCTCCGGTGGCGGTTACGACGACAACCACTCCGATGAAAACCCACAATCTCCTGCTCAGCAGGAATATAGCGAGACTCCCACCAAGTCTCAAGAACAAGGTCAGCATGACCAAACTCCAAGCAAGAGTCCTCAAGCTGACCTCGCGACCTCTTCGAAGAAGAAGAAGAATAAGGAGGATAAGCAGCCCAATGAAAGGATATTCCTCAAAGTCTACAAAAGTGTTAAGAACCATGAGGTACTTCGCTGTCGATGGTTCTCTCCAAGCTTTGTAACGGCTGAGCAACCGTTCTGTGAGTGGATCTCGAAAAATGGATGGGCTAGACTTTTCTCCCTTCCTAGTAAAACCTACCCTAGGTTGGTAAGGGAATTCTACTCCAACCTCTGTGTTGACGAAGAAGATGCTGACTATCTGGTAACCCATGTCAAAAGCCAAAAAATAACGCTTACCCCATCTTATCTAGCAAACTTGCTAAAACTGCCAGCCAAAGGGAAAGAATTCAGGACTACAAAGGAGAAACTTGACCACCCTGTGACGTTTTGTAAGCCGGAGGACCACAAAGGGGAAATATCTAGTACATGCATGGGTCAGAATCAAAAGATGGCTCACTACATGCTGACTAACTTTATCTTCCCTAAAATCAACTCAGCATCATCAGCTTCAAACTTCGAGCAGTGCTTCATCTGGCACATGCTGACCTATCGACCACTCAATATGCCGGTGTTCCTTATTGGTGCACTTCAACGAAGTATTGGGAAGCTCATGATGGGGTCCCTCATTACAAGAATCCTTGAAGATCATCAAATAGATGTGATTAATGAAACTGAGACTTGGGGAACTGAAGGGAAAAGGGGTCATTGAGGAACATGAGGAATAATCTAATGTTGCACAGGAGGTGCAAGCCAAGAAAGAAAAGAAGAGGAAAGCTATCCAAACTTCTTCAAAAGATGTTAATGCTGCCCCAAAGAAAATTAGGTTTGTATCAAAGGGGAAGAAAGTTGATGCTGAGCAAACTCAAGACACACCTAAGTCAGTAGAGAAACGAAAAAGGCAAGTTGAGCCTGAAGAAGAGAGCGAGGAAACTCCAGAGCAACCATTGCAGAAAAAGAAAAAGAAATCTTCGGAGTTAAGTCCTATTGATGCACCCCCACTTGAATTAGTCATCTCTGGAGACTCACATTTTATGAGAAGTCAAGGCATTGATCTTGAGAAAACCCCCACTGACCAAGATGAAGAAGAATTGGGTAATCTCGGAGGTCAGTTTGATACTGAGGAGACAGCAGATGTTGAGCAATATGAGACAGTTAACACTGAGCAGGTTGAGAACCCAACTGTGACAAGAAAGACAGTTGATACTGAGTTCACAGTGCAAGACATAGTCGGGGAAGAACTCAATACTGACCTAGGGGTAAATTCACCTTCTGAATCTCTTGATTCTATTCAAGCTGACCCCTCTCCTCCAAAGACTAAGAAGTTAAGGAGACTCAAGGAAAAGGCTCATAGATCCCCAGTTATTGACCTTCTGGGTGATTCTCCTCTCCGAGATCCCATCACTGATCTCTCGGACATGCAATTCAAATTATTCTCATCTGTCATTGAGCCAGCCCAGGAGCAATTTACACAAAAACAAGCCTCTGTTACTCATCCTGAGGAACAAGCCAAGACTCCAAACAATCCAATCCCTGCCGAGCAAGAGCTCGAAGTCCAAGCTGCTCAAGGTGAAAAGGATACAAAGGAAAATCCTGTTCAAACTGAGTTGCCTCCTCCGGCACCAACTCAAACCAACATTGAGCAGGTCAATATCTCTGCCGATCCCCATCCTTCCAACCCGATATCGCATAATGTTGAGCAGTCAGTTTCCGCTGCTACTCCAATAAAAAACCCGGCTGTTAACCAAGCTGGCCCTTCCAATTCCACTAGAATTCTGGCAACTGAGCAAATTCCTGAGGCAACATATGCCTATCTTCATGCTACTGAGTCTGGACGTCGCATTATTGACTCCGCTCAAACTATTCTCCAGGATTTGAACACTTCTCACGCCAATGCTACTGGGTTTGCAAATGTTGAGTCACCACAGATCTCGTCTATCACTCAGCTCCTCAATGAGATCAAGGGTCTCAAAGATCTTGTAAGTGTCATGACAACAGTCCAAACATAGCAACCCAAGCAAGACTCCATCGTCAAGCTGGCCGAACTGCAGTTAATGATGGTGAATCACATGGATTCCCTTCAAGGCCAAATCAATGCTCTTTCTGTAGTCAACACGGGCTATGCTACCTCTGCTGAGTTGAATCAACATTTTACCAAGTTGAACTCTGAGCTGACCGGCACTCGCGAGCTAATCTCCTCAACTTCTCAATGTTCGGTCGAACAAATTAGCGAAGCTGTCCGTCTACTCAACTTGAGTAAGGAAGAAATGGACACTGATCAACTCAAGACGAACGAACTGTTGTAATACTCTCGAGCCACCTACAAACATGTGCGCCACACCAACGCTCAACGTCAGTTCTATGATTCGGCTTTGCTTAAGATGTACCATCAAGCTTATACCATGCTAACTGACACTATCACATGGGTAGGAAAATCTCAAGAATATATATTGAGTGTGCTCAGTGCCTCTATCCGAATTCCCCAAGATACCTTGGACGATGGTATTCCCGTTTTTGATGGTCTGAGGGAAAGCACGAAAAGACTTAAGGCTTATTCCGTGAGATTAACTCGTGCTGCTCTCAACGACACCTTCGTTCCTCCTCCGCCCGATGGTGGCAAAATGGGGGAGAAAGAACAAGATGATAGAACTCAGCATCACTCATAGGAAGCAGGCGGCGCATCCAGTAGTCAGCAGCAACAAAAGGAAAAGCCAAAGTTATTCCTGCCCAAGTCAATAGGAAGAAATAGCTTGGCTAGATTCGCTAGTTTTTCTTGACTTGTATTTTTAATGTATCTTGACTTGCTGACTATCTATAAAACTATGCATCTCTTATTCAAAATTGACTAAACTTATGTGATGCTTACTTACGTATTATGCTGATCTGTCTTAATGAACAAACAAATAAAAGAAAATGGAATATACTCAGTATACATTAGACTTGATTTGCTCTGATAATGTTTTCCCATAACTCTAACGTCAAACTGACCATGTATCAAAACTGAGTAAAAATGTATTCCACACATTGAACTCTTCTGAAAGCTGACCTAGACTCATCTGAATTAGATCTTGGAAGGTCTAGAATTGAACTAAGTTAGTATAAGCGTGTCTTAATCTTACTCAATTAAATCTTAGAAGGTTTAGAGTTAAGTTAAGTAAATAGATGCAACCCTTACGGGGGAGTAATTTCAGAAGCATAAAAAGAATTTCAATCATGGGGAATCCCAATGCTGAGTTCCATCAATTAAATATTTTGCCAACATCAAAATGGGGGAGTTTGTTGAAACACCTTTCTACATGATTTTGATTTGACAAAATTATTCAAGTTAATCCATGATTAAGGGACAATTAAATTTAAGTGCTTTGATTTAATTGTACTAATATGTTTGTTCAATGTTGAGTATAAATATAAATAAAAAGTAAGACAAGACGAAGTCAGCATAGCACAAGCTGAGTGGAGTGTAACTCAGCGTGATAGAAGATCTTCAGAATAGAAGCTTAATGATCAAGTTAATCAACGAAGCTGAGTGGAACGAAACTCAGTATCAAAAGTTGAAAAGTCTTCTTGAAGAACTGTGTCTTGCAGAACGAAGCTGACCACGGAAGCTGAGTAAAAGAGAACTCAGTATTTGCATTAGCAAACAATCAAAGACAAGCTGAGTGATCTTCAGGACATCACGAATGTTCCGTTTGCTAAAAGACAAGATCCGACATCTGTCTGCACCAATAATAGAAACCTTGGAATTACGCAAAAGCCAATTTCGAGATGTATGGGTCAACTGTTCTGTTGCTAAAAGACAAACTGGCACAAGAAGACGAAATCTGTAAGAAGAGGACAAACCTAACGCCTACGGAATTCAGACGACAGGATTGGCCTGCAAGTCTGAAGCTGACCAAAACCTTGTCTCAAAAAGGAGCCGTTAGGATCAATGGACAAATCCAAGATTCAAATCATTTCTGCTTCAGCCCTCAACTATAAAAGGACATAATCATTCTTGGATCAACAGCCGATCACAACAAGAACAAAAAGAGTATACATACAAAGCACACAAAAGCCAAAAGAGATCTTACACCAAATTTCTATTCTTGTAAAAGCTAGATTGATTTTCTGTAATCATCTAAAGTGTTCTTCATTCGAAAAGAACAATTTGTATCAATTGTGAAATTGAGAGTGTTGTGTTGAGTACTCGGTGTTGAGTGCTTAGTGGTAGAGAAATCTAGGTGTTTGGTTATAGCACTTAGTAGGAGTTGAGTAGACGAATAGAGGATGGTACTCTTGCATATTCAACTGCCTTGTAAACGGTTTGTGCTCTACCTTCAAAGAGCTCAGTATTGGATTTAAAAAGCCCGGAGGGACTCTGGGGACTGGACGTAGGCAGAGAGGCCGAACCAGGATAAGTCGTGCTGAGTAATCTCCGACTCTCTTAATATATATATATATATATATCTGTATGTGTTGCTTGTTATATTTACTCGGCATATAAATTGTTTAAATTGACACTGAGTAAATAAGAGTGCTGAGTTGGAAGCTGACCACAAAAGTGTCAATTCCCAACTCATATGTAAAATAGTTCTAGTCAACATCTGACTAAAGCTATCTTACGCTACAATAGGCCGTGCTGACTAGAGCTGAGTTAACAAACTTAAGAAAATATATTAAGTCAGCTTAATTAAAATTAAGAAAAAGTTATATTAGTTCCTAACCCCCCCATTGGAACTAATCACACGGGACTGTTGGTCCCTTATAACGTAACAAGTTAGTTCCAAGGGGGGGGTTAGGAACTATTTAAAATTTTATTACGTTAAGGCTGACTTCTTTTTCTTTGAAAAAGGATAACACAGCACGCTGAGTAAATTAAGACACTAGCTTAGTCAACTGGTGACTAAGTCAGCTTCTTTCTTTGAGTCAGGAGATAGCACTTGAGTCTATTCCTGAACTCAGATACTCAATGCAACACAACTCAGCGTGACCTCTTTACTTGGTCAGTTTTGTTTAAGCAAGCAATATATATATTAAGGAGTTTAAGGTTAGAAAGATGTTACTCAGCAGATTTATCCAGGTTCGGCCTCTAAGCCTACGTCCTGTCCCCGGAACACGTTCCGAGCTTTCGAATTCTCTACTGAGCTCTTTAAGGGTAGAGCATCAAACCTTTTACAACTTAGAAGCTGAGTATAACAAGAGTACCTTCCTCTATACCTCTACTCACTCCTAATCTCTCGCTGAGTACTATAACCGAGTACTCAGCCTCTCCTTTCTAATCTCTAGAAATGATAAAGATTTGTCCTAAACAACAATTGCTAAGACACCTTAGATGATTGAATAATCACTCTAGACTTTTACACGAAAGATATATAATTTGGTGTAAGTATTTGCTTTGCTTTTTCTCACAGAACTTTGAGTAGAATTTTGGTCAGCGTAATGGCTTGATAAAGTTCTGTGTTGAAATGAAGCAACTGAAGGGCACTATTTATAGAGAAGTCTGAGGCATCAGTCATTTCGAATTTCGAAATAACCGTTGGAGGGAAACGGCTTCCTGTCGTTGTCACTCAGTCTTGCTCAAAGCTCTCGGCCAATCAGATTTGAGTATCTTCTGTCCTCGGTCAGCTTTTAGTCAGTTCGCCAGAATATCTGTCCATTTATGGTAAGGTCAACTAGACAGCGTCCTGTGTCTTCTGAACTTTACCCAAAGTGGAAACACTTTGTCTGGAAGTTGTTCTTCCTCAGCTGCTGTCTTGTACTCTTTGTCGATTCAACTCAGCAGCTTCATTCCGAAGTTGTTCAACGAAGGTCTTCTAGATCCTTCTCTCGCTGAGTTGCGTTTTGTTCATAATGACAGCGTTTTGCACAAGCGGGCCGAGTGGTCTTGATCTGTTTGACTTGGGCTTTGACTTCCGTATTGGGCTTTAAGCTATTTAGTCTTTATGTCTTATAAACAATTTAACTCAACATTGAACAAACACATTAGTGTAATAAATCAAAGCATTTAAACTTAGTGTGTTTAGAATATATTTAATATTTTACTTAAATAATTTTGTCAAATCAAAATCATGTGGAAAGGTGTTTCAACAAACTCCCCCATTTTGATGTTGGCAAAACTATTCAGCGAGGAACTCAGTGTTGAGCTCCCCCATGATAGTTGACCTATTATTACTTAGCAAACTCCCCCGTCAGGGTTGAGCTACTGACTTAGTTTTACTCTAAACATTTTAAGGTTTAATTGAGTAAGTCTAAGGTCAGTTTTCAGATATAGGTCAGCTCATGGAACATGTTCTATTTTACTCAGTATTAAACGGAAGGTTTAACATTCAGAGAGCACTGAGTAATCATTTTGTTCAATGGGTCTTATGAGACAGTGTTTTATATTCATACAAGACAATGTCAAACATTTAATCAGCATAGGATACAATCAACAAGTATTATAGACAGTAAACACAGTTGATGTAATTGAAGATACATAATAATTAAATACTCAACATCATATATAAAATACTTAGGTTGGGATAAAAGATGCAAGTATTGAATTGAATTAAAGTAGTCAGCGTATACATCTCAAAGATAAGACTGTGCTAGCCTATTCCTATTTCTTTTTCTTTAGCTTAGACTGACTACTTCTAGGAGCCTCCTGCTGAGTTCTAGCTTGTTCTTTTTCCCCCGTTTTGTCAGCATCGGGTGGAGGAGGAATTCTAAAGGAGTCAGTTAAGACTGCGGTGGTTAGTATGCCGGACAGCTCCTTAAGTTTATCGGCACTTTCATTGATGCCGTCGAAAACAATAACGCCTTCATCCAAGACCTCTTTAGGTATACCCAGTTTAGCGGCACTGAGTAAGCTCAGGATGTAGGCTTGAGACTTACCTACCCAAGTAATTGTATCTGACAGCGCAGCAAACACTTGATGAAACGTCTTCAGCAGGGCTGAGTCATAGTATTGGCGCTGGATATTGTTATGACGCACATGTGTGAAGGTCTTTTGGGTAGTGACCAGAATTTCATTCTGCTTCATCTGGTCAGTGTCCATCTCTTGTTTATTTAAGTTCAGCAGACGAACTGCTTCGTTAAGTTGCTCCACCGAGCATTGAGAGTAGGAAGCCAGCTGATGGTTGGTCTTGGTTTGCTCAGTGTGAAGCTGGGCAAATAGCATCTTAACTTCATCAGAAGTTGCATAGTGAGTGTTCGCAGCTGACAAGATCTGGAATTGGCCTTGAAGAGTGTTAAGATGTTGAACCGTTGTCAGTTAGAGCTCAGCCAGCTTCGTTATTGAGTCCTGCTTGGGCTGATGTGATTGAATTGAGATCATATCACTTAGCAGATCTTTCAGTCCTTTAACCTCATTTAAGAGCTGAGTGACTTGGGACAGCTGAGTTGAGGCATTGTTAGTAGACCCAGCAGTAGGTTCAGCAGTTTGATGAATATCCTTGATTAATGACTGCACCGAGTTGATGAGTTGTCTACCTGACTCGGTGGCATGCAGATAGCTGAGGGATCCTTCATCATGTTGCCTAGTTTCCTCAGTATGACCAGTTGGTGGAGGAGTCAGAGTGATGACATGGTCAGTGACTGGAAGGGAGTTTTCAGTCTGCACTTGGTTTTCTGGAAGAGTTGATTGATCGGCAGGAGTTATGGTTGGTGAAGAAGTAATCCTAATGCTGTCAGTGATGATAGGAGCAGGAATGTTCTGAGTCAGCACAGTGCTTGGAGCAGCAGTATTGACGAGAACTTGCTCGATTTGGCTTGTGGAGTTGGCGGAAGCATTCAAGTCGGCTTGTTCCTTTTGTGAAGAAACAGAGGCTTGCTTTTCAAGAGAAGCTTGTTGAGAAGAAGGGGTTTGCTTACTGAAAAACTTCAGCTTAAGAGAAGAAGGATCTTTAGTCGGCTTTTGAACAGGTAGGTCAATGACAGTTTTCTGACTTGCCTTTACTAATCTTCTTCTGCGAGGAGGAGTAGGATCAGCTTGGATAAATTCTCCTGAGTGAGAAGGAGAAGTCTCTTCTTGATCAGCATTGGGCTGGTTAGCTTGTTCTTGTACTTCATCTGCAGCCAACTCAGTATTAGTTGGGTCAGCAGCTTCCTCTTCACTCGCTGTCTCCTCAGCATCATCCTGATCGCTTTCTTCTTCTTCTTCTTCTGCTTCCTCATCATCCTGATCTTCGTTATCTAATTCTTCTTCCACCTGAGTGATAAAGTGATCATCCAATTCCACATCATCTCCTTGATGCTCAGCTTCAGTTCCCTGACATTGTGTGAAGTGAGAATCACCAGGAACAATGATGTCAGTGGGGATAGCATCAATTGGGGTCAGCCTTGAAGACTTCGTCTTCTTCAGAGGTTGCTCAGCAGCATCCACTCTTTCTTCAGTATCAGGCTCATCTTGCCTTCTTCTCTTATGAGCTGACTTAGGTCTCTCCTGACCTTTTTGAGCAGCTGACTTCAGCTTCTTTGCCGGCGACTCAGCATCTTTCGAAGGAGTCCCAACAGCTTTTCTTTTGCGGGCAGCTGGAGCCTTTGTTCTTTTGCCCTTCTTTGGGACAGTCTCCTCAGCAGGCTGATCACCACCTTTGGCTTTCTTAACTGGTTGGTTAAACTTCAAGGCACGCAGCGCAGCAGCTGTTATCTCGGAGCCTTGGGCCTCAGTTTCCTCGAATAGATCAATTTGATGGTCTTTGAGGATTCTGGTTACGAGTGATCCTAGCCTAAGAGTTCATGTGCTCCTCTGGAAGCCAGCGATTAAGAAAACTGGCATATTGATGGGCTTGTAGGTCAGCATATGCCATATGAAGCATTGCTCGAAGTTTGTCACTGAGCTGGTGCAATTAATCTTGGGGTAGATGTAATTGGTCAGCAGGTAGTGTGCCATCTTTTGATTCTGACCCATTGAAGAACTTGAGATTTCTCCAGAATGGCCAGGGGGTTTGCAGAAGGTGGCTTCGTACCCAGTTCCTTCATGATCACCAGTTCTCCTCAGCTTTGTTCCCTCATTCTTCAATTTCAGCAAATTGGCAAGGTAAGTAGGGTTGACAAAGATGGTTTTCTCTTTTACCACGGTTACTAAGTAGTCCTGGTTATCGTCAGCAACTCGCAGATTGTGGTAGAATTCCCTTACTAGGTCAGGGTAAGTTGGATCTCTAATAGAGAACAGCTCCGTCCATCCATTCTTCGATATCCATTCACAGAATGGTTGCTCGGTTGTTACAAACGCCTCAGAGAACCATCTTGAGAAGTCTATCTTCCACTCTCTAACGTCTTCGAAGGCTTTAGTGTAGGTTCTGACTTTGGCCGGCTTTCCTTTAGAGAAGGTAGCTTGGCCAGCTTTGCCTTTGCTTGGTGTAGTGGCCTTAGTCGTTTCAGGCAGAGTAGTATGTTTAGAAGGTTCATCGGAACTGGTCTTAGGGTGACCGGCACCGGAGATGTTCACTGGAATCTTAGTCATAGTTTTAGAGAAGGGTTTGGAAGTCTTGAGAGTTTTTAGAGAGAGAATGCTTATGCCTGAGAATTCGGTAAGTGTAAAGTGATAAAAATGGGGATTTGCCCATTATTTATAGCGGTGAAAAGTGGATCTTATCGAATCCATGTGTCAGTTTTGCCTTGGGATTGTCAACCGACAATGATCCTGGCTTTTATGACACATTCGGCGCATACGTCATCCTAGGTGGCTATTCGCGTGCTCTAACATTAAATGCAACGGATCTTATACTCAGTGTTTAGAATACTAAGCGTTTTATATTCTGAGTGGTCAGTTTTATACAAACGGATGATTTCTCAGTTTGAGATAACTACTCGGTGCCAATGTTTGCTCAGTATGTGATATTCATTCATTTAGCATTAATCACTCAGCATACATCTATTCACTCAGCAAATAATAGATCATTCAGCATATTAATTCACTCAGCATGAATCTATATTAAGAGCTGGAATTTACTGAAGAGGATTAAACATACCAATGGCTTCTCTCAGTATGCTGAACTGTTCACGAGCCAGTGGCTTTGTGAAGATATCCGCAAGCTGCTCATCCGTTGGGACATAGGTCAGCTTTATCTCACCCTTGAGTACATGGTCTCTAATGAAGTGATGTCTGATGCTGACATACTTTATCCTGCTGTGCTGAATTGGGTTCTTTGATAGACCAATTGCACTTTTGTTGTCACATTTGACCTCAATTGTCTTTGTTTGAACACCATAGTCTTCAAGCTGTTGCTTAATCCATAGGACTTGAGCAACACAGTGTCCAGCAGCAATGTACTCAGCTTCAGTGGTAGACAAGGCTACTGACGCTTGCTTCTTGCTGAACCAGGATACAAGACAGCTTCCTAAGAAGTGACATCCTCCAGAGGTGCTTTTTCATTCAAGCTTGTCTCGTCCATAGTCAGCGTCAGTATATCCAACGAGTGTAAAATCATGAGTGTTGGGATACCATAAACCTGCGTTCACTGAGCTTTGCAAATATCTAAGGATTCTTTTTACAGCTATGTAATGAGATTCCTCAGGGTTAGATTGATATCTAGCACAGTAGCATACTGAGAACTGAATGTCCGGTCTACTTGCTGTTAAGTAAAGTAGAGAGCCTATCATACCTCGATACAATTTGCTGTCTACTGACTTACCATTCTCGCCGGCACCAAAGACAGTGTCAGTGCCCATAGGAGTAGATATTGGCTTGCAATTTTTAAGATCATATTTCTTCAATATCTCCTTGGCATATTTAGCTTGACTGATGAAGATGCCATTTTTCCCTTGTTTGATTTGAAGTCTAAGGAAGAAGTTGAGTTCTCCCATCATTGACATTTCAAACTCAGTTTGCATTTGCCTGCTAAATTCCTTGCACATTGACTCATTAGTAGCACCGAAAATAATATCATCCACATATATTTGAGCCAACAGGGTATCTTTACCCTTTCTCTTAATGAATAAGGTTGTATCAGCTTTGCCTCTGACATAGTTTCTAGTCAGCAGGAAACTGGTCAGCCTCTCATACCAAGCACGTGGTGCTTGCTTGAGGCCGTACAGAGCCTTTTTGAGTTTATAAACGTGGTTTGGGAATTTAGGATCCTCAAACCCTGGAGGTTGATTAACATAAACTTCCTCGTTTATAACTCCATTAAGGAATGCACTCTTAACGTCCATTTGAAACAGTTTAAAGTTCATATAACTTGCATAAGCGCACAAAATTCTAATAGCCTCTAGCCTTGCCACTAGGGCAAAGGTCTCACCATAGTCAATACCTTCTTGCTGACTGTAGCCCTGAGCTACAAGCCTTGCTTTGTTCCTGACTATATTTCCTTGTTCATCCAGCTTGTTGCGGAAGACCCATCTTGTTCCAATGGTCTTCTGACTCCTTAGATGTGGCACTAACTCCCATACATCGTTTTTTCTGAATTGGTCAAGTTCCTCTTGCATTGCGCTCATCCAGAATTCATCTTCCTCAGCATCAGCGAAGTTCTTTGGTTCCTGAACTGAGACGAAGGCTACGTTGCTGAGGTATCTCCTGAGTTGATTTCTTGTCATCAGGGTATTCTCAGCGGCATCAAGAATGGCACTCTCTGAGTGTCCTCTTGGTATCCTTATCTCCTTTGGTAGATTGATGTCTTGTGCTGTCTGTGTTTCAACAATCTCTGCATGTGTAGACTGGTCAGTGAAAACAATTTGAGGTTCACTTTTACCTTTGGTCAGCCCTTGAGGGAATGACTCAGCTGCTGGATCTTGATTAGCGGATACTGAGTGTGGATCATCCTCAGTCAGCGGGAGATATCTTCTTGCAGGGTTAGTTTCGTCGAACTCAACATGTACTGACTCTTCTAAAGCTTGAGTTCGTTTATTGAAAACTTTGTATGCTTTGCTGTTTGTTGAGTAGCCTAAAAAGATAGCTTCATCAGCTTTTGAGTCAAACTTAGCTAGGCTATCTTTGGTGTTTAAAATAAAACATTTACAGCCAAAGGCACGAAAGTATCCAATGTTGGGCTTTCGTCCTTTCCAAAGTTCGTAGGGGGTTTTCTTTAGTATAGGTCTAACAAGAGCCCTATTAAGAATATAGCACGCTGTGTTGACAGCTTCTCCCCAAAAATACTTTGGAAGCCTATGCTCACTCAGCATTGTCCTGGCTATTTCAACCAAGGTTCTGTTCTTCCTTTCTACAACCCCATTTTGTTGAGGCGTCCTAGGAGCAGAAAAATTATGGTCAATGCCGCTGGCTTCACAGAATTCAACAAACTGTTGGTTTTTGAATTCTCCACCATTATCACTTCGGATGTGAGCCAGTTTTAGGTCTTTATCATTTTCAAGTTTTCTAACCAAATTTGAAAATGTCTAAAAGGTCTCATCCTTGCTACTCAGCAAGATGATCCACGTGTACCGAGAGAAGTCATCTATAATGACCAAGGAAAATCTTCTTCCACCCAGACTCAGCGGCTGGACTGGACCGAAGAGATCCAAGTGTAGTAACCCTAACGGATGCTTAGTTGAGACAATATTTTTACTATGAAAAGATTATTTGGTTTGTTTTCCAGCTTGGCAAGCGTGGCATAGTTGATCTTTTTCAAATTTAAGTTCTGGCAGTCCCTCAACCAATTGCTTTCTTACTAATTTGGCCAGGAGGTTCATGCTTACATGACCAAGTCTCCTGTGCCATAGCCAGGAATTTTCTTCCTTTGATACTAAGCATACAGTTTTTGAAAACTTTTTCTCTAAGTTCAGCATGAAGACATTATCAATGCGAGGGGCAGTTAAAATTAACTTATTAGTTTTACCCTCGTATATTTTACATCCAGTGTCATCAAATATAACTTTTCTCCCATTGTCACATAGCTGAGCTACACTGAGTAAGTTATATTTGAGTCCGCTGACTAGGGAGACTGACTCAATAGTAGGATTACCTCCAACGGTTCCTGACCCTACTATCTTACCCTTTTTGTTGTCTCCAAAACTTACGCTTCCTCCTCATTTACGCTCAAATGTGATGAACTGAGTTTCATCACCAGTCATATGCCTCGAGCATGCGCTGTCAATATACCACATCTTTGACTTCTCAACACATCTCAGGCTTACCTGCAATGTAACTAGTTACTCTTAGGTACCCAATTCTTTTTGGGTCCTTGCTTGTTAGGTTCAACAGGTAAAGCATCATATTTTATTTTATGGCGACATACTTGAACAATATGGCCATTCTTTCCACAGAAGTCAGAGCTGACCTTCCGTTTAGGATTTCTCACTGACTGGTCAGCACCCCAGTGCTGAGTGTGCCAGCACACCTTTGTGGTGTGTCCTTTCTTCCTACAGAAGTCACACTGGACTTTCCGCTGAGGATTCCATCTCTGCTGACCAGTACCTCGGTACCGAGTATTCAGAGGAATGTTTCTTTTGTTTGGAACCTTTAGTTGGTTCTGGATAGTTGTGACGTCCTTTCTCAGTTTCTTAGAATCTGATTGAACTTGAGAGACAGACTTATGTATGATCTCCATGTTATCATGCAAAGTTGAGTTGTCCTGAAGAAGGAATCTGAGGTCACTCAGCTTGACCTCTTCAACCTCGTCACAGCGCATGCTGAGTGCTCTAACTTTCTTATTACACTTTTTGACAAGTGTGTAGAGATCACTCAGGGCATTAACCATTTCATTTCTGAGCTGGGGTAGTGATATTACCTCATTTGATTGCTCCTCATCATCAGATGCGATGGAGGGGTCAGCATGCTCAAAGATGCACGGCTCAGCAAGTTCATCAGCCATAAAACAGATCTTTGCTGACTCAGTGGCATCAGCTTCTGATGATGAAGACTCATCACTGTCACTCCATGTTGCCACCATTGCCTTTTTGCCGTTCTTCCTTTCTTTCCTCAGCGTGGGGCAGCTTGACTTGATATGGCCAGTTTGATGACATTCGAAGCATGTAATGGGCTTTGAGTTGTCCTTCTTGTATTTGTTGTCGCTGGACTCAGCTTTATACTTATCAAACTTTCTGTAAGGCTTCTTAGAATATTTGTCATTCTTTCTGAATAGCCTTTTCATCTTCCTGGTGAACATAGCCATCTCCTCATCATCTGTTGAGCTCCCATCAGTGGAGTCAACTTTCATGACAAGAGATTTTTGCTTCTTGTCTTCAGACTTTTCCTTCACCTCGAAATTCTTCATTGAGATCTCATGGGTCAGCAGTGAGCCGATGAGTTCATCATATTTGTAGGTGGTTAAGTCTTGAGCTTCCTCAACAACAGTCTTCTTTGCTTGCCAGTTTTTAGGAAGACTCCTAAGAATCTTCTTGACTTGTTCTTCCTCAGTGAAGATCTTCCCAAGTCTCTTGAGCTCGTTGATGATGTTTGTAAACCTTACATTCATGTCAGAGATTCCCTCATCATCGTTCATCTCGAACAGCTCGTATAGTCTCATCTGCTGGTTCACCTTGGACTCATTTACTTTGTTGGTTCCTTCGTAGGTGACCTCCAGCTTCTTCCAGATCTCTTACGCTGACTCACAACCTAATATCTTATTATATTCTGCAGCATCAAGCGCACAGTGAAGCATGTTTATAGCCGAAGCGTGATTTTGTAGCTTCTTGAGATCATCCTCTGTCCATTTGGCCTCAGCTTTGACAACTGTTTGGCCAGCCACAACCTCAACAGGAACAAATGGGCCTTGGACTATTGAAAGCCATGCACTCATATTTGTTGCCTGAATAAAGTTTTTCATCCTATTCTTCCAGAAGGTGTAGTTAGACCCGAAGAATAGGGGAGGCCGAGTAATGGACAACCCCTCAGGTAAGATCTGAGTTGTCTGGTTTCCTGGGAGAAACCGAGTGCTGTTTTCAGCCATAGTGGGGATCAGCTCAAGGTAGTTAAACCTTTCTCAGTGAGCTTTTAGAGCTCTGATACCACTTGTTGGTCCCTTATAACGTAACAAGTTAGTTCCAAGGGGGGGTTAGGAACTATTTAAAATTTTATTACGTTAAGGTTGACTTCTTTTTCTTTGAAAAAAGATAACACAGCGCACTGAGTAAATTAAGACACTAGCTTAGTCAATTGGTGACTAAGTCAGCTTCTTTCTTTGAGTTAGGAGATAGCACTTGAGTCTATTCCTGAACTCGGATACTCAATGCAACACAACTCAGCGTGACCTCTTTACTTGGTCAGTTTTGTTTAAGCAAGCAATATATATATTAAGGAGTTTAAGGTTAGAAAGATGTTACTCAGCAGATTTATCCAGGTTCGGCCTCTAAGCCTACGTCCTGTCCCCGGAACACGTTCCGAGCTTTTGAATTCTCTAATGAGCTCTTTAAGGGTAGAGCATCAAACCTTTTACAACTTAGAAGCTGAGTATAACAAGAGTACCTTCCTCTATACCTCTACTCACTCCTAATCTCTCGCTGAGTACTATAACCGAGTACTCAGCCTCTCATTTCTAATCTCTAGAAATGATAAAGATTTGTCATAAACAACAATTGCTAAGACACATTAGATGATTGAATAGTCACTCTAGACTTTTACACGAAAGATATATAATTTGGTGTAAGTATTTGCTTTGCTTTTTCTCACAGAACTTTGAGTAGAATTTTGGTCAGCGTAATGGCTTGATAAAGTTATGTGTTGAAATGAAGCAACTGAAGGGCACTATTTATAGAGACGTCTGAGGCATCAGTCATTTCGAATTTCGAAATAACCGTTGGAGGGAAACGGCTTCCTGTCGTTGTCACTCAGTCTTGTTCAGAGCTCTCGGCCAATCAGATTTGAGTATCTTCTGTCCTCGGTCAGCTTTTAGTCAGTTCGGCAGAATGTCTGTCCATTTATGGTAAGGTCAACTAGACAGCGTCCTGTGTCTTCTGAACTTTACCCAAAGTGGAAACACTTTGTCTGGAAGTTGTTCTTGCTCAGCTGCTGTCTTGTACTCTTTGTCGATTCAACTCAGCAGCTTCATTCCGAAGTTGTTCAACGAAGGTCTTCTAGATCCTTCTCTCGCTGAGTTGCGTTTTGTTCATAACGACAGCGTTTTGCACAAGCGGGCCGAGTGGTCTTGATCTGTTTGACTTGGGCTTTGACTTCCGTATTGGGCTTTAAGCCATTTAGTCTTTATGTCTTATAAACAATTTAACTCAACATTGAACAAACACATTAGTGTAATAAATCAAAGCATTTAAACTTAGTGTGTTTAGAATATATTTAATATTTTACTTAAATAATTTTGTCAAATCAAAATCATGTGGAAAAGTGTTTCAACAGGGACCAACACTCATGATGCGGCCTCTTGCGAAACCTCACTAAGGGATAAGTGTACCCCATCGTTATCAAGTAATAAATTTCCGGTTTAAGTCCAGGTTATCGTCCACAGGATTTATTTCTGCAAGTATCAAGCTACTCGATCTCGAATGTTATCTAGGCTTAGGGGGTTTTGAGTTTGGTTTTGTTTAATTAATCTACTCCTAGGTTGAATTACACTAATTCTAATTAAGTTATCTAATTCTAGCTAAGTTATTCTAAGCCTAAATAAATTACTCTACCCCTAATTGATCTTTTACCAAAGCAATTAACTGAATGAACATGAAGGAATACGATGATAACAATGATAGAGTGTTTAAGCAATTGAATTGAAACTAAGTCGCTTATGTCCAAGGCGATTAATCCGACCTATCCTCCTAAAGTCCCTAGTTCGTGATTCCCTTGTAAGGCCGAAACTAGCTCTAAGGCTCAGTAATTTGGACTTAATCTTCTATAGGGTCGTCAATCCTATAGGCACTGACTAGGTCAGATTCAGCTCGCAATATGTGCCAACCTAATTTTGGGATTATCGAATGAGTTAAACCAATCAGACAAAGCGTAAGACAAAGATTAAAACACCAAAACAGTTGAATAAACAAAATCTATATTATATATCAAAGATGAAGGAATTGTCACGAAGTTACAATAAACCTAGAATTCATAGCATGTATCAGAGGCTAGACAGAATATAAAAGAAGAAAAATCCCTTTCAGGGAACCTGTCTACCAATGCAGGCGTTTTTCTAGGATTTAAGGATGGAGCTTGAGTAATCCTCGGTGAACGGAGCTTCGGAGGTGTCTTCAATGGAGGTTTGAAGGTTATGGAAAAGGTGGAGAGGATTTCTCAAGGTGGAAGCTAAGCTAATTACAAAAGTAAAAGATTTCTAATTTACAATTGGAAATTCCTATTTATAGACGCGTCTCGGGTCTCGTTTTGACCTAATTTCGTGTCCTTGTTGGTGTAGGAAGACGTGGGGCCGAATGTGGCTTCGTGGGGGTGGAATTGGTCTTTTTGACCAATTCTCGCAGGTCTGCTCGCCGAGCAGGAAAGGCTGCTCGCCGAGCAGGATTGCGACGAGCAGCCCCTGCTCGCCGAGCAAGCGCCTGGTGGCCTGCTCGGCGAGCAGGCTCCTGCTCGGCGAGCAGGCCTCGGCGAGCAGGCACAGCCTGCTCGGCGAGCAGGCACAGTGCCTGGGCAGTGCCTGGGCGGTGCCTGGGCGGTGCCTGGGCGGTGCCTGGGCGGTGCCTGGGCGGTGCCTAGGCGGTGCCTGGGCGGTGCCTGGGCGGTGCCTGGGCTGCTCGCCGAGCAGCGCCCGGGCTGCGCGTCGATGCTCAATTCGCCCGAAGCATGCTCGATCCGTGCCGAGTGACTTCTATACCCTTTTTCGTCCGAACTTACACCTGCACACGCATAAAAACTCCAGAAAACATTAGTCCAAAAGCCAAATTGATCCGTCAATCGCTTATTTTGAGCAAACGCTTCGTTTGGTGCGACTTTTGACGGACCAATTAGCTTCAAAAGATAACGGAATTCTAATATGCATGCTATTTCGGCCGTGTTTGCCTAAATTGATCACAAAACGAGCCTAAACGACGACAAGTAAATAGAATGTTTCCAATTTCTAACTAACTCACACAAAAGCATTTAAATGCGAGAATTGTTCGCTTATTAGCCAAATAAACCTAAAAACCATCCTAAAACCGTACCCAAAGATAGGGGTTTTTGACCCCTATCAAGACGCGCTCTAGTAGATGTGTCGGAAGGGAAGGTAGTTTTAAGGATAGGAGAAGATAAGGTCGAGTTTAACATGAACAAAGCGATGAAATACCCTATGGAGGAATTCGCTTGTATGAAACTTGATTTAGTCGAGGAATGTGTCAATGATATAATTCAAAGTGAAGAAATAATTGAACCTATAATAGATGAGGAATTAGATGATAAGGATCCAGAGCCTTTGATTCGAGAAGATGGACCAGTTCCGCCTTCAATTGTAACACCCCCTAAATTAGAACTTAAAGAGTTACCCAGTCATTTGAGGTACGCTTTCTTAGGCGAAGGCGGTTCTCTACCTATAATTATTTCTAACAAATTAACAAGCGATCAAGAAGAAAAATTGAAAGATGTTGTTAGAAATAGGATAGGAAGTATGGGTTGGCAAATTTCAGACTTAAAAGGAATTAATCCTAGTATAGTAATGCATAGAATTCATTTAGAAGAAGATAAGCCACCTAAAGCTGATAGGCAAAGACGCTTAAATCCGAACATGAAAGAAGTAGTCAAAAATGAGATTACTAAACTTTTAGACAATGGAATCATTTATCCGATCTTGGATAGTGAATGGGTTAGTCCAATCTATTGTGTACCCAAAAAAGGAGGCATAACTGTTGTAAGAAATGATGAAGGTGAACTGATACCTACACGAACCACCACCGGTTGGAGGGTTTGTATAGACTATAGGAACCTAAATAAAGCTACTAGGAAAGATCATTTTCCTCTACCTCTCATTGATCAAATGATCGAAAGGATAGCCGGTCATGCATTTTACTGTTTCCTAGACGGTTACTCCGGATTCTTTCAAATTTACATTTACCCGGATGACCAAGATAAAACAACCTTCACATGTCCTTACGGAACTTTTGCATATAGGAGAATGCCTTTTGGCCTATGTAATGCACCCGCAACTTTTCAACGATGTATGGCAGCAATATTTAATGACTTCATTGAAGACATAATGGAAGTTTTCATGGATGATTTTTCAGTTTATGGAGATTCTTTCGATGCATGTTTACAGAACTTAGATAAAGTATTGTCTAGATGTGAGGAAACGAATTTAGTTTTAAATTAGGAAAAATGTCATTTCATGGTAGACGAAGGAATTGTTTTAGGTCATAAGATTTCTGAAAAAGGTTTAGAAGTGGATAGAGCAAAGACTTCAGTTATAGAAAAATTACCCCCACCAACCACTGTTAAGGGAGTAAGATCATTTTTAGGTCATGCAGGTTTTTACAGACGGTTTATAAAGAACTTTTCTGTAATCTCCAAACCACTTACTAATTTGCTTATGAAGGATTCAACTTTTGATTTTAATAAAGATTGTTTACAAGCTTTCAATACCTTGAAAACAGCTTTAGTCAGTACACCTATAATATCAAAACCCGATTGGAATCTACCTTTCGAAATTATGTGTGATGCGAGTGACTTAGCTGTAGGATGTGTATTAGGTCAAAGGAAGTATAAGAAACTCCATGTTATATATTATGCGAGTCACACTTTGTCCGGTGCACAGCTAAATTACACCACAACTGAAAAAGAAATGTTAGCAGTAGTTTTTGCATGCGATAAGTTCCGATCTTATTTGTTAGGATCTAAAGTTATCATTTATACTGATCATGCATCTTTACGATATTTATTTGCTAAGAAAGATGCAAAACCACGTCTTATTAGATGGGTTTTACTATTGCAAGAATTTGACATTGAGATTAAAGACAAAAAGGGAGTTGAAAACCTGGTCGCCGATCATCTATCAAGACTTGAGGATGAAAACGGTCCCATCGGTGAAACATCAGGTATTCGAGATGATTTCCCGATGAACATCTCATGCAAGTACAAAGTGTCATAACTCCATGGTATGCGGATATAGCCAATTACTTAGCTGCACATGTTGTGCCAGATGGATTGACTTCTCAGCAAAAGAAGAAATTCTTTTCAGAAGTTAAGAAATATTTTTAGGAAGATCCATTCTTGTTCAAAACATGCGGCGATGGAATACTTAGGAGATGTGTTAGTGAGTTTGAACATGACTCTATAATGATAGAATGTCATGCTAGCGCTTACGGAGGTCATAATAGCGTAAGCAAAACAGGAGCTAGAATACTTGAATGCGGATTCTTTTGGCCTACTATGTTTAAAGATGTCCGTTCATTTATTATCCGCTGTGATAAATGTCAAAGAACGGGGAATATAGGAAGGAAAGATGAAATGCCTCTTAAGAACATATTGGAAGTTGAAATCTTCGACGTATGGGGAATTGATTTCATGGGTCCTTTTCCTCCTTCTTTTGGCAAAAATTATATTTTAGTAGCCGTAGATTATGTTTCAAAGTGGGTTGAAGCAATTGCAACCCCGACAAATGATTCTAAACTAGTTGTTAAGTTTTTAAATTCAATATTCTGTCGATTTGGAGTTCCTAGAGTTATGGTAAGCGACGGTGGTACTCACTTCGTAAATAGAGCTTTTGAGTTACTTATGAAAAAATACGGAGTACACCATCGTATCTCTACACCGTACCATCCTCAAACGAATGGTCAAGCAGAAATTTCAAATAGAGAACTCAAATGGATACTTGAGAAAACAGTTTCGTCTTCTAGAAGAGACTGGGCACATAAACTTGACGATGCACTATGGGCATACCGTACTGCATTTAAAACACCTATCGGGATGACACCTTATAGATTAGTCTATGGTAAAGCTTGTCATTTGCCGGTTGAATTAGAACATAAAGCATATTGGGCTATAAAAACCCTTAATTATGATTTGCAAAGCGCAGGGAAAAAGCGTTTGTTTGACTTAAACGAGTTGGATGAATTACGCTATTTGTCCTACGAAAATGCGAGCATTTATAAGGAGAAAATTAAAAAGTGGCATGATGCCAAAATCAAAATTAAAAACTTTAATGTTGGAGATAAGGTCTTACTTTTTAATTCTAGATTAAAGTTATTTCCAGGTAAACTAAAATCTAGATGGGCTGGACCATTTTTGGTTGTTCAAACATTTGATTACGGAACATTGGAGCTAGAAAAGTCTAATGGCGATCGATTTAAGGTCAATGGTAATCGTTGCAAAATTTATTTCGACGGAGTTCCTATTCAAGCAATTGAATCCGTGGATAAATTTTATAAAAATTAATTTCTTTGATTTTCATGTTTTTAATTTATAGTTTTTTTATTTATTATTTATTTTATATTTATAATTATTATTCTTCTTCTTTTAAATTTATTCTTTTCTTTTTAATTTATTTGTTTTTTTTAATTAATTTAATTTATTTACTTTAATTTTTAATTTTTATATATTTATCATTAAGTACAAATGAGTTTTGTTCACATTAAAATTTTAATTTAGTCATGTTATGAAATTTTCATTAAGTGTTAAGTGTTGTTGAGAAATTATACATGCAGAAATCTCAGTTGAGATTTTCTATGTTCCAGGATTTGGAAATCTCAGTTGAGATTCCGAAAATCTCAGTTGAGAAATTTTCTGTCTTTTTACATTTGAAATAGCTGTAAGGGATTACAGTCTTCTTTCTTCAAAATTTTCTGTCAGATAAATCGAAGAGGTATCACTTTGACACCTATTTCTTTCTAACAGACACAACCTTTCACTTATAGTTCTTATATATTCCTGTAGGATCAGACTTCTTCCATTTTCACTTCATCTTTCTAAATTTCTTTCTCAAATTCTCAAATCCTACAGACTTCATTTTTCTTTTCTATCACAGACATGACTAAGTCTTTGAAGAACGTTCAAAAACACAATTCTTCTCAAAAAGGGAGAGTTGATATCTCCGATAGATATGGTGCATGGTTTCCCATTTATAACCATGATGAGGGGAAACGCATTCTGCAATTCAGATATGCTCAATTCTTTGGCATGATGTATCTGGACGAGTTTCTGAACGAGGAACTCGGGATAAGCGAAGACATTGATCGCTATCTGACTAATTTGGGTTGGACCAAATTTGTTTCTATGAAATTTCCTATAATTGGAAATTGGGTTCTAGAATTTTTCTCCACCGTTAGGTTCGTCAACAAGAGACGTGTTCGTCTCAGTTTTCGTTGTGAGGGGGAGGTATTCACTTTTGGATATCCAGAACTTCACAATTGGTTTGGCTTTCCACCCCGAGACACAACTCAACACCATCCTGGAAGGGATATGACTTCTAGAGACATATGGAGGATGCTAACAGGATTTTGGCAATTCAATCCACGTCTTGCCTTCAACAAATCCATTAATTCTAATTCCATGCTGTATCTGCATAAATTCCTCTGTCACAGCCTTTTTGGTCGAGTCAGTAGCAATATTGTGAAAGATACTGATCTTTATGTGTTGGGTGACATTTTTCAAGGCAACTCAGTGAACTCCTCAAATATTTTAATGGAGGGGTTAGTTGCTGCTTCCCGTTCGAAGAAACGGAAGATTGGATTCGCCAACATCATATGTGGAATAATTTTAGGAGCCAATGGAACCATTTCTGTTCCTTGGACTGATACAGAACCATTCCCGATTTTAGACTACGAGTTCTTGGAGAACGAGGGACTTGTCAAACGAGTTTTTCGTTCTGGTCCAACATTCCTTTCTGCACCAGAGAGGCAAGTCTTCGTTCAAACGAAGATTAACAGGGCCAATGCACGTCGTCTGTCATCTAGTTAGGGATATATATATATTTTATGTGTTTCTGTTTATTGTTTTTAATATATATATGAGTGATTGTTTGTCAATTATGTTTTTATAATGTTTCTATATAAATGTATATTATGGTATTGTTTATAATAGTGAATAAAAGTGCATTAATTCATTAGTTTATTTCTTTTCTTTAAGGAACAACCTTTGGTTTTCCTTTAATTTAATTTTTCAGTTTTGTTTATCTCAGTTTCAGGGATTAATATTTACATTAATGTCACTTACTTCACGGAGGAATTGGTTTTGAAGTGTTAAAATCATCAAAACAGTCCCAATTTTACCCAGATTTTTCAGAATCTCAGTTGAGATTTCGAATTCTCAGTTGAGACAGCGGAGGAAATTTTTTTAGGCAAAATTTCGCCCCTTCCCTACTTGCTGTCGCGACTGAGATTTTGAAAATCTCAGTCGCGACTTGCGACCTGCAGGTGCGGGATTGGGCGAAATTTCACCCTCTTTTCCTATTCCTACTCTATTTACTACCTATTCAACTATCCTAATCAATACCTATTACTTACACCTATTTATATCACCTATTTTTACACCAATCAATCATCTTTTCTCTTCCCAATAACAAGATTCACTCATCTTCCCCATAAATATTTACCCTATTCATCTTCTTCCCCAATTCACCACCATTATCTTTTACTCTTACCTTTATCTATTTCACACAAATTTCATCTATTTTTACCCAAATTTCATCTATTTCACCCAAATTTCACAAACAAAACCAATATGCCTCGACAAAAGACCGTTGCAAACAAAGCCAAGGCCACCGAAATCAATCGATTACGGGTTCAATATGACGCACCGTTCGATATTACGTCGAAAGCCGAAGGACGCAAATATCGCCGATTCTCTAATGTCCTAATAGAGTTCGTCGACATGCCTTTTCTTGACACCGACACGGTAAACACACTTTCCTTTACCGAGCGTATTGATGAATTTCTTACCGTTCTTGGTTGGAAACGATTTGCTAGTATGCGTTTTCCTAGTCTTAAAACGCATATTATTGAGTTTTTGGTTACTCTAACCTATGACAAGAAGAAAGGAGTTATCTCTTTTCGGAGTGATGGAGTTCGTTATGATGTTGGATATGCGGCCATGAACCGTTGGTTTGGTTTTCCTACTCGAAATTTTTATTCAAAGCCAAAGCCTTTTGATTCACACACGGTTTGGAATTCTTTAACCGGTTTAGATGTTTTTAGTCCAAAGAATACATCTAGTAAACTAATTAAGGATGATTGTGTATTCTTCTTTCACAAGTTTTTATCATTCTCCTTATTTGGTAGGGTTAAAAGTTCAAAAGTGCAAGTTCGTGATTTGGTTGTGTTTGATGCTATTTTTAAAGGTTTGACAATTGATAGTATTGAGATGATATTTACTAACTTAGTTCGAGCTTCTAAGTCCCGCAATAAGCAAGTGCCTATGGGTAATTTAATTACCGGCATTGTTTTGGGCGCTCGGGGTGAATTAGCGGATTATCAAAATATGTCTCATGTTGGTTTACCTTCATTGGATCTCACGGCACTTCAAAGGGCCAATTTATTGAAGAAAATGGGACCACCCGCTTTTATATCTTATGCGGATCGCACAAGACGTGTTTTTGCTACCATGAGTAGTGAAGCCTCGGGTTCTCAAGGTTTAGGTGCCCAAGATGATGATGAGGAAGATGAAGAGGAATTTGATGAAGATGAAGAGGAGGAGGAGAATGTTGATGTTAATGCCAACGAGCAAGTAAATGTGGAACCAAATGAAGAAGAACAAGTTGGATGGCAACGTGTTTTGACACAAATGAACGAGCATAACCGTCACATGAATTTGCGGTTAGATGAAGTCGTTGCCAATAATGCCGAAATGAGTTCAAGGATCACTACGTTGAGACGTGAGCACAACTCTACTCGTCGCCGGTTGCTCTCTTTCTTCCGACGCCAAGGAGTTGAAACTACGCCTTCTCCACCGAGTTCACCTTGATATGTTTTATCCTTTCTTTCTTTAACTCATTTTCATTATTATTATTATGTCTTGTTAAATTCGGTACAATATTTTTTTTGGTATAATTCTCTTTATTATTATGTTTGAATGTTATCGTACTATTATTTTCAATTCTAATTCGTATGGTTTATTTCGTACTATTTTTCGTGTTTTATCGCTTTTTGCACCAATGAGGACATGGTCCAAATTAAGTGTGGGAGGAGATATTTCATATTCATTTTAATTTTAAGTACGAATGAATGCCACGAATGAGAATGAATGCTATTTATTTAAAGTATAAATGCATATTGTTACTCAAGTTTAAGTAAAATATAATATGCAACATTTTCAACCAACAAATGCAACATTTTCATATAATGTGCAACACTTTTTAAAAATAATAGCTATTTTTCATAAACATATATTTTTGATTTCATATGTTTCAAACATTTTAACTTTCAAAATAATGTTAAACATATTTTAAGGTTATCATTATTGATAGAAATAATATTTCTATACGGGCTATATTTTTACAAATATTTTTTACAAATCTCCGATACGATTTTATCAAAAACGTCTCGAGTAAATGTATATAAGTAAAATTTCTTTAGTTTCAAATCTCTATTTTATATCATGAATTCATGATAAATATAAATCTTATTTTCAATTTTCGATTAGGTTTATAGGCATAAATCGAACTAACAACTTTAGCTTTTTAGCTCGATATTATTTTTCGTCTTACATTAAAAACCAATTGAAGTTTTTAAGGAAACTTTAGCCATAATACATGTTGAATTTCAAGTCAATATAGGATGAATGTGCTATTTTTCTTTCCCAATTTTATTTTCATATTAATTAAATCAAGTAGTCATATTCTTAACTTTTGGTCACGATTGAGACCAACCTTATCACAATCGAGGTATGAAAGGGAAAAACATTAATTATCGTTTACTTTTGGCCACGATTGCGACCACCCTTATCACGGTCGAGGTATGAAAGGAACGTTAGAAATTAAAGCAAAACTAAACGTGTTTAAAGTTTTAAGTAACGATTGCGTCCACCCATGGCATGGTCGGTACCTCTTAAACGAACACGAAAGCAAATTAATGCGTATAAAGTTACGATCGAGACCACCCTTATCTTGGGCGTAACTAAAGCAAATATATTAAACCTAAAGTCCTTAATAAATCCATATTTGTAATAGTTTAGGTTTGGGAAAGGAAATTTTGTGCTTAGAAATGCCTTGAGACGAAAGATTCGGAAACATGCGTGCTTACACCGTCCCGAATACTTCAATATAAAAATTGAAATACAAGACGAGTAATATGTCTCTTTTACACTAGCTAGTTTGATACTTTGCGTATAAATTTACCATGAAGAGTTTATCTTTCGGTTTAACTAATTTAAAAAGGAATATATGGATACATATTCTATTTATAAAGAGATTGATTAAAGAATAAATTCAGTGAAATTTTTGCTCGGGACTAGCAAAAGCTTAAGTGTGGGAGTTTGTTAAGCCCAAAATATACCTAAAATATCCTATATAAATACGTTAAATTTACATTAAAATCATGCTAATTATATTCATTTAGAATACTTTTACGTCTTTATTTACTTCTTTGATGCAAGGTACCTAAATATTTGGTAAAATCCAAATAGGAGCAAAAACGGAGCTAAAACGGAGCTAAAATGGACGAAAAACCTTAAAAACGTACCGAGAATGCATATCAGTCAGAAGAACGCTCGAGGAGGACAAAAAGCAGTCGAGAGACAGGGAGAACATCTCTCTGTCGCGACTGAGATTCTCATAATCTCAGTCGCGACCTACGGAAGCCAGATCGGGGGAAAATGAAGTTTTCAAGCTCGCCCCTATATCCCCTGTCGCGACTGAGATTTTCAGAATCTCAGTCGCGACAGCGAACCTCCCTGCACACAAAACACATGTTTAAATTCGGAAAAACGCGTCTGTTCGTTCGGATAAAAGCGACCCTTCACCTGCAGACACGACCCATCATTTACAACCCTTCAACAACTATAAATAAGTGATCCATTTCAGAAATCAAGGTTGGTTAAGTTGGAAAAAGTTAGAGAAATTAGAGAAGAAAGTTATTATGTCGGGTTTCTGATTCAGAAAAGAATCAGAAAGTTAGATTTCATTTCTGTAAACAATCGTGTTGTACACGAATTGTATTTAGATTAGTTATAAACACAGTATTAGTTTAGTTTTCATTCTGATAATGGACGAGACTAGTCTCTATTCCGAAGATCCAGCGAGAAGAATTGACGGCTGAAGCGCATGAGGTTTGACGAGCCTACGGAGTTTGAGAGAAAGATTGACGACCCGGATCTCAAAGTTTTCGTTGCAATGCTATCCAAGTTTCTACTTCTCTGTTAACTTGTGGAAATTCACATTTCATTAATGATATACTTATTTATTCAATACATTCTTACTGTTGTTATTTTGATATTGTTCTGACAAAATGATTTTCAAAATGATAAATTGGTGTTTTTATTAAAACGTTCTATTCCATCTTATTCATATAAGAACTTTGTTGAACACTTAACGAATTTAGTTTTATGGATGACATGATCGCTGATCGCGACTTATCAGAAATAAAACACTAGTTTGATTAAGGTAGGAATCATCTCAACGCCAGGGGGATTTCTATAGTTCGAAGCCATTCAATTGAGTAAATCGCTATATTGTTACATGTCCATAATCTCACAAAGTTAAAGTTGTTTACTTTGCTTTATGAAAATAAGATCTATTTTATTCCAATTACGGAAATATCTGTTTTGTAATCAAAATTCCAAAACGGAATTGTTCTCCAAACTTGATATAATACTTCTATCTAATCCTAATTTACCAAAACCTATTCATCAACTAAACGTATTTCTTTTATTAAACCTAAACACGTGATTAAACCGAATTAAATAAAGTTTTAGTTAAAAAGCGTTCCCTGTGGGTTCGATATCTTTTATTACTACAAGCGTATACCGTGCACTTGCGGAAATCACTCAACAATTACATTGATACAAAGTATCAATTAATCAATTAATTAACCACCAATTAATTACCTTGACATTTCACTGTCAACCAATTAATTAATCTCATCCCTCCAGTGTACCGTTCTATAAGTTCTAACTCAGATGTTCAATGTGCACGATCCTATGGGACTGTCCTTAGCTAGCAGTGGGCTCACGGCCCACAGACAGTAAGTGGGTTCTAGCAAACCATTACTGTCCCTAACCAATACAGCTATTTCAGCAGTCTAAAGATGCAGAGACCCTGTAGTTATCTCTTAACTTCTTTTACCATTTGATATCGATATTATAAACTAGAGGCATGGCGGCTGTCATCCTCTCTGATGTTTATGATATTTCTTGATCTTAAGTAGATTAATGAATCAGATAAGTAAACTACTTATCAGGGTGTGGCCACACACTTACCAATCTCACTTATCAAGTGGCCTGTGATATCATCTCACTGTTATGTGAGTGGTAATTCCATCACTTCACTATCAATACTAATGTGTTCACCTGTTCACCCAATCATACCCATATTTGGCATCCTGTTACAGACCTGTTAGGCGTATGTCAAAGTGAACCGGATCCCACATTGATATTATAATGAAATCTGGTCTGAAGACAGTTAGAGACCTACTTAAGAAAACTAATGACACAACCACCATGTAGTTTTCTCGGGCGGATCGATCCAGTCACATGTATATAACATGTACCCATATTCACAACTGACTTATCAAGTGCTATGGCTAGTATCAATTACTACCATACAGTCATTGAATATACAAGTCTGTGGTCCTAATCATTCCCATGATAGAATAGACTTGGGATATGGTTTTACGATTATCAATCAATGGATTCTCTATTCATATTATAGCACAAGATATAAATGAACTAGATTAATGCCTTTATTAATGTGACACAAATACATTTTATAAGAACCAATGCCTATGAACTAGGGCACACCAACACGCCCCACCGGGCACGCCTCGCGTAGGGCCCCTGGCCACTTAGGGTCTCCTTCTTTCCCTTCCATAGCTTTATTTTTGTTTTTGTTTCTTTTTTTGCGACGCCCTTGGAATATGCGTCATTTTAAATAACGCGGAGGGACGTGCAACCCCGCACTTAACGTTTGTTTTGCACTACCAAAAATAAAAATAAAAATTTAATAACAACAAAATAATTAAACTAATTTATTGACTCTTTTAAATTTTCCCGACATGCTATCCCCCCTTCGGAAATTAATTAAAGTTCCGTTATTTGTCATCAAAAATAAAAATGTCGGAACATAAAGGAATGATTCGATTAAGAAATTTTAGTCCTGATCTTAAAGTTAGGGAATTTGTGCAAAACTTAGGATTAGTACTAAACTAAGGCATTGAGTCTTAAACCCGAATGTTATCTCCATAATGAACTTTGAAAAGGCAATAAAAACGGGATAGTTGAGAATTTAGCGAAGACTTGATAGTACACAATTTAAACCCGAATCTTTGTGAGGTTTTTTGAGCCTAAAAGAGTTCGTACGAGAACTCTAATTCTTTCACACTTTTTCGAGAGCTTTGACTTCACTCGACTCACAGAATTTGCATCTAATACCGGGCTAAGTACACTTATTGTGGTAAAAAGGCAATAGATGATAAACCGAACACACTTAGGCTAATTTTTCTTAATTTACTTTTCTCGTTTTCATTAAACATTAGGAAACCCCCTCGAGCCTATTAACCAACTTTTTTTGCTAATACCCTCTTAACATCTAACCCTTTTTCCTCTTGTTCAATTACCGACATAATCAAGTTGCACCCGAATTACCCGAAATGAGTCACGGCCTTAGCAAATGAGCACCATTAGTTCTCAAAATATTGTTTTTGTGCCCCTGTTAAAACAAAGGATACAATAAAAAATAAAAAGGCATTCTCAAGCTCCACCCGAGCAATTTTGAAGTAAATCTTGTAAAATTCGCCAAGGCCAAAATGAGCAATGATACGGTGCAATCACAGAACGGTATTTTTGAACTCGAGTTTCTTTAAACTGACCACTAAAGTAGCCATCCATATTACAACTCCCCTCCGGGTTCATTTTTAATATTGCCTAACCATATTTTAGGAGGAAAAACCCGGATAAAAATGCAAATTCAACATGATCTCGAGTAAGTGCAAAGAAGAGCGATAAAACACCGACCCACCTAAAATTGAGCGTAAGAGTGAAATCCCTTGGTGAGGTACTATCGGGTTCTCAAAAGATAATCAACCCCCGTTAATATTGCCTATTAAATCTTGATCATGGAGGTTTCAAACAAGTTTTTGTACTCAATTGTTTGCGTAGGTACTTACCGAAACCTTTGCACAAAACCATAACTTTGAAATCACGCACTTGGCAAAACCAACCTTCGGTTTGTTTCCTAATTTTCTCAATCCCTTGTCTTTCGATTTCTTTTACTTGAGGAGAAGTAAAACTTTAAAGTCCGAGGAGGTTTGATAGGGGTATTTTACCCCTATCTTTTAGCATGATTTACGGGTTGATTTTGGATAAAATAAATAAGTTTAGTTACAAAAATAAAGTGTTTTTGATAAAATAAAGAAATAAAAATAAATCTCGTACTTTCAGTTTATTTTCCTCGTTTTGATTAGTTTTGGAAATAAAATCTTCAAGCTAACTCGGCTCTCAAGTTTTGTATTTCAGGTACGAGAAAGGAGCAAAAATCCACTCCATACGCGGGTATAATCCCCTACGCAGGGCGTGAAACATGGTGTCGGTAATGATTGCCTTATCCGCAGAAGCCATGTGGAACTGACTCAGCATACGCGGGGCGTATGCCACTCTATGCGGGACGTATGACACATGTCGAAAATGATTAGCCTAATCCTGAAAGTCAGACTGCATTGTCTCCCAGAGTCAACTCTCCTTACGTGGGGCGTACCACCATATACGCGGAGCATAAAAGGCAGTTCTTCAACATAAAAAGATCAGAGACTCTTTTACACGGGGCGTACTTCATCTACGCATGGCGTAAAAGTACCAATTCAAGCAATAAAACTCCAGAGACTCAAACACGCGGGGCGTACAATCCTTTATGCAGGGCGCGCTTGAGACAACAAGACAACGAATTGGTCCACATGCAGGAGATGTCTGACGGAATGGGCATTTACGCGGGGCGTATCATGGGATTTCTGCACCAAATAATGTTGCTCCATACTTGTGCTTTGTGAAATTACAAACTTACCCTTGCTTGATGTCTATAATAAGAAGCTCTTGAACTCCAATTAGATACCAATTACATATTAGAGAGCTACACTATACTCTTTTCTTTCCTTGTAATTTAGATTCAAATCTTGTAAGTTAAACTCCCCCCCCCTCGAGAGCTTGTTCGTTGTTCCGACGTTCCATTGACGCTCCGTTCCACCATTCGTCACCAAGCTTGAGAGTTCCACCTCCACGACCTAGGAGACGGCTTTGAGTCCGGTTAGCTAGTTCCAAGGGCGGATTCTCCCTTTTTACTTGCTAATTAGCTTGTACTCTTCCTATGTACTAGGCTTGGTTGTATTTCATCTAATCACTTTCCATATTTATAATTTATGATTTATAATCTCTATTTCCCTTTATGTGTTAATGTTTATTGCTTGTTTTGATATTGATAATTGATTATTGTGTAGGGGAACGCGATTACCGCCACCATTCGGGCTATCTTTAGGGAGTTATATAGGTGTTGCCTTACCGAAAGTGACAAACCGGAAACCGTAGGAATTGACAAGCCACGGAACTTACGGGCCCTAGTTTCTAATTCCCCCGCATTAGACACGCCTTGACTAGGAATCACGTAGTCTAAGTGCTTCACGGGTCGGTCCTACTACACTTGGTCGTCTTTGCAAGAGTAAACTATTATCCGTATACATTTAGAGTCATTATTTATCATGGTTATAACTTATCATATTCATCCCACTTCATAGAGTTTTAGCTACATAAATCTGTGTCGCCAATAGTGAGGAATAGTGTGTAGTTGTGTCTTACTTAACCCCAAAGTAATTACCGCTTAAATAACATACGAAACCGAGTCGTCTAATGCTTGTAGTTATAAATCCCGTGGATTCGATACCCGGTCTTAACCGGATTATTACTTGATACGACGGGGTACACTTGCCCCTAAGTAGTGACGTCTAGTAGATATAAAGCACTTAGAAAGACCACATCCATATTCGTAGCGCAATTATCGTAATATACATTTTGTCGTAGAAAAGCACTACTAGCGATACGTCCATCAGTCAGCGAATTTCGCTGCTCACCTTTTAGCCCGTGCAGCTACACCTGCTTTTGAGAGGAAGGTCTGGATTTCAATACCTCCTTCTTGTGTCTGTAATGCTCTTGCTGTTGATAATTAATAAAATGACCTTTCTTGTCACAAAAAAAAAGATGATTTTTAAACTTTTAAAATTATATTTTTATTTTAAATTTTAAAATTGATTAGATAATATAATTAAGAAGATGATGAGGTTGTTAATCGTAAATCCAAACCCATTTAGCAAGACTAATAAATCTAAAACCAGTTGCCGAGTCTTTTTTCTAATGTAGTAAAATGTCTTGTTATTACCTAATACATTAGAAAAAAGACACGCTTTTATAATTTACCCTTTAGAATTTGGTACGTTTCATTAGTTTGTAGCATCTACCAACTAGTATTGCACAAAGTTGCAAAACCAATATCATGACTAAACTATAAAGGATGCATTAGTTACTTGATTATTAAAAAAATCATAAAATAGAAAGCATAAGTCCCATTTAGGATGTAGATTGGGGGGAAATTTAAATAGAAATCTGGATTTGAAAAATTAACTACAATTATATCAAGTAATAATTTAAATAAGGTCAAGTAACTCTCACCTTCATTAAACTCCAAACTTTCAAACAAACAAATGCTAAAATCATGAAAAATTAAAATACAGATTAAAAGTAGAATTTTTAACGCACCTTCTGTTTGGGGAATGAACCCATTGGCCACCAAAGCAAAAAGAGTGAAACCTCAAATTTCTAGAGAAAATTTTGAACTTTTCAAATGGATTTTCAAAAACAACAGTATAACGTGTTATTATAACTTTACTCACCACTCCCTTCCACCACCCATTACAGTGGAAAGCATCGACAACGTTGTGTAGCTCATATGTCTGCACTACAAAAAAAGAGGCCTTTAATGAGAAGAAAAATTATCATAAAAAATCCAGAAATTCTCATAAAAGAATTTTTAATGAGAATTATTACTCTCATGGCTCCCTTCATTATAGGGGTCCCCTACTAAAAGTAATTATGAGAATAAAATACATTCTCATTACAAGCATGTATAATGAGATTAATTATCCTCATTGGAATTTTTAAAATGATAAAAAATCTTCTCATTAAATTGTTTATAATTAGAAATATTCTCATTGAATTGTTTATAATAATTAAAAATATTCTCATTGAATTGTTTATAATAATTAAAAATCTTCTCATTAAATTATTTACAATGATTAAAAAACCCCTCACTAAAGAGTTCTCATGATAAAAAAAACATAATTACATTAGATAGTTGGGTCACGGGTCACAAGGCAAGAGCCTTTTGAACAGTGCCTCATTTTCAAGGTTTAAGGCGCAAGACCTTGAGCCTTGCTCGAGGCTCACCTCAGGCTTAACAACTATGTTTTAACCAAAGTTAATAGGATTAAAGTAGGAATAATTATGTCAAGTGTCAGGAATTGAGTGGGAGGCAGATAAGGGGACAGTAAAATGGAGACAGCAGATTGTCTTCCTACACACCATACACTAATTTACAATAGAATGCCTATTGAACCCCTACAAAAATTTATTGTCACCTCAATGACAGTTAAGTTCCACCTACTAAAAAAAACAGACAATTGAGATAAATTTCGTAATTTGACAATAAAAAAACTGATACAGGATCTGAACTGTAACTGTAGTTTAGAAAGAGAAATTCGAGAGATTTTAAACACAATTCTCCAACAGTAGTCTCCATCTAGAAACAAACAATTCAATCTCACTTTAAAAAGAAAAAAGAAAACAGCAACAGAAACAAATCAACAGAAAATTACAAGTATATTATCTTAAGGTGCATGTATTACAAATTTGATAACAGAGTAGTCTAGTAAGAACTAATAATTTATAGGTTCAAACAGGTAAGTTTATGATGTTTATGGTCAGAGACAATTATGCAGGTGAGGTAAAGATTTTTACCCTTCTTCTTTTGTCATCAACAGACTCCAATGCGGATCGCAGTTTTCCCACTTGTGCAGCATCTTCTGCCACTTCAGTTGCTATAGTGCCAGCAATGTCCTGATAAAGAAAAGCCACAATTCTTAGAATAAAGTGCATCAGTAAAGATAACAAGTTATTTGGTTGGCTATGCAAAACAATGACCATAATTGCACATTGGAAGATTTTGAAGACTCTAAAAAAGATAATAAGGAATATCAGAAAAGGGACAGAACTGCTATAATGCAAGCATGTTTGCCAAGGCCTAATTAACAGGTTCACTCCCCACAGATGTATAGGCCACATTAAGCACACAATAAGACATCCATCCACTCACAGTGACACAACAATGGGCCACAAACAACGATGAGGTGTACCTTCAAGTGTTGCAATTGCGAATTAAAGACCCGCTTTGCATACTCAGACAGAAGTTGCCCAAGAGCGTCTGTGTTAGGAGGCTGTGCAGCACCAAGTCCAGCCATCCACCCATCCATAATTGCAGTTGAAAGGAGTTCTAATTGCCCAGTGTTCCCCCCTGATAAATCGTCTCCTGTAACAGAAAGGAACTCAAAATTTTCTGCAAGCCAGGTCCTTATTTGCCGATGTAGCTCACCAGCTGGTGTATGAACAAAGAGAGCAGCAAGAGCTTTATTTCCTCTTGTATTTCCTTCAGTTTACCACCAGTAACCTGTTGTCTCCATATATCCTGCAGTACGAGAATTATATTCTGAGAGTTTGTATTCAAAATCGAGTTTGCTCAGGCTTGCATTCTGCCCTCGCAACCTACTTCATATACTTTTAAACCAATGGAAGAAGCTATCCAGAGAGTTGATGGAAAAAATACAAAATAGCAAACGACATAAAATGAAAGAAATTACCTGATCAATTCCCCGCATTCTCAGAACCACTGATGACAACTTAGACTTCTTTTCCGGCTTTATATTCACTTTAAAGCCTAGGACATGTTCATCTGCATAACGCACAGGAGATCTTCCAGGGCTATTACTACGACTGGAACTTCTACTTCGTCCAGTATTAGCCTTTTCTAAGAAAGACTCAACAGGTGAAACCTACAACATAGCAGTCCGAGTGAAGATAATAATGCTGGTATATATACTAAATGAAAAATTAAATTAAAGAGGCCAGTTCTAAACAATTTACCTTAATGGACTGCAACTCTGGAGACCTAGCAAGTAAAGATCTTATATACAAAATTCTAACCCGGGAGACAAGCATGGACTGCCAAGGCGCGCCTTGGTGCACCTTTGGCAACTGCTCTTGGCGCAAAATGGCGCACCAGGCGCGCGCCATGGCGATTGCGCCTCGCCATGGCAGCCCCATGGCGCTAAGGCCTGCGCCTGGTGCGCCATGCGCCATAGGCGCACCACTAATAACTATGAACCAAACAATATAACTTTTGACAGCCATTGTGTCACTCATTTCAATAGAAATTGATAGTTAATATATCTATAACGATGCATAGCATAATTAATAAGTCAGATATTACCAGCAAATTACAGGTTTAATTTTAAATGTTTTAACTATATATGCAACCCAATTGATTGAGATAACTAACACATAAGCTATGAAATGAAAAATAACGGGCTTTAATCAACATTGTGTATCAGCCCATGTTGTTTCAGAGTGAAACTAAGTTTTTAAGTCCCTTCATCACTACGAGGGACAAGTCAACAGGAGTATAAATTGCAAAATTACAAAGAAAACAATATACAATATCCATGTAGAGACATATGAAACTAAAAAATATATACTTTAAAGAAACGATCAAAAGGACTATATATTTTATTAGAAAGGGATGGAGATTGAATCACATACTCTGCCAAAATGTGAGAAAGAATAGCGGTCACAGTAGGTAGCAGCCATTCCTTTGAACATTTGGACTGTCAATGTAAATATTTGGAATGTGAGAAATCTTAGGACAATCCTCAGCTATGTCGTCTTTGTATTAGTTGTGCACAATTAGGGATTGACAAATCTTATAATGCAATGAGGTTGCACATCCACTCTGGTATAGACGCCAAATTATCACACATAGAGATATCCAGATGTTCTAGAGTAGTAACATATTGAAGCCCCTACCTAATTAAGTGGCAAGTACTTTATTCCTCAATGACAGATAGCGTACAAGTACTAACCCTATTTAGAGAGTGCAATGGAGAACCTGAGATCCCATATGAACAATCAGGTGAAGAGGTGGACTGTGTTGCTGAAGTTGTCGTCATCTTCAGTAATTCCATCAGAGATTTTATTCCGGCGTTCTTCAATTTTAGTGTTTTAAGCTCCGAAAAAGTGGCATGTAACTCAAGATAGGACAGGAGGACAACCTCCAAATCCAACTGAGAAAGACGAGGAAAGCAGGGGAAGCTCTTCCATTGATATCGATGATGGTTTTGTTCCAACATCAGCCTTTTTGAGGCATTGCCCTGAAACAATCTTCATGAAAAACCTTAAACGATAATAAAAAAAGAGTGGAAATAGTATTATATAGAAAACAAACTGAGCATAACAGTAAAAAGCTCCTAAGATCTCAATTTAGTATAATTAAACATAATATTCTTACAAATCTCCAGCAAATTAAGATAAACATGCATTTCATGTCATCATCAAGGCCACTAATATGTGGATTCATTTTCTCTATTCCATTCAAAAGAGGTAGCACTAAGCATAAACACACAGAGGAGATGCATAAAACAAAAGCAGGTGCTTTATTGTCCTATACAGCTTTAGTTCAAGTGCCAATCAGAAATTGCATAATTGAGTGAGCAACCATATAGTAAAAGAATACAAGGAGATGATGAACTTACCAAGATTGGTCCTTGAAAGGACGAGACGGGTGAATCTCGAGTGTGCTTCTCTAGCATCTTGAAAAAAAGAAGTCTCGTTATTATTCACATTGTTAATCAGGACTCACTGTGAGGAAATTATACCATCGTACTTATTCCGACAGTTATTGCTTATTTCTGATATAAAACATAATGAGATATAGGCAATAACTATCGCAATGTCGGAATCCTCTGCCGCTTCTCCAACAGCAAAGTACTTAGCATGGCAAAGACATATCATGATGAGATATAAGCAATAACTGTCGAAATCCTTTGCCGCTTCTCCACGTATGTAGAAGGGAACCACCATGCTTTTCCCTTACATTCCCCTTCTCACCATCCACTTGTGCTCACCTGCAATTTTATATGCTATCTCAATGTACTTTTCTATAACTTACATAGACCTATTTGTTGAGAATACATCTCAAATGAAAGCAAATCTACCTTTCACCCAGTGCCAATCTCAACTCCTCTGTTTCAGCAAGGAAAGAGTGTTGCCTGAAAGACGGAAGAAGACATGTTATTATTCATGTTTTAACATTTTTCATATGCATCCAACTTGGTGGAAATGGTAATACAATAATTACTTTCAACCTAAAGTGCGAAGTTAATAATAAAAGTCATTCTGATTTATATTCATCCATCAAAGAAATGATTTATCTCTTTCAATACTAAATACTACAGATAGATATATAGTAAGTATTATCACATGAGGCAAGTGCAAAAACATTTAATGAAAGATGTACTGAGAAAATGAACCATGGACTTGAATAGTCCCCTTCAATAGTTCGAAGCAATAAGTAGAAGACGTCAATATCAGCAGCTGCATATTCAAGCTTAAGTTCCGGTGAGATAGAGACTGTCAAATCCAATTGTAAAGGCGAATTAGGTTTTCTTAAGCAAACTATGAAAGTTCAACATTGAAACCCAAAAATTTTAAGAGCATATATACACATGAGATGAGAGAAAGTAGAAAGAGTCTAGCCCAAACATTTTAAATCAAAATCCGTTGAAATAATTGAAACTAGAAAGCTCTAAACATGTTGTAAACAAAATCCTAACAATAACCAAGAGTTAATTAGATCTAAAAAACAGAATTAGAAGGCATCTTCTTCCCCCTCTCCCACTTTAAACCCTAAATCCCAAGTTAGCAGGAAAAATCACCAGATTTATTCAAAATTAAAGCAAACCCAAAGAAAACCCATTCAAAATCAAGAACTTAACCCACCTAATGAAGCCAAATCTGGCGTTTAATGGTTGTGAGAGGTCCGAAGCCAGCAGTTACCTTCCAAAATACAATCCGTCTGTCTGATATGACTTTGAGAGAGAGATTGCTTGGGTGAACCGGCTGCAAAATTAACTTAGGAGAATCAAAACAGAGAAAATAGAGAAACAAAATAGAAAGCAGGGAGATATAAGCAACAAGAGTGATACCTGAGAGAAAACAAAAGTTGCCTATACAACAAAAAGATTGATTGCTTCCGACCGCCTTTCCAGATTAGGCTTAAACCCTTACCTCTGACCGATTGTGAAAAATCTGGTGAATTCGATTGGAATTGGGAAGAAATTGAAGATGGCCTAGAACTGGAAGAGGGGATCACGAATGGTGGGAGTTTCTTTAGACTCGGTAATTGTTTTAGTTAGGTTTTGTGAAATACTTTCCCCAAATATTTGGGGGGAATTCAATTTTCGACAAGTCAAATATTTTAGGGGAATAGATGGCGCCTAAAATTTGGAGTTTTTTTTTTAAGAAAAAATTTGGAGTTAAAATGAGTTAATATTTAATTTTAGTTTTTATAATATTATATATTTTCATTATAATTATTGATGATACTTTTAATCAGAATATTTACATTCTCATTAAATGTTTTTTCAATTAATGAGGATATTTGTAAATGAAAATCTAAAAATTAAAAATGTTTAATTACTAATACTTAATGATATTATTTCCCTTCATTATACCTATCTTTCAGTGAGAATATTTTTAGTATCATTATTTTCTTCTCATTATAGATTGTTTTTCTTGTAGTGCTGATCAGCCCCAAGAGGCGGAGGAAGAGACATAATTGAGGAAACTCTGATTGTCTCCCTTAATCAGAGATTAAATTCTGGTACTGAACCAAGAATTTGTTTTTCTATTTGGTTAATGATTTAAGAATTTTGGCTACATACCAAGCTCTCTTAAACCCTTCATCATCTCTGCTCACTTTCTCCATTGAATCTATGCTTACAAATTCTAAATTACTTTTGTCCTTGATCATTGCGGTCCTGTCGTTGTCGATCTTCGACTTGATCGTCTTGCCATTTATCACAATTTTAGGGGGAAGGCATAAAGGTAGTATAATCAAATGGTTTTCTTATGTGGGAAAAAGGTTTCTTTTTAATTTATTATGGGATTATTTCTAAATTTAGATAATGAAGAACTATTATAAAAAAGATTAGATAATGAAATTTAGGGTTAAGGTTACTAGGTAATTCCTTATAAATTTTTGATTTAGTACAATAATTAGATTCACATGAGTCATTGGGAACTAGGAATTTTCTATGTTTTTTAGGTAACGAGGTAATAGTTGGGAAAAAAATAGGGCATGTTTTTTTTTTTAATGCAGAGATGATAACTTAGCTTGTTAATTTCGAGATATCATTTGTTATTATGGTTTTCTAAGTTTTCTTATTGTAAATAAAAGGGCATGTATACACTACATAAGACTTTTCAATTAATCGTAGCATTTTGAAGTTCGAACGGTCTGAAATTCTCATAAGCTAATGTCCATACACGGTGATGAGTGTCGAATTCACCAAAAATAAAATACCTACTCTTGGAATCCAAAAACTGTAGTAAATATGGAGTAGGGTCGAATCCTCAGAGACTGGTAGAATTATAACTTTTCAGAATTAACAATTAAAAGTAAAAGGGGGTTTTTGGTTTATAGAATGAAATAAATAGAAAATAACAAATAATAATAAAATAGGAGAAAAATTAAATAGTTGAGATATATATATGAGAAAGATTCCAGCTAGAGGTTAGGTTTGAGTCTTGAATTGAACAATTGATCATCGATCATAGAAAATATAAATTTCAACCATTCAAATAAATTAGCTATGGTTATTAAAAAGCATTAACAACCTATCTCTTCTTACCGATTGGACAATTACGAAAAGCTCATTAATTTTCCCTAATCAATTAAACAGTTCCAAACAAGCTTCGGAATTTAATTTGATTGAAAGCATTAAAGTATGAAAGAGATACCAATTCTACCCAATAATCACTAAAGTAGGATTATTTAAAGCATATCAATTACATTCACAACATAGGTTAAAAGCTTGTCCACAATTAACTATGTTATTTGCTACTTGCATTAGATGAATTAAACGATTACGTATTTAAACATCTAATTAGCGAAACGATTACAAGTAAATAATCAAATCAAGGATTCAATTAAATCATGCAATACGAACAAGAACAGAATAGAAATTGATTACTTGAAATAGATGAAAAAGATTAAGTACAGAATGATCTCCCAATTGATTGTTCAAGACCTAAAAACCTCTAGCTAGAAATTGGAAATTAGTTCATATTGGAGGAAGAAGAAGCCATGGAAGAATGATGATACATGAAGAGCCCTTGATATTTTTTCTTGTTCTCTCTATGTGTGTCTGTCTCTATGTGTGTGTCCTCCCTCCTCAATGTGGTTCTGATTGTCTCTTCTTATAGCTTTCACAATTGTACCTCTTGGCTTTCAGGAGAGAGAAAAACTGACTCTTATTAATTCCTCATAAAAATGTTAAGAGAAACTTTCCTTTAGAATTAAACTCTAAAAGAAACTCCCTTTTAGAATTAAACTCTAAAAGAAACTCAGCTTTAGAATTAAACTCTAATTAGGACTATTTAAGAAAACCTAATAGAGTTAAAATCTCATAAATATTATATATGTTAAGAATCTCATAACATAAGTCATCAATTCTCCATTAAATTCTCATTGATCTACATGCATAGGTTAGGACAAATCATCATTTGAAACTCCTTTTCAGCACATGACTTGACAAATTTCTTCAAATTCTCTTTAAGCTCCATAAAATCATCATTTTAACCATCAATTTTAAATTGAGTCTCAAAAATACCTACAAAACAGAAAACAAGGTAAACTTGCACCTAAACAACAAAACTAAAACTAAACCCTAAGGAATTAAGATATAAAAGTATGTATAAATATGGACCTATCACACGGCCTAAGATAGTGCCCATACCAAGAACCATGAATCGCAACACTAGAAGCTACACACCATGAATCTCCAAGTTCTTAGATTTAAGGGTGGATGACCAAATTCATTTGGTCATTAAGGTGGCTATGAATATCCAAGTTCTCAGTTAAAACGCCATAAACCAAGCTACCATATCTAGCTAAAACAAACATCATTTTCTTCATTTAAAAGGAAAAAAAATACACTCTCACTCTTTCTGTAGCCTTGAATGAGTTCTCCAGCAAAGATATGATCTCTCAAAACTCTCATATATGCCTTGATTTCTCTGCTTTTCTTCCATTGATATTCCTTTCTATTTAAAATGTATGAAAATGTCTATGGATTTTATGAACTTTGTTAGATGTGTGGATAGTTGGACTAATAAGAATTAATAATTTTAGGAATTTGTTTGCATGTGATAACAACAAAGAACACTAAATCAAATTGTAATCATGTATTTATAATATTTTAATATTATTTTCTTATAATTAACCTTTTATTAGGATTTGTTTTCTCAAAATAAAAATTCTTTTAGTAATATAATAATATCTGGTTATAATTTTTCTAGATTTAATTAGTCACAGATTTAGTATCAAAAGAAGGTTTGAGCACTCATTTGCTTAATTTACAAATGCATCCAACCAACAATGTGTTGGTTAGATTGAAATAACTATGTATTTTCCCCACATAATTCAATATAAATTAGATAATATATTAATATTGATATACTATTAGAAAAAATTTATACACATTAAAATATATGAGTTAAGTGTGTATAATTTTTTCTATCAATATATCAATATTAATATATTATCTAATTTATATTAAAATATGTGGGTTAAAATACATATTCAAAGTATTTATAACCTAATAAGTTGATAAATATATTGATTCTTTCAAGTTACTTAATATTCAAAGTCATCATCCAATGCTGGAAAAAACCAAAATAATAGTTATTTTGTCAAAAATAAAATAACCATAGTGTCTTCCAATACTTAATATTACTTCGTAAAATCCACACACACAAAAAAAGAAAATATTGAGTAATATAAATATGGATTATTTATCAATATATTATTATTGTTATTATTATTTTTGAAAGAATCAATATATTATTTTTATTCTAATATATTTTTTATTATTAATATATGAAATACCTGATTTATTAGTCGAATATCTATTTGTCAATTTTAAACATTACAATTAAGTTCAATAATATAATCACTCTATTTTAATAATAATCATAATCAAATATTTAACGGTGACAAAAGATATAGACATTATATTGTGTGTTTTTAGAAGATTATGCTTTTTTAAAATAAAGACATTAAACAGTATGTTACGTAACAAAAAATGAGAACTAATAAATTATTTATCCTACTTTTTTTATAAGAAATCACTTCAGGCATATAGAAATCTATATTTATAGTCTATTAAATATTAAAAAATTAAAAAATCTATTAATATAATATTAATACACTACAAAAAAAAAGATTATTAGGAACGTCTAAAAATGTCCCAAAAAATAAAGAAAATTGTCCCCTATATCTTTAGGGGACGAATTTTGTCCTCTTGGTTCACCACCTATGCAAGCGTACCCGATTCTATAAGGGATAAAAAATTGAGTTATCCTTATTTTGTGGGACGATTGTCGTCCCTAAACATGGAGACAAATGTCGTTCCGGTTTCTAGGGACAAATATTGTCCCTATTTTTAAGGACGGTTTTCATCCCATGTAAATGAGACGAATTTTGTCATATCTTTAGGGGACAGTTTTCTATCTCCAAATAAGAGGACAATTTTCGTCTCCATGCAAAGGGAACGACTTTTGTCCCTATTCTTAGAGGATGATTTTTTTTGTCTCCAAATAAAGGGGCAATCGTCGTCCTCATGTAGAGGGGATGACTTTTGTCCCTCTATTAGGGGACAATTATGTATCATCAAATAAAGAAACGAATAGTATTCACCGACCAATAAAAATAGGAGAGTCCTAACTTAAAGGTGTGAGTCATACAATTCATAGCTTGATTTACGGGTTCCCAAATACAGTTAGTGAAACAAAACATAGACTCAAACTGTTATTGAGAGTTAACTTCAGAAACAGTAGGAAACAATCCAAATAGTAAACCTAGCACTAAATTCCAATCCTATTTCAAAGCAATCTATGTCTGAAGTGTAATAATGCAGGTCTGAAGTAGAAGTGCTTACATGCGCATATATGTGATAGATGCAATTGCAAACTTTACTAACATCAATCACAGTTAGTTGGTCTAACAAATAAACAAGTTACAAAGAAGAGAATTATTACTGAACAGTTCTTATTTAATTGTTTCATTTCCACCACTATGCATGGATACAAAAATAAATTTCACCAATCAAATAGTTACTCTGTTTATGGTGAATAATAGAGTAATAACCAATGCATTGTCAGGGAGCAATAACAAGTTTTCATGGATTATTAAATGACCAAGAAGTATTCGTAATAGTCACTAGAATGCTCTCTTAGCATTTACTCTTTTAATGAACAAAAATTCTTGAGAAAGTGTTTCGAGGTGCATCATAATCATCGTTTTGCTCATTTTGAAGACATTATTTCATTATTTCCATCCTTGTTAGTTCGGGAAGATGTCATTCCCTTTTAGTTTTAATTTAGGAACCTGAATTCTTAGAGGATTAGTAATTTAGTATTAGTTTAAGCCAAATGTCTTCAAGGTCTACAAATACATTTGGTCCAAAATTACCATGCTTCTATAATTTTGTTGAATTAAAAGAACAATTCTAGCAGTTATGCCTGCCAGCTGCAGATTGTGTAATGCAATTCAAAACCTGGTATTATCTACTTCATCCCAACAACTTATGTGCTAGATAGAAATAAATTAACAAGACATCATGCCAACTTTTGCAATAAAACTGTGATAAGTTTAATATATTCTTTTAATAAAAAAGTTTAATAATAAAAAATAGAAATTTGAATAATAAATAATAATCTATTTATTAATAATATTAAAATTTGAATATTCAAAATTGTATAATAAAATAATGGAATATATAAATATTCGAATTCTAATAAAATTCAAATCGAGATACAATATATAAATTCGAAATGCAATAGAAATCTAAAATATATAAATAGAATAATTAATAAATATACAATATTAGATATAGAATATTAAAATATTCTAATAAAAATATAGAATCTAATTATATAAATAATAATTATAGATATAGAATATTATCATAGGAAATATTATTATATTCTAACTATTAGAGTATAACCGAAATATAATAATATAAAAATCAAATAAAATTCGAATTAGAAGAAAAAATAAACTACTTAATTCAACTATAGTTATTATTTATTGTTACTGTTAGTTGAAAGGTAATTAACTTCAACTAAAATTATTATTTATTGTTACTGTTAGTTGAAAGGTAATTAAATTCAACTAAAATTATTATTTATTATTACTGTTAACTGGAAAGTATTTATTATGAATTGATTAATTATTAGTATCTAGTAAATTTTTTACTTAATTTTATTTTTTTCGTGTTAGTATAGGGTATCCTTTAATATATAAGGTTAAAATGACCTTTAAAGTTGATAGTCAGGATCAATTTAATCCAAGTTGATTTTTACATATCAAATCTATTCTTAAATTGGCAAATTTAGATAAATTAATCTAAAGAATAAATATTCCAAATTTTGATAAATTAAAGAGCAATGAAAAGGATGTGGAACAATGCACATTTCTAGAACTTAAGAACTCTTCTAGCGGTGAGAAAAAAACAAATCTTTTTTTGCCGGAAAAAGTCATACATTAATCCAAACAAATCAAAATCTTAACTTGTGCGTGGAATGTATTGTAATTTTTGGGGCGTATTTGAGTTATTTAGTTTAGACTTACAAAATTTATGAATTTATTATATATATTAAAACAAATAATAAATTAAGATATTTTAATTGTTTATAAATATATTGTTTTAGAGAAAAGTGCACTTTATTAAGGTTAAAAACTATATCCTTACATAAAGCACCATGTAAAAAACTAAGCACGCAAAAAGTAATAAAATGATTAGTATTTGAGGAGAGACAATTGTAAAATATAATAAAACACTCTTATTCATTATGAAAGTATTTACATGTAGTTATAGTGTCATTTACAATGTCTAATTACTATTCTACCCTTTTATACATTTGTGTAATTATATTAATACTACATACATTAATAGTATTGAAACAAGAATGAAGAACTTACTCATGAGCAACTATGTTTGCTAATCAAGGAGCAAACATCATCGAACAAGTTGTGAGATTATGAAGAAGTTTCTTGATGTCTTGAACTACTCCACCTCACTCCTCTTCCAAATTCTTCCCACAAATTTAATATCTATTGTTATTTTATGCATTTTACTTCTTTTTTCTATCTGAATTTATTCTTTATGTAAACAACCAAGACTCGTTAAACCCAACTTAGATTTTTCTTCTTTTGACATTAATATATGACTTAATTTTCTTCTTAGTAGCTACTTCTATAAGAGAAACTATAAATATGTTTATGTAGCCTGATTAGTGCCACGAATTTGGTTTTGAATGATTTTATTATTCTATTTTTAATAATGGTGATATTCACAAAATGGAAATAAGGTTTTGATGTGCATATAAGGTGTCAAACCTAATTAACTTTTACACGGTATAATCATGTGTATAACCTTTACACAGTATAAGTGTTTAACTACTGCAAAAATTTACCATTGTTCTAAACCCAACTTAGATTCGAGAGTTCTATTCCTAGCAACCTTATTTATTGATTTAAAACACATGGACATGTGTTGTTCACACTTTAAGCTTTATTGGTATTCGCATGCGGGGTGTGTCAGATATTAATATGAATATGGCTTCAACTATCAACTTAAACTTTTAGTTTAAACTATTTTCATGAAAATAATAATGGACATTTACATGCTATCAATATACTCCTCACTTTCTCAATCCCTCTCCTAATTTTGGAAGAGAATAATTTAATCCAATGGGACTAATGTTGAGAAAGAGAGAAGTATTAGTATTAAGAAATCCATCTATGAGCGTAACAAGTGTTAGAAATTGCGAGTGCAAAAAGAATGGTGCGGCTAATGTTGGAGGTTACGTTGTAGAGGATGTAGAGAATTCATGCGTAGTGATGGAGAAGAAGGTTCAATTGCTACACTTACTTTGTGTTGCCTGTGTTTGCCATAAAAACTTCCACAGAAGAGAATTCGAATGGGACTAATTCAAATTAATGATTTTTAATCATGGAGAGGTTAATTAAAGCTGAGAATCAATATGTATGAATTAAGGAGAAAATGTAAAGTTAAAATCATCTATTGCATCTTTAGAACATAAAATTGAACTCCACAAAAGAGAATTCAAATGAGTACTAATTCAAATGAATGATTTTTAAGCATGGAGAGGTTAAGTAACTAAAGGTGAGCATCAACATGTATGAATTAAGGAGAAAAGTAAAGTCAAAATCATCAATTGCATATTTAGAACATAAAATTTAACTATTAATAAAAAAACTAAAGTATAGTTATTGTTGTTGGATGTAGCATGAATTTTGAGGATAATAAAAATAATTCATATTTTAATATATCTTGAAATCAACGCGAATGCAGCTTAAAATATATCCTATGTAATTGTTACTTTAATTTGGACACATTTCACCACAATATATTCAACTTGTTTAAAGTTGAAATTTATTTTTGAAATTTAGAGGTTAAAGAAAGCTAAACACCTGTAAATTTACTAAATTATTCAAACCTATTTTTAATTTAGGTAAATCCTAATTCTGTAAATTAACTTCAACATTTGAATTCTTCGCCAACATAAATACATTTTTTAGACTACTAACTTGGATAAAGTAGTCTTTGTCAGTCTCTTACTCTTTGGAGAAAGAATTTATTTAGTAATGAAGATTAATTTTAACTAATAAAGAATTTATTTAGTATGAAGATTCATTTTAACTAATAATTGGACAACTTCCAACTAATTTTGTTCAATGAAAATACTAGTTCATAATATACTAAGGATCAAAACTCTAACGCTGTTCTGTTTCAAAGCCGTTGGCAAATCCAAGTCAATTTTCTTGCACTTTCTAATGGAGAGAATTAAATAATATTGTTAATTTACTATTTAGATGGATTAAGCTCCATAGGATGATAAAAGGCGGTAGGAGAAGTTGAAGATGAAGGATAAATATATTGGGTAAATTACATCAATGGCCACTGAACTTTACCCATTTTTGGTGTTTGAATCTCTCAAAATTACTTGTTTTTGGTTGAATAGTGAAAACTCTCCTTTTAACTCAATTTCACTTGATTTCAAATGAATTTCACTTGAAAATCTTCCTTTTCTCCCTTTTCTCTTTCCAAAATTGATCAAAATGTTCTGTCCTCCTGTCCTGGCAGTTTTTTCTCCTTTTAGTAGTGGAGAAGGGACGAAAACTACCTTGAAAACTGACTTAAAACTGCTTGAAACCGTCAAGGGTCCTCGATCGAAGACCCTCTTCCATTGTTATTCCTTTTTATTTCAAATGTATGAAAATGTGTGGATTTTTATGAATTTTGTTAGATGTGTGGACAGTTGGACGGATCAGAATTAATAGTTTTAGGAATTTGTTTGCATGTAAGAACAATAAAGAACACTAAATCCAATTGTAATCTTATATGCATAATATTTTAATTTTATTTTCTTATAATTAACCTTTTATTAGGATTTTTTCGCTCTAAATAAAAATTCTTTTAGTAATATCATAATATCTATAATTTTTCTAGATTTAATTAGTCATGGATTTAGGGTTGGGAGGAGGCTTGATCATTCACTTGATTAATATACAAATACACCTAACCAATATCAAGAACTTTTCATTCAGAATTTGATTAAATAGATAGTCGGTGAAATTCACGTTTTTAATCAAAATGGAGAATTACTAATTTAAGAGACCGCAAATAAGTTGAGGTTTAAATTACTAATTTCTTATTTAAATATGCATTATTTAAAGGGAAAACAATATTTTATTGTTGTTTATATAGAGTATGAATTAGTTATCTAATTATTTAAAAAAATCATAAAATAGAAAGCCCAAATCCCATTTCGGATGTAGATTAAGGGGAAATTTAAATAGAAATTATGATTTGAAAAATTATCTACAATTATGTCAAGTAATAATTTAAATAATGTGAAGTAATTGTCACCTCCATTAAGCTCCAAACTTCTAAACAAACAAAGGTTAAAATCATGAAAAATCAAAATACAGATTAAAAGTATAAACTTTAACGCACCTTCTATTTGGGGGAACGAACCCATTGGCCACCAGACTAAAAGGAGTGAAACCTCAAATTTGCAGAGAAAAAATTGAACATTTCAGGTGGGTTTTCAAAGACAACAGTATAAAAGCATGACTGAAACTTTACTCACCATTCCTTTCCACCACCCATTATGGTGGAAAGCGTCGACAACATCATGTAGCTCATATGTCCGATCAGCTGCATGAGACGGAGGAAGAGGCCTAATAAGGAAACTCGAATGGTCTACCTTAATTGAAGATTGGGTTTTTTACGAAGATTAAATTCTGGTACTGAATCAAGAATTCTGTTTCCTTAATGATTTAAGAATTTTAGCTACATATACCAAGCTCTCTTAAGCCATTCATTGTCTCTGCTCACTTCCACCATTAAATTTATGCTTTAAAATTCTAAATTATCTTTGTCATTGATCGTTTTCGTCGTCATCTTCGACTTGATCATCTTGACATCCCTTTTTCACAATTTTAGGGGGGAGGCAAAAGGGTATAGTCAAATGGTTTTCTTAGTTGGGAAAAAGAGTTCTTTTTAATTTATTACAAGATTATTTCCTAATTTACACCTAAAATAATAGTAAAAATAAGACAAACATGTAAAACAATGCATTCAAGAACCCTGAAGCAATAAATGTAAAAGTGGGTACAAATGTGGTAATCACAACAATCCTATTTTTAACAATTGTTCCAGACAACAATTACAAAATTATTCATATATGAGAAAAATCACTCCAAATAGAAATTTCATTTCCAACAACAATTGCAAAAAAAAATATGGACAAAAAATGTCAAAGTTAAGTACTAATTAATGTAAAATAATTAAATACGAGGCATCATAAGCATCAACGGGCATTTGCGGTTTTGGATATCCAAGCAAAGCTTTCAACATATCTGGATTCTTGACAAGAAAAAGATAAGAACTTTGCATCAAGTGTGGCTCAACAGACAATTTCTTCAATTCATTCCAATTTTTTCAATGTCCTTGCCACATTCAGTACATCATTCATAGAGTTCCTAAATCATAGCATAAAAAATAATAGCAAATATGATGAGGAAACTTCAATGAAAAAAACAATAGCAAATATGATGAGAAACTTCAAGCAAACAAGGTAAATACACTTTATACTCGTTGAAGTAAACTATTTTTCTTAGTTCAAAATTCTCCAAACTATATTATTTATGTAAAAATGGACAATTTAAAACACACTTGTGTGCTCTTACAACTATTATATACACAAGCTAACAGACATGCAACAAACAAGTTCATAGTTCAATGACTTAGCAAAATTGTTGTAGAATGGCTAATTACCTCCAAGTGTTGATCCACTGAAAAAGGAACCACAGCAGAAGGGTCTTTGGATCCCTCAGGCAATACAACCTGAAATGGAAAGTTTTGTGTTAGGAACTTCATAATATGCAGCCTGGAGTTTAACAACAATCGAACGGAATTCATAACATGGATATAATAATATTAGGCTAGAAATAAACTCAAAAGAAAAGAAAGCAACCATTACACAATAGGAAAATACGCAATTGAGCAATTAAATTTCACCCAACCCAACCCAAATCAAGACAACCTTTTCATATCTCTTTTCTTTTTAAAACATATATCCATCATCCCACTTCTTCTATTGGGTTGGATTTAACATACATAGATAATTATCTTGAAAGTATGGCCTTAGGCTATATGCTGAAAGCTCAAGAATGGGTGCTTATTTTAACATGTCAGAAATCTTGGGAAATGAATTGGGGAATATAATCTATCATGGGACATTGTAGCTTATCTATGCAAAAGATGAGGCTTGCAATTTAGTAGACAAATCGAATCTAGCTACATGTGGGTTTCCTCAGTAACTATGCAAAAGATGAGGCTTGCATTTGGCATTGGATTTAATTGGTTATTATTATGCCAAGAAAATCCCCCCTCTGTAAACTCCACTATGACAACAACTTAATTCATAAATAAATGTATGAAATTAGGTGATTGATTACTTAATTCATTGAAACCTCAATAACACCGACCCATAATCGCAATCCTTAACCTCACATTGTAACGAATAAGAAATAATAGAACACCACAGTAACAACAGCGTATTTACCAAACAACCAACAACAGCGTATTTAACACTGGGTTAGCATTCATCAATCAATTTCTCAGTGTAGAAAGTGTTGTACTCAATCGTATCAAGAACAACAGAAGACCCATGGAAGAAAAAATGAGCAAAAATGGAAGAAAACGTACCTGGAGTCTGCCTCTTCTTCTCTTCTTCTTCTTCTTCTTCTTCATGCAGTATGATTAGGTTAGAGATGCAGATGAAATAAAAAGTGAGGGTAATTTTGTCATAGGAAATTATTTTACCATGCTCCCCCCCCCCAAATCGGGGTGTAAAGAAAATTAGGTAATATTTACCCTCACCGACCTTACTCTTCAATTTACCATCAAAACAAACAAGGTAATTCTAATCCACTTACTTTACCTTACCTTAATTAACCCTTATCCAAACATAGTGTTATTGTACAAAGAAATAAAAATCAAACTTGATTTTAACATTTTCGGTGAAGTGCCGATTTGGTTATGAAATTGTGTAAATTGAGGGTGTAGAATTTATAAATTACACATAAAATTATATTTTATTTGTGATATATAGAAAATAGTAACATGTTAAGAATTTACCTGTTAAGTGTAAGTCCAAGTTTTTTGTTGCTTTAGAGACTAAAACGAAGTCTTTTTAGACATGACAAGAAGAAGAAAAAAATATGTTGAGCTTAAGGTTCTGAACTAATTCGTGCAACAGGGAAGGCTGAACAACCCTTTAAAAGAGGAGTGATTATTATCACTATTTTAGTTATTATTTTAGTCAAAAGAAGCATCAATTTGATGATGAAATCAAAAGAAGAAGAAGAACCTAACCAGTGATCAAAACATAAGCATCAATTTGATGAAGAAATCAAAAGAAAACATGATTTCAACTAACCAGTAAAGTTAAGAGAAGATGAAGAAATCAAAAGAAAAATATGCAATTTAAGAAGAAGAGAATAAACAAACCAGTAGCATTCAGAAACCAGTGAAAATCTCAAACTTGTGAAACTTAAATAGAGAACATTATAGAGAAAGGAAGAAGGAAATGTCATTTATTTATTCTTAACTTTGCATTAATTACAGTAAATTAGCTTTATATAGCTCAAATAGAAAAGAAAACTAGTTAGAACCTTAAATAGTAACTTAGTAAGGACAAATCAGTTACCTACTGCATGTTGCTTCTTTCCAAAAATGTTGAAGAAAGATTGTCATTTTAATTTTGATTTTGTAAAAAACCAAAGCTACCCTCTATATACTGTAATTATTTGATTGAAGAAAGATTGTCATTTTAATTTTGATTTTTGCAGTTAATTCCAATTGCTTTAAAGAGTTGTCATAAAAAAGATTAGATACTGAAATTTAGGACTAGGGTCACTAGGTAATTCCTTATACAGTTTCGATTTAGTACAATAATTAGCTTCATGTGAGTCATTTTAATAGTTGGAAAAAATAGGGCATATGAATTTTGAGATATATTTTGTTATTATGGTTTTCTTACTAGGTAATTCCATATAAAGCCATGTATACAGTGTCCACACCAACAACCATGAACTGTAACACTTCCCTGTTGTTGGGTCATAACACTTCCACCCCTTTCTTTGATTGTCATAACCCATGAACATGCATCTTATAGTTTCCTTATCAAACTTACTGAGTAAATGACCAGGAACGAAAATATAACATACGCAACCAAACATTCGAAAGTGACTTACAATGGGTTTGATCTTCTATAGCTTCTCGAAGGGTGAAATGAATCCAAGTGGTGCTTGTGATAGTCTATTGGTAACATCTGCACATGTCTTCATACACTCTGTCTAGAATCGAGGTGGAACATTCTTCACATGTAACATACTTTTGCGTATCTCCACAAGGTGTCTATTCTTTCTTTCTGCTACACTGTTTTGTTGTGGAGTGTTAGGACAAGTGAACTTTCATCGAACCTTACAGTCTTGCAAGTATCTTGAGAATTTATGTGAAGTATATCTCATCCATTATCAGTACGAAGGCATTGGATCTTCCGTTCAAGTTCCTTTTTGACCTTCTCTTTGAACTCATGGAACTTAATAAATGCTTTTGATTTGTTTTTCATAAAGTACACCCATGCGTACCTTGAGAAATCGTCAATAAAAGTTATCATGTATTGATGACCACCGACTGATGGATGCTTCACACGGCCAAATACATTTGAATGCACTAACTCGAGTGGCTCCTTCTCTCGATATTGAGAATCTTCACATGACAACTGGTGTGCTTTCCCGAAATGGCATCCAACGCATACAATGTCTTCTCGAACATCAAGTTGTGGAAGTCTATTGAGCATCGACTTCTTCATCATCACCTTTAACTTATGATAGCTCACATGTCACATGCGTGCATCCCATAGATCGGTTGTTTCGTTCTTTCTAGCCTTGTCTACATAAGTTGTTTGTGCTGACATTACATAGATAAACTCAAGTTTCCGCACCTACATAAGCGGTGTGCTCATCAGCTTCAGACTTCGATAGACCTTCACGTCGTTCGGACCAAATACCACATAGTTTCCTGAGGATGTTAGTTGTGATACTGATATCAAGTTCTTTATCATCCCAGGTACATGAAATACATTCTCCAATTGCACTTCTTTATAGTTGTATCTGGGCACGACCATCGTCTTGCCAACATGTGTGATTGGTAGTTTTGAGTTGTTCGCGGTGACAACAACTCGCTCTCCTTTATACTCTGTTATGCTCGATCATTTTTCCTTATCTCTAGTCATATATAGACCTGGGCATGGGCCGGTGAGCCCGCCCACCCAGGTCCATTTAGCCGGGCTTGGATACATGAAATTTCACTACTAGAAAACTGCGAAACTGTGACGGAATGTTGTGACGGAATAGATTCCGTCACAAATTTCAGACGGATTTCGGTCACTATGTGTTCTGTCATAGCTTAAGACGGAAATTTAAGACGGAATGAAATTTTATGTCATAACACATTGGCGGGAGAATTCCTACGCTCATGCGTGACGGAATGCGAGACGAAAATTATTCCGTCATAATGCGTTGACGTTTTTAGAGACGTTTTTGTCCATTCCGTCACAATGGAAAGTATTTTTATAATTTTTTAAATAAAACTGATTTAAAAAAAACCAAAAAATTATATGTCCAGGACTTATAAAATAAATATAATTACTTTAATTTCTTAACATTAACATTCTCTTCAAAAAAAAAAAATTATCTATAAAAAAAACCTTATTATATAAAATTATATCTATACTATATGTAAAATTCGTGGAACCAAACTTCGATTTCTGTTCTTTACACATTTGCCCTTGAACCTTTACAATTTTCTGCTCACAATAGGGTCACGTGGGTCATTTCCTGTCCTTACCAGCCATGTTGAAAACGACGACGTATTTCCCTTTCTCTTCTTCATTTCCTCCTATTTCCCTTTCTGTCTTATTCTAACAAATCCCTCATTTCTACACTCATTTCTTCTCAACTCCTCTCAACCTAACACTAGCCTCCAAGATGTCGATGTGCGTTTGACGCCGACGATCTTCTGTGTGTCCGGTGAGTTCCTTCTACTTTCTCCCGTTTTATTTTTTTCTCTCATGTTCTTTCGTGCGAAACGTTTAGGGTTTCTATGTATCGCAGGTGATTTGAGCATTTCTTCTACTATTTCCTGATTTCATGCTTGGTAAGTCCACTTTCAAGGTTCTAGTGTTTTATGTTTTCAATTTCTTTGAGTAATTTTGGCTCCCTTCTCTGATTGGCTGTTAACTTTGTAGGGTTTCATTTCATGTCTATGGCCTTCGTCTGCGGTTTTGTTCTATTTTTTTTTTCGATTTAGGGACTGGTGTGCTTTAAATTCTAATTGTGAGTGATTTTTATTTTCTGATTCTTTTTTGCTAGCTGCAGTGGCGCTATTGGCTTTCTTCTATGCTCAACAGAAGGGCCTTTATTGATTTCCTGAATCCTGTTAACCCTATTGAGAAGTTAGAAGGAGCAACCAAGCATAAAAGATAACTTAGGTTCTATAACTCTCAAGGGTTGGTGCTTATCTCTTGAAGCTTAAATTTATTGATTTTGCACTTATATTTCGCCAACTAACAAAACCTTCGTATTATTGGGGCTAGAGAAAAAGTGCCGGAACTTTAAACTGAAACCAAATGAATCAAACTGAATTTTCCAGTTAACTGAACTGTTAGCCATAGTTCCTGTTTTGTATTTATATTTGCTTTATTTTCTATTCGGATTTGGGTTATAATTATATCAGCTTTTTTATTGTGCCTAAATGAGATGTTTATTTAATATATCAAGTAGGTCGGATTTTAGTTGTCCCTCAAATTTCATTTCTGCTACATTAGATGAAGTGTAAATGATGTTTGAAGTTAGCATCTTAGGCTGCTATAGATACATGTGCTCACTCTTATCAAATTCGTATGAGTTGTGAGTCGATTTGTATAAGTTTATTACTTGAGAGATGTATGATCAAATATATAGTTTGATCAAATAAATGTATTCATATTAGATTTGCATCTTTTCAATTATAATTTATATGGCTCTATCAACTTTTCATTGCCCAGATGGTGGGATAAATATCATAATCCATATATTACTATTCTTTTATTATTAGGAAAAGACCCCCACATGACCCTTTCTTAATATAGTGGCTTATTAGATTTAAAAATATATATTAATCTATGCTTCATATGTGTTTGTTGTGTCATTGGTGCATGCTTCTGGTTTCTGAATCTCGTTGCATGTCGTTTCCGATGTAGTAAAATTATGGTAATGGCCTTATTCTTTATACGATCAAGTCTTTTTTTCCTATATATATATATATATATATATATATATATATATATATATATATATATATATATATATTGCTGGATTTTGAAGATTATTTCTTGGGCAGGGCCATTACCACATGCCAGAAACAAGAGGACTTTGTCTTTCTGAAGAACAAACAATCAGTCGGGTAAGAAATGCTTCTTTCAACACCTTTGTTGGGAATTTTTAATTGGAATGGATTCTGGTGCACTTAGGTGTTTATTGGTGGGAAAATTGTATCGTAACGGCTTTGAATGGTCAGATATTTAGACGGCCAAGGTTTGGGGCAGGAAGCTGAGCCTCAGAACTGGTCACAGAGCCTTACAAATTGACTCGCAGTTGTGAAGTGATAGCAATCCTCATATTGTTTGGCCTCCCAAGGTATATCTTATGTTTAGATATTTTTGCTATTCAACTTCTACCGAAGGTATAGTAAACAATATAAATTTATTGTTCTATGAAATATGAGTTGCAAGTAAATAAAAGCACTGGTTATAACAAGAACTATGGCAGGAAACGAGCATGTGGAGTAGCAATGAAACAAGAATATATTGTCTTGGTAAAAAAATGGAAAGAAGTCCATCTGATAAACCCATGTAAACGTTAAAATCAATGCAAATACTATATGACAGCATATTTGAGTCAGAAAATGCAGAGTTACTAAGGAAACATACAGATCTTTGGGAGTTCTGAACTTTATACCATGAGATTTAGGTAATAACTTAAGGACATGTTATTGCAGTGTCCCTTGAATTATTAATAAGGTGCAATAGGGTATAAAAATATCACCCAGATACCTTTTCCTTTAATTTATTTTAATTGCATTGCATCTATTGCAGCTAACAAGTGATTCTGTAAGTTATTTGCATATGGCTGCTAATATGAAAAGGCTTTAGAGGTACCTATATTTGTATTTATTTTAGTTCATATTCTTTTTAGCATTCACATAAATTGTGGTAATATATGATAGCAATTTCTTCTGACAAAAGTATACCCCAATTGTTGACTGTATTTTGGTGATCCTGAGCTTCATTTTGTTCTTTGAATTGTTTAAGGTTTCCAACATCTGAGTCAAGATGATGAAGAGGGTATCTGTCAGGTGTTTGCACACACGTGGTTAGAGACTCAGCTCAATCCCAATCTTGCATCTTCCTCTGCTTCCAGATCTTCAAAACGGGGCACAAGATCTCCATTTGAGAGAAAGCTTGAAGACTTTTTCAAGCATCAAATTGAATCTGACACTTCTCTAGTATCTGGAGATGGATACAGAATGGGCGAGCGAGCCGTGCAAAAGTATGAGGTTTCCACATTTTGAAGGCTCAGATCTAAAAACATTTTATTAGATTACTAGAATATTCTATATGCAACTAATTAGCCTAGTTTTGTAATTATGACCTTATACTTTTGGATTTATATTAACATATTTTGGTTTATACTGTATTCGTATTTAGTATATATATATATATAATAAATATTTATTTAAATGCATTATTTAATATTAAAATAACATTATATTGTGACGGAATTTTGTCAGCAGATTGAATTTGTGACGATATTTATACCTGGTGGGATTTGATATTTGTGACGGAAATTGTCGTGATGGAATGATATTTTGTGACGGAATAAAGATTGAGACGCTTTGTTCCGTCTTTATAATGCGTTATAAAGGCGTTAAGTAAACACGTCTGTAAAAACGTTAGGATGTCTTAACGTTTATTTCCGTCGCGAATTTCATCTCCCATTATGACGGAATTCCGTCACCTTTCCGTCTCAATATTCCGTCACAATAAACGTAAGCAGAATTTGCATCGATCGATATAACCACGGTTTTGATCCGTCATAAATTCCGTCACAAATGTTATTTTGGGACGGAAATGAAGGATTTGTGACGGAAATTTCTGTCACTGTTCGACTGTTTTCTAGTAGTGTTTGTGTCAGGTCCAGTCCGAGCCCAAGCCCGTATAAGTCTGCCAGAAACTGGGCGGGCTTGGGCTATATGAATTTTCATTCGGGCTGGACCGGCCCGATATATATATATATAAATTAATTATCTTTTTTATGAGATGATATATATATTTACCTTACCACCAATAGACAATTAGTTTATTAGAATTTTTCCAAACTTATTAAGTATTGTATTATGTGTACTGTTTTTTTATTAAGAAAAGTGGTGTGACATTTTAATTGTATTTTTTTTAATATACAGATGGGCTTGGATGGGCGGGCTTGGGATTCATATTTTAGGCCCGAGCCCGAGCCCGACTCAATTTATTGCGGCTTGGGTTGGGCTTGGGCTCGTCAGGTTTTATTAAAAGCCTGACAGGCTCGGCCCAAGCCCGGCCCAGCCCGAGCCCATACCCGGGTCTAGTCATATGGTTAGAGCATCTAGAGTCCACTATCCAATCATCATTATAATTGATAAATTTATTATTTAAAGCAGTAAATGCTAACTCATCTTGTGCATCTGCTTTGGAGGGCTTGACTGTATCACATTCCACTAGCTCTGTAATTACACATGAAGCCTCGAAGTCCCAATCTTCCTCTCTTTCATCTTGAGCATGTATGGATGTTGCAGTATTTCCTTCTCCTTTCTGGTATCGGCAATCTCGAACGTAGTGACCTTTTTTTGCCACAATTGTAGCATTGATTGTTCTTGTGCCGATGTGTCTTCTCGTCCACATGGTTGTGGTTATGGTGAGTTCCCTCTTGTTGCCAACTCCCTCCTTGTTGCCTTTTCTATCATCCTTATTTGGATGATCTCCGATATTTCTCGATCTCGCGTTTTTTGGATCCTTGCTCTTTTTATTGCTAAAAAGAGTTTTATCTTCATCATTGACTAAAACTTTAGACATTTGTTTGTCTAGAGCCTCTTGATTAGTCAAGATATTTTCTAATTCGTTCAAACTTAGCTCTTTAGCCCATCCACAGGTTGCTATGATAAGAGTGTTAAATTCGAGATGTAATCCATGTACTATAATGCTTCTCAGTCTTGTTTGAGTAATTTTATTTTCTGGATCCAGTTTCGAAATTTCTTTACATAAAGTTTTAACTTTAGTAAAGTATTGACTCACTGTTATGTCATTTTGTGCGACCAAAAATAACTCGTTCTCGAGTTATTGGAGCTTGGCATCATTTATGCTTACAAATAATCCGGCAAGAGTGTCTCATGCTTCTTTGGGGGTTTTGGCATCCTTAATGCGCTGCAGCAAATCGTCATCCACCGAAATTGATAAAGCATACATAGTTTACCGCACTTGGCCTTCCACTTTTTAAGGCATTTTGTTCCGTCGGAGGCGTTGTTTCATTACCTTCAATAGTCTCTCATAAATCTTGGTTGAGCAAATAAAATTGCATACGAGTACTCCAAGTACTATAATTATTATTATTGAATTTTTCCAGAGTGCTTACCGAGGTAGAGATGTCTGCCATGATGATTTGGTTATCACTTTTAATCAACCAAGTAAGTTTGATCACCGACCAATAATTTCCACAGTCCCGGATTGTGCGCTAAAAATACCTCGTACCACCACGATCTTGGATGGCGAACTCCTAGCACTCGGTAACTGGTCTCTGATTGCCTGCTCGTACTCGACCGTGTACTGGTCACTGATTGTCCACTCTGATACCACTTGTTGAGTAATAGAAGTAATTGGAGGACTTAAAATGAATATAACAATCTTTATTATAACCAAACAAAAGCTTTTAGAATACAAAATAACTCTTTTTCTAGCTCACTCACTCACACTCACTTCACTTTCTCTACCTATTTTCTATACTTCCATCACATATCACATTCCTCACCTTTTTTTCTCTTTTATTTGTTGGACTCTCTCTTTTCTTATTTTGCTACACATTACACAAAATACCAACACCTATTTATATTTATATTTGGGTAGTGTTGGTAGAAAACTAAAGGGTTAATATACATATTTGCCCCTATATTTGTCCGTTTTAGCATATATACCCCTATATCAAATAAACACATAAATATATCCTTATATTTTTCAAATTACTGCAAAAATACCCTAACCTAACAGACTAATGATGTGGCACTAACGGTGCAACACGTCAGCCTCCACATCACCTGCCACGTCAACTAAAAAATGTCACATTATATTTTTAACGACAAAAAATTTTTGCGGCAAAAGTTTGCGCGACAATTATTTTACACGATGAAATTTTACACATCAATCTCTCTAAATTTGTCGCTAAATGAGACCATACCTACAAATTAGCGACGAAATTCGTCCTCTATAGTCATTCTAAATTTACCGCTTTAGTTGTAGTGACAATTTTAAGTGTCTCTATTAGTAATTTATTTATTTTTATATTATATTTTATAGATAAATTTTATACCTAATAATAATAATTGACCAATTACTTCAATTAAATCAAAAAACTTTCAAATCATTTGATAAAGAGCATATAATATCAAAATTTGATAAATTTATTAAATGTTATAAATGGATCCAAAAGGATATATTACAAGTGTTATTTCTAAAATTACAGGAACTGCAGCTGCAACAAGAGCACTGTCTGATATTTTAACACCATGATGTAGCTCATACCGCTCACGAAGACCACGAAGAATGGATATTGTGTCTTCAATGTAGTTGATATTTTAACACCATGAAGAAGATATTGCTCCACTTGTAGCTCCTGACCATTATGTTGATTTGTTTCAGCAAATGATAAATTCTCTTGTCCATATGCTATATAGTATATTAACAAAATGAGATGCTCTAGTTGAAGTTGTAACTTCCTTCAGTACAACTTTTAACCTTTCCTCAAAATCTCCATGATATTTGGCTCCAGCAACCAATGAACACATGTCTAGGGAAATTAGCTGCACATTGACAGTAAATCACAAATGTCATGAACCAAATTTATCTAAATTATAGGCGAGTCCATAAAAAAAATTTGACCTTTCAATATTAACTCTAGCTGCACATCAGCAGACCAGAAAATGAGTACAAACACAATCCTTTGGGCCAACCTACAAAACAAACAAAACTTGCATATTGGCTAATTGATTAAATGTAGACTTAAATAATTAAGGAGAGAGCAGATGCTTTATAAGTAATTACACGCAACTGCAGTTTTTCCTACACCAGGCTCACCAATAATAAATCTGGATTGTTCTTTTGTTCCCCTTGATAAAATTTGGACACACCATCGAATTTCATCATCTCTACCTATAACAGGATCTAGTTTTCCATGCCTAGCAAGTTCTGTCAAGTCATTCCCATATTTGTCCAATGCCTCGTATTTTCCCTCAGAATCTGCATACATTAAAGTCATTAGGATAACATACTGTTTGAAGCAGGAAAAATAGAAAAAAAATCAAACTTTGATCAAGTACTCTGAACTGATACTCTTCAGTAATTGCGAGTCTACAAGTGCAAAATTGATAAAGCTATAGATATTCTTATATACCTGCCAATTCAGTGCACAAATCACTCAATGTCACTAGTGGATATTGATGAGTTAAGTTTTTGGCAAGGAAAATCAAGGGTTTTACCAAACATATCTGGTAAAATTGCCTTTTCCTTTTCATTAATTTACAACTTCCTTCAGCTTTGAGATAGTTTATCCATGATCATGGTTCAATTTCTACAATTTGAAAAGTCTCCAGATAAGCAACCTAGATATTATGGCCAGAACTATAAAATTCATGCCTAGTTTTCACTTCGAGATATAATGTATATATATAGGGGTGTCAAAATGGGTCATGACACGATAACACGACTCGCGTAACTCGCAAATTAAACAGGTTAGGGTTGAGGCTAAATGGGTCAAAGGGTTAAACGGGTCGACCTGCAAAACTCGGTTCGTAAACGGGTCGGGTCGCGGGTTGACTCGCGAACTCGTTACAACCCGTATAATTTTAGACGAGTTAACGTGTCGGGTCAACCTGTTTCACGAACCCGCCAAACTCGACCCATATAACCCGTGTAACCCGTTTAGCTATTGTAAATAACAAATTTTATAGAGGGTATGATAGTAATTTAGGACCATATATATACCTAACAAATAATTAGGTTTTTCCATTCCCTAACCTAACAACATCCAGCAGCCACCACACCACCACAACGATTTCTTTCTCTTCTCTCCCATTTCCGCCAACAAACAACTCCTTTCTGCCGCCGACTTTGCGCCACTGCCGTTCTGTTCTGCGCCGATTCCACGTCGCTGCCGTTCTGTTCCGCACCGCCGCCGGCAACTCCTTTCCACGCCGCTGCCGTTCTGTTCCGCACCGCCGCCGGAAACTCCTTTCCACGCCGCTGTTCTGTTCCGCGCCGCTGCCTTCCGTTCGGTGAAGAAGGTAATCTCGGAAATTATTAGCATGTTTGATTTTAGGGGTGTCAAAATGGGTCATGACACGATAACACGACTCGCGTAACTCGCAAATTAAACAGGTTAGGGTTGAGGCTAAATGGGTCAAAGGGTTAAACGGGTCGACCTGCAAAACTCGGTTCGTAAACGGGTCGGGTCGCGGGTTGACTCGCGAACTCGTTACAACCCGTATAATTTTAGACGAGTTAACGTGTCGGGTCAACCTGTTTCACGAACCTGCCAAACTCGACCCATATAACCCGTGTAACCCGTTTAGCTATTGTAAATAACAAATTTTATAGAGGGTATGATAGTAATTTAGGACCATATATATACCTAACAAATAATTAGGTTTTTCCATTCCCTAACCTAACAACATCCAGCAGCCACCACACCACCACAACGATTTCTTTCTCTTCTCTCCCATTTCCGCCAACAAACAACTCCTTTCTGCCGCAGACTTTGCGCCACTGCCGTTCTGTTCCGCGCCGATTCCACGTCGCTGCCGTTCTGTTCCGCACCGCCGCCGGCAACTCCTTTCCACGCCGCTGCCGTTCTGTTCCGCACCGCCGCCGGAAACTCCTTTCCACGCCGCTGTTCTGTTCCGCGCCGCTGCCTTCCGTTCGGTGAAGAAGGTAATCTCGGAAATTATTAGCATGTTTGATTTGATATACTGATTTTTTTTTTTAAACAGATCATTAGCATGTCTCTGATATATTGATTTCTTGGTTGCTTTGCTTGTACATGGGAGACTTTGCTATTTTTATTATTATTCAAGCATGTTTGATTTTTGTTTTTTCTTATTCATTGTTTTTTTTTTGCTGTTTCCTTTTGATACAAATTATTATTTATTTATTTTAAACTTTTTAAGTTTATTAGCATGTCTTATACTGATTTTTTGGTTTAATAGCATGTCTTATACTGATTTTTTTGGTTCTTTTTTGTATATTGGAGTGGAGACTTTGCTGTTTTTTTTTTTTATTATTTCAAGCATGCATCTGATTATAATTTATATCTGATTATTGTTTTTTTTATTCATTGTTTTTTTGCTTTTTTTTGTTTTGAAACAGACCATTATTTGTTTATTTACTTTTTAAGTTTATTTTCTTGATTCATTGTTTTTTAATGTTTTTTATACAGATTATTAGCATGTCTGATTATTGTTTTTTTTTACTGTGCAGATGACTAGTACCACAGAAGTAGGTTCGATTAAAATTGGGAATGAAGCAATTATTCAAACTATCGACAGTGATGATGATGTCAATAATATGGAGGTAGATGATGAAGGAGAAGGAGAGACTACAAATGTAAGTGGTAAGAAGAGCAAGGGAAAGAGGAGTAGGCCTAGAAAGTGTTATTCTATGGTGTGGCATTACTTTGAACGTATTACATTGAAGGACAAGACAAAAATTGCAAAATGCAAAGCTTGTGGGAAATCATACAAGGCCGATAGCGCTTTTGGGACAGGTAACTTGTCACGACATATAAAGAAGTGTCCTAGAAAAGATACTAGAGATATTGGTCAAACCATGATAGCTTTGACTGATGGAACAATTGTGCAAACAAAGTTTGACATTAATGATTTTAGAGAGTTGGTTGCTATTGCTGTTATCAAACATGATTTGCCTTTTCATTTTGTTACATGGAATGGGATTAAGGATTTGTTTAGGTATTTTAAACCTGATTTGAATTTAGTTTCGAGGAATACCTGTAAGGCTGATTGCATGAAGATATATAGTAGAGAAAAAAATAAGGTCAAGTCTTTGTTGGAGTCGACCACTAGTAGGATATGCCTTACTTCTGATTGTTGGACTTCAATTACAACTGATGGTTATATTTGTTTGACTGGACATTTTATTGATAGAGATTGGACTATTCAAAAGAGGATTTTGAACTTTTGCTATTTGCCTCCTCCACATACGGGTGTAGCTTTGTGTGAAAAAATTCATAATTTCTTGTGTGGTTGGAAAATTGATGGTAGAGTTTTTTCACTCACTTTGGATAATGCAAGTGCTAATGATACATGTGTAGAATTGTTGAAAAATTTGTTGAATAGCAAGGGTAGTCTTTTGAATCATGGAGAGTTTTTTCACATGAGATGTTCAGCTCACATTTTAAATTTGATAGTGCAAGATGGTCTGAAAGAAATTGATGATTCGGTTGGAAAGATTAGAGAAAGTATAAAGTATGTTAAGGGATCTCAAGCTAGAAAAGTCAAGTTCTTAGAGTGTGTCAGTCTTTGCACTCTAGATTCGAAAAAAGGTCTTAGGCAAGATGTTCCTACTAGATGGAATTCGACTTTTATGATGCTTGACAGTGCTTTATATTACCAGAATGCTTTTGTTCATCTTAGACTGAGTGATTCTAATTTCAAGAATTGTCCATCAGAAGATGAATGGGTTAAAGTAGAAAAGATGTGTAAATTTCTTAGAGTTTTTAACGATATTACTTGTCTTTTCTCGGGTTCTAAATATGTGACTGCAAATCTGTACTTCCCATTGGTGTTTACTGCTCATTTGACTTTGAAGGAAAACATGAATAGTGATGATTTGTATATGAGTTCCATGGCAACAAAAATGATGGTGAAGTTTAAAAAGTATTGGAGTGCATATAGTAGAATTTTGGCAATTGCTGTGATTTTGGATCCTAGGTACAAGCTAGGTTTTGTTGAGTATTGTTATAGGAAGCTTTATGGTGATGATGGGTTGACCGAAGCAAAACAAGTTAGGATTGATTTGTATGGCTTGTTTTCTGAGTATGAAAATTCTACAAATCAGCAAAATCTTTGTGGGTCAAGTGGTAACAATAATGCAAGCAATCACAATTCAATGATGGATCAACAACAAACTTCTTCATCTGTTGCTTTAGATTGGGGCAAGGTATATTACTCTAAACTATTATTTATTTTACTTATTTTTTTTCATTTGACAAAAAACATTGATAAACACACTTTTGATGGGATTTTTAATATATTTGTAATATTTTGTAGGAATTTGATTCTTTAGATACTATGGAATTTACACCTCAAAAGTCTCAGTTGGATTTGTATCTTGATGAGCCAAGAATGGATAGAAAGATCAATTTAGACATATTAGCTTATTGGAAAGCAAATCAATTTAGATGTCCTCAAATTGCAGCCATGGCCCAGGATGTGCTAGCTATTCCAATTACAACAGTGGCTTCGGAGAGTGCATTTAGCAACAGTGGAAGAGTTCTTGACCAATACAGAAGTGCATTAAAATCTGATGTTGTGGAAGCATTGCTATGTACTAAAGATTGGATTTCTTGTGAAATTGATGGTAAACTCTTTTCACAAAATTTGATTATTTTTTGGTTTAAATACTTGAATTAATATTTTGATGATTTGGTTTTATATTTTTTTAGGTGTGGATGAAAACTACAAGGAGGTTGATGAACTTGAAAAGGAGTTGATGGAATTGCACTTGGAATCCCATGAATCAAAGCCTAATCAGCAAGACGCCAATTCCGCCGCTGTCAATTGAATGTTATGATTTTATTTGTTCTTACTGTTGTTTCATGTTTTGTGGATTTTGCGTTTTTTTCTTATGTTGAACTATTTGGATTTTTTTATGTTTTGTTATGTTGGAACTTAAACTTAATGTTGTTTAATGGGTTTGTTGACTATGTTGAACTTGAACTTAATGTTGTTGTTGAATGGGTTTGTTGACTTTTTATTGAAAGTTTAAAGTGTTAACGGGTCAGATAACTCGTTTAGGATGTTCTGACTCGTTAAGTATAAACGGGTTGTGTCAAAAATTGACCTGTTTATTAATTAATTTAGTTAAACGGGTTATCTAGGTTGACCCGTGTCAACCCGTGTTTTAACCGAGTCGTGTCGTGTCAACCCGTTAAGTTAAACGAGTCGTGTATGGGTTTCAATAAACGGGTCACCTGAGTAGGTTGACACGACCCGTTTACGACCCATTAACCCATTTTGACACCCCTATTTGATTTGATATACTGATTTTTTTTTTAAACAGATCATTAGCATGTCTCTGATATATTGATTTCTTGGTTGCTTTGCTTGTACATGGGAGACTTTGCTATTTTTATTATTATTCAAACATGTTTGATTTTTGTTTTTTCTTATTCATTGTTTTTGTTTTTGCTGTTTCCTTTTGATACAAATTATTATTTATTTATTTTAAACTTTTTAAGTTTATTAGCATGTCTTATACTGATTTTTTGGTTTAATAGCATGTCTTATACTGATTTTTTTGGTTCTTTTTTGTATATTGGAGTGGAGACTTTGCTGTTTTTTTTTTATTATTTCAAGCATGCATCTGATTATAATTTATATCTGATTATTGTTTTTTTTATTCATTGTTTTTTTGCTTTTTTTTGTTTTGAAACAGACCATTATTTGTTTATTTACTTTTTAAGTTTATTTTCTTGATTCATTGTTTTTTAATGTTTTTTATACAGATTATTAGCATGTCTGATTATTGTTTTTTTTTACTGTGCAGATGACTAGTACCACAGAAGTAGGTTCGATTAAAATTGGGAATGAAGCAATTATTCAAACTATCGACAGTGATGATGATGTCAATAATATGGAGGTAGATGATGAAGGAGAAGGAGAGACTACAAATGTAAGTGGTAAGAAGAGCAAGGGAAAGAGGAGTAGGCCTAGAAAGTGTTATTCTATGGTGTGGCATTACTTTGAACGTATTACATTGAAGGACAAGACAAAAATTGCAAAATGCAAAGCTTGTGGGAAATCATACAAGGCCGATAGCGCTTTTGGGACAGGTAACTTGTCACGACATATAAAGAAGTGTCCTAGAAAAGATACTAGAGATATTGGTCAAACCATGATAGCTTTGACTGATGGAACAATTGTGCAAACAAAGTTTGACATTAATGATTTTAGAGAGTTGGTTGCTATTGCTGTTATCAAACATGATTTGCCTTTTCATTTTGTTACATGGAATGGGATTAAGGATTTGTTTAGGTATTTTAAACCTGATTTGAATTTAGTTTCGAGGAATACCTGTAAGGCTGATTGCATGAAGATATATAGTAGAGAAAAAAATAAGGTCAAGTCTTTGTTGGAGTCGACCACTAGTAGGATATGCCTTACTTCTGATTGTTGGACTTCAATTACAACTGATGGTTATATTTGTTTGACTGGACATTTTATTGATAGAGATTGGACTATTCAAAAGAGGATTTTGAACTTTTGCTATTTGCCTCCTCCACATACGGGTGTAGCTTTGTGTGAAAAAATTCATAATTTCTTGTGTGGTTGGAAAATTGATGGTAGAGTTTTTTCACTCACTTTGGATAATGCAAGTGCTAATGATACATGTGTAGAATTGTTGAAAAATTTGTTGAATAGCAAGGGTAGTCTTTTGAATCATGGAGAGTTTTTTCACATGAGATGTTCAGCTCACATTTTAAATTTGATAGTGCAAGATGGTCTGAAAGAAATTGATGATTCGGTTGGAAAGATTAGAGAAAGTATAAAGTATGTTAAGGGATCTCAAGCTAGAAAAGTCAAGTTCTTAGAGTGTGTCAGTCTTTGCACTCTAGATTCGAAAAAAGGTCTTAGGCAAGATGTTCCTACTAGATGGAATTCGACTTTTATGATGCTTGACAGTGCTTTATATTACCAGAATGCTTTTGTTCATCTTAGACTGAGTGATTCTAATTTCAAGAATTGTCCATCAGAAGATGAATGGGTTAAAGTAGAAAAGATGTGTAAATTTCTTAGAGTTTTTAACGATATTACTTGTCTTTTCTCGGGTTCTAAATATGTGACTGCAAATCTGTACTTCCCATTGGTGTTTACTGCTCATTTGACTTTGAAGGAAAACATGAATAGTGATGATTTGTATATGAGTTCCATGGCAACAAAAATGATGGTGAAGTTTAAAAAGTATTGGAGTGCATATAGTAGAATTTTGGCAATTGCTGTGATTTTGGATCCTAGGTACAAGCTAGGTTTTGTTGAGTATTGTTATAGGAAGCTTTATGGTGATGATGGGTTGACCGAAGCAAAACAAGTTAGGATTGATTTGTATGGCTTGTTTTCTGAGTATGAAAATTCTACAAATCAGCAAAATCTTTGTGGGTCAAGTGGTAACAATAATGCAAGCAATCACAATTCAATGATGGATCAACAACAAACTTCTTCATCTGTTGCTTTAGATTGGGGCAAGGTATATTACTCTAAACTATTATTTATTTTACTTATTTTTTTTCATTTGACAAAAAACATTGATAAACACACTTTTGATGGGATTTTTAATATATTTGTAATATTTTGTAGGAATTTGATTCTTTAGATACTATGGAATTTACACCTCAAAAGTCTCAGTTGGATTTGTATCTTGATGAGCCAAGAATGGATAGAAAGATCAATTTAGACATATTAGCTTATTGGAAAGCAAATCAATTTAGATGTCCTCAAATTGCAGCCATGGCCCAGGATGTGCTAGCTATTCCAATTACAACAGTGGCTTCGGAGAGTGCATTTAGCAACAGTGGAAGAGTTCTTGACCAATACAGAAGTGCATTAAAATCTGATGTTGTGGAAGCATTGCTATGTACTAAAGATTGGATTTCTTGTGAAATTGATGGTAAACTCTTTTCACAAAATTTGATTATTTTTTGGTTTAAATACTTGAATTAATATTTTGATGATTTGGTTTTATATTTTTTTAGGTGTGGATGAAAACTACAAGGAGGTTGATGAACTTGAAAAGGAGTTGATGGAATTGCACTTGGAATCCCATGAATCAAAGCCTAATCAGCAAGACGCCAATTCCGCCGCTGTCAATTGAATGTTATGATTTTATTTGTTCTTACTGTTGTTTCATGTTTTGTGGATTTTGCGTTTTTTTCTTATGTTGAACTATTTGGATTTTTTTATGTTTTGTTATGTTGGAACTTAAACTTAATGTTGTTTAATGGGTTTGTTGACTATGTTGAACTTGAACTTAATGTTGTTGTTGAATGGGTTTGTTGACTTTTTATTGAAAGTTTAAAGTGTTAACGGGTCAGATAACTCGTTTAGGATGTTCTGACTCGTTAAGTATAAACGGGTTGTGTCAAAAATTGACCTGTTTATTAATTAATTTAGTTAAACGGGTTATCTAGGTTGACCCGTGTCAACCCGTGTTTTAACCGAGTCGTGTCGTGTCAACCCGTTAAGTTAAACGAGTCGTGTCTGGGTTTCAATAAACGGGTCACCTGAGTAGGTTGACACGACCCGTTTACGACCCATTAACCCATTTTGACACCCCTATATATATATGTATAGCATTAAAAGTTTATATATATTCATTCAACAAACCTAAATTGATATTCATCAAATAAGTTAAGAACTGTTAGAGATAATTTACCTCAGACGAACTTGGGATGATTATATAACGTAGAATATCAGAGACCTGAAACAGGATATGTAGTAGGGGGGTTATCTTTAGGTGATAAGATGCAATCTTCATCAGTAAAATCGACATTGAAGATATTGCATCTAATTTGCAATTCCAGAAGCCTTAATTGTCAATTGATCTTACTTGATTAGGCTCTCTAGGCACAAATTTGCATATATCCATGCCCAACAAAAGGGTATGGATATATATTATATACAGATGGCTCTTTCTGTTCATTCAAGCACACTGATAATTTAAAATCCTATTTCTTGATTCAGATTCTACATAACTAGAGCCCAAGTCCTTCTTTAGTCCTTTGCTGATCATTAGTTCCCTTACTTGTGCAGCATCTTCCCATTTTCCCATCTCCGAATACAAGTTAGACAGAATTACATAATATGCACTATTCTGTGGTTCCAATTCAATAAGTTTCCTAGCCACAAATTCACTAAACTCCAAGTTGTTATGAGCCCTACAGCCAGTAAGCAATGATCCCCACATAGGTTTTGTGGGCTCAAAAGGCATTCCGCTGATAAAGCTATCCAATATGATCCCATGGCTTTCTCAAACCGATACTCTCTCATTCCAACTCGAGACATCTCTGTCAGCCATTTCATCGAACACCTGTATGGCATACTCAAAAGAACTGCACTTTGCAGACAAACCAATAAGGGAGCTCCTCACAACAATATAAAACAAAAGACCAGATTTCAACAGATGTGGATTTGTAACAAAATTAAATGAGATCTAAGCATTTCTATGGATCTGTAACAAGGATTTGTTCCCTTTTAGAGTTTTTTTTCTTCATTCTCAAATAAACCAAATCCACCAAAAAACCCTTTGAGAAAGATCGAGAAATAGAGAAAGAGTGACTTACTGAAACAGTCGTTCTATGCCGTTCTCAGAGAAGAAATCACCACCACTCTTTGTTGTTCCCCACTTTCGCTCAATCGTTCCCCGTCGATCGTCGATCAAACAGAGCTTAAGATCTTTCCAATTCCGACTGCTTCATCGCTCAAAGGTGTAGAGAGAAATGGAAGAGTCGGCTGGAAAGTTTTAGGGTTTTTTCATGTCCATGTGTTATAATTTTTATTAGGATTTAAAATTAGTTTTAATGATGTGTAATATATTAATTGGAGTTATGTCAGTGTTATTGTGATGACAACTAACGGTGTTATGCTTACTAAGCATTCTGTTTAGATTAGGGTATTTTTGCAGTAATTTGAAAAATATAAGGATATATTTATGTGTTTATTTGATATAAGGGTATATATGCTAAAACGGATAAATATAAGGGCAAATATGTGTATTAACCCAAAACTAAAACACCACCGCAAATTCATAACACCATTATCAATCACAATTTGTATAAATAATATCCTTATAACAATCAAAGAAAAATCTAGATATTATTAGTAGATAATTCCAGATATCAAAAGTTGATGCTGGAAATTCAATAGTCTGGAACTTAAAGTTATCGTCCAAAATTTAGCATTTCTGCTAAAAGATGCTTCGTGACATTTTGCCCACTACACAAAATCTGCAGAATCGATGAATTGCAGCGGACAGATATTGGCTTGAGAATTCCTTTACACTCAAAAAAGTGCAGTGCCACTTATCCGATTTTAAACAAACTAATTCTTCAGGGTTAGTTATAGTTACCTCTTCTCGTCCTCCTAGTTTTTGTGACCTTGGCCTCAAAGAAATTTGGTGTCCTCCTCCATATAGAGTCGTCAAGATTAATTATGACACATCCTGAGGGAGCAATGATCTTATTTGCAGGGCTGGTCTGATTACTAGGGATTCGAAGGGGTTGCTTCTAGTTTCTGCATGGATCCCTTTGGGCCTAAGTGACTCAATAGTAGCAGATGAAATACAAGCTATCTTAAAGGGTTCGATTCTGGCTCATGATTGTTTTTTCACTATTATTATTGTTGAGTCTAACACAAAAATAGTAGTCGACACTCTCACTTTGAGAGCTCTCCCTCAATCTTCTCTCTATTTTCTATATGATGATATAGTAGATCTCAGTTCGAGATTTTTAGCATGTAATTTCCAATTTGTAAGCACGTAGGGAAACAAGGTAGCTCATTGCTTAGCTTTTTGAGCAAAATACTTTAATTCTCTATTAATTTTAACGGAGAATTGTCCCATGTATAGTCTGAGATTTAGTTTGTAAAGGCATTTATAAAGGCGTCAATGCGTATTTTCCTTAATGACAAATAATTATTCCTAAAAAAACATTAAGTACAAAATAGGTTTAATACATCATTTGTCCTCTGAACTTGTCCAAAATGGTTGATTGGCCCTCTGAACTTTCAAAGTATCTCGATAGCCCCTGAACTTGTATAAAATGTTCAGATAGCCCTCTGAACTTGCGTAAAATGTAATTCATTAATCATTCGGTTGTAAAAAAGCAAGTCAAATACGGAAGATATGTTACACGTGCCTTAGAATGTTATTACATACTTCACAAAATAAATTAAAACATGTTAAAAAAGAATTTCTTACTTATTCAACTATAAAACATTTTTTTCTCTAATATTATAATCGCATACCCCGATTTTGGTCGTTTTACTTTTTTAAGATGCGTGCAACATATCTTCCGCATTTAACTTACTTTTTTTACAACTGAATGATTAATTGATTACATTTTATGCAAGTTCAGGGGGCTAACTGAACATTTTATGCAAGTTCAGAGGACTATCGTGACACTTTGAAAGTTCAAGGGGCAATCAACCATTTTGGACAAGTTCAGAGGGCAAATGATGTATTAAGCCAACAAAATATAAAACAAAATAAAGGACACATTTTCAACTAAAGTCACACCGAAATTCATCCAAAAAAAATGGGGTAAATTTCAAATAAAACTTACGTGGTTTCACTAATTTTCAGATAAAAGACTGTGGTTTACTTTTTGTCAAAACGAGGATTGATGTTTCAACTTTAATTCTTAAAATGATGTATTAAGCCAACAAAATATAAAACAAAATAAAGGACACATTTTCAACTAAAGTCACACCGAAATTCATCCAAAAAAAATGGGGTAAATTTCAAATAAAACTTATGTGGTTTCACTAATTTTCAGATAAAAGACTGTGGTTTACTTTTTGTCAAAACGATGATTGAGGTTTTCAACTTTAACAAAATAAGGAGTTTTTCGATTGATACTATTAAAATCACACTTGATGACTTCAAAAATGACATATTTTAAGAACTATTAATATTCTAAGCAACTTTAATTCTTTAACTTTTTTATTTTGAGATTATTTAGATGAAGTTTGACAAAAAGAGAGAAAGTTAATGTTTAGAGAGAGATAGAAAATATGACATTGAACAACTTTAATTCTTAAAAATTTTCATTTTAAGATCGTTAAATATGGTTTTAATAGCATTAATGTAAGTGTGAAACTTCAATCCTCGTTTTGACAAAAAGTAAACCACAGTCCTTTATCTGAAAATTAGTGAAACCACATGAGTTTTATTTGAAATTTACCAAAAAAAATCCACAAAGAGAAACACAAATCTAATTAATAAATCTGAATATTCAACAATGAAATTTTTGCGTCCTAGTATTGTAATTTTCTTTTTTCAATATAAAATACAAATTTTTTTTTTAGACTCGAATTTTGTCTTATGAAATGGTTGATAAATAAATACTATGTGATATGGGAAGTTTTGTATTTTATCATTTTAAGATTTGTTTATGTGCTGTACGGCTGTACCGATTGCGATATGCATATGCTTCATTGAGTTCTTTGAATTCTGTGTTTAAAAACGATATTTCTAATTATTATTATTATTATTTTAAAAGGATATTTCTAATTATTTATTAGTATTCAGGTTTTTATACATCATAATAATGAATTTTTATATTTTTTAAAATACATTATCCAATTCCTAACTATTTTGTGATTTTTTTTTATAGACATATTATATATTATGCGAAATTAAAATTTACCAAGTATTCAAGGAAGTCCTATTGTTTTTTTTCTTTCAATACGTTCATGCCTTCTTCAAAGTGATATTTGCAGCTAATTAAATTAGCACATTCAAGACTGTCCTAACAAAAAGGCAAGATGATAAATACTAAATTTAAATATAACGTTTCAAGTAAAGTATAAAATTTAATTCTAACATATACAAATTTAATCCTAATATATTACCGAAAATTCAAAAAGATTGGGTTGGTTGTTATTTAACTATCACATCGGATCTTGCAAATAAGTTTCAGTAAATATTCTAGAAAGTTTGATAAATTTTTTGTGATTAATTTATATCGTGGAAGACTTAGTTATTAGCATTTTAACATGTTTTAATAATTGCGTTTAGTAACGTAATATATATTTTAGATATAATTGATGTTTGGATATGTTTCATTAACAGTTAAATAACAGTTAAAAAAGTTATTTCAAATTTTCGGTAAACTATAAGCTAAAATTAATCCTTTTTGAAACGTCAAGATTAAATTCACACCATTATCTCTTTGTAATTTGCATAAACATGAGTATAAATAATACTACTGTATAAAATAAAGGAGAGAATTAAGCAATTCAAAATTTCAATTTCCAATCCAATTATATTATTATATTATATAGTTTATAACCACCCAAAAAAGGGAGAATTAATTGAATGAAAATATAAATATAAATATTCATATTCATATAAATATAATTAATCAGCCTTCATAGTTTCCACCTCATGCCTAATTGAATCATATAGAGGAGAAGACAGATAACGTTCACCTCCACTGGGGAAGATCACCTGCATACATCCCCAAAATCAACATTAATCATCAAATTACAGTCTTTATTTTAGGCAAAAATCGTCCCTACCCGCTCATCATTCCGATTTTAGTGGATTAAATTCTTGAGCATATGCTTGCTATTTTTTAATATCTAATTCAGTTAAAATAGCGTTATTCAAAATGCAAATTTCCAAAGTTAATAAAATGAATAACGCTTTGTTAACGGAGTTTTATGTTTATAACTAACTTTACTAATCATCGAAGGTTTAATATGATAAAAAAAAAAAGAAATTTAGTAGCTTAATATGTTGAAATGAAAGATGGAAATGAAATTAACTTACAACAATTAGTTTTCCAGCATTTTCTTGCCTCTTTGCCAACTTTATTGCGGCAGCAGTTGCAGCTCCTGATGATATTCCCACCTGTTAGACAAATTGAAACAAATCAATATTCTTATATTAATTTTCTATAATTAGCACCATAAAATGAGAATTTTATATGGCATGGTGGAACTTACCAGCAGACCTTCTTTCAAAGCAAGCACTTTACAAGTTTCAATGGCTTCCTCACTTGATACCTAAATTGTCAAAAACCAACATCAAAAGTTCATAAATAGCAGAGTTCTTCTTGTATGCTTAGCTGCTTACATACCAAATGAACTAATTAACCCCAATTGGGTTAAGAATCTATTTGGTTCATTTGTTGCTGTTTATTGTTTTTATTGTTAATGTATTAGTTTGCTTGTAGACGTTAGCTGATATTCATAACAAAATAGTTATAAATCTACTGTTTGGATAAAAATAACAAAAAGAAGAACCAAATGGACGCTAAAAATAATTGGTGCGAAAAGAGTATATCGTCTTACCTGTATTACTCCATCAAGAATGTCAAAATCCAACACAGCAGGGATAATACCAGCACCAATTCCTTGAATTAGATGTGCACCTTTCCACATGTAAATTCCCATATTAGACTTCTACTTAAGTAAGATCAAATTTCAGGAAAACTAAACAGAATCAGTTCATAAATAGCTAGTTTAAGCAGTAAAAATGATTGATCAAGTTCAATTTAATTTTAAAATCTACAAGCCGAAGAAAGTTAAAAATAAGTGTTCATTCACCGGCTTTTCCTCCATTCAGGACTGGACTTTCAACCGGTTCTACACCATATACCTATACATAAATACAACGAAAACGACTATTAGCTTTGACGAATCAAATTTACAAACATCAACATTGCATTAGTCTGATTGACAAGCAAATCATAGTATAAGCTTACCTTAATATCTGATTTTTTCTCCTTGAGAAATTTGCCAGCTCCGGTGACAGTTCCACCAGTTCCTATCCCAGCAACCAGTACATCAACGTTCCCTCCCGAGTCTTTCCATATTTCCGGGCCAGTAGTTTGGTAATGAATCTACCTCAGATCACAATTGAAAAAAAAAAACATTATTTCTCTTGCATTATCTGATTAGGAATCACAAGAACACGAAACGGATATATACCTTAGGATTAGCAGGATTTTCGAATTGCTGAAGCATATAACCATTAGGTGTGCTGTTCAATACCTCATTAGCCTTATCAACAACACCCTGAAATCCTTTTGCTGTACTTGTAATGAATACCTCAGCTCCAAAAGCACGTAGCAGAATTCGTCTCTCGACACTCATCATGTCTGCCATTATGAGTTTAACTTTGTAACCTTTCACTGCTCCGATGAATGCCAATCCTATTCCGGTGTTACCACTGGTAGGCTCAATCAGTACGGTCTTTTTCACCAATTTTTCATTCAACAAAATCAGAAATAAAGAGAATTCCTATCAGTTACTATCCTCAAAATCTGACATATTATGATTAAAAACGATCTGTGCTACCTTTCCCGGGATGATCAAGCCCTTCTTCTCTGCATCTTCAATCATGCTATACGCAATCCTGCTTGACATAAAATAATTGAACAATGTCATGGCTAGAAGAAAATAAAATCTCTCTGCTATAAAGAGGAGAAAACCGAAATATTAACGAATCTTATATTTGCCTGTCTTTAACACTAGAGCAAGGCTCCATCATTTCTAGCTTGGCAGCAATACGAGCTACACAACCATCTACTACATTGTTGAGATATACCATTGGTGTGTTCCCTATTAACTGCATAAGATATCCAAACATAAAGAAAAATAAGGTCAAAATGAGAACAATAATACCGAAGTCAGGCCTGTGCTTTGATTCGTTATCAATGGAGCAAACCTCAGACCCGTCTTTTCAAACTTTTAAATCACCGAACTACTTTGCAAAATGCTAAACCACAGGTATTTTGTTGTAACAATGAAATTCAGGGCCAAAAGAGGATATGAAAGACAAAATAAACACCGAGAGAAGAAAAAGTTACCTGAGTGATATCTTTCTTTATTGCACACTGATTCTCCATTTTCCAGAAAAACTGCCTGCAGAATGTGTAAGAACAAATACAATTTTCAGCCTGATGAACAAGTTAAAATTACAGAGAAACATAAAATTCAATCAAACAACATTTCATTGTATAGGAAAATAGCATTTATGAACACAGGCAAAAAGGTAGCATACCTGAGTAACAGAGGTATTTCATCAAACAAAACACAGAGGAGAAATCAAAGTTGTGCGTCTTGATTTGAAAGTGAAAATCGAATTAGGAATGCAGAATAATAAGAAATCACATGGGAAATGATTCGGAAATCTAGAAGCAAAAGAAACAAAACAGAGGAAAAGATGAAGAAAGTGACAGCATACCAATTGAGGATTTAGAAGCTTATCTCTTTTAATACCCAGACATGATAACCGACGGAAGATATGTATGTATATATAAGGGAAGGGAAGGGAAGGGGAGTTTCATATATCTGTTGTAAAGAATAAAGATTGTCAATTTCTTCTGTGGGGTACTTATTGCTCTGCTTCTACACCCGGGTGAATACTTCCTTTTCATGCTAACCGTTTTGTTTGTTTCTGTTTTCTCTCCTTTTTCAAATATACTCTTTGGATTATTAATTTTTTTTTATTAAGTTTAGGGAGAGAGGCTATTCCCGGTCTAGACCAACGTCACATATAGATTTACATATAGATTTACGAGATGACTTATATATTATTTCACCTATAAACATTTCCATAATAATAACAGCGGGAATCCAATCCTGATTTTTTTTTTACCGTTGAATCCACCTTTATAAAATACATTGTACCTTTCATTTTTTTTTTAATTACTATGACTTAAATTATAAAATAATCTCCAGAGAATCTAACGTTGATTTTTACTTTAAAAGTTGAAATTGTAATCTCAATCATTAAGTAAAAAATTAATAGTTGAGATTTATTACCTAAATTTTGGATATTAATTATTATGACTTAATTGTATATTGTCTAGATTCTATGTTGATTTTTAACTTTGAAGTTGAAATTATGATCTCAACCATTAATCTCAATTGTTGATTTTGCAATTAATGGTTGAGATTTACTCCTTTTAAGATTATCAATTTGTTTTTTTTTTTGTCTTAATATAATGGTTGCTATCCAAAACTTATCCCGTAAACTTTTAAAAGTTTCAAATAACATCTATTCTTGGTCAATTATATTTATACAATGTATTAGATAAAAGTGTAAAAACTAATAAATTATATATCCAATTTCAAAAGTCATAATAAAAAATTGTGAGAGTATTACCACCATGGTAAATTACACTAATGAGTCTTCAACTTTAGTTTTACTTAATTTATGAGCACTGAACTTTAAAACTCGACATAAAAGTTTTTTGAACTTTATTATATATTAACTCATATAAGCAAAGAATTTCAAAATGCAGTTGAAAACATCAAAATAGAAAAGTCAATATTTAGAATTATATTTTATGTGAAACCACATATGTATTTTATTTTCCAAATCATTATTTTCCGAATTTTCTCTCTTCTAATCAAATACTCATTCCATTCTTTTTTATATGTCGTTTAAGGTTGTTCACCAAGACCAATGCAACATTAATTACACTATTAAAATGACTAATTTACTCTCAATACATCTCTCCTGAATTTCTAATTTATGCAAAAATTCTCAGTCTTCTTAAATTTTATGGCTTAATTGAGATTATTTACATTAATATTAAATTTCTCTCTCTTGTCATAAATAAAGGCAAAATTGAGAAAATATTTCTAAAAGTACATTAATAATACAAAATCACACATAAAAAAAGGACAAAATAAAAAAGTTAAAACGTGGTTAACGGATGAAGTAATACATTTTTAATATTTGAGATTTTGATAAGTTATTTTTGGTTTCTTTTCTCCCGCAATCGTTACTGAGAATTACCAAAAAATTTAAAGCATGTTTTATCCAAGTAATAATAATAAAAATAAAAGTTGTTGATTTTATTAATTGTGAAGCCAAAAGTAATGGTATCTTGTTTGTTAGGTAGAATTCAATTTGAAACGTAAGTTAGAGAAGTGTGTTTGAAACAGTCCAGTCCAGGTCCAGCCATAACCATCTCAAAAACAACTCAAAGGTAGTTTTAGTCAATTTTAAACGTATGTGATGCATGTAATTCGTGCACCATTTATTTAATTTCAAGACGGAAACGCCTGTTTCTTATTTATTGTTCTCATCTTCCGCTGTATTTTTGTTTTTATATATATTACTTTTAGTGAGCAATTCCATTTGGCTAACTTTGACTTCATTTATAGAAATGGGTTTGGAAGATAATTATGAGTACTCTTGTGGTATCTCTAATATTGTTATTGGAATTTCGTAAGAACGATCTTGATATTTTATCGTCTTAAAAATTTCTTTGGGTCATGAGCAATTTTACTCCTAACGTTTGAAATGATATAATTTTACTTTTAACGTTGAAAGTCAAGAACAATTTTACCCATAACATTGATAAATTAGGTCAATTTGAGAAATAATTCATCAAATTGTCTTCTCGGTCATGAATTTATCATCTACACTTCACACGTGCATCATTTTATCAGTAACACATCACAAACATACGTTAGGATGTGAAAAGGAATAAAAAAATATAAAAAAAATATACTGTCTTTTTGTACGAATTAGAGGAAAAAAATTCAAAAAATTCACCGAAATTATAAATATTAATCTCCAATTCTATTATTAAATCATAAAAAAAACATGAAATCCATTTTTTTAGAACGAATTGTTATGTAATAGGTGCAGAATAATGAACAAAAATATATGTTTTATAATAGTGTCTGAAATTGACTAAATTTATCAACGTTATGGGTAAAATTGCTTTTGGCTTCCAACGTTAGGGATAAAATTGCATCATTTTAGACATTAGAAGTAAAATTGCTCTTGACAAAAAACGCCAGAGATATTTTTGCACCTTAACCCTAAAAAATATAATAAAAGTTTAAAATAAATTCCGATAAAAGATAAATAAAGTATTTCATTAAAAATTATATGAGTATTATTGCTACTTTTGTTGGAAATTCAATAGGTGTAAGACCGATTTTGATATTTTATGGACTTTAAGCAAAACAAAGTTATAATGCTCCCTTAACAATAACAACGAAAATGTACATAAAAGTTCAAAATAAATTCTTCTGATAAATAAAGTACTTCATTAAAAATTGTACATAGGTCTGATGCTTGTTTCTGTTGTTGGAATTCCAATATGGGTAAGATTGATTCTGATAAGCAAGGATTGTTTGACAATAACAAAAATATGTACTTAAAAAGTTAAAATAGATCAAGATAAAAGATAAACAATGTACTTCATTAAAAGTTATACGACTAAATATCATTAGATTCACCAAATAATCTAGTTTTACTCAGATATTAAAATGATGTTTTATAATGAAACTTGTATTTATAGACGGTCGCATTCGTTCTTAGGTTGAGATTCGGTTCTATATAAATAGAACCGTATGTAAATCTTTTTGTATACTTCTCTATGGCCTTAAGACTCTCACTGGCATAAATTTTTGTAAAAAATAAAATAAAATAAATAAATGAAAAGATTGCTTCCTTAGATGTTAAACCTGTCTTTAATTATTTCTCATTTTATATATTCTAAGTGCTTAGATGGTCAAAGAGTAGACTCAAGAAGCGTCCCTCTTCTTGCTAGCTAGTTCTGCCTCAATATATAATACATGTATTATATAGTTTAAGGTCACGTTTGATAAAACTGAAAAATTTATAAAAAAAAAAAAAAGATAAAAATGAAAATTAAATACTGAAGTGCTGAAAGTATTGAATGATGTAATTTTTATAAAAATATTAGTCGATAATATTTAACTTAAAATGTTAAGTTAAATATTTTGACTTATCAAAATAAGTGATTTTTAAGTTAATTAACTAATTTAAGTGGTGGAAAAACAACCGTTATCAAACACACTTAAATTAAATAAGTGTCTAACATTTTAATTTAAATAATTAAGTGGTTTATCAAACAATGTCTAAATCGTATATTATATGAATAATTTAGTTTGACTAAAATATTGAATGAATTTCGGATGAAAACACAACACTAACTAAATAGTTGATAGGAACAAATTCAGAATTATAGAACAAACACAATTGTTCTCTCTATCCTATTCTATGGGGCTATAAATTTAAAATACTATCTGATAATAATGAGGCGTAGGGCACTATTGATAATCGATATAACTCATCGATTATGTTTTTTTTATGTTGAATTGTGTTTTCCAACTGCTTTCGATGATCTGAGATGGCAACAAACGCTTAGAAAGGGGTCGAAATCTGACGAACCCTCCGATACTTAAGTCAGAATGGTACTAAAGAGTAAGAAATGAACTTGAAAGCGATGATTAGGAGATAGTATGTAATGAGAATATGTCGTACCTGGAGCCCTTACTTCAATACTATTTAATTAGGGAATGCACTATAGTGATTCGGGTAACCTTGGCGGATTCCCGCGGTTCCTGGTAATCGTCTCTGTGCGGGGAGCGGTCCCTGCGAACACTCCGACGATCAAGACAGTTAGATATTCAAAGGGGATTAACAAAGGAAATATTCGAGAAGATGCGGGGTTACTCGGACAGTCTATTCAAGAAGTCCCCCCTTCCCTTCCCTTGTCAGGGGTATTTATAGGTGATCGGTGTGGGCTTTCGGGACCTTGGGCCTAGTCTTGGGTCGGGATACATACATTTCGAATCATGTAGTCCCCCCCGCGAACAGGTATGGCGAGCATTTCATGCGATTTGGCGATTTGAAGGCCTGGAGGCGATGTGGTTGTGTTATTTGAAATGGTAGAAGCGGATAGCCGATTGTTTCAATTATGAGGAAGGCCCATTAACTTCAGTGCTTCTTGATTTAAGGGTTACAGTTGTAGCATTGAATGCGATAGTTATTGCCCCCTGCATGCACCGCCATATGCATTGGAAAGGGTGTTTTACCGGCGCTGTCACTTTATGTTGTATTTATAAATAGTGGAGAAAGGACTTCCCCCTTCTCTTTTGCTTGCGATTTTCATTTGGGGACTTCTCTTGTATCTGGAAATTTTTTGAAGCAAAAAGTCTGCCCGTCGTACTGCGGAGTTCGTTTGTTCGGAATTAGGAGGTATCCGGTAGCGCAGCGTCCCTCGTATCGTCCGGTGGAGCTTGCTTCTAGCCGTGTCTTGTTTTGCCTTTGTCGGAGGTCAGTTAAACCTTGCTTTTTCTGCTTTTCCTTTGCTTTTCTGTTTTCTTTGGGGAGAGGGAGTATGTTAGAGGGTTCTTCTTAGGGAGCCTTCAGACGTTTGCCGCCTGTTACTCCGGATGACTTTACTCTTCGTGACGCGTCGCGTACTCGTTCGTCAAAACGAAGGAAGCAGACCGAGTCGGAAGGGGAAAGTAGCTCTCTTGCTATCAAAGCGAAGAAGAAAAAGGCGGTTGCGGTTAGGGCTGCCTCGAGTTCGGAAAGACCTGTTGGTGGCATGCGACCTGGTGTGCTGGAGGTTGTGGTGACTGTGCCGGATAACTTGATAACGCCGACACGTCACCTGGGCACTTTGTACGAAGAAATGAGGTCTAAGATATGGACGCGACAGGCGGGCACCGATGGTAGGCGTTTCGAGCGGGCGAAGCGCCCGAGGAGACCCGAGTCATTTGCTGTCGAGGATGCTCATAGTATAATCATGTCCGCAGAATTGGCCTCGATCTCCATGGCATATCGGATAGGGCAGTCGTATGAACTGGTGGCTTTGGATAAGGATGACCGCGCTCATCATGCTGGTGGGGCGAATGAGCTGATTGTTTATGAAAAGCAGTTTGAGTCGGGCATACGGCTTCCCCTCCTTCCATTCTTTGTGGAAGTTCTGAAGGAATATGACCTTTGTCCTGATCAGATCCATCCGAATGGATGGCGGATGATGGTTTCTTTTTACTCGTTATGTCGGTCGGTGGGATTTAGAGCGACGGGTCTTGTATTCCGCCAGTTCTTCCGGCCGAATCAGGGGCCGAGATCGTAACACGTTACATTCTCTCATCAAAAATTCAAAGTCTTCGGGGGGCTCAAAGACAAAGTCAGCGAGTTTAGGCATCAGTTCTTTCTTGTTCGGAATTTGGACGGTGATTTCCCGTTTCGAGTTGAATGGAATGGTGACCCTATGGATTCTGGTCGATGGTTAAGGTCACGGGAGATGTTGGCCTCCGAGACTCATTTGGTGAAATACTTGAAAAACTTGTCGGTTGGAGAGGACCAGAAGAAAGACATGGATGAACTAGTCGGGCACTTTCTCGCTTCCGGATACTATATTTGGAATCAGTGGCGGATGGCGCAGCTAAAGGGATAAGTAGCATCGGATTTCGAGAAGTGGAAAACAGGGTACAACTTTTCTGCTGGCGAGCTAGCTGAATTGGAAGCTATAACTATGTGATAACATTGAGATATTATCCCGAGGACCAAAAGGGATATTCACCTAAAGAACGCCGCGTATTGATCCTCCAAAGAGATCCGACTGGCGGATCACCAAGGTCCCATCAAAAGGGACCCGCCAGCGAACCTATGAGGCGAATCTCCTTGAATACTCATTCGCCATTAGAACGGCTAGGCCGACCCGGCCATAAAGACCATTAATGAGCTATCAATTAGCTAACCGCCGACTTAAAGGTAACTTGTAACCGCCATTAATGGAACATTAATGGAGACTTTCTAGTTACTGAAAGTTACAACTTTCTAGCTATATATAGCCTACGTCTCAGGCTATCAAGGTACACATTCACTGACCCTTTGTCAATTCAGTTTGCTCTCTTGTTCTTCCTTACTGACTTTGGCATCGGAGCTTCCCCCCGTCGAACCCAACGACGCCCCCATAGGGACGGAAGTTAATCAGAATTTCTCCGCGTGTCATCAATTGGTGCGGTGAACGTGGATCCTTAATCAAATAAAGGGTTTCCATTCACGTTAGAAAGAATATGACAAATGGAGAGCAGAACCCCTCCTCAGGGGTTGAAACACCATTAATAACACCATCGAGTCAACCAGTAACTAGTGCTGGGCGCGCTGATTCAAATGCTCCCACTACATAAGCTGAAAGTAGTATGCCCCCGGATGCTTTCATCAACATGTGTGCGGAAGCAATAGGAGAGAAGTTTGGCTTTGAGACAGGTAATCGCCTACGACCATTCATGATCATCCCTCCGTTTTGGAGAATGGCGCCCACATCTACGATATCTTCTTGGCCCCAGATGACTCTAGGACCAAATGCCCTCAATTCTTCATTTCTCCAAGCTCACAATACAGAATCCATGGTAACTTCTACGGCGGCGTTTGGAGAACGACCAATCAATCGGGAATTATTCCCTCCTGGCGCAGGAGGAAGTCAAGGGAATGATCAAACTCTTCCTGGCGGATCTGCAAGCCGTGGGATAAATCTAGGCGGATCAGATATCCCAAGGCGACCACGGTCGAATCTCTCCTTGGGTGGATCAGAAGGGCGAAAACACAAAAAGCGTAGAAAAGAGAAAAGTAGGCGGTCCGGATCACCTTCGCCCCGAAGACCGAGATCCTCCCGCCAAGGCAGATCACCCCCGTCTACTGGACGTAGACAGAGTAAAAGGCCCGTGGAGACACCACGTTCAAATGGGCCACCGCCACTACCACACCAAGGGAATGATGGGCACATTCCTTCAGGAGGCTTTGGAGGGGGTAGCGGTCAAGCTCCCCTGGGCGAACAGGGTGGAGGAGGTGGACGTGGAGGAGGAGGCGGACGATCACCCTCGGATCCGTCTTCGGGATCCAGCTCTTCATCTTCTCAAAGCAGATCTCCACGGAGGGGCTGCCCAAGGGCGGGTCCGGAGAATTTTGACGACAGAGTTCGAGCTGCGGTGCTCCGCATGAATGAGGAGAATGCCAGGCATGACCCAATCGCCAATAGAGATTCGCCCTTCACGGCTTGGATCGAGGCAGAGGAAATGGATAGGCATTTTAAAATACCTAATCTCCCTATATACACGGGTGCTGACAACCCAGAGGCCCATGCCAGAAAATACCGAATACTGCTTCGCCTCAATCGTGCAACTGAACCAGTGCTATGCAAAATGTTTATCACCACGTTAGGAGGTCCCGCTTATGACTGGTTCCAATCTCTACCACCTGGCTCAATAGACAGTTAGGACCAACTAAGCAGAGAATTTTGTGCTAAATTCACCGGTTGTATCCCGCCAGTGGTCAAGTCAAGGAAGCTTTTTGAATTAAAGCAGAAGGCGAACGAATCCCTTCGAGAGTATGTAAACACTTTCAAAAAATTGTGTATACAAATTGTTGATGTGGATATCTCCATGGCAGTGGAATCTCTGGTAAAAAAACACCACTTGTAAGAGTTTACAGGAGGATCTAATTCGAAAGAAGTCCAGCAGCATGGCAGAATTGATGGGGCGCTGCAAAGACTTTATGGAGGTACGTGAATCACCATCTCCACCTAGAAGGGACAAAGGCGAATCTCGCCATCGGGATAGAGAAAAGGACAAGCACCAGGATTCCTCCTCTAGAAGCCGACGAAGGGGTTCTAAGAACAAATCGACATTTGTCACCTCCTTCACACCTCTCAATGCTTCTAAAAGTGAAGTGCTTATGTGGATCGAGAACAGTCAACACAAACAGAGCATTTCATACCCCCGAACCAAAAGGGGGGGAGTACACCAATACTGGTAAAAATCCTAAAAATTATTGTAAATATCACAGGAAAAATGGCCATGACACAGATGCATGCTGGGAGTTAGCTCGGGAAATAGAGCGTCTCATTGAGAGGGGCAAATTGGATCGGTTCATCCAAAATGATGGCAAGAAGGGAGATGATGATAGATCTAGAGATGACCCAAAGAAGAAAGGAAAGGGGACCATCAATGTCATAGCAGGTGGACCTGGGTACCAACCAGTATTGAAAAAGGCAAAGACCACCGCTCTTGACAGGGCATCGTTGAATCGCCCCTTTGCAGACGTGGGTCCAGAGATCTCTCCTCATGCAGATGCCTTGGTCATTACTATGATGGTGGAAGGCTGGGAGATGAAAAGAGTGATGATCGATACTGGGAGCTCGTGCAATGTCATCACAAGAGGAGCTTTCGCCAAACTCATGGTTGATCCAATCCAAGTAGAACCAACCGTAGTGGATATCCTGGGAGTGACAGGACATACCATCTAGACAAAAGGCCAGGTAACATTGGATTGTGAGCTAGCAGATGAGGATCAGGTCTGGAAAGGCGATCTGGAATTTTCTATCTTGGATGGTCAGTTGGCCTACAATATTATCCTCGGACGGCCCTTTATCTCCGAAGCAGCAGCCCTTATCTCCATACGCCACTTAACTCTTTACATCCCCACGGCCAAGGGAGGTGTAATGATCAGAGGGAGCCAAAAGGTGGCTCAAGAGACGTATTCGGCATCACTAATGATTCGCCCCCAATCTAGGGACGAAGATAAAGAGGAACTCGTCACAATGGCCTTGGGCGAGACAGAAATGTACCTCATGGCGGATGAAAAGCAGGTGTGAATGGCTAAAGGGCTCAAAGGTGAAGTTAAAGAAGCAATCACCAAGGTTCTCCATGAAGCGGAAGACGTCTTTGCATGGAAAGATGAGATCCTCCCAGGGATCAGTCCAGACGTGATCACTCACAAACTTAACATCGATAAAGATGCAGTTCCTGTAGCTCAGAAACAGAGAAACCATGGCCTTGAAAGGCAGAAGGTGATAGAGGAAGAGATCATCAAGCTCCAACGGGCGGACGCCATTGAAGAGGTACTTTATACACAATGGTTGGCGAACGTCGTTCTGGTGAAGAAGGCAGGCAGATCCTACCGCATGTGTATTGACTTTACGGATCTCAACAAGGCTTGTCCCAAAGACAACTATCCTTTGCCATGTATTGACATACTCGTAGATGGAACCGCCGGACATGCTATGTACTCCTTTATAGACGTAAAGTCAAGTTATCATCAAATCCCCATGGAGCCTTCAGATAGAATCAAGACCTCGTTCGTGACTCACCAAACCACTTATTGCTTCAAAGTCATGCCCTTTGGGCTTAAGAACGCAGGTGCCACCTATCAGCGGATGATGAACAAAATATTCGCGGAAAGCAAAGGTGATAACTACTCTGTCTATGTGGATGACATGATCATCAAAAGCACCATTGTGGAAAAACATGCAGATGATGTAAGGGAGGTACTAGACGTACTCCGACGTCACAATATTAAGCTGAACCCGGAAAAATGTACCTTTGGTGCGACATATGGAAAGTTCTTGGGATTCATGATTAGTGAGAAAGGAGTGAGCCCAAATCCTGACAAGGTTAAGGCCGTTCTGGAAATGCAAGAACCACGGAACATCAGGGAAGTGCAACGCCTTAACGGGCGGATCGTGGCCTTAGGCAGGTTTATCTCCTGTTCAGCTCGTAGGTGTCAGCCCTTTTATGAGGTCATCAATAAGCAAAAGGCATTCGAGTGGAATGAGGATTGTGAAAAGGCTTTCGAAGGAATCAAACGGTTTCTCTCAGAACCGCCCATGATGAGCCGACCCTTAAAAGGTGAGAATCTCTACATGTATGTCTCGGTTACAGATAAAGCTGTGTGCACAGTCATGATAAGAGAAGAGGATGGCCAGCAGTATCCAATCTATTACGTGAGCAAAGTATTGAAGGATGCTGAAACCAGGTATTCTAAACTTGATAAAATGGCTCTGGCCGTTGTCACCACGGCAATCCGCCTTAGGCCATACTTCCAGGCCCACACTGTCATAGTTCACACGAATATACCCATGAGAAAATTATTGCAAAAGCCGGACACTTCAGGGAGATTGATGGAATGGGAAATTCGCCTGAGAGAGTTTGATGTGCGATATGAGAGCAGGTCCGCCTTGAAGAGTCAGGTCTTGGCAGACTTTGTGAATGAATTCACCGAAGAAGGGGTGAATCTCCCTAAATCTCCAGTAGAGGAGTGGACGATGTACACGGATGGAGCTTCCTCAGCAGATGGAGCTGGTATAGGTATCGTGATCAAGGGCCCCCAATACATAAAACTACGGTACGCAGCAAAGTTGGATTTCCGCGTGTCATCACTGTGAATATTATTGTAGTAGGTGAGGAGTGTGAGGGGTTTTGTAGTGCTTTTTTCTTCTACTTAGAAATTGTGTTTGAATGGCTTTATGTATGTGTAGGTGTTGGAGATCCGTGGGTAAGCATGGACTTCGACCCAGACGAGTTCGGTGTGGGCATCGAGAATACTAAAGCAGCTTTTGCTGGGGCCTCGGCCTCTCCGGCCTCATTCTCGTCGCTTGAGGATGCGAATCAAGTTATTCAAAGTATGGACAGGGTGCTTTCCGTAGCCGGCGACGGGGAGGTGGCTGCAGAGGTTCCCGAGGGGCTTCCTGTGAAAGATAACGAGCTTGTTAGGGTGGGGGAGCAGCCCGAGTTTATTCCTGATGACAGCGTGATGGATGAGGGTCAGATTGAGGCTGCCTCGTCTCGGAAACGCAAGTTGATCAAGGGGAAAGGAAAAATGGGGAGCGAAAAAGAAGGGTCGACCGTTCCCGAGGGTGCTGGTGGTGCAAATGAGAGTTCAAAGCGAACACGCGTCGAGGAGGCCGAGCTGTCGGCAGACCTGGTCGACAGGGTTGGCGACCACCCAGAGATGGTGAAGAGGATGGACACTAAACTAGCAAAGTATCATGAGTTTATTATGGGGTTATCGGTGCACTCCGATATGATGACGTCGGACCTACCTCGGGCGATGGCCCGGGTTGCCAGAGTCCCTGGAGAGTTATTTCGGATGGATGGTGTCTCGAAGGTGAATCTGGGGTTGGAGACTTTGTCGGCCCTTGGTGTGGTAAGTTTTGTTCTTAACATGGTCATTTTCTTGAAGGCTAGAAACTTATCGTGTTGTTATGTTTGTAGGCTATTGCGAATGCGAATATGGTTTTTGATATGTGTGTGAACGATGAAAACGTGTTTCGGGAGATGGAGGAGGGTTTGCGAGGCGTTGTGGCTGAGCTAGAGACGGTGAAGGCGAAGTTGGTCAATGCCGATGAGTTGCTCGTTCGTCATAAGGAGCGGATTACCAGTTTGTCCGACCAGCTAGCGGAGGAAAAGAAGAAGAATGTCGAGCTGTTGCAGCGATCGTCTCGTGATGTCGGAGAACTGCGGCGCTGTGGGCTGCTATTAAAATTGGTTGTGCCTTGGACCCGCAATCTGAAGGAGACTTTGTCGGACAAGACCCGCCAGCTTGCTATGGCAATCGAGGAAAAATTTGGCGCTCAAGCGGAGAACGAGAGACTCCGTCGGGAACTTGAGCTAGCGAGGAAAGAGGCAGCGGATCTGCGGACTTTTGCTCGGCAGCGCGAAGAGAAACTGATCAAAATGGACCGAATGATGCTGATTTCTGCAGCTCATAGTGCTGGTTATTCTGTGCCTCCCGAGGTGATCTTTGCGCCAGATGTCTTCGACAAAGACTCCCAGGCCAAAGCTGTGGAATTCTGTGGTCAGTTCAAGAAAAAGACGTGAACGGTGTCCTGTTGTAACTTTTCTTATGTAATGATGTAACCGTACTCTGTTGGATTTTTGGAAGATCTCTGTGAACACTTTACCATTATCTCTGTACTTAATTTGATGTCTACTTTTGATGAGCTATCTTTCATGTCTTGTCGTTTTTTGGCTATAAATTGGTGTCGTTTTTGTATTGAATATGGGTGCTTTTATTCTGCTAAGATTTATTCTTTGTTTTGTTGTGAGTTATCCTTCCTCCCGTATGTCTCTTCGGGATGTTGTCGATCCTGCCAGGGTGCTCGAAGTGCAGAAAGCGATCTTGGTGGTGCCTCACCCTTATGTGTATTGTCCGCCGATGGATGATCATGATTTGGACAGAAAAGTGCGATATGCCTCCCCGGTGTTGGTGAGGCGGCGTACAAGCTCTCAAAAAAGGACTATGGAAAGTGAGAGTTCCATGCCTTATACTGGGTCGGTGACGGATTCCTGCGAGGTAGCTGTAAGTGCGTTTTCTTCGACTGAGAAGAAAATCTGGTCGTAAGAAGGGATTGGCTATCTTAATCCTGATGAGACAGTTGCTCCTGTTTTAAATCCTCATCCTTCATGGATTAAGAGGCTTCTTACCGACAAGCTGGAGAGGGTAACTAATCTTCCTCATGAAACGGAGTATCGATGAGTGGGGCGTCATGCTTCACCGACTCGTCCGTATGGTCCAATGTTTGTCGATCCTTTGAAGCCTCGAAACATGGTGTTTCTCGAGTTTGCTAGGGAAGGCTTTCTTGGACCGGTTTCGGCTAACCCTAACCACCGCGTGACCCATGTTGGCAAGGCATGTTTGTATCATGGGCATAATACTGATGAGTGTGTTGACTGGCGAGCAATGTATCAAGACTTGATGGATGACGAAGCTATCCCCAACCCGGACCGTGTAAACGTGCAGCTCGTATGAATGTTTTCTTAAATTTCTGTATCTGTGCTTTCTTTTGATATGATGTACCGACCTTTTTCATGAATTTTATGATGCTTTCTTGCTTGTTTGTCAAAATGTATATTCGTTATCAGTTCCTATTTAGAAAGAAACATTGGGATTAGAACTCCTATTGGTCCATATGTCCGTTTAGGCAACTCCTAAAGAAGATTCTTCATAATTGGGCCTTTACATCTCCATCAGCTATGACCTTTTTGAATTAGGCCCAACTGCTAGCTTCGGGCTACAGTATTTACTTTGAGCGTTGGAACCATTTAGTTAATACCGTATCGGATGTCCCCCCCTAAACTACGCTAGAAAGTCTTTTTGGGACTTCCTTCTTCCAATGAGAACATTATTTAAATGCATCTGACATTAATGACGTCACATTAATGCTACACGCAAACCACCTCTTTGAAATCAATCATTACCAAATGCTTTGATTATTCCAAAGAAATTATGACTCGAAAACGCTTCAACATCTTTCACTTGGTATAAATTCCAGTCGACGAACTTTTCACATCTTCTTTTGTTTCCTGCTTTGAAACGCCATTTCCAAACCTATAAGTTGTCCTCTTTCTTCTCTTAGCTTTTGTTCTTTTCTCTTTTTGTTTAAATGGCTCCTAAAGCTCCAAAAGAAGGTTTGAAGAAAATCTGTAAATCAAGAAATGGTTCCCAACTTGACTGACCTGATATAAGGTTTAGATGTGTATTGTCTTGCGGAGTTTACTCGTCTCAACATTCTCTTTCTTAAAACTTCATAGTCTTTATGCATCTATTGTTCGCGGTATCAATTCAATATATAGTGGGATCAAATAGGTCAAATTTTTCCACCAATACTCTAGGAAGCATTGTACATCATTGAGATCAACAATAGATACTACTTTACCAAGAGCTTTATTTGGACCGTCTTTTGCTTGCATGGACAGACGTAGGTTAAATGAGGTCGGATCAACACCTATAAAAGTGTAAGATCTCTCTTTTAACCTCTGCAGCTTGCTTTTTGTTGAAACACAAAGCAACTTCAATTCGCCACTCACATATATCATGGTATTTGCAACTTTTTTCATTGGTCATTCCACAAGTTCAAATAAATAACAAACTCTGTGGACATACGCAAAATCCATTCTCAAATTCCAATAATAATATATCATATTAAAGAAAGGCATATAATACTTTTGAATTAACTTCGCATTTTGGAAAACTCATGCGTATTTTAGCAATTGTGAAACAACTAAACTACAATGGGTTTGCAATTGTGATTATAAGTTCACAATTCCTAAAATGTGAAACACAATTTTATCTACTGGTTTGCAATTTATTCAAATTGCGAAATAAAAATATTAAAAGTTAGTTCGCAATTGGGCTAATATAAATTGTGAAATAAAAATGTTAAAAGTTAGTTCGCAATTGGGCTAATATAAATTGTGAAATAAAAATGTTAAAAGTTAGTTCGCAATTGGGCTAGTAGGTTTCAATTGGTGATATGTGAAGTGTAGAAAACTAGGTTGAATTAACTTTCCATTTTGACAAACTCAGTTCGCATTTTGGCAATTGCGAAACAACTAAACCACAATAGCACTTCGCAATTTTGAAAATGTGAAACACAATTTTATCAACTGGTTCGCAATTTATTTAAATTGCAAAATAACAATAATGTTAAAAGTTAGTTCGCAATTCACGATATACAAGGTGAAAAACTAGGTTAAATTACTTCGTAGTTCGTGAATGGCGTAATAAAATCATAAATTGCAAATTGAAAATTTCGTCTAACTTAGAATTAACTTCAACTACATATAATTACCAATTGCATTTCATTATTATGTATTTAAAATTAACAAAAACTTACATAATGCTGGAAATAAACAAGAAGGTTGGATTGATTCTTGAAAGTGATGTTGGAGATGAAACTCGAATGGAAGGAGATGAGAAAATAAAGAGATGAAGTTTGGACTGTGATTTTATGTTTTGTTATTACAAAACTAATCCAATGGGGAGGTCCATTTACATTTTTGGACCAATTCCAACACATGATCTTACCTTATTATGGTTAGGCTCTTCATTCAGTGAGGAAAGGAGGGTGAAATCTCTGGAAGTCTCATTCTATATTTTCATTGTATCCTGTTCCTATTTACAGATATCTCACTAGAGATACTGATTAATACAAACCACAGTTAAGTTTCACTCGGTTTCACCTTTTGTGAAACTCGGTGAAATTCACTAATACCGCGCCTATGTAGAATGCGTCATACTGTAAAACTAACAGCAATCAAAACTTGTGATCAGTAAAGGGTTCTGATGAATGAGTTACATTGGTGCATGAATTTTATCAGCACAGCTCAACTGCCACAAACAGATGAATGGATATGAACAATCAAATAGAGAAATTGTGAAGGTGGCAAGTGTCCGTTCGGTGTTTTCTATTTTATCAGCAACAAAAAACAGCTAACTGACAACAAACAATGAGTAGCGACAGTTGACTCAAACATGCCCTCAGTTTGAAGCATAATCCTGCTAATACTACACAATTGCAGGCAGTAAAATACCTTAATCAAAGGTCATATTTTCTGCTTCATGCCTAAGGGACTCGAACAACTTAGACGACAGATAACGTTCCCCAGCACTCGCGAAAATCACCTGAAGAGCAAGCAAGATTAGTATTTCAGTACAGTTTCTGAATGGAACTAGTCTCAGCTGTCAATTGTAGATATGGTTGCTGTAGTAGTACTTTTAACAGATTATACTGCATTGGAACTAGTCTAAGCACACTTACTACAATGAGTTTCCCTGCATGTTCCGGTCTCTTTGCCAACTTCAAAGCAGCAGCGGTTACAGCACCAGAAGATATCCCCACCTATGCATCCAAAGACAGTAATCCAACAATTCTCATCATGAGCCGGAATAGAGTTTCGAAATGAAAAAATTGCAACGTTATGGAGCATCGTATCATGCATACCAGCAAACCTTCCTTTTGAGCAATTAGCTTAGCAGTTTCAATAGCTTCCTCACTTGACACCTAAAATGCAGTATCAACATCATGAAAGTGACAAAGGAAGTTGTTGAGCATCCATTGGTCTCAGAAAAATGGGGAAAATCTCTAAGGTGATTGTATATGGAGTTTTAATTTTTTGTGCAAAAGCACCCAACAAGTATCAATTGAGCACCATAAATCAACAAAGAGCATCCCAAGCGAGCACCCCATGTTCGTAAATCCTGATTCGTCACTGACTTTGCCTTACTTTCTTTATGGACTCTCAACTTTAAAACCAGACATAAAGTCCTTGAGCTTTGTCATTTACTAATATAAAGTCCCTAAACTTCACCATTTAATAACATAAAAGTCCCTCACGAAAGTAAACAATTTCAAAATGACTGTTGACAACCTCAAAATGGAAAAGTTCAAGAATTGAAGTTGTTTAGAACCACAATTCCTATGGAACCATGATTTCGATTTTCCAAATCACCATTTTTGTTGCTTTCTATCTCTAAACATTCACTTTCTCCTAAATGACCTCAAAACCAAAAAGTTGAAGAATTAAAGTTGTTTAGAACCACATTTTCTATGGAACCATGCTTTCCATTTTCAAAATCACCAGTTTTGTAGCTTTTTCTCTCTAAATATCCACTTTTTCAAAAATGACCTCAAAACAATCGAAGTTACTTATTTGAGTGGTCAAAGATTAAGGGACTTTTATGTTAGTAATAGTAAATGGTAAAGCTCAGGACTTTTATGTCCGCTTTTGAAGTTCAGGGGCCATAAAGAAAGTAAGGCCAAAGTTGAAGGTCCATGGCTATAATTTACCCCATTCTCAACTCAATATATGCTTTAGGCCTTTCATTGTACCAACAAAAACGTGGAAGCAAAGAAAATAATTTCATTAGCCAACTTAAAGCAAATGAAAATGGGGTTTCAGAATTTAGTAATTTACTTGAACAACTTCATCAAGCATACCAACATCCAGAACAGCAGGTACAGTGCCAGCACCTAGCCCTTGGATTAGATGATGGCCTTCCACAGACATATAAATGCACCCATTTCACATATGAGAAAATCAAATGTAATAGCATATATCTTGTAATGGATTTAATAAAAAAACAATCTAGTAACAGAACTAATAACCAAATAAATCTGCATAGAGCGATTTAATTCACAACTTACCGGGTCTTCCTCCATTCAAGACTGGACTTTCTGCTGGTTCTACACCATAAACCTATAAATAAACAAAGGAAATCATACCATACCATCAACAGAATAATAGAAAATGAAGAACAGAAGGCGTTTTTCACAAACATAACCAATATAGCAGAAAGAATACCTTAATGTGTGGGTTTTTCTCTTTGAGGAATCTCCCAGCACCAGTTACAGTACCACCAGTTCCTATTCCAGCAACCAAGACATCAACTTTCCCTCCTGAATCTTTCCAAATCTCTGGGCCTGTGGTTTCGTAGTGAATCTACAATTACGACCACGAACCAAATGTTAAATCATTTTGGTCATTAAATATAACATGTATTGATGAAAGAATACCTTTGGATTTGCAGGATTTTCGAATTGATGAATCATATAACCATTTGGTGTGTTTTTCAGTATCTCCTCAGCCATCCTAACAATCTCATCATAGCTCTTGTTTGGATCTGCGAGATGTAACTCAGCTCCAAAAGCTCGTATCAAAATCCTTCTCTCGAGACTCTTTGAAGCTGGCATGATCACAATTACCTTGTACCCTTTCGCTGCAGCAATGGATGCCAATGAAATACCAGTATTACCACTGGTAAGCTCAATGAGGACACTCTTCAGCCAAATTTATATCAACACAGCCCCCAAAAAAGAAGAGCAACTTTTAGTACAAACGGATACGAGTACAAGGGTCAAAGAAATTATAGCCTAAGCTTGAGAATATGTACAATTTATGACAGGACAAAGATTCACATAGACAACCCGACTAACATTATTATCATTTTTCTAGCATTTATATCATCTATAACCATAAAAGGTCAATGAATATGCAACACATAATATGTAAATGCTTGCATGAATTCAAGAATTGTATTTTTCATCCTTCATAAAAGGTCAAAAACTAGATAAAACAAACACAGCCAGCATTATTCAGGGTTTTATGGGAAGAGCTTAAATTTCCTTTTTCCCCTTTGCTAAGTAAGGCAACATAATGAACTAATTGAGAAGTTGTTTTACCAACCTTTCCGGGTGTAATCAAGCCTTTATCTTCAGCATCTTTGATCATACTATGTGCAATCCTGAACATCTTAGATGAAACCATCAATATTAACGATTTCGAGATTGACACTGGCAACATGTACAAGGAAAAAGATAGATAATTGAAAGAAATCATCTGTTTACCTATCTTTAACACTAAAGCAAGGTTCCATACTTTCAAGTTTGGCAGCAATTCGAACTTCAGAACCTTCCAGTATATTGTTGAGGTACACCATAGGGGTATTGCCTATTAGCTGTAGAAGAAGATCACCAAAATTGCAAACACTAAATATAAGCAAGAAACAATTGACAATCGCAAAGATGAAAAGAAAACTTCTTACTTCAGTAACATCTTTCTTGATTGAACACCCGTCTTCCATTATTTTCTACAAAATCTGCTAGAAAACAAAGCAGTAGAATAACTTGCAGAAAAGCAAAACACGACCATATATGAAATAACAGTCAGAGATATTCCACAACCTTCTGAAACTCAGTTATCCATGTAAGAACATTGAATTGAAGTATGGAATACTACCTGAGTGCCAAATTAGCTAAAGATGGAAGAGCTCCAATAATGCAAATTTGAGAAAATCTCTTACTTAATTAAAGTAACTAAGTAGCTTATACAGTCCAAATAGAAAGAAAAAAATATCTTCAAAGTTGAGAAATTCTAATCACCCAAATATGACGAAACAACTACTCAAGAAATGTTAATTACTCAATAGCAGAAAAAACAAGGAATCAAGCGTGATTTGGTTAATTCCCTATCCTCATCGCCATACTTATCCCGGAATCACCCTGCCTGAACCGGGTAGTTACAATAATTATAAAATAAATGTCATGTAAAGCGAATCAAATAGATAAGCAAGCAAGAACCCTAACCAGCAACTCTCTCTGTTTTGAGCTCTCTTTTCTGCAATGCTTTCCTTTCGGTTGACTCTGAAGCAGAGTAGATTGGATATATTCTTACATATATCCTGTCCTGGGATATAATAAACAAAGTAGGAACTAAATTTGTCTCCATGAATTGAAAATTCAGTTTAATTATTAAATGAAAGATACTTCTTTTTGGTTATTGAATACCAGTGAAGAATCAAAGAGCAGTTAAAATCATTCATTTCTACAGAATGCGAGGGAAAGTGAAAAGAGGAATATCCCACATCGTAAATGTGATAGAAAGATGGTGAAGCAAAAGGCTATAAATAGAAGGGAAGGACGCTATTGTAACATACTTACCTGGACGGGGTCAATGGTGATCAATAAGGACTATGGCCTAGATCAGTGACTTCCATTGCACTTAGGAAGGGTGCTGGTCTAAGGTCTCCCCAAAGAGGGAGAGCCTACGTCATAATTTGTGCCAGTGGGGGCCTGCGTTCGCGCGGCCCCTTCCATTACTAGTCTTAAGTTTTCTTCTGGATACCAATATTTGGGTCTCTTTGAACTTAATAGCCCAGTGTTCAATCGGCTTTTCATTACTGTTTTTTTTTTCAACAAATTTCATATTCTCGTCTTCTAGATGCGCAATTCTCCCCCTAACAAATTTACTCATGTTTTTCTGACTTCGTAATTTCTCTTTTTTTTTTTTCCTGAGACGTGCCAAGTTTTATTGTTTATTTGTTGTCATGGGGTGGAAAAATGTACCTCTCATCTACCATTTTCCTGAGTTGTAACTCATAATTATACCTCATCCACCATTTTCGACAGAGTTCTCGAGTTGTAACTCATAATTATTTTCGAGTTGTAACTCATTTCATCCACCATTTTCGACAGAGTTCTCGAGTTGTAACTCATAATTATTTTCGAGTTGTAACTCATTTCTAAGGGTACTCTGATTGAAAGAGATTAAAATTGTCCAATAAAAAGCGGTAACTAGTAATCTGAGACGGTAAATAGCAACACCCTTTAATAAATGATAGGTTTTCATTTTCATGTTCGTTGCTTGTAAGCATTAAAATAATACTCTTTCCCTTTAATAAATGATAGGTTTTCATTTTTATGTTCGTTGCTTCTTCGTGGTTATACCTGGCGTTTTTTGTGCCGCCTGGCGAAAAATGTACTTCGTCCACGAAAAATGTACCTCATCCACCATTTCCGATGGGGTGGAAAAATGTACCTCTCATCTACCATTTCCTGAGTTGTAACTCATAATTATACCTCATCCACCATTTTCGACACAGTTCTCAAGTTGTAACTCATAATTATTTTCGAGTTGTAACTCATTTCCAAGATTGAAAGAGATTAAAATTGTCCAATAAAAAGCAGTAACTAGTAATTTGAAACGGTAAATAGCAACACCCTTTAATAAATGATAGGTTTTCATTTTTATGTTTGTTGCTTGTAAGCATTAAAATAATACTCTTTCCCTTTAATAAATGATAGGTTTTCATTTTTATGTCTGTTGCTTGTACGCATTAAAATAACACTCTTTTCGGTCTCTAATAAATGTCCTTAGACGTTTTATATTATCACTACACTTTTGACTTTTTTCAAATTTACCCTTATTATATGGTTTGTAATTAAGATATAATATATTTTTAAAAGAAAATTTTGCATAAATATAGAATATTAGGAGATAAGTATCTAAAGCATTACTATATAATACACCCTGCATTTTATTTTAACTATATATATTTTTATTGTTATTATTTTAAATTTAACAGTATTATTTGATGGCGAAGCATCAAGTAATAGGAGACAACTCATCTGCAGTCAGGGGTGTCAATTTCTAACACCATAACGCGGTTCCAGGATCAAACCGACTGACGCGACATTATTATCATTTCTCTTGACACAATTTTGACACGATAACACCAAATTATCACCCCTATCTGCAGTTACTACTACACCACCAGCAATGGACAACAGTTGAAAGAGTTCACTATGATTCAACATTAGGAAGAAACAAATTCAATAACTTGTTCATTTTACAATACTCAGAAAGCATTCAGTTTTAGCCCACAAGTTTTCCTTGCAAAAATGCAAACACCTGTGTCATTATTCTGATATGCTGCATGATCGTGATCAATCAAACCCCACAAAGAGATGCTACCTGTGCTTCCGACTCTCTCTCTATACTCACGGCTCGAACACCATACTTTCCGCCTCACGCTTCACTGATTCGAAAAGCACAGACGATAGATAACGCTCGCCAAAGCTGGGAAATACCACCTGTTTAACATACAATAAGCATTTAAGGTTGATCAGAAATCTGCGAGATGATCAACAAACTAAACTAACGTAATGAAAGAAAACACTCAGATCTTACATATGATCACTTTGATTGAAACTGTTATAACATCTATCTATAGCAAAGGAAATAACAAATCGAACTTACAACAATGAGTTTTCCAGCATTTTCGGGCCTCTTTGCTATCTTAATGGCCGCAGCTGCAGCTGCACCAGAAGATATCCCTACCTGCAATACAAACCATCTCTTAAAAAAAATCGAAAAGGAGAGCCAACTATGCAGATAAAGTTCATTGCTGTAACATATATCGAAACAAAATCAAGCTTACCAGCAACCCTTCTTTCAAGGCAAGTAGCTTAGCGGTTTCAATGGATTCTTCACTTGATATCTGCAAGTGATGTAAATGTTGACATAAATCCTTGCATGTAATTGTGACGATAAATGCATAGATGGGAACAAGATATCCTATTTGTTGTCCAAACAGGAATTTAATAAAATAAGAAAGAAAGAACATTGAATAAAGCACAAAGAATATGCTTGGATGAATCCTATCGGTATCCAATGAAGTTTTAAGCACACGGAACAGATCGACCGCTGAAACATGCAAATTCTCAATGTTCACCTATGCAGTAAAGTGGAAGATTGCAACTTGGTTACCTAAAGGACTGAGACTTACTTGAACAACTTCATCGAGTATTTCGACATCCAAAACTCCTGGAATAAAGCCAGCACCAATTCCTTGGATCTTATGTGGGCCTTCAGAATCGATCAAGATAGCGAGTATTAATAAGCATTTGCTTCAACCAGATAATAATGTGAACGAAGCTACGTCAAATATGATAATGTTTTGCAAAATCTTCTATAGTAATCTTAAAATGAATAAAGACACGCTGCTCATGATTTCTTACCAATACCAAAAGTTCGGATATATTAACAGCACGTAATAAGCTAATAGTATATATATATAAAATAAGCTCCAATACTTTAGAATGCTTGTTTCGCACATTGAAACAACAGATATCATAAGATGTTACAACATTCTAATCATTTCCATCCTTCTCAGTTCAACCTTCTCACGAAGATCGATTGTGAAAATAATTAGTTAAAGGACTATAAATGTATATAAACGAACTTGTGGACTTATTTCTTTATAATAACAAGAATCACCGAAAAGATATACAATGTTATATAGGTAGTGTTGAAAACATTCACTAAGCACAAGAAATTAAATATGTTGACAGTCTAAAACTCAACAGAAATAAATGGCAACTAAAATAAGTTAACCTTCGACACTGGAATATTACAAGAATCGCCAATGCCAATACAACCATTTAGGTTGGCTAATGCACAACAATGGAATAATCGAAAAACAGGATAATAAAAAATAATAAACAAAATAAAAATGAATGACCAAGCAATCATGACTCACCAGGTTTCCCTCCAGACAATATAGCACTTTCAACTGGTTCTACGCCATAAAGCTAAGCACAAAAAAGATAACATAAGAATACCATCCTCCTCATGGTAAGAAATCAATATTGGTAAGGTTATTGCTTCATCTATAGATGTAAAATGCAAACAGGCTAACCTTTATATCAGGGTTTTGCTCTTTGAGATACTTCCCTGCACCTGTAACTGTACCTCCTGTACCAATCCCAGAAACCAAAGCATCAACTTTACCACCTGAGCCTTTCCAAATCTCCGGTCCAGTAGTCTCATAATGGATCTGCCAGAAAAGAAGATATATGTTAGTAACTCTCCACTAAGAAACCAAATGATAGGCAAAAGGTTTAACGGAATGGTACCTTTGGGTTGGCAGGGTTTTCAAATTGCTGGAGGATGTAAGAATTGGGAGTCTTTGCTGCTATTTCTTCTGCCTTTTGGACAGCCCCTTTCATGCCTCTGGCTGGATCAGTAAGGACTAGCTCAGCTCCAAAAGCACGAAGAACCATTCTTCTCTCTAGACTCATTGAAGCAGGCATGGTGATAATGAGCTTGTAGCCCTTGGCAGCTGCCATAAATGCCAGCCCTATTCCAGTATTGCCACTTGTGGGCTCAATGAGGACACTCTTCAGCATTAACAAAGATTATACAAATGTCAAAGTTCTTTCTCCTCATTTCTCCAAAAAAAATTTCTATATCTATTAGCACTTCCAAATCCTCAAAAGATCAAAGGAAACTAAAAGTGTTTGCTGGTGTAAGGAAATGAAGTGTGTAAATCTCTCCTACTTATCACGTCAGTTTGAAGTTGGTCATGTTCTGGACTACATGACAGCTTTTACTGGGTTTTAAAGCAACTAAAAATTCCACAAGGTGAGATGATCAATCACTAACCTCACCAGCCTTGATGAGTCCGTTCTCCTCTGCATCTGCAATCATACTATATCCAATCCTACAAATCAAAGAATCATCATATAAAACTCTCTCTGATAATGGCAACCACACTGGAAATCAAATTCCCAGATTGAAGCTGCAATGCATGCTTTTCATATAAAAACTAAGCAAAAACATAAATTTCCATACAAAAATAAACAAATCTGCAGATCTAGAGAACAACAATCCAAACATCCAACAAAGAAACAGAGTAGTACAATATTATCAGCCTCCACCAAAAACTTCAAAAAAAATTAATAATAGAAAAAAAAGCAAGTATTACCTGTCCTTAACGCTGGAACAAGGTTCCATCATCTCCAATTTGGCAGCAATGCGACCCACACAACCATCCACAATACGGTTGAGATACACCAAAGGTGTGTTACCGACCAACTATTCAAGTCAAAAGCAATGAATACATAAGCCATGGCCGAAATTTCATAAGACAAGCCACATAAAAACTATATGCCATTGAAGAAAATCTTACTTCAGTAACATCTTTGGCTATACCACACTTCTCCACCGCCATTTTTCAATCAAGATCACTGCAAACGCATTGAAAACGATATCCGATCAGCGAATATGTTAAGAGGAATATAACATCGAAAGAATTTTTAAGCCAATACAAAATTGGGGGAATGATTTAGAGAAAATCGAGTTTTCAATTCAATTGGTTAAATTCAACACTTGGCAGTTAGCAGAATATCTACTGAAAGACCCGAAACAACAAGCTAAACAATTTAAAACCTTGAACTAAACCCTAAACCATACTGCAATAAACTAATCAAAGCTCTCGACAAAAAAGGATTAACACATCTACCAAAAAATTTGGGGAAATTGATCAAAAAACAAAACCTCTGAAGCAAAACAGAGGAGAGAAAGAGAGATTGCGAAAGGATTGATTCGACAAAAGAAGAGCGAGCAGCTTACCTGTATAGAAGAAAGAAAGGGAAGTGATGAAGTCGAGGCAAGAGCGAATGATAATTGCAAATATTTGAAGAAATTGGTAGTGAAATTTCTATATGTGATAGATAAGAGGCGTATAGTTTTGTTACCTTATCAAGGAAAATGAAATTGTCGTTGTGTGATGATCGTAAGAATGGGTATTATGGCTTTTAGTGTTGTCGTTGTTAATGTCAAAGTTGCATTGCATTCACCATAGTTGGCATCTGGTTTCTTCTTATTGCTTCTTTCTTTCTCTTTTTATTATTTATTTATTTTTGGAATTTTATGGAATTTTGGTCAAGGACTCAATCTGGCCTTTTGATGCAAGGAAGAGTCCTAATATTATTTTTTGCTTTGATCCTAAAGTTAGGGAAGAGTAAATTAAATTAAATTGATTTCAACGAATATATATTTTTTGTTTTATAACAACAAAAACAAAAGAAAAACAAAACGCAGAAGAAAATAAATTATCCTGTGATCTTCGGATAGGTAATATCAAGAAGAATCATGAGTTAAGCCAGCTAAGCAATCAGCAACACGATTTTGCTCTTGATAAATATGTGAAATGTGAACCTTCTCAAACCTCAGTAATAAACAAACATGAAAGGTTATTCTTTTTGGTATTCAACATAAGAACAACTTCAATAGCAACGTTTTTAATCCCCAAATCTAAGGCTAAACACACTCCAAAAAAAATAGTGTCTAAAGCTCGGCTTGAAACGAATTCACAATGTCAATTTTCTGTATAAAATCAAATCATCCAAACACGCAAATCAGAATAAAACATCTAATTATATAAAAGATGATATATGTTTTAAACATATAGAATAACAAGATTTTGACTTTAGTTTTTGATGATATGACTTACTGATTTATTAACTTGGCTTAATATATCATTTGCCCCTGAACTTGTCCAAAAAACTTGATTGGCCTCCTGAACTTTCAAAGTATTCCGATAGCCCCCTGAACTTACAAAAAACGTTCAGTTAGCCCCCTGAACTTGCATAAAACGTAATCAATTAATCACTCGGTCGTAAAAAAGTAAGTTAAATGCGGAAAATGTATTCCACGTATCTTAGAATGTTATTGCATAATTAAAAAATAGATTAAAAAGGAAGTTATTGCTTGCTCAACTATACAACTTGTCTTCTCTAATATTAGAATCGTATATTCCGATTTTGGTCGTTTTACTTTTTAAAAGACTCGTGGAATACATCTTCCGCATTTAACTTACTTTTTTACGACTGAGTGATCAATTGATTACGTTTTACGCAAGTTCAGGGGGCTAACTGAATATTTTTTTCAAGTTCAGGGGGCTATCGGAACACTTTGAAAGTTCAGGGGATCAATCAAGTTTTTTGGATAAGTTCAGGGGGCAAATGATGTATTAAGCCTATTAACTTTGATCACATGACATGTTGATACCTATTGATTTGATAATGTGATGTGTTATTGACTTAATATTGTGACAAACAATGTTAGTTTTTTTTTTTAATTGTAACTTCAAAAAACACATATCCTCTATTGTAAAAAAAAAAAAAAATCACATTAGTCTACTTATAAATCGATGAAACTCTTAACCCCCTATAAAAAAATATTTGTTTATTTTATTTTAAAGGTAAAATTTATACTTATTGAAGAACAATTAATTTTTTATGATCGTTTTATAACTAAACACTACAAAAACATTAAAAAAACTACTAAAAAGAAACAATACAGATGTTAAAGGCACGTTTGGTTCAGATGTTATCTGAGAGTTGTTGTTATTATTGTTAGCTGTTGTAGTTAGTTGTTTGATGTTGTTGTTATCGGAGAGTTGTTATCTCTTTGTTATTAGTTGATTAGTATTTGGTAAAATTATGATGAAATGTCTTTGTTAGTATATAAATTGTCTAATATGAACACATTTTAATTTTTGGAATAATTTGATATTATCAACGTTCAAAACTGATAGAATCAACTAAAAGTTCTTAGTTTTACTAACAACAAGAATCTTAGTACTCTTTTACCAACAAAAAAAAAAATACAAACATTCATTTATAAATTGACGGAACCACTGGATTAAATTTGAAATTTGCTCAATAAAAGAAAAGAATGCAGTAAACGTTTATTTATTTATTTATCTTAATCTTTTTTTTTTTGATCTTATGCAGTACACATTTATAAAAAAATAATGTAAATAATTAAATAAAAATTAAAAATTTATTGTTCTTTTGTCAAAATGTTATGGAAATAAGAATATACAGAAGAAATATGTTTGGGAATGAGAATTATAAAACTAAATATTCCTCCCAAACGTTGAAACAAATACACTTTAAATGTCCGTTTGGCTCTCCATTATAGAACTTCTTTTTTTATTTTCTTTTACTTCAAACATTATAATATACACATTTAGTTATGATAACATCCGGATATTATTAGCGGGATCAAAAGAGTAATTAACCAAACGACTGTGGATAAGGAGAGCCGCCGAAGCAGTGGCGTATGAAGCAAGGCGGATTGATAGATCCCTCAACACGCCATAGATGGTCAAACACTTTGGGAGACTCGCCGTCACACCTCGATACGTCCGCAGGACAGCAGGACCAATTCCCAATAAAGGCAACTAATAACCCATTAATGTGCTAACGGTCATACTTGAATAAGATCAATAACCGCCATTAATGAGGCATTAATGAAGACTTTCTAGTTATCCAGAGTTACAACTACATGAGTATAAATAGCTTGCGTCCCAAGCTATTGAGGTACACACTTTCCAAAACCCTACTTCGTGTTTACAGTTTATTCTCATACAAGTTACTGACTTTGGCATCGGAGTGTCCCCCGCCGATCCCAACGGTGCCTCACAGGGAAGAGCTTCGATCAAGAATTCATCATCAATCATCAAGTTAAAATTAAAGAACATTTTGTTAGCAGTTATCGACAATAACAAGCAGTAAACAATTAAAAATATTATTAGTAAACAATAAAAATAAAGTAAATATAGCTTCTATCTAAAAACAATAGTTGAACCGAATATTTTATTAGAATTTTAAGTATAATTTAACTAAAATGAAATTCTTAAAAAAAAAACTAAAATGAAATAAAAATAATTTTAAAAAATATCTTTATACCAAAAAAAAAAAGTTATCCATACTATGGATATCATAGAAAATTTTCTATTATTATAGTAGGAATTATTGTGCAGACAAGAAAAACAAGCCACGCTAGTTTTGTTATTTTATTAAAAAAGTTAAAAGATAATTTCGAAGTTATTAATTGATTCGTATCGTATGATGTAATATAGTCTAGATGATCAAAATATATTAAACTACAAATATACTATTTTTTTATATAAAAAATACTATATACTATGTATTTCCGAAGATAGAGACGATCCTACCACATGGCAACTAATATTTATTTTTTTTACCAAAAACTAATATTTATTTTTTCATAAGATATATTCTTTTTCAATTTTACAAATATATGACCAAAAGGATACAAAATTACTACTACAATCTAATTAATATTCAGATTCTTTCTTAATCCCTCCTAATACTCATTTGCTAATAAATCTCAAATGTATTATCTACTAGTTGAAGACCCGTGAGTTGCACGGGATGTGTAATATTATTTAGGGTTAACTTCAAATATAACTCATGTGGTTTCAAGTTTTGGCAAATAAATACCTGTAGTTTGATTTCGAACAAATAAATACATATGGTATGCTCCGTTTTTCAAAAACGCGGAAACGGATGATGACGTCGTCTATATGCTAACGTGGCCGAGGGTAATTTAGTCAATGAGATTTAATTTCAAATAAATTATTGTGGTTTGCATGTTTTTGCAAATAGGTACACGTGGTTTGGATATTTTTGCAAATAGATACCCGTGGTTTGGATGCTTTTGCAAATAGGTACCCGTGGTATAACAAACCAAAAACAAACACTTAATTTAGACAAATATTGTCCAAAAACTGAAGCTTAATTAATAACTTTGGCAATTCCACACTAATGAGTTGTCACAAAATAACTAACAGAGGATTTGCCATTTCCATGTCATAATACAGATACAAAAACATGTAAACAAGTGATCACACATTGTCCAAAAAAAACCTTAACTATGCGGCAACTGACTTCATTGTTTATACCACATAATAGATTACAAGTTCAATTATCAAGACAAAATAATTGTGATGAAATCAAACACAAAAAAACCACAACTTCAATCATTTGTCCAAAGTCGGCCTCCCATATCCAAATCTTTCTGACAGTCCTTCAAGACAAGATACCCTGCTTGGAGGCACACTTCTGCTTGTCTCGGGTATCTCTTGTGAAACGCTTTTTTAGGATGATGACAATGTTGGTGCAGCATAACTTGGATTTAGAATTGTTGCTCTTGGAGGTCTAAAGTGTTGTGGAGGCAATTATGAGCTTGATGACATAGTCGGATTTGTTGAACCTCTACCTTGATTTCTAGAACCTCTACCTTTACCTCTCATTGCTTGTGTAAGAACATAATACATCAATGAAGTGTAGACACTAAAAAAAATCAACAATAACTCATATGATTTTCTCTTTGAAGGAATTCTATCATACCACAGATTGGCTTTGCACCCTTCTTATTTCAACACAATTAGAAGCATTATGCTTTGGAGCAGGTTGATAATCACTAATAAAAGGAGCAGCTTGCTGTTTAAAAATTGACACACAAGCTTATTGAGTTTACAAACATGACCATAAAACAAATTGATAAACATAACCAACAGCAGCACAGTACTAAAACAATTATTTGGTTAAATTATGAAACAATTTTACCTAATTACTTATTGAGGCACTTTGACCATTCTTCCTTGGTCTTCCAACCCTTCTTAGTGGACTCATCTACACACAAGCTTATTGATTATATAATTTGAGGGTAAATTTCATTAATGGTATACAATTTTTGCCTCATTTCACACTTTGGTGTACAACCTTCAATTTGTCTCACTAATATGTACGACCTTATAGGTGACCTCCCACTTTGGTATACAACCGGTAAAAATGACCGGTCAACACCTGGTCAACGCGTCAACTCATCATTTTTAATCAATTCATTAGTAAAGTGAGATCCATAAATTATAAAAAAAACAATTTTTGTTTTTTCTCTATTTTACCCTTATCTCTCCATTTCTTCATCTTCTTCTCTCAGTTTCTTTCTCACTCCTCAAATTTCTCTCTCTCTCTAATCTCTCTCCCTAAATTTCTCTCTCTAACTCCCATCTCTCTCTAACCTCTCAAGAAAGCATAGCTAATGAGTTATTTACAGTATAGCTACAATATTTACGAAAGAATAGAACTAATGAAAGTGGTTGAATTGATTAGGAACAAAAGCAATGAGAAGAAGAAGAGATGAAAATAAAATAAAATTGAAGATTAAACAAACAGAATCACAGAAGGTAAATAAAAAAATAAAAATAAAAGAAATGCAGTGATCTAGATGTTTAGATGCAACAAGTCAAATCTACTAAGTAAATATACTGTCGTTCTATGAAACTCTGATTTAATTAAGTAAATGAAAAGGTTAACTAAATTAAATTAAATCTTCATTAATCAATTAAAAATTGAGAAAGGGCTGTAGAGTTAGAGACAACATTTTTGCTTTCCTGTTTCATGACTTCTCTCTTCATTCTTCAGGTCTTTGCTCACATTTTTTTTTCTTTCTTCATTGAACCTTCCAACAAAATAATAATAATAATATTGTTACAAATTGGAAGAATGAAGCAAGTTAATAATATAATTAATTTAATTCAGTTATGTTCACTTTTCTTTAATTAGATAATAGTTACTTATTCTTTCTTTAATTAGAGAGATATAGGGGTGAGTTAGAGAGAGAAAGAAATTTAAAGAGAGAGAGGTTAGAGAGAGAAAGAAATTTGAAGAGTGAGGAGATAGAGAGATAAGGGTAAAAGAGAGAAAAGATAAAAATTGATTTTTTTTAATAATTTGTGGGTCCTACTTTACTAATGACTTGAATAAAAATGATGAGGTGGCGCATTGACCAGACGTTGACCGGTCATTTTTACCGGATGTACACCAAAGTGAGACAAATTGAAGGTTGTACACTAAAGTGTGAAATGAGGCAAATGTTGTACACCATTGATGAAATTTACCCTATAATTTGACTTAACATTACATAATTTGACTTAACATTCTAACAATAAAAGCTAAAGCAATACAATATTACCTGAACATTTTGACCAGCCCTTCTATTTGTAGTTTTGCGCACCCTTCTTTGCCATGGAGTTTCCCCAGTTATCCCAGCTTTACATCCCCTAGTATTATGTCCCGCTTGATTGCACTTGCCACATTTAACAACACCTCCTGCCCTAGGAACCTTGTAGGGGTTTCTAGGTTCATCTGGCTGTCTAATCCTTCTCTTGTTAGGCCTACCAGGTGGCTTTTGCACAATCTAGGGGTGGATATCTGGGTATTAAGTCCTCTCCCGATCTTCCTTAGAAGGTACAAGTTTGAATGTATGACTATATATATCTATGTATGTGGACTTGTGGAAGTACTTGTCCACATACATCTCCGGTTTCTCCATGTTCAAGTAAATGGTAGAAATTGCATGCCTAGAAAGCATACCTGACAATTCCCACATTCTACATGTGCATGTCTTAGCATTGAGATCTACTGCCACACATCTACTAAAGCTTGTGACTTCGTACAATTTAGGACCATCAGCAATACTATCACAATTCCTACTTAATACTTTCAATTTTTCTAATTTTTCCTGATACTTAGGGCATATTTCCCCAGGGTACCTTTACATACCAAGAAATTTTATATAATGCCTCTTCATTAAATTTTTCCTAACATTTTCTACCATCGAAACAATAGGCAAACATCTAGCATCTTTAATATATGCATTGAAAGCCTCACATATATTGTTTTGAAGTGCATCTGACCTTGTTCTTGGATTGAAATTGCACCTGGCCTATGTTTTAGGGTCATGTTGCATGACCCAATCATAAGCTTGCTGGTCAAACTCTTTGAGTTTGCTCATATGATGCTCCCAAAGCTACCTTGTGCCTATAGATGCAATAACCCATAATAAATGCTTGTATTCGAGCCCTTTAAACCGAATCATCATGTTCTCGTACATATGTTTAACACGATGTCTATGTTCAACATTAGGCATTAACTCCTTGAATGATTCCACCTTGCCCTACAATACCAAAAAATCAAACATTGCATATTATCAATAAATATCTTACATGTATAAAGTAAGTGTAAATATCAAATAATCTGACCTTTTGTTGATCAGACATAAAAACCCAGTCAGTCTCTTCCACACTTCCAAAATCATCTTAGAGAAGTCCTAAGAACCAAGACCAAGATTCTTTGCATTCTGCATCGACAACAGCTAAAGCAAGAGGGAACATGTTCTCATTCCCATCCCTTGCTATAGCAGACAATATATGGCCTCCCATGTAGCTCTTCAAATGGCAACCATCCAAGCATATTAAAGGTCTGAGACCAGAGAAGTATCCTTGTTTTTGTGCAGCCAACCTATAGTACAAATACTTGAACAAAACTATTTCCTTAGGAAGGCTGCTTATATTTGCATCATCACCTGCAACTTCGTTTCTATCTTCATGTACTAAAGTTAACTTTGTCTTCATTTTAACCATACCGCTAGGGTTCACGACTTTCACAGTTTCAGTATAATCGTACAGTCTTTTGTATTGTTCTTTTACCTCGCCTTCTATAATTTCCCTAGCAGCTTTTTTTGCCCTATAACATTTGGATATTGACACCTCAAACCCCAATATTCTCTTAATTTTCTTCTTAACCACTGTTACTTTCCAATCTTCATCATCTCTAAAGTCTTCTAAGAATCTCTCAGCTATAAATTCAATAGTGACTAATTTAGGGTCATACTCTCTGGCGCAAATATGTTTTGGCTATAAAGATTTACTCCTAAAGGTCTTGTTATCCCTCAATTTCTGATGCTCTTATCTTGAAATTACATTTTTTATCCCTACAGCCAGCAGATATCACATCTGTACAATTTTTCTTAAGCACATAAGAATAGCCAGTTTCAATAGCCCAAGACCTCAATGTTTTCCTAAATTATGCTATTGATGTAAATCTCATACCAAGAACCAATTCACTTCGCACTTCTGGCCTATAGACAATATCTAGGTCTTCATTATCAGAACCATGTAAACTGCCCAGTTCATCATCTAAATCAGGTGCAGGCTCATCAAATTCTCTCATTTCTTCTTCTGTCATTTCTGGTGGTGCATCTGGTTGTGCAATCGATGGTTCTTCATCTGCTAACTCCTCACTTTCATCGTCCTCTAACTCCTCACTTCATCATCCGCTAACTCCTCATTGTTATATTCTTCAAACTCCTCGCTTTCATCTTCTCTAAACTCCTTATCTACATCTTCTTCAAACTCCTCATTTACATCCTCCCTAATCACTACATTCTCACCTGCACTACTTCTAGCTTCAGTTACATTCCCTACGCATTCGCTCCTCTCTACGGTCAAAGGCGATTTTACAGCCTGAGTCATAGTCACTAATGTAGATGGACATTCATGAACAATAAAGAGAACACAGTTAATATACATGCGAGCAATAGCTTTTTGATGAATTTTTTTTTAAGAATATATACATCTAAATCAGTTTTCTTCTTCTCCATATAAAGTTAGCGAAACGGCTTTTTAAGCCCATGAACTTTACTCGATTATTTTATGGAGTCCTTATACTTTCTTTTCTTTTTCTGTTTCTGAAGCAAGTCTTGAACTTCTAAGTTTTTATTTAATTGAGCTTAAAGTTTTATTTTCATTTAATTGGGCTTAGTTGATGCTTTTTTAATTAATACATGACACAAATTGAAAGAAAGTAAATTTTGTATGTTTTAAAAGGGAGTCAATTATACCAGAGAAAAAGTATAATACAATGACTTTATAAAGTTCATGGGGTCAAAACTGCATGCTGCAATATTGATGTTCATCCTATTTGGCTTGTGGGAACCTCCTGACTATTTCTATATGTAAGTTCATTTTAGATTTTAGGAAAGGTTGTGAAATGAAACCTGGAAGATTATTCGTCTTTGTGGGAATTCTAATCCTTCATATAAGAGTAGACATAGGGGTAATATTCAAGTATGAAGCATCTCAAGTTCAGTTCACATGAAATTATTTAGAATTAAAACAAAATCAGGAATAAAGAGAACTATAGAGAGAGAAGTGGCAAAAAAATTATCAGAAGCTAGAATCTTCTTCTTCCTCTTATATTTCATCGTACAGGCACCAAACCAGACTAGGAAAAATAGCACAAATCTAACAAAATTTCCCAAGATTTCTAGCGTCCAGCTCATCTCCACCAAAATCTCAAAAATCTGGAATTTTTACACTAGCAAAAATGACAATAAAAATGTAATAGAACTGATAATACAAGCTCAAGACTGATAATGCCCAGAAAACCCTAACCTATTTCAAACAAGTGAGACTAAAATTATGAAAAATTATAAAGTTTTTTAGACAACAATTTCATACCTTGTTTTCCATGCTAACCCTAGCCAAAAGCCCCAAAATTTGACCCCTCGATTACTTGCGCTTCGAAAATAAGGCTTTAGAGATATTGAGAAGTTTCTTTTGTATCTTGTAATTTCGTTATGATGAAGAACAAAACGAACAAACAACTGATTGGGATTTTAGGGTACAAAAGTGGGTAGAGAGTTTTTAAATAGGATAGGATATCACATCTGGAGAAATTGTAAAGTAATTGATAGGGGCATTTTGTCCCTATCTTTTAGCGTGAATTACAGTTTAATTATGGACTAAATAAGTGAGTTTAATTACAAAAATAATGTGTTTTTAATAAAATAACAAAACAAAATAAATTTTATGCTTTTGATCAATTTCCTTTGTTTTCAATTAATTTCGGAAAAATAAGCGTCAAGCTAACTCGGCTGTCGAGAATTGTATTTCGCAGGTACAAGCAAAGGAGTAAAAACCCACCGACACACGCAAGGCGTCTCTATTAATGCGCGGGGCGTACAGGAGCAATTCTTCAAACTTAGTTTCAGAAGCTCAAGTACGCGGGGCGTATTCCAAGCCACGTGGGGCGCCGAAGACATGATTCAAGCGATTAAAACCCAGAGGCTCAATCACGCGGGGCATACTCCAACCTACGCGGGGCGTGGTTATGACAACCAGTTTGATTCTAATCCACACACAGTCAATTATCAACGGAATGGGCAAACACGCGGGGCGTCTGTCTGTCCACGCGGGGCGTGTTCATGACATCAGGCCTGAATCTGATCCTCATGCAGGAAATTGTCAACGGAATGGGCAAACACGCGGGGCACCTGCCTGCCCACGCGTGGTGTGTCTTGTGAAAAATGCAGAAATAATGCAACTTGTGTATTTACGATTCTACCCTCGAGCTTGATGTATAAGTAAGAGTGATTAGCACTCATTTCAGTATTCAATTTTCCATGTATTAGAGTTCCTCACACCTTGAGAGCTTGTATAATCCTCCCGTTACTTCGCCGAAGTTCCGCTCCATCCGCATTCACCAAGCTCGAGAGTTCCACCTCCAAGTCCGAAGAGACGACTTTGAGTCCGGTTAGCTAGTCTTAAAGGCCGATTCTTCTTCCCTTTCTACTTGTTAATTAGCTTGTACTCTTTCTATGTACTAGGCTTGGTTGTATCCCATATTTTCATATTCCATATTTATAATACATGATTTACGATTCCGTTTTCACTATACGTGTTAATGTTTATTGCTTGCTTTGATACTTATAATTGATTATTGTGTAGGTCGTTTACGAGCTCCGAAATCTATTAGGAATCACATAGGTGTTGCCTCACCGGAGTTGACAAATCGGAAACCGTAGGAATTGACGAGCCACGGAACTTACGGGCCCTAGTTTCTGATCCTAAGAATTAGAGTCGCCTTGAGGGGAAATCATGACTCTAGAACCTCACGGAGTTGTTCGGTCTATAAATAGTCGTCTTTGCAAGAGTAAATCATTAATCGTATATCTTTCGTGTTGTTTATCATAGGTTATAACTTATCACCACCCGTATCATTCTAAGAGGGCTTGAAATACACGGAAATTGTCTCACCCGTAGTTTATAGTTGTCACCAAAACCCAATCTAAAGTATTTACCGCTTAGATAACATATAAAACCGAGTAGTTTAATACTCTTAGTTATAAATCCCGTGGATTCGATACCCGGTCTTAACCGGATTATTACTTGATACGACGGGATACACTTGCCCCTATATAGTATCGTCTAGTAGAGTTTAGAAAGATCATATCCATAACCCTAGCACACACTTATCGCCATATTATTATCACTCTACCGGACTCTCATCAAGTTTTTGGCGCCGTTGCCGGGGATTTATATGTTTTTGCAATATTAGACCAAAACGTTTTATTGTTAGTCTAAGTATTATCTTTGTATAAATTGTTTATATACACTTTTACCGACAATATTTTTGTTGTTCATATTTTCTTTGTTTATTTTTTGAGTTTATGCACACCCGATCTCGGAGTGATACTCTCGTTCCTATTGATCTTGAAATTGAACGAACTCTTTGTAGGATTCGGAGAGAAAAGATGGCCAACGTCAACAATGAAACCAACCCACCGGTGAACAACGTCCCGAATGGAGGGGGAAACGACACCCGAACAATGATGGAGATCCTAGCTCCGCATCGACCACAAAATCGCAATGGAATCGTCGCCCCCGCCATTCCGGCCAACACATATGAGATAAAGACGAGCATGATCCAATTGATCCAATAACTCGGTCAATTTAGAGGAGAACTTCATGAGAACCCTAACGAACATCTTGATAAATTTCTTATGTGTGCCGATACTTCTCGGTAAAATGGTGTTCCGGTTGAGGCCGTACGTCTAAAACTTTTTCCTTTTTCTTTGACAGGCCAAGCATTGGAATGGTTACACTCATTGGAAGCTAAAACTATCACGTCATGGGCCGAGCTCGAAAAGGAGTTCCTCTCCTATTACTTTCCACCTTCCAAAATGGTGAAGTTGCGCAATGATATCACTTCCTTTCGGCAACTCGAGTATGAAGCCCTTCATGCAGCTTGGGCGAGGTTCCGAAAATTGCTTCGAAGTTGCCCACACCATGACATCCCCAAGCACGATCTTGTAGGTACTTTTTATCATGGTTTAACGCCTACTAATCGTGCTACCGTGGATTCCGCAGCAGGTGGGGACCTGTTCAGAAAATCAGCAAGCGAAGCATATGAGCTCATCAATGAGCTCGCGAGAAAAATCGTTCAATGGCAAGAAGATCGGCTTGTCGGACCCCCGAGACATCAAGCGTTCGCCATGGAAAATGAGGCTTCAAAGGGTCCCATGGTTGAGATGAACAAGAAACTAGACGCTTTAATAGCACAATTGAGCCTCAACAAAGATGCACAGGTCCTGATGTGCAACCATTGTGGTGGTGATCACGACGGAAGAAATTGCAACACCGGCACCCCTTTTGTCGGTGATACCGAGAACGTAAGTTACGTAGGAGGTAACCAAAGGTACAACTCTAACTTAAACTCCCATCCTAACCACCACAATAATAAGGATAATGGGTGGAGAACTCGATACCAACATCCTAATCTTTCATACGGTAATAACAATAACGTATTGAGGCCCCCATCCGAGTTCCACCAATAATATAGGGAGCACGGGCTGGGGCAATCCCAAAATGCCCCCGGCGGTCGGAATGCCCAACCTCCCAACAATGTGCAAGGCCAATCGGTAACTTCTTTGTTAAAGGACATTCTAACCCGTCTTGCCGACAATGAAGTGTTTTGCAGGGATTTAAGTCACCAAGTGACTCATTTAAACCGACGACAATAGGAGAGACAGCTAGGAACTCTCCCGACCAATATCGAGCAAAACCCGCGGGCCAAGAATAGAGAATCTGGACAAGCAATAACTCTTCTTAACAGTCACAGCTCGGATCCATCGGGCTCCGGTTCGGATATCTTGCAATAGACACACCCGCCGAGAAAGTCGAGCTACTCCGACTATAAACGTAGCCCCGGTTTGCATTTTTCCAAACCTTTTGTCTATATGTATCATATACGATTTTCAAATTAATTTTATTTTTCTTCGTGTGTATTTTCATCTTCTTTCCAATTGTTTTCATTTTCTTGCGGTTGTCTCGTTTCGTCCATTTTTAAATACACACCAAAACGTAAAAAAAAATCATAAAACCCACAAATACAAAAAAACAAATCCCATTTTTAATCCAAACATCTACGCGGAGCATACACACCAGTGCGCCTCGCGTAGATGAGCTTCTGAACATTTCCTGGTGCTACAAAGCACGGTACACGGGGCGTACCCCCTACTATGCCCCGCGTGTTCCTAGAATTGTAGGAGCCTTCGCCAATAAATGGCATAATTAAAGCACGCGGAGCGTGCCCTAGGGCACGCCCCGCGTATCCTAGGGGAGTTGCGGACTGCAACTCCCCATGGCAGCTTTCCCTCTTCCCCACATCTCTTCTCCACTCCACCTTTTCCAACCTCCAATCACCTCCACTCTTTTCAAATTCAAAATAACTTAACTTCCCTCCATAATTAATTTTTCCTTTAACCACCCCCTTAATTAATCATTAAAACCGATAAAAAAATTAAAAGCCATTAAAAACCCATAAAAATTCAAAACAACTTTGAAAAAACGGAAAAAAAAATGAAAAATGACTCAACTCCACTCTTCCACGCGGGGCGTACCCCCATGCACACCCCGCGTACTATCCATTCTTCCACTTCTTTTCGGTCAGGAGGTAGGTTACGCGGGGCGTACCCCCATACACGCCCCACGTGCCTTGGCCTTATTGGACCAAAAATTGGCCAGGAGGTGGAATACGCGAGGCGTGGCCCCTTCATGCCCCGCGTACCTCCCTGGGAATCCGAAAAACCCTTGGATTCCTAGCCCTCTACCTATTTAAACCCCCTATTTCTTACCCCCCCTCCTCCCTCACACTCACTCCAACTTCCTAATTCCCTCCTAAATCTCACTCACTCCCCCTCACCATGACCCGAAGCAAGCGAGCCGCCGAATCACATCCCCCGCGGTCCACTCGTGCCCGCTCCTCCCGTTCCAACCAAGCACAATCACCACCCCCACACAAACGTGAGGCAACACCACCTCTCACCCGCCAATACAACGCCCCCTTTCACATTCTCACTGAAGGGGAGACGCTCACCTACCAAACTATCGCCTCTTCCACCATCATGACTCTCCCCTACATCGACTCCAGTGTGCTCAACCGTTTTGATATTCGTCATGCCTTCGAGGATCGCCTTCGTGCCCTCGGATGGCACCCCCATTATTGTGCACGCCACTGCGTGTACCCGTCATTGGTCCAAGAATTCTACACTTCCCTTGCTTCCAACGGTGTCCCCGGTGCCGCCCTCTTCACCTTTCGCCTTCAAAACCGACCCCACTCCATCGACACGGCTTGGATCCGTAACCATTTCACCATGCAAACGGATCCCGACACCACTCATTGGCCCACCGATGATGATGCCCGCGAATTCTGGATGACCATCACCGGGTCGGACACTTATGACGTCTCCAACCTCCACCCGGGTAGCATCCGCGACCCCGTCCTCTACCTCCTCCATCGCTTCATCACTTACTACTTCTCGAGGAAATCCGAGGCTAACAAGGTCAACAAGCTTGAGCTTCTTGCCCTTTATTGTTGTGAGTTGATAGGGGTCAAAAACCCCTATCTTTGGGTACGGTTTTAGGACGGTTTTTAGGTTTATTTGGCTAATAAGCGAGCAATTCTCGCATTTAAATGCTTTTGTGTGAGTTAGTTAGAAATTGGAAACATTCTATTTACTTTTCGTCGTTTAGGCTCGTTTTGTGATCAATTTAGGCAAACACGGCCGAAATAGCATGCATATTAGAATTCCGTTATCTTTTGAAGCTAATTGGTCCGTCAAAAGTCGCACCAAACGAAGCGTTTGCTCAAAATAAGCGATTGACGGATCAATTTGGCTTTTGGACTAATGTTTTCTGGAGTTTTTATGCGTGTGCAGGTGTAAGTTCGGACGAAAAAGGGTATAGAAGTCACTCGGCACGGATCGAGCATGCTTCGGGCGAATTGAGCATCGACGCGCAGCCCGGGCGCTGCTCGGCGAGCAGCCCAGGCACCGCCCAGGCACTGCCCCGGCACCGCCCAGGCACTGTGCCTGCTCGCCGAGCAGGCCCCTGGAGGCCTGCTCGCCGAGCAGGAGCCTGCTCGGCGAGCAGGCCGCCAGGCGCCTGCTCGCCGAGCAGGGGCTGCTCGTCGCAATCCTGCTCGGCGAGCAGCCTTTCCTGCTCGGCGAGCAGACCTGCGGGAATTGGTCAAAAAGACCAATTCCGCCCCCACGAAGCCACGTTCGGCCCCACGTCTTCCTACACCAACAAGGACACAAAATTAGGTCAAAACGAGGCCCGAGACACGTCTATAAATAGGAATTTCCAATTGTAAATTAGAAATCTTTTACTTTTGTAATTAGCTTAGCTTCCACCTTGAGAAATCCTCTCCACCTCCTCCATAACCTTCAAACCTCCATTGAAGACACCTCCGAAGCTCCGTTCACCGAGGATTACTCAAGCTCCATCCTTAAATCCTAGAAAGACGCCTGCATTGGTAGACAGGTTCCCTGAAAGGGATTTTTCTTCTTTTATATTCTGTCTAGCCTCTGATACATGCTATGAATTCTAGGTTTATTGTAACTTCGTGACAATTCCTTCATCTTTGATATATAATATAGATTTTGTTTATTCAACTGTTTTGATGTTTTAATCTTTGTCTTACGCTTTGTCTGATTGGTTTAACTCATTCGATAATCCTAAAATTAGGTTGGCACATATTGCGAGCTGAATTTGACCTAGTCAGTGCCTATAGGATTGACGACCCTATAGAAGATTAAGCCCAAATTACTGAGCCTTAGAGCTAGTTTCGGCCTTACAAGGGAATCACGAACTAGGGACTTTAGGAGGATAGGTCGGGTTAATCGCCTTGGACATAAGCGACTTAGTTTCAATTCAATTGCTTAAACACTCTATCATTGTTATCATCGTATTCCTTCATGTTCATTCAGTTAATTGCTTTGGTAAAAGATCAATTAGGGGTAGAGTAATTTAGTTAGGCTTAGAATAACTTAGCTAGAATTAGATAACTTAATTAGAATTAGTGTAATTCAACCTAGGAGTAGATTAATTAAACAAAACCAAACTCAAAACCCCCTAAGCCTAGATAACATTCGAGATCGAGTAGCTTGATACTTGCAGAAATAAATCCTGTGGACGATAACCTGGACTTAAACCGGAAATTTATTACTTGATAACGACGGGGTACACTTATCCCTTAGTGAGGTTTCGCAAGAGGCCGCATCACGTCCCGTGTTCATAAACGGTCTACCGAAAATTAAAGGGCAATTTACATCATATGCAAAGTCTAATATAACAAAATCGGTAGGAAAAATAAATTTATCGACTTTGACTAAAACATCTTTAATTATACCATATGGCCTCTTAGTGGTTTGATCCGCTAATTGCAAAACCATATTGGTATGTTTGATATCTTCTTCTAAACCTAACTTGTTAAAAATAGACAATGGCATTAAGTTTATACTTGCTCCTAAATCACAAAGACAACTTGGGAATTCAATATCTCCCAACTTACACGGAATAGTAAAACATCCGGGATCCTTGAGTTTAGTGGGCAAATTACTTGATACTATTGAACTACAGTCTTCTGTTAACGAAATGGATGAAATTCCTTCCCAACTGATTTTCTTTGAAATCAAATCCTTTAAAAACTTACCATAGTTAGGAATTTGTGTTATTGCATCCATAAATGTCAAATTGATATGCAAATTTTTAAGTTTATCCAAAAACGTTAGAAGTTGTTTATCATAGTCCTTATTTCGGACTTTGTGTGGAAAAGGTGGTTTGGGTACAAAAGTTTTGGTACCTGCGTCAGATGGTGAAATATTTGTGTTTAAGATATCCTCTTTGGACTTTGGTAAATCATTTCCTGATAATGTTGCATCTTTGGGCATTTCAGGCCCTTGATAATTTTTTCCTGAACGAAGAGTAATAGCCTTCACCTGCTCTTTCGGATTTTCTTCTGTATGGCTGGGAAGACTTCCCTCTTTTCGGGATGGAATTGATTTAGCAAGTTGACCAATTTGAATCTCCAAATTATGGATGCTAGATGAGTGTTTTTAATAAGCTGATCGAATTTGTTTTCGATCCGTTTAAAACCATCGTCGTGATTACTTATTTTTCCACTGATAGCATCTATAAACTTGTCGATTTTAGAAGATAAAGTGCTAATCATATCTCTTGACTGATTTTGATAATTAGTGGTACGATTTTGATTAGCACTGATATTATTGTTACTGTTATCTTTCCAGTTAAAGTTAGGATGATTCCTCCATCCAGAATTATAAGTATTAGAATAAGGATTATTAGTTTGGTTTTGCCCTTGGACAAAATTTACCTGTTCGATCTCACTCATATTTTCGTAATCCACATCCGTTTGGATTGGATTGCCATTGGTATCTCGCGGTGCCATAAATTGGTCAATTTTGTGCGATAAAGCAGAAAATTGGGCTTGTAGCATTGCGACTGGATCAAGTTCAACTATACCTTTAACTGATGGTGAGGCTGAGGATGATGGTTTCGCCACCGGCATATGTCCATGTTCCGCGGGCCACATGCTGTTGTTGATTGCCATTTCCTCCAAAAGTTCTCTCGCTTGGGCTGATGTTTTCTTCATAAATAGCCCTCCCGACATAGCATCTAATGAACCCCTAGTTGTAGGATTTAGTCCATTGTAAAATGTTTGCATTAAAAGTTCAGCGGGTAATTGGTGGTGTGGGCATAAACGTTGAAGTTCTTTAAAACGTTCCCAAGTTTCATAAAGAGTCTCATTATCATTTTGAAAAAAAGATGTTAACTCCTTTATGACTCTTGCGGTTTTTGCTAAAGGAAAATATTTCGATAAAAACGCTTGGGCTAATTGTTCCCAAGTGGCAAAAGTTGCGGCTGGCATAGAAGTTAACCATTCTTTGGCTCTATCCTTCAAAGTGAAAGGAAAGAGGCGAAGTTTGATTGCTTCTGCAGTCACATCTGGGATTTTAAAAGTGTCACAAATTTCTAGAAAATTTGTTAAATGGGTGTTAGGATTTTCGTTAGGTAACCCGTAAAATGTTACATTATTTTGCAACATATTAAGCAAAGCTGGCTTAATTTCAAATTGATTTGCGGTGATTCTGGGTCTAACGATACTATTGGTTACACCGGCCACACCTGGACTAGCGTATTCCATAAGTGTTGGTGGGTCTGCCATTTTTTCTGGCTCGGTATATGTTTTTACTGGGGTCTTATTTTTGTTTTTCTTATTTTTCTTGTTCTTCCTAATGGTTTTCTCAATTTCTGGGTCTATAGGGTCTGGTACAATGCCTGAACTTCGAGAACTGCGCATGAACCTGAAATCTTGCACGAACCGAAACTACCTACAAAATAGAATTTTGAAAAATAAATAAATTAGTAAATGAAAACTATTAAATTACAAAAGTTAAAATAAGTATGTTTAAACCTAGATTCGAAATAAAACACGAAAAATTTAAAATTTTGTCAAAAATTTTGGCGTTCCCCGGCAACGACGCCAAAAACTTGTTGAGCGATTTCCGCAAGTGCACGGTATACGCTTGTAGTAATAAAAGATATCGAACCCACAGGGAACGCTTTTTAACTAAAACTTTATTTAATTCGGTTTAATCACGTGTTTAGGTTTAATAAAAGAAATACGTTTAGTTTATGAATAGGTTTTGGTAAATTAGGATTAGATAGAAGTATTATATCGAGTTTAGAGAACAATTCCGTTTTGGAATTTTGATTACAAAACAGATATTTCCGTAATTGGAATAAAATAGATCTTATTTTCATAAAGCAAAGTAAACAACTTTAACTTTGTGAGATTATGGACATGTAACAATATAGCGATTTACTCAATTGAATGGCTTCGAACTATAGAAATCCCCCTGGCGTTGAGATGATTCCTACCTTAATCAAACTAGTGTTTTATTTCTGATAAGCCGCGATCAGCGATCATGTCATCCATAAAAACTAAATTCGTTAAGTGTTCAACAAAGTTCTTATATGAATAAGATGGAATAGAACGTTTTAATAAAAACACCAATTTATCATTTTGAAAATCATTTTGTCAGAACAATATCAAAATAACAACAATAAGAATGTATTGAATAAATAAGTATATCATTAATGAAATGTGAATTTCCCCAAGTTAACAGAGAAGTAGAAACTTGGATAGCATTGCAACGAAAACTTTGAGATCCGGGTCGTCAATCTTTCTCTCAAACTCCGTAGGCTCGTCAAAGCTCATGCGCTTCAGCCGTCAATTCTTCTCGCTGGATCTTCGGAATAGAGACTGGTCTCGTCCACTATCAGAATGAAAACTAAACTAATACTGTGTTTAAAACTAATCTAAATACAATTCGTGTACAACACGATTGTTTACAAAAATGAAATCTAACTTTTTGATTCTTTTCTGAATCAGAAACTCCACATAATAACTTTCTTCTCTAATTTCTCTAACTTTTTCCAACTTAACCAACCTTGATTTCTGAAATGGATCACTTATTTATAGTTGTTGAAGGGTTGTAAATGACGGGTCATGTCTGCTGGTGAAGGGTCGCTTTTATCCGAACGAACAGACGCTGTTAGACGAGGTGCCGCGGCCTAATCTCCCGGGCGGATCGGGGGGTGGACAACCTCATGGCGACGTAAGCGGTGATTGGCGCCGAAAGCAACCAATCGTGGAATCAAGCTGCTCGGCAGGACCGGAGCTCGGAGATATGGAAGAGTCGCCACCCACGAATGGGAAAATGAACACCGATCCCTTGCGGGAGACCGGTGTGGGTTCGGGAAACTTAGGTACGAGCCGAGAAGGCTAGCTCCTTTCGGAGAAAGGCTACTAGGCACCCCGACATCGCCCGGTTATGAACCACCGGCCTCCTACTCAGCATGTTAGGCGATAACGGACTAATCGTATACTTCTTTAAGTTTAAAATTCATTTGAAACCCTTTTCTTTCTTTTTTCAGAAACCATTTTGAGCATATATTATTGGAAAGCCATACTAGTAAAGAATCACCCATTTATGTTATACATACACAGAGAAGGGGGAGAAAGAAGTGATTTATTTACAACTTCATTTACATGTCACGCTGTGTGTTTATTCTACACTAACTTATTTTCCCCAAAACGAGTTTATTTACATGGTTCGCACCTTAATCACCGTTGGAACAACTTAGGTGCGTTTTAAAACCCCGTTTGATATACCCGAATCGCCGTTGGAACGACTCGAGTGTTTGAAAACGTTAGGATAAGAACCTTTTAATGAGAAAACGTGGTTAAACATACAAGTCAATATCATGTTGTACAAATCCTTTAAGAAAATGATTCTAAAACTCTATTATTCATAAAGAAAACGATTTTAATTATAATGTTCGCTTAATCCGCCGTTGGAACGGACTAAGGTTTTAAGACGTGGTGTTTTGAGAAATGATTTGAAATGTTAACAAAAACAACTCTATTTACTTACATTAGGAAACTCTAAAAATTCATTAGTTTAAATAATTATATTGAAAGCTCTCTTTTTGTGATTTATTTTCCTCCCTTATTTAATGGACTCTCTACCTATTATACTTGTAATAATAAACCCATTTAAACCAAGACTCATACTCAAATAAAGCCCATTTGAAACATGGACCCATGAATGGTCCAAAGAAATAAAGAAAGTAATTCTAGCATATATATATACATTTAAATCAAAAAATAGAATAAGAAAATAAAAGTTTATACAAAAGAAACTATATGTATATAAAAATAGTAGGTACAATATATCTATACTTTAAAAATGCGAAAATAGTAAGTAAATCCTATAACTAAGAAAATAATATTCATCCAAAAATAATTTCCTTCAATAACCACTAAAATAATCCAAATATCCCAAAACTACATATATACATATCTATTATAGTTTTAAATATAAAAAATAACATATACTAATATATATTAATTATTTTCCAAAATACCCAAGTAAATAATCTTCAAAATAGAATCTAATAGAACCCAAATGAATAAAAAGAAAGACATATATATACATATACTTATATTGTAAAATAGAATAATAATAAAAAAGCATACAAATATTCTAAAATAATTACATATACTAAAGGTCTAAAATGATTTGAAAAACATATATTACATAACTATACATATATATATATATATTAAGGATTAAAAGCTTAAAAGTTAAGAAAAAGGGACTGAAATGGCATCTTTTACGTTTTGGCAGATTTACCGACGGAAAATCCGTCGGTAAACAGCATTTAGTGACAGAAATGACAAATTACAGCAGCACTCCAATATTCTCCAGATTTATTCGAAAGCTTTAAATTCAATCTAATTCCATCGTTTTGGATTTCCGAACTACCAAAAATGGATCATAGTCGAAAACGGAAGTTCCTAAACGACGTTTTTTATTTCAAATCATTATTTGGAAATTTCTTTTAAATTAAAAACTTGTAATTACAACGTTTTCGATACCCGAACTACCTTTTTATCGGATCACGGTTCGTATTGGGATATCAAAACGAGGTTTTTTATTTTAAAACAAAACCGAATTTTATTCAACACGAAATGGAAATTAAATAAATACGCTAATTAAATAAAATGTGACAACATAAATAAATAAGTAAATAAATAAAAACTATAACATAAAAATAAATAGGAGAAGAAGGTAAATAAAATAAAATAAAAGAGAGTCTAGTCCTCGGATAATACCTTAAATTCGGTATCTGACCGTCGAAGCCGATTGATTCCACGAACCACGATCTTCCGTTTTTAATGAAAATTTAGTAAAAATTGAACTTTAGGAAATTTGGAATTTTTGAGAAAAAAAAAATATTTTTCTCAAAAAAATTCACTCTCTCTCTCTCTAAAAATGTTTAGAGTGAGAAAGCTCTCTCCAAAAATCCTCCTCCTTTACTTTGGGATCCGTGCCCTTATATAGGGAAACGGATCCCGGAACAATGGACGACGCCCAAAAAATTTGGGCGTCGCCCATTGTGGTTGGGCGGCCGCCCAACCTAGTGTTGGGCTACCGCCCAACCTTGTTGGGCGGCCGCCCAACATGAGTTGGGCGATCGCCCAACGGCGTTGGGCGAGCGCCCAACGCGAGGTTGGGCGCCCGCGCCCAACCCTCGTCGGGCGTCCGCCCGACGCGTTGGGCGTTCGCCCGACGTGGTTGGGTGCCCGCCTGGCGACCCTCGGGGCGTGCCCCGCGCCGTCGGGCGCGTCCACTCCGTGGCCGCCGAGCGCGCGTTCCGTGCAGCCAGACGCTCGCACGTCGCGGCCGCCGAACGCGCGCCTCGCGCTGCCAGGCACGTGTGCTCAACGGCCCACGAGGGTGCGCACTGCCAGCGGTCCCAGGCATTGCTCGGACGTCGAGAGCGTGCCATTCGCGGTGCGTTCGACGGACGCCGCGCGCACGTCTCGAGCGGACGAGCGGGCGTTCGACCATCGTCGTCCGCGTGCGGGATGCCGTGGCGTGCCCGCGCCGTGCCGTTTTTCCTCAGCTTATTATTCTTTATATATTTTTCAAAACTTCCGGAATCAATCGCTTCGACCGTCTTGTTTCAGGTTTTCGTCACAGGTCCTCCGACTCGGTGTCTACAGTTGCCCCTACTTTTCTATTTTGACAGTGATGTGTGTGGTTCGAAAACGTTTTTTGCTAACGTAACACATGCAATGTAAAACATATAAAAGTAAAAGACACATAACGAGTAGGAGGAAACATACCTGACCTTTGCGCTGCGCGCTCCGGCGTTGCTCTCTGACTGCATCAGACTCTGCTTCAGGCTGCACCCTAGTTCACGACCGCGGGGATAATGGCTAAATAGCTACCCTAGTTTACGACCGCGGGGATAATGGCTAAACAGCTACCCTATTTCAAGATTGCGGGGATAATGGCTAAATAGCTACCCTGATTTACGACTGCGGGGATAATGGCTAAATAGCTACCTATTTTAAGATTGCGAGGATGATGGCTAAACAGCTACCCTGGTTTACGACTGCCGGGTTGATGGCTAAATAGCTACCCTGGTTTACGACTGCGGGGATAATGGCTAAACAGCTACCCCATTTCAAGATTGCGGGGATAATGGCTAAACAGCTACCCTATTTCAAGATTGCGGGGATAATGGCTAAACAGCTACCCTATTTCAAGATCACGGGGATAATGGCTAAATAGCTACCCTGATTTGCGACTGTGGTGAAGATGGCTAAAAAGCAACTCCGGTCAGCGACCACGAGCCAAATGGCTAAAAAGCAACTCCGGTCTGCGACCGAGAGTCAAATGGCTAAAAAGCAACTCCGGTCTGCGACCGTGAGTCAAATTGCTAAAAAGCAACTTCGGTCTGCGACCGAGAGTCAAATGGCTCAAAAGCAACTCCGGTCTGCGACCGTGAGTCAAATGGCTAAAAAGCAACTTCGATCTGCGACCGAGAGTCAAATGGCTCAAAAGCAACTCCGATCTGCGACCGTGAGTCAAATGGCTAAAAAGTGGGGGCTGTTTCTGGATTTTCTTACCACACTGTTGTCTGTATTTTCTCACTGGAGCTATCATCTCGACGATTCGATGGGCATACGTCTTAGTCCGAAATGAAATAGACTACTGATTGTTTTTCTGTTGACTGTCGTCTGTATTTTGACTGGTGTCACTGTTCTGTAAAAATTAGCTGTTGTCTGGAATTGATGTTTTGACAATATTAGTCACTGTCTGGGAGAAATGCAGGCTAAAACGGACTGCAAATCGGAAGTCTGTGCACCTGGTAATTAATTATTTACTTTTTACCTTTATGTCAAATCGTACTTTTTTCACTATTTACGGGAATGCCATTCCCTTTTCCTATATAAGGTGGTGGGGTTTCTTTTCAACCCCACACCTTCTCTCTCCTCTTTCTCTCACTAGACTTTAATTTGAATTATTCTCGGGATGGATTTAGACGAATGGGATGGCACCAGAGGCATGGATGAGGTTTATGTAAACCTGGATAGAGTGGATACCTTCCACGACCCTACGACACACTTGAGCAGGACACGCTGCAACGAGGTAAGTGGTTTCTCACTTTTATTTGATTTGGACTCTAGGCTTTAGCACTCCTATACGAACATGATTTGCATGCTAACTCTTAGACTGCCTTAGAGGACTTTAGCTAAAAAACGTGAATTCATTTATTTACACGTAACACCTGTTTGTTTTATAAGAATGCGCGCTATATGCATGTGAATAGTACACTATGAATTTATGCATGTTAACAGTAAAAACGATGTGAATAGTCAAAACGTGAATAGTGCACGTGAATAGTAAAAACGTGAATAGTGCACGTGAATAGTAAAAACTTAGCTAATGCACGTGAATAGTAAAAACGTGAATAGTGACAACGTGAATAGTAAAAACTTAGCTAGTGCACGTGAATAGTGCATGTGAATAGTAAAAACTTAGCTAATGCACGTGAATAGTGAAAACGACGTGAATAGTAAAAACTTACCTGATGCCCGTTAACGTACGTGAATAGTAAACCCTAATCTACGCTTCTCGTCACCTGTAGACGAGGGTGGATAAAAGGATTGACTAAACCTTACGTGACTGACCCTACATGAGAGATTTTTACAGAAAATTGGTCCTAACTGACCGGATGTCTCTAGGTTAGAAAATGAAAGAATACCTAGTCTTAACGCGTTCTTATCACTCGCTTGCCTTAGGAGTTGTATTAAAATTTTTTTATCTTGTTCCTCTTTAGCTCATCGAGATTTCCGGGACCACTGCCGAGGTTCTTTCATGGTATGATAGGCTGAGAGCCACGGCGAGAGCCCGCGTGCAGGAGTTGGGCTTCGGACCCTTCATTGCAGCGTTGCCCCGCACCAACGGGGTGTGCGATCCCTTTGGCCTACGGGCCCTGTGTGAGCGGTGGGTTGACTCGACCCACACCTTCCACCTTTCCTTCGGGGAGATGACCATCTCGCCCCGAGATTTCTCATTATTGACTGGATTACGAGGGAGCAACACCCCCGTCCCTTTCCATTATGGCATGATGCGACCGCGGGTCGACCCTGCTAGGCTTGCCGCCTTGATAGGACCAGGAGTTCCCCTATACGCTAAATCTACCCCGGTGAAGTTTATTTCGACTGCTAGCCTCTTGAGTAGAAGGGACTTCTGTGAGACTGATGCTACTGATCTGGCGGTTCGTAGCTTCCTTGTATATGCTCTGAGTGAGACGATTTTCCGCACGAAGGGCGAAAAGGTACATGCGGGTCTCATCCAGGCCCTTAGTGATTTAGATGCCGCAGCTTCCTACGATTGGGCGGGGGCAGGCTTAGCTTTTCTCTACAAGTTTCTGGACCTGACTAGCCGGAAGCGCAAGGATTTCGGTGGTTACACCTTTGCTCTGCTGGTACGTGACGCCTTCTTGATTCGCCCGTCTTTGTTTTTTTTTTTTTCTTTCTCACACTCCTAGTCCTTGTTTATACCGCAGGTGTGGGCGTACGAGAGACGCATCCTTCCCAATCGATCTCGACCTCGATTGAGAGCACAGAGGCCGCCTTTTATGGTTCGATGGAGAGATTTTGATCTGAGCGCTGAGAGGAGGCGGACAGTGCCATGGCTCCTAGATCGGATTGACTCATTAGTCCTCACACAGGTAGATTTCGCTTAGTCTCGCTAGACTTTGGCTTGAGTCTTTCTGACCCTTTTCTTTGTGCATATTTTTTTAGATTAAGTTCAGGTGGGACGACCTTGACTTCGGTCCCGAGTATGCATACACATCGATGATCCAGGAGCAGCAGTGCGTGCTCACCGGCCCTTGTGTGCGGGCGTGGTATTTGGGAGATCGAGGCATCACCGGAGTGAGTGATGTTCACTGGACGCTGGGGGAGATTCCTGTTTCCATGTTTGCTGTGCGGACTCTGCCCCTATCGACCATTCGTCGAGATCTGACCCGTCATTTTGTCGGTAGAGTAGTCTGGGTTCACGCCGGGGGCCGCGAGCCTTATTTGTCTACTTTACTGAGCGCGAGGGATGCCCCGGCGGCAGCGATGGAGGTAGATCCGGTAGCGGACGTGTTTTCGAGAGAGGCGGTCGAGGCCGTCTTTGGTCAGGCCGAGGTTCCGGTAAGTGATTCCGCCCTCTTTTCATTTTATTCATGATATGCTCGGAGGTTTTACTGTGTGTTTTTTTTTCTGCTTTTTTTGTAGGAGGGATCCTGGCGGAGTGCCCACCTTTCTGATTTTTTCGACGATACTCGGGCTCAAACACCGGTGTGCGAGCAGCCCTATTTTGTCGGCGAGTCCTCCAGTGCAGCTCGACCAGAGGGGTCGTCCATAGGCGTGCCTATACCAGACTATGGGAGAGATTATGCTACGATCTGCTATGACGAGTCCGGGGCACCTTACGCGGGGTTTGAGGCGGCCCCTCCTATCTTCTCCTCGAGGGTCCCGTTTGATCCCTCAGACGCTTCTCTGACCACGAGAGAGACTTGTACGGATTACGTAGGGCTGTCTGGTTATCTCCGAGACCGCCTCAGCTTGCGCTGCACCGATCACCTGGTATGTATCATTATTGTACTTTAGTGTAGTGAAATGTATGCATGTATGTATGATTTATGTTTTTTTTGCCTATGCTGCCTTTTATCTGTTCTTTTTTCCTTTTTCTGTAGAGTGATCTACATGCCCACGAGCGGAGACAGAGCGAGCTAGTGCGGGAGGCTGATGCCCGAGTTGGTCACGTGTATCAAGAGAGGAACGACCACTGGTCGAGGATGATGCGACGGGAGACTGAGGGTCGCCTTGCCGTCGAGGAGAGGGCGCGTGATGAGTCGATCAGCCGCCTTGCTGCAGAGGAGAGAGCACGAGCTGCTGATGAGAGAGCATGGGTTTCTGATGAGAGAGCGCGAGTTTCTGATGAGAGAGCGCGTGCTGCCGAGGAGACACTATCTGCGGAGCGAGCATCTCACCTGAGAGTTTTTTAGAACTATTGGGACTTCCCTCCGTATTAGGCTCGTAGCTTTCATTGTTGCTTTGCAGCTTTCATTGTTGCTTTGTAGCTTTTATTAGGGTTTCTCTGATGTATAGCTGATGTATAGGGAGTGGGGTGGATAGTAGGTAGGCTTTTTGTGAAAAGTAGGATAGGAAATGTATAACTCGTGATTCATATTACCATGCATTCAGCAGATTATGATGATTCCAATCATTCTCGTCAAATATATTCATGCCTTTATTTATTTACAAACAACAGAAATACTTAGTATCTTATACATTGTTTTTGTAATTGCTCAAGTCATAACTATTGTTACCAGGACCCGCCTTTCGGTTTTCGGATCCCGGCGATTTTTCTCCTCCCCTTTTATTATCCCGGAATTTTTAAATGAGTGCCCTTTCGGGTTTTCACCCATTGGGATGTCCCTTATTGTTGCATAGGTCGCCCTTTGCGGGTTTTCAACCTATCAGGAATTTTTCTTTATTTTTCTTTTTTTTTTTTTTTTTTACGAAAAATATTTCTTAAGCCTATCCAGGTTGGTAGGTTCGGAGAATTCCATGCCGTCCATTGTGGTTAACTTCACTGCTCCTTTGCTTAGTATCTTCTTTACGACGAATGGTCCTTCCCAGTTAGGCCTGAACTTCCCCCTCGGGTCGGTGTGCGTCACACGGATCTGTTTCAGCACCAAATCTCCTTCTTTGATAGGGCTGGTCTTGACTTTTTTATTGAAAGCCCGAGCCATCCTTCTTTGATACAACTGTACATGGTAAAGGGCTTCCATCCTTTTCTCATCAACTAAAGCCAACTGCTCGCATCGCCTCTTTACCCATTCCGCCTCGGGAATTTCTGCCTCCACCGCAATTCTCAACGATCGCTTTTCGATCTCAACTGGCAAAACTGCTTCCGTGCCATACACCAAAGAGAATGGTGTTGCCCCAGTCGAGGTTCTGACTGTCGTGCGATAAGCCCACAACGCGAGTGGGAGGTGCTCATGCCAGTTCCGATGTGATTCCACCGTCTTTACGAGGATCCTTTTAAGGTTCTTATTAGCTGCTTCTACTGCCCCATTAGCCTGTGGACAGTACGGAGAAGACCTGTGATGTTCAATGCCATATTCTCGGAAAAGATTCCTTACTTCCCCCTGAAACTGGACTCCGTTATCCGTGATCATGTGATGAGGCACTCCGAACCTGGTGATCAAGTGTTTTTCAATGAACTTTCTCATCTGCTTGGATCCCAGTTTGCTAAACGACTCTGCTTCTACCCATTTGGTGAAATAATTGATGGCGACTGCAATAAACTTATGTCCATTTGAAGCATTAGGCCTTACTTCGCCGATGATGTCAATGCCCCAGGCAGCGAATGGCCAAATAGGTGCTAGCACATGTAGTTCCATGGCCGGAAGATGACTGCAATCGCCGTGGATTTGACAATCGTGACATTTCTTCGCATACTCGTTACAATCTCTTTCCATGGTGAGCCAATAGAAGCCTTGCCTAATAATTTTCTTAGCTAGTACTGCTCCTCCCATATGGGCTCCACAAATTCCCGAATGTACTGATTCCATCGCCTCGCGGGCTTCCCCCGCATCCAAGCATCTTAGTTGTAATCCGTCAATGTGCCTTTTGTAAAGCAAGTCGTTATGGATGACGAACTGACGAGCTAGCCTTCTAATCACAGCTTGATCCCTAGGTTCTGACTCTGCCGGATATGTTCCATCTTTCATGAAGTTCACGATATCGAAATACCACGGTTTTTCATCTGCCCCTAACAGCATTACGTCTTCGTAGCACGGTTTGTGAGATCTTCTCAATACCAATGGTTTCGAAGCAAGGTTCCGGGGGTTGTCCCAAATTGATACCAAAGTGGCCAAGGCATCCGCGGCCTGATTCTGAGCTCGAGGAATGTGATAGAAGCGACATTCTTTGAATCTCAATGCCAACCCTTCTAGCTGATCTAGATACGGACGTAGCCTTTCTTCTCTCACTTCCCAGTTTCCTTGTGCCTGTTCGATGATCAACTTGGAGTCGCCCCAAATTTCGACATATGACGCTCCCAGTGCTGCTAATGACTCCAAACCATAAATGCATGCTTCATATTCGGCCATATTGTTGGTAAGGGGGAAGGATAACTTTTTCGCCATCGGGATTCTTTCTCCTTCCGGGGAGATAAGTAGTACTCCTACTCCGGCTCCATTCGAATTAACTGCTCCGTCGAAGAACATTTTCCACGGTATAACTTCGATTGCATTCAAATGTTCATCGGGGAAATCATAGCTTATCTCTTCTTCTTCTGTATTCAGGGGTTGATTAGCCAAAAATTCTGCCACGGCTCTTCCTTTGATAACCTTCTTTGTCACATATTCAATGTCAAACTCGGACAAAAGCAACAACCATCTGGCTGACTTCCCCATCAAGGATGGAGTTCGGTATAGATACTTCACGGGGTCCATCCGAGAAATAATGATCACTTTATACGATTGGAAATAGTGCCGCAGTTTCTTCGTCAACCACACCACTGCCACACATGTCTTTTCGATCATGTTGTATTTGAGCTCATACTCTAGGAACTTCTTACTCAAATAATACACCGCGTGCTCCACACCGGTGTCTCCCTCTTGAGCCAACATTGCTCCAATAGATCGCTCCTCAATTGCTACATAGAGGAGAAGTGGCTTTCCCAGTTTAGGCGGTCTCAACACTGGCGGATTAGACAAGTAACTTCGGACACTCTCCAACGCTTGTTGACACTTATCATTCCAACTGGCGGGTTGGTCTTTCCTTAGCAACTTAAAGATTGGCTCGCAGATTGTGGTGAGTCTCGCTATGAACCGACTGATATACTGAACCTGCCCCAGAAACCCTCTCACTTCCTTCTCATTTCTCGGCGCCGGCATTTCCTTTATAGCCTTCACTTTATCGGGATCCACCTCAATTCCCTTATTTCCGATTACATAGCCTAAGATTTTCCCCGACGAAACGCCGAAAAAGCACTTCTTCGGGTTTAACCTTAGCTTGAATTCTGTAATTCGGGCCAAAAACTTCTCGAGTGCGGCAAAATGCCCTTCTCTTGTCTCTGATTTGACCATCATATCGTCCACGTAGACTTCTATCTCCTTGTGTATCATATCATGGAACAGTGCTGTAGCCATTCGCTGGTAAGTTGCCCCGGCATTCTTCAAACCAAACGGCATTACCCTGTAGCAGTATGTTCCCCACTCAGTTGTGAACGAGGTTTTCGCTTTGTGCTTTTTGGCCATCTGAACTTGCATGTAGCCCATGAAACCGTCCACATTCGTGTGTAGGACGCTTGACGCTGCACTGTCGATCAATACATCGATATGAGGCAATGCGAACTCATCCTTGGGGCATGCCTTGTTAAGATCTCTGTAATCAACGCACATCCTCACTTTGCCGTCCTTCTTTGCGATGGGAACTACATTTGCGACCCAAGGGGGATAGTCGATCACTTCGATGAACCCTGCTTCTAACTTCTTCTTCACCTCCTCTCTGATCTTATCTGCCCATTCGGGTCTCATACGTCGGAGCTTCTGCTTTACGGGCCTCGCCTCGGGATATGTTGGAATACGGTGAGTTACAATTGATTGATCGATTCCAGGCATGTCTTCGTATGTCCAAGCGAATACAATTTCGTATTTTTTAATTATTCTCTCAAATTCTTTTCTCTCTTCAATAGTTAGTTCTTGAGCAATTTGTATAAGGTTAGGATTTTCATCCGTACCAAGATTGAAAGTTGACATTTCTATCGTATTGATTTCAAATGTAGGCATGTTATATGAATGAGAATGCATGGAATGATCATGGTCGACATCAAGCAAGTAAGCAAAATCAGAATTCATTTCATTGATAGCGTGGGTGATTACATCATCGGACTCAAACAAAGCAGTAATACAATTTTCATCCTCAATATCTTCGGACTTCTCATATACTCTCGAGGTACTAGGCTCAATTTCAGCTCCTGTAGTCGCTTCAATGGTAATGACCTGCTCCTCGGCATTTGAATCCAGCATCATGATCTCCTCGACAAAGCAGCTTGCCTTTCCTTTGCCCCAGTCAGCGACATCATTGAAGATTTCAAACCCTGGCAGAATCTTTCCTTCCGTGCTAGTCCATGCCTCGGAGGTTCCCGAATATGGCTTTCCATGCCCCCCGCTTACAAAATGCTTCCTCAAGCCTATTTTTCCTTCTGCACTCATGTTGGATGGACTCCCCTGCTCATATCCCAAACCCCTCTGGGTTTTCTGACTTTTAAAATCCGAAAACTCCGACAACCCTTGATGGTGTGCTCCTAAACCCATTCCCGGGATGAAACCTCCTTTCATCATCTTCACCACATCGGTGGTTATGCTCGACTCGTAAATCCCAGAGACTTGGAATCCGGAGAAAAGTTGAGGCTCAATTCCCAATGCTGCCACCGAGCTCAGTTTCTCAGCTCTAATTGTTACTATCTCCTCCCCGAAGGGGAACTTAATCATTTGGTGGAGCGTGGAGGGCACACCTCCCAACTTGTGGAACTAAGGGCGTCCCAACAAAACAGCAAAGGTTACCGGGATGTCCAACACTGTGAACTCAGTCTCCTCCTCATGCGGCCCTACTTTCAATTTGGCCTTGAAAACTCCTTCAATATGCCTACGGCTATCATCGTATGCTCTGATCACTGTCTCAGAAGCTGTCAAATCTCCTCTCTCCACTCCTAACTTGGACAAGAGCTTCAAAGGACAAACATTAATGGCCGATCCATCATCGACCATAACACAGCTAGTCTTCTTCCCGTTAATTTCCGCTCGGATATACAAAGGCTTGTTGTGAGCCTTCCCCTCTTCTGGGAGATCCTCGTCGGTAAATGTGATCTCAGTTCTCTTTCGGGCCATTATTGCCCCTACTAGCGCTGCCGGCTCAGTGTCGGTGGAAATAACCAAATTCTGCAACTCCTTCATCAGGTTCTCACGATGGTACTTAGAATGGCATAAAACTTCCCAGACCGTAGACTTAGCTTGCGTCTTCTTCAACTGTTCAAGAACTTGGTCATCGGGCTTAGGAGCCGACCCTTCTCCAATCTCAGTCTCTGCCATTGGTGCCTTTCCTTCAGCCACACGACCTGATCTCGTCATTACCGCAATTTCCGGCTCATCATCCGACTCGTCCCAAATGTTGATAGGGATCTTCCGATTGGCATCCTCCTCGTCCGAGGAGCTCGCCCAAATGTCTACGACCATTAAATCCATGACGTGAGGAATACTCGGATTTAGGAAAAAGGGATCCGCCGATCCGTACAAAGCCCAACCTATCAACTCATCATAATCACGGAGGGATACTCTACTCATCCTTCTTGCGGCTAATGGAATAGCACCTCGTTGTATGCACATAAGCTGCACCTTATCGCTCATTGTCTCATTACACTGCTCATAACGGTGCCTCCACCTTCTAGCATAATCCACAAAATGTTCCTCGGGGAATTGCCTAATCTTGTCCAAATCGTCCAGGGATCCCGTCCATGGAATGTACATTTCATATCTCGCCACAAAGGCACTTCTGAGTGGTACCCAATGGCACATCTCTTCCTCTGACAGACCCTGATGCCACAATAAGGCTTCACCCATCAAGGTTTCCGAAAAATGTTCATGCAACTCACACTGCGGAAATCCGGCATTATACATATGATCGCGGAATATCCTCGCATGCTCCACAGGATCCTGGTATCCACCATACCTAGGCATCGCTAACACCGCATCAGGTGTTTGGTAAGACGGGGAATCAGGGGTTTGCTCTACTAGCATCCATACCGTATACTCCTTGATAAATCTCTTCATCATAGCTGCCCAATCGGTCTTAACATACATCGGCAGCGACATGTACCACATCAGCGGTTCACCCATCAGTGAATTACAAAACAAGATAGTGATCTCTTCTTCTTTAAAACTCAAAGCTGTCATAGCCGATAAGTAGAAGTGGAGGTGCTCCATAGGGTCCTTATTGCCGTTATACTTGCTCACCCTCGGCAATGGACGCTTGATGGGTCCAATCTACATTGCAAAGCGCTCCGCAGTTTTATCCTCAGCTCTCTGATACTTTTCAAGAAACAAATCCGACAACCGATCCCAATCGTGCTTGCAAGAGTCGGGCAATGAATGGAACCATTGCAAAGGCTCACCTACCAGCGAATGGTGGAACCACTGAGCAATTTCATCTACCCCGAAGGATTCAATAAACATGTCGTGCATATACTCACGCAAGTGCACTTCGGGATCCCTTCCTCCACTGAACAAACCCAAATTTGGCACGATAGTCCGAGACGACCCTTCACCGGTCTCTTCGGCACTATCCTCGTCATATGGTGCTCCACCATCTGATCCTTCCTCTATTGGTTCATCCTCTTGTTCCTCCCCCAAGAAGGACACATACAGACCATTTCCCACATTACTTCTTTCGACGGAGTCCAACAACTCCTCTATCTCTTCCTCAAAAGATTCCATCACCACAGTTTCCATCAAACCAGCTCCGATCACGCTCACCCTATGATTAGGCAATGGATTGCGCCTAACGGAAGGGTTTGCTAACGAAGGATCAGCTATCTTCTTCTCCTCGATCAAATCTTGGATTTCGTGTTTCAGCCTCTCGCAATTCTCAATCGTATGTCCGTAACTGCTATGGAACTCGCAATACCCTCTAGCATGTATCTGCGGAGTAGGTTGAGCTTTTTTATACGGGGTAAGGGCTTTCAATAATCCCTTTTTCTGCAGACGCTCGAAAACTTTAGCATAGGTTTGATCGAACTTGGCGAACCGCCTCTTTTCAATAGCATTAAGATCAACCACTTTCACTGCTGCGGATTCCGTACTCGCGCTGGGCCCTCCGGTGCTATATCCAGACTTCGTCCACTTAGTATAAGCTTTCTTCGGCTCCCCATCGCCTTCAAAAGTCAAGGCACAACTATACATCTGATTGAAATCTGTGAACGGCATATATCTCAACTCATTCTTAATATACGGCAACGTATTGCCAATCACCATTCGGATCTGATCTTGCTCAAGCGGCTTCTGTTTCATGACCGCGGCCTTAGCCCTCCATCTCTTCACGAAGTCTGGAAGGGATTCCCCAGTCTGCTGCTTAGTGCTCTCTAACTCTTTCAAAGTGACTTCCAGCATGGTGTTAAAGCTATACTGAGCGATGAATGACTTCGCCAACTCCTTCCAATCCTTCTTTGTCACCATTGGCAATGCATGGAACCATGTGAGGGCAGCCCCCTCCAGGTAGGTGTTAAACAGCCCCAAGACTTGATCCTCAGTCAGGATCGTGTGCTTCATTACCGCCACGTACTGATTCATGTGAGCGGTGGGATCTCCAGTTCCATCGAACTTTTTCATGTCAGGGAGCCGGAATTTCAGAGGCAAAGCTGCTGCTGTCAAGCAATTCTTCAAGTTATAGAAATCCTGACTTCCGGAGCTTCCTCCGTGCAAGTCCTGCACTTCCTGTGTGATGTGTTGCCTCTACTCCTCTTCCTTAGCTTTCTCCTTCTCTAACTGTTTTTGGACATAGTCCTGATAATCCTCCTCATTCCCAAAGCGAGGGCCATCGTTCACCTCATTCTCAGCACGCTTACTACCACTCTTGTTGTCCTTCAGTGCTAATTCGGCTAGCTGGGCCAAGATTGCGGCCAGCTGATCGTTGATATTATTCACAGAATTCTCCAATTCAGCCACCTTCTCGTCGGTTGCAGACATACTGACGGAAGACTGAGTATACTCGGATGAAGACGATTCAGAAGCCACAACTACTGATTCGGAACTGTCTACTCGCAACTGATCAAACTGTCTGACAAGCCGATTACTCTCGCGAAACCACAACCGCTTAATGATGACGTCTGCGCGAACGGTATCCATTAGTATGTATGCATGATTTTATATGCATGATTCGTGGTGTGTGCGTTTATTTATTTACGATTATAAGATAAGAAGAACAAATGTTAGTTCTATTTACACGTATCACAACATCTCTCTTCCACCCTTATTCCTCCACACACTCGTTGGTCCAGGTCTCTTTCCTAGGATTTTGGTTTTTGGGCTCACATTGCGGTCCGGGGGGACGCGTGATGCCGTCGGTTATTGCGGGAAAGTAAATCACCCATCAGGCAATACAGTTCGTTTTGACGTATCCACGTTCAGTGACTAAAAAATCGACCAAATAGGATTGTCCTTTCGGAATAACTCGTCTTTCGTCCTTTCGTGAGACGCATTAGTTCGGGTTTTGACTCCCTTTGAGCGTATCTCAGTTTTTAGACGTGGTACGATTTATTCTTCAAGTCCAATCGTTCGTTATTGTCAATGACTCGTTCCCTTTTATTCGCGCGGGTTCGTGTCTCGATTTTTGGATTACAACGGGATCTTTTGGATCCATCGAGAGACGTAACCACATGTTTATTTAGTGATGGAATCACTTTTGGATTTTATTTTAGGGAACAGACTCATCGCGTAACGCGTTTGTTCTTAGCGTCGAGGATTCGTTTGCTCATTTTGCTACGTGAAAGACGGTGAGTCTTATTTTGAGCGCACGGTAACCTTTCGGCTAGCAACAATTCGTTGTTTTTTCCCAATCCACGGGATATATCATCTTAGTGTGGTTATAGAAAATCAACATTTCGTTGAATCGCATGCTTATTCAAAGCGAGGACATCACCGTTCTCTTTCCTTTAGGCACGATGTAAGCAAACACGTACATCGGGCCATATTTCTTGCAGTTTTGGTAACGGTCGAAATGATCGAGTCGTTAGTCAAAACCCGCAGTCTCGTCCATATGGCGCAATTATATGGTTTGGCTTAATTCGGCTTCGAGATTTTAAACGGGGTATACACTCGTCCGAGGTACGTATTCAACGACATTGGTTTATTTTCTTTAACTACTCTCGGTATTGATATATATCGTAGATTCGGAATGATTTTGGTCGTTTAGTTCATTTTTTTCTTCTTTATTTTCTTAGTCACTTCCGCGGACACGTCCATTTCTCTTAAAAACGACACGGGGCATAACGTAAAAGCTCGTCTTTTATTCAGAAGGGACGGGCTACTTGTGCGAAACTTTTCACGTTACAACAAGGTCGTTCGAAACAGAAATGTTCTTCGTTTTCGTTTCGTCTTGATCTCGTTTTATCCTAATTTATTTAAAGAATGTGAATAACGGCTATTGTTAATATAGTCTTTTGTATCGAAATGTAATTATCCTTAACACCGAACCGATTCATACTAATACGTGCTTACGTCATAACACATTTCCTGAACACGTGCCTTCGTCGGGACACCGAAAGGGACAAGGCGGATCGCACATGTTCATTCATATAAGATGACTAAGTCGTCTTTAGTTCAAATCGTTTCGATGTTTTTTAGGGTAATTAGTATGTCGATTCATAAGTATGTATTAACACATCGTCCCATTTTCTTTACATACTTTAGGATTAGATACGTATCATGGCGGTTTGAAAACACGAACTGATTCATTTATCACGTCAAAAATAGTAACGGGTAATCCTATGGAAACTTCTAAGGCTACTATATGCTGACACGGTTGACCGCGGGACCTCACAGGACCGCACAGATTCGCCCCTAACGAATGGATGGGGACCCTCTGGCATCTTACTGTAAGGGGGAACTTACGCTAGCCTCTTTCGAGCGACGAATGGACTCTCGCTAGAGGTTTCGCGGAAATTACCCAAAGGGTTTGCAATAATGCATATGTATGCATACGAAAAGAAGTAAAACGATCCGTTCCCGTTAAGGGCTTAATACACGCCTTTCGGAATCAAATTTCTCGCTTCCCCAGCAGAGTCGCCACTTGTTAGACGAGGTGCCGCGGCCTAATCTCCCGGGCGGACCGGGGGGTGGACAACCTCATGGCGACGTAAGCGGTGATTGGCGCCGAAAGCAACCAATCGTGGAATCAAGCTGCTCGGCAGGACCGGAGCTCGGAGATATGGAAGAGTCGCCACCCACGAATGGGAAAATGAACACTGATCCCTTGCGGGAGACCGGTGTGGGTTCGGGAAACTTAGGTACGAGCCGAGAAGGCTAGCTCCTTTCCGGAGAAAGGCTACTAGGCACCCCGACATCGCCCGGTTATGAACCACCGGCCTCCTACTCAGCATGTTAGGCGATAACGGACTAATCGTATACTTCTTTAAGTTTAAAATTCATTTGAAACCCTTTTCTTTCTTTTTTCAGAAACCATTTTGAGCATATATTATTGGAAAGCCATACTAGTAAAGAATCACCCATTTATGTTATACATACACAGAGAAGGGGGAGAAAGAAGTGATTTATTTACAACTTCATTTACATGTCACGCTGTGTGTTTATTCTACACTAACTTATTTTCCCCAAAACGAGTTTATTTACATGGTTCGCACCTTAATCACCGTTGGAACAACTTAGGTGCGTTTTAAAACCCCGTTTGATGAAGTTTTACCCGAATCGCCGTTGGAACGACTCGAGTGTTTGAAAACGTTAGGATAAGAACCTTTTAATGAGAAAACGTGGTTAACCATACAAGTCAATATCATGTTGTACAAATCCTTTAAGAAAATGATTCTAAAACTCTATTATTCACAAAGAAAACGATTTTAATTATAATGTTCGCTTAATCCGCTGTTGGAACGGACTAAGGTTTTAAGACGTGGTGTTTTGAGAAATGATTTGAAATGTTAACAAAAACAACTCTATTTACTTACATTAGGAAACTCTAAAAATTCATTAGTTTAAATAATTATATTGAAAGCTCTCTTTTTGTGATTTATTTTCCTCCCTTAATTAATGGACTCTCTACCTATTATACTTGTAATAATAAACCCATTTAAACCAAGACTCATACTCAAATAAAGCCCATTTGAAACATGGACCCATGAATGGTCCAAAGGAATAAAGAAAGTAATTCTAGCATATATATATACATTTAAATCAAAAAATAGAATAAGAAAATAAAAGTTTATACGAAAGAAACTATATGTATATAAAAATAGTAGGTACAATATATCTATACTTTAAAAATGCGAAAATAGTAAGTAAATCCTATAACTAAGAAAATAATATTCATCCAAAAATAATTTCCTTCAATAACCACTAAAATAATCCAAATATCCCAAAACTACATATATACATATCTATTATAGTTTTAAATATCAAAAATAACATATACTAATATATATTAATTATTTTCCAAAATACCCAAGTAAATAATCTTCAAAATAGAATCTAATAGAACCCAAATGAATAAAAAGAAAGACATATATATACATATACTTATATTGTAAAATAGAATAATAATAAAAAAGCATACAAATATTCTAAAATAATTACATATACTAAAGGTCTAAAATGATTTGAAAAACATATATTACATAACTATACATATATATATATATTAAGGATTAAAAGCTTAAAAGTTAAGAAAAAGGGACTGAAATGGCATCTTTTACGTTTTGGCAGATTTACCGACGGAAAATCCGTCGGTAAACAGCATTTAGTGACAGAAATGACAAATTACAGCAGCACTCCAATATTCTCCAGATTTATTCGAAAGCTTTAAATTCAATCTAATTCCATCGTTTTGGATTTCCGAACTACCAAAAATGGATCATAGTCGAAAACGGAAGTTCCTAAACGACGTTTTTTATTTCAAATCATTATTTGGAAATTTCTTTTAAATTAAAAACTTGTAATTACAACGTTTTCGATACCCGAACTACCTTTTTATCGGATCACGGTTCGTATTGGGATATCAAAACGAGGTTTTTTATTTTAAAACAAAACCGAATTTTATTCAACACGAAATGGAAATTAAATAAATACGCTAATTAAATAAAATGTGACAACATAAATAAATAAGTAAATAAATAAAAACTATAACATAAAAATAAATAGGAGAAGAAGGTAAATAAAATAAAATAAAAGAGAGTCTAGTCCTCGGATAATACCTTAAATTCGGTATCTGACCGTCGAAGCCGATTGATTCCACGAACCACGATCTTCCGTTTTTAATGAAAATTTAGTAAAAATTGAACTTTAGGAAATTTGGAATTTTTGAGAAAAAAAAATATTTTTCTCAAAAAAATTCACTCTCTCTCTCTAAAAATGTTTAGAGTGAGAAAGCTCTCTCCAAAAATCCTCCTCCTTTACCTTGGGATCCGTGCCCTTATATAGGGAAACGGATCCTGGAACAATGGGCGACGCCCAAAAAATTTGGGCGGCCGCCCAACGCGAGGTTAGGCGAGCGCCCAACGCGAGGTTGGGCGCCCGCGCCCAACCCTCGTCAGGCGTCCGCCCGACGCGTTGGGCGTTCGCCCGACGTGGTTGGGTGCCCGCCCGGCGACCCTCGGGGCGTGCCTCGCGCCGTCGGACGCGTGCACTCCGTGGCCGCCGAGCGCGCATTCCGCGCAGCCAGACGCTCGCACGTCGCGACCGTCGAACGCGCGCCTCGCGCTGCCAGGCACGTGTGCTCAACGGTCCACGAGGGCGTGCACCGCCAGCGGTCCCAGGCATTGCTCGGACGTCGAGAGCGTGCCATTCGCGGTGCGTCCGACGGACGCCGCGCGCACGTCTCGAGCCGTCAAGCGGGCGTTCGACCATCGTCGTCCGCGTGCGGGATGCCGTGGCGTGCCCGCGCCGTGTCGTTAATTTTCCTCAGCTTATTATTCTTTATATATTTTTCAAAACTTCCGGAATCAATCACTTCGACCATCTTGTTTCAGGTTTTCGTCACAGGTCCTCTGGCTCGGTGTCTACAGACGCGTTTTTCCGAATTTAAACATGTGTTTTGTGTGCAGGGAGGTTCGCTGTCGCGACTGAGATTCTGAAAATCTCAGTCGCGACAGGGGATATAGGGGCGAGCTTGAAAACTTCATTTTCCCCCGATCTGGCTTCCGTAGGTCGCGACTGAGATTATGAGAATCTCAGTCGCGCCAGAGAGATGTTCTCCCTGTCTCTCGACTGCTTTTCGTCCTCCTCGAGCGTTCTTCTGACTGATATGCATTCTCGGTACGTTTTTAAGGTTTTTCGTCCATTTTAGCTCTGTTTTAGCTCCGTTTTTGCTCCTATTTGGATTTTACCAAATATTTAGGTACCTTGCATCAAAGAAGTAAATAAAGACGTAAAAGTATTCTAAATGAATATAATTAGCATGATTTTAATGTAAATTTAACGTATTTATATAGGATATTTTAGGTATATTTTGGGCTTAACAGTAATTGATTAATAGATTTAGGCGTTGAGTATTTAATTGGTTAATTAGTTTATGGGATGTAATTAATTAATTTGTAAATTAATAAAATTACATTCGTGAATAATTAATCAAACTAATACGTCAATTTATTAATTAGTGTTGTTTATTTAATTGGGGTAATTAAATTTAATCTACTTGTAACTAATTGCATAGAATAAATACTATTGGTATTTATTTAAGTGATTATGTTAGGATTAGATTAGTTTTGTAATTAACCAATTAACCCTAAACCAATTAGGTTTAGAAATAACTACACTATATATAATTAAAAGCCTAAAACCTAAAATAACCTAATCAATCACTACATGTATTCTGCAGCCATAGAAGAAAATCAATTTTGATTTTCGACATAACCACCATTTTGAGAGAGTGGGTTTTGTTTTTGGTAAAATTACTCAATCTCTCCAGTTCTTCCTCCGTTCTTCGGCTAGCACCGGTTCTGGCTCAATAGCTGTTCGTGCACCTGACTACGGAGATCTTACTACCTTGTGGATTCTTCAGCCGTCTCTAGAAGAGACAGTCCGGGTATGTTTATATCCTTAAACGGATCAAAAGGTTTTATTCAATCAATGGTTAACGGACAAAGATCCAGCTATAAGGGATTAGAAATAAATTTTAAACCGCAATTCCGATGCGCTACAGTTGATTAACTGGCAATAATCCCTAACAGGGCGCTCCGCGTAGGGTGGCGTTTAAATCCTTTATTTGGGCAGAGACTCAAGTACGCGGGGCGGAATGGCGGAGGCGCCCCGCGTAAGTTGTTGTTTTTATGGTTTTTGGAGTCAGAGACTCAAAGACGCGGAGCGCAAGAAGAAGACGCCCCGCGTGTTTGAGTTTCTGAACTTTTTTACGCATGAAAATGAGGGGTACGCGGGGTGTGCCATGGGGTACGCCCTGCGTAGTGTTATTCTTTAAACAATAAAATGAAAAGAACGAAAGCACAAAACACAAACGGAACTTAACAATTTTAATTAAAAAGACCATCCTACATTACAAACATAAAAACAACACAGGAAATAATAAAAACATCATTAAAAAAAAGAAACTAAAGAAAACATGAAAAGAAAAGAAACGGAAATTATGGTTGCGGTGGAGGTGGATTGCCATGGAGGTTGAAGTAGGAGGCGAAGGAAGCGGTGAGAGTATCGAAACGAGAGTCGATATGGGCCCGGTCCTCACGTTGTTGGGCCTCAATGGTGTCGAAGTGTGTGTCAAAGTGGGCCCGATCACGACGTTGGTTATCCTCCAAGATATCCAACCGAGCGTAAAGGGCATTGAAGTCGTGAAGAGGTGGAGGGCTAAAATTGAGACCCATATCCGAGTCCGAATCCCCTTCCGCATCGGAGTGGGCTGCCCCCGAAGTCTCGCCCGGGCCGGAAGTTGGACGGTTCAAGGTTTTAAATGCATTTTTGTCCAAAGGCCGAGGCATAAGGCGTGGGAGGCGCTCAACGGTGTCGGAGCCGAGTTTGGAGAGAGCGAAAATGGTGATGAGGTGGCCGAACCCGAGCTTGGCCCGTTTTCGGATGGGTGTGGCGCAAAGATGGACAGCCACGTGGTAGGCGAGGTCGTATGTGAGCCCGTTGGCACAACAGTAGAGGGCCAACAGTTCATGTTTGTTGACCTTGGTGGACTCGGATTTCCTCGTGAAGTAGAAGGAGATGAAGCGATGAAGCAACTAGAGAATGGGGTCACGAATACTGGCCGGGTGGAGGTTGGATACGTGATAGTCATTAGACCCGGTAATGGAGGTCCAGAATTCGGGGGCGGAGACACCGTCGGGCCAATGGGCGACGCTAGGTTCCGCTTGATGAGTGAAGTGGGTGCGAAGCCATTGAGTGTCAATGGTGAAGGGGCGGTTGTGGAGGCGAAAGTTGAAGAGTGCGGCCCCGGGCACATTGTTGGAGGTGAGGGAGGTGAAGAACTCGATGACCAAGGAGGGGTACACATGGTATTGTTTATGGTAGATGTCGTACCATCCGAGGGCACGGAGACGAGCTTCAAAAGGTGTGCCAAGATCGTGTTGATCAAGCACGCTATGAGGGATGTACGGAAGCTCTTGGACCGTGGCCGCACAAAGATCTTCGTACCGTTGGGCTTCCTCCTCGGTGAGAAGGTGAAAAGGAGCCCGATATTGGTGGGTGAGCGGGGGTGTTTCCTCCCGGTCGGGTGACGGTGGTCGTTGGTTTTGGGTGGAGCGGGTGGAGCGAGCTCGTCGGGCTTGCATTTGGTGGTCTAAGGGGGTGTTAATGGCAGCTCTCTTCCTTGCCATGGCAATAGTGAGGAATGGGGAAGGGTTGAGAGAAGGTGGGAGGAGGTTGGGATAAAGTTGAGATAATAGTGAGGGAAGAAGAAAGGGAAAGAAGAGATATATATAGGGGAGAAGTGGGGAATCCAAGCAAAGCTCGGATTCCCAGAGGGGTACGCGGGGCGTGAGGGGGCCACGCCACGCGTATCCCTCCCCCTGATGTTTATTTTACCCAAAAACGGTGAGATACGCGCGGCGTAAACAGGGCTACGCCACGCGTATCGGACCTCATGCCCCTTTTTTATGACAAAAAGGGCAGGAACGCGGGGCGTAAATGGGGTTACGCCCCGCGTAAACGGACGAAAGGTGAAGGATTTTTGTGGTTTTTTTGGTAATTTTCTGATTTTTTTGATATTTGGATTTATGAGTGTTTAATTATTTTGTGCTTTTTATGTTTTATTTATGAGTGTTTGATTTTTTTATTAATTTGTAATTAAGGGGGTAGTTAATGAAAATTTATTATGGAGGGAAGTTAAAGATTTAAATTTGAAATGATGGAGTTTGATTGGGTGGAAGAGGAGGTGGAGTGTGGAAGTGGAAAAGGTGTATAGGGAAGAGGAGTGATGGGAAGTTTGGGTGATGGGGAGTTGCCATGGGGAGTTGTGATTCACAACTCCCCGAGGATACGCGCGGCGTACCCTGGGGTACGCCCCGCGTGTCCTCTACGTGGCATTTATTAAAAAGAGCTTGTTTTAGGGGAAGCGTACGTGGGGCGCAAATTCAGATACGCCGCGCGTAGTGTGTCCTTTATTAAGTAAAAAGGGGCAGACACACAACTACGCGGGGCGCAATGGGTTGTACGCCCCGCGTATTTTAAGATTTTGGATTAATGTTGGATTTGTTTTTCTTTTGATTTTAAGAAAATAAAAGGAAAAAGGAGAAAATAAAATAAAGTAAAGATGAAGACAATAATGTAAAATAAAGAAAGGAGATAACATTTATAATACATATAGATAAATGGTTCGAGGAATTCAAACCGACGCTACGTTTTAAGTCGAAGTAGCTCGACTTTCTTATATGGCGGCTTATTGCAAGACGTCCGCGTTGGAGCTTGACGGGTCCGAACTCCTATTGTTGAGGAGCGTTATTACTTGTCCGGATTCCCTATTCTTACCCCGCGGATTTTGTTCAGTGTTCGTCGGGAGGGTTCCTAGTGGCCTTTCTTGTTGTTGACGGTTTAGGTGGGCCACCTGGCGGCTAAGATCCCTACAAAACACTTCGCTATCGGAAAGACGAGTTAATATGTCCTTCAACAAGGACGTGACCGATTGGTCATGTACATTGTTGGAAGGTGGAGCGTTTCGATTATCGGGCGCGGCTTGTGATTGCCCGAGCCCGTTTTCCCGAAATTCTTGCTCAAAGCCGGATGGGGGCCTCAACACGTTATTATTGTTGCCATATGATAAGTTTGGGTGTTGGTACCGAGGCCTCCATCCGCTGTTATTATTATTATTATTGTGGTGAGAATAGGAGTTTGGATGGGAATTATACCTTTGGTTACCTCCTATATAACTTACGTTTTCGGCATCGCCGGCGAAGGGGCTACCGATTTGGCAATTAAACGCATCATGGTCTCCACCACAGTGAGTGCACATCAGGACCTGCACACTTTTATTGAGGCTTAATTGGGCGATCAACGAGTCAAGCTTCTTGTTCATTTCAGCTATGGAGCTTTTCGGGGCCTCTTTCTCCACAGCGAATGTCTGGTGCCGCGATGGGCCGGCAAGCCGATCCTCTTGCCATTGCACACTTTTCCTTGCGAGCTCGTGAATGAGCTCGTAGGCCTCACTAGCTGACTTCCGAAATAGATCCCCACCTGCAGCGGAATCAACGGTTGCACGATTAGTCGGTGTTAGACCATGATAAAAAGTACTTACTAAATCATGCTTAGGGATATCGTGATGGGGACAGCTTCGGAGCAGCTTTCGGAACCTAGCCCAAGCTGAGTGGAGGGCTTCATATCTAAGTTGCCGAAAGGAAGTGATATCTTTTCTCAATTTAACCGTTTTAGAGGGCGGGAAGTAGTAAGATAGGAATTCCTTCTCGAGTTCCTTCCATGATGTGATTGATCCCACCTCTAACGAGTGCAACCATTCCAATGCCTGTCCTGTCAAAGAAAAAGGAAATAGTTTTAGTTGGACGGCCTCAACTGGAACATTATTTTGCCGTGAAGTTTCGGCACACATAAGAAATTTATCAAGGTGTTCGTTAGGGTTTTCATGGGGTTCCCCTCCGAATTGACCGAATTGTTGGATTAATTGGATCATGCTAGTCTTTATTTCAAATGTGTCAGCCGGAATGGTGGGGGCAACGATTCTGTGGTGGTTTTGAGGACGATGTGGAGCAAGAATCTCCAATATCGAACGCGTGTCGTTGCCTTCACCATTACGGTCGTTATTCACAGGTTGTTCCGGCACCCTTTGTTTGAGCTCGGGCTGGTTAGCTTCATCATTGAGATTTTCCATTCTCTCTTTTCGAATCCTACAAAGAGTACGTTCAATTTCAAGATCAATAGGAATAAGAGAATCACTTTTCGATCGGGTGTGCATAAAGTAAAAAGAAGTATAAAAGGTTATCAACAAGAAAGAATAACGTTAGTAAGAGTATATATAAACAATTTATACAAAAGGGATGCTTAAACTAACAATGAAACGTTTTTGTCTAATATTGTAGGAAATTATAAATCCCCGGCAACGACGCCAAAAACTTGATGGACGTATCGCTAGTAGTGCTTTTCTACGACAAAATGTATATTACGATGATTGCGATACGAATATGGATGTGGTCTTTCTAAGTGCTTTATATCTACTAGACGTCACTACTTAGGGGCAAGTGTACCCCGTCGTATCAAGTAATAATCCGGTTAAGACCGGGTATCGAATCCACGGGATTTATAACTACAAGTATTAGACGACTCGGTTTCGTATGTTATTTAAGCGGTAATTACTTTGGGGTTAAGTAAGACACAACTACACACTATTCCTCACTATTGGCGACACAGATTTATGTAGCTAAAACTCTATGAAGTGGGATGAATATGATAAGTTATAACCATGATAAATAATGACTCTAAATGTATACGGATAATAGTTTACTCTTGCAAAGACGACCAAGTGTAGTAGGACCGACCCATGAAGCACTTAGACTACGTGATTCCTAGTCAAGGCGTGTCTAATGCGGGGGAATTAGAAACTAGGGCCCGTAAGTTCCGTGGCTTGTCAATTTCTACGGTTTCCGGTTTGTCACTTCCGGTAAGGCAACACCTAAATAACTCCCTAAAGATAGCCCGAATGGCGGCGGTAATCGCGTTCCCCTACACAATAATCAATTATCAATATCAAAACAAGCAATAAACATTAACACATAAAGGGAAATAGAGATTATAAATCATAAATTATAAATATGGAAAGTGATTAGATGAAATACAACCAAGCCTAGTACATAGGAAGAGTACAAGCTAATTAGCAAGTAAAAAGGGAGAATCCGCCCTTGGAACTAGCTAACCGGACTCAAAGCCGTCTCCTAGGTCGTGGAGGTGGAACTCTCGAGCTTGGTGACGAATGGTGGAACGGAGCGTCAATGGAACGCTGGAACAATGAACAAGCTCTCGAGGGGGGGGGGAGTTTAACTTACAAGATTTGAATCTAAATTACAAGGAAAGAAAAGAGTATAGTGTAGCTCTCTAGTATGTAATTGGTATCTAATTGGAGTTCAAGAGCTTCTTATTTATAGACATCAAGCAAGGGCAAGTTTGTAATTTCACAAAGCACAAGTATGGAGCAACATTATTTGGTGCAGAAATCCCATGATACGCCCCGCGTAAATTGGTCTACGCCCCGCGTAAATGCCCATTCCGTCAGAAATCTCCTGCATGTGGACCAATTCGTTGTCTTGTTGTCTCAAGCACGCCCTGCGTAAAGGATTGTACGCCCCGCGTGTTTGAATCTCTGGAGTTTTATTGCTTGAATTGGTACTTTTACGCCGTGCGTAGATGAAGTACGCCCTGCGTAAAAGAGTCTCTGATCTTTTTATGTTGAAGAAATGCCTTTTACGCTCCACGTATATGGTGGTACGCCCCGCGTAAGGAGAGTTGACTCTGGGAGACAATGCAGTCTGACTTTCAGGATTAGGCTAATCATTTCCGACATGTGTCATACGCCCCGCGTAGAGTGGCATACGCCCCGCGTATGCTGAGTCAGTTCCACATGGCTTCTGCGGATAAGGCAATCATTACCGACACCATGTTTCACGCCCCACGTAGGGGATTATACGCCCCGCGTATGGAGTGGATTTTTGCTCCTTTCTCGTACCTGAAATACAAAACTTGAGAGCCGAGTTAGCTTGACGATTTTATTTCCAAAACTAATCAAAACGAGGAAAATAAACTGAAAGTACGAGATTTATTTTTATTTCTTTATTTTATCAAAAACACTTTATTTTTGTAACTAAACTTATTTATTTTATCCAAAATCAACCCGTAAATCATGCTAAAAGATAGGGGTAAAATACCCCTATCACTGACCTACGAATAAATGAGATTGACACATTACCTATATCCTTAATAAGGATTTTGTAGTCTTCAATAACTAGATCTAGAGCCGAATTGCCACTAGTTTCTCGCTGAATAACATACACTAGCAATTGTGAATCCGATTCTACCAACACGTCCTGCCTGCCAGAGTCCTTCAACCAGCTCAACGCCTCGCGACATGAGATCGCCTCAACTAGAAAAGGGTCAAGACAAGTAAATAGTACCATTGCCTGCAGCTTGGAACCCGCCATCACTATCCTGCAACATGAATCCATAACCAGGAATACCCGAGTCCCCCGTCAATATTAAGTTTTAACATACCTCGCGGGGGTTTGCACCATTTCTGAGTTACTTCAGCAGTCGTCACCACCACACCACTTCCATGGCTCTGGGCAGCTTTCCAACTTGAGATAAATTGCATGGCAGTGGAGAAGAGTATGGTATGTGTCATGACTTATTTTGACCATACTCTATTGTTTCAGTTAAGCCATAAGAACCAGCAGCAGACTGCCACCGTACCAGTTTCCGACGGGAACAATAACCCCAACTTCTCCCAGAACTCTCTAAACGAAGAGCAAGAATCTCCCAGACATGCAACACTAGTTAGACCCCAGAAAAGTCGAGCCTGGCGGCAGCCAAATAAGGCATGGAAGTCATCCTCCTCCGATTGCAGGCATGATGGACACAAATTATTGATCGGAACCCTTCTAGCAGATAAAGCGCTCAACGACGGTAAACAGCCAGCCAAGGTTCTCCAAATTAGATTTTTTACTTTGGGCGGAACCTGAAGTGCCCACACTGTATCCCAATTAACTCCATCAATTGTCAATGATGGATTATTGCCATATTTTCCAGACCACAGGTGTTTATATGCACTTTTCACACAAAACTTGCCTCTCTTTCCCCAGAACCATCCCCACGCATCAGACACCAAACGGAGACTTAGAGGAATCCTCCGAATAAGTTTTGTATCCCGATCCACAAAGATCCCATTGATTAATTCCAAGTTCCACTCCCTTGAAGGCTGTCGGATGTTATTCACAGTATCCACTTCAAGGCCCGGAAGTCGTGCACTTTCTACAAAAGGGTGGTCAGGGTCAGGCAGCCAAGGGTCTTCCCAGATATTAATAGACTCCCCTGTCCCAACAACACGTCTAGCTCCAGAAATAACAAGTGACTGTGCAACATGTATACTTCTCCATATAAAGCTGGGCTGATTACCAAGATCCGCCTCTAGAAAGGAAGAAGAGGGAAAATACTTAGCCTTATATACCCGTGCAAGTAATGAATCTGGATTGGTTAGTAGCCTCCAACCTTGTTTAGCTAGAAGAGCAAGTTTAAAAATCATCTTTAAGATATAAGAGTTTGATAATATATATATATATATATTTATTTATTGGTATCTTACTTTTTACATCTAAAACTATTAATTTTATATAAAAGAGTCGGAATAGGTAATATCCTTATAAAAAAAACCTATTTACAAAACATGTATATGAATTAAGAGTCAAATTAGCTATTAATATGAAATTTCTAAGCATTTCACTCATATTTTAAATAAAGCCAAGTTCACATTTCACATTTTATCTTCTCTCCATTAATATTGAGTAAACCATATTACCTAAACCATATTTTAACCATCAATATAAAAACCATTAACAACCCCCTCAGCTTCCTAATTATATTATCTAAAGCAATTTTAAAATTTCAAACTATATATATATATATATATATGAATTAAGGAACAAATTAGCCTTTTAATCTGAAATTTTTAAACATGCCACTCATATTTTAAATAAAGCTAAGTTCACATTTCATATTTTTATCTTCTGTTAATTAAGATTCAGTAAACCATATTACCTAAACCACATTTTAACCATCAATATCGAAACCATTAACAACCCCATCTACTTCCTAATTATATTATCTAAACAATTTTAAAATTTCAAATAATATATATATATATATATATATATATATTTATATATATTTGAATCTAACTTTTTACATCTACAACTATTAGTATATATTTATATAAAAGAGTTGGGACGGGTAATACCGTAATAAAAAACCTACTTACTATATATATAAATTAGTCTTTTAATTTGAAATTTCTAAACATGCCACTCACATTTTAAATAAAGCTAACTTCACATTTCATATTTTATCTTCTGTTCATTAATATTCAGTAAACCATATTATCTAAACCACATTGTAACCATCAATATTGAAACCATTAACAACCCCATCACCTTTCTAATTATATTATCTGAATAATTTTAAAGTTTAAAATAAAAATATAATTTTAAAATTTTAAAATTATATTGTTAGCAATATTTTACGAATATTGCTAATTTCAACTTTGGCTTTTGCGAGTGATTCCAGAGATGTTGATTCCCAATTATTTTGGGTTGTAAAATGATTGGGCGAAGGATGCAATGATTGGGCGAAGGATGCAATGATTGATAAAAATCCTTATTGGGTTCCTAGCTCCACTATAGAAAGCTTAACTAGCTAAAACAATGGTGACTAAAATGAAATTAACACAAATGATTTGGGAATTTTTCCTTTTTATTTATTTTGCAAATACTTTTGTGATTACAGATGATAAAAATTGGTAACAAAAGCAAGAATTACAATTGAAAAGAGTACGTTAATTTCATGAAGAAATTACTTGACAAAACAATTAATCTTAAAAATGGAATATTAACAAAAACTGAAATTGAAAATAACAAACTTGAAATCATAACTGTATTGATCATAGATCATGTCGGTTACTCCATTTACCAAGTTTCCCGAACTAAGCAACATGCTACATCCCAACATAGTTGATCGACCAACATCTCTACCATCACCATAGCCTCCAACCTCCCCACATAAATTGATTTCATCCTTCTCCATAAAGAACATATCAAGTCCAAAGTCACTCTCCACTTCTTCAAGATTAAGGCTCTCACCTTCTTTAAGCATACTAGTGAAGTTTTTCCTAAGAGGCATTTTATCAAACACATAGGAAGCACCATTTTCAAGATGAGATTTCTCAATCTTCCCACATACTAGCACTCATTCCCCCTCATTCTTACATGAATTCAAATTTTCATTTATAATTTCATTACCCATAAGCTCACAATGGGAATTTAAATCATCATCAACGTCACAAATATCCAACTTCTCACTATTAATTTGACTACCCATGACTTCAACATGAGAAATTGAAAATGGGTTTACCTTTTGAATGTGCAATGGAGGAAAGATTAGTGATGACTCTTTCGAAGGAAACATTGGGTCCTTTTCATTTTTTTCTATGACGACCTTTCAAGGTTTGTTGGATGGTGTTTTGGACCTCTATCAAAAATCTCTCCATGCTTGCTTTCATTTCCTCATCAAACACCTGATATCTTCATCTCAACTCTCAAGTCAATAATCTTTTTATCGAACGCCTCCACTTTCTTATGGTAGGTTGAACCGTTGTCAAAGAAGTCTCGTGTTAGGAAAACGATCGACTCTGATACCAACTAATATAGATCGAGTTTGTGACGATAGTTTTTAATCGCAAACTATCAAAGATATTCTCAAGCTAAACTTGAAGGAGCTGTGAAATCCTCCAAATCCACAAGCTAAAACTTGTAGGAATTAAAAATCCTCATTTGATAAGAGGGATGAACTCTAATACTCTCAAGAGAATTTATATTGATTGATGAAGAGATTGTCTTCATTACATGAAAGAGATGAATTTATATCATTTCTAACCTAAAGGATTAAATTACATAAAAGCCTAAAGGTATAACTAGTTAGATAAAAAGGTTAAATGGGTAAAATGAGATAAAGGTAAAGGGGTGGCAAGCTTATAAATAAGTTGTTGGTAAAAATTGTAAATAGGGGGTGATAAAGTTATAACTAGAAGGTAGCTGGAGAAAGGACAATGTTGATTTGCAAGTGCTTTTTAAAAAGTTCACACGACGTATGAGCTTAAATTTAGAAACATAAACTTTTGCCTTGGTGATTTGAAAGTCCACATGACGTGTGGAATAGCCACACGACGTGTTGGTTGAAATAAAGGAGTAGAAACTCTTAATTTGGATCCACACGACGTGTGAGTTCTTGACATGCCGTGTGGGCTATATCACTACATGGTTTGTAATTTCTTCCCCTCGGCGTGTCGCCCATTTGGCCTGACTTTTCCCAACTACTCACATATTCAGTCAACTTGATATCCTCATCATAACCTTGACCCATGTGTCACTTTTGACACAACACTTTAATATGCCTCTTAATTTTAGAAGCACGCCTCAGTTACATGTCACAATCACCAACTACCTCAAAGTGACACGTGGCGCTCACATAAACTAGTAATAACTTAGCACCACACTACAAGTATCCACTTGCGACATCAACCACTACACTCCGACCTTCCCCTAACATTGAATGGTTCGCTCACACTGCTATTGGTCTCCTGGTATGATTCCCAGATCTTTTCTCAATGGTAAAATAAAGGTATAGGTCAACCCCATTAAATCCGCTCTTTTTACTTGTCCAAAAGTAGTCCCAACAGAGAGCAGACCCACATGACCAACTAGCCATGAATCCAACGACACACGGAACACATTACACCACATGTCCAACCTTTATAGATAGAGAGCATCATTAATGGTAAACGAACTCTAGAATTGCTCTCTCTCTCAATATCACTCATTTATTATCCTTGTGTAGAACTAACTTGATCGTTGGAGTGCATTCAGGGACGGATCCAACACACAGATGGAGAATGCCGATAGAAGAGTGACTTCTCCATTAATACATATAAACTTATGTTAAAATAGTGAAGTTTAAGAAATGAGACTTTGTAAAAAAAACTGATAATATATCCGTTATAAACTTTTAGGAATTTGTATGATATAATTTGAAGTTGAGGGCGATATAATATTAGTGAGCAAAAGTTCAAAGACAATGGCGGCTGTAATTTACCCCTCCAAAATAATATTTAAACAATGGTACTATAAAATCATTTAAAAATGTTATAAAGATCTGAAATTCCAAACAGCCAGAAGTCAAAGAAGTCGACTATATACATAAGGACAGTATGGATGAAGGCAAGCTTGGATTGGATAATATTCTTTGGCAAGGTTTGAAATTCGTTCTCTCTCTACTCTAATCACTTGATACAGAAATTGTTTGATTTGATCTGTCTACTGTGAAATTTTCTTCATAATTTAATTATGCCAAAAAAAATCATTCGAATAGCTGATTTTCATCTGCATTGATAATCCATCTATGGGTTTCTAATTCCTCTCTTGTTTACCTAATGGCAGAACACGAAGAAAGATATGGAAGAAAGATGTATGATCAAGAAAGATTTCACTGAAGTATATTTTGTAATCCCTTTCTGTTAATAATAGCTTGGGTTTTTGTTTGGAATGTCTAATTTTGTGAATTGTGATCAGTTAATAGGCAATACTCCTATGGTGTATCTCAATAGCATCGTGGATGGCTGCGTTGCTCGGATTGCTGCTAAGCTTGAAATGATGGAACCTGCTTCTAGTGTTAAAGACAGGCATACTTTTCTTGCCCCCCATTTGTTTGAATATTTTACCATTTTTGGATAAAATCCAAATTTCCCTATGATGTTTTTGGAGAATTTTAGGCCTGTATAGCAAGTCAAGTAACAAAATCTGTAAGCGTGCGTGACTCATACCTGAGCCCACAATAGGGATGGCAACGGGTACTACCCGTGGGTAATCGGTACTACCCGACCCTAATGGGACTACCCGTACCCTATATAAAAGGGTATGGGACGGGTATGAGATCAAAACCATTACCCGTTAGGGTAATGAGACGGGTATGGGAAGACCCCCTAGGGTACCCGGTACCCGTTACCCGTCATAAATTTTTATATATTAAAATATATTATTATGTTTTAGATATAAGATGTGATATTTGAACACAAATCTTTTGTTCTTCGACCATTAAGTGATACCACTAAATTACTTTATTTTTATTGATTAAGGTTCAATTTATTCAATTTTTAGATGAGTGATTTATTAAATTTATACTTTGTTAAATTTGTAATATTTTTTGTTTTATTTATTGATTCTTAACGGGTAAGGGTACCCGCGGGTACCCGTGAATTAAATGGGACGGGTATGGGATGCAAAACATATACCCGTTAGGGTAATGAGAAGGGTACGGGTAACTAAAAAATAAACGGGTAAGGGTTTGGGATTGACACTACCCGCGGGTACCCTACCCGTTGCCATCCCTAGCCCACAGGTGAAGGTAAGGGTGTTAGGGTGCCAGCACACCCGGGACCAGGGGCGGAGATAAGGGGGACCGGGCCCTCCGGCCGCCGGAACTACTATGACCACGAGTAGTTTCGGCTCCCTGTCTCCACGAAATTTAGGGATGTGGTGGTTTCGGCCCCTTGTTTCTAAGAAATAATTTCGGATGCTGAATTAGCACCCAAAATTGGCTCAGGTCCAAAATTCCTGTTAGGCCCTCTCTAGATCCAAAATTCCATTTTTTTTTTGCCTATTAGGCTACTTTAAATCCAAATTTCTAATTTTTTTTTGGCCCTCTAAATCTAAGATTCTAATTTTTTTTCCTATTAGACCCCTTGAATCCAAATTTCTAATTTTTTTGGCCTGTTAGACCCTATGAAGTACGGAAACTCTTCGTGACATGCGTTTCCCCGTTTCCGGCAGATATGGGAAACAGAAACTCTCGGAAACTGATATGAAACGTTTCCGGGCACGTTTCTGTAATTACCCAAAATATGAAACGCGTCTCTCAATTTTTAAACGGTTTTCTCTACCTATTTCGATTAAAATTATGGAAATTTAAACTTTCTATTTTGCAATTTATATTCAATCTAAGATTAGAAAAATTGAAACTTCATATTTGAGAGATAATTCCTTTCCTGTATCCTTCAATTTAAAAAACTTACCCATATTTGTTTCTCCTATAATCCTTGTCTCTTGAATCTCAATTGAGCTTGGACTTTCTTCCTCTTGTTCTTCAATCTTGTTTTTTTAATGTACTATTATATTTTTAATATTTATAAATATGCCCTATATTTTTAATATACACGTTTCCCCCACGTTTCCGTTTCCTATGTTTTTCAGAAATTACGTTTCCCGTATCCGTTTGTGAGTTTTTCGTCTAAAAATTTTCAGCCCAACTCGTTATTAATTTAGGCAGTGTCAGATCAGGTCGGGCTTAAAGATCACAATTCAAGCCCAATTCGAACAAACCCACTTAAAAATATATAGATTTAATAATTAAAATCAATAGGGCATGGTGGGCCGAAAGAGACCATCCTATTTTTTATAAATCCCAAACTCATCTTAGAAACAGGTGGCCTTTCGTGGGTCTGAACCGGGGCAGGTCCAATGCTAATTTTCCTTGTCCAAGCTCAACCCATTAGATACAGGTTTGGACAGGTTTGCCCGTGAACAGGTCTAGCCGAATACTGATTGCTCCTCAATAAATGAAGGGTTGTATATCTTTTTTTCTCCAGTCCAATGTAAAAAATAACTTTTTGCACTCTAAGCAGTCAAAACTTTATCATTTTTTTTAAATTAAGAATATATGTGCACTATGAGCAAATTTGGACTTTATCCCTTTTTATTTTATGTATATGAAAACAGCTATTGGTTTCAAAATCAATACTTTTTCACTGTTTTACGTGCAGAATTGCGTATAGTATGATCAAGGATGCTGAAGATAAGGGCTTGATTACTCCAGGGAAGGTTAGTTTTACTCCTTTCTTTTCATCTAGGGAATGAGGAACGTATTATGAAGAATAAATGCTAACAAAGTTTCTGTTTTTATTGTGGGTTTTGTTGAATTTTGTAATGGGTAATTAAAGACTGTCATTGTTGAACCTACTAGTGGTAACACTGGCATTGGTGTGGCATCAATTGCTGCAATGAAAGGCTATAGAAGTATACTTGTTATGCCTGCTTCAGTGAGTATGGAGAGAAGAATTGTGCTACTAGCTCTAGGAGCTGAAGTCCAAATAACAGATCCTGCTAAGGGCGTTCCTGGAGTATTTGAGAAGTGTGATGAGATACTTAGTAAAACGCCTAATAGTTATATGCTTCGCCAATTTGACAATCCTGCTAATCCTAAGGTATTATTTTGTTGGTGTGTTTAATTTATCAATACTTCAAGGGCTTAAAACACTATTTAGCTATTATTTTGTGACATTGCACCTATGAAAAATGTTTTTGTTTGCCTCCGACCCTTAATGGGTAACCATCAATCACATTTGATCCAATTTAGACGAAAATTAGTAGGTATATAAGGAGATCCTTTAAATGTTTACGTTTTACAACTGTTATACTATTTTGCCAATCTTCTTTGTTGCCTCATTTTTCATATAATATTTCAAACGAAAAAACCACATATTTCTCCGCTTCTACACTCTTGGAGAACATCATTTCTTATCCACCAATTAGCAATCATCTCTCATGTGCGATTTAACAGATACGCTTTAATTTCCGTCTAAATTTGACCAAATATGATTGATTGCTATATGTCAGGAGTCAATGTCATAGAATAATAGGTCAGGGCAAGTACAAACATGTTTTATAGGTCAAGGCCAAATTATACTTTAAGCCATAGTTTTAAGGGTTTATATATGGATTTGTTGTCTGTGTTGTAGATTCATTATGAAACCACTGGGCCCGAGATATGGAGAGACTCAGGAGGGAAAGTTGATGCTCTGGTGTCGGGGATTGGAACTGGTGGAACTGTGACTGGAGCTGGGAGATTCCTCAAGGAGAAAAACAAGGACTTTAAGGTTTTGCTGAGTTTGTGAGTTTTTTGTAGCACAGGGTAGGATTATGATTCAAAATTTACAGCATTTCTACTCTTGTTGATAAATAGGTGTATGGTGTAGAACCAGTTGAAAGTGCTGTCTTGAATGGAGGAAAACCTGGTGAGCAGTTATTGTGAGAAATGGCTTTGATTTGTTATAAGGGATTGTGAAGAAAAATGGATTTGATATGTGTGGGTATTTTGGTAAATTGTATTCTTGCTCTAAGGAGCTCTTTTTCTATCCCACATGGAAACTTATCAAAGTTTCCAAGGGTATATAAAGAGTAGGGCTTTATAAGCTTTTAAATTGTGTTAAGTGGGTTTTAGCAAATATACTACACGCGCTTGTTCACGTGACGCCCGCCCCGACTGGACAGTTTATTTAGTAAAAAACGGATCAACGTTCTTATTTTTCAATCTTATAAATACAAGAAGTTTTCAGCTTTCAAGATACAGTTTTGAACTATGTTATTAACACAGTTACTGAGAAACTGCCAAAATGCACGAAACTATAGTTTTTTGAAATACATGTTTAGAATATTCGTTGTGACAATCAAATAAGGGTCAAATTAGTCTGTTTAGAGAGTTAAAATTGATCTTGCTTGAAAAACGTTAGGTTAAAATCTGGACCTTATATATGTTATTATTATCATTTGAGTCCAACTTTCTGCTGCTTCTAGAAAAAGAAGTAACTTCTCTACTGCATTTTTCAAGACAAAATGCAAATTTAAGATAACTTCTTGTTTTATATGTTTGGTCTATACTTTTCAAGAAGGGTACTGTTGCATTAATTACATCTTCTCTTTTGGCACATTGCTTTACTTCACCTGTAAAAGGTCCGCATATGATTCAAGGAATTGGAGCTGGTATTGTTCCAAGTATTTTGGATATTGACTTGCTTGATGAAGTTCTTCTGGTAAGTTTACAATCAATTACATTCACTTAGTCTCTAAAATCCAAATTAACTTTACATGATCTATTATGTGGTGTGTATTGTATTTGCTTCTTAGGTATCAAGTGAGGAAGCTATTGAAACTACTAAGCTGCTTGCTTTGAAGGAAGGTTTACTGGTATGAAACTTTACTAAGCTGATTGCTGGACCACTGCAAGTTCGAGTGTTCTGTATGAAACACTTCCATTTCCTTCTTTTTTCCTCACAGGTTGGAATATCTTCCGGTGCTGCAGCAGCAGCTGCAATTAAGTTGGCCAAGAGGCCCGAATTCGCTGGCAAACTCATTGCTGTAAGTTTTATTTCCTTCTCACTCGTGACCGGATTCTGTCCGCATTTACTACCTCTATTCATGGAGAGAAATGGCAGAGCCAGTCTTGGAATACTGGGGTGCAAAAACACTTGGTGGGCTTACTCCACTCGGATCAAAATGAGGCAGTTTTGATCTGGGGTTGGGCAATAAATGGTTGAACATTTCTAGGGACGGATCCAAGATTTACTGGTAGGGGATGCCTGGGGTGCTCTTTGGTGATTTATGGGTGATCATTATATTTTTTTTGTGTGTTTTTGCCGAAAAAGTTAAAGCCCCGTGCACAATTCCATTGAGTTTTTCAGCTTTTTCAGTGACCAGTGGGTGCTCGAGCCCGGGCTCCCCCTCTGAATCTGTCTCTCGCATCTCCTAGGGGTGGTTCTTGGCGGCTGGGGTGACAAAATTACTCCATGCACCCCTCTCCGGCGGCCGCCTATATCTGGATACAAACAGGAAAGAAGGTTTCTTCCTTCAATTATGTTTATATGATTGTTTTTTCTTGCAATGCTTGCAGGTGATATTTCCTAGTTTTGGTGAACGTTACCTCTCTACCAAACTTTTTGATTCAGTAAGGCATGAAGTGGAGAACCTCACATATGATTGACACATGAATTATCTGTTGTAATTTAAAATAACTTTGTTCCATTTTCTCTTGAGAACTGTAAATTTGTGAAATCATGTGCCTTGATGCAAATATAAATAAAGTAAATTACATTGATGGTATATCAACTATACTTCAGTTTACACTTTCTAGATTTCATTTAGTAGGTTTAGCCGTCACAAACCGGCCAACGCGAGTTTTGACCATTTTTAATTAAAATTTTGATTAAATTTTCTTTTTCTCTTAAATTTTATGCCTCTCTCTTCCCTTCTCACTTTATCTCTTCGATTCTCATTTCCATTAACGGAACAGGAGTAATAATTCTTCTTTTTCTTTTTTTCACATTTTCATTCTTTCTCTAAAAATGAAAATTTAATGTTGTTTCTTGTCTATTCATTTCTTCCTGCTATACAAACGTTAAAAAGCAAATGAATTTCTTACCGCACAAATTATTATTTTACAGTCTCAATTAATAAGGGATCATTTATGTAATTTGTAAAAATTAAAAAAAAAATATTCATTGGAGTGGCACCGAATTCGGTGCCAACCCACCTAAACCAACAAGAACAATAATTGTTCTTGTTGGTTATGTTCTCTAAGCAGTATAAAATGTCAATGAGTTACACAAATCTAACAATACATGTGGAGTGACAAATCATATCTATATATTATTGTGAGGTTTCGAGAGTCTCAAAATTAGGAGAGTTCTGAGTCTTGAGAGGGTAGTCTAGTTATTTGGGAAGAGATAAAATAATAAGATAAATTATTTTGGGTATTTTCGAGAAAAACTTGAGTGCTATTATTTTGATTTTATCTTATTGTAACTCTAGAAAGTTTCTAGAGAACACCCCCTTTGTACGCCTACTATTTTATAGTGAAAAAGATAAAATAATAAGATAAATTATTTTGGGGTATTTTCGAGAAAAACTTGAGTGCTATTATTTTAATTTTATCTTATTGTAACTCTAGAAAGTTTCTAAAGAACACCCTCTTTGTACGCCTACTATTTTATAGTGGAAGAATTTACTCTTGAGCCGAGTCGTGGACGTAGCCACCTAAAATTAAGGGTGAACCACATAAATTTTAGGTGTCATTTTTATTGATTATTTTGCTCGTCAATATTTTTTTACGAAATATTTTCACTTTATTCCCAACAACTGGTATCAGAGCCTAGGCAATATGGAGGCAAAATTGACAAGCAAAATGGTTAGTCTAAATGGCTCAAACTACCGCATATGGAGAAGCAAAATGAAGAATCTCCTATATGTGACAAAGATGCATCTACCAATTTTCGGGATAGATAAACCTGACGAGAAGACAGATGCAGACTGGAGTTTCGAGCATGAGCAAGTATGCAGCTTTATCCGCCAATTGGTCGAAGACCGTGTGTATAATTATATTGTTGGCAAAACTCATGCATTCGGATATTATGGAATAAGCCTGAGGTATTATATGCCTCAAAAACTGGCAATAAGAAATTATTTTATTTGATCAAATTGGTTCAAATGAAATATCGAGACGATACTTCTCTCGCAGATCACTTGAACAAGTTCCAAGGGATCGTGGATCAACTTTCCAGTATGGGGCTGAAAATTGAAAATGAGCTCACTGCTTTACTAACGTTGGCTTCCTTAATGGAGCCGCGGGAGACTCTAAGAATTTTACTTTCAAACTTAGCACCAGATGGCAAAATTACAATGGAGTTTGCCAAATGTGGAGTTTTAAATGAAGAGATGAGGCACATGATGCAAGGAGCCTCTACATCACAATCTGATGTTCTGGTTGTGAATTATAGATGAAGAAGCAAAGCTAGAGGATCCAAAGACTGAGGCAAGAGCAAAGGAAAATCCAACAAGTATGCCAACGTTGAGTGCCATCACTGCAAGAAAAAAGGCCACAACAGAAGATTCTGTAAGAAGCTCAAGCAAGAGAAAAGCAAATGAAAAAAAGAGAAGAGAGATGACAGTGTCGATGATGAACGAGCAAATGTTGCTGGAGAGTTCAATATTGTCTACGATGCTGATATTATTAATCTTGTAATCCAAGAGACTAGCTGGGTGATTGATAGTGGTGCTACTTTTCATGCCACACCTCGAAGGAATTTTTTCTCATCTTACACATTAGGAGATTTCGGTGTTGTAAGGATGAGAAATGACAACTTCTCTAAAGTTATGGGAAAAGGTGACGTTCACCTAGAAGCTGAGAATGGCCTTTCGTAGACAAGCTTGATGAAGAAGGTTTCTGTAATATCTTCCATAATGACCAACTGAAGCTCACTAAAGGTTAAATGGTGGTTGCAAGAGGAAGAAAGTACTCAAGATTTTATCTTATAACGCAACGGAGAATGAAAAAGCAATCGAATTGTGGTATAGACGCCACGCGCACATGCCTAAAAAAGGTTTGACACAACTGGCTAAGAAAAATATTCTGATTGGATTGGATTATGTTTATTTGAATAAATGTGCTAATTGTCTGGCCGGAAAACAAAATAGAGTCTCTTTCAAGAGTTCCTCTCCTTCTAGAGTGGAAAATGTATTCGATCTGGTACCCTCAGATCAATGTGGACCATTTCCAAAGTCACTTGATGTTGCTCATTACTTTGTGACTTTCATAGATGATCACTCTAGAAAAACATGGGTCTATACTCTAAAAACAAAAGATCAAGTGTTTGGTTGCAAAGCTTTTATCCACATTCCCATGGATGAAAGATCCAAGCTTGATGTCAAAACACGACAGTGTGTATTGGTTATGGACAAAATGAATCTGTCTATAAGTTCTTTGATCTAGTCCAAAAGATGTTAATCAGAAGCTGTGATGCGGTCTTTATAGAAGACCAGACAATTGAAGACATTGAGAAGTCTGGAAAAGATGTTCTCAGCCTGAAACTAGCTCGTCAACCCTACAGGTAGTTCTTCCAACGATTGTGTCGAGACATCTTAGAGAAGAGGTTTAGATTGAACTACCTGAAATAGTTGATCAGAATGCTCCCATTGAGAATGAAGTAGATGATGTTGATGAAGAAGTTCACCATCAACCATTAGCTCCAGAAGGTTCTCCAGTTCGAACAAGATCTGACAGAGTTGTTTAACATTCTACTAGATATTTTGCAAATGATTATATCCTAGTGACTGACGGGGGATATCTAGAAAGCTTTGAAGAAGCCATGGATGATGAACACAAGCAGAGGTGGTTTGAGGCCATGTAAGATGAGATGAAATCCTTGAATGAGAATACAACTTTTGAGTTGGTGAAGTTGCCTGAAGGCAAGAAAGCCTTAAATAATATACGGGTGTTCAGAGTCAAGCATGAAGAAGCAAAACTCACAACTGAGATTCAAAGCTAGATTGGTTTTGAATGGATATAATCGAAGAAAGGCATTGATTTTGATGAGATTTTCTCACCAGTGGTGAAGATGACATCCTTTCGTATTGTGTTGGATTTAGCAGCAAGTCAGAACTTGGAGGTTGAACAAATGGATGTGCAGACTGCCTTCCTTCATAGTGATTTGGAAGAAGACATATACATGGAGCAACCATAGGGGTTTGAGAAGAAAGGAAAAGAGGATTATGTCTGCAAGTTAAAGAAGAGTCTTTACGGCTTGAAGCAGGCACCGAGGCAGTGGTACAAGAAGTTCGAGTCTGTTATGAGGGAGCAAGGCTATAGAAGACTACTTTAGATCACTGTGTTTTTGTTAAAAAATTATCTAATAATGATTTCATCATTTTATTGCTCTATATGGACGATATGTTGATTGTTGGCAAGAATATTTCCACACTTAACAATTTGAAGAAATAATTGAGCAGGTCTTTTCCATGAAAGACTTAGGGCCAACAAAACAGATTATTGGTATGAGAATCATTCGAGACAGAAGCGCCAAGAAGATATGGTTATTGCAGGAGAAGTACATTAAGGAAGTACTTCAACGGTTCAACATGGATAAAGCTAAAATGAGTAGTTGTCCTCTTGCTAATCATTTTAAACTCAGTTCCCAATAAAGCCTTTTTACTAACAAAGAGAAGGAAGAAATTAGCAGAGTTCCATCTGCTTCAACAGTCACACATCTAATGTACGCCATGGTATGCACACGACTAGATATTGCACATGCAGTTGGTGTCGTGAGTAGATTCCTTTTAAATCCAGGAAAGGAACATTAAGAGGTTGTTAAATGGATATTCATTTATCTCCGCTGTACTTCCAAAATGTGCTTATGTTTTGGAGATATCGAACATGTGTTAGTTGGCTACACGGATGCAGATATGGATGGTGAAGCTGACACAAAGAAGTCTACATCAGGTTACCTGATTACATTTGCTAGGGGAGTTGTGTCATGGTAGTCAAGACTACAAAAGTGTGTTGCACTTTCCACAACTGAAGCAGAATTCATTGCAGCAACAGAAGCGTGCAAATAGTTATTATGGATGAAGAAGTTCTTCAATGAAATTGGTTTTCTTCTAGAAAAATATCAGCTATTTTTGTGACAACCAGAGTGATATTCACTTCGGAAGGAATTCCTCTTTGTTGGTCCTTGTGAGATAGAATAGATTCCAAAAAGGGGATGAATGGAAGTATTGGGTAAATTTAACACTTAATAATTTTTCTCACAATTAATTCAATAGCACAGAACTGAGGCAAGTTCGGAATCAGATGCAATCTTTGTTTACTGATTAAAACAGCTTAATAAAGCTTGATTATGCTTCTGATCTTTCTAAATAGAAGACGACTCAGATAAAGGAGCTTCTGCTTAGACTTAAGGTTATACAATATATTGGTGCACAATAGTCGGAAGCGTTACTTAGGTGATTTAATACAAAAGCAAGCAAATATCAGAAGTAAGTAAAGTAAAGGGTTAAAGAGAAGTTACTCAACGATTTATACCGGTTCGACCTTCTCCCTACATCTAGTCCCTAGACTACCTTCTTCTGGGTTTTAATCCACTAAATAACTCTTTCAATCGGTAGAGACAAACCTTTACAATAGACACATAGTGATGTGATATCAAAATCACAAGAGCATGGAACAAAGGAGCTTGGAGTTAAGGAGCCCAATAGAAGCATGAAGGATCCATTGGAGCTGTCAATTGGACCTATGACGAAGAATCGTGCAAAGAAGGACCAACAAATGCTTAATGGACTCGTCTTGAGCTTCTTTAAGCAAGGAATGGATTTTAGCGAAGTTATTAAAGATGGTGTATTTTTGTGTTGTATTCAAACCTAAGCCCATAATAGTGATATATAAAAAGGTTGATCATATTTTAAGAGAAGCTTTGGACTTGCATGTGTTTGGCATGTGCAAAACCCATTGGGACTCATTAAAATTAATGCTATAACCTTATAGGGTTGATTGGGCTTGTTTCTAGTTAATTAAAAGGCCCAAATAATGTTAATTAGTGGGCTGAAATTGGGCTCTAAAGGACAAAAACGAATTTCATACTTTTTCTTGTCTAATTAGGATTTCTTTTAGCTTTGGTGCACTAGGATTCAACTTCCTTTTTAGTTTAGGTTTAGGTTTCTTTTAGCCTATATAAAGGCTTGTATTCTTCATTATTTGATAAATCAGACATCAATATTTTTATGAACAAAAGTTCTTCTTTTCCTTTGGGAATTATTTTCAATCTGGGATTGAATTCTTTATTGTGAGCTTGAGAGACCGGGTCATCATTGTTGCAATATTACCTTGATCGTGAACAAGTATTTTAGTAAGGTACTTGTGAATCGCCAAACACTCAGGTTCCAATTTAATTATTCAAAGGTGTAAGGTTAGATCTCCTTTCATTGTCTTTAAGTTCTTTGAGATTGGTTTGTTATCACCAATTTATGTTTATTATTTGATTCTATTAATTCCTTAAGATAGATCGGAAAAACTTGTTGATTTGGTTATTATCTCTTTTTCATAACCAATATCACATCAATTGGTATCAGAGCTTTGGCTCTTAAGGAATTTGTTGTTTTTATTTTGTTTGTCGAAATAAAAAAAAATACCCCAATCTAGAGTCTTTAATTATTGATCGAGTTCCTCATACCTTTGCATCTAGTTATTTAGGTTCTTAGTTGTAGCGAATTGATATTTGGATTCTATTCTTACTAGCCAAACCTATTTATGTGTGTGAATTTATTCAAATTTTTGCATGCTAAATCAATAGTGCAAGTTTAATTTGTTAATCAATTTCAGCCTAGTTTTTTTTTTTTAAAAAGAAAAAAAAATTGGCTCATTGTTTGTACTAAAGTTACAAGTTTTCTAGAATTTGCATGCTAAACACACATTCTTAAAATTTCTTTCAAACCTTTGTCTCTTCTTCGAAAATCGTCTTTTATTCTATTCTTAATGTGCTAAACTTTGGTTATCGTTACAATATTAGTCTTCTTTGCTTCTAGTTTCTGCCCTACTTTATTTTGTCATTCTTTTGCTTTATTGTCATTTATATTACCCGAGATAATCCTTGTGATCTATCAAGATAATATAAAAGAGTGATTGAACCGATTGTGAGGTCTTTTTTTACTTTCTTTTTCTTCTTTTCTTGCTTTAGACTAGATTTCACTTCTCTTTCATTCTTTATATATTTTGTTATGTCTAACGGACCTAAAGAGGACAACGTTAACGACGTTGATTCTAAAGAATGGCAACAAGCTATTGTAGGTGAGATGAAGAGGTTAGGGGCTATTGTGGCTGATTTGGTTTCAAACCAAAAGAAATCAAGCCAAAAGAAGGGAGGGCGGGGGAGATTGAATTTTGATGATGAACTATCCAAGTCTAAAGAGGAGGAGCAGTTTGGATACCGAAAAAGGGGTAACGATCGAAAAGATAGTAATCTTAATGCTATCAAACTTAAAATGCCTACTTTTCGAGGAGCTAGTGACCCAAAGGCGTATCTTGATTGGGTACAAAAGGTTGAAACAATCTTTGACATACATGAGTATTCCGAGGAGAAAAAGGTGAAACTTGTAGTATCCGAACTAACTGAATATGCGGCTGTTTGGTGGGACCAATTGAAGCGCACAACAAAAAGAGATGGTGATGAACCCATAAGAACATGGGGGGGAATTGAAGAAGGTCATTAAAAAGAGATTTGTGCCGGCTCACTATTATAAGGAGCTGTTGAAAGAACTCCAATCTATATCTCAAGGTAACCAATCTGTTGAAGATTATCACAAACAATTGGAGATGGCACTAATCCGAGCTGATATACAAGAAGACGAGGAAGCTACCATGGTTAGATTTCTCATGGGAATGAAGAGGGAGATTCGCAACCCTCTTGAGCTACAAACTTATTTCCACATGGAGGAGATGCTCCATAAAGCAATAAAAATTGAGAGACAACTTCAAGAGGTTGAGGAGGGGAGATCAAAGTTCAAAGGTACAACTTCCACTCTATGGGAGTCAGATCCAAGAGGTAATTTTAAAACTAAATCCGAATTTAGCTCTAAAAGTGATCAAAAGCCTCAGGTTGATTCAAAAGCATTTGGGAAGTTGCAAATTGGTGGAACTACTCCAAAATACAAAAGTACTAAAAAACCCACAAGAACTCGTGAAATTGTGTGTTTTAAGTGCCAAGGGAGAGGGCACTATGCAAGAGAGTGTTCGAATCAAAAGGTGATGGTTATGAAGCATGGTGAGTTAATATCCGAAAGTGAGTCCGAACATGAATCAGATGATATGCCCATCTCAGAAGATTGTAGTGATATAGAAGAGGTGGATAGTAAAGGAGGACATGGAGTTAACTTAGTCACTCGTAGAATATTGAAGATGGGAGTGAGTGGTGACATTGAGCAACGGGAGCACATCTTTCATGCTCATTGCAAAGTACTTGGAAAGACATGCTTACTAATTATTGATGGAGGAAGTTGTTGCAACATGGTGAGCAATGTGTTAGCAGGCCGATTGGGGATATCAACAATTCCACATCCCAATCCTTATCGGTTACAATGGTTGAATGATAGTAACGAATTCAAAGTTACTAAACAGGTGTTTCTGAACTTTTCTATTGGTTCTTTTTTCTGATGAGGTATTATGTGATGTAGTACCCATACAAGCATGTCATGTGTTATTGGGGAGGCCTTGGCAATTCGATCGATCAGCACTACATCATGGCCGAACAAATAAATTTACTATTGCTAAGGATGGGAAGAAGTATATTTTGCCACCTTTGTCACTTGCTGAAGTGTTTGAAGATCAGCTCTACATGCAAAGAATGTTACAAGAACAATCTGTGAGAAGGGAAACGGTTAAGGCGAGAGAAAATAAGAGTGATAAAATCAGTGAGGGTGTGAAGAGAGAAGAGGTGAGTGAAAAGGCATTAGTGAGGTCGAGAAATGAGGGTGAGAGGAGAGAAAAAGATAGGAGCATTAACAAAAGCCAAAATCTATCTTTATATGCTAAATTGAGGGATGTAAAGTAAGCTGATTTTGAAAACAAAAATTTATTACTATTTTATTGTAAGAGTTTTTGTTTATCTTCTGTAAGTTAGTCTAACCTTCCTTCTAGTATTTCCCCTCTTTTACAGGAGTTCAAGGATTTATTCCCCGAACAGATGCCTGATAAGTTGCCCCCGATTCAAGGAATTAAGCACCAAATTGACTTTGTTCCCGGAGCGCAAATTCTAAATTGACTAGCCTATAGAAGCAACCCTGATAAAGTCAAAGAACTTCAAAGGCAAATGGAGGAGCTAATTACAAAAAAGTTGATTCGTGAATCTATGAGTCCATTTGATGTACTAGTCATCCTAGTACCAAAGAAAGATGGAACTTGGCGGATGTGCATCAATTGTAGAGTCGTCAACAAAATCATGGTAAAGTATCGTCATCCTATCCCTAGGTTAGATGATATGTTGGATGAACTAAATAGGGCTATGCATTCATCTACTAACTTTTCACCATTTGAAATTGTTTATGGTTTTAATCCTTTGACACCATTAGACTTGATCCCTTTACCTGTTGATGAAAGGAAAAGTTTAGATGGAAAGAAGAAGGCAAAAATGGTGCTTAAGTTATATGAACAAGTGAAACAACGACTGGAGAAGAAGAATGATCAGTATGCAAAGCAAGCTAACAAGAGTCAACAACGTGTGCTATTCGAACCCGATGATTGGGTGTTGGTCCCTAGTAATTAGTTCCAAAGAGGGGGATAGGAACTAATGTAACTTTTTCGCTTTTAATTATGCTGACTTAATGTTATTTTAAGAGTTTGTTAACTCAGCGTGTTGGTCAGCATGGCCGATTGATTAGTCAGACAGTTTTAGTTCTATGTTGACTAAGACTGCTTGACCTGAGAGTTGGGAATTGACTCTTGAGAGGTCAGCTTCCAACTCAGCACTCAGATTTACTCAGTTTCAGTTTTAACAATTTATATGCTGAGTAAATATCACAAGCAACACATGCACATATATATATATTGAGAGAAAGAGTTTAGAAGTTACTCAGCACGACTTATCCTGGTTTGGCCTCTCTGCCTACGTCCAGTCCACAGTTCCTCCTGGGATGTTCAATCCAATACTGAGCTCTTTCAAGGTAGAGCACAAACCCTTTACAAGGCAGTGAGTATGCAAGAGTACGTCCTCTATGTTGGTCCTTGGTAATTAGTTCCAAGGGGGGGTTAGGAACTAATATAACTTTTTCGCGTTTTAATTAAGCTGATTGGAAGTTATTTTGAGAGTTTATTAACTCAGCTTTTTGGTCAGCTTGGTGAGATATGTTTGAAGACAGCTTTAGTCAGATGTTGACTAAAGTTGTTTTCTTGTGAGTTGAGAATTGACACTCTTGGAGGTCAGCTTCTTAACTCAGCACCACTTATTTACTCAAGGTCAGCTTAGGCAATTTATATGCTGAGTAAATATAGCAAACAACACATACAATATAAAAGAGAGTTCAGAGATTACTCAGTATCACTTATCCTGGTTTGGCCTCTCTGCCTACGTCTAGTCCCCAGAGTCCTCCGGGCTTTTTGAATCCAATACTGAGCTCTTTAACGGTAGAGCACAAACCAATTACAAGGCAGTTGAATATGCAAGAGTACCTTCCTCTATTCGTCTACTCAACTCCTACTAAGTGCTACAACCCAGCACCTAGATTTCTATACCACTGAATGCTTACAACCAAGCACTCAGCTTAACACTCTCAATATTCCTATTGATCACAGACTTGTTCTTTTTATGCTAAAGAACACTTTAGATGATTATACAACAATCAATCTAGCATTTACACAGAGAATAGAAAGGTGGGTGTAAGATCTTTTTGTATTTGAGTGCTTTCAGAATTTTCTCTCTTTTTATTTTTCTTTTGATACTTCGGTTGTGATCCAAGGTTCTTCATTGTCCTTTTATAGAAGGAAATTGCAAATTTGGATCCTTTGAATTGTTGTTACCGTTAACACCAAAACGGCTCTTTTGGGGAACAATTTCTGGTCAGTCTTCAGACTGCTCCGCCATTCCCTTTCATTGTTTTCTTCAGGCGTCAGGTTTGTCTTCTTGCGTCTGGCTTGTCTTTTTGTGCCAGTTGTCTTTTACCAATAATCCAGCGTCCCATGACTCTTGGAATTAGTCTTTTAGGTGTCTTCGAGGTTCCAATTATTGGTGCAGAAGATTGGCAGACTTTGTCCTTTAGTGAACGGATCCTTCATGCTGTCCTGACTGACATTCAGCTTTCTTCGTAATCTTCGGATGTTCGACTTCTAAGCTGAGTGCATACTTGGTCAGCTCCGTTCTGTGTAACCGCTTCTGAAGAAATCTTCAACTTTAGTCAGCTTCATTTTGCTTCTGAGTTTTACTCCACTCAGCTTCCATTCTGTCATGCTGAGTTGCTTTCCACTCAGCTTTGCTTATGCTGACTTTTGTCCTGTCTTTTACTTTGTATATATTTTTGCACTCAATATTGAACAAACTCATTAGTACAATTAAATCAAAGCATTTAAATTTAATTGCCTCTTAATCATGGATGATTTTGTCAAATCAAAATCTTGTGGAAAGGTGTTTCAACAAACTCCCCCATTTTGATGTTGGCAAAATACATAATTATGGAACTCAGTTATAAGTTACCCCATGATTGATATTTTTGGAATGACTCCCCCGTAAGGGTTGCACATATTGTCTTAACTTAGTTCTAAACCTTCCAATGTTTAATTGAATTAGTTTTAAGACATTTGTGTATACTGACTTGGTTTTAGATTTGAGCTTGTCTGGATTAAAGTCAGTTTTTCAAAAATATTAGAAGTATGTTGTTTCTCAGTTTATTGCATAATTTGTTTTGGTGTTAATGCATACTGAGTGTTTTTAACTTCTTGATTTGTTTGTTCAAAATTTAGTCAGGTCGGGAAGGAAATTAATACTTATAATATATTGACCTTTTAAATTCAAAACACAAATTCAAAAACACATATATTTAAAGACAGGATATAAAGCTAGGTCCTAGATATTGACTGAGCTAGTTCTACTTCTTCTTTTTCTGAGCCGAGTGATCATCTTGGGCAATTCCTTTGCCTTTCTCTTTCTCTTTGCTTCCAGAAGCATTACCTGCAGGCTGAGGCTGAGTTCCTCCTTGACGCTGAGTTCCTCCTTGACTTGTCTCCCCCGTTTTGCCATCATCGGGGGTTGTAGAGGAAGGTTTCATTTCGTGCTGCAGAGGAGAGATAATGGGAGTAGCGCTGAAGCCTTTTGGTACTTTCACCCAAGCCATCAATGACTGGTACACTATCGTCCTAGATATGCCTAGGAACCCGAAGGGAGCTGCTGATCATGCTGAGGAGGCATTCATGAGATTTGCTCAGGCAGGTGAGTGAGCTTGTGAGCTGACCGAAAGCTTGATGGAATAGTTTTAGCAGAGCAGAATCATAAAACATGCGCTGGGCATTGTTGATGCGCATTGCCTTCATGATAGCTTGTGAAAAGCTCATGAGTTCAGTGTTGGAGATTGGATCACATCCATCTGGGCTCTGTCAATGTTGAGTAGTCTGACTGCTTCACTTAATTGGTCAATAGTACACTGGGAAGAGGAGGATACTAAGTCACGAGTACTGGTCAGCTCAGTATGAAGCTTGGTGAAGCATTGTTGAAGTTCGGTAGAGGTGGCACACTCAGCATTGCCGGGTGGACTTGATTTGGTCAGCACAGCATTCAGCTTGGTAAAGCAGTCTTGCAACTCAGCAGATGTAGCAGACTCAGAATTGGCAGTTGCGCTAGAGGTGGTCAGTTCTGCTGTTAGCTTAGCAAAATAGCTTTGAAGCTCAGTGGAAGTGGCATACCCTGGATTGACTTCTGACAGTTGGTGAATTTTGCCTTCAAGCGAATTCATATGGGTGGCCATTGTAAGCACTAGTTCAGTCAGTTTTGCTATTTGCCCTTGATTCGGTTGCTGAGTTTGAACCGTAGTGATAACGCTAACCAGATCTTTTAGTCCTCGAAGTTCATTCAGAAGCTGAGTAATACCTGACAGGTGGGAGGACTCAGCTTGAGTAGATTGGTGACCGTCAGCTTGAGTAGTGTTGAAGTCTTGAAGTAAGGACTGAGCAGAAGTAATGACACGTCTGCCAGACTCACTAGCATTCAAGTATGCAAATTTAGCAGCATTAGACTCAGAGGCTGGGACTGAGTTTGATGGTGGTGGAGGAGTTGGTTCTCTGCCAGATTGAGTACCTTGATTGGTACCTGGACTTTGATTGATTGGATGAGCTGAGTCATCAACATGTTGTGTTGGAGGTGGAGTTTGATTAGACAAGTTAATCTGCTTAGCTTGAAGAGGTGAGGTGGAGACAGGAAGTGTGTCACCTTGAGCAGCTTGAATTGGATCTACAGGGTTTTTGGCTTGTTCCTCATCCTGAGTAACAGAGGCTTGTTTTTCCACTGGATTTTCTGGTGGTGACTCAGTCTCATTAGAGAAGTACTGGAATTGGATTGTAGAGAGGTTAGTTTCAAGCTCATCAATAGGAAAGTCGTTCATGAGATCAATTTTCTTTTGCGCTTTCTTTTTTAGTCTTCGCCGCGTCTCAGCTTTTGGCGGTGAATGGTCAGTTTGAATACCTTCACTGGACTCAGTAGCAACTGTTTCCTCTTCTACAAGTTGCTCAACAGGACTCTCAACAACATTACTTTCTCTTTTTCTCTGCTCAGCATCATCCTGAGATTTCTCAACATTTGGAGATTCTTCCTGCTTAGTATTAGCTTCTTGGTGCTCAACATGTTGCTCAGTTTCTTCTACAGCTTCCTTTTCTTGGTCAGTTCCATGACCTTCAGGTTGAGTACAATCTAGTGGGACAGCTTCCACTATTTTTAAGGAGTTGCCCTTTTTCCTTTTCTTTAAAGGGGATTCTGAAGTTTCTTCTTCCTCATCCTCAGGCTCTTCTTGCCTTTTTCTTTTCTCAGCTTGCTCGTTAGCCTTATCAGCTTTAGCTTTTTCTTTTGATAATAGTCGTACTTTCTTTGGGACAGCATGAATGTCTTTTGAGCAGGTTTCTACAGCTTTCCTCTTCTTCCTCCTCTCAGGCTGAGTTGTCTTAGGTGACTCAGCATGAGCCTCAACATCTCTTGCAGGCTCAGTTTCGAGCTCAATTTCAGGTTGTTCAGCTACTTCATCTTCTTCAGCATCTCTAACTCCTTCATATCCCTTTAAGGGTTGATTGTACAACAGTCCATCCAATAGAATTGCAGTGATTTCACTCCCTAATGTACTTTTTTCATTCACCGTCTCTATTTGCTTGTCCTGAATAATTTTTGTAATGAGAGAGCCCAAGCGGAGTTTCTTACCACTTCGTTGAAACGCTCCAACTAGAAAGACGGGAAGATTGAACGGAGTGTAGGTCAACATGTGCCAGATGAAGCACTGTTCGAAGTTTGATGCGGATGAAGCTAAGCTGAGTTTGGGGAAGATAAAGTTGGTCAGCATGTAGTGGACCATCTTTTGTTCTTTACCCATACAGGTGCTGGGTATTTCACCCTTATGATCCTTGGGTTTACAGAACCCCTTAAGCTTCTCAGTTGTGTCTTTTGGCACTTTCTCCTTCGTCGTTCTAAATTGAATTCCTTCATCTGGTAAATCTAGTAAGGTGGCTAGATAGGCAGGGGTTACGATGATTTTCTTACCTTTAACTGTGGTCTCCAAATAGTCAGAGTCATCTGCATCAACACGTAGATTCGAGTAGAATTCCCGTACTAACCTGGGATAGGTTGTTCCTGAAAGAGAGAAGAGACCTTTCCACTTGTTCTTCTCGATCCATTCACAGAATGATTTCTCAGACGAGACAAAGCTTGGAGAAAACCATCGGCATTTTAGAACCTCCATATTGGCAACCTTTTTGTGAACCTTGATCATGGTTCTTTTCACTGGTTGTGAGGAACCGGCGAGGTCAGCCTGAGTGGGTTTGTTCGAGGTTTGAGTTTTAGGGGTTTTGTCTTTGCCGGAAGCCATTTTTGAAGGTTTTGAGGTTTTTAGAGAGAGAGAGAAGTTCGATTTCAGGAGATTACAAGCGTAAGGAATGAAGAGTGGGGATTCTTCCACTTTTTATATGGATTTACGGCGGCCCTTATTCATTAACTAGCCGTTTTTCCTAGGGACGTTCAACCGACAAAAATTCTATCATTTATGACATCTTCGACGCATGGGATTTGCCATTAATGTGCGTCTTCCCAAGGTGCCAGAGGTTACACGTGTAGGTTCATTTTACGCGAGTGGGTTTTTACTTGATTTTGCTAGAATTTGAAGCATTCGTGATGTTAAGTGTCAATGTTTTGTCTATCTCTAAATAACTCAGCATACGTTTGAGCACTCAGTATGTGCTTCTACTCAGCATAAGATGAAGACTCAATATGTCCATCTACTCAGCATGGGATATTTACTCAACATTTGTATCTACTCAGTATAACCACTCAATGTTTATGTCTATTTAGCATGAGGTTATTTTTCTATTTTTAAACTTAATAGAGAGTAGATATTTATTGTTAATTTACTTAGCATGGCATTTGCACATTCATTCAAATTTCCACTCAGTATAGCAATCATTCAATCATACAGAATTATTTAGAGTGGATTTGACATACCAATTGCTTCCCTTAGTGTGTTGAATTGTTCTCGTGCTAAGGGTTTAGTGAAGATATCTGCAAGATGATCATTTGTTGGCACGTAGGTCAGCTTGATCTCATCTTTTAGTACATGGTCTCTGATGAAGTGATGCCTTATGCTAACATGCTTCATCCTGCTGTGTTGGACTGGATTTTTAGATAGATCAATGGCACTTTTGTTGTCGCATTTGATCTCTATTGTCTTTGTTTTGACTCCGTAATCCTCAAGCTGTTGCTTTATCCATAGGACTTGTGCAACACAGCTTCCAGCAGCCACGTACTCAGCTTCAGTTGTAGACAGAGCTACGGATGATTGCTTCTTGATGAACCAAGATACTAGATAGCTTCCAAGGAAATGACATCCTCCTGAAGTACTCTTCCGTTCTAGCTTATCTCGTCCATAGTCAGCATCAGTATATCCAATAAGTGTGAAGTCATTTGAGGTTGGATACCATAGACCTGCATCAACTGAGCTTTGCAAGTATCTAAAAATTCTTTTTACAGCAGTTAGATGAGATTCCCTGGGGTCAGCTTGATATCTAGCACAATAGCATACTGAGTATTGAATATCCGGTCTACTGGCAGTGAGATAGAGTAAAGAACCTATCATACCTCGATAGAGTTTACTATCAACTGACTTACTCTTCTCATCCTTGCATAGGACAGTATCAGTACCCATGGGGGTTGATATTGGTTTGCAATCTACCATGCTGAATTTCTTTAACATTTCCTTAGTGTACTTAGACTGACTTATAAAGATGCCATTCTTACCTTGCTTGATTTGAAGTCCAAGGAAGAAGTTGAGTTCACCCATCATGGACATTTCGAACTCAGTTTGCATCTGTTGGCTAAATTCTTTGCACAAAGATTCGTCAGTAGCACCAAAAATTATATCATCTACATATATCTGTGCAAGTAGGGTATGTTTACCCTTTTTCTTAATAAACAAGGTTGTGTCAGCTTTTCCCCTGACATAGTTCATGGTCAGCAGGAAGTTGGTCAACCTCTCATACCAAGCTCTTGGAGCTTGCTTTAGGCCGTACAAGGCCTTTTTGAGTTTATAAACGTGGTTTGGAAATTTTGGATCTTCAAACCCAGGAGGTTGATTAACATATACCTCTTCATTTATAAAGCCATTAAGAAACGCACTTTTTACATCCATTTGGTATAGTTTAAAATTCATGTAACTGGCATAGGCACACAATATACGTATAGCTTCTAATCTAGCAACAGGAGCAAATGTTTCTCCATAGTCTATACCCTCTTGCTGACTATAGCCTTGGGCTACAAGTCGAGCTTTGTTTCTAATCACATTTCCATGCTCATCTAGCTTATTTCTAAAGACCCATTTGGTTCCTATGGGCTTTTGATTCCTAGGTTTAGGTACTAAATCCCATACCTCATTTCTGATGAATTGGTCAAGCTCTTCTTGCATAGCATTGATCCAATATTCATCTTGCTCAGCATCAGCAAAGTTCTTTGGCTCATGTATTGAGACGAATGCAACATTGCTGAGGTATTTTCTAAGCTGATCTCTGGTCATTAATTTGTTGTTGGCGGCATCAAGAATGGCTTGTTCTGTATGTCCTCTTGGGATCTTTATTTCCTTGGGCAGTGTTGAGTCGTTTGGAAGAGGTGTTTCTACAATCTCTACAGGAATAGATTGGTCAGCAAATGATATTTCAATTTCTTGCTTACCTTGGGTCAACTCCTGTATAGTTGACACAGAGGCTTCTGGTTGATCAGCGGAAGCTGAGCCTGGTTTATCTTCTTCAGGCTGAGCTGACTTACCTATAGGGTCAGTTTCATCGAACTCAACATGTACAGACTCTTCTACAACCTGAGTTCTTTTATTAAATACTCTATATGCTTTACTGTTTGTTGAGTACCCTAAAAAGATTGCCTCGTCAGCTTTAGCATCAAATTTAGCAAGGTTGTCTTTTGTATTGAGTATAAAGCATTTACACCCAAAGGCACGAAAGTATCCAATGTTGGGCTTTCGTCCTTTCCAAAGCTCATATGGGGTTTTCTTAAGTATAGGTCTAACTAGAGCCCTATTCAGTATGTAACATGCCGTGTGAACAGCTTCACCCCAGAAGTACTTTGGAAGCCTATTTTCATTCAGCATTGTCCTAGCTATTTCGACAATGGTTCTATTTTTCCTTTCAACGACCCCATTTTGTTGAGGTGTTCTAGGAGCAGAGAAGTTGTGGTCAATACCACTAGTTTCACAGAATTCATCAAACTGTTGGTTTTTGAATTCTCCACCATTGTCACTTCTAATGTGAGCTACTCTTAGGTCTTTGTCATTTTCAAGCTTTTTAATCAATGTGGTAAACATCTCGAAAGTTTCATCTTTGCTGCTCAGCAAGATGATCCAAGTGTACCGAGAGAAATCATCTACAATAACCAAGGAAAATTTCTTACCTCCCAAGCTGAGTGGCTGGATAGGTCCGAAAAGATCCAAGTGTAGTAATTCCAATGGTTTTTTGGTTGAGACAATATTTTTGCTATGAAATGACTTTTTAGTTTGTTTGCCTTGCTGACAAGCTTTACACAGTTGATCTTTTTCAAACTTTAATTTGGGTAATCCCTCAACTAATTGCTTTCTAGCTAATTTGGCAAGAAGGTCCATGCTGACATGCCCAAGTCTTCTATGCCATAGCCAGGAGTTGTCCTCTTTAGACACTAAGCATATGTTTTTAGAAAACTGTTTTTCTAAGTTTAACATGTATACATTTTCTACACGAGGGGCAGTTAAAATTAATTCATTTGTATTTCCCTCGAGTATTTGACACTTAGTATCATCAAATACAACCTTTCTGCCGCTCTTGCAAAGCTGAGCTACACTCAGCAGATTGTATTTGAGGCCTTTAACTAAGGAGACAGACTCAATAGTTGGGTTACCTCCGATAGTACTTGAGCCGACTATCTTACCCTTCTTGTTGTCTCCAAAGCTTACACTTCCACCTCGTTTAAGCTCTAGTGTGATGAACTGAGTTTCATCACCTGTCATATGCCTTGAGCATGCGCTGTCTATATACCATAGTTTTGACTTCTCCACGCATGTCAAGCTGACCTGCAGTTTAAACTATTCATTTTTAGGTACCCAATTCCTTTTGGGTCCTTTCTTATTAGTATAAACAGGTGCAAAATCATATTTTAACTTGTGACGACATACTTTTATGGTGTGGTCTGGCTTACCACAGAAATCACAACAAGGTACCTTTTGTGGGTTGAACTGAGTATGGTCAGCATTATTGTGTTGGGCATGCCAACATACTTTTGTGGTATGCCCTTTTCTTCCGCAGAAGTCACATTGGACAGTCCGCTTGTTATGCCAACACACATCCTTTGTGTGTCCCCTTTTTCCACAACACTCACATTGAGTGAATTGTTTATGCTGACTAGTATTTGCGTACTCAGCATGGGGTTTATTTCTATTTGAGCCCTTCCCTTGACTCTGTAACATTGTGATATCCTTTCTAAGTTTCTTTGACTCAGATTGAACCTCCATGACAAACTTATGTAAGATTTGCATGTTGGTATGCAAGTCAGAGTTGTCCTGGAGAAGATATCGGAGGTCACTCAGCTTGACCTCTTCAATCTCATCACAGCGCCTGCTGAGTGCCTTAATCTTTTTGTTACACTTTTTGGTTAGTGTATATAAGTCACTCAGGGCATTTACCATTTCATTTCTAAGTAAGAGTAAGGATGTTACCTCATTGCTGTGATCCTCCTGGTCAGTTTCATCAGAAAGGTCAGCTTGCTCAGATTGGGATCGGTCAGCTCCATCATCTGCCATAAAGCATATGTTGGCTGTTTCATTTTGCTCAGCTTCAGATGATGTTGATTCATCACTGTCACTCCATGTGGCTACCATAGCCTTTTTGCTTCCCTTCTTCTCTTTCTTGAGATTGGGACAGCTTGACTTGATGTGCCCAGTTTGATGACACTCAAAACATGTGACAGACTTCGAGCTGTCCTTCTTGTACTTGTCACTTGACTCAGCTTTATACTTATCATTTCTTCTAAATGACCTTTTGCTGTTTCTATCATTTCTCCTGAACAGCTTTTTCATCTTTCTGGTGAACATGGCCAATTCCTCATCATCAGTTGACTCCACTTCAGTTGAGTCAGCTTTCATGACAAGTGACTTTTGTTTCTTGTCTTCTGATTTTTCTTTCTCTTTGGCTTCAAAGTTTTTCATAGAGATTTCATGGGTCAGCAGGGATCCGATCAACTCATCATATTTGTAGGTAGTCAAGTCTTGGGCTTCTTCTACAGCTGTTTTCTTTGCTTGCCAGCTCTTGGGCAGACTTCTCAGAATTTTCTTCACCTGTTCTTCTTCAGTGAAGTTCTTTCCAAGCCTTTTTAGCTCATTTATAATGTTTGTGAACCTTGCGTTCATTTATGAGATGTCTTCATTCTTCTTCATTTCAAACAGCTCGTAGAGTCTCATATGTTGATTGACTTTAGACTCCTTAACTTTGCTTGTGCCTTCATAGGTTACTTCAAGCTTCTTCCAAATCTCCTGTGCTGACTCGCAACCTGAAATCTTATTGTATTCTGCAGCATCTAACGCACAGTGAAGCATGTTTATAGCCGAAGCATTATTTTGTAATTTTCTGAGGTCATCCTCTGTCCACTCAGCCTCACTTTTAACGATTTTCTCATCGTTAACAGTTTTGTATGGCACATGTGGACCTTGAACAATTGCAAGCCATGCACTCATGTTTGTGGCTTGAATAAAGTTTTTCATCATATTCTTCCAGAATGTATAATTTGACCCAAAGAATAGGGGAGGTCTAGTGATTGATAGTCCCTCAGGGAGTATCTGTGTTGTTTGGTTGCCTGGAAGGAACCGAGTGCTATTCTCACCCATTTTCAGGGATCAGCTCAAGATTGTTAAATCTTTGAGTAGTGAGCTTATGCTCTGATACCACTTGTTGGTCCCTGGTAATTAGTTCTAAGGGGGGGGGGGGGGTTAGGAACTAATATAACTTTTTCGCGTTTTAATTAAGCTGACTGGAAGTTATTTTGAGAGTTTATTAACTCAGCTTTTTGGTCAGCTTGGTGAGATATGTTTGAAGACAGCTTTAGTCAGATGTTGACTAAAGTTGTTTTCTTGTGAGTTGAGAATTGACACTCTTGGAGGTCAGCTTCTTAACTCAGCACCACTTATTTACTCAAGGTCAGCTTAGGCAATTTATATGCTGAGTAAATATAGCAAACAACACATACAATATAAAAGAGAGTTCAGAGATTACTCAGTATCACTTATCCTGGTTCGGCCTCTCTGCCTACGTCCAGTCCCCAGAGTCCTCTGGGCTTTTTGAATCCAATACTGAGCTCTTTAACGGTAGAGCACAAACCAATTACAAGGAAGTTGAATATGCAAGAGTACCTTCCTCTATTCGTCTACTCAACTCCTACTAAGTGCTACAACCCAGCACCTAGATTTCTATACCACTGAATGCTTACAACCAAGCACTCAGCTTAACACTCTCAATATTCCTATTGATCACATACTTGTTCTTTTTATACTAAAGAACACTTTAGATGATTATACAACAATCAATCTAGCATTTACACAGAGAATAGAAAGGTGGGTGTAAGATCTTTTTGTATTTGAGTGCTTTCAGAATTTTCTCTCTTTTTATTTTTCTTTTGATGCTTCGGTTGTGATCCAAGGTTCTTCATTGTCCTTTTATAGAAGGAAATTACAGATTTGGATCCTTTGAATTGTTGTTACCGTTAACACCAAAACGGCTCTTTTGGGGAACAATTTATGGTCAGTCTTCAGACTGCTCCGCCATTCCCTTTCACTGTTTTCTTCAGGCGTCAGGTTTGTCTTCTTGCGTCTGGCTTGTCTTTTTGTGCCAGTTGTCTTTTACCAATAATCCAGCGTCCCATGACTCTTGGAATTAGTCTTTTAGGTGTCTTCGAGGTTCCAATTATTGGTGCAGAAGATTGGCAGACTTTGTCCTTTAGTGAACGGATCCTTCATGCTGTCCTGACTGATATTCAGCTTTCTTCGTAATCTTCGGGTGTTCGACTTCTAAGCTGAGTGCATACTTGGTCAGCTCCGTTCTGTGTAACCGCTTCTGAAGAAATCTTCAACTTTAGTCAGCTTCGTTTTGCTTCTGAGTTTTACTCCACTCAGCTTCCATTCTGTCATGCTGAGTTGCTTTCCACTCAACTTTGCTTATGCTGACTTTTGTCCTGTCTTTTACTTTGTATATATTTTTGCACTCAATATTGAACAAACTCATTAGTACAATTAAATCAAAGCATTTAAATTTAATTGCCTCTTAATCATGGATGATTTTGTCAAATCAAAATCTTGTGGAAAGGTGTTTCAACACTCTATTCGTCTACTCAGCTCCTACTAAGTACTACAACCCAACACTTAGATTTTTCTACCACTGAATGCTTACAACCAAGCACTCAGCATACACTCTCAATATTACAATTGATAAATACTTGTTCTCTTTTCAGTAAAGAACACTTTAGAAGATTACACCGAATCACTCTAGTATTTACACAAAGAATAGAAGATTTGGTGTAAGATTTTTGTATTTGAGTGCTTTGAAGATTTCTCTCTTGGATTTTTCTTCTTTGTAATTCAGCAATGATCCAAGGTTCTTGATTGTCCTTTTATAGATGGAAATCTGCAGATGGATCATTTGAATTGTTTTAGCCGTTAACACCAAAACGGCTCTTTTAGGGAACATCTTCTGGTCAGCTTCAGACTGTACAGCCCATTCCCTTCCCCTGCTTTCTTCAGGTGTCAGCCTTGTCTTCTTCCTATAGACTTGTCTTTTTGTGGCAGTTGTCTTTTACCAATAATCCATTGACCCATATTTCTTGGAATTAGTCTTTTGTGCATTCTCGAGGCTTCAATTATTGGTGCAGAAGATTGGCAGACTTTGTCCTTTAGTGAACAGATCCTTCATGCTATCCTGACTGTCACTCAGCTTCATTCGTTATCTCCGAATGTTCAACTTCCATGCTGAGTTCCTTCTTAGTCAGCTCCGTTCTGTTTATACAATTCTTAAGGAGTCTTCTAATTTAGTCAGCTTCGTTCTGGCAACTTTGAAGGAGACTTCTGATATTGAGTTCTACTCCACTCAGCTTCTATTCTTTTATGCTGAGTTCCGTTCCACTCAGCTTGGCTTATGCTGACTTTTGTCCTGTCTAACTTTATATATATATTTTTGCACTCAATATTGAACAAACACATTAGTACAATTAAATCAAAGCATTTAAATTTAATTGCCTCTTAATCATGGATGATTTTGTCAAATCAAAATCTTGTGGAAAGGTGTTTCAACAAACTCCCCCATTTTGATGTTGGCAAAATACATAATTATGGAACTCAGTTATAAGTTACCCCATGATTGATTTATTTTTGAAATAACTCCCCCGTAAGGGTTGCACATATTGTCTTAACTTAATTCTAAACTTTCCAAGATTTAATTGAATTAACCTTAAGACATTTGTGTATACTGACTTAGTTTAATGTTAGATTTTTCAAGATCTGAGCTAATTGGATTTAAGTCAGTTTTCAAAAATATTAGAAGTGTGTTGTTACTCAGTTTATTACATAAGTATTTTAGTGTTAATGTATACTGAGTATGTTTTACTTCATAATTTGTTTGTTCAATTTTATCAGTCAGGTTGAGAAAATGGTACTTGTCATAGATTAAGCAAAAACATATGAGGAAAGATTCTATGCTAAGTTCTAAACATTGAGTAAGCTATATCTAGTTCTTCTTCTTTTCCTTCATATTGACCTGAGCTTAATGGTCATCTCGATATACTCCTTTGCCTTTATCTTTACTTCTTGAGGCATTACCTGCAAGCTGAGTTCCTTCTTGGCTCTGAGTTCCTTCTTGGCTTTTCTCCCCCGTTTTGCCATCATCGGGTTTATAAAGGAAGGTATCATTGCGAGCATGCGTGGAGAGGACATTTGAGTAACGCTGGAGCCTCTTTGTGCTTTCACGCAAGCCATCAATTACAGGTACACTGTCATCTTGGACATGGCGAGGAATCCGAAGAGAGCTGCTAATCATGCTGAGTAGGCATTCATGTGATTTGCTAAGCCAAGTGAGCGAGCTGGTGATCTGAGCAAAAGATTGGTGGTACATCTTCAGCATGGCAGAGTCATAAAACATGCGCTGAGCATTGTTGATGTGCATTGCCTTCATAATTGCTTGGAAAAAGCTCAAGAGTTGACCATTGGAGACTGGGTCAACATCCATCTGAGCCTTGTTGACGTTAAGTAGACTTACCGCTTCACTCAGTTGGTCAATGGTGCACTGAGAGGTAGAAGATACTAATTCACGCGTACTGGTCAGTTCAGCAGTTAGCTTGGCAAAGCAGTCTTGTAACTCAGTAGAGGTAGCATACTCAGGATTGCCAGTTGCGTTTGATTTGGTCAGTTCTGCAAATAACTTAGCAAAATAGCCTTGAAGCTCAGTGGAAGTTGCATACCCTGGATTAACTTTCGATAGTTGTTGGATTTTGCCTTCAAGCGAGTTCAGATGGTTCACCATTGTGAGTACCAATTCAGTCAGCTTTGCTATTTGGTCTTGCCTGGGTTGCTGAGTTTGAACGGTGGTCATAACACTTACAAGATCCTTGAGTCCTCTTAGTTCATTGAGAAGCTGAGTGATACCAGACAGTTGGGAGGACTCATCATGAGAAGATCGAGTAGCATCAGCTTGAGGAGGGTTCAAATCTTGAAGCAAGGACTGAGCAGAGGCAATAATTCATCGTCCTGACTCAGTAGCATCCAAGTATGTGAATTGAGCAGCATTTGTCTCAGAGGCTGGAATTGAGCTAGCTTGATGGTGGTGGAGTTGGCTGTTTGCCAGATTGATCATCTTGATTGGTGACAGGAGCTGATTTATCAGCATGCTGTGTTGGAGGTGGAGTTTGGTTAGTCATGTTGACCTGCTCAACTTGAGTGGGTGAAGTTGAAGTAGGATTGGTTCCATCTTGAGCAGTTGGATTTGGATCTTCAAAGGTTTTGGCTTGTTCCTCATCCTGAATAACAGAGGCTTGTTTTTCTTTTGAGGGAGACTCAGTATCGTGTGCAAAGTACATGAACTGTAGCTCAGATAGGTCAGTAAATGGTTCTTGAAGAGGAGAGTCTGCAAGGAGGTCAAGAGCTGGAGTCTTATGGGCTTTCTTCTTGAACCGCTTGAACCTTGTTTCTTTAGGAGGAGATGAGTCAGCATGAATAACCTCCTCATCAGTATCAACTGTCTCTTCTTCCACAGTTGGACTCTCATGTTGCTCAGCGTGATCCTCAATAGCAACATTTTCTTCTTCCTCAATTCTTCGCTCAGCATTATCCTGATGTTGCTCAACATCAGTAGGTTGTTCCTGCTCGGTATTGACTTCTTCCTCAGCAGGAGTTTCTTGCTCAGCATCCTTGACCGGCTCAGCATGAGTTTGGTCTAGGTTAATTCTATGGCCTTTTGGAGGTACAATCCAATCCAAGGGATTAGCTTCAACTGTCTTTAAGGTATGAACCTTCTTCTTTTTCATCAAAGGGGATTTCGGAGTTTCCTCTTCTTCATCCTCAGGCTCTTCTGGCCTCTTTCTTTTCTCTGCCGACTCAGCTTTCTCCTTAGTCTGGTCAGCTTTAGCTTGCTTTTCCTGAGACACTAGTCTTACTTTCTTTGGGACAGAATTGATGTCTTTTGAGCATGTTTCAATGGCCTTTCTCTTCTTCTTCTTCTTCTCAGGCTCAGCTGACTTAGGTCCTTCAACCTGTTCAGTATCAACATCTTCTTCCTCTTCATCTTCAACCTCTTCAAATCCTTTTAACGGCTGATTGTATAGTAACCCAACCAGCAAGGCGGCTGTAATCTTATTTCCCCAGCTTTCAGTCTTATTGATTGTCTCAATCTTTTGGTCCTCAATGATCTTAGTGATCAGAGACCCCAGCCCGAGCTTCTTTCCACTGCGTTGAAGAGCCCCAACCAGAAAGACGGGCATGTTAAGTGGAGTGTAGGTCAACATGTGCCATATGAAGCACTGTTCAAAATTGGAGGCAGAGGAAGCTGAGCTTAGCTTGGGAAAGATAAAGTTGGTCAGCACGTAGTGAGCCATCTTCTGTTCTTGCCCCATACAGGTGCTGGGTATTTCACCTTTATGATTCTTGGGTTTGTAGAACCCCTTGATCTGATCAAGCTTTTCCTTTGGTACCTTTTCTTTTGTTGTCCTAAACTCCATTCCTTCATTTGGTAAGTTTAGCAGAGTAGCTAGATAGGCAGGGGTTATGGTGATTTTCTGTCCTTTGACCGTGGTCTCCAAATAGTCAGCATCTTCTTCATCAACAAACATGTTGGAATAGAACTCTCTGACCAGCCTAGGGTATGTTTTTTCGGTGAGTGAGAAGAGACCGGTCCATTTGTTCTTCTCGATCCAGTCACAGAACGGTTTCTCAGAAGTGATGAATCCTAGAGAGAACCATCTGCATTTTAGAACCTCCAAGTTGTTGACCTTCTTATGGACCTTGATCATGTTCCTTTCTATTGGTTTTGATGAACCGGCGGGGTCAGCTTGAGTGGGTTTGCCAGAGGTTTGGCCAAGCTGAGCGGTGAAGTTAGAGATTTCGTTTTTGCCGGAAGCCATTGTTACAGATGAAGGTTTTAAGGTTTAGGGAGAGAGAAGGATTCGATTTCAGAAGATTTTAAGCGTAAAGAGTAATGAGTGGGGATCCTTCCACTACTTATAGAGTCTTAAATCATTCCTAATTAAAGAACTAGCCGTTTTCTTCTTGGGATTTTAATCGACAAGGATTCTGTCATTTATGACAGGTTCGGCGCATGGGTATTCATTATTACTTGCGTTTTTCTAGGTATGATTTGTTACACGTGTCATTGTTCATTGGTACAAGTGGGCTTTTACTCAGTTTGCCAGAATATGAATCGTTTATGATACTGAGTATTTAATTCTACGTAGATGGATTTTCTATCTCTTAGTAACTCAACATACGTTAATCACCCAGCATGTACATCTACTCAGCATAAGGTGATTACTCAATATGTTTATTTACTCAGCATAGAATATTTACTCAACATTTGTATCTACTCAGCATAGACTATTAAGCTCAATGTGCAGTGGTTACTAGATTGATATCAGTCAGCATGACAATCACTCAACATTTATTCAAATATTTAGAATTATTGAAGAGGATTAGACATACCGATAGCTTCCCTTAGTATGTTAAATTGCTCACGAGCCAAAGGCTTGGTGAAAATATCTACAAGCTGTTCATTTGTTGGCACATAGGTCAGCTTGATCTCACCCTTTAGTACGTGATCTCTGATGAAGTGATGCCTTATGCTGACATGCTTCATCCTGCTGTGTTGGATAGGATTCTTGGATAGATCAATGGCACTCTTGTTGTCACATTTGATCTCTATTGTCTTAGTTCTTACTCCATAATCCTCAAGATGTTGCTTTATCCATAGGACTTGAGCTACACAGCTTCCAGCAGCAACGTACTCAGCTTCAGTTGTAGACAGAGCAACTGATGACTGCTTCTTGCTGAACCAGGATACTAGACAGCTTCCAAGGAAATGACATCCTCCTGAAGTACTCTTACGTTCTAACTTATCTCGTCCATAGTCAGCATCAGTGTATCATATGAGTGTGAATTCATTTGAAGTTGGATACCACAAACCTGCATCAACTGAGCTCTGCAAATATCTAAAAATTCTTTTTACAGCAATTAAGTGAGATTCCCTTGGGTCAGCTTGATATCTTGCACAATAACATACTGAGTACTGTATATCAGGTCTACTAGCAGTGAGATAAAGTAAGGAGCCTATCATACCTCGATAAAGTTTACTATCTATTGACTTACTTTTCTCATCTTTGCATAGGACAGTATCAGTACCCATAGGGGTTGATATGGGCTTACAATCTTCCATATCGAATTTCTTTAACATCTCCTTGGTGTACTTGGACTGACTAATGAAGATGTCGTTCTTACCTTGCTTGATCTGAAGTCCAAGGAAGAAGCTGAGTTCTCCCATCATAGACATTTCGAACTCAGTCTGCATCTGTTTGCTAAACTCTTGACACAAAGATTCGTCAGTAGCACCAAATATTATGTCATCTACATAGATTTGTGCAAGTAGGGTATGTTTACCCTTTTTCTTAATGAACAAGGTTGTGTCAGCTTTTCCTCTGACATAATTCCTGGTCAGCAGGAAGTTGGTCAACCTTTCATACCAAGCTCTTGGAGCTTGCTTCAGGCCATACAAGGCCTTCTTGAGTTTATAAACGTGGTTTTGAAATTTTGGATCTTCAAAACCCGGAGGTTGATTAACAAATACCTCTTCGTTTATAAAGCCATTAAGAAATGCACTTTTAACATCCATTTGATACAATTTAAAGTTCATGAAACTAGCATATGCACACAATATACGTATAGCTTCTAACCTAGCAACTGGTGCAAAAGTTTCACCATAATCAATGCCCTCTTACTGACTATAGCCTTGGGCTACAAGTCGGGCTTTATTCCTAACTACATTTCCATGCTCATCTAGTTTGTTTCTAAAAACCCACTTAGTTCCGATGGATTTTTGTTTCCTAGGTTTAGGTACTAAATCCCATACCTCATTTCTCGTGAATTGGTCAAGCTCTTCTTGCATAGGATTGATCCAATACTCATCATGCTCAGCATCAGCAAAGTTCTTTGGTTCATGAACTGATACGAAAGCAACGTTGCAAAGGAATTTCCTAAGCTGGTCTCTAGTCATTACTTTGTTGTTGGCATCATCAAGGATGGACTTTTCTGAATGTCCTCTTGGAATTTTTATCTCCTTGGGTAATGTTGAGTTGTTTGGAACATGTGTTTCTACAATCTCTGCAGGGACAGATTGGTCAGCAAAGGTAATTTCAGTTTCAATTTTACCTTTGGTCAGCTCTTGTGCTGATGGCTCAGCACCTCCAATTAGGTCAGTATGAGCTGAGTTCGGCTCATCCTCCATGGGTTGAGTTGTCTTACCTGCAGGGTCAGTTTCATCGAAATCTACATGGACTGACTCTTCTACAACTTGAGTTCTTTTATTATAAATTCTATATGCTTTGCTGTTTGTTGAGTACCCTAAAAAGATTGCTTCGTCAGCTTTGGCATCAAATTTTGCCAAATTGTCTTTTGTATTGAGTATGAAACATTTACACCCAAAGGCACGAAAGTAGCCAATGTTGGGCTTTCGTCCTTTCCAAAGTTCATAGGGAGTTTTCTTTAATATGGGTCTAACTAAAGCCCTATTCAATATATAACATGCTGTGTTGACAGCTTCTCCCCAAAAATACTTTGGAAGCCTATTTTCACTCAGTATTGTCCTGGCAATTTCTACTATTGTCCTATTTGTCCTTTCAACAACTCCATTCTGTTGAGGAGTTCTAGGGGCAGAGAAATTGTGGTCAATACCATTGGTTTCACAGAATTCATCAATCATTTGGTTTTTAAATTCTCCACCATTATCACTTCTAATGTGAGCTACTCTTAGGTCTTTGTCATTTTCAAGCTTTTTGACTAATGTAGTAAACATCTCAAATGTTTCATCTTTGCTACTCAGCAAGATGATCCAAGTATACCTAGAGAAATCATCTACAATAACTAAGGAAAATTTCTTACCTCCCATGCTGAGTGGCTGGATAGGTCCGAAAAGATCCAAATGTAGTAATTCCAATGGTCTTTTAGTTGAGACAACATTTTTGCTATGAAAAGACTTTTTGGTTTGTTTACCTTGCTGACAAGCATTACAAAGTTGATCTTTTTCATACTTTAATTTGGGTAATCCCTCAACTAATTGCTTTCTAGCTAGTTTGGCAAGGAGGTCCATGCTGACATGTCCAAGTCTCCTATGCCATAGCCAAGAGTTGTCCTCTTTAGATACTAAGCATATATTATTTGAAAATTGTTTTTCTAAACTCAACATATAAACATTTTTTACACGAGGGGCTGTTAAAATCAAATCGTTTGTTTTTCCCTCGAGTATTTGACATTGAGTATCATCAAATATAACCTTTCTTCCACTCTTGCAAAGCTGAGCTACACTTAGAAGATTATATTTGAGACCCTTAACTAAGGAGACTGACTCAATTCTGGGGTTACCTCCGATAGTTCATGAGCCAACTATCTTACCCTTCTTATTGTCTCCAAAGCTTACACTACCTCATCGTTTAAGCTCTAGTGTGATGAACTGAGTTTCATCACCTGTCATGTGTCTTGAGCATGCGCTGTCTATGTACCAAAGTTTTGACTTCTCCACGCATGTCAAGCTGACCTGCATTTTAAACTATTCATCTTTAGGTACCCAATTCCTTTTGGGTCCTTTCTTGTTAGTATAAACAGATGCAGAGTCATATTTTAGTTTGTGACGGCATACTTTTGTAGTATGGCCACTTTTACCACAAAAGCCACACTGAGCTACCCTTTGAGGGTGATGTTGAGTGTGGTCAGCATTGTTGTGCTGAGCATGCCAGCATACCTTGGTAGTATGACCTTTCTTACCACAGAAGTCACATTGGACAGTCTGTTTGTTATGCCAGCACACAGCTTTTGTGTGTCCTTTCTTCCCACAACAGCTACATTGAGTAAACTATTTATGCTGACCAGTACCTGAGTACTCAGCATGGGGTTTATTCTCAGTTGAACCTTTTATTTGGTTCTGTAAGGTGGTGACGTCCTTTTTCAGTTTCTTTGAATCTGATTGGACTTCCAAGACAAACTTGTGCATAACTTCTATGTTGCTATGCAATGTTGAGTTGTCTTGGAGGAGATATCGAAGATCACTCAGTTTGACCTCCTCAAGCTCGTCGCAGCGCCTGCTGAGTGCCTTAATCTTTTTGTTACACTTCTTAGTTAGTGTATATAAGTCACTCAGGGCATTTACCATTTCGTTTCTAAGCAAAAGTAAGGATGTTACCTCATTGTTGTTTTCCTCCTGCTCAGAATCTCCAGAGAGGTCAGCTTGCTCAGATTGAGATTGGTCAGCTCCATCATTTGCCATGAAACATATGTTGGCTGTTTCATTTTGCTCAGCTTCAGATGATGTTGACTCATCACTGTCACTCCATGTGGCCACCATTGCCTTTTTGCTTCCATTCTTATCTTTCTTCAGATTAGGACAGCTTGACTTAATATGTCCAGTTTGATGGCACTCATAACATGTGACAGGCTTGGAGCTATCCTTTTTGTATCTGGTGTCACCGGACTCAGCTTTATATCTGTCTCCTCTCTTGTATAGCCGCTTACTATTTCTTTCATTTCTTCTGAACAACTTTTTCATTTTTCTAGTAAACATGGCCATTTCCTCATCATCAGTTGACTCAGCTTCTATGGAGTCCGCTTTCATCACTAGTGATTTCTGTTTCTTATCCTCAGATTTTTCTTTAGCTTCAAAGTTTTTCATGGAAATTTCATGGGTCAGCAAGGAACCGATCAGCTCATCATATTTGTATGTGGTCAGGTCTTGAGCTTCCTCTACAGCTGTCTTCTTAGCTTGCCAGCTTTTGGGAAGACTTCGTAAGATTTTCTTCACTTGTTCTTCTTCAGTGAAGTTCTTCCCGAGTCTTTTGAGCTCATTTATTATGTTGGTAAACCTGGCATTCATTGCTGAGATGTCCTCATTGTTAGTCATCTCAAACAGTTCATACAATCGCATGTGCTGGTTTACTTTGGACTCCTTGACCTTGCTTGTGCCTTCATAAGTCACTTCCAGCTTCTTCCAGATCTCATGTGCTGACTCACAACCTGAAATCTTATTGTATTCTACAGCATCTAGAGCACAGTGAAGCATATTGATAGCCGAAGCATTATTTTGCAATTTTCTGAGGTCATCTTCTGTCCACTCAGTTTCACTCTTGACAACTTTCTCATTATCAACAGTTTTGTAAGGTATATGTGGACCTTGAACTATTGCAAGCCATGCACTCATGTTTGTGGCTTGAATAAAGTTCTTCATCCTATTCTTCCAGAATGTATAATTAGATCCAAAGAATAGGGGAGGCCGACTAATTGATAATCCCTCAGGGAGTATCTGTGTTGTTTGGTTCCCTGGAAGGAAACGAGTGCTGTTTTCAGCCATTTATCGGGATCAGCTCAAGATTGTTAGATCTTTGAGTAATGAGCTTTTAGCTCTGATACCACTTATTGGTCCCTAGTAATTAGTTCCAAAGGGGGGGATAGGAACTAATGTAACTTTTTCGCTTTTAATTATGCTGACTTAATGTTATTTTAAGAGTTTGTTAACTCAGCGTGTTGGTCAGCACGACCGATTGATTAGTCAGACAGTTTTAGTTCTATGTTGACTAAGACTGCTTGACCTGAGAGTTGGGAATTGACTCTTGAGAGGTCAGCTTCCAACTCAGCACTCAGATTTACTCAGTTTCAGTTTTAACAATTTATATGCTGAGTAAATATCACAAGCAACACATGCACACACACACACACACACACACACACACACACACATATATATATATATATTGAGAGAAAGAGTTTAGAAGTTACTCAGCACGACTTATCCTGGTTCGATCTCTCTGCCTACGTCCAGTCCCCAGTTCCTCCTGGGATTTTCAATCCAATACTGAGCTCTATCAAGGTAGAGCACAAACCCTTTACAAGGCAGTGAGTATGCAAGAGTACGTCCTCTATTCGTCTACTCAGCTCCTACTAAGTACTACAACCCATCACTTAGATTTTTCTACCACTGAATGCTTACAACCAAGCATTCATCATACACTCTCAATATTACAATTGATAAATACTTATTCTCTTTTCAGTAAAGAACACTTTAGAAGATTACACCGAATCACTCTAGCATTTACATAAAGAATAGAAGATTTGGTGTAAGATTTTTGTATTTGAGTGCTTTGAAGATTTCTCTCTTGGATTTTTCTTCTTTGTAATTCAGCAATGATCCAAGGTTCTTGATTGTCCTTTTATAGATGGAAATCTGCAGATGGATCATTTGAATTGTTTTAGCCGTTAACACCAAAACGGCTCTTTTAGGGAACATTTTCTGTTAGCTTCAGACTGTATAGGCCATTCCCTTCCTCTGTTTTCTTCAGGTGTCAACCTTGTCTTCTTCCTATAGACTTGTCTTTTTGTGGCAGTTGTCTTTTACCAATAATCCATTGACCCATGTTTCTTGGAATTAGTCTTCTGTGTATTCTCGAGGCTTCAATTATTGGTGCAGAAGATTGGCAGACTTTGTCCTTTAGTGAACGGATCCTTCATGTTATCCTGACTGTCACTCAGCTTCATTCGTTATCTCCGAATGTTCAACTTCCATGCTGAGTTCCTTCTTAGTCAGCTCCGTTCTGTTTATACAATTCTTAAGGAGTCTTCTAATTTAGTCAGCTTCGTTCTGGCAACTTTGAAGGAGACTTCTGATATTGAGTTCTACTCCACTCAGCTTCTATTCTTTTATGCTGAGTTCCGTTCCACTCAGCTTGGCTTATGCTGACTTTTGTCCTGTCTAACTTTATATATATATTTTTGCACTCAATATTGAACAAACACATTAGTACAATTAAATCAAAGCATTTAAATTTAATTGCCTCTTAATCATGGATGATTTTGTCAAATCAAAATCTTGTGGAAAAGTGTTTCAACACTATTCGAACCCGGTGATTGGGTGTGGTTGCATATGCGCAAGGAGAGATTCACCGCTCAGAGACAATCAAAGCTACATCCTAAAGGCGATGGCCCATTTCAAGTAGTCGCACGAATTAGAGATAATCCATACAAGCTGGACTTGCCAGGTGAGTATAGTGTGCATACAACTTTTAATGTCACTGATTTATCTTTGTTTGATGTAGGAGATGAAGATTTGAGGACACATCCTTTTTAAGAGAGAGGGAATGATGTGATATCAAAATCACAAGAGCATGGAACAAAGGAGCTTGGAGTTAAGGAGCCCAGTAGAAGCATGAAGGATCCATTGGAGCTGTCAATTGGACCTATGACGAAGAATCGTGCAAAGAAGGACCAACAAATGCTTAATGGACCCGTCTTGAGCTTCTTTAAGCAATGAATGGATTTTAGCGAAGTTATTAAAGATGGTTTTGTGTTGTATTCAAACCTAAGCCCATAATAGTGATATGTAAAAGGGTCAAATACATAAATATCATAATTAAGTACAAAATTTACAACTAAGTCATATTATCAAATTTAATTTTTAATATGTCATTATTCTCTATGTATTATGATTTTACACCATAATTTAAAAATTCTAAACTCCAATTCATAAATCATAAGCCCTAGAAAATATATTCTAGACTTCTAATTTATAAATTTTAATCCTTAAAATATATTAAAGTACTGATTTTACTAGTTTGACATAATCCAAAATTATGACTTGACATAGTTGTAAATAATTTTTAAAAGATGAATTTCTGTGTAATTTTCCCTATGTAAAAAGGTTGATCATATTTTAAGAGAAGCTTTGGACTTGCATGTGTTTGGCATGTGCAAAACCCATTGGGACTCATTAAAATTAATGGTATAACCTTATAGGGTTGATTGTGATTGTTTTTAGCTAATTAAAAGGTCCAAATAATGTTAATTAGTGGGCTGAAATTGGGCTCTAAAGGGCAAAAACGAATTTCATACTTTTCTTTGTCTAATTAGGATTTCTTTTAGCTTTGATGCACTAGGATTCAACTTCCTTTTTAGTTTAGTTTTAAGTTTCTTTTAGCCTATATAAAGGCTTGTATTCTTCATTATTTGATAAATCAGACATCAATATTTTTATGAACAAAAGTTATTCTTTTCCTTTGGGAATTATTTTCAATCTGGGATTGAATTCTTTATTGTGAGCTTGAGAGACCGGGTCATCATTCTTGCAATATTATCTTGATCGTGAACAAGTATTTTGGTAAGGTACTTGTGCACAAACACTCAGGTTCCAATTTAATTATTCGAAGGTGTAAGGTTAGATCTCCTTTCATTGTCTTTAATTTTTTTGGGATTGGTTTGTTATCACCAATTTATGTTTGTTATTTGATTCTATTAATTCCTTAAGATAGATCGGAAAAACTTGTTGATTTGGTTATTATCTCTTTTTCATAACCAATATCACATCACATAGGCACCACAAAGTACCATCCTTGATACACTACACTCAACTATCTATCTCTCAACCTGTTCACCTATAACCGAAGTGAACAAAATAGCTTCTGATCTTTTTTTTGGTAGGAAAAAAGTTTAGGTAAGGTAGGTCTACCCACTCCCAAGGTCAGGGCAAACCACAGACCTCGATGAGGGTTTACAATGGAATTTACAGATCACCTACCAATGAGGGCTAAATTTTGACGGCGTGGGGAATCGAACCTCAAACCTGTCAAGCAGAGGTTCAACGCCTTACCACTCGAACCTCAAATCTTTTAACTATTGATGATTTTGTTCTAACTTAGAACACAAAGTGAAGTTCTATTATGTATCAGTTATTACACGAATTACAACAATGAATGTGTGTGAGCTTTTGCTTTTTGCTTTTTGCACTTGAAGAGTTACCCATGACTCCTTTACGTTTTCCGGTGTTGTAGCTAAACATCAGAAAATATTTATTTTCCTTCTGCCAATATTTTTCAAAAAATATGATATTTTTTGATTAAAAAACAAGGACAAACTATATAATTATGGCAATAAAAACCAATTTGAAGTACCTTGAAACCACTATAGAAATTTATTTTTTGGATGATTTAAGTACATTTTAATTAGGTGATTAGTTGTTTTCATTTTTTTCATTTTTTATGATTTGAAAAATTTGAAAATGATTATTAATACTTGATATTATTAGCCATTGTTTCTTAAGCGTTTTTGTTTTTACTGATTTTTTAAAATATAAACGTTGATTCCCTGCGTAGACTGAGGAATGTGGATAACATTTTTGGAGCATCCGTAAACGGGGAATGGAGGATTCCCGTGGAGACAGGAATGAGGATAAGTTTGTCATTGTTTAGTTTGTGGGGAGGGAGATGAGAAATCTCTCACTAGTTGGAGATGGAGATGAAAAATGCATTCCCAGCCCGCCTTGTCCCGTTTACATCCCTATGTAGGGCCAAAACATATTTCAGATAGTGTTATTGTTGTATTTTTTTTTTTTGGGATGGAAAATGAATTTCCATAAAAAAAACAGCAAATATTATAATGGGCTTTGGGTTATGACCCAAATATTAACCCATATAGTCCATTTTACACGTGTCATCAAAAAAGATAAAACATGGAAGAAAGCAAGAAAAAGAAGAACTTCAAGATCTACCAGTGAGTTGCTCGTTTGGTTTCAGTCTGGTTGATGGATCTCAATCTCTTCTGTTTAACTTATTATTTCGATCTGTTTCTGTTAGCATTTTCTTCTTAAGTCCTTGCTGGAACCCTAGTATCCTTGATTTTGACTCAAGGTAGCTTTGGCCATGGCTTTCATGGCGGTATTGGAATCCGATCTTCGCGCCTTGTCTGCTGAAGCGCGCCGACGGTATCCCGCCGTCAAAGATGGCGCGGAGCACGCAATTATAAAGGTCAGAGTTAGACTCTTGCTTGTACATGTTCAATTCTCGGGAATGTGCACAAAAGCGTGCTTTAATTCATATCACCAAAACGTAACTATTTGTAAGACGAGTGTTGTGATGCTAGTTGATCTATATGTGGATATATTCGTGCATGTCGTGCCAATTTGAAGTATTCGGTGGATCAGGGAGCTGGATAATGTTGAATTTGATAAGGCCTGAGTTATTGGTTAAGAAGGAAATGGAGAAGCGTGAAAAATTCGGTAAACTGCACGTAAAACAACCATGAATCTTCTTAGTACACACGTCACTGAAGTGAAAGTGTAGATTAGAACACATTTTTGGAAATGGAGGGAAATACAGGAATAACTAACTTTGGAATTCTCTTCTTAATTTATATTGAACAAGTGAAGCTAGTGGGTTCTAAGTTTTCAGACTCAATCATCTAAGTTCTATTTTTTCCGTGTTCTCTAAGACCAAATGAAAGTTTGTAGGATAATATGTTGATATTATTTATAAGTGGGTGTACTTGGGTGTACGTGGTCTAAATTTATGCAGCTGATGAAATTTGTTTGTGTAGTAATCACATTTTTTTTTAAAGATGTGATGTTAAAGCCAATTACATTGTTCATGGCACTTGACTTAGCAGTTGAATTCAAAATTATAATTCTTTGTTTGGTCTTTGTAGCTTCGTTCATTGTCAAGTCCTAGTGAAATTGCAGATAATGAGGACATTCTTCGGATCTTTCTAATGGCTTGTGAGATTAGAACTGTGAAGCTTAGTGTAATTGGACTTTCATGTCTGCAAAAACTTATATCCCATGAAGCAGTTGCTCCATCAGCTTTGGATGAGATACTTTCCAAGTTGAAAGATGTAAGTACTTTCGTTTGGATTTGGCATGTGATGTATTGCCACTTCTTCTCTAAATTGAATTTAGCTGATACTTTGATCTTTCAGACACCATATTGCTTGTGCAAAGACATGTAGATATTGAAATTTATTCTTATTTATGACAAGGATTAAAAAGAAGTATATTCTTTGATGCTATTGATAAGTGTCAAATACCCTTGGGTTTGAAGAGTGTACAATCAATCTACCTTGTGCTTAAGTTTCATTAGCAAACAAAGTTGTCAGGATTCGAACTTTTGATCTTTTAATGGTACTTTTTGGTGTCCTATTGATTTTCTGATGTAGTAATAGAATAATTTGTGCCATTTTTTTTTTCTAACTACAGACATAAGGTTCATTCAACATCCACTAAGCTTCAATAGGTTAGGTTTGTATTTTAGCTAACTAAAGGATATTTTTCTTCTTCTGCAGACAAATTTCTTTCAAACTTTGAATTTTAATTCTCTAAAATGCACTTTGTTATTGGAATCACCTTGGTACACCAAAATGTGGCATTCTCATGCTGGTTTGCATGGGAATATTATGTTTCTGATAAAGTTCCTGAACTTGTAGATCCTACTATCATATTTCCATGTACTTGGAATGTGGACTGGTCTGTCCTTATGAATAGAAAATTGGCATATTCACATGAATGAGAGATAAAAAAGAAAAACACGGTAGATGCCTTTATTTTGGTTCTCTTCAAACCAAAGAAGATAAAATCATGTTCCTGGAATTACTTGCTTTGATATCCACTTCATCAGGAAAATGATTCTAAACGGGAATGTTGCATTAAAAAGCTAACCGTTTCTTAAAGAGCAGCACTTAAATTCTGTAATGTAATTTTATAAACCCTTTTTCTTCTTTGCAGCATGCTGAAATGGCAGATGAGAGTGTCCAACTCAAAACCCTACAGACTATATTAATCATTTTTCAGTCAAGGTTACATCCAGAGAATGAGGTATACACGAGTTATTTGGTTTCTGTCCTCAGTAAAGTGTTCAGAATATGTAGGATGAGGTGTATAGCCTGGTTCAACTTCAAACACACACACACACACACATATATTTTAAAGGTGATGTAATGATTTATATATGAACAGTAAGAGGCTGAGTGTTATATCTGAAGTAGTTTAGTAGCTGGATTCAACTCCATGGAATTAAAAGTGTTAGAAATGATATTTTGAAAGCTCTTCAAAATATTGTGATTGTTCTGAATTTGAGTTATTTGGGCATCAAGGTGTGCATAAATGCAGGTCCTGTACTGCAAATAATCAATAGTGTATTCATTTTGTTAAGATATAATACTAATACGACATATATCTGTGTCAAGATAAGCCTCTAAGATCTGTGAGTGGTAGTGTTATTCTTCATGAAAATAGACCCTGCATAACTTTATTGCAATGACAAAACTATATTATTATCTACTTTAATTACAATAAAACTACTGAAACCGTCACGGGCTCTTTATTTTCTAACAATGTTGACTGTTAGCTCTGGCCCAACTCAGTTCATTTAGCAGATCCTTTATTTTATTTTTTTCCCGGCTAAATAGAAATAGTCTATTCTTGGCTCAATTTTCCACCTTAACAACAGAAAAAAGGATTGATCAAAGTATTGAGTCTAAAACAAACACTTAATAGGTTTTGGACATATATAATTTGTGTGCCTCCATGTTTGGCTATTGTATAATTTGGTTCTCAATCTAATTGACAAGATGAAAATTGGATGACGAAATTAACTTGTCTTGCATTTTCATGAAGTAACCTGCTATGTTAGAGCATCTGTTACTGAGCTGGAAGTATTTTAGATGTTTTTTCTGTAATTATAGACGGACTTCACTCTTTGTAATGTAATTTCTAGATAGATGGATATATTTTTCTGTGTCGTGAAAGTACAAGTTGAAGGGTCTAGTTTCTTATGAAGAACTTTTTTTATTTTTTGGAATCTATGATGTCCAAAGATGAGAAATATTCCTTTATATTATCCCATGTTTATAATTCACATATTAATTTGATTCATATAATTATTCAGTAGGTTAAGAAAGGAATTTGTATAATATTTCAAAAATCTACAGGTATTGATCTGCTGAATAAATGTGTAGCCTCAGTATTATGAGATTTTCCCTTCCAATATTTGCACTTGTTTTTCCTGGCTCAAAGCCTCCTAGATTTGGGTTTGCTTGATGAATTAACTTCATGATTTTGGTCTTGAATTTGTTTATATGATTAAATCCATCAATCTAGCTGCTCAAGCTATCTTTTCAGTTGTGCAATTGTAGGATCAGTGAAGAAACGTCTTTGTGTATAATATCTATAATGAAAGGACAGTTTTTTTTTTTGGTAGTTACATGGCCTACCTTTTTCTTTGTTTGAGGTTGAGTTGGCTTCGTATAAAATGTCTATGCTTGAACTCTTCCATTTATGTCAGGAGAATATGGCTCAAGCTCTTTATATATGTCTTCGTCTTCTTGAAAATAACAGATCATCGGACAGTGTGCGAAAGTAAGTCAAATGTTCAGCAATTAATATTATTTGTGGACTGGTCTTTGGCTTACTTGTTTCTCTCTGTTACTATTTCCAGTACAGCTGCAGCTACCTTCAGACAGGCAGTAGCTTTAGTATTTGATCATGTGATTCATGCCGAGTCTCTTCCTGCAACGAAGTTTGGCTCTGGAGTTTACATTTCTCGGTCTACCTCAGTTACTGGTGATGTTAATCGCAGTATCAATCATTCAGAGTATGTTAACATCATGAGAATAATTTTTGAGTTAGACTTGCAAATTCTTAATTCTTTAATTCTTTGTTGGTTTATGCATTTCAATTGTAATAATAATATACAGAAACTGATATCTAATCTTAGGCATATTCATATTCATACTTCTGACCCAAAATTGCATAGGTTCTTGGAGCATGAACCTACTAATTCTGGAGAACAATCATTGATGAGGGAGACCCTAACAAATCCTGGAAAGCTTGGGCTCCGTTTACTTGAAGACCTGACAGCTCTTGCTGCAGGTGGATCTGTATGTGCTATTTGAAACTATTATACGATTTCTGTAATGAACAATGTAGTTGGTTTTTGTTAATTTATAGGCTGAGGAATTTTTTCAGATTGTTAAAGTGCGACATGACAATGCAGTTGAACATCATTTTCATTGTCTTACAGGCAAATTGGTTACGCGTTAATTCTCTTCAACGGATATTTGCTCTTGAAATACTTGAGTAAGATATATCCCTCTGCCTTTTTCTCTTCTGCATTCCTTCACTATAATTGCAATTCTACATGCAATTTTTCCGAGTATCCACAATCATTTTATTGTAATTATTAGCTAATGTAGCTTGGGCATTTAGCATGTGGTAGGCTACTCTTGTCACACTTAATGCCTGAAACTCAAAACGAAATGTAAGTCTTCGTACCAATGATTTTGAAATAGTTAATCCTTCCCACATGTCCCTTCTTGTTGTGTTAGGTTTTCCAAGTGGCTGCTTCTGAGGACCATTATAATTTATATGAAAATAAGTGGTTTTTCTTGGTTATACTTTTCATACGCATCATGTTTGATTTTGCTAGGATTTCCAGTATACACTGGAATTGTTACCATTTATGTTGTGTTGGCATCAAGAAAATATAGTGTGCTTTCCCAACTGTTAAATTTTTTAGGGCTTGGTTATTTTTTTTCGCTTTCCTTTTCTCAAAGTGCGCCCTAGGAATTATTGAAACATATGCAGCTGATCCACAACATACTCTAGTTCACATGTTCTTATCTTAATTTTTTTCCCTATGTTTACAAGAAAGGAAATTAGTACTGCCTCCGCTTATCTATTTAGTATGTATGATGCTGTGGGGCCTTAATAGAAATTTTAATTGCTAATAATGGGTTCATGATTGCATCATTTCACTCAATTTGCCTCAATTGGATCTTGGTGAACTCTACATGTATTTCCTCCACGATATGTTTGTTGTCCTTTTGTCACTGTACATACAAAGATAACAAATTGTGATACCAAACTTTTCAATTCAAAGTAACTTTTGGCATTCAGCATCATACATGTTCTGTTATGGCCTTTCAGTGGTAAGCTTTTCCACTCTGCAGGTTCATTCTATCAAATTATGTAGCCATTTTCAAGACATTGGGTCCTTACGAACAGGTAATCGTAAATGATTCACTAGATGTTCATTTTTGCTTTTCTGTTTATGCATGGTGTTGAAGCTTTTTCAGCTGTAAATTTTGCTTGGGATTTTCTACAGGTTATGCGTCATCAGATATGTTCGCTTCTGATGACTTCACTTCGTACCAATGCTGAGGTAACTTTTTTCAAATAGAATAATTCTTTGATCTGTATAGGAGATGTTTCTTTTAATAAGGAATTACACTCTGCAAATTCTTACTTTTGAACTCCGATACAGAGTGATGGAGAAGTTGGTGAACCTTCATTTCGTCGGGTGGTCTTGCGATCAGTTGCACATGTTATTAGGCTGTATAGTTCATCCGTTATTACTGAGTGTGAGGTATGTTCAATTATGATGGTGATCTTATTTTTGGAGAAATATATAGATAGCGCACATTGAACTTTGAAGGAAACAAATAGTTTGCTATGTTAGCTTCATTATTGTTTCTGACATTGTAATTGATTTCATCTGCATGTTTAGCCGTAGCAATCATTCATTTGCTTCACCAAAAATCCTATCACGGTTGAAAATAAAGAAACTGTTATTGTATCCTAAAGTGCGTTTGATTTAAGATTGCATATATTTGTCGACCTCGAATGTGCTCGATGATGTCCCAATTCTTGATTCATGGAATAGTTTTGGGAAAACATATGCTTAACACATGCCTCCGTTTTAGGGGTAGCCTGTGCTTTCTTGATCACGACCAGCTAAAGATAAAGTTCCCTTTAAGCAAACTAATTCATTTTTTATGGTTCCACATGTTGATGATCTGATGGATAGTATGATTATCTTATGTAGTTTTCTTCTTGCCATTTATACCTAATGAGAACTTAGTTATGAGGTACGGCATCTTTGAGAGTCAAATGTCGCTTATTGTTTGTAATTGGGTATTGTTGTTGATTGTACTGTAAAAAGAATCCAAAGCTATAGAACAATGGATCATAAATAGAGGAGTCTCAAATATCTATATTTCAGATGGTTTTCATCTCTAGTTAACAGATTGCATACAGTTTTTGTAATTTCTTTTATCAGTTTTTACCTTGTTTTTTTCCCATATGGATCCTGCCCTTATTTGGTTATATACGTCCTAAAGCACTTCTCGTCATGATTCTGTACTTGCATTATATTTGATTTCAACACCTGAATTTTAGGTTTGGAATTGATTCATATTCGTCATCTCCTTGTTATATGTCGGTGTGTGACCTCTATTTCCATGAAAGTTTTCCTGGACATGCCTAGGCACTGTATGCATAATAAGGTTTTTTTCCCTTTCAATGCAGGTTTTTGTTAGTATGCTTGTGAAGGTTATTTTTCTTGATCTACCACTTTGGCATCGGATTCTTGTGCTTGAGATCTTGAGGGTAATCGCTATGATATTAGCTGTGTCATCCTATTTTACCTTCAGTGCTTGTGAAATTTATTTAAATTTCTGGTTTGCAATATGACAGGGCTTTTGTGTGGAGGCAAGGACTTTACAAATTCTTTTCCAGAACTTTGATATGTAAGCTAACTAGCTTCACTACCGTGGATCCCTAGTTTGTGCTTTATATTTTGCATAAAAGTTCAATAATTCCTTCCACCCTGGAATCTCTTCATTTCTGTTATGCATGTCGTGACATGGTGTAGTAATGAGAAATAGCCTCAACTAAGAAACTGTAGTAATAGTCTCACCGGATGTGCTTATAATCTGAGAACCTCCTCGATGTAGTAGTAGTTTGATGAAGACATTGTGGAGCGTTACCTGGTCACAAGCACACTAGTTAAGTGAAAAAAGTGAGGGCTGCTGTTGAATAATCTCTTAAAATGACCTATATAATAATAGCTGATTTAAGTGCATTATTCTATGTGTATTGTGGTGGAGGGAAGGGGCTTTGAGCCCATACATGTACTCTAAATTGGATGAGAATGTATCTTCATCTTTTGTTTGTGTAACTACTGCTTATATCCTTTCTGTAGGCATCCTAAGAACACAAATGTTGTGGAGGGCATGGTTAAAGCTCTAGCTCGAGTTGTTTCAAATGTTCAGGTGAAACATTTGTTGCATTTTCTGCTTATGTGACCTCAGCTATATTTCTATTTGTTCTCAATAAGGGCTTATTGCTAAAGTTTGGATGGATGATTTGAGTTTATATGTCATCCTTAACTTTTTATGTATCTTTTTTACATGCCTCCTTTTGGCCTTCAGCTATGTTATTTTAGGTATTTGTGGACGGTAATTTTTAGTATTGAAGCCTATAATTGTGGAAAATGGAACTCTCTTCTAATTTGTAAAAAAACTCTAAGTTGCTGCTGCTAAGTTAATATTGTAGCTCCTGGTGTCAGTGGTTACATGAGGGTCCTTAAAATGTTAAAGCGTCAATGGAATTATAGAATTTCTGGCCATTGATCCCCCCACAATATAGTGTTTTCTGCCAACCATTTGGCCATCTTTTCACTTCACATGGGGTTGAGGTATGACCTTCTCCTACACCAATTTCCCTTCATTTGTTGTTCCCTTTTATTGTTTCATAAAGCTCCATAAATACCATTACGGGTATACTTTGTGCCCCTACTGTATTTAGGAGCGAAAATGGGAGCTGAAAAAATGTTTGGGGAATGAAAATGTAGGGGGAAAATGTTACAGATTGTTTCCTTTGTCTTGTCTTGAGAAGAGGGAAATGAAAGAAATATGAAGATAGTTACTTCCCTTTGTTCTGTAAAGTGAATATTGAAGCATAAAAATTATGATAGTTTTTTTTTGTTGCGGAGTTGAAGGTGATAAAGAAAAATTGGCCATTGTAGTTGCTGTTGAGAGCCATTAGTCCAAACTGACCTTTTTGGCCAAATTCATTGGTTTGTTTATACTTTTTGGCCAGTTAAGCACAACTTGTAAAAGATGATTGAGTGATGACTTGAGCCAAATTAGCCAATAGGGGGATTTGACGGAAAGAGTCATTTTCGGCTAAATTGGCCTTCAACTACAAGTTTAGGGGCTAAATTGCTTATAGATTAAAGTTTTATTATCCAAGATTACTAGATAATTTTTGGAATAGAAAAACTATTTGAGTCCCCATTTCCTTCAAATTGAAGAAACAGGGAACTGGTGTATCAGATCTGAAAGTTTTGAAGTTATCTCTCTTCCCTCCTTTCTTCCTTTCTCTAGTAAGAAAGGTTTTGGATGTTAGTTTGTTTGCGTCTAGGGGATTGCTCTCTCTCTCTCTCTCTCTCTGTTTTCCACTTTCCCCAACAGAATAGAAACATTCGAGGCATGGGAAGTGATCTTCTGTTATTTTTTGAAACTTCACTGGAAAAGGGAAGCTAGTCACTTTGAAGAAAGTTTTGATAATTTGCTTCTTCATTTTTTTTTATATATCACTTAATTGAATAGCTACCATTCTAAGGCTTATTTGACTTGCATTAAAGATTGAGTCACTTCTCTATTCCAGTAGTGGCATTACGTTTGGATGCTCTAATATTAGATTCACATCTCTATCTTTAATTTTGGATACATTTTGTTATCTCCTCGAAGGTATCCTTTTATTATTATTATTATTATTATTTATTATTGTTATTTTCTTTTTGATGTGGTTTAGTGCTTGCGGATATTAGGAGGTTGAGTAACTTGAATTTGTTTTAACGTGTTAGAATCAAGAAACAAGTGACGAGAGCCTAGCAGCTGTTGCAGGGATGTTTAGCAGCAAGGCAAAAGGTAACTCTTCTCTTAATTTTCAAAAGTGGAATGGAGTGAAAGATGGAGTGAATGGCAACATCTTGCTGCTATGTTGTATAGTTTTAAGGAGATGTCTTCTTCCCAACATTCACAAATAGAACAAAATATCAAACAATTATAAACAAAACAATATCATTCAATTCTAAATGTGATAATCTGTTATATCATGAAAAATCAAATTCTTTCTGAAATTAACATTATACTGGACCACTATTGTTTGATGAGCTTAAAATGGCTTTTATATTATAAATTCTTTTAATCTTGATTGGGAAGTGCTACTATGCTGCCGTTTTGTTTTTTCTTCTTTGCCTTCTTTTCTATTTTGTTTTATGTTCATGTTTGTAGTTGTGAAGTTTATAGGAGTATTCCATATCCTCCACAATTGGATCTCCATTATATATTTCTTAATAAATTATTCATAAAGTCTTTCTTCAAAAAAAAAAAAACAAAATATATATATTTATAAAGGAAAAAGACTTGGGAAAGAGAATACTTGCAAAAGCGGTACATTATTTGATGTAGAGATTGAAATTGCCCTTATCGCATTGCTCTCCTCCTTAAAGTTTAACTGAACAACTTGGAAGTTCTGAATCTCTGATGTTGGGTTTGAAACTGTTTTTCTGCTAATATATATAGAGAATACAACATAAATCAGGAAAATAATTCTAATGGAAACCCATTAAATTATAGGAATGTAAAATACATAATTTATAGCTAATATTCTATTAAAATTACGTCACTAATTCCCACTCACTAAGTTGGCGAATTGGAATTTTCCATTCCCAGCTTTAATACAATGTTCTTAAATATTGAGCTACTTAGCCCGTTAGTGAGAATGTCAACAAGTTGTCCCTGCGTAGGCTCATACATGGTGTTTATCAATCCAGTCCAATTTCTCCTTGATGAAATGCCTAAATGTTTGGTCATATCACGTTGAACTAGGCTATGGCCTATGCTTATTTTTGGTTTATTAATGTTATCGCAATAGAGCTTCATAAGATCATCCCACTTTATCTTTATGTCTTTAAGAATAATTTTCAACCAAAGCAATTCACATATACCTTGTGCCATTGCATGAAATTCTGCTTTAGCACTAGAACGTGATACTACCCCCTGTTTCTTACTTCATGCCACAAACTGTCATACTTCCACTTCTCGTGAACAAGATTCCCCTTGTTCCACTTCTTGTGAACAAGATCCCCCTTCTAGGTGTTCCTGTAAAGTATTGCAAAATCTGTGTGCTGCTTGCTAGTGGACTTCTCTAGGATTACTCATAACTTGACTAACCAATCTCATTGCATAAGCTTTACTAGGTCAGGTATGTTCCAAATAAATAAGTCGTCCTACAAGGTGTTGATGCATTTCTCTATTGACTAGAACACCTTCCTCTGCTTTTCCTAGTTGAAGACCCAACAATATGGGTGTACTAACGAGTATGCATGTGGCTTTTCCTGTCTGCTTGAGCAAATAAGTAACGTACTTCTGTTGGGATATAAAAATCCCTTTTCTGGAATGTGCCACCCTAATTGCTAGTATATACTTCAGCTTCACCAAAGTCTTGATTTCAAGCTCCTTAGGCAAGCAATTACTAAAGACTTGTGGCTCCATCTTATCATCCCCAGTTAGTATGGTGTCATCATAGTTGTTAAAGGCGCGCCATAAGCAAAGCTCAATGTAGCGAGCCTTAATTCCCCTAGGCGAGGCGCAGTTTAAAAGGCTCTCGCCTTGTGCGCTTCGCCTGGGCTTCATAGGCTCTCATGAAGGCGCGCCTCATTAACATTTAGTGTTTTCATTTTTCTTTTTATTTTTCTTTATTTTGTTTTAAAACTGATCTAATCTAAGTAAACTTAATTTTAACCCTTGATCCAATCTAAGTAAAAGTGTAAAACAAAACAAAAATATGAAGAGGCGTAAATTATAGAAGAGGGGATTAAGAGACGTAATAGAATCCAGTCTCCAGGTGTTAAGGCTAAGCAAAAGGAAAAAGCAAAAACAACTCCTCGTGTGAGACCTAGGCCATCTATGCCACTTATAGATGAGGACGAGGATGAATATGAAGAGGAGGAAGAAATTGGAGATGAAAATGATAGTGAAGAGACTTTGGAGAGGATGATACTATTAATCTTGAGGAGGATCTTGATGGTGATTATTAGTTTTTTTTAGTCCTGTTTGATTGAAAATGAATGCTTATTAGTTTATTAGCATTAGTTAGGTACTTAGGTTAAGTATATGTCTCTATGAACTTAACTTGGTGTTTTTGACATTTAATATTATGTTTTTATGTGGTCCTTACTTGTTTCTGTCTTTATAACTGTGTTTTTTGGTTCATCATGACTTATGCTTTAACTAGTAATAGAGTATTACTATTAGTTATATTAGTATCAAATATTTATATGTAGATTTTGTGTGTATATATATATATACATATATTATTATTATTATTATTATTATTTTCTACGCCTCATGTTCATCAGGTGCGCGCCTAGGCTCCAAAACCCCGTAGCGCCTTAGTGCGCTTGCACCTTTAACAACTATGGATGTCATCAATATATACTCACTGTCACTCCCCCTGTGGCCAAATGGTTAATGAACAATTTGTGGTCCTCTTGACGTTGCTTGTATTCCACGGCTAACATTATCCTTAAAAAATTTCCAAACTAGGCATGGTGAGATTGTTTCAATCCATACAAAGCTTTGTTCACTTTCATATTGTATTCATTGTCTCATTTGTTCCATAGTTTGGTGGAACCTCCATGTAAATCTCCTCTTCAAGACCCTATGCAAAAAAGTGTTCTTCACATCAAATTGTTGTAGGTCCCAACCAACAGTTAGCAATTACTAAATAGAGATAAAATTAGTCTAAGTGTATTCATCATATCCATAGGAACAAACATCTCTAAATAGTCAATCCTATATGTTTGAGTGTAATATTTGGCTACTAGTCTCACCTTGCAACATTCAATTGACCCATCAGCCTTATATTTCACTATATAGACCCGTTTGCAACCTACTGGCCTTTTTTCTGCTGGTAACTCCACCAAACTCCCAAGTTTTATTCTTCCGCAATGCCTCCATCTGCACATCCATGGCTTGTTTCCATTTTTCATTAGACAATGTCTCAGATAAGGCTGTGGGAATGGTTGAGGTATTGAGGTTTACGAGGATGGCTTTAAAAGTGGGTAAAACGTTTCCTGTTATAAAGTATAGGGTTTGTGCATCATAGCATTGTTGGTCACTAAATTCATTTTTTGAGACAATAAAGTCACTCAAGTAATACTTCGATGTCAATAAAGTAACTATGGCTGGATCCGACCTGGACAACCGGTGACGTGGCATTCATAATGACATCTCAGCAGTATACCTTTTAGTGAAACCACATGGCGGCCATGTGTAGCTGCATGGCAAAATGAAAATTGAAACTGATTTTTTTGTTGTTTTTCTCCAACCCCATTTTCTAACCTAGTTACCAATTACCCAAACTAAAATATAGATCCCCACTTACCCATTCTCCATGGATCCATTCTTTAGCCTAAATCAACTTCTCCATGGATCCATTCTTTAGCCTAAATCAAAATAAAAAATCCATAACTTTATCTCTGCCTAAATCAAAATCTCAAATTTCAATCCAAATCTCTCTTCCTCCTGTTTCCCTCAGTAAGCAAAGCAGAGCTATGAGAAAGTCAAGTGGTTCCTCTCTCACATCACCAACCAACCACCATATTTCTTCAGCTTCACGACTCTTATCCCATTATACTCGATTATCATGAAGAAAAAAAGTAAAAAGTAAAAATAAAAAAGAAAAACAAATAATGGATGTGAGGAGGAGACTGGGCTTAAAACCAGCAAAAAATCAGACAATGATATAATATAGTGGAATCCAAAAGAATCCACTAGAAATTGAGGAGAATGAATCTGAAGAATCCTGCAAAGAATTTGGTGTTTGCCAAGAATTGGGCATTTCTCATGGAGACGATGTAGCCATTGATGAGGATGAAGAAGGAGATGAAGAAAAGGAAGAAGAAATGGAAATTGAAATTGAGGCCGAGAAGAAGAGTCTTGACATTACCAGAAGAGCAAAATGAGTTAAAAATGAGATTTTTGTTTTGATTTAGGAAAATGAATGGATCCATTTTTAGTATGGGTAATAGGAATCCGGATTAGAAAATGAGGTCGGAGAAAAAAAAATCAGTTTTTATTTTCTTTTGTAATGTGGCTGTGCCTGACACATGGCCGTTGTGTGGCTTCACAAAAAGCTATACGATTGAGATGTCTTTATGGTTGCCACACCAAGTTGTTAGATCCGGCAATAGTTACTTTATTGGCACCAAAGTACTATTTTAGTGACTTTATTATCTCAAAAACAACTTTAGGGACCACCGGTGCACAAATCCTCTACTTTATTGACCGTGGATACTTTTTACCCCTTTTAAAGTTGGTGAGAAGTTTTGAAAGGATATGTAATATGGGAGTGGGTATAACAACCTTTTTGTGTATGTTGTGTTCTGGTTCCTTTCCTAATGACAATTGGTAGGTCCTTATCTTCCTCACTAACATGTACCTCAGTTTCACTTGCAACACAGGAAAATCAGAAATTGTTATCTTATTTGAGGTGCTTGGATCAGATTCATGTATGTGCACAAATTCCGGAATGGTCTCTTTCCGCCTTGAGTAAACCAAATCCTTTCCAGATCTCACATTTCCAAGAACAGATTCAAGTTTGGTTCAGATTTAGGAAGTTCAGGTTCTGAATGGTTGGACTCACAGAAGGATATGTTTGGTTTGGATTCAGGATGTTCAAGTTCGGATAAATTGGATTTATAGTGGATTTTGGTTCTGGTTGGATCGAGGGCATCTGATTAGGTTTAGATGGAAGTGAAGGATCAAATTTAGACAGTCGAAGAATGGATCCCTTATCTTCCTTAAGGCTCTCACCCTGAATATAAGATTGGATGAAATAGGTCTCTTGCTCACTAAACTAAAGGTTATATTTTGGGACACATGAAATTTCTTGGGAGGAGTATGATAGCACTTGTACCCTTTTTGAGTTCATGAATGCCCCACAAAGATGCACTTTATGCTCTAGATATGGATGTGAATGAAGGACTCACCCAAAAATGCGAGGTAAAAGATTTTTTGTAGTGGGAAGATTTAGGTGGAATGAGGAGAGCGCACCTCCATTGGACTTCTGAATCCTAAGACTCTAGATGGTAGTCTGTTAATGAGATGAATGATTGTTAGAACTGCTTCCCACAAAAAAATGTTTCTGTAGATTTTTCTGAAACAACAGAGCTTGAGTTTGAATTAAAAGGTGTATGTTTTCTTTTTGTACAATTTTTTTTTGTGTGTGTTTTGACACAAGATGCCTCATGAATTTTCCCCTCTTTTGTTAGTAGGGACCGAGAGTTTGATTGAAATAGTTTCCGACATTGTCTAACAAGCCTTTTGATAGTTACACCAAACTGGTCTTTTTTACCATAGGGACGAATAATTGGGAACACAGAACTAACATACGACTTGTGTTTGAGCAAGAAAACCCAGGTAACTTGGGTGCAATCATCTATAAATGTCATAAACCATCTTACCCCTGACACGTTTAAAATAATCGAGGTACCCTAGATATCAGTGTGAACAAGGTAAAAAGGACAAGTGCTTCTTTTATTACTAATTGGAAAAGGCATATGCTTGTGTAGCAAGTTCACACACCTCGCAATGAAGACTCTCAATATCTAGTTTTCGATACAATGAAAGAAACAAAGATTCAATAAATCTAAATGATGAATGACCTAACTGACAAAAATACAGAAGGCCTTTTCTTTATTTGATAAGAAAGGACTCAGTCAAGAATGAGTAGGGATATCTTCTCTTGAATATATTCGACCCGTTTGATTCCTTAAGGTAGTAATGACCATTTCATTTTCTAGCACATCCAAACATCTTCCTCGAATCTTTCTCCTGAAATACACAGTGACTCGTGTGAAATATAACATTACAAAGTAAAGGCTTTTTTCTTATTACTTGGGCATGGGGAGTATGTATTATGTAATACAGTGTCTGAGACGTGTGGTCTCTGTCTCCTGATTTGAGTCATGTGGTCTGTGGCTCCTGAATCCGTGATCCAAGATTGTTGAAATGGTGTTTCTGAGGCATTTAAGCCAAATGAAAAAGAATGCTACCTGAATAAGCCAAAGTACATGTACTTGCAGCTTTCTCCATTGTAACTGATTCAGTTGACCACCCATATTGAATTAGTCAATAGAACCAGCCTCAATAATGAAGGTTGTTGGTGTAGAAGCAAGAGAAATAAAAAAAAAATGATGATATTGATGGAGGTTGATAACCTGAATTTCCAACAATGAGTAAAAGGAGGACTGTGAGTAATCTGTTTATCAACAGACAACAGAGAGAAATAGAGGTAAAATTGTTGACAATAAAAACACAGAGAGAATAGCAATGAAGGCCCAACCCCTTAATTTTCCTAAAAGTATTGGAGCCTACAGCTCTGATACCATCTCAGATTTTGGGTTTGAAATTACTTTTCTTTTGTATTAACTAATGGGTAATATATAAGAATACAACATAAATTAGGAAATAATTCTAATAGAAATCCTTTAAATTATCGGAGTCCAAGATACATAATTTTCAGCTAATATTCTCCTAAATTAACATCATTAATTCCCAAACTTAAGTCTGATTATGAGTATTTATTATTAATTAAAACACTGGGATATAGTTATCTTCTCATGCTGCTTCGGCCTTATAGCAATAGCACCAACATACTTCTGTTCTCGGTTGGAATTGAAAAAGATAAAGGAGTAATCTCATGGGATTCTTGAAATATGAGGGCAAAAACTTGCTGTAAATTGGGGTTGCTTGTAGCTTCATGGTGGTATGCATCAATAAACCAAAAGACCTTAAAACTTGCATACACTCAAGATAAAGGTGTGAAATATAATTTGGAGTGCGATGACACATTTTGTTTGGCCTTTTCTTTTTGTATCAGACTTCAGTTATGGATTATTTCATCTCATGAATCTTGGTCAAAATTACTGATTCAGCCACCTGCAGGAATTGAATGGAGTCTTGATAATGACGCATCCAATGCTGCTGTCCTGGTTGCTAGTGAAGCCCATGCAATAACTTTGGCTGTTGAAGGGTTGTTAGGTGTTGTTTTTACTATAGCTACTTTGACAGATGAAGCAGTGGATGTGGGAGAGGTTATTTTTCATCATATTATGTCCTGTTTTTTTTTCTAGCCCCACCCCCCCCCCCCCCCCCCCCCCCCCCCCCCCCCCCCCCCCCCCCCCTTCCCTTCCTTTCTCAAACAATCACAAAAGAATAAAAGAAAGAAAAATTGTCTTACTTTCTCTTGGTACTACCAGCTTGAATCTCCCAGGTGTGAATATGATCATGCAGCAAAATTTACTGGGAAGACTGTTGTTCTGTGTATTGCAATGGTTGAATCCTTGTGGTTGACCATTCTTGATGCGTTATCCCTTGTCTTGTCAAGGTCAGTGGAATTTTCTATAAGAAGATGTAATTGAAGATTAAAACCATTTCTTTTTTATATGAGATATATCTTGTGTCAGGTCACAGGGAGAGGCTATTGTTTTGGAAATATTGAAGGGTTACCAGGCATTCACTCAGGTAGATAATGTTGAAAGTGAAGTGTTTTGCATGTCCTTTCTTTTTGTTCCCTTCTCCAGTTAGTTTCTTGCAACTTGTATTTCTGATGTAACTACAATTATTGGTAGAAGTCTCTGCATATCATTCCACTTGTTTACCAGCAATTATTCTGATGGCTCTGTGACTATTCATCAGGCATGTGGGGTTCTTCATGTTGTTGAACCTTTAAACTCTTTCCTAGCCTCACTTTGCAAATTCACAATTAATTTTCCAATTGAAGCAGAAAGAAAGAGGTAATTCTCAAATTTCAGTGAACAATATTACATGCATTTTGTGGAGAGGAAACAGGTTAATAAAATTGACGAATCAGCATTTGCAGAATACTCATATAATTTGAAGAGTAGAGAAACAATGTTTAGCAGTTCCATAGGTCTAGGGAGCTTGTACATCACATTGAAAAGGTGTTGAACTGATTAGGAGGTTGTGTAGAAAAAGTTGGATAATTATGCCCCCTTAGATGAACTTCACAAAAAATTCTGAATCCATAGTGGCTTAGAAAATTATTTAGCTTCCTACCTAGTTCAATGCCAAACACGTGCTCTGAGAAAACACAAACATGAGCTGTTTCATGTCCAAATGTTTATATCTGTCATAGTTAAAGGTCCACTTCATATTAATATCTGACACACCCCCATACGCGAATGCCCACTGGTCTTGAAGCATGCACAACAAAGGCCCATACTGCCATGTCCTGCAATTAAATCAACAAATGAGGCTGCCAGGAATCGAACCCTAGACCACTTGGTCAAACTGGCTCCGATACCATGTCATGGAACCAATTGAACTAAAAGTTTAAATTGATAGTTAAAGGTCCACTTCATATTAATATCTGCCAATATCCATTGCCTTAATAATTATTTTCAAAGATTTTTAGCACTATAGGCTTAGTATTTAAATTCTGTTTTTTTTTAACTTCCAGGATAATCGCTTTACACTTCTCCGCAAATATTTTCTCAAAATTCTAGGAATTTAATTACATAGAACAGTTAAGAGTTGTGCATGATTGATGGGTATAGGGTGTTCAGCTTGAAGAATCCAGTGCTTTTGTCTTCTCTATAGATTGGTGACTTGTATGGATGGTTATGTTTAATTTTTATGTTTTCATCATCTCTTCTGTAAGTTCATTGAAGGGGAATAATCTAAAAGGCATGACTTTGTGAAAAGCAAAGTTACTTAAGAATCAGTCCTATAGATTTTCCAGTGTAATTTGTCATCACACATTTATGTATTCATAAGATTGCTGGATTTGCTCATAAATTGTAGAAAGCATGTTCTGTTTATTTTGTTAGATTTCTTTGCAAGATAACTGTAATCCTAACTTTGATATTAAGTTTAACCATTTGGGTTTAACTTTCTTGGTACAATTGTAGATGGATTATGGGCTATGTTGCATGGAAATTTTGATTTCAAAATGTTCCATGTTTCCGAAACTCTTGGAAACTTTGTACAAGACGTAGAACGCTCCTGAAATTTATTTAAAAAAATTGGACAGTCGTATCTTATAATTTGTAAACTAGTTCCTAGGATGTAATGTGTTTTCAGAGGTGGATCAATGCTAATCACATGTTAAATCCCTAATATTTTTTAGATCATTGTCTACAAACTTTCAAAATGTAAAGATCCCTTTTTTACAGTACTATGCGACTTCTATGCAATTTTTTCAAATGTGTGTATACAAAACAATTAAACATACATTCTTATAATTTTAAACATTTGTAGATATATCCATATTTTCTATTATTACACGTTCCAACACAATTCAGTTTCCTATATTTTTTTAAACAAATATTGTTTCCCAGTTTCCGTTTCAGTTTCCATTTCCATTTCAGTTTCCATGTAATGTAGATTATGGGTTCCATGCTCATATTGTCATATTTACCTATGCCAAAAGAGAAAATAAAATAACAAAAGCAAGAAGAGAAAACCGAAGTTTAGTTTTACATATGAGCTTTGTTGTGATATTTGAACTTGTGTATTATATTCACAATTTTAATACCCTAGTTAAGTTTAAATTTTGGATTAAATTGAGATTTCTGCAGTGCAGTATACTCTTCTGGGCTAAAACGTCCTGAGATTTTAATTGAACTGAGGGATAGCGTTGTCCTGACTCCAAAAAATGTGCAGGTATCTTTTTTGGCTGATGTTAGATTGCTATGTCTGTCCTACTTAGTAAATTTGTTTAACACTTATAGTTTATTGGTTTGGAAAAGGAACTCATTCTTGTTGTTTATATTCAGGCACTAAGAACTCTCTTCAATATTGCTACTCGGTTGCACAATGTTTTGGGGCCGTCATGGGTCTTAGTATGTTTGCTTTTTCATCTTTCTTGTTTTCATCAGGTAAACAAAGTTTACAATTTCTATTTGTTTTGTATGAATATATACAGGTGCTGGAAACTTTAGCTGCTCTAGATCGAGCAATTAACTCTCCACATGCCACCACACAGGTAATGTATATATAAAAAATGTAATAATGTAAGCATGGTATGGGTCTTCTAGGTATGGGCTGTAGTTGTCTAGGTAGAATCCTTAATGTGTATATATACGTGTATTGTCCTTGAATGAAATATAATATATTCATATAGTTTTAGTCTATATGGTATGCCATGGATTCCTCTCTATTTCCATGGTATCAGAACCTTGTTTTGGGTTTCTGGATTGAGATTCCAGAATTTATTTTCTGCCTTGTGAGCAGTATTTCTGGGTTTGTATTTTTGGGCTGTTTTCTTCAGCATTACTGTCTGCCTTGTGAGCAGATTGTTTGGACCAAGGGTTCCAAGTCTCAGTTCAATCTCACCGGATTGTCGCCGTTCCTCTTCCGCCGCCTTCGTCTCTCTGCTTCCGACCTGTTTGCCTGGTTAGTTTTCCGGTGAATCTCCTTTTGTGCAATGACGTTGCTGGCAGCAATACGCATCAACTGAGTTTTGCTTGCCCTTTTCCAATGAAGCTTAATGTTCTGCTGTCGTCTCTCCTGTTCGATTTGTTCGTCTAGGTTGCGTCTCTCCCGGATTATGTTTTATATTACAAAGTATCTTGAGTTTCTTGTTTTGAGTTGTATTGTCTTCAAGACCATGTATTCTGTATCTGTAGCAAGCTGAGCATGATTAAAATCCATGCTTCAGCTTGAGGAGGAGTGTAATAATGTAAGCATGGTATGGGTCTGTCTATGTATGGGCAGCAGCTGTCTAGGTAGTATTCTTAATGTGTATATATATGTGTATTATCCTTGAATGAAATATATTCATATAGTTTTAGTCTATATGGTATCCCATGGATTCCTCTCTATTTCCATGGTCTGTAACATAAAAAAAGCTTGTTTAAGATTTGAATAATTATTGTTTTAGGTGGGCTCTTGTGTGAAAACTTCCTTAAATTTTGGTAAATTTTCAACAGTGTTATTTATTCTTTTTGTACTGAATATGTAATTTTGTTTTTTCTTATATGCACTTAAGCAGTTGGGGTCTTATTTTGACCATGCATTTGTGTAAGATGTCAATGAAGTTTGTAGATATTTATGCTTAATGTGAACACAGTCCAATAGTCCAGTTATATAATGAGCAGATTAACTAAGAAACCACTTGCATATACTGCTGGTTTACCAATTGAGCTATAAGCCCCCAGTTGGTGCTAACTTATCTTCTTTGTATGTCAGGAAATTTCTACAGCTGCTCCAAAGCTTCCAAGAGAATCTATTGGCCAATACAGTGATTTCAGCATTCTAACTTCCTTAAATTCCCAGGCAAGTAGCACATGTTGTTCCATTGGAAGTATACCAAAATTGATTCCACCAGAATTCTTGTTGAATGAACTAATGGGGTGTTTGGTTAAGCAAAAGTAGAGTAAGGAATGAGAATGGTTAATTCCCTGAATGTTTGGTTTTACAATTTTAATTTAGTAATGAGAATCACATTCCCCCAACTATGGGAATCAATGATTCCCTCTTCCCCTCCCATCAATCAAACTCCATTCCCATTTTGTTTTAATCAATACATCCACATGATATCTTTGAGGGCGAGCCTTGGCACAACGGTAAATGTTGTTGTCGTGTGACCAAGAGGTCACGGGTTCGAGTCTTAGGAGCGGCCTCTTGCCAAATAAATTGGCAGGGGAAGGCTTGCTCCCAGTACACAAACCCTTGTGGTGGGACCCCTCCCCGGACCCTCGCTCAGCGGGGACGCGTAGTGCGACCGGGCCGCCCTTTATCCACATGATATCTTTCTTTTACTAGGAAGAAAACCATATCGTTTACTGTACCTAACAATTCATGATTCATCACAGATTATATTAACTACTTTTTTTACTAGATTATACTATCATTCATGTACTAATATAATTTAAAATAATATAAAAAGAAAAGAAGAAAAATATATAATTATTATATATCAATAAATTTTTATATGTTTTACACAATTTCTTATTGAATTAAATTTGTTAAAATTACCATTGGTTCTAATAAATGTAAAAACTAAATAAATCTATTTTTTTATAATTAGATTTCTATCCCAAAATAAACCAAACAGAATTATTAAATGGTGATTCCGATTCTGACTCTCTATCATTCCGATTCCGCAATTTCAACCAAACATCCTCTAATATGCTATTTCTTTTTAAGGGATAATGTTCAATTTTGCCCCCAAGTTATTGGGGGTGAGCAATGTAGACCTGATTGTAGCAAGTGTTAAAAAATGTTACCTCTATCCTGGAAACCCTAGTTCAATGAATCCCTTTTTTCTAACAGATTTGAAAATGGAGCACTAATAATTCAAAGCAGCTGTCCAGGCTGCCAACGACACCATCAGAAATGAAGAGGTGGAACATAAAACTAACATGGAAAAATGAGTGGACCATAAATTAATTATATGATCTGCATGTGAGTAACTTCTTTCACATACTTTTCCCTTCTCCGCTCCTTTACTGTTCTGCTCTCTGTCCTCTTCACTTCTACTCTACGAATTCCACGTTTTCCTCTATCTCTCATCTTAGTTTCCTCCTCCCATTAGCTTCCATCTCCATTCTCCTTCCTCTCACTCTTACCTGCATTGGAGGATTTGCAGATTGTTGACCAACTGTGAGAAATTAATTGCCAATGATGAGTTACTCTTTCATGTTCAGGATGGAGTTAGGGGGCAATGTCCTTTGCCAAGAAATTCAAAGATAGACTGAACTGGGGTTTCCATTGCTTGCTCCCAATAATGTTGGGGGCATTATTTGTACCATATCCCTTTTTTTCGAAGCCATTGTTACTGTTAAATGATTTCATTGTTTTGGGAAACAGAAAAATAAACTGCCTCTGTCTCCCCTTTTTCTGCTGAAGGTGCTGTTTCCCCTACTTTTTGTTTGATTAAAGCTGATATCACATGCTGTCATCATTTTGTCTTGTTAAATGTGAAACTAGAAATATTGTTGACACTAAATTGTGCTGATTTTTTTTTTTAAAATGTTTTCCTTTGGCACCATTTTAAGATATTCATCTACATTTTCTAACTCAATTTTCTTTGTTTTTAAAGCTATTTGAGAGCTCAGGGTTGATGCACATATCTGCAGTTAAATCACTTCTTACTGCACTATGTCAACTATCACACCAATGCATGTGTGAGGCTTCAGGTGGTTTTGGACCAGCAGTGCATCAAAAGATTGGAAGCATCAGTTTTTCAGTTGAGCGAATGATATCTATTCTTGTCAATAATCTTCATAGTAAGTTGTGAATTTTTGTGGAAGTTGGTGGAGTGTAATCCTCTTTGTTTTTCATGTGAATTGCATTTATGTTGGTGAATTTGGATTACGTCTATAACGTTCTTTAAAACAAGATTTACCCCTCCTGGAGATCCTTTTTGGTAGTTCTCAGTGTTATTTTCTACTACTTCTAAAGGGTTCTCATACTAGTAGTTAAAAGTCCCCAATTTCTCTAATTTAATACATGCTATCAATTTCTATGTTGGAAAATCTGATTTTGTTTTCTTGCAAGGGGAAAAATTGATTGATCGATATGATTCTTCAAATATGTTTTTCTTAAATTTGATGGAGCTTATACTGGAGTACTCTGTTTCACTTCAAAATGGTTATCATGTTGTAGACTGTGTGCTCTATCTTTTCCAATTGTGAATGTTTTTTCCTGCAAAGAAATAAATTTTTTAGAATGCAGAGCTCTGCACTTGGTATTGCTCTCGACCTAGTAAAAGTTATGCCAATTGAGTTGTGTTTTATCCTGTTTGTCTTTATTCAATCTTCTACTATGTTGCAGGAGTCGAGCCATTGTGGGATCATGTTGTGGGCCATTTTCTAAAGGTAAATGCTATGATTGTTTTTCTTGTTTTGAGTAGTGATAACTTGTGGAAAAATCCTTGATCGGAGCACTTCCCTGTGAGGCGCCGTTGGGATCGGCCGGGGACACTCCGATGCCAAAGTCAGTAATATTTCTGAGAATAAACTGTAAGCACAAAATTAGAGAATCAGTAAGTGTACCTTTGATCCTAGGAAGCTGGGGTATTTATATAGGTTTCTGTAACCTTCAGCATTAATGGGGAAGCAGGTGAAGAGTTGTGTCATTACTCATCTTTAATTGCTATTAATTCTCCATTAATCCCAGCATTTAGCATTGAAACCCTCAGAGTTGAAGTATTCGAACAGTCAAGTCTTTATTCCCCTTTAATGGCTATTAATTGCCATTTAATTGTATTTATTCCCATTTATGGATGGTAATAAAGGCGCCTTTTGGTATTCTTAGATCCGTCAAGGCGTATGTACGCTCTCCTTGAGAGTTATGGCGGGTCTCCACTACTCGCTCTCATCGGGCGTATCTCGTTATGGCGTATCTCTCCATGGTCCACGTGGTGTGGCATAATGCTAGAAACTCCTTCATTTTCTTCATTATTTACATATTCACCCCTGCATTGATCCTGCAATAATTGTCATTAATTCCACATTACTCATGCACAAATATCTCTTTTAGAAGGAATAATGGTTTGCCATTATTTATATTAATTTTCCCTTATTCCTTATTCAAGAATAATTTGGGTTGTTATCAGAAGCCCCCCTAAAGGTATAAAAAGCTCTTTAGGGCTGTTTAAATGGTGTTTCATTTTTCTATCTTGGAGGAAAGTGGACCCGCCCTAGATGGGGGATCACATATGGATATGATACGCTTTTAGGGGATTTTGCTTCTTCGTGGATAGGTGGCCAACCGTATCCATTGTTAGCCTCTAGGGGCTTCTTGAGAGTTATATTTCCTTTAGAAAGGAATAACCTGCCCTTTATGGGACCATTTGTTCCTACCGCATAGGATTATGATTCGCCTTAGGGACTTCTTTTCTTCAGTTCTGCCATATTGAGGAGAATGACCCGCCCTTTGGGATCAGTAAGAATGATCATCCATTTAGGGACTTTTGTGCATTTTGTGGGGGGTTTTGACACTCTAGGCACTTGCCTTTTTAGCATTTACTCATTTTCCAAAGTGTTTTTACTTTGCATTTGATGAAGACGAGGCTTCATTGCTTTTGATGAAGACGAGGCTTCATTGCTTGGATGAAGACGAGGCTTCATTATTTAGAGATGAAGACGAGGCTTCATTGTTTGGAGATGAACCCTTTGCTTTCCAGAACTATTTTTACTAATGCATTATATCTTTTAGCAAGTAATTTTCTAGAATCTGGTTTAGGATTTCTCTGATTGTTTAGGGTAGGTGGCCAGCCGTACCCCAATGTGTGAACCTTTGTGAAGGTTTAGAAGCTTTTATTCCTGGTGAGGAAGTTAAGCTGCCTTAGGCGATCGATTTGCTTCCTATCTTTGAGGTGAATCGATCTTCCGCCAGGTCTTGAGACTCTTCTTTGGGAAGAGTATTTGAGAGTGTAAAGTTCTCACGTCTGAGAAATGTTTTAACTCTGTCTCTGACGGCAATCAATTGTTTCCTATCTTTGAGGTAGATCGATCCGCCGCTGAGATTATTGTCTGATTGTTTGTAAAACTTAAGTACAATTGTTTTAATCCTTATGGTCGCCATTTACTTTTACGTTTGCGTAAGTAAATATATAAGTTTGTAGGATTTAATATGGAGTAGGTGGTCAGCCATACTCCGTTGTGCGAACCTTTGTGAAGGTTTGAAGCTGTTCTATTCCTTCTAGAGGAAGTAAAGCTGCCTAGGGGATCAACTTGCTACCTATCTTTGAGGTGAAGCGATCCGCCCGTAGGACTTGTGAACCCTTCTTTGGGAAGGGAGTGAGAGAGTGTAAAGTCCTTGCGTCCAAGGAATGTTTTAACTCTTTCTCGAATGGTGATCATCTAAAGATGGATCCGCCCATGAGAGTGTTCTCCTATCTTTGAGGAGAAAGTTGAGGGTGTAATGATCTCATGTTTGAGACGATTTTAACCCGCTTTTGATGGTGGTCAATCCTTTTCCTGTCTTTGAGGAGAGAGTTGAGCTCATTTGAAAGCTCCTGAGGGTCTGTGCTTCTTATCTTTATGGAAAGGGGATCCGCCCGTGATGGGATCAATTGTCCTATCTTTGAGGTAATTGATCCACCTGTGGAACTTTTCATTCGCCAGCCACTGGGCGTATATCAGCACTAAAAGCTAGGCAAATGAATATAAGAAGTATGACGAGAAAGAATAAATTATAAAATATAGGATACTATAACAGTTTAATGCACATATAAGAATATGTAAAAATACTGATTTTTAGGCCCATGGTTCCGTCTTTTCTGAGCAACTAGAACCGCATCCTCAATGATGTTTAACTTATGAGTAATCACATCTGGGCTTACTCCTGTGGGGATCTCATTCTCCTATGTAAATACGCTTTCAGACTCAATGAGAACTTTTTTAACATCCTCTTTGATCTCAAGTTTTAATCCTTTGGCGATCCGCACCCGCTTTCCATCAGCAATAAGGAGCGTTTCTGTGTCGCCCAAAGCTGTAGTGACAAGTTAATATTTCTCACCTTCGTCCTCTTTGGATTGTGGGCGGATTGATAGTGACGCCGAGTATAAGTCTCTTTAGCCACCTTTTGGTTCCCGCTAATCATTACTCCTCCTTTGCTGGTGGGAATGTACATTGTCAGACGACGGATGGAAATTAGGGCTGCAACCTCTGGCCCTTGGTCTGGATAGTGTGACCCGTCACTCCAATGATGTCAACAATGGTTGTTTCTATTTGGATCGGATCAACCTTTAGTTTGGCGAATGCACCTTTGGTGATAACATTGCGAGAACTGCCCGTGTCTTTACTCGCTTTATTTTATCTCCCATCCTTGAATCGCCATTGTTACTACCAATGCATTTGCATGTGGAGAGATTACTGGACCTGTTTCTGCAAAAGGAGCAATGGAGGGATGTTTTATCCAGAGCGGATATTTTTGTTTTTTCCACGGGTGGCTGATACACTGGTCCATCTGCTATGACATTAATGACACTTTTGAATTTATTTTTGGGATCTGTCTTCTGCTTGTCATCTTGTTATTTGTTATTCTGGACAAAGCTATCTAGTTTGCCAGCTCCCAGCAAGCTTCAGTGTGGTGGCCAACCTATAGTACGCTTTGGCGTTTCTTCCAACGGTTACATGCTCCCCTCCTTTGGGTTCGGGATATGTAATGTCCCGCTTATATTGATTTTTTTCTTTTATATTGTGGCAAGTTGGAAGCTTTAATCAATTTTTCCGCCTCGTACCCCATGATTCGCGCTGTGAATGGCGAATTCCTGTTAACTGGATGACGTATCTTTCTGCATTGTTCTCTTGTCTATCCAGAGCGGCATGCACTCGCCTTTCAATCTCATCATTCGTGTGTTCAATGTTGAACCATGATGGTGAAGCCGGCTCTTGATCTTGATCTCGATCATGTTGAGGTTATGCTTGGAGCTATGGTTTAACGCGGATGGATGTTGTCACAACCGTGGGAGACATTTTATCTAGCTTCGAATATCTTGTCTCCGCATCCTTCAACATTTTGCTAACATAATAAATGGAGAACTGCTGACCTTCTTCTTCTTGAATAACCACGGTGCACATAGCTTTATCCATGACAGATTGATACAAATGCAGGTCTCCCCTTCAGATTGGTCTGCACATCAAGGGTGGTTCTGCTAGGAATTGTTTTATACCTTGATATGCTTGTTGACAATCTTTCTATTACGATGATCCGCCCGTTCAACCTCTGGATCTTTCTCACCCATAGTGGGGCTTTCATTTAGGCGCTCTTTTCACCTTTTTCCTCGCATGGCTTTTACTTTATCTGGATTTGCTCTAACTCCTTTTTTGCTAATGACATAGTCAAGGAATTTTTCTGAAGTGACTCTGAATATACACTTCTCTGGATGGAGCTTTATTTTTCATGCTAGTGTTTGGCACTGGTTGCATTTTTAGCAATTCCCTTGTACCTGTGGGTTAGCACTGAAAGAACTCCAGAAGTGGGGCATACCCTGTCCATTATTAAAAGATTGTGGTAAGGCATGAAAGCTATATTCACTTACCTTGGGGATCAGTGGCTTGATCCACGGAACATACTTCATAGCAAAAGACTGTTTGCATTGACCTTGTTGACAAATATCATGTATAATGCAATGTCTCTTTATGGAATTTTTAGTTCATCTTGGAATCAACTTAATAATTCCTTCACGTTGGTCCCTGACTCTAGAATGAACTTAGTCAAAGAATAAAACTGAGTAAATATTATATGTCAAACAAATTCATAATAGAATTTTAATCGTGCTTGTTTTAATAATAATATCACGTATAACGGTCATAACCATAAAGATTGCTACTGCACATGAATATTATAATGAATTCTTAATAAATAACCATAATGAGAATGATTTAAGAATAATGTCCTTTTGTATTTCAATGCGCATTAATATCCAAGATAGCATATTTATTTTAAACGTCATAAAAGTTATGACATTCTATATTGGGTAAGATATCTTACATAATTCCTATTTACTTGCAATTAATATTGTGCATCCATACATTAATGGCATTCAGAGATCATTAAAGCCTCATTTGAATGAGGTGTAATTAAAGAACGGTAAGTGATGATTTAATAATATAGTTATATATAAAATTACTCTTATATCATTTCATTTGTACGAATAAAATAAAAGAGAAAGGGTAATTTTGGAAGAAAAATACATGTACCATGATTCTCCTCCAATTTGGAGTGTAAGGAAAATTACTCAAAATTCACTCTCACCTACCTTCACATACAATCCTCCAATCTTTAAGGAATTCTCATGTATATCCTAAGAATTTTGCATAAATTAATGTTCTGATCCGAAACCGACACTTGCACTATTTTGTAGTTAGCTCAGGACATGAAAGTTTTGTTTATCAAATTTGGTAATTCATCAGCCCATAATGACCTTAATAGTTAGGGACAATTACAAGATAATTACAAATAGACTCAATATTTTCAAGTCTCTTGTGTTGGTAACAGAAATTCTAACAATGTCAAATAAACAGTTTTTATATGAATAGACACATCCTTGTAAAAAAGGGAATGAAATAACTGTTTGACAAAACAATATTCAAAAATATGAATTTTTGATATTAAAAGTACTATATAGGAGAAAAGCCACATATAGATGGTGAATTGTACAAGGAAAAACCAAATATGATTTTTTTGTAATTTCTTCTAATAGTTATATGCATGTTCATCCAAAAGACCGACCAGATCTAAATCATTTGTAATTACATGAGCTCTTTTATGATATTTTAATATCAAATGACAAAATCACATTGAATGGATGATTTTTTTTTGTAAATCCCAAGATTACGGGTCTTATACATGCGTTTGTACTAATTCAATGATAATATCATATTACACTTGTCATGCATAAAAATATGAGGGCATAGTAAGCATGCAAGATTTAATGAAAGATTTGTGTCTATGACTTCATCTTTCACAGTTTATTAGATTTATCATAATAACATGTAATGATATTTATAGCACTTTATAAGAGTGAGGGATCTCAATTTTCTTTAATTAAAAATGGAATAAGAAAGGGGAGGAAACTTATCTTTTTCATCATAAAATTCCAGATTTAATGTAGAAAACTCTTTCCCACCAATATATGGAGAACTGTATCTTTAGATAGATTTGTTGTACTGATTGAGCCAAAGTTTGAGATTGTGATTTCTATTCTGTTGACTCCATTGTTTTGTTCTTTGTGAAACTCTATACAATCAAGATTTTGTGATATTCTGTTTGTTAGAGATCCACGATCACCGCACCAATTGATAACTTGTGGAAAAATCCTTGATCGGAGCACTTCCCTGTGAGGCGCCGTTGGGATCGGCCGGGGACACTCCGATGCCAAAGTCAGTAATATTTCTGAGAATAAACTGTAAGCACAAAAGTAGAGAATCAGTAAGTGTACCTTTGATCCTAGGAAGCTGGGGTATTTATATAGGTTTCTGTAACCTTCAGCATTAATGGGGAAGCAGGTGAAGAGTTGTGTCATTACTCATCTTTAATTGCTATCAATTCTCCATTAATCCCAGCATTTAGCATTGAAACCCTCAGAGTTGAGGTATTCGAACAGTCAAGTCTTTATTCCCCTTTAATGGCTATTAATTGCCATTTAATTGTATTTATTCCCATTCATGGATGGTAATAAAGGCGCCTTTTGGTATTCTTAGATCCGTCAAGGCGTATGTACGCTCTCCTTGAGAGCTATGGCGGGTCTCCACTACTCGCTCTCATCGGGCGTATCTCGTTATGGCGTATCTCGCCATGGTCCACGTGGTGTGGCATAATGCTAGAAACTCCTTCATTTTCTTCATTATTTACATATTCACCCCTGTATTGATCCTGCAATAATTGTCATTAATTCCACATTAATCATGCACAAATATCTCTTTTAGAAGGAATAATGGTTTGCCATTATTTATATTAATTTTCCCTTATTCCTTATTCAAGAATAATTTGGGTTGTTATCAAGTAGCATAATGCATCTTATATATCCTTGACCTTGGACATATATCCTGCAGCTCGCTGGTAATTCTAATCAGCTTATACGGAATTTGGCACTTGATGCGTTAGATCAATCAATATGTGCTGTTTTAGGTTCTGAACAGTTCCAAAATTATGTGCCACCCAAACTCCAAGAGACATCTCATAATGTGAGTAAATTTCAAACTTTTTAATGGTTAGCAAGGTGAATACTTAATAATAGTGCATTGACTACAGAAGTTTTTGCTGTATGATATCTTTGCTCCTTCTAGATGGAAGCTACGGATGCACAGCTGAGATCCCTTGAATGTTCTGTCATATCTTCCCTCAAGGTTCTTTTTTCCACTCAAAGTGCTGATGGCCGTGCTGGATCCTTAAAAATTCTTGTTCATGTTTTGGAGGTAATATGGCACTACTGAAGATTGATCACAACCCCACATTCATTTCTAGTCTCTGTTATCTGCTTATGCATATATGGTAGTTTTTTGTAGAACTTTTGCTTACATAATTTTTCTCTTTCAGAGGCATGGCGAAAAATTGTATTACAGTTGGCCGAATATTCTTGAAATGTTAAGGTTTAGCATTTGAATAATTTACTTCCTACCCATTTTTATGTGAATCTGTCCCCTTGGATGATCTCATAAATATTTCTTTTCAGGTCTGTTGTAGATGCAACAGAGAAAGATCTTGTCACCTTGGGTTTCCAGGTCAGTGCAATTATCAATGAGACTTCATGTATTTTATAATTATACCCTTCCTTTAGATTCAAACTGGTAGTTTAAGAGACATGGATATGTATATATGGAACCATTATAGGTACTAAAAAGATGTGTTCTTTTCTTTTTTCATATGCACATATATCTTTGTAGTGTTTTCACTAACTGAAATCCTAGGAGCTCTTATTTGTTATGGTGCCCTTTTTTATGTAACCTAGCGTTTGACTTTTATTAATGTTAGTCGTGAGATTTGACACTGGTAATCCATCTCCGTCATCTATTTCCATATTAGTGTGAGTAATCATAAAAATATTTGAATATTTAACATGGTAAAGTCCTGAAAACTGAACTTGCAAAACTGCATATAAAACCTTGAAGAATTTGATTTTTGTCCTCTTCCATCTTTGAGATTTTTGGGAGCAGTTGTCTTCTAACATCTTTTTGGAATCATTTTTCTCATCTTGTCATGTATACTAAAAACTACTCTTGGGTGCCTAAAAGCTTAAAATTTTAGGTTAAATGGTTCATGGCGATAAAGCCATCTAGTTCAATATTGGGCCACTCGCAGATGTCCAGTCTTGGAAACTTAGTGTTAAAGTATCTCATAATGAGTAATGAAGGCAATGTTTCATTTATAAGTGCGAGGCAATCCTCCCCCTTCAAGGTACCTTTTGGGGTGAGTTCGGCCCAAATTACATCATATCAAAGCCTCTTAGGCCTAGAGGTCAAAAGTTCGAATTCCGATAACTCCATTTGTTAATTGAGATTTCAACACGATGGTAGCGTGGGCTTGTAATGCACCTACTTCAATCTCAAGGGGTGCTTGTATGCGGGGGGTGTGCTAGAGATAATAAAAACTATTCTTGGCACTTACCTATAAGCTTAACTTTTGGGTTAAATGGTTCCATTAGTCTTCCCACTAAAGCACAATAGCTTCTCCACCTTTCTCAAAATAATATAAACTTGTATTGTTAAATCCTTTCCATTACCAAAACCAACATACGAAAAATTGCTCAATGTTAGAAATTTTCTATAAAAGATCAGAAGGTCATTGCATTATGTTTTGCCCTTTCGACACCATAGAGATGTGAAAAGGTGATCCATAAGAAGAGAAAGAACAATAGAATATGGCACTGAATACAGCACTCCAGAGATTATCTCTCTCCCCCCCAGCTAACAGCTAAGAGCCACACAAAACTGGAGAATATAACTGACTGCTTCACTCACACACTCCTCCCCCCTTGTAACTAATTATTCTCTAATTCCAAAGCATAACAGAAAAGGAAAGCTCATGCTCCCTTTCCACGTGTCCCTCCTTGCCTCCTCGAATAAACATTCCATATTTTAGGCCCATGGTTTAGTTGAGCTAACACCGGCCTATTCTCATTACCCACTCTATCAAAAGGAGCTAACAAAGAGAAGGTAAGGGAAAAGAGAGACCAAGTTTGTACATGGCCACCCATTGTCACTGTTGTTATGATCAATTGGAGGCCTCTATGGCAGAGCAAGAAAAAAGAGAAATAGGCACTACTATCGATTGGAGAAACAATGTGGAATTATCTGTTCGTATTATAGTTTTGTTTGCTATGATTGACTGAGCTCTAGTCATGCAGCAAGGTGGGGAAGAGAGAGAGAGAGAGGTGAGGGGGTTTGGAAGGATATAGATGGAAAAGAGAGGATCAAAAAGCAGGGGGGGTGATGCTTTTCTTGGGGACATTTTTTTTTTTTTAATTTTTTCCCATTTTAGTCACTTAACTATAATTGTTAGAAATGCCAAAGGGTGTATATAAAATTGGTGCTATTAAAAGGATTGGCTAATCTTCAACAAGTGTACAAATGCTATTACTTTCTGGTAATTTAGGTTTATTTTGCTGATGGATTTATGTATTTATAATCATAGTCACCACTTCTTTTTCTACCCATAAAATCAGATGAACTTTTATTCTTGCAGTGTGTACGAGTCATTATGAATGATGGACTTGCTTCTATTCCTACAGAGTTTCTCCATGTGTAAGATTCAAAAATTTTGATAACAGAACTAGTGTCTTCCATTTCTCTCAATTTTGGTGTCACTATGCATTTATTTGACGAGGGCGAGCCTTGGCGCAACGGTAAACGTTGTTGTCGTGTGACCAAGAGGTCACGGGTTCGAGTCTTAGGAGCGGCCTCTTGCCAAATAAATTGGCAGGGGAAGGCTTGCCCCCAGTACACCCTTGTGGTGGGACCCCTCCCCGGACCCTCGCTCAGCGGGGACGCGTAGTGCGACCGGGCCACCCTTTTATGCATTTATTTGACGTGGCATTTTTATTTATATTTGTGTTTGCGTGTATACATGAATATCAGAATTCTGAAGTTTTTGAATGTGAATACTTTGAGTTTATATGTAATGGGACTTTTTTTTGATCTCTTTTGGTTGTTCCACAAAATGAAGTTTATGATTTTAAAATGCTCGTGAAAGCTTAACTCATGATACTGTGGTGTCCAGTATAATCATGGATATGTATACTGAGTACATGAGAGACCACAACAGCTTCTTAAATAGAGATAACAACTGTAAAAGGACGAAAATCATTTATTGCCAGAACTTACTACTTTTTATAGAGAAACATTTTCTCATCATTTACCGTATTGTCTACTATGATACTGTAATAGTGGATATGTTAGTCAGTCTCTGTTCTTATTTGCTCATCATTTAATTGTATTGTCTACTATGATACTGTAATAGTGGATATGTTAGTCAGTCTCTGTTCTTACTCTGATTCTTAAAAGTTTGTGCATACCTGATGCACACTGCATTTTTTTTCTATCGCTTTTCCAAAGGAAAAGACAATATAAAACTCATGAAAGAGTTTGTTGTGCAAATGTGTTGGTGAATATCTGATCTCAATTTGAAGATATAGACATGATATAAAAAGATACCATATAAATTTTAAATTATGTAAAATTTATCCGTCAAAATCTTGGAAGTTATCATGTTTACATTACCTCATTGTTAATATATATGACGAATTGGAAATAGGCTTTATTTCATACTCATTTGTTTATGGAATATCTGTCAACTTATGTGCTATTTTGAGATTAAAATCTACTTTTCAACTGAAGCAATAGCAAGTACAATCATCAATTTTTCATGTTGCAGATGTGTGGATGTAACTGGAGCATACAGTTCCCAAAAGACAGAGCTAAACATAAGTTTAACAGCAATAGGGCTCTTATGGACCACCACTGATTTTATTGCCAAGGGGCTTCCACACAATCTCTCAGAAGGAAAGGAAACAAGTTGGGTTATCACTTAAATCTATTAACTATTTTCAGTCATATCACTTTCTAGAGCTACTATCTTTACAGTTTTTAAAGAACATTTGTTTTGCTGGGATACATCATTACAGGTAAACCTTATCCTATTTTGAAGCGAATTGATGCTGAATTAAACAAACAGAAGGCTTCAAAACTACATGGTAAAGTGAATGACCAAGCTCCCACAAAAAATATCTTAGAATCCGACAAGTTACTGTTTTCTGTGTTTTCAATACTCCAAAGGCTTGGAGCTGATGAGAGGCCAGAGGTATGAGGTTTATCTTGAAATTGGACTTTCCTACTGTTACAGACCATGAAAATATAGTCCATGGGATACCATGTAGATTAAGGGCCTACTTGGATATATTTACTTAAGAGCATTACACACATATATATATATATATATACACGGTTCTCCTTCATTCAAGGAGACATTGTAGGCCCACAGCAGCCTACAGCAGTCCTATAGCAGCCTAGGCATGCTTACATTTATTTATTATGTAACACCTACTTTATTTACTCTCCAAATTACCATGCGACAATGAAAATCCTGTTGACTCATCATGAGAACCTGACATGGCATTATATTGAGTTTTCTTGATGATTGATTTGAGGGGAATTGTCTGTGAAGATAAAAATTACATAGTTCATGTTGTTTTACTGACTTGTGGGATTCAACTGACATTTTCCTTTACATGACGCTCATGTTTTATCTTTGACTATGTTAACAATTGTGTCTTACCAGCATATATTAGGCATCCAAGGGATGTCTTTCAGTTTCTTTTGTTTTATGCGTTGATTTAGTTTGTTCTTCTAGAAAGTCTTTTGGGTGGAGTACATGGATGTAAATGACTGCATGTATAATATATTGTAAGGGTGCTTGCTTATCTCCCTCCCCCCCTTCTGCAATCTTTCTCTTTTTGGCTAATTGTAACATAAGATTTGTGAAATAGTAAGCTGTTATAAGTAGACTAACAATAGTACTAGGAGTTGCCACTTTAAAAGAATGCCATCCAGCTACTTATTCTTCCTGTCTCTCTATATCTAAGTAAACTTTTTCACTCTTTCTTCTTCACAACTCCTTCAAGACTCTTACTATATGAAATTTTCACTTGCTTTCACTTAGTAACAAGGAAAGTATCAAGTAAATATGCCAATTGAATTAAGTGTTGAATATTATAAATGCTGAAATTATTAAATGATGTAACTGTTTGATAAATACTAAAAATAAGTACTAAATATAAAAATATTATTTGATAATGTTGAACTCAAAACTTAAGTTAAATATTTTGACTTATCAAAATAAGTGATTTTTAACTTAATTGAACATTTTAAGTTGTTGAATAATTGCAGTTATCAAACTCACTTAATGCAAATAAGTACTTAAACTATTAAATAAAGTGATTTTTGAGGTTATCATACGTGGCCTTAGTCTGATAGAATAGTTTTTCTTCAGGAAGTTTAAATTCTAACTGATTCCTAGTAGGAATAAGATCATAGCTCAAGTCTGACTTTTGTACTCCTATCAAAGAAAACTTCTTATCATTTATAAATGAAGCTTTATTTGAAAAGAAAATTCAGAGGTCAGGCGGTCTCTCTCGAGCAAGATCCAGAGGTCTGGAGGTCTCTCTAAACGATTTCCAAATTAGTGTCACCATAGGTAGAAAATAGAAGGAAGAGTTCCTCACTTTAATGTTCAAGGACCCCTAATCGATCCAAAGCTTGTTATTTTAATATCTTTGGCCATTGCGATGTGTTATTGAAATCCAAAGTTCAGGGACTGTGAGTGAAGCTAATCGCCAATTTTTTTTGCACTAGTTGATTAACAATAATAAATTCGAACCATGGATTCAATACAGTATATTTTCTTCTTTGCTCTTTTCTTTCTTTATTTTGTCACTTCTCTTATCATTGTTCAGGTTCCTCCACACTCTCTTCCAAGTTTCAAATAAATATCATTAGTCTAAGATTTATTAATTCGTTTTGTGAATGATTGTGGGTATTGTTCCAAGTCTTTCCATAGCAGAAAAATTCTGCATTGGTGGTCTCTTTGAGCTTTGTGAATATTCTTATTTCAACTAAATATCTCATATAGTTTGTCATTTATTGTATTTTATTTAATATGGTACTAAGCTTTGTCCGAAAAGTTTTTGATTTTTTTTTATCCGTACTCCTCAATTCACTATTTGTCAAATTTCCATGTTGGAAAATGACTATAGCTCTAATTGCATTACCTTAAACTTCGTTACCACAGTTTAAATCCATGATGGTGTTATACCTGTATATTGGGATAGAGATTTCTGTGGACTTACATGTCTGCATGCGAAACTTAGAAGAGATGCTATTATATGTAGCTATAGGAGTGCAAAAAAACTAATTTTATTGCTGCCATGTCATTTCATTACTTTTCTTAGTGATAGGAATTAATCACCTGGAATCATAAATTTACTGAATGGTTCCTAATTTCGGGAATCATATGAATTAATTTCTTAGAAATAGGTATTAATTACCTGGACAAGAAACTTTTCTCCGCAATGACTGAATCTTCTTTTCAGGTCAGAAATGCTTCTGTGCGAACACTCTTTCAAACTCTTGGAAGTCATGGGAACAAACTGTCAAAAAGCATGTGGGAGGAATGTCTTTGGAATTATGTCTTTCCCGCTTTAGGTCGTGCTTCACACATGGTATTTAAAAGTGGTATTCTTTTAGAGGAAAAAAGAAAACGGGGTTGTAAAGTTTCACATTGGGGGAGTGATGGTATTTATAATTTTTGTAGGCTGCAACATCATCAACAGATGAATCTCAAGGGAAGGAATTAGGAAGTCGAGGAGGAAAGGCATTTCATATGCTGATTCATCATAGGTATGCATTTCTGCTTGTGGATTGGTATCTGAAATTTTATTCCTCCATCCTTTTCAAGAATATTGTTGTTGGTGTGGCTTCTCCCATGAACTTGCAGTCGTAACACAGTTCAGAAACAGTGGGATGAAACACTTGTTCTGGTCCTTGGTGGAGTTGCACGTCTCTTACGATCTTTTTTTCCTTTTCTCAGTAGCTTGAGCAACTTCTTTTCAGGTACTTCTGCATTACAGTTTTATCTGTCAGAAATTAGTCATCTTGGGGTACATATTAGGGAAATGCTCTAGGAACTCTAAATGTTGCATGGTTGTGCAGGCTGGGAATCTCTGCTTCATTTTGTGAGGAACAGTATATTAAATGGTAGCAAAGAGGTTGCTGTTGCTGCAATAAATTGTTTGCAAACAACTGTTCTTTCTCATGCTCCCAAGGTTACAATCTGATTGTTAGAACTACAGCTACTGTTTTCGTTTTTCCTAGTGAAATAGTGAGCTGCAAGGTTTCTTCAATTGCATCTTATTGTAATTGTGTGGTGGTTGATTATATCAACTTGGTCCCTGCAAGTGAATTGCATTAATCATATCAAACTTTTCCTCAACTAAAATATTTTATGATTCAGGGTAATTTACCAGTGGCTTACCTCAACTCCATACTTGATGTGTACGAGGATGTTCTTCAAAACTCTCATAACTACAGTGATAATGCAGCTAGCAAGGTGAAACAGGAGATTTTACATGGTCTTGGTAATGAATTACTTCAACCTGGGAGTTTTTAATGTTTCCTGGATGTCATTGGGCATAGATAAATATGAACATAATTAGAGACTGTTAAGTTATTATCCATATACTCCCTTGTCCAATAACCTGATATCTGAGATTGACATTATCTTGATGCTTCACATCGTATTCTGATTTGGTGAACATCATATTAATAATTTTTATGTCTGTGTGCCCCAAAATTTAGAAACTTGTAGTTTGGTTGCTAATATATTTTTTGGGATCTCTTCTGACTTTTGGCAGGTGAATTGTATGTGCAAGCACAGAGTATGTTTGATGATGAAATGTTCTGTCAGTTAATTGGAATCGTAGATTTGGTAGTTAAGCAAACCGTACTCAGTAATGATAACTTTGAAAGTGAATTTGTAAGTTACGTTTACCTCAAACATTTTTTGCATACCGTGCTTAGTCTTCTTTACAGATGGTGTTTTTTGTAATGAAATTGATTTCCCTTTTCCACAGGGACATGTTCCACCTGTTCTGCGTACTGTATTGGAAATCTTACCATTGTTTCATCCCACTGGGCATATCTCTTCAATGTGGCTAGTACTCCTTAGGGAGCTTTTGCAATATCTTCCAAGATCAGATTCTTCCGTACAGAATGAGGATGATGAGGTCAAGCTAGCCAGTATTGGTGATAATATTTCAGGTATGCATTTAACTTAATAGCTTTACGAGAGTATATGTGAATCTACAAAGAATGATGAAATTCTTATCATTTGCACAGGCAACAAGTCAAAGAAAATGAATGAAATGTCCAATGGTTTGGCTTCCACTAGTTTGAAAAATGCTGAAGCTCTCAGTCCGAGTTCTGGACCAACCACAACTGCAATGGGTGGAATCCCAAGTTATTTGTTTGCAGAAAAGCTCATTCCTTTGCTGGTAGATCTTTTCCTGCAAGCTCCAGTTGTTGAAAAATATATGATGTTTCCTGAAATTATTCAGAGCCTTGAAAGGTAATGTCATTTTCTATATTCAGTTGTTGCAGTTTCCAGATTACACTTTTTATGATCCATTTGGATGTATTCTAGTGGTCTTATGTGGTTTGCAATTTGAATGTAACCAGGATTTTGGTATGAGTATCAATACAAGTTAGGATCTTTATCATCAAAATACTGGGGATTTTTTTTTTTAGCATCCTTGTTTGAAAGTAATGATGATGCAAGCAGAATTTGCCTATCATGTTGTCCATGAGAAACCAATTATATGAGATTGGTTGATTGGAGCCAGTATACAGATGTTATAGAGTCATATCTGATGGATGACAACTTGGAAACCGAAATTAGGAATGCCCTTGTAATTTCCTTGTGAGATGAAAACCTGACAGTCAAGTTTATCTTATAGGTGTATGACAACAAGAAGAGACTATCCAGATGGGTCACTCTGGCGATTGGCTATTGAAGGGTTCAACAGGATTCTTGTTGATGATTTTTGCAAATGTACTGTAAAGTCTGAACCAGATATAATGACTAGCAGACCTGCAAGAATGCGGATCTGGAAAGAAGTAGCAGATGTTTATGAAGTATTCCTTTTGGGTTATTGTGGGCGTGCCACCAATTCTCTTTCAGCTACAGCACTTAAGTCTGATGAGGCACTAGAGATGACCATTTTGCATGTTTTGGGTGATGAGATTCTTATGTCTCCAATTGATGCACCTGTTGATGTAATTTACTTTCCAATTTTACCCTGAAAATATTTTTTTTGGGGATGTATGCATCTCAACTAGGCATGTCTAGGTGATACATATGGATTCAGTTCTAGTGGTCCTTAGCAGTCTGATGGTGCCTTCTGTAGTGATGGTAGTTGTTTAGTCTTATAAGTTATAAGCTGTTGGTTTGCATTAGTCCATCTTATTAAGTTTGTCGACCTCATGAGATTACATGCGCCATAGATTCCAAGTTGGTCCTCTTGTGTTTTCTGAATTCATTATATATTAGCCACATGTCATTCATCGGGTTGCATTTTCTTTTCTTTCTATGATTTATTATACCATTATATGTTAAACGATATTTATCATCTGCAGCAATTTTATTTGATCATTTATTACATTATTAAGTTACCTTCCCGTGCTTGCTCAGTAGTATTGCCCTGAAATTTTCCCGAGGATTCTAGGTTTTGATGTAAAGGTATCTATTTCATCATTAATTTTGTTTCTGCTTTGGCAGATACTGGAACGCTTAGTTTCCACCTTGGATCGTTGTGCTTCACGGACATGCTCTTTGCCTATTGAGACTGTGGAACTTATGCCACTTCACTGCAGCCGATTTTCCAAGGCTTGCTTGCAGAAGCTGTTTTTGTTGAGCAGGTAAAAATGTACAAGTTCATCTGTTTTTTTCATTTTAGCCTTTTCAACTCTAATTAGGAAGTTGATAGCAATTGCATATTTCTCTTGGATAATTTATTGTAAATAATTTATTGTTCCCTCGTTTTATTCTATCTGTTAATTATGTGCTTGTGAGAACCAGAATCTCCATACATCAATGTTCCTTCGGCCACATTATGTGGTGCTAATTCTGAAAGCAGAGCAGTAGACATGTTGGCAATTTGTTTATGGTTTTCTCCCTTTATTAATTATAGGAATACCTTCCATCCAGAGTCCTTTTGTACTGCAATTTCTTGTCTAACATTATTTCATCACACAATAATTTCTTCTCAGTTACGATAATGAAGCAAGCAATTGGAACTTAACAAGATCTGAAGTCAGCAAAATCTCAGTTATGATTCTTTTGACTAGATGTGAATACATCTTGAACAAATATTTGATGGATGAAAAGGATCTTGGTATGTTGCTTCTATTGTTCACAAACCAATTTCTCAAAAATTATTCATCTCACCTTCAGTATGAACGGTTGAACTTTGAAATTATCCAGCAGGCAAACGTTCAATACCAGCAACAAGGCTTGAAGAAATTTTTTATGTTCTTCAGCAGCTGTCTGATCTAAGGATACATCCAGAAACAGCATCTGTTCTTCCTCTGAATCCTCATATACGAAGTTTCCTAGCAGACAACAATCAGATCAAGCATCCACATCTCTTTGTTCTTTTTCCCTCCCTATGTGATCTTGTAACAGCGAGGTGAGTAATAACTTTTTAACAAAATTTTGTCATTACATATGCCTAAGGAATATTGGAGATCTGTGATTGAACATGTTGACCGAGCATGTTGACCTTTGACTGTGCCATCGCTTAACAATTCAATGACGGGTGCTGTAAGAAGCAATATGTAATTTTGTACTTGAAATGCGCCAGCATGAGCACAAACATCTGCACTTGCATGTCTGCATGATCGCATACTCACAATTTACGGGCTGGAGATTACATGTATGATTGAGGTTACATTTCTTTCTGTATATTTGTTTGTTGCTGGGCAGGGAAACAAGAGTAAGGGAGTTGGTACAATCGTCGCTAAGACTCATAACCAAAGAGCTGGGACTTGAAAAGGTAAATGTAGCTGGCTGATATATGGAAGAATGCATAATATATACACAAAGGGGTGAGCACAAAATTACATTCTCATTGTTTTATGTTGTTTATAGGTGGTATAGGTGGAGAATTTTTTCGTGTCCTCCATTTGTTTAGTGTTGTATTATTTTTAGGTTTGTACATTATAGGATTGTCACATTTTAAGGCACCAATCTCGAGTGGACATTTTACGGATCAGGAGGCTAGATTGAGCTTTAGTTTCTCCTTTTAATATATCAATATATAATTTTTTGTAATAATGTATGTAGTTGAATTCAACAGCTGTGTAAGGTGATTTGCTTGGAGCATTTTGGCACAAGCTTGTTTAATTATTTGAAGCATTTTGACTTTTCAATATTTTTGCACAAGTAAATCTAATTTAAATTTGTAGAGTCTATAGTTAATAAATAAATAAATAAAAAGCTGCACTATTATCAATTCCCCTAATTTTTAATCTTCCATACCAAATGTTTAAGTTTGTACAAGTGCTTGAATTTTCATGAAATTAATATAGTTGGTGGACAAGGAGAAAGGAGAAGATAATCAAATTCACCAAGCTATTATATAAAAATTTAGATGATTATTCATATGTTTTACGATTTGGTTCAAGTTTTAAAATTGGAATGAGAAGACTATTTTGTCTAGTTTAATCTAACCATTCTAGTCAATATTGGAATTGCAGGAAAATAACTAATGTGATTTATTGGGCTTAAAGTAAGACTGTTTTAGTTTTTCTATTCACTTTTTTAATATGAAAGTATAAAATTGTTTCTAGTTATATGAATTAAAAAAATTATTTTTTTAGTTTTTAAATTTAATTAAATTAGTTTTTTTGAAATTTGTATGGTATATATACCGAAATAGATATATATTAATTATAATCTTTGGGTCCGTCTTCTGTACGGCAAATATCGGAAAGATAAAATCTTCGGTGGTCCGAAGGAGAGGGTTGTCAGCTGCTCCTTCCTCTGGAAAGGGCTTAGTGAAGTTTTTGCTGAGTTCTGTACAGGGATTGGGCTGGAGGTGGGCAATGGTAGATCCATTAGCTTCTGGGAGGACACCTGGATTGGTGATAAACCCCTTATTGATGTGTGTAGATCCCCTCCGCCTAGTAATATCCGTCACTGGAAGGTTGCTGATGTGGTGGATTCGGAGGGTGATTGGATCTGGTCTAAGTTTGACTCTTTCCTTAGTTTGGAAACCCTCCTGAAAATTAGAGGAGTTAAGGTCAGCAACCTCGAGGAGGATAAAGACAAACATTGTTGGGCTTTGTCTAATAATGGCATCTATTCTTGTAAATCGGCCTATGAAGCCTTTTCCTCTAGTAGGGAGTATCCTCCTTTGGAGATTTGGAAGACTATTTGGGCCTTTAAAATCCCTTATCGAATTAGGAGTTTTTTGTGGTTAGGAGTTAAAGACAGGCTGCTCACCAATGTGGATAGGCAGAGGAGGCACTTGACTGAATCAGGAACCTGTAGTAGATGCAGGGGTCATATGGAGATACTTTGCCATGCTATGAGGGATTGCCCTAATAGTCAGAAGATTTGGGAGGGGGTTCTTCCTGCCCATACCCTTCCTCCCTTCATGGCTCATTCTGCCATTGACTGGTTCTCTGAGGGCGCTAAGGGGAAGTTATTGGCCAATATGGAGCACGGCGACATTTTCTTTGCTCTTATCTGTCACCATATTTGGAAATGGAGGAATGATGAGTTATTTGCTAAGAAAACTACCGTTATTCCTGATTTATTAAACTTCTTTTCCAAAAAACTTTCGGTTATTTTGCAAAGTTCTAAAGGGGAGCCCCTGGGTAATCCCTCCCCGGCTAAGGTGGTCCACTTGGTTGGTTGGAGTAAGCCTATTGAAGGGGTAGTGAAGTTGAATACGGATGGCTCCTGCCTTAGCAATGGCAGAATTGCTGCTGGAGGAGTTCTTCGGGATGCTGGTGGAGCTTGGCTGGCTGGGTTTACCCATAACTTGGGATTGGGCTCGGCCTTTTCTGCAGAGCTCTGGGGGATTCTGTCAGGTATTAAGCTTGCCATTCGCATGGGAATTAAGAAGCTGGTGGTGGAATCTGACAATTTGGAGGCTATCAATAGGATTTCTGCTTCCCAAGTTTCTTATCTCTCTTGCCAGAACCTTATCAAAGCCATTTTGAGGCTTCGTCCTGCTTTTGAGGTTATTAGGTTCTCCCATATTTTTAGGGAGCAAAACCGTGTGGCGGATTGCTTGGCTGCGGCTGGGCATGGGGGGATGTTAGGTGTTTCTACCCTTTCTATTTCTCCTTCTTCTATTTTGTCCCTTCTTCTTGAGGATAGGGTTGGGGTCAGCCACCCTAGGCTGATCCCGGGTTAGGCTTTCGTTTTGTTTGTTTGTTTTTTTTTTTTTTTCCTTGTCCTACCAAAAAAAAATTATAATCTTTCTATTATTTATTATCTTAATTTATTATTATTATTTTTTTAACATAATATCTTTTAAAAATATTATTATGAATTTTTTATAATTTTTTTAAAATTAATTTTTTTTTATTTATTTCTTCCGTAAAGTTTAAGACAGGACCTCTCAATGTTTAAAACGGGCCTGTTGAGCTGTGTTGTGCATTAACCCCAGCATATGTCGTGAAAAATCTTTCCAAACCAACACATCAACTAGCAAAGCAAACTGCAAAACGTTTCAATTATTATAGAAGTTCCAGAATTTGTTAAAAGCTCTTGTAATTGTTCTTCTTGAGGTTCAACGGATTGCATTTTCTATAATAATAATAATAAATGTTAATCAATGAGCAATTTTACCTTTAAAGTCCAAAATGGTGCAACTTTACCTCTATCGTTGATAGCCAAGCAATTTGACTCCTAATATTAGCAAACTGTATAATTTCAAACATTATTATAAAATACATATTTTATTCTTTATTCTGTACTAGTTGCATATCAGTTGGTTTTAAAAAAAATTACATATTGTGTAATTTAATAATAGTGATGTGGTTGAATTCTGTAAGCCCACTTGAAAACATGCAATTGGACAAAAACAATGTCAAAGAGCGGAAAGTTGATCGGCTAACCCGCTCTAATTCCTAAGTCAGTTTGAAGCAAGACTTTAGGATGAACACAACAATAAATTAAAGCTAACATGTAAGCTTAATGAATGAATGAAGCAATGTACTTGAGTTGAGCTTACTCTAGTTATATTGTGATCGAGTTGTAGAAAACGATTATAAGGTTAGGAGTGGGATGTGCTACGTATCACCCATTGATAGGTGAGTACACGCCCGGAAATCGAAGTTGATATACCTCAAGCTCACTAGGTCTGTGATTCACGGAATCAAGTGTGATTACTGTAACAGGGGATTCTTGATTGGATCTTTAACTTTCCGAGTCAGGTCTCCAATACGGAATCGTATGAACCAGTTTTGTATGATGACACCACATGTTCTCTTTCCTTGGGTGCTGGTTCAGGTTTCGTAAGTGCCACCTGATGAGTTTATACTCGGCTGATATTAGATGTTCCCTTGGGTCTAATTTATCGTTCTTTAGAATGAGAAAGCATCGCTTCGGGAAGCGTTGTACTTGTTGATTCCTGATAAGTTGAAGGAGAAAGATTAATCTTTGATAATTTTTGGGTTTTCGAGAAATGAAGGATTGATAAGGAAGTTATACGGGCTCCTGACAGTTGATTTTTCTATTGCTCAGTTTACTCATAAATACAACTGTTAGAACTTGTTTTTTTGATCTTGATCCCTGTCGTTTTTGGGTTGTATATACATGCTGGTGGAGGTGGCCTTATATTTCAAGATAAGGTTTAGCTTGTGGGTCTCGCATCTGCAGAAATCCCTTACATGAGTCATCAGATCTTTGAAGGTTCGGGGCCTGTTGGTGGCAACCGTGATATCAACAACTCTCCATATTCAGTACCTTGACCTGAATGGATTCCTACTGGAATGCATTACCCGAGTTGATCTTTCGGGGGACTGCTCGTTGGTATTATTTACTTTCTGTGCAGGGGGAGTTTAGGATCCGCGACGCTTATTATTGAGTCTTTTTTTTCCTCTCGACTAGGCGCCTGGATCCCTTACTCGACCTCTTGGTGACCCGTCTCGCTGACAATGGAAACCTTGGACAGTGTGGTGTCCGGTTGAGCACTTAGTATTCTCAAGTTTATTCATGTACTAATAGTCTTTCTTGATCTCTCCAGCTTCTCTTTAACTTCATCGATTTGAATGGCGTGTTCCTGCTGCATAATGCTAACGATGTTGCAGATAGATGCCATGTTTTCTGCCAGTCATCGGGAGATTGCGTCTAAGAGCCTTTGTTGTTGGACGTTTAGGCCTCAGTCTCCTCCGCCATTTCTAGAGCCAGATCATGATCGGCCTAAAACTATCATCGTACTTCTTTCTTCCGCTACAATTTGAACTCCGGATGCAGGGAGTGCGTTGGACGATGGAAGTTGGATGGAACTACTTAAACGAGTCATCGTTGTGTTTGTTTCAAACTCACCACACCAATTTCATGTGGTTGAATCCTGTAAGTCCACTTGGAACCTGCTATTAGACAGAAACAAGGCCAAAGGGGGGTCGTTGTCCAGCTAACCCGCTCTGATGCCTAAGTTAGTTTGAAGTAAGGATTGAGGATGAATACAATAATAAATCAAAGCTAAGATTTAAGATTAATGAATAAATGAAGTAACGTAGCTTGAGCTGAGTTTACTCTATTTATATTGTGATCGAATGGTAGAATATGGTTATGAGTTTAGAAGCAGAATATGTTACATGTCACCCATTGATAAGCGAACGTGCGCCTGAATATCATTTCTTGATATTCCTGAAGACCACTAGGCCCGTGATTCACGAGATCAAGTGTGATTGCTGTAACGGGTGGATTCTTGACCGAGTCTTTTGAGACTTCTCGAGTTAGGGTCTCCAATACGAAATCGTATCGACCAATTTTGTTATGGTGGCGCCACGAGTTCTCTTTCCTCGGGCGCTAGTTCAAGTTTTGTAAGTGTCATCTGACGAGTTTATATTCAACTGATATCAAATAGAATTGGAGATTAATATTTTGAATTTCGACGAAATATTTGATTTTTTTTTACTAATTCGTATAAAATACAGTATAATTTACAATTTTTTTATTTTTTTTATTTTTTTCACATCTATTCATATGTTTGTGATCCGTTACTAATGAGTGATAAAATGACACATATGTTTGATGAATTGTTTCTCAAATTGATTCAACTTGTCAATGTTAGTAGTAAATTGTTTTTTTACTGCCAACGTTACTGTACCATTTTAAACGTTTAGGGTAAAATTACTCTTAATTATCTGTTAACGTTACAACTATTATATTTAGATTTGATTTGAAATTTGATTATATGAGGGGAAAAAAAACCCTTGCCTTATACTATTAGAACATGCAATTTAAGATCCAAATACTGGAAGCATCCATAAATTACAAAACAGAAAGTATATATATTTACTTACAAAACATTTGTACAATATGTATTATGGCATTGTATTGTATTTTATTACATTATATGCCTTTTTCTAATTCACAGTCTGAAATCCACTCTGCTTGTTTCTAATTAATTAGTTTTTTGAGAAAATATTGATATTTAATACATATGAAGCTGCTTGAGTCAGATGTTTATTGAACAATATGAAGAATCTTCAAGGGAGATCTGGACTCGTACCAAACTAAATTTCAAAAAAAAAAAAAAATCCTAGTATAAATAATTTTTGAGGTGTTTTTATGATTAATGTTTACTTATTTATTACTGTTACTGTTCTGCTGATTAAGCCTAGCAGCAGCAGCAATAGAAGCGGCTACCCCCGCCGGGTGCGTGGTGAGGAATGGGTCATTTCTCATCTCTGCACCTGTCACCCCTTCTGCATCTTTCCTCGTGGCTGGCCTATCTGCCGGTAACTTCGATGTTGCATCCTGTCAAAATAAACGATACAATTTATAATATTAAAGATGCAAATTCAAGTTTCTTTAACGTACTTCTGAATTGTAATTTATATTGAAATGTACTATTTTTCAAGGCAAGTATGTCGATATATGCTATTTTTTCGATGAATGAAACAAGTATCTTTAAATGAATTAAAGATCTAAGATTGATAGCTGAATCAATTGTAGACATTATTAAAAAAAAAAAATCGTTTTGTGTTTTGCACTAATTACATATCAATTAGTTCGAAAGGAATGACATTTTTTTTTGTAATTTAAAATAAATTAAAGTAGAAAACATATAAGCTCAACGAAGTATTTGTATTTTTTTATGTTATATATGCAGGCATGAAATTAATTTTATAATTTTTATAAATATGTAATACAGATTTGCAATGGAAACGAGATTTATAATTAAGAAAAATGTTCCATCAATAATATCTGAAATTGACGTGATTTACGAATGTTAGGTTGCTATACTATTTACGATCTTAAAGATAAAAATCACTCTTAGATAGTAATCATAGGTTTTTTGGTAACTTATCTAACTAAAATTACTCCTGAACAACAAATTTAGGTACTAAAACTTGATCTTTTACCTTGTTTATTTGATTTTATTTATTTATTTTGATAAAAATATAAATCAAACGAAAATATGTCATTTTGAATATAAGATGAAACACAACTTAGAAAAATCTTCAAAAAGAATTTTCATATTAGAAATAGAACGTGCCCAAACAGAATTTGTTTAACGTCTGATCACAGAATGTGTTTAACGTCTTTCATGTATGATTCGATTGAAGTAAAGTATCTTGCTACCTCATAAAATTACCTTGTTTATAATGAATTAACAATGATAGTAATTGAGGTAATAAAAGAGTAAAATTAGGTACCGAGAGAATGTCAGCTAGCTTAGTCTTGTCTTCATCCCTTTTAATCCTGGCATTGAGGGTGGCTGCTGATTGCGCAGCAGCAGCGACACCACCGGGGCTAATGGTGGTCCGACCAGTAGCTCTTACTTCAGCAGCTTGAATAGCGGCGGCATCACTCCATTCAACAGGCTTCTGTCCGGCTGTTAATGCGGTGGCTTCAAGTGCTTCACCTATTGTTATTCCACCTCCTTTTTTAAACGGTCCTTCTGCTCCCGGTGACTGTGTTCCCTCTTTATTTTTATCAACTTCCTGACAATTTTTATAACATTACTTCTAACCATAATTCAAGACTTGGTAACATTTAACAATCATCAATTAAAATTATCATACGGAGCGAGCAAATAAAATCCAAATATGTAACCGTACAAATTTAGTTTTGTGAGCCAATGAGACTCCCATAATAAAAATGGTTCACTTTTTACAAGAAAAATATGGAAGGCGATATTAAAATACGGACATAATATTGGTAGTTGGAAGGTGGTTACACAAAAGAAAATCATTTTTTTAATCAATTACGATAGTAATTGCATCAAATGATAAAAGATGCTTAAGATTCAACTAGTTTTCTATGTGAAAACTAAATCCGCTCTTCTTCTAATAATAACCATACGATTAAATTTGTACCTTATGCCTAATATCAAAGCTCAATTTTACGGATATGTTACATACGGTTAATTAAAAGCTCAATTTTTCCGTTATGTTTATCCAAATATATAATAATATACACAGAAATACTTAATTGATTTGAATTGGGATAAGGTTTAAAAATGCTCCTAATGTTTAGGCTTAGAAGCAAATTTACTCTAACATCTAAAATGATGTAATTTTACCCTTAATATTAAAAGTCAAGAGCAATTTTACTCATAATGTTGACAAGTTTGGTCAATTGGAGAAATTATTCATCAAATTGTCTTCTCGGTCAGAATTTTATCATCTATACTTCACATGTGCATCATTTTATCACTCATTAGTAGTAACATATTACAAACATATGGTTAAACGTGAAAAAAAAAATTTAAAAATATACTTATTTTGTACAAGTTGATAAAAAAATTTCAAATATTTCACCGAATTTAAAAATATTAATCTTCAGTTCTATTATTAAATCATAAAAAATATGAAATCTTTTTTAGAATTAACTTATGTGCAGGTGTAAAATAAAAAACAAAATATACGTGTTTTATAATAATATCTAAAATGGACCAAACTTATTAACATTAAAGGTAAAATTGCTCTTAGTTAACAACCTCAAAAGTCAAATTGCTCATTTTAAATGTGAATAGTAAAATTACTCCTACCGATAAACGTTACAAATATTTTTACACCTTATCGCATTTCAACCATTATTAATTGGCATTGCCCATGGAAAAGAAAGAAAAGGAGAAACAAAAAGAGAAGAGAATAAAAAAACCTGGCCAACAATTGATTCTGCGGTCATCGGATTCTCCTTTTCGGCAGAAGCATCATTTGCAGCAGCGGCGGCAGAAGCAGCGCCACCGTCCTTCAATGTCAAACTCTTTAATTGATTTTCAGCCGCTTCATTTCTCTGCTTCGCCACCTTCCTTTCGATCGAAAACAATTCTTCGTACTTTATTGATTCTTGATCATCATCGGGCCTTCTCATCTGTTCTTGACTCATTTTGACGTTTAATCAATAATTATTTTTCTCTCGGTTTTGTATTTGTTTTCAGAGAGAAATTCTATAATACTTCCGAAGAAAACTGCGTTATTATATACAATGGACATTACTAAAATAAGTTGACGGAAATGCACTCTTGGCAAGTGGCATGAAAGGGTATGGATTGAGACTGGGTCTTTGGGTATTATTGGAATTAATTTACTCTTTACTATAATTTCTCCTAATTACATATGGCTATGGCTGAATTTCAACAAACATAATCAAAGCGTTTTAATCCTAAAATTATGCTCAACTAGAAGTCAAAAATCATCATTAATAATTCATAATCTAATTGTAGATGAGATTCCACTTAATAATATCTTCTCTCAACTAATCATTAATTAATATGTACTGATGTTAAATAATACAATTTTTTTTTTTTTGGTAAATTTGATTATTGCGGTTCAATTGTTAAAAATTGGTCATATAAGGTGATTATAATCCGAAGGAAAAATAAAATGAGAAGAAGATCCTTATTACCAAATACCAAAACTAACAAGCGAACAAGCAGTTTGATTGCAATTTCTCTTAACGAAAAGAAAACGAATGCAATAAGAAGAAATGAGTGAGGGAATAAAAATATACAAATTCGGTAAATAATGAACAAAAATATTACCTAGAGCTATAATAAGTGTATAGTATTAGAGTTTTGATTGTATAACGCTTGCACAACTTATTTGTAAATATGAATGAAAACGAGAAGGAGGAGGAATGTGTTCCGTTGTGTGCGAAGAGAATTGTAGAAATAATTTGCAAGTGCCAAATAAGAGAACTTCTACTATACATCGTTGTAATACACCCAACCAATCAAAAGAGGACTGCATACTAATCCATGGAAGATGATTGATGTTAAGAAATAAATGTATATAAATGGAATTATTTGATTGGATGGGTGCATTTCACGAGAGTACTGTAAAATTTCTTGCCAAATAATCTGCACATAACAAAAAAAAAAAAGGCAAGATATATGTTAACTCTAATTAATCCAGCTATATAAGCATAACTATAATCCTAACACTAAGGTGCCGTTTGGTTCGTGGAATAGAATGACTATTCCTAAAGAATAGAATAACAAAGAATAGAATAAAAATTCCTAGGAATAATTATTCCTATGTTTGGTTGGTGGAAAATAGAATGGAATAGATAGTTTTTTTATTCAAAAGACAAAATTACCCTCAAATATAATGTCTTGTTTCTTTTAAAATTTTAATTATTATTATAAATTGTTCAAATATTTAATATATGTTATTTTAAAATATATATAAAAAACAGAAAAAAGGGACACATGAAAGACGGAAAAAAACACGAAAAATTTTAAAAACGAAAAAACAATAAAACCATAATTATAGAGACGTGGAAAGCTATGAAAACGCAAAAATAGAAAAAACATGTAGAAAAAACTCATGAAAATAAGAAAATGCAAAAAAAAAACACAAAAAAAGATAAAAAGATGTGGAAAACATGAAAATGTTAAAAACACGAAAATATGAAAAACAAAAAAACGTGAAAAAATGCAAAAAAAAAACATGAAAACACAAAAAGTGAAAAAATTCGAAAATATGAAAAAAGCAAAAAACGTGAAAAAATGTTTAAAATACGAAAATATAAAAAATGCGTTTGTTACGTTTTTTCATATTTTCATGTTTTTTGCATTTTTTTTACGCCTTTTCATGTTTTCCAAGTTTTCCTGTTTTTGGTATTTGTTCATTTTTTCGTATTTTTCGTGTTTTGTCACGTTTTTGTGTTATTCACGTTATTGTATTTTTTTTGCATTTTTTCGTTTTTTCACATTTTCACGTTTTAGTTTTTCCGTTTTTCGTGCTTTCGTTTTTTGTTCGCGTTTTTGTATTTTCCGCATTATGTTACTTTTTCGTGTTATTCACGCTTTTTCATGTTTTTCATATTTTTTCACGTTTTTGTGTTTTGTTTGCGTTTTTTGCATTTTCATGTTTATCGCGTTTTTCACGTATTGCCACATTTTTGTGTTTTAGCATTTTTTACCGTTTTCGTGTTTTTCGTGTTTTTTTACGTTTTCATATTTTTCGTATTTTTTCACGTTTTTAGTATATTTCGTGTTTTGTCACTTTTTCGTATTATTCATGTGTTTGCTTCTTCTTTTTTGCGTTTTCTTGTTTTTCCCGTTTTCATGTTTTTCGCACTTTTTTTTTCATATTCTCATGTTTGTAACTTTTTTACATTATTCACGTTTTTGTGTTTCATATTTTTCGTATTTTTACATTTTTTAACCGTTTTTCTCATTTTTTCATTTTTCACGTTTTGTTATGATATAAATTATGGATTCGCCAAAATATATAGGATTTGAGAAATGGGTTAGAGAGAAGATTGAGGATGTAATTGAGGGTAATTTTGTAAATTACAAAAATACAAAATTAAGAATAGGCTATTCCTTTGATAAATTAAAGAATAACTATTCCATGAAAACAAGGAATAAGGATTCCATGGAATAACTATTCCATAAAAAAAATATTGAACCAAAGGTGGGAATAGCTATTTCTTGAGAATAGCTATTCTATTCCCTGTCTATTCCGCGAACCAAATGAGACTTAATAGAATAGAAAGTCCAAGAAAGCAAATGTTTCTCTTATCTTTCTCTCTCTCTCTCTCTCTCTCTCTACACGTTGCCCCCGCCCCCTCACTCTTTCTCTCAAATGTTCGTTCTTAGTTCGTGGATCATAGTGTCTTCTTCTGGTTAATCTCATCATAAATGATTCGTTACCGGTAATACACGACCGTGGTTTCGTTCGAGTTTTCTATGCTTCTTGAGGTAACACGAGAACCCGTTTATGTTCGGTTTTATATTTCTTATAATAATGACAATGCCAATGACAATTTCAATGATATTGTTGTTAAAATGTTATTCACGACAAGAAAAATAACAGTTTACCGATGACAATTTACCAACGCCACATATGTCGTGGTTAGTACCAACGACATACCTACAATTTACGTATAAAATCATTCAACCAACATTATAAATGAATGTACCCATAAAATACAAATAACTTACCAACGACTTTTGTTGTTGGAATTTTTAATGACAATTAATACGTGACAATGCCATATCATTAATATTAGAAAGAACATTCTAACAATATACGTCAAAAATTCCAGAATTATATTAAAAAATACAATTAAGGGTTAAAATATATAGTTCTTAAATTTGACAGGAAATATCAATTTAGCTAAAATCGAAGTTAGGTATTAACTTAGTTGTTAATAATAATAAAATTATTATTGTTATTCATGTTTCTATTTCTTTATGGTTTGATAGACATCACATTTAATTTTTCATGCAATATGTAGTTGAATATAAAAGGGTTTTTCTTAAATTTAATTTAAAAACTTAATTATATTGATTTTTAACCCAATGCGAGATATAATATTCTCAAGGGTTAAGGTGCAAAAATACCCCTAACGTTTTGGGCCAGGAGCAATTTTACCCTTAACGTCTAAAATGGTGCAATTTTACCCTTAATGTTGGAAGCCAAGAGCAATTTTACCCCTAACGTTGATAAATTGGGTCAATTTCAGACAGTATTATGAAACACAGATATTTTTGTTCATTATTCTACACCAATTGCATAACAATTCGTTCTAAAAAAAGGATTTCATGTTTTTTATAATTTAATAATAGAATTTAAAATTAATATTTATAAATTCAGACGATTTTTTGAATTTTTTTTGTCTAATCTGTACAAAAAGACAGTATATTTTTTATTTTTCTTCACATTCCAACAAATGTTTGTGATTTATATTACTGATAAAATGACACACGTATGAAGTGTAGATAACAAGATTCATGACCGAGAAGACAGTTTGATGAATTATTTCTTAAATTGACCCAATTTATTAACGTTAGGGGTAAAATTGCTCTTAACTTCCAACGTTAGGGATAAAATTGCATCATTTTAGACGTTAGGGATAAAATTGCTCATAGCCCAAAACATTAGAGATATTTTTGTACCTTAACCCTATTCTCAACCTTCAGAACTTATATATGTTCAATTTATTTTAATTTAATGATATAACCCTTAATTTAAAAATTGGAGCCTTTTGATATATGGATGTTTTAATAGCATATCTTAGCGGTCTACGGTCTACCTTTACAATCGAACTTGACAAATTGGTAGAAAAAGAATTGGTGTTAATTTTAAGGGTTAAGGTGTAAAAATACCCCTAACGTTTTGGGTCAGGAGCAATTTTACCCCTAACGTCTAAAATGATGCAATTTTACCTCTAACGTTGGAAGCCAAAAGCAATTTTACCCCTAACATTAATAATTTGGTCAATTTGAAAAATAATTCATCAAACTGTCTTCTCGATCATAAATCTTGTTATCTATACTTCATACGTGTGCCATTTTATCAATAACAAATCACAAACATTCGTTGGGATGTGAAAAAATAAAAAATAAAGTTAAAAAAAATACCGTCTTTTTGTACGGATTAGACAAAAAAAATACAAAAAATCCACCAAATTTATAAATATCAATCTCAAATTCTATTATTAAATTATAAAAAAACATGAAATCCTTTTTTTAAACGAATTATTATGCAATTGGTGCAGAATAATGAACAAAAATATATGTGTTTTATAATAGTGTCTGAAATTGACCCAATTTATCAACGTTAAGGGTAAAATTGCTCTTGGCTTCCAACGTTAGGGGTAAAATTGCACCATTTTAGACGTTAAGGGTAAAATTGCTCTTGGCCCATAACGTTAGGGGTATTTTTGCACCTTAACCCTAATTTTAAATAAAATCATTATAGTTTCACGTTTTTATAGGTGGGTATCCGTAGGTTTTTTATTACAAAACCAACCTTGTTAGCCATTTTGGATTGACTTTGCTAATTGATAATAACCTCAAAATAAAAAATTTCAAGAATTAAAGTTGTGCAGTATCGTATTTACTATGAAACTACATATTTTATTTTTCAAAATCATTATTTTTAGAGTTTTCTCTTTCTAAATATTAATTTTTATTTTTCCAAAAAACAACACCTAAATAACTTCAAACCTAAAAAGTTGAAAAATTAAAGTTGCTTAAATATAATTTAATTCTTGATTTTTTTTTTATTTTAAGGTTGTTATCGATCACATTTGGCAAAGTCAATCTAGAACGACTAATGATACCAACTACATGGTTTGTTTTGTAACAAAAACCCACAAATACCGATCTACAAAAATGTAAAACCATAAGAGTTCTATTTGAAATTAACCCAGAAAATTATTATTCGTGTTCAGCGTACCATGCCATCTAGAGGGCTTTTGGTATTTAATGGGGATTAAGATAAAGATAAATGTTGTGATAAGGGATAAAGATAAAAGATTTGGATAAGATAAAAATAGGATAGTTGAGAATTACTATTCCATTTTTGTTTTGTGGGCTTAATACATCATTTGCTCCCTGAACTTGTTCAAAAAGCTTGATTGGCCCTCTGAACTTTCAAAGTGTCCCGATAGCCACCTGAACTTGCGCAAAATGTAATCAATTGATCACTTGAGTGCAAAAAAAAAGTAAGTTAAATGAGGAAAGAAGTATTCCACGCACACTACAAGAAATCACTCCTTTTGTGGGGAAAATCCAGTGGGGAGAAATTATTCGCCACTAACGAGAATAGATTTGTGGGGAACAAATTTTTCGCAAATAAATTAAAAAAGAAGTTATTACTTGCTCAACTATAAAACTTGTCTTCTCTAATATTAGAACCGCATTTCCCGATCTTGATCATTTTACTTTTTTGTGGGACAGGGATAATGATAAAATAATACATTTTACTATATTAACCCTACTTAAATTACATAATAAAATTGTAGGATCTTATCCCACCTCCTTATACTACTACTCTCTTAGGTATAAGATTTGAGAGATAAGACTCTTATTCATCCCTTATTCCGTCACCCTATCTTTAAAACAAACATGAGATAAAAGAACATTGGATTTTTTTTTATCATGATCCCATGTTATTTATCCCTCATAACAAACACCTCGCTAATGCACTATAAAGAAAAATTGATAACGTGTATATAGAATTACAGCATGTTATAAAATGATAACGCGACCACCAAAAAAGTGGACATGTGCATGGATCAGTGAGCCCGCCCGGCCCGTCCAGGCCCATTTAGTCGGGTTTGGACACATGAAATTGGTGTCAGGCCCGGTCCGGTCCAAACCCGTATAAGCTCACCAGAAACTGGACGAGTTTGGGCTATATGAATTTTCTACCGGTTCGGCCTGATATACTATATATATATATATATATTCATAAATATAAATTAATTATATTTGATATTTCGATAGACAATTAGTTTATTAGAATTTTTCCAAACTTATTAAATATTGTGTCGTGTGTACTATTTTTTTATTAAGAAAAGTTGGTGTGACATTTTAATTGTATTTTTTTTAATATACAGATGAGTCCAGCCCGAGCCCGACTCAATTTATTGCAGGCTGGGCTGGACTTGGGCTCGTTAGGTTTTATTAAAAACCCGACAGGTCCGGTCCATGCCCAGATCTAAAAAAAATATATAAAAAAGAAAATCAGCAGTACCAAATAAATAACCCTAATAACAAGTATAAAACCCCAATATGTTTGGCGTATGATTCGAGAGTTGCTCGTTTATTTCATTCTTTCCGTCTCTTGTTTTTTTTCTGGTTGGTGTTTGCTTTTGAGAATACATGAAGAAACATAGAAATCACCGTCGATTAGTTGATCATCGATCAGTTCATCTGTGTCTCTTCTTGTATTCTTTGAGGCCAACACCAAAAAACTGTGTGATTCACAAAAAGAATTGTTTGTTTGTTTCTATCTTGGTGTTTACCTTTGAGAACCGATTTTCTTCCTTTTTGGTCTGGAAATCTTGGTTTCTTACTCTGTTCTTTGAGCTCAACACCAAATTCTTCCTTTCTTCTTCTCATTGGTTCTTAAATGAATCAGATAAGCATGGATCAGATGAGTTTTCTTTTCACTGTTTTCTTTATTTTATGTTTTTTTGGTAGTTTTTGCACTTGTTACTTTTTCCTCTTTTGGTTCGTTCAATTCATTTGAAATTCAAGAATTGTGTTCATACCTTGGATATAAAAGTATACTTATATATAAAATAATAAGAATTAAGTTTTATAATATAATTTGGTTGTAATTTTTGTAACTAATTTTGATATTCATGTAATTTTTTTTTCTTTTCTGTCTTTGGTCCGAACAAGCCCAAACCTATTTAAGCCCACATATAAAATGGGTTGGATTTGGAGTTTATTTCAAAAGACCGATTCAGCCCGACCAAATCCATCCTTATATTATTATTTTTTACCAAGATTTAATTGTTTATTATTTTATTATAATTTCTTAAATGCCATTTGATATAGATAACCGGATGCTTTTAATATAATTTCTCGTATTAGCGGCCTACCTTTAGAATCGAGCTTGACAATTTGTGCACTAACCAATAATTAAATGCCACTTATCAACTAATTTCATTGATTAAAAAGTATTTATAAAATTAAATTACAGCATGGGTTATAAAATCGAAATATTCGAAAGAGATTAAAAAAAAAATCAGCAGTCCCAAATAAGTAGCCCTAAGTAACAAGTATAAAATCCCAAAGTGTTTGGTGTATGATTTGAGAGTTTCTTCTTAATTTCATTCTTTCGTTCTGGTTGGTGTTTCCCTTTGAGAATACATGAAGAAACATCATCATCATCATCGATCAGTTCATCATCGTCGTCTCGAAATCTAATCTGTGTCTCTTCTTGTATTCTTTGAGTCCAACACCATAAAACTGTCTGATTTCGTAAACAATTCTTCGTTTGATTCTTTTGCTTTCCTTCTTGGTGTTTTCCTTTGAGAGTCGACTAAGAACGAAGAATTCATCGATCCTTTTTGTCTCGAAACCTTCCTTTCTTTTTCTCTTTCATTTCGTTAATGAATCAGGTAATCTGTACATGGATCTGAAGAGTTTTCTTTTTGTAGTTTTCGTGTTTTTTCAATTCAATCATGTATGTATGTATATATGTATTGAATATCAATCAATGGATTTTAAATTGTTTATGTTTCTTCGTAGCTTTTGCTGTTGTAACTCTTTCCTCATCTCTGCTCTTAATTTTTTCAGGCTTCAGCTTTGTAATTCTTTGTAATAATTAGTAATAATTAATTAATTAAGTTTTTGCTTCTTTCAATTCACTTTTCAATCATTTGAAATTCAAGAATTGTGTTCATACGGGTACAGATCCTCTAGAGTTGAAATCCTCTAGAGTTGGTGGAGTTCGGTGCATCTCAACCATTAATTATAAAATGAATGGATGAGATTTGATTGATCAATAAATGACTAATTAAATATTAAAATTTATCAATCAAATCTTATCCATTAATATTGCAATTAATGGTTGAGATTACAACTCTACCAACTCTAGAGACTTTTCAACTCTAGATGATCTCTACACTGTTCATACCTAGTACTACGAAATGGATATATTTCAACTTTGTAAATTATATTTCGTTGTGTTTATAACATATACATCCAGGGATGTTTGTTAGAAGGGATACAAGAGGTGGGATAGGGATAAAAAAACACGAGATAAGTTATCCCGTGTTTGTTTGGGAGATAGAAGAGTGAGACAAGTGAGGGATAAGCTCTTATCCCTCAAATCCTATACCCAAAAGAGGATAGTATAAGGAGACAGGATAATAGAATGGAAAAGTCAATCTTATCCCCAAATTAATATTATGTAGTTTAAATAAGGTTAAAATAGTAAAATGTATTATTTTATCTCTATCCCTATCTCACATACCAAATATTGAATAATAATTCTCGACTATCATATTTTTTATTTTTATCCCTATCCCAACCTTTATCCTTATCCCTATCACAATAGAATATCAAACGCCCCGTTAGAATTTATCTTGAAAACCCGATTGGACTCAATCTGGCTCACTCTTATATTATTATTTTTTATCAAGATTTAATTGTTTATTATTTCATTAAATATCTCTTTTTGTATGTTTAAAATTATGTTTATTTTTATTTTCCAAGAAAAATTATGTTTATTGATTAGTTAATTAAATTTGTTGTTTTACTTTATTTGAACAGTGGTTATATCAAAATGTATGTTCTAGTTGTGCAAGTTATATTGGATTCTTTGGCTAAAACATTTAAATTTATTTAGTTTGAACTCTGTTGATCCAAGTTCCATTTATATAAGTTACTGCAAACTATATAACTACTTGAAAGGAATATTATGTTCCAAATTTATAATTTACTGATCACAATCACAATCACAATCATAATTTTATTTTATTTCATTTTTTTAAATATAAATATAGGGTCTTTTACATAAAGATCAGAAATAATAAAAATATTTATAATTTAATCAAATTAATAATTTTATTAGTATTATATCAGATATATCATTTTTTATTTTAAAACTGTCAAATATTTTTGAATTTCTATCATCTTTTAACATTCTCTAACCATTTCTAACCAATCATTTATTGATAACTTCCTAATTGACAAAATGCAAAATATGATTTGCTATAACTATAAATTACTTTTTATAAAGGCTTTTCTGTGTAATTTCCCTATAAATATATTCGTTTGACGAATTGGGTTGGACTTGAGAATTAGTCTCTTAGCATAGCCCGGTCCACCCTGAGTCCGATGTCAACATAATGCAGTTTCGTTTGGGCTGGGTTTGAACAAAATAATAATATGAAAAAGGATTAGCTACAACAAAATCATTATTGATTTAAATAACTATATATACCTTACACTTGTCAATATCAAATATACTTCAACCTATTAGGATATTATTAAGGAAAGGCCACCTCCTTAATAATATGCGATTTATCTCATTAATAAATTTTTCAAGTAATTAACCATCTAATCACATTTTTTATCCTAATAGGTTGAAGTATATTGCATATAGGGAAAATTATCGCATATACCTTACACTTGTGTGACCTTTCCTTAATATTGAGGGTATTATGGGAAAGTCACACAAAATCGGTCTAGATATGTAGTAGGTTGAGTAAATGGGTTAAATATGTAAATGAGTCTCCTATTTGACCCATTTTTATAATTTTCCCTTCAATTTATAGTCTTATGCTGATTTTCACAATTATAAAGACTTTTTCCCTTAAAAAATAAAGAAATTTTTTTATGCCATCTAATCTCCAGAGAAATTATGAAAATATCCTATAATATATTCAAAACCTCCTTTTAACAATTGTGTTTATTATTTCAAAAAAATATAAAAAAAATAGTGTTGTTTTCATTTACCAGTTATTTTTATGGTTTTATATTGATAGGTTTATAATATATATTTGGGTTTTTTTGTACTACATTCATATCATATTAATCAATAAAGAGAGAAAGAGGAAGTTAACCTACAAAGAGAAAAAAAAAAGCAACGAAAACTGGGAAAAAAAAACTTCAAGAGAAAATGAAATGGAATAACTGCTATATTTGACAAAATTATAATAAAATTTGGGTTTCTGATAAAATACAAAAATGGCCTAATTTAATTGTAAAATTAATATAAAATTTGATATTTAATATAATTTCCTCTATGAAAAATTCCAGTTAGATCCGGTCCGGTGCGGTCCGGTCCAACCCATGAACTACTCTACTTACAAGTAGTTATTTGGTTTGTCTCTAATAGTGAAAACTCTTTCCACCTTTCATTATTCTCTTATTGATAAATGCATTCAACTTATAAGAGATGGGTTGTTCCCAAGGGTATCTCTAGCATTTTGGAGGTCATGGATAATCTTTTTACGCTTTTTCTATATCTAAATTAAAAAAAAAAAAAATTCAATATCTAAATTAAAAAAAACAAATAGGTTGTTGGCGTATGGATTGTTTCCCTTAGGGGATAGTGCCGGCTTAAAGGGCCTTACATCCCCACCAGGTGGCTTTCCTCCAATCACGGCTTTGGTGTCACTCGAACTAGCAACTCATTTGCCTTTGTCAACCCCTTTGGAAGCTTCCCTTCCCCCATATACACTCTTACTTCCTGACTTCCGGTATCCATCACGCGATCTCACGCTCAATTGTGACTCGACTTTCAAGGCGAGGTTCCTAGCATCTTGAACCCGAATCACCATTTGTGTCACGATCCTATCTTGGATATTGTATTGTAGGCCTTCAAGATACCTTGAAGTCTTTTGACTCTCGGTTTCTAACAAATTTTCCCTTGCCGAGAGTCGCAAGAACATCAAAGTATGCTCATGTACACTCCTTGCCCCTTGCACGTAATTTCGATATTTGTAGATGTATTGCTCACAATTGGGTGGCAAGAATCTCTCCCGCAACATCGATTTCATCCTTAACCAAGACCTAATCGGCTCCCTTCCTCCTCTTCTTCTCCGATCCTCATTCACATGGTCCCACAAAACCGAAGCTCCTCCTTTCAATCTGTAGGCTACCAACCGAACCTTTTTACCTTTTGGTATACCCGCGTAGTCAAAGAACCACTCTACCTCCAAGAGCCAATGAAGGAACTCCTCAATGTCTAATTCACCCCCAAAGGGTGGTAGGTCAATTTTCAGCTTGAAGGCATCTTCTCTATCATAATTCCCTCCACATCCGCCTCTCACATTCTCATCCTCTACATACGGATCCCTCCCACCATAATTTCTTCTTCCATACCCACCTACATCAATATCATCTACAATATCCACATTCCTAGCATTCAAATGCATAGGACCCCAACAACATCCACATCATTCACAATATTCATATTTCTAGCATTCATACGTCTAGGATTCACATCATCAATATCATTAGGAATGCCCATGTTTCTAGCAATCCTATAGGGTTCAAAATCATCAAATGCATCCTCGTCACTATCGCTATCGGTATTCTGAATAATAACTTGGTTTGGATGCCTTACCTCTTGAACCCTAGGGCCCATTGGTTGTTGTATTGCATTCCTCATAGGTGGTGGTGAGTGTGGTTGGGGTTGAGGTTGAGGTCGATTTACCTCATCTTTCCTCCAATGAGAATCTCCAGCAGGTGGTGTTTGGAAGGTTCGAAAATCTAGAGTAAGCCTCTCAATGGCGAGAGTCAGTCTTTGCATACCCGCATCATACTTTTCTTTCACACCTTGAATCTTTTTATGTATCATCTTCACACTTGTCTCTAGTGTTTCAAATATTTGCTCATTGGTTCCCATAGCTTCATTTTGAGGATGTGATTGAACCATTCACGTGAAGGAAAACGACTTAGTTCTGATACCAACTGATGTAGATAAAATCGAAATGGAAGATTTTAATCTTAAACCAACAAAGATTGCAATCTTTTCTATCTAAAACTAGAAGGATGAATAATCCCAAATTTGGATAAACCAAATGCTCTCAAGGAGGCTAATGTTTGAATATGATAAAAGTTGTGTTTCCTTACAAATGAAGGAGTATATATACCCCTTCCTAATTTCAATGAAAAGACTTAAATGTCTCATTAGGGCTACATCATATACTTTCCTAATAGGGGTAAGATAGGGAGTCATAAAGATGACGATATGGGTTGTAAATATAAGGAATGGCATAATAGTGATAAGCAAATGGCAAAACAATAAATATAGGTGGCAGGCCTTGTCTCCCCCATAGAAGAACTTGGCGGAGAAGGCAACTAGACGGACTCACACGTCATGCCATATGACTCGCACAGCGTGCGGATCGAGTTCTGATTCTTCTTTATTTCCTTTCCATTTTACTCGCACGCCGAGCTCCCTAGCACGTCCGGTGGCATATCGAGCAAGATATGGCACGACGTGCCTGGCTGCTCCTGGACTTTTCTCGTCTTGGCTCCTGGTGTGGCACGCCGTGTGGTATGTGGCTCGGCGTGCCACATGATTTCTGCCCCCTTCTCTCCTTCAGCCCTCTTGGTGATCATGGTGTTAGAGATGTCCTCATCAGGAATACTAAAGAATGTAGGAAAATATATAAAATAATAAAAATGGTAAAACAATAAAACTGAAAAAAAATTGCAACCCGAGAGAAGAAGATTTAAACAACTTGAAGAGGAAACAACGCAGGCCGGAGATGTAAACCTTCATTATTTAGAAGATGGAAATAGATTAGCACAAATAATAAATGGTTAACATAAATGTACAATATAATGTTAGTATATTAGTATAGTATAAATATGAATAATATATTCATAGTAAGTTAAAGTTGATAATATATAGAAGAATGATAAACTATTAGTAAAGAATAGATATGAACATTGTATTTACGAAAAAAAATAAAAATGCAAGAGGTTTTAATTAATATGTAAAGTTAGTAAATGGTTAGTAGTAGGAGTTTAAATTGTACTAAATAAATAAATAACATGTATTTAAATGAGTTGAGAACTAATAGATTTTTATTTAAAATTTATAAAAATCTGTTTATTTCAAAAGAAAAATTGATGCTTTTAATCATTGTTTCTATAAACTAGCCATAAAAACCCTTAGCTAAAAGCTTTGAAGATCAAATGGAAAAATAATTGATTTATATTAAACTTTGATGAATACAAGATTCTCACTCTTTGGGCACTCTCAAATTTGAAACTATTACAAGAATTTCTGCCTAAAAACAATTCTAAAAAATTGCTCTCCAAATTGGCCTCCCCTCTTTCTGAAAAATTCGGCCTCCTCCCAAATTCTCCCCCTCAAAATTCGTCCCCCTATTCTTCAGAAAAAGAGCTACTTTTATAATTTCAATTCAGCATGGGTGTATCTGTTCCTAATATAGACCCATTTTTAATAATGTCTTTGTCTTTTCTGTTTTGATATTAGAGCATATTGCTTCTTAATGAGAGCTTTTGTCTTTGCTGTCTTGAGAGTTGGTTTCTCTCTTGGATAGAGAACCCCCAATTTTGGATATGTCTAGTAAATTGAAATTTGAATTCTTACTTTGAGATTATTTTCAGGATTCATTTGAGGCTTGATTTGAGCTATCGAGGGATTCCATATTTATCTGCAAAATAAATTATGTAAATTGATTAGTTTTTATTAATATAAATTTTATTTCATAAGAGCACCTTATTCTATTTTTGTTTTATTATCTTTTAATAGATAGAATTTATTTTCTCAATGTTAATTCATTAGTTCTAAGAATAAATCTTGCTCTAAATATGATTTTAGGTATAAAAAAACTTATCTTTAATAGACAATCTTTTACAAAAATCATGTCTAAAACTATATCTATTTCTTTAACATAATTTTAAATGAATAAATTAAATTCAAGATATTAACTTAACTATTTAAATAAAAATTGATTTTAACTAACAATTCTATTTTGAAATATAACAATTTCAAAATTATATTAAAAAAATAATACATTATATCTAACATATAGTTTATAGCAAGATGGAATATACTTTTGTTCCAATAAATTATAACTTAAATGTGATTTGATAATTATATTGAGTCATAACAAATTGGTATACAAAAGTTTCATTTTTCGGATAAATTATACGTGAAAATGAAATGTTTTATTTCTGATATAATTTATAAATTTATCGAAATTTCAAATATTGTCAATTAAAGCATAAAAATATTCCGTACAAAAATGGATATCTACACATATATTGGAAAACATGTTTCATTTCCTACTGTAATTCTATCTTTCTTCCTCTTCAATTTTAACTTCGGCTTCTCTGAAACACACTCAAGCTCTTTTGGATTTTCTCCATCTTGTTTGCTGCCAATAAAGAGGCTATAAGACTATGGTTCATTTATGCTATGCTAAAATATGTAATACCCAATTATATATACATGGTATAAAAGTTTCTTTTGTTTGATTAGAATTAGAGTTTAGATTTCCTTTCATTCTAGGATTTGAATTCTCTTCCATCTCTTAATTACCTTTGGTTAACATATTAGATTTAAATTTTTTTTTCCAAAAAAAGGACATTTTGTTATTAATTTAGAGGATTCATATCCTTAAAAATTACAAGTCAAATTTTTTTTTATCATTTCATAATTACCTTTCATCAACATATTATATTTTTTTTTTATAAAAAACATTTTGTTATTAATATAGAGGATTCGGTCCTTAAAAATTACAATGCTAATTTTTTTTATCATTCCATAATTACCTTCCGTTAACATATTAGATTTTTTTTCAGAAATGACAATTTGTTGTTAATTTAGAGGATTCGCATCCTTAAAAGTACAAACCTAAGCCAATTCAGCAGAACATTACAATAAAATTCGTCAGCATTGGAACTTGCATGCCTAGTAAATAAATGGATTGCACCGTTCGCTAAACGAGAAATAAATGAAACTTTTTTTTTTGAAGCAATAAATGAAACTTTTAAGTCTGAATTAAACTGTAGAATACTTCTACAATCTTATATCAAAGAACCAACTCAAAGAGGTGAATTAATTGTGTCGGAGTTAATGTTGTCTGCCACCTTCTTTGCATCCGTTGTAAAAACTAATAATTAACTTAATTCTAAAAGAAAAACTAATAATTAACTTGAAACTGAAAAATTAACTATATATATATATATATATATATATATATATATATATATATATATTAATTTTGATTATACACATATTATATTTCTAGTTCAATTTGAATCTTAAGCTTCAATTATTATTTTATTTTTTTGTAATTACATCTAATTACTAGATTCAATGTTACTCAGACACGTTAACCCCTCACCCAGTTAAAAAACATAACATGATATGACAATTTAAATTAAATATTTTACTCTTATTAATCTCACTAATATTAAAAATATACTTTTTATATTTAAAATATTAGAATTATTTTTTATCTATTCTATATGGAATAAGATGGAGCATAGTATAAGGGAAGTAGCGAAGGAAGTTCTAGGGGAATCTAAAGGTAGCATGCCATCGGGTAAGGACACATCTTGGTGGATAGAAGAAGTACGACAAGCAGTAAAGAGTAAGAGAGAATCCTATAAACTATTGGGGAAATGTAGGAGTGACGAGAACTACGAAAAATACAAAGAGGCTAAAAGGGAAGTAAAGAATGTCATACGAGATGCTAGAGCAAAGGTGAATCGGGATCTGTATACAAGATTGGATACGAAAGAAGGGAAAAGAGACATATATAGAATTGCTCGGATGAGAGATAGGAAGACGCGAGATCTCGGAAAAGTTAAATGTGTGAAGGATGTGGACCAGAAAGTCCTAGTTGGAGATAAGGATATCAAGGAACGATGGAGGTCCTATTTTGATGACTTATTTAATGGAGATCGCCAACAAGATGTTGGAGATATAAGTATCCATCACGATATGATAAATCATGAATGCCTGCGGAGAATTCAAAAGGGTGAAGTCAAAATGGCATTAAGTAAGATGAAGTTGAAGAAAGCAGTAGGACCTGATGGCATCCCTATTGAGATTTGGAGATGTTTGGGAGAAAGAGGAATCGAATGGTTGACGACGTTCTTCAACAAAATTTGGAGAAACAATAAGATGCCATCAGAATGGAGGAAAAGTACTTTAATCCCTTTGTATAAGAACAAAGGCGATGTCCAAGATTGTGCCAACTATCGGGGAATCAAATTAATGAGTCACACTATGAAACTTTGGGAGCGAGTGATTGAACAAAGGCTAAGGAGGACGGTGAAGATCTCGGAAAACCAGTTTGGCTTTATGCCGGGAAGATCAACTATGGAAGCCATCCATCTAATGAGACAATTAATGGAGCACTATCGAAATAAGAAGAAAGACTTGCATATGGTTTTCATTGACTTGGAGAAAGCATATGATAAGGTACCAAGGGAAGTACTTTGGTGGGCCTTGATAAGGAAAGGCATTTCGCGGAAATATATTGACATCATAAATGACATGTATGAGGGAGTATGCACGAGTGTACGTACTAGTGTTGGGAAGACTGAAGAGTTTCCTATTACGATTGGAGTGCATCAAGGTTCCGCACTAAGCCCATTTCTTTTTGCCATCGTTATGGATGAACTAACAAGTTCACTTCAAGATGGTATACCATGGTGCATGCTGTTTGCAGATGATATTGTGTTGGTTGAGGAGACGAAAGAAGGAGTGGAGATGAAGTTGGAACTATGGAGGCAAACTCTAGAATCTAGAGGCTTTAAGTTGAGTCGAAGTAAGACAGAATATTTGGAGTGTAAGTTTAGCGGCCGTAGGAGTAGAGAGGCAGGGACAATCATCCTAGATGGGAGAGTTGTTCAGGCCTCGGATTGCTTCCGGTATTTAGGATCTATTATCCAAACGGATGGAGAAGTAGATGGAGATGTTGCTCATAGGATTAAAGCTGGTTGGTCGAAGTGGAAGAGTGCTACGGGTTTCCTTTGTGATCCCGGCATGCCTAATAGATTGAAGGGAAAATTCTGCCGGACGGCAATTAGACCAGCATTGTTATATGGTACGGAGTGTTGGGCAGTGAAACACTGCCACATCCATAAGATGTCGGTGGCGGAGATGCGTATGTTGAGATGGATGTGTGGTCACACGAGAAAGGACCGGGTGCGTAATGAAATAATTAGGACAAAAGTAGGGGTCACATCTATTGAGAATAAAATGAGAGAAAACCGACTAAGGTGGTTTGGCCATGTGAGACGTAGAGCGCTTGATGCGCCGGTTAGGAGAACCGAAGAGTGGCAAAGGGATGTAGTGGTGAGGGGTAGGGGAAGACCTAAGCAAACTTGGAGGAGGGTGATCGAGAGTGATATGAGTTTATTGGGAATTGAGGAAAATATGGTAATGGATAGGACGGAGTGGAGGGAGCGAATCTGTGTCGCTGACACGACTTGATTTTCACGGTTTTATATGATGGTTCATGTTAGCCGACCCCGAATCATTTCGGGACTAAGGCTTTGTTGTTGTTGTTGTTGTATTCTTTTTTCCTACTTTGTAATTTTAATAAAATATAATTTTGATATTTGAAATATATTTTTAAAAATAAAAATATAACATTTATACTTTAATCTAATACTTTATTGTGAATTTGTATACAACTATTAATATTAATGTGAATGGAAAAAAAGATGAAGGAAAGATAAAAGAATGATAAAAAGCAATGTTATTAGAACCGGACCAGATATCAAATCAGATTTATAACTGGGTCATGGATCACTTGGTCGGATTGGATGGCTCGGATTGATCGGACCGGATAATTTAATAAATAAATAAATAATATATATATTAAATATATAGATATATAATTAATTTGAAATTATTTTATAAATTATATATAATACAATATATGTGGCATGGTATATTAATAATAGGAAGTGTTTTTTTTTAAGAAACTAATAGAAGCTATCAAAAAAAATAATTAAAAAAAGAAACTAATAATAAGAAATTAAGGAAAAAGTCTATGCAAAAAAACTAATAATAAGAAAAACGGAAAAAAAAAATCTATGCAAAAAAACTAAGTAAAAAGTCATTAGATTACCAAATCAAAATCTTCTCGGTTTCTCAGTTTCTGTTGATCTACTTTGAGGAGGAAGAAGAAAGTTTGTCTTTCTTTTTCCTCCTTCCACCGGGTTAGGTTTTGTGTTTTTTTGTTATTTTCTTTCTAATCAGTGTTCATATATTTTCCGGATCTCTCTATTTGTCTGAATTGTATCTGCTCCCAATTATTCTTTTATTTATACCTTTTTCGGATTTAGCAAGAGCGGAAACGATTTATTTTATACATGGATCAATAGATCTATGTGGTTGCAACAAAAGAAAGGACTCTGATCCGAATGTTCGAAAAGGCCTGAATGATGAAGATCGGATTGCAGTTGCTCTTCTACGGATTTGGATTTCCAAGAAATATATGGTTCATTGTTTTTTGTGTTTTTTATACATTTTATGGCTTTTTCTTGCTCTTTGTAGTCGTCTTTGTCCCTTTGTAGATTTTGTAAGGTTTTATTCCTTATGGTTTTCTGATTGTATTTGGACTTTTTTCATCTAATCTAATGAATATAGAAGCAATTTATAAAAAAAAAAAAAAAAAAAAGTCATTAGATAAGAAATAAGAAACAACACAACTAAACCCAAAAAAAACAAAAAAGATAAGAAATAAGAAAAACGAAAAGAAAAGTCTATGCAAAAAAAACTATCTAAAAAGTCATTAGATAAGAAGGTCCTAATTTATAATGAGAATTTGAAGATAAAGGCTTTCACACATCCCACATCGGTAGATAGTAAAACTGATGCAAGAGAAACCTTATATATAAAGGTTCAACACCAATTCAAACAACAGCCAGTGCAGTGTGGTATTCTCACGCACGCTTTCACTGTATAGCGAACAATTCATATAATTTTCTTTGTCAAACCGGAGTCACTCTGGGTACTGGCCGAACCGTCGGTTTCTGGTCTGATTCTGGTTCTATCCTATTTGTTGCATTTGCAACAAACCAGTGTAATTTGGACCGAAAGTCTCACTGGTTTCTGGTTCAACTGGTTGAATCGGTCGGTCTGGTTCAAGTTTAATAACATTGATAAAAAGTAATTCAATAAATAGTAGGATCAGATTTAAAAAATGATGATGTTGGAAATTGAATAATCAATTATTTTTATTGGATATATACATTTTAGTGAGGTCATCCATAAAATGATATATATTACTCCATTTGTTTGTTTAAGGAAAATGTACACAAATTAAGAATCGTAAAAATGTACACAAATTAAGAATCGTAATTAATGTTAATATTTTATAGAAAAAATGATAGATTTACCCTTATTAATTTTGGAGCCCTTTTAATGTTCTAGGATCATCAAAAAAAATCTGGCTGTAAAACACGATAAGTAAAATGGTGCAAATTTTGGAAATTGTAAAAAATTAAATAACGTTATTACGTATTGAGAGAAATCAATAACTAGGAGCATAATAGGTAGTTTAAAGATTTATATTAATTAATATCTTTTGAAATAGGCATCGAACAAAAAAAAACCCCTTAAACATCAATCATTAAGAAACAGAAGATGATGTGTGGCATCTCCTTTAAGGGTTCAAGTCCGGATGAGGTGAGTCGGATGAGGAACGAAGCACAGACGAGCACACGAAGAAAAATGGCAAAACAACCACACATGACGTGCCAACCCTCCCACACGTCGTGTGGACTAGGATCTGGCCCGAGGGAAATTGGCACGAGGAGCTGGGACGATGAATTCGCGTATGCAAAGAAAAGGAGAAAAACAGTCCCACACACCGTGTGGAGTAGGATCTGGCCCGAAGAAAGTTGGCACGAGGAGCTGGGACGACGAATTCGCGCACGGGCAGGAGCCTAGCTGCACGGTGTGTGGAGTGACCCACATGTCGTGTGGCTTGACCCACACGTCGTGCGGGGTGTTTCCTGCACCAAAAAGTGTTTTGAGGCCATTATGTCGTTTTTTATCATTCTAAAAATTACTATTTTGCCACTCATTTATTTACTCTTTTTCCATTTAGGGTTAATAACCTGAATGCCATTTGTGTTCTCCCTTCCCATTCTACTCCTATCACTCTTTATTATTTGTAAGGGATTTTGGTCTTTTACATTTTAATTTGGAGAGCTATATAAAACCTCTTAATTGTTAGGATATTCAAATTTTATCAAATCAAAATGATATCTTCTTCTTTGAAGTTTTTATTAAGGGTTCTAATCTTCAATAATATAGGATTTATGATTTCCTATGGATTTAGTCTATGAAACCCGGGATTAACACCTTCTAGTTTAGCTAGAGAAGAAACATCTTTGTTGATTTAAGATTAAAATCAACTCGTCCAAAACCGATCCGTATAAGAAGAAATTATATTTTTAGAACCAAAGCAAAATGTAATTCAATTTTGTTCGATCCAAACCATGAAAAAAGATGTATTGATCGCTCATCTTAGAAAATTAATTGTCATTCTAGTTCATATAATAATGAATTTTTTTTCATATAATCATCCATGTTAGGAAATAAATATCTCATTAAATTTTTACTAGAAAAATTAATAACTAATAATAACGAGATGAAGTTAATCTTAATTCAAACAAAAAGATTTTTTTAAAGTAAATGTTATAAGAAACCTAATTGTACATGTATAATTTTTTTAAGTAAACTTTGAACCTAACATTTTTTAATTCAGTAATTCTACATATAATTATTTCCATAAAAATGGAATAAAAAATTACCATAAAAGTATTTTAAATACCGTAAATTATAGATATTCTTTGAAATAATATTCTTTGGTGCAGATATATTTAGTGAGAATCAAATTCTATATCGATATATTTAATTACAAAATATTACAAATCAAACTCAATTTACAAATAATTATGTTTATCTTGAGTAGTTAAATCTTGAAGCTTAAATCCAATACGTCTATATAGTAAAAACAAACCGAAATATGTAATATTTTTAAAATTGAACTGAAATATATACTTCTTGCGTTTCATAATATTTGTCGTTTAAGATACATACAAATTAAGGATTGTAATTAATGTTAATATTTTATAAAAAAATATGATATATTTACTTATGGACCCTTTTAAAGTTCTAGGATCATCAAAAAATTCTGATGGTAAAATTTAGTGATTAAAATAGGACAGATTTAGGAGTTTTTTTTTTTAAAAAAGATTTAGGAGTAATTAAAAAAATTCACTCTTTATCAAAAAAAAATTTACTCAACTATGGTGAAATTATAAAGGAAGGAGATGGAAGCTTGAATGTTTATTGAAAATTGTAAAAGACTAAATGATACGCAGTGTTGTAAAAGACGCTAGATGCTAGTCGAGCGGTCGCGGCCTCTAGAGATTAATCGATGATTAATATAGGATTTAATCGGATTTATATTTTTCTTAAATAAATTATTATATAAATACAATTAAAATATGAATTTTAATTAATTATACTCTCTAAAAATAATAACAATAAATATTTTGATAAAAGAAATTAAGTATAACAATAAATATTAATGCAAATAATCCTAATTAAACCATAAAAATTAAGAAGAGAGAATTGTTACATAGAAATTAGAAATTTAGAAGATAAGTATTAAAGGTAATTAGTCATTTTAATAATGTAATTAATATTGCATTGATCTTGATAAAAAAAACTTTAAACGAAATATAAAAAAGAATGGAAAAAATATTATTTAATTAACCAATATAATTTAATATAGTGTTTGCGGTGGCGACCCTGTATTATATATATAGCTAATTTAATTTACATCACCTAAATTTCATCACCTGGACTACATTTCCATCACCTAAATTGCATCACCTATTTATTTACATCACATGATTATATCACTTTGATGACCCGCGAGGTTAAACCGGGTCAAATTCATTTCGCAGGCTCAGTCCACATTTAAACCTATGGTCTAAGATCGGATGAGACCCGAATAAAGGAAGCGGGCGCAGCGAGTAACCGCCCCGAATGGGACCCGAATAAGCGGAAACGGGTGAAGCGAGTAACCGCCCCGAATTCCTAAACGGAGCATCAAGACTCCCACGCAGAACCACGTTCGTTGCCATGAAAGCCACGAAAGGGACATGGCCTAAAAAGGGGGAACCGCCCTCAGAACGTGGCCCACTAAGGAGTAACCGCCCTCGGCGGTTACCTAAAAAACACCTATAAAAGGCCTTAAGAACGAGGGAAAAAGGTACGCTCATAATTTTCTCCGCAATACTATTGTCAAATTACCGACCTTCTTACAAAAACTGACTTGATCGTCGGAGAGTTTTCCCGGAGATCCTGTCTCCGGTTCTGTTTTGCAGGTAACTCTGGCAGAGAATATCAAATCGGATCTGGCAAGTTATCATTGGTGCGGTGAGCGTGGACCTTTTTTACCAACATTTGGTTAAAGGTACGCAAAGAACATGTCAGAACCATCACGAACGACCGGCGTTACCACTAGATCAACCAGTATGAACTCCAGGGGACCACGGATTGCGAATTCGCAACCTGCAAGTACACAGCCTGTGGTGCCTAGCTCATCGGGTCCTTCGGGACAATTGAGTCCCTTATTGGAAGTCCAAGTGCAAACTGAGATGGAAATGTCCAATAGTGATTTCGTGCAGATGGCAGGACAAGTCTTGGCTTCGAACATGAGCCAGGCGGCTGGAGATCGAATGATTAATTTACTAACTGCCCTCGCCGAACACAATACCGTCGTGGCGGCTGCTCCTCAAGAACCTGTGGTTATCTCAACACAATCACCGACTATCCCTGTCATATCGGCCCTCCCGCAGCCATCTCAGGCGCCAAATCAAGGCACTCTTCCGCTACAGCAAGTGGAACCTTTTCCTCACAGACATTCGGAGTTGATGACTCCTGGGCGAGAGCACACATGGAACTTTGATCCTATAACGGGACAGCGGTTAGTCCCCCAACAGGCACACGTCTCAACACCGATGGGCGGATGGATGCCACCCAGAATTCACCAGCAGCGGATGGAAGAAGTCCGGCGAATACCCGATATTGACTTAGAAGATCAATTACGAAGCATGATGGAGCGAATGGGGTACTCGCCTAGGCCGAGAGCAGAGGTCCAGAGCGATTCACCTTTTGCCCCTTCGTTGCGGGAATTCATTCCAGATCACAGAATCAAAGCGCCCGCGATACCTAAATACTATGGGGATCCAAATTCTGATCCTGAGGCTCATGTCAGGAACTACAGAGAACTAATGGATGTTGCAGGAGCGAGTGAAAGCATCATTTGCAGGTTATTCTCGACAACTTTGGGCTGAGCCGCATCTGATTGGTTTCGATCTTTACCCGCAGAATCTATTCACAATTGGCATCAATATAGTCGGGATTTCTGTGCGAAATTTGTGGGCTCTAAAGCAGCGGATGTGACGGATAGGCAGCTGAAGGAGATCAAACAGAGGAACTATAATTCCCTAAGGGAATTTGTTGTCGCATTCAACGATATTCTGGTGCGATTGCAAAACCCGGATATCGTGAGCATCCGCAACATCATGGCAGATGGAACCACAGATTGGAGTATACGGGAGGAAATCATCCGCAACAAGCCACGCACAGTGGCCGAACTCATGAAAATAGCAAAGGAATTCAGGGAAGTGGATGATGTCAACAGGGAACATAGGGCTCAAACCCGGCGAGAAAGAGATGCCGCTAGATCCACTTCGGACAATCGGCGCCAGACCCAGTCCAAAAGTAATTTTGTTCGAAGAGGCGATCGCCCCTTTCAAAGTGGCGGATATCAGACACCATTAAACACGACTCGCCAGGAGGTGTTACTTTGGATCGAAAAGAGCCCCCTGAAGAAGGATGTGCGGTTCTCCGAGGTAAAAGGTCGAACCAGTTTGGGCCGACATCCTAACAAATATTGCAGGTTCCACAGACTGAACGGCCACGACACGAACGATTGCTATGAATTGAAGAAGGAGATTGAAAGGCTGATCGAAAGGGGCAAGCTGAATCAATTTGTACGAAAGGAGACTAGTGACGAGAAAGCAACGTTACCACATCAAGAAGAGGCAAGGCCCGAAAAGAAGCAGAAAAAAGGAGTGATAAACGTGATAGCCGGCGGGATCTATGAGCCTCCAATAAAAAGAGCTCGCCGTGAACAGCGAAAAAGCAACACTCATAGGGGGGATGCCCTCAATTACTCATTCGCGCGAATCACGGAGCCGCATGCGGATGCTTTGGTGATTACAATGGTTGTAGAAGGATGGGACGTCAAGCGGGTCCTTATTGATACTGGCAGTTCTTGTAATGTTATTACTCGGACTGCATTCAACAAGTTGGGAATTAATGACGAGCGAGTGGAACATACATTCATGGATGTAACAGGTTTTGGGGGTCAATCCTCTCAAACAAGTGGACAGGTGGTGTTGGAGGCAGAAATGGGCGATAAAAAGCTAAAATGGCGAGGTGATTTAGAATTCGCAATTGTTGATCTCCCATTGACCTACAACATAATTCTGGGATGCCCATTCCTGTCAGAAACGGAGTCGCTCATCTTAATGAAGCATTTAACATTACATTTACCAACACACCAAGGGCGAGTCATAGTTGAAGGTGATCAACTTGTATCTCAACAGGCCTATACATTGTCACTTGAACCAAAGCCAGACGAGGAAGATAGGGTAGAGGAGAAGTTGCCAGCGGAAGCATTGGGAGAAACAGAACTATTCGCCATCTCAAGCGACAAAAATGTGCGAATAGCGACGGGCCTCCCCGAAGAAATGAAGAAAGCCATTGCCGAGGTGCTGGTCCAATGCGAGTCGGCATTTGCCGCCCCAAATGAAATACTGAAAGGAATAAGTCCAGACGTAGCAACCCATCGTTTGAATGTAGACAAAGGTGCAACCCCAGTGCGACAGAAAAAGAGAGGACATGCTCCTGAGCGGCAAAAGGCGATTGAAAAAGCAGTGGCGGATTTGCTAAAGTCAGATGCAATTCGAGAAGTCACCTATCCGGAGTGGTTAGCCAATGTGGTGCTAGTCAAAAAGCCAGATGGAACGTACAGAATGTGCGTCGACTTCAAAGATCTGAACAAGGCATGTCCGAAGGATATGTATCCGCTTCCTAACATTGATATATTGGTAGATGGAACTGCAGGATATGAAGCTTTATCATTCACCGACGTGAAATCCAGTTACCATCAGATACCCATGGAGAAGGCGGATGAAATCAAAACATCGTTCATAACTCACCAGGCGACTTATTGCTTCAAGGTGATGCCCTTTGGATTGAAAAATGCGGGAGCAACATACCAGAGGATGATGAACAAGATATTTTCAGACAAATCCGGGGAGAACTTCTCGATCTACGTTGATGACATGATCATCAAAAGCAAGAAAATGCAAGACCACCCGCAGGATATCAAAGAAATCCTGGAAGTGCTAATCAAATATGGCCTCAAATTGAACCCAGAGAAATGCACATTCAGAGCAAGAGCGGGAAAGTTCCTGGGTTTCATTGTTAGCGGCAAGGGAGTT